>NC_063451.1:17737450-18996989 GCF_020379485.1 Brassica napus
AAAAATATTTAAGAAAGACTTTTTTTTTTTACATTTTGTAATCATATTCCATGAAGTTATTTAGCTCTATTTAACAAGTGATCCCTGAAAAACCCTCCACATATTTTCAATACTATTTGACCATGTTATATATTCGTATTGTTTTCTTCAGTTACATTTTTCTGTTTTATGATAATTCATTCCATGGTGCTTCACTATTTTTTCTTCCTGTACTATGCAATATATATCTTCCAACACACCTTTTAATTTATAAGATAATATTATTTTGCAAATTAACCCATGAACTTATGATTTGTATTAATTAAAAATAATTACATATATTTAGACAATTAATAAAATAACCTTATATGTACCTATTTTATGCTTTAACTTTTTATATATTTGAAATTCATATCGTCTCAAAAATAATTAGCATGAATATTATCACATACATTTAATCATCATGAAAATTGTCCACGTCTCTTATTGGCCATGACTAAATCCTCTACTCGTCCACGTCTCTTATTGGCCCTCCGGCCACCGAAATCCATATTCTGCTTATCGACCATCGGAATAACGGCTTCTACGATCGTCTGCCATGGTTGTATTCTAAAATTCGATATTCGTACAGTTTCGCTCACTACAGAGTAAATATTCAGAGTTAAAGGAAAAAAATTGTATCTCGACTCCATATCCGTTTCTGAAAATGGTTGTCTTCTCGGTTTCTATTCGAGTTTTACAATCATTTATTTCCTTAATATCATTTTATTAATTATTTTTATTTCAATTCGGTTTCCGGTTTCTACAATCTTAACTCTGAATCGATTCTGTTCATAAGCTTTATCGGATTGAAAAAATAATTTTATGAAACGGTTTATTCAAGGAATTGTAAATGGTTTTGGAACGGTGTTTGCTTAATATCGCTTTATTAATTATTTTTGTTTCAATTTGGTTTCCGGCTTCTACAATCTTAACTCTGAATCGCTTCTGTTCATAAGCTTTATCAGATTGAAAAAATATTTATATGAAACGGTTTATTCAAGGAATTGTAAACGGTTTTGGAACGGTGTTTGCGATTTGCTTTATAGCACTTCCGCGAAATGTTTATTATCTATCTCATAACGATTTGAAGATTGCTCTATAGCATTATCGCAAAACGTTTTTGATACATGATTCTTAAAACGTTATTAAAATGATTCGTTTACACGAACGCTTATAAAGCGAGTTTGTGAAATAATCTAAAAGTCTACGCAAAACGGTGCATGCGAACGCTTCTAAGCGAGTTTGCAAAACGTTTTCTCAGACTGATATCGATATGATTTTGCTCAAACACCAAAAGGACCATCGATTTAGACTATTATTTTTGCTTAAAATGGAGTACTGATCCGTTTTTCATGTTTTTTCAACAGAAAAATGACAAATTCTAACAACACCCTCATTGACGCCACCATTGATTCGCAAACTCCACTCAATGTTGCAGCAACTTGTGCAACCGGTGTGACAACCGTTGGAAACATCACAGCGTCAACCGCTGCAGCTACAACAAGCACTATCCTTCCTGCGGGAAATGTTGCTGATGAAACTACTCGTTGTAGCCTCTTCGGTGCTGGTCTTTATCAAACGGGTTCGGTTCAAGGAACCACAAGTGGTCTGGTGGCAGTTCAGACTCCTCCAACTATACTTAGCATGTTCAGTCAAGGATTGATGCCATACAAGTTTGATGGCAAAGGCTTCAAAACATGGCATAAGAAGATGATGTTCTTCCTGTCAACCATGAGACTGGACAACTTCATCCAGGAGGACACACCCCTTTTTCCTTACAAGATTGATGATGTGCACACTCTCTCAAGTGTTGACATATGGGTGCATTCCGACTTCATCTGCAAAGGAAACATTTTGGGTCGCCTCATTGACCCATTGTACTGAGTCTACTGTGAGATTCCCACGGAAAAATAGCTCTGGAGATCAGTGGACAAGAAGTACAGAGGTGAGGACGCTGGCTGCCAGAAGTATGTGTTGCAAAATTCCATGACTTCAAAATGCTGGATTCAAAACCCATCATAGATCAGGTGGAAGATTTTCAGGTTATCTGCCATGAAATCGCTGCTGAAGGAATGTCCATCTGCGAGACATTCACAACTCTGGGCTTCATTGAAAAGCTTTCTCCAAACTATGTAGATTTCAAAAACTACCTGAAGCACAAGAAGAAGAAGATGGAGCTCGAGGAGCTCATCATAAGGCTTCAGATGGAATCCAGAAACCGAATTACTGACAAGGTCACTGCTAAGGAACATAGTGTCAACATGGCTGAGCACAAAAGAAAAGGAAAGGCACACGCACACTCTCCTGCCAAGCCTTCCAAAACCGATGCAGTCCTAAAGGCTTCTTGAAAAAACTTCAAGAATAAAGAATAAAGGCATTGAAATCAATGCGAATGTGGAGAGATTCAAGGGGAAATGCCATTACTGCCACAAAGTGGGACACAAGACCGCTGAGTGTCGCAGCAAGATCAGAGATGAGAAGACTCAGGCGAATCTCACAGAGGAGGATCTCGTTGCAGTGGTGACTGAGGCCAACATGGTTGAAAGAAATAATCCCAAGGAATGGTGGTATGACACTGGGGCAACCACCAACATTTGCACTGATATGGCGATGTTCAACACCTATCAGAAGAGCAAAACTCAGGAGAAGCTATTCATGGGGAACACTGCAGTCTCTAAGATTAAAGGCCGCGGCAATGTGGTTTTGAAGATGACATATGGACGTGAAGTCACTCTGACGAATGTAAAGCATGTGCCCATGTAGAAGCCGGAAACCGAATTGAAATAACAATAATTAATAAAGCGATATTAAGAAAATAAACGATTGTAAAACTCAAATAGAAACCGAGAAGGCAACCGTTTTCAGAAACAGACATGAAGTCGAGATACAATCTCTTTCCTTAACTCTGAATATTCGCTCTGTATTGAGACGAAACTATACGAATATCGATTCCCAGGATACAACCATGACAGACGATTCACGCTTCACTCTGATCTCACTCAAATTACCCTAAGGAGTGAATTACTCTCTCAGATAAGAGGTTCAGCTGTAGTACTTAGAGATCAAATTCACAGGGAGCTAGGGAACCTAATAAATCTAATCAGATTGATTAAGCTAGGTTGATTATGATTAAATGTAAAAGCAGGTTTGTGAGCAAGGCAGTTACTCGATTGATTTGATTGGGGGGGGGGGGGGTTTGGTACTTAGATGAAAATAGCTAGACTTAGGGTTTTTATTCATGTAATCAGGATTATAATCCTACAGATGCCTAACAAGTTGTATGCATGATACTATAGAGCTCAACACTTATGAACAAACCGATAGGCTCTAGCTTTCTAGGTTTGTCTATTGACCAGATATAAGTGTCGATCGATGATTCTATAGGAATATCGATCGATGCACTTGTTGAACCGTCGACCAATTATTCGATTAAAATATCGATCGACGTGTTTGGCCAAGCGTTAACGCGCGGTTTGAATGTGCTCACTAAGCTTCCTAAATCAGCTCTCGCTTTACTCTAGAAATCTTAGCTCAATTAGGATGGATTAAGGGTAAGAGATGCAAGTGATGACCTTTACCTCAAACTCCTAGATCAAGTTCTAGCTAGCTAAACTAGAAACATGCTTTAATGACAATCCTAATGATGAATATCACAACTTAGCAATCTATAGTTTGGGCTAGTCCCTCATAACCTATTTAAACCCTAAACCTAACAAGAGAACTACTCAGATATGACTAAGTAATTCATAACAGTAATTAGGTATAAAAACTGCATAGATAAATAGATAGATATCAATGGAGTTCCAATCACAAATCTCTTTGGATCTTCTCTCCAATCTACTAAAAATCCTATAAAACCTTTTGCTGTGAAAATAGTAAAACAAGAAAGCACACTTTGCCTCTAACATATTGGCAACAAAAGACCTGGGAAAATACTTGGGGATGCTGATTCTACAAAAAAGAATTAATAAAGATACATTTGGGGAGGTTCTTGAGAAAGTGGCTTCACGGTTATCAGGCTGGAAGAAGCAAACTCTAAGTCTTGCAGGAAGGGTAACACTGACGAAGGCAGTACTATCATCAATACCGGTGCATTCGATGAGCACGATCCACCTGCCTAGATAAACAGATAGATATCAATGGAGTTCCAATCACAAATCTCTTTGGATCTTCTCTCCAATCTACTAAAAATCCTATAAAACCTTTTGCTGTGAAAATAGTAAAACAAGAAAGCACACTTTTCCTCTAACATGTTGGCAACAAAAGACCTGGGAAAATACTTGGGGATGCCGATTCTACAAAAAAGAATTAATAAAGATACATTTGGGGAGGTTCTTGAGAAAGTGGCTTCACGGTTATCAGGCTGGAAGAAGCAAACTCTTAACTCTTGCAAGAAGGGTAACACTGACGAAGGCAGTACTATCATCAATACCGGTGCATTCGATGAGCACGATCCACCTGCCTGTTAGCACTCTTGATAAACTAGATAGCCTCTCGCGAAGCTTTGTGTGGGGCAGTGGCCAACACTTGGTCTCTTGGGATAAAATATGCAGACCAAAAACGGCTGGAGGTTTGGGGATCAGAGTATCGAGAGATATGAACAAAGCATTGATCGCCAAAGTGGGATGGTGTCTGTTGCACGACAAGGAGAGCTTATGGGCCAGAATCTTACGCAGCAAGTATGTGATAGGTGACATTCATGATCCATCTTGGTTGATAGCAGGCAAGAGGATTTCTTCTACTTGGAGGAGTGTGGTAATGGGGATTAGGGAAGTAATCACTGATGGGCATCAATGGGTTATTGGTAATGGGAAAAGAATAAAATTTTGGACAGATAGGTGGTTGTCAGGTCATACACTTACGGAGGTTGCGATCGCAGATCTTCTAGAGGGGTATGAGAATATAACAGCTAGAGAGTTATGGTTGGACGGTGGGGGTTGGGATCAAACCATAATCGCTCTTTTGTCACTGATGAGATAAGGCTTGACCTTGCGGCTGTGGTGGTGGATACTGTGTCTGGTGTGCAGGACCGTTTAGCTTGGGGAGAGACACCAAATGGTCAGTTTACAGTAAAAACCACATATAATCTGATCACACGTGATGACATGCCAAGGCCACATATGGGGAGTTTCTTTAGGAGTATGTGGCGTGTGGTCGCCCCAGAGAGAGTGAGAATGTTTCTCTGGCTAGTGGGAAATCAAGCAATAATGACAAATGCAGAGAGATACAGAAGACACCTGAGCGGGACTGATGTTTGTCAGGTATGTAGAGGAGGAATCGAAACGATATTGCACGTGCTTAGAGACTGTCCTGCGATGACAGGAATTTGGAATAGAGTTATCCCTCCTGCGAAAATACGTGCTTTCTTTTCGATGTCGTTGCTCGAGTGGCTTTACCAGAACTTAGGTGATATGTATGTAGGGTGTGGAGTTCCTTGGGCCACGATGTTTGCTTTGGCTGTTTGGTGGGGGTGGAAGTGGAGATGTGGGAATGTGTTTGGGGAGAATCGGCTTTGGAAAGATAGAGTAAAATTCTTAAGAAACTTGGCCAAAGAAGTGATGTTAGCGAAGGAGGCGGAGAAGGGAAGCTTGGACATTGGATAGACGCCTCCTCGGGTGGGGTGGGTGAAGCTTAATACTGACGAGGTATCGCAAGGTAACCCGGGAACGACATCTGCAGGAGGTGTGATGCGTGATGGTGATGGTGAGTGGTGTGTTGGGTTTGCAGTCAACATAGGAAGGTGCTCTGCTCCTTTGGCGGATTTGTGGGGAGTCTATTACAGACTGGTGATTTCATGGGAGAAACGTATTAGTAGACTAGAGGTGGATGTAGATTCTAAAATGGTGGTGGAGTTTCTCACAACAGGGATTGGAGATGCTCATCCGCTGTCTTTCCTGGTGCGATTGTGCCATGGCTTCTTAACGAGGGACTGGCTGGTCTGAATAGTTCATGTGTATAGGGAAGCAAACCGCTTAGCTTATGGTTTGGCTAACCTTGCATTTTCTCTTCTGTTTGGTTTTCATAGTTTTGATAATGTACCGCTTGATGTTGCTAGTGTATTGCGTGAGGATGTTGATGGACCTTTAAGGCCACGACAGATTCGTGTGTAGACTGGAGTTTGTTATTGAATAAACCTTGGGAGTCTTCTCTCCCAATTTCCTATAAAAAAAAAACACATGCTGGCAAAGCTTATATAATTAGGTTAAAACTCGTCAGGGGTAATCTTGTAAATTGGTGAAGACTTGGGCTTTAAGTCGGCTGGGACCAAACGAGCTTCTGCGCGCTTCACCGTCGATCGATGTTACAATGTGAACATCGATCGATTATTTATCTTCAATGTCGACCGATGGTCGTGCTCGATGGTCAGCTCGGGTGTTTTCTCCAAATATATCCAAAATTCTCCAAAATCATCATTTTCTTCCAAATCACTCATGATCCTACAAATATACTAAATAGACTCTAGAATATATTCCCTTTGTTCGTAAATATAAGATGTTTAGGTAGAAACACACATATTAAGGAAACTACTTTTTGTCTAGAAAGCATCATTAAAACTATAAGTTAATAGTATTCAATCAATTATAAAATAGACTATTAAAATATGATTGGGTACACAGTTTTTAATAAAGTAAAAGTTATCTAGGAAAATGAAAACATCTTATATATTGGAACATCAAAATTCTGTAAAACATCCTACATTTAGGAACAGATGGAGTAATAAATAGTAGTTAAAACACTTATAAACCATGGGTAAAAGTGGGTCAAATCCATGGTCTATCAACTCCCCCAGACTTACCATTTTGTTTGTCCTCAAGCAAAACATACAGGTAGTCTCTCTAAAAGAGGTTTGAAAACAGCAGTGAGTCAGCGATAACTCAGTTCTTAAATGGTTCGTTTCGTCTCCCGGTAGCATTGTTAGTGATGGCGGCTGAGATCGACGTGTCGATAAATGTTCGAGCCTTCGAGGAGTTGACGTATCTTAAGTCGATGGGGGAAGGGTTGTACTCGATCCAGATGAGGCCGAACTACAACATTATCGTCGGGCATCCCAACAGGACGAACAACTGGCAGCGTTTTTATTTCTACGTCAAGTCGGATGAGTTTGCTTTCGAGGAGCCTCCCGGCGACACCTTTCGTTTTTATGGAACTCTGAACTTGGTAGATTGTTGCTGATAACTCGCAATTGATTGCTTCCCTGATCTTACTAGTTTTCTTTTGAATGCAGTTGATCATCCGGATACGGCGGCTTATCCCGAAGAATTTAGGGAGAACGCTCGGGCTGTCGCACTGCTCGCTCAAGAAAGTTGGGATAATATTACTGTGGAAAGGATTCGGCGAGTCATCGACAGGATCTCGCGAAGTGAGTTTTCTCTTATTTCACTCGCGTTTCTTTGTTATTTCATTGTTCTTACTTGTCGATCTTTCGCAGAGGATTGGAGATCTGATCTTTTGCCACTAGTGACTGGTCGCAAACGTCGGTTTTCATTATTAACGAGAGCGGAACAGGGAAAGATCACCACTGCAAGAGAGATGAAGGCCCTTCCAGACTTAAGTGCAATCATCGGGAAAAGATTGAGTGGCTCGTCTAGTGACGTGCCGTCAAGGACTCCTCACGGAGTTGATCGCAGGGAGTCTCCTCCAGCGGTCATTCGACCATCGCCGGTTCCCGACTCTGTCGGTTCCGAACCTTCAAGGGAAATTTTGGTGCCAGAAGTCGACGAGTCGGCGCGGACTAAGAAGAAAGGATAGAAGAGACTGGCTCCTAACGCATCTATCACTGTGGTTCAGGGGGGTTCATAGGAAATTGCTGCCGAGGTTCGTCAGAATGAACCTCCCCAAAAGAAGAAGAAGAAGCATGCTGAAAAGGACCCGGTACCGAGTGTCGGGGCAGAGAATCGAGAGCTCGTGGTTCACGAAGAGTCGAGTCGTGGTAACGCGGCTTCGCCTTCTGGGCCATCTGTTGATCGAGGTTCTGACGGCCGAGACCATTCTAAGACGCCCGAAGGGAGGCGCGAAGCAGGAGTTTCTCAATCGATCACTGCCACCACTCCTCGTTCTACACCGTCGGCCCCCGGAGGCAGCTCTACTCGAAAGAAAGGTCCCGTCAAGTTCCCTGATCACGTGGAGTTCAAATACGACGGTGACACGCCGCTCGCCTACGACCCGGAGGAATGCGCCGAGTTAGTTCACCAAATCCGAGGAGGTGCAAAAGATATGCCGCCGGTTAAAGACCTTATCTTCAAGGATGCTTATGTCGATGCGGCAAGGACCAAGGTTCTGGTAAGGGTTGCTTTCCTCCTTCTGTCTTTTTAATGCTTCTGGTCCTGACTCTCAATCTTTGTTTACGCAGAGTGATGGTAGCTTGAATTACGTCGTTGAGCTGTACGACACGGCCTTGAAAGGAACTATCTCCAAGTTGAAGAACACTGAAAGGCTCGTGCGAGTGAATAACTCAGCTCTTGACCTTAAAACGAGTGAGTTCAAAGCAGTGATCGAGAAGGCTGAGACAGAGCATAGTCGATTACTCGCAGAGAAGAAGGCCCAGAAGGCGAAGTTCACGGAGAAGTTTGGAGAGCTGAAGGGCAAATTCAAGACTGCTGGCGAGAAGATCAGAGTTCTTGAGCGAGAAAAAGCCTCTCTTGAGGAAGAGAAGGCCGCTTGGGAGAAGGAGAAGGCCGCTACAGCCTTAAGGCATCTGAAGGAGATTAATCGGTTGAGGGACTCCCGAAGCTACGAGGTTACCCTTGAGAGGGTCCGCGTCCAGACTGAGATGATCGCAAAGTGCAATAGGCACTTCAACAACATTCGCGAGCGGGAGGCTCATCGTGATGATTTAGACACCGCGAGGTGTCTCTACAGTCAAGCATTCGGGACGAAGAAATGTCTTGAGGCGCTTAAGGAGAAAGGGATCGACATCCCTCAGGAATCGATCGATCTGTTCGCCGGGCAGGAAAAAGAGTATGGTGAAGAAGCCGCTCGCCCTGATGTGGGTGAAATTCCTGAAGAGTATCTCTGCATGTCTTCTCTCGCTCTAGCGTCTAAGTTCCTCAACGAGAACGACCTGGCGGCGATCGATCCGTATGGGTCGAACGCTGGTTTGATCAATGCCGGAACCGCTGTTATCCTTCAGACTCCATGCAGCTCGCAAGGCGAGCCGTCAGCTGAGAGGTCGGCGGTTCCGTTGGTCGAGGGATCGACAGCTCCTCCCGTACTTCCCTCGAGTGATCCTGGTTCAGCTCCCTTAGGAGCAAGCTCTATGGTTGATGAAGAGGCACCAGATCCGGTCCTCCCCGCTGAAGGAAGAGAAACGAGACCCGGTCTTGATGACCTGGTCGAGTTGTCTGATTCTTCGATCGAAAGAAGCGGCCAGAACGAGTCCAGCGACGGAGCACCTCCCGGAGTAGGGGAAGATTAGAATGCATCATCAGTTGAGAGGGGGAGAGAGGGAGCAAGGACGCGATTGCCCAAGTCCCCGAAGAACCTGAAAGCATGTCACTGGAGGCTGACCCACTCATTTCCGACGCGGGAGTTGTCGAGAATGCTCTTGATCCGGTTCCTCGACTTTCAGTGGACGACCCTGGCCGTGTTGAGGGCTGATTCTTTATGTTTGTTGTAATCTTTCTTAGTTGTTTTGTCTTTTGGCCCTTCGAGGTCTTGTGTTGTTGTAACTCTTAACCTCTTTGTTTCGTGGCTTTGTTTTTTGTTTTGAACCTTCAGTAAGCCGTATGATTGTTTTTGGACTTAGAAATTTTTCAAACGAAGTTTGCCTTAGTCGTGAAACGAGGCTTCTTGGACTCGGAACTGCCAAAGGTCTTTCGATGAGTCGTCGAATTTTTTTTCTGACTTTAGATTTTAACGATTTTAATCTGGCAATATGGTCAACATGTCGAAGTAACACTCAAGGCTGATCAGATGGTTTATCGAGTTTTGGCGCGTTGTGCCGTCAGTTCGAGTCATCGAAAAGTTAAAATTTCCGATTTCGAAGAGGATCGTTTGTTTTTAGGTTGGCCAAACCTGACTTTAAAGGATCGTAAGATGATTGAAAGCCGTCGTCTCGATCGTATCGGCTGGGACCGTGATACGACCGGGAGTCCCCCGAGCACGTGTCTGATCAGGACATGCTCGTTAGTGGGTGCGAGTGCTAGTACGTTCGTCCGAGAGACAGGGTCGTGCTCGTGCGTAAGCATCTCCAAAACAATTCGCACTTCCTCTCGTCGAGGGAATTTGTTTTGATTTTTTGGTTATAGCTTGACCGGTTAAGGCTGCCTACGTACCTCTGGGAGAGGATCAAGCCATTCGTAGTTTCTTTAGGCGAGTGAAAGTGACTGATTGTCATTCACTTGTTGGTTTTGAGGTCTGATCGAGCTAAACTGGCAGTCGCTCGATCATTAGATACGTTCTCAAGAGTAGTATCTTCAGAGATGCATGGAGTTCCATGCTCTGGGAACAGGTTCGCCTGTTGATGTCTCGAGTGAATAGACTCCTGGTTTAATGACTTGGGCGATCTTGTACGGTCCTTCCCAGTTAGTTCCAAGCTTGCCTGCGTTCAGCTCCTTAGTATTTTCGAACACTTTGCGGAGTACAATATCGCCCAGTTCGAGAGGTCGAGACTTGACCTTCTTGTTGTAGTAGATTTCGATCTGATGCTGATAGTTCTGGATGCGGAGCAAGGCTTGGTCGCGTCGTTCTTCGATAGCGTCCAAAGCATCGAATAGCAAGTCGCAGTTAAGCTCGACGTTCTGCGGCATTTTTGACCGACGTAGACTGGTTACGTTTACTTCAGCGGGGGCCATAGCTTCGACTCCGTGGGCCATTGAAAAATGAGTTGATTTTTTTGCTCCTCGAGGAGTCGTTCTATGCGACCAGAGAACACCGTCGAGTTCATCGGCCCAGCATCCTTTTTTCAAGTCGAGGCGTTTCTTTAACCCGTCGATTATGATCATGTTGGATGCCTCAGCTTGACCGTTGCTCTGCGGGTACCACAAACTCGATGTGTTGAGTCGGATTCTCCATCTTTCGCAAAACTCTCGAAACTTGTTCGATATGAACTGGGAGCCATTGTCAGTCACTATTTCGTAAGGTAGGCCGTGGCGACAGATGATGTTTTTCCACACGAACCGTTGAACTTCTTTTTCTGTTATGCTGGCGAAAGCTTTTGCCTCGATCCACTTTGTGAAGTAGTCAGTTAGGATTAAGACAAAGCACTTCTGTCGAGAGCTCGGCATAGGGCCGATTATGTCCATTCCCCATCGCATAAAAGGGTATGGTGCCATCATCGTCCATAGCAGCTCTGTCGGGGAATGGATTGTCGAAGCGTGTCGCTGGCATTGGTCGCACCGTTGAGTGTATGCTTCGCAATCCGCGTTCATCGTTGGCCAGTAAAAGCCAACGCTTTTGACTTTTAGAGCGAGTGCTTGACCTCCAGAGTGATTTCCTGCAGCGCCTTCATGTGTTTCGGCCATGACAAGATGTGTTTCTTCGCCGTTGATGCATTTTAAGAGTACTTTAGTTGCGGTCCATCGATGGAGCTCTCCATCCAAGATGATATAGTGGGCACTCCGTGTCTTGAGTCGTCTTGCAATCCACTTCTCGGGAGGTAGATTTCCATCGACCAGATAGTTGATGAATTCTGTCCTCCAGTCCGCGGCTTCAGTTTTTTCCGCTGCGGGGTCTTCGTCCATGGGAGTGGCTTCGATTATGGGTGCTACAACGGTCAATTCGCTAGGCGAGAGCTCGATGCTTGGGTTGTCGATCTTGTGGATGGGAATGGTCCGTTTCACCTGATCGCGCAGCCTGCTCCCCAAGGCAGCGAGGGCGTCGACGCACACGTTCTCTCCTCTGGGGACTTTGGTGAGTTCGAAGAACTCGAAGTCTTTAGCGAGTGTTTGAACGACTTTAAGGTATGCTTCCATTCGTTCATTGCGAGCATCGTAGTGGCCGCTAAACTGACTGGTAACGAGTTGTGAGTCGCAGTATGCACTGAGGCGTTTTGCTTTGACTGCCTTAGCGAGTCGTAGTCCTGCGATCAACGACTCGTATTCCGCTTCATTGTTTGAAGCGGTGAAGCCGAAACTGAACGACTGTCTGATTAGCTCGCCTATTGGGGACTGCAGCTGGACTCCTGCTCCTGACCCTTTGTTTGTTGACGATCCGTTGACGTGGAGTATCCTATTTTGACTTGAAAGGATTAGGTCTTGCTCTAGCTCTGGCGCGAGCTCGATCAGGAAGTCAGCAAGGACTTGGGATTTTGCTGTTGTTCGATTTTTGAACACAATGTCGTGCTCGCTGAGCTCGATAGCCCACTTCGAAAATCGTCTGGATTGATTAGTGTTATGCATTACTGTGCGGAGTGGTTGATTCGTCAGTACTTCGACCGTGTGCGATTGGAAGTAAGGACGCAGCTTCCTTGCTGACGTGATGACAGCAAGAGCCATTTTCTCGAGGGTGGGGTATCTAGTTTCTGGGTCGGTCATTCGTTTGCTCGTGTAGAAGATGGGCTTCTGATCTCCTCGATCTTTTCGGATGAGGACGCTGCTGACCGCGGTAGAGGATACTGCGATATAGAGAGAAAGTGTATCACCGGCTTCGGGTTTGGATAACACGGGAGGAGTCGTAAGACACTGTTTGAGCTGTCTGAACACCTCATCACACTTCGCGTCCGAGACGAAACGTTTATTTCCGCGCAGTACCTCGTAAAAGGGGAGGCATTTATCCGTGGACCTAGAGATGAAGCGGTTCAATACTTCAATCCTTCCCGTGAGTCGCTGAACTTCTCTGATGTTCTTTGGACTAGGGAGATCAAGTATGGCTGTGATCTGCTTAGGATTCGCCTCGATTCCTCGCTGGGTGACGATGTATCCCAAGAACTCGCCTCAGGTGACGCCGAAGGTGCATTTTGTCGGGTTGAGTTTCATTCCGTACTCATTCAGCGTTTTGAAGCATTCTTTTAGATGATTTAGATGGTCCGCCGCGCGGAGTGACTTAACCAGCATATCGTCGATGTAGACCTCCATCGTGTTCCCCAATTTGTCGGCGAACATTCGATTGACGAGTCGTTGGTAAGTCGCACCGGCGTTCTTAAGGCCGAATGGCATCACTTTGTAACAATATGTCCCTTTATCGGTGATGAATGATGTCTTCTCTCGATCGTCTGGGTGCATCATGATTTGATTGTATCCTGAGAAGGCGTCCATGAAAGTCAAGAGCTTGTTTCCAGTGGTCGACTCGACCAGTCGATTGATATGTGGAAGTGGGTAGCTGTCTTGGGACATGCCTTGTTTAGATCGGTAAAGTCGACACAGACACGCCACATTCCGTTCTTCTTCTTGATGACAACCGGGTTTGCCAACCACTCCGGGTATCGTACTTCGGCGATTGAACCAGCTGCGAGGAGTCGCTCGACTTCTTCGTTGACGGCCTTGCTTCGTTCGGGGCCAAGCTTGCGTCTCTTTTGGCGAAGATGCTTGATGGTTGGATCTATATTCAACTCATGGGACGTTATGGCGGGATTTATTCCCCTCATATCTGACGTCACCCAAGCGAACGTTGATGCGTTCTGATTCAGAAAGTCGATCATCGCGCGTTGCATTTCTTCGGAGAGGAAAGCGCCGACTCGGACTACTTTGCTTTGGTCTGAGTCGTCGATCGCGACTTCTAGAATTTCATCTTTTGGATGTTGGATTTGCTTTGCTATTGCGTTGATGTGAGGAGTCGATTGTTGCATCCTCACCGTTGCAATCAGTAGATCACGTGCCGCCTGCTGGTCCCCGCGAAGTGTTTGCACTTGACCGTTCGGTCCTGGGAACTTAACGCAATGATGATACGTCGATGATATTGCCTTCATCAAATGTAACCAGGGGATCCCGAGGATTGCGTTATATGGACCTTTTGTTCGGATAACAGAAAACTTGACTGTGCGTGTTACTCCACACGCGTAGACTGGGAGCTTGATCGTTCTGATCATCATCTCGGAAGCTCCGTTGAATCCGGTGAGGGAGCGAGACGATGGTTTCATATCGCGCAAATCGACTCCCATCTTATCGAGTGTATCGCGAAAGATCAGATCAACCGAACTGCCAGTATCGACTAGAACTTTGGCGACGTCGCACTTCGCGATTCCTACTTCGACGAGTAGGGGGTCGTTATGAGGTAGGTGAACGCCGATGGCATCGCCAGATGAGAAAGTGATCGAGGGATCATTTTCTGGTTTCGATGGCCATTTCTTCGAGTTTACTGCATGTCGTCGATGGTCCTTGACTGACCGAACCGAGTCGCCGCAAGGTGGCGAGCCTCCCATAATCACGTTTAAGAAGGGGACGCGCTCGGCCCGTCTATTTTGTAGATGAACCCTTAGGTCGTTAGACGAGTCCTCGACAATAGGTTCGTGTCTGTCACCGTTCTTGGCTTTTGTCACCTCCAGCTTTCGTCGTAAGTCGGAACGTTTAGGTCGGTTGAGCTTGATCCGGAGGTCTTCTGATTTCGAGTTGAGCTGATCGCGCTGGTCGATGACTCGTGGCTTGAGGTGGGGTCGAACACTGGAGTCTTCGACTCTTTTAGCCTTGGACTCTTCGATGATTGAGCGAAGATCGTCCTTAGAGTTGTGCATGCGGTCGGTTGTATGCGATTTTTGCCTGAGCTTGTTTCTCAAATCACTCGACTCTTCCGGTACGCCGTTCTCACTTGGTCGGTTGTTAGAGTGTTCGTGCGAGTCGCGGACTTCGTTGTCCTCTTCTTCGTCCGAGGAGGAACTCGGTCGTGCGAGGATGACTTGGACATGTCGACGGTTACGAGGTTGCTCTTCTTCGATTTGTGCTTCGCCCTCGTCTTCGTCCTGCTCCTCTAGTTTTTCATCTTCTGCACGTTTGGGTCGGGCTCCGGCCTTGTCTTGATTTTTATGAGCATTCTTCTCTTTGTTCTTGCTCCAGCTCTTGGCGTTGTTCTGCCTAGGCTTGGGAAGCTCGACGTTGGTTGTTCCGTTTTCGTAAGATGAGAAGAGGGCGTCGACCAGATGCATGCAGTTCCTCGTATCGTGCGCCTTGGACTTATGGTAGCTACACCATAGGCTTGGCTCAGTCGGGCCAGGATTCGAAGTTGAAGGCGCCGAAGAGGTATGCGGCTTCTCGTCGTTCTCCCAGACGTTCCAACCCTTCTCGCGCACGACGACAGTCGATCCTAGGGGCGGGTTTTTATCTTCGACGACATAGACGAAGCTTTTCTGCTGATTAGACTTGTTGCATGTGGCATGCTGTCGGGGTTCTTGGCGTGCCTCAGGAGCTTTTGGAGCAGTCGTCAGTTTAGCGGCCGCATTCATTTTCTTGAGTATCGCTGTTGTGTCTTCTTCCGTTCGGATGAAGTTGTTCGACCTTGCGATAGCGTCTTGAAGCGACTTGGTGGGGTTTCTGTAGAGATACTCGCGAAACAGGGACTTGAAGTAGAGGGTATTCATCAACGCGTCAACATCGATGCTGTCCAGGATATGCACCTTCGAAGCGACAGCTTTGAACTTCTCCATGAAGTCGCGGAGGCTTTGGTTCGCTCCCTGAGATAGGTTCCAAAGGTCGGATAGGGTCGCTCCCTGTCTCGTAAACATAATGTACTGCTTGAGGAACGCGGACGTTAGGTCGTGAAAGTTGTTGATGGAATCTGGTTCCAATCCAGTGAACCATCCAAGGGCTGGTCCTTGAAGACTCTCGACGAAGAGCCGACAATAGCCAGCGTCTCTTTCCTCATCGGAAAAGTTAGTCGACCTATCGCGATGTTGAATGCGGTGATATGGTCAGTCGGTTCTGCTTTTCCGGCGAAAGTCGGAAGGCGGATTTTCTCGACTGGTCGGTACCGTACGTCGGTGATTCACCGAGAAAAGGGGGTTTTTAGGGTTTCGGCGAGGACGTGTTCGATTAACGGCGCCAAAGTAGGTCCTTCAAGCATTCGGTCTTTCATGTCAAGGAACGACTGCTTAAGCTCGGCGAGTTCCCGGACGGTAACGAGATCTACGCCACCGGGTGTTTGAACCTGGGCGGCTTTTGTGTTCATCGTGTTTTCTGCGCCGGCTATTCGGTAAGTGTCGAACAGTTGTTTTCGGACCGTCGAGGCCGGATCTCCTGAGTTTCCGGCCAAAGGAGCCAAGATGGCGGCGAGTTGCTCGTTCGTCGCCTTCTGGATGGCGTCTTGCTGCGCCATCCTCTCGAGTATGGTGTGTGCGAAGGCCGCTGCTGTCGGAGCGCCTTCAGTCGTAGGTGACTCGTCATCGGACGGCGAGTCAGATCGAGCCATGATCTTTGCTGACGCTACTTTGTCTGTCCCACGGTGGGCGCCAACTGTTTGAACCGAGACTGTCGATAAACTAGTAAAGAGAAAAAAGACGAGTTCTCGTCGGTGGGTCAAGACAAAGACGTGTTTTATGAGATCAAGGAGTCGAAAAGGAGTTACAAAGAGGGAAAGGAGAGTGATCAGAATTAGTCCGGCGAAAGCTAGTTTGTCGAACCGTACAAGTCGGCGAGATGATAAGATATGAAACCCTAGATCTAGCCGAAAGTGAGTGTAGTAATTTTCGGATCCCCTCATCGTTGTCTCTCCTCCTCCCTTTATAGACGACCTTTTGTTGACCTAATTCGACTTGACCTAACCGGCCTTCTCGACGATTGGGCCGAGGTGTCGGGCCGCTGAACCGAGTCGTCGAGCCGAAGACTTACGGTCGTTCGCTCCGCCGGCTAAAAGTAGTCCAAAGTCGAGTCGACTACTGGCTCGCGAGTCGACGAGCCGAGCTCATCTGTTTTGATCATGTGTCAGGACAATCATCATGTGGGCCTTTTGGGAGGGTCAGACACATACCCAACAATGAAGTTGAATGAAGTCCTAATAATAACTATCAACGATTGGGATAATTAGTGGCTTTAATGAAAAAATGAAAAAAATCCAAAAATTGCGGTTTTGATTATTAAATTGGAGAGGTTTTGGCAGCGTACGCAAGGGAAATGAAGAATAGAGCTGTTCGCTCTAATTTTAGAAGAGACGGTATAATAATTCACAAGTAACTTTCGAGTGATTGCTCGTTGAAGATGTACCGGCCTTAGAGAGAAAAAAAAAGAAGAATAGTTTTTTGTTCCCATAAATATTTGCCTTTGAACATTGGTAAAAAAGTTGTCCAAAAAAAAAGAACATTGGTAAAAAATATATATCAGAATTAAATAAAACATTTTTTTGCCAATAAATAATCTATTTACCTTTAAAGTATAGTAACTGATTTTATATAACAAATAAATAATAGCTTTACAGCAATTAAAAATTACTTTATATTTGGTTGACAAAAAAAAGGACAAATTACTTTATATTTTCTCCATCTAAAATAGTTTGAGCATATAATAATATCAAGTTATACTACCTAAAAATAAAATCCTACAAAGTTATTATTTGTTTAGATAATGACTACCTAATAAACCATTATTATATAAATTATACTATCCAAACTAAATGCAATATTATGGTCGTAAAATATATATATATATATATATATATATATATATATATATATATATACAATCCCACGGCATAGCGCGGGTATTAACCTAATATAGGCAATTATTGCAAACCATATTTTAGCAATATAGCTTTAATATTTTCCTCTGGAATGTTTGGTGATCGTTTTAGGTAAGATATTTGGCTAATTCAGTGTATGCGAACTAGAGTTTAGGAATTACAATAATTACATTTAGTAATCGTAAGTGCTAAGTAGGAGTTATTGGTTGTTGTATCTTAATGGATTTGAAAATCCGAACTAAATCTAGTGTGATTGGTTTTATGATTTTAAAATCTGTATTAAAATCATGTGTTATTGGTTTAATGATTCATAAATTCTATATCAAATCAAGTGTTATTCAATCGTACGGATTTACTAATATATTTGATTTTATAATGGATTTGAATGGATTTGTTTGGATTTTTTAGTTAAAAATACAAAGAATCAAATCCGAGGAAAAACCTGCGGATTTGCATATTTTACTTGGATTTAGGAGGTGTTATTGGTTTATATATCTATATTATTAAAAGAGAAGTATCCATTTGAAAATGTTCTTACTTCATTAATTAAACTCCCTATTTTTTTGCTTGTCTTTTTCAGTTGCATTTATTAAATATCCTAAAACGAATAAAACTGCCTAATTTATTACTTGTTTTTCAGTTACATTAATTAAATATGTTTAAATGAATTTAAACTTCCTATTTTATTGTTTGTCTTTTTCAGTTACCTTAATGAAATATCCTTAAATAAATTGGGACATAATGTCATTTAATCAACAAAAAAAAACTCATGAATTATCCTTACGTGCATAATTTTAATAAAGGAGATTTAAAAAAACGTGCATCATTAAAATGTTACCTAAAACATACAGCACTAATATATAACATGCATCAATAAAAGTAGAATTTGACTCACACAATTGTACTGATATTATTTTCAGTTGATTAAATTAAAAAATATTTAAGAATGGCTATGTTTTTAAAAATTATTTGGTATTATTTGCTCATAACTCATTTGTCATTTGCTAAATTGTTAGAAATAAAATTTTAGCATAATATAACTCAGTTGTCATTTGCTAAATTTATGGTTTTTATTTATATTTTTTATTATTTAATTATAATATTTTCATTTTATATTTGAAAGAGAAATGAATTTTTTTCAAACAATATTTTTGTAACTGATTTTTTTTAAAAAATAATCAATTTAAATTGTTATTATCATTGAATATAATTATTTTTGACATAATTTGAGTTTTCGTTTACATCAAAACTTATCATATTTTAGGATAATTTTAATTTAAAATGTAATTTTCGTATTTTTCAAAAAAATTCTAAAAATATTTTTTAAATATTTTGTTATAAGTTTTAAAAAAATATTGAGTTGCATTTCAAATAAAAAGGTAAAGATATTAAAAAAATTCTAATTAAAATATGTAAAATTTAATATAGTTTTAAGGAAATGGTCAAAATAAAAAAAAATTACACATAAAAAAAATCATGATTTTTGTTAACAGGGCGGATCATTATTTATATGATATCGCAAACGAAAGAGAAATTTATGTTTTTACAATTATCTAATTAACTATGTATACTCATTTTTCTATATTTTTTATATGATATCACATATTCGTAAAAAAATAGATAGTTTAAGATGCAAAAAAAAAAATATTTACTTAATGAATATAATATGAATGAATTTTACAAATACATCATTTAATAAAATAAATAATTAAAAACTGAAAATTCATATCCACGCTGGCGCGCGGGTCAGGATCTAGTTTTGATTGATTTAGAAATCCATATAGTATTTATAAATCCAAGTAAAATATGCAAATCCAGAGGTTTTCCCTCGGATTTGAGTCTTTGTATTTTTAACTAAAAAATCCAAACAAATCTATTCAAATCCATTATAAAATCAAATATATTAGTAAATCCATACGATTGAATAACACTTGATTTGATACAGAATTTATGAATCATTAAACCAATAACACATGATTTTAATACAGATTTGAAAATCATAGAACCAATAACACTAGATTTAGTTCGGATTTTCAAATCCATTAAAATACAACAACCAATAACCCCTACTAAATACTATATGAATTTCTAAATCAATCAAAATATATAAACCAATAACACCTCCTAAAGATTTTTGTGAGATAACATTAGATTTTTGCTAAAATAGATCACAATAAATGATATTTTGAATTTAATACTTTTACTTTCTCTAACGGTCAAACAAATCTACATAGTATTACTTGTTTGATGTACTTATTGTTATAAATCATTGAGTGGATTACCATTAACCAGACCCGGTACAAGACCGGCCCAATACCTAGAAGATGGAGGGACGGCCGAAGCCTAGAGAGAGGAGAGAGAGAGCCGACTTCAGGAGAGAGAAAGACGGCCACAAAGCTTAGAGAAAAGGAAACCCTTTACTTTTCTTAGTAGATGTAATCTTTCCATTATTATGTTTTAATAGTTTTCCAATTCCCTGTTGGATTAGGATATGTACACTTTCTTTTTATCTTCATCTTGTAATCCTTATATAAAGGAACCCCCTTGATCATTAATAAGAACACAGAAATATTCAGTCTCTAAACTCTCTAATTACAACACGTTATCAACACGATAGACTCCAAAACCCTGAGACAAAACCTAACCTAAAATCTGTCACACATAAACCTTAATCCAGGCGCAACTTAAGATCGATCTATCTCTCAAACCCTGAGGAACCAGACGACGAGCCACATATCAAATTGAAGCTCTTGACGAGACAAATCCATCAGCGAAAACCGTTCATCGATACGATCTCAGACGCGCCCACACTCGCAGAAACAATACACGGCGCCGTCTTGGTCTTTTGGAAACCCTAATTCCGGAAAAATCCCAAATTGTTCTTGCTTGCGTTCCGGCTTACAAACACCCGATCAGCTCCAGCCCTAAGGTGTTCCTGATTCTAGACGACCTCAGTTTCCAGTTCACATCACAGCCAGCTTGAGTTCCCAATCAACCCGCTCGCGAACTCAAGAAGAAGACGCGTCCGACGTCATCAGCGCACATCCACGACTAGACGCCAAACCATCTGATCCCGATCAGACGCGTCTCGCCTCAGCATGCGACCGTTCCAGCTCGTCCCATCTCGTGTCCGTTCGAGGTTCTCTTGGTGGTCCGGGTTCTACAATCTGCAAAACAAAGGTAATCCTAATTCTGAGAACATGAATTGAACATGGTTGTTTTGTAAAGATTGAAACCCTAAAATAAGAACTCTAAAGATGAAAGCCATAGGAAAAATAGATCAAACCCTAAAGAGTAAATCGGAGCTCGAATAAGTCTGATCTCCTAAACCATAAATCGAGATTGATCCATTGATCAATTAAAATCAAAGTCTTAATGATTTTGAATCTCAAATCAAATCCCCTTGATCAAAGATCAAAGTTTTTCGAAATCCCCTAAAAATCCTAATTTTGGAAAATCGGTTTTAAATTGTTTGATTTGAACTTTGATTGTTTGATCACCTAGAGCTATTGATAGGATTGTTTAAATTCGAATCTAAATCACTCAAACTGAAACCCTAAAAAGTTTAAATTCGGTTTTTAAAATGTCTTTGTTTGATGATTGATGATCTGGGATGTTAGGATTGATAGATTGATTAATAGATCTAATCTCAAGATTCGAAATCCTTAAGGCCTTGAAACCCTTAATCTTGATTGATATTCCTAAAGGCCTTGAAACCTTAAATCTCTCATTACTTAAAAGATTGAAAGATTGATTTAAAGAATTTACATATTGAATGAGAGTTAGGTTGCTAGATCGTTTAATTCTAAAAACTTAATAGATATACAACTAAGAAATAGAATTGAATCTAGATCATGTTTAGTATATGGCCGTGTGACCTAATGCATTGCTCACACTTGCGGCCTTGTGCCCTTGATTGATTAAAATCCGTGAGGCTTAGTGAATATCAAAGTGACCGTGTGGTCTAGTAGCCGAATGGTTATATAAACCAGATTGCATTATGATCTGATCCTTAAGATCGTTGTATCACATAATAGTCGTGAGGTACAAACATCACAATGCAAAGCCATATGGCCTAAGCATCATATTGCAAAGCCGTGTAGCCTATAGTATTATAGATAAGACTTATGAAATCATATGCACTGATTGGTTGCAAGAATTCTAAATCATGAATTTATTGATGATTTCAGATGTCGAGATTTGAGCCTTCGGATTATGCTGCCCTAGATATCTCTGGAGATAATTATCCAGAATGGGAAATGAACACTTCAATTTCCCTGAAGTCTAGAGGACTCGGGAAATGTATCATTGAAAGAAATGATGAAATTGAAAGTGAAAAGCATAGAGCCATAACAATTATGCGCTATCATCTCACTGAGGAACTAAGAAATAAGTATGAAGATATTGAGGATCCTTATGATCTTTGGATAAAACTAAAATCCATATACTCAATGGAATTATGGCGAAAAGCCATGAATGATTGGAAGATACTCAGGTTCCAGGATTTTAAATCCGTGGAAGAATACGATTCTGCTCTAATGAAAATCGCCCATAGTCTTGAACTATGTGATGAAGTGGTTACAGATAATGATCTACTGTATAAAACATATTCCACATTCCATCCAAAGGATCGGTTGCTATCATATACAGCTAAGGTTTTCACAACCTATAATGACCTATTGTCATACCTATTGGCAACTGAGCAAAGAAAGCAGAAAGTTAAAGATACCATTGACAGATTTGAGAAACTTCAGAAAAGATGCATTGAGCAACAAAACAGTGAGATGAGATATCCTGAGGCATTGGATCAAGATGAATCCAAGAAAGCCGTGTGGAGTAATATAGATTGTGAGGCCGGCTTATACATTGACTAAAGAAAGATCTCGACATGATAATTTTATTTTAAGTCTATGATTTTGTGATTTGCTTTTGACCTACTTGATGATTCACGATTTTTATATATATATATATAAAAGAGTTTGCTTTGATTTCATTATATCTTGCCTGATCTTACTTGAACATATGAATGTTTTTACTGATAAAGAATTGCCTAAAGGGCATAATATCCAAGTAAGAAATCGTGAAAGTAGTATAGTGAGCCTAGTAAAGAAACTATGGCTAAGGCATTGTCTAAAGGACATTAGATACACCCAATAATATGTGACCCATCGAGTTATGATAATATGGTTTCTAAATAGAAACAATGGGCAAACAAAAGGAAACAAGTTCCTTCAGATTTTGAAAGAAAAATCGCCTAAGACCTTATAAGAAAGTGGTCGAAACTATACCTAATGATCTCTACTGATTTAAACTATGCTATAAGACCAGTATGATGAGAGGCAAGAACCGTGGTGACCATATTGAGATACACCACGAAATTTTACACTATATGGCATGATAGGATTAGCCATCCTAAAGTCTAAACTTGATGCAAAGATTGAAAAGGCACAGAGTTATCCCGTAAAAGATCTCACGTTGTGAACACATGTACACAAAGGGAAACTCATTAGGCTTAATTGTCCCAAGCACCACGACCTTATAGTATGGTCATGAGGGGGAGAGAGGATAAACCCATGATCAGTACTACAAGTTCGTGTACCACTATGGTTATAAATGGCTCGGCCATAAAAGGCCAGTCCTCGGTAGAGGCCATGTTTTAAAAATGGCCAAACCATAAGGCCATTACTCGGCCAAATAAACCATGTTATGAACAGGTCGGCCGCAAGGGCCATAACCGGCCAGAGAGGCCATTACCCATAAAAGGTTCGGCCAAGTAAGCCATTATCTATAAGACTAATATTCTAAAGTCTATAAGCTTGGAACATTATGATTTTACATGTATAGAATGATAATATGACCATATGCATCAGGCCATATAAGTGAGCATAGATATTCCCATCTCATATTGAATACGGGTCATAAAACCAGACATACACCATCTTAAGAGATTTTGAATAAACCACCACATACATATATGTGCCGTCTAAAGATGGAACCTCAGAATAGGATTGGAAATATATGTTGGATAGGAGTATTACTTTCTCCCACGATTTATAAAGAAAACTTGAGCCAAACATGGGTGATCATATTGTGGCCAAGTATACGGATTGCATCCGTCTATCCAAACATTAAAGGAGAAAGATTATAAGTTGGATAAAGAATGATAAGAATGGTTTTAAACCATCATTGTCTTGGCAAGATCCTCGGACTAGAGATTATGATTAAAGACGTCCAAAGAAAGATTATATAAAGCTAGCTAATTGAGAAGCTAATCGAAATTCCAGACACTGACCCGAGAAATGACTAACCAGCTTAGCACCAAATGAATGTCCTAGAAGAGACATAATCAAGTTGCTATAGAGTCTATACAAGATAGACTAAGTGTTCCATAAGATAAAGGGATCTCGGATAGAAAGGAATGGTGCATGGGATGATAGATCCGAGATCATACTAGAAACCAAACAGACATTGAGAAAAGGCTGCGCAGCTACACATCTAAGGTACCAAACCATGTGACTTGGGACGCCAAGCTACTAGGTAACAAAGGTCCTGGATAATAAGATCTCAAATCTATAGATCATGTCTGGAACATAATGGAACCACATATGAAGGTGTCGACACACACATGAATGTTATATAAAAGATGCATAAAAGAATAGCACTTGAACACAAAGATATAAACGAGGATCAGAACCCACGTAAGTATGAGAATGCATTCGTAAGACTAAACTGAGTCAAGAAGAAAATGTGAGGGTTTTAAAGTATCTAAAAGAGAGATGGGCGTATTGGTCATATACATATACAGAAACGCCATCTGATAAACCAGTGAAATAGATGGATCTTGTGAGGTAAAGAAACCGTGAGAAAAGGCACATGATCACGAGGTCTAGAGTGTTCATGTTTCCTAATAACAGCATTAGATCATAGCTTGTTACACAAGGTACTCACAGAGATCAAAGGAACAGATTATAAGGAGATAAACTCCTATGTGGTGGATGCTGCTACAGATTTTCGAAATTGAAAATGGTCTGGTCATAAGAAAGAAATTAGATACAAATGATGTAGTAAGCAGCATATGGATCACTGGATAAGATGAAAGAACAGCTTCGTTCCTAAGCTGATTCATGGACTGAAACCTAAAGCGGCTGCATATAGTATGTAAAAGAAATTGATCACGCATGATCATTGATCTTGGAGTTGTATAAAAGACAATCCAATACAGTCCATATACTTGAAATTCCTTGTGATTATACTAAACCTAAAAGAGGCATAGAATAAATCTATATGGGTGCCCGGCTAAAGGCGTCCGACCCTCTGGCTAAAGGCGTCCAACACTCCGACTAAAAACGTCCGGCCCATCGGCTAAAAGGCATCCGGTCCTTATCCCTTGATCACAGACTAGTAGAAACAAAAGATCAACCATCAGGTTGCAATCCGACATCAGATCCCCTAAGTAAGGATCCGGCATAGCAGAACGGTCTGCTGCCGTATAAACTCCACAAGGCAAGTAGTGGACACTAATAGACGAGGTCTATGACCCGGTCATGATTCGGCCAGATTGATACATGGTCGATGGTAACCATAAATCGCCAAAGTAAAGAGCAGTTGATAGTAAACGATCACGTCTAGACTATGGACATATGCAAACACAATTTGCAAAGACCCAATAGTGATCTCCGAGGACAATGTGATTCACATTGCTTAGCACATATGCTTTACCGGGACACTCGATGTCAAAGGACATGAGAAACGACCTAAGAAGTCGAAATGGTCTAATTACGGTTCAGTAATGAAACTGGCCGATTACTCCCATCCTATACATACAGGAAATATCACGCACCAAGATGCGTAGAATGTAGAACCTACAGTGAGGTTCACATCAGGGGGAGTAGTGCGTGTTGTACTCTTTTTCCTTCATCATGGTTTTGTCCCACTGGGTTTTCCTGATAAGGTTTTAAGGAGGTAACATGAAGCGTACTACGAATCCTGTATGGTTATGGTATCCAAGAGGGAATGTTATAAATCATGGAGTGGATTGCCATTAACCAGGCCCGGTCCAAGACCGGCCCAATACCTAGAAGATGGAGGGACGGCCGAAGCCTAGAGAGAGGAGAGAGAGAGCCGACTTTAGGAGAGAGAAAGACGGTCACAAAGCTTAGAGAAAAGGAAACCCTTTCCTTTTCTTAGTAGATGTAATCTTTCCATTATTATGTTTTAATAGTTTTCCTATTTTCTGTAGGATTAGAATATGTACACTTTCCTTTTATCTTCATCTTGTAATCCTTATATAAAAGAACCCCCTTGATCATTAATAAGAACACAGAAATATTCAGTCTCTAAACTCTCTAATTACAACACTTATAAAATATTTTATTTCTTAATTTAGTTAACACTGTACTTATAAGGCAATTCTGCTAATAACTCTTGTCGAAGTTAGCCCTTTTTTCAAAAAAAAAAACTCTTCTCGAAGTTCGAGTATTTATAACGTTGGTATAATCTTATACTTGGATCTGATTGACCAGTTCAAACTTCAAAGCAAGGTACTCCTTATGAATTTATATATTTATACTGTATATAGCATCTTTATAAATACATGATGGATGATTGGTTAGACTACGATGGATGATTGGTTAGACTGTAACCATAAATATATTATTGTATAATTAAATTTGTTAGATTTTTAATGTATATGTAATTGATGTACATGTAATAATTAAATGAGAAAAATAGAAGAAATTCTTTCAACTTAATTTTTATACTACTTTCTAAATAGTGGTTTAAAAAACAAGGTTGTTACGATTATTATTTTTATTTAACTTTGAAAACTAAATAAAGCATAACTGGTAATTGAGAAGTCATTTTATTGACTTATTCTAATGTGTCATTCATAGATGTTTAAGAAAATTCTAAAGATAATAATATCATAACTAACCAAAATTCATCGGCAAACTTAGACTTGTAATTTGCAAAAGGAAAAACTTAGACTTGTAACCTAATAAGTAACAATTATGTACTGTATTCTTTTTTATTTTTGTCGAGAAACAGGAATGGCTGAAATATGTTTATATTTTGGGAGAAAAATCACCTTTTGGTCCTAGTAATAATCTCATTGTCAGAATGACTGCTACATGTGAATACTGTTTTCTCGGGAAAACTATGATGAACAGTTTTATGTTTTCTACTTTAACCTCAAAATTAGAGCACGTCCATCGGTTGCTTTTACATAAAGTTCTAAAAAATTTAAATATTAAAATAATAAAAGAAGGAGAGAGAAGGTTAGAGAAGCTCTATACATAGTACTTTTAGGAATGGTTCTAAAATTTGTGTTGCTATGTGTCAATATTAGTGGCTTATCATTTACCAACAAAATTAATTTTAATCAAATTTTTTTATTATGTTATAATATTATTCTTTAGTGGTTTGTATACTGATTTTTAGAACTTCACGGATGGTGGTGCTCTTAGGAACACTCTCCAACGTGTTGAAATTCAAGGTTTGGATAACTACAATGGCGTTGAAGTCTTTGTAGATCTTGTAGGGGATCTGGATATTAACGATGCAAAGCAATTCAAGTCAGCGTAAAATCTAAATATCGTTAAAAATAGGCCAAAACCACTAAAAACGTGATGAACATGCTTCATATATATTTGAAGAAGGTGCTTGTTTTTGTTGCTGGCTAATATGATCTTCGAAGCCAAGCCAAATTCGTGTGAGCTTTATCATTCTGTTGACCTGGCTAATTTGTTTCTTTCTGGTTATCATGTTCATGTCCTACGGTCATCCCAGTACCTTCTTGGCCTCTTGGTTGACTAGGTAGACCGTGTCCCTTCTCTTTTGCAGGTTCTGATGGTCGAGGCTTGGTGTTGCTTCCTGCCAGCCCGTGTTCCTGAAGGCGTGGTGTTCATGTAGTCGGCTGCTGGGTTGGTGGTGTGCAGCGGTTCTTGGACTCTCCTCCTTCTGAATAAAGCTCGATCTTCGTCTGGTACGGGTGTTACTGGTCTCGGACCTTGCTGTTTGTGCATGTTGGAAGCGGATTAGGAGGTCATACACAAGCTGTTCTTGGTTGGGCCTTATCACAAAGAGCTGTTAATCGGGTACGCCAATTTCTACTCGGCTCAGACTCTCGTATTCACTGTGGTCCCCCCTTTTGCGGCAAGCGTGTTGTGCCGATTTTGTTGCGGTCCTCTGTACGGCTGTAATGTCTGTTGTATCTGTCCGTGTATAGCTTAGTTAGAGTTTTGTTTAGTTGCATTTCAATTCTCTGATTCTTGTCTCCTATGTAATTCTGTCAAAAATTCTTAAAATTGGTAATGAATCTTAACATTTTTACCAAAAAAAAAAAAAATGTTCATGTTAGTTGGGCGGCACAAACTAATGTTTTTATCCACATTAATTGGGTTGTAATTAATTTTAACAATCATCCCTTAAACATTATTTGTGAAGTGATTTCACACATGTCATTTCCACAATTATTTTTACCAAAAAATATGACATGGAATATAATAATTAATGACATGGCTTATTGCTAAATGTGATATAGACAACTATATTTAATGTTAAATTCAATTTTTGCCAACTTTTAATAATATGGTAATAACTCATAAATCATCATTAAAAAAAATCTATTCAGTTGACAAAAAAAAAATCTATTCAAATATATCATTAAATAATATGATAATAGAAATATAAATATTTTAAAAATTTCGAAATATTATTGAAATATACTTTTATAATCAAATTTTTTTTATTATTAAACAAGATTTTCAAAATTTAATACAATCTTTGTAAACAAAATTTAATACACGCATTTTAAATTAAATTTTTAATCGTAATATCATTTATTTCTTTTGATATCTACAAATTTTAAAAATTCTGTTTAATTTTATATTTTGATAATTATAAAAATTTATATCAATTTTATGTTATACAAGTTAATTTAATATATTTTAACCAAAATAAATAAATGAAAATTATCTAAATTAAGATTTTAAATGTAAATTAAATACATTTTTAAATAAATCAAATTATTTATTTTATCTTAATTTTATGCTTAACTAAATTAGTATTTAGTATTTATAATAAAATATTTGGTTAAAATAATAAAATCTAATATTAACAAATTTTATTTTTAAATATAATTTAAAATTTTATTGTTGTAGATGGTGCAGGAAAACACCTAGTTATGTATATATATCGATATAAAACCAAATAGCCTAGGAATTTCGAATTCCAAATCTTGATATCACATTAAATCTTCTTTAGCTCTTTATAAGACTTTCCCTGAGGTTAATACAACAACAAATTCTGTATTACACAAAAGTGAAATTAAATTTACGCTGCAGAAGTTAGTCTCAGCTGTTGCTGTTGAGGTTCACCAGTCATTGGATCGTTTGTGTTTTGGCTATCCAAGGGCATGTACTGCGACATAATCGTCATGATCTCTGAATCCATATAAGACTGCACATTGGTTTTGACACAATAAATAACTATCGTTAGAGATACTCATAATGATGAATGTGAAGGTTTGTAAAGAGAAGCAAACGTGTAAGAAAACATACCCTGAGACGATACTTGTAGAACACGTAACCAGCTACACAAATGCCTGCAACTGCAGGTAGAATAACAAATGTGAAGAACCACCCGATTCTTGATCCGCTTCTCTCTGCAGAAACAAAAACATATAAATGAGAATATGATAAAGTTCTTGTCTTAACTATTTTTCTGGACATTTACCGATACAAGTGTCTTGGTCTTTCATATAGAGACGATTGCAGAGCATTTGCATTTAAAACTACCCCATTTGTTCTTACACTTGCATCCATCACATTGACAAGCTGATTTCTCCTTGCATTCATCAATGTCTAGTATACAGAAATGAACCAGTTTAAGATAAACTAGATTGGAGAATTTGAAATTTTTAGTGAAGAAAAGGTTTCACCTTCACATTTAAGACCATCCCCTTTGAAACCTGGAGGGCGACGACCTCCGGATGCCTCTGAGTTCTGAATTCAAAAATTTGGAGAAAATCATTAGAAACAATATGAAATTTGGATGAAAATTTCAAACCTTATGGCATTAATACTGAATAAAAAAACAGAGAAAACAAGTTGAGTCACTGACCAAGCAAGCTAAGAAAGTTTCACCCTTTCTTATTTCAGACCAGCAGCCTCCTTGATTGATCGAACATATCGCAGGTCCATAAGGGCTGTTAATAACATTCAAGTCAAGCAAAGATAACTTCATTTTTCAAACCAGAACACAAAATGTTTCTAGTGAAGTTTTCCAAAAAATAAAGAAATTTAAGAACATACGCTCACATGAAGTATAGCCATCTCCTTTATAAACATACGCACACCATTCACAACAGGGCATTTACAAACTCTTCCCCTAAATGTGTCCTGATAGAATCCAATATAGGTGAAAAACCTATCAGTATTATGAGATAATTTTATTAAATATTCCGGTTACACTAACGTTTTGTTGTTATTAGTCAAGTACCTTGCAGGCTGTTACATTAGATTTCTTGTCTTGCCAACATCCTCCATTTGCTTCAAGACATTCATTTGTGTTCAATATCTGTTTCAAAAGTGTGAGAATGTTTATTGAGTATTCTAGTACCACAAGAAGATCAGGTTACTTGAGGAATTGGTTTAACCTCCACTTTGACAGATCCCAGGTTAGGTTCTTTCCTTGAAGCCTGAACATATAGCCTTTAATACCGCATTTCTCTCGAGTTTACCTGAGCAATGAATCAGATTAACAGCTTAAGAATCCTTAACATTCCAGTAACACATTCAAAGCAAAAATGTTACAGTGAGAAGGAATGAGTCAAACCGCGGTACTGAGCATTGTTGATGATCAATGTTGGCAAGATTGTGACATCCCCACGGTCTCCTTGTCCTAACCGAAGAGCTTGCTCGGCTTTCAAAACCTCATTTTCCACATCAACTGCAGGATCACCCATACATTTCTTGATCTTTTCAAGTGGCAAACCTGAGAATATGAAAATTCTTAAGTCCCGGAATGTAAAGAAAAAGGATATGAAAACGAGTGTGATGTCTCTTACCGAGAGATTTCACAACACTCTCTGCACATTCTGTGCTATACTTCTTCTCCTTCATTGAACACCTGATGTGAAAGTCAGTCACATAGTCCCACGGTGGGACTCCCACCAAACCCAAGACCTACTATTCTCTTTCGCTACTCTATGAACACACAACTGTCTCAAGTTCTCGAAAACAATGTCTTTCCCGTCGTACCCATCTCCAAAGTCTTGTTCAGGGTCAGGAGCACAATACCTCCCTCGGTTTATACACTGAGACTTGCACTGATTGCTCGAAACATACTCTTTAGGACAAAACCATTTGATTATTATTTTTACACTGAGACTTACACTGGTTGCTTACAATTTAATTATTATTTTTACAATAAATAAATCAAATATATTTATTGATAAATTTTAGCTGATTTCTTATTTAAAACTATCCAATATATTTTATGAACTTGCATAAAAAAGTAGATAGAAAGGAGTAGGTAATAATTTTTGGCAAAATTTTGAAAATCGGATCGGACATTGATTCGGCCTAAGTCAATGGTCGGACAGGTCTAATGGTTCAACCGGGTTCTAAATTTTAATTTAATTTTAGATTAAATAATTATTTATATGTATAAATATAAAATTATTTTTATAAAATTTTATATCACTGTTAGAATTTAAAAATGATATGAAATAAAATGAAAACTTTAAAAATAATATAAAATATAATGAAAAACAATTTATTTAGATAGATATTTTAAAAGTAATATGATTTTTTATGAAATTTTTATAAAATTTACAGTTTTTAATATTTTTTTACTTGAATTTGAAAAAACCGGATTTTGATATCGAACAGGGTCACCGGTTTTACCGAGTTTCACCAATTTTGTAACCGGATTTTTCGGTTTTTAGTACAACTCGGAACCGGTTAGAAAATTTAATAACGGTCCGACCGGCCGGTCCGGTCTGATTTTTAGAACACTGCTTTTTGGTAAAAAATCATAAATACATCCTACTATATAAAAGAGACTAAATTCAAGGCTTTTGAGACTATCCACCTCAGCCAAAATATTCTCATCCAAAAAGAATTAGAAATAAATGTCATTTAGAAGATAATTAACTAATATACGACTTTTGATATTTCTAGAAATTTCAAATTTGTAACTGCTAATTTATTAATAGAATCATATATCTATATTGAATTATGTTCTATTTTTAATCGTTAGACTTCAAGGGTAAATAAATTATTAATTTATAATATATATAGTTTATAACTTTATATTGTAGTTATAAATAAAGAGAAAATAACCGGGGAGGGTGAAGAAGCTCATGTAAAATTATGTAATTAAAATGGTAAAATGGTGAGTATGATGAGGTGAATCTAAGAAAAATTGTTGTATAAATTATGGTGCTTTATTTGTCCATTATAATGATTTAAAATAAAATATATATTCACATAAATAAGTCAATATTTGTTGTTTTTTTTTTTGGTAAGATGTTAAGATTATCATTTTCTGAAAGGTTACACTGTTGTTTTTAAACAACTTATTACATCAAGGAAACAAAAACAATCAACAACAACTCAGAGTAAAAAAAGCCTTAAGGAGGTCTTATACAAGAAAGATAAAAAGAAGTAGAGAAGAAGAGAAAGAAGAACTTGCCGGGTAAGAGAGGAGACGGTCACGCATCATACGGTCGAGAGAGGCAAGGATGACTAATGAAGGTGAGGAGACAGCTGTGAACACACGAGCATTACGCTCTTTCCACAGCAGGTAGATGGCTGACTGAAAGTAGAGCTTGATGACTGGAGTAGCATGCGCATCTGCGTTGACGCGAGGTTGATTGATTCAGGCTGCAACAGAGTGTAGATCAGCCTGAGGAAAAATCCAAACTTCAGTAGCAAAAGGCTCCTATATCAAGCGAGAGAAAGAGCACTCAAAGAAGAGATGATGGTGAGTCTCTATTTCCAGATTACAAAGGATGCACGTTCCGAAGACATTTAACCCCCAACGCCTCAAGCGATCCTTGGTTGGCAGTCTTCTCCGCAAAGCCAACCATGATATAAACGCATTACGTGGAATATGTTCCTTGAACCAAATAGTCTTGTATTTATAAGAGTCACAACTTCTAAAGCTTTTGATACCAATCAAGTTTTTAAATTTTTTAAAGTAACAGTTACAATTTTTAAAGCCAAAATCTATACAGCGACAAGTCTAAAGACCGTAAGTCTCTTCTCATTTGCTTGAATCTCATGCCATTTTTTCATTATTATTAGTAGTTTCTACAATCACATACAAATAATGGAGATAAAAGATAATTAATGAACAAAAATAGAAATATAATTCATAAACTAGTATTACCCCCGTACTACTACGTACGGGCACTAATATAAAATATGTTTATTTTGAACATACTATTAGAATTTATAATTAAGATAACATTAAAATTTTGATGTTTATAATTTACAACAGTTCAATATAGACACAAAATATATAATGTTAATATTGTTTCAAAACCAATATAATCAGTAAATATGATCGAACAACAAAAGTATATATCTTACAACAGTACAATTTGTCAACTTAGTTTTGAGGTTATTATATTTTGTAGTCATTTTCTTATTCTCTCACTCATGTTTATTTTTTTGGTCATATTCTTTTATATTTCTTTTTATACAATGATGCTATTTGCTTCGGCATTTCTTTTTATGAGGGAATCTACAAATTCAATAAAACTATTTAAGAAAAAAAAAATCAGAAGTGTATATTGAATAAAAAAATAAGATATCACCACATTTTATAGATTATAAACAGTTAAACACACACAAGAAAAATATGGAATACTTACCGAATCTAGATAATAGACATAAGTCTTCTTTCTCCTACAACCCGAATTTCTTATGCCCTATTTTTTTATTTCTAATTATCACAACATTTTTCCTTTCTTCTTTTCTTCTTGTTGTACTTCTCAAGTTTTATAGGGGCCATGGAAGTGTGATTTAAGGTGAGCCTCTTACTCTCCTTCCCTGAATTATCACCAAAACAAATAAACGTGTTCCATAAATTGATAATTAGTTTAGTCTAGTTTAGTCCATTATGAAAATTAATTGACCTATTGTGTTTACGTACCTTCTTCTCATGTTCTTCAGCATCTAAAATAATAAAAGAAAAGAAATATATAATATCGGTGCTTTTTTCCTTTGAAATGCTAAAATAGATGAAAAAAAGCAAAGCGAGAAATTTTCTAAAATTAAACCATAGAAACAGATTTGTAAAATACCTGTTTTTGTATAACATAGTTAGGGATGGTTATTGTTACCTTTGTTGCTGAAAAAACTTTGATTTGTCATTTATTTATTGGAGAATTAAGCTTTCGAAAGCTTTGAAACATAAACCATGGCTGTAACTGGTGAATCAAAAAAAGAATAAATGGAATAGGAGGAATGAAATAACATGAATGGAATGCAGTAGAAAAATGGAATAGATCCATTCAATTTATTCTTTAACAAAATTGTTATGGAATTGTTTGTTTTGTATTTTGTTTATTTTTTTAAAAAATTGATGGAATGAACATTTCATTCCATTCACGTTAAATGGTAAAACGAATTCATGAAACTAATCGAATTGATCATTCCAAAGTTTTCTATTCCAAAAAAAGGTAATCCAATTTCAGCCCATATGTTTTTTTTTTTTATAGTCAAGGACTCAATAATCGTAAAAAAGAAGAATATGATACAATAGAAAAGCAAAAGGAGAGAAGAAGGAGAGAGAAGGAGCTTAATAGAAAGTAAAACTGTTTTGTCAAACTTATATAAGAACAAAACAGTTTTAAATCGTAACTGTTATTTTAGAACGTGGAATTTTTTTTGTCAAGAAGTGGAAGTGATAATGTGAGAAATTTTAGGGTTTAGTTATTTCGAATTTTAGAAATTTTAGGATCTAACATTATTTTTTGTTGCATTTTAATTTTAATTTTTTAAACAGATGCCATGTGTCAAATTTTGATTCGCTAGGTGATTTGTATTTTAGTATATAAGGATGCGTGTACACCAGAAAATTTGGAATTTGTGTCCAAAAAATGTGATCGATTTATGTAAAAAGTTGCATGAATCTATAACATTGCATGGTATGGATTTTCTTATAAACGGTTCGGTGCTAATCAAACAAAAACGTAAATCTGTTATAAAATGGTAATATAACAAATCAGTGTTAATAACGTAAATAGAAAGAGACTAATACAATGATGTTGAAGAATAACATTTTCTTCACCACATACAATGTCAAGAATGTTCAAACTTCTGCTACGAAGTACCAATAAGAAGAATTCACAACAAAAATCGTTTATTGGAAAAACAAAAAAAAAAACACTTTTCAGAAAAGCCAATTAACACTGATGTTACCAAGCCATATCAAAAGAGGGAACTGGACCAAGGCCAAAAACAGGAGGAGGTAATGATGTCTGCTTGAATCGTAACTCCTAACCTCAGCAAACAGAACACGTTTCATCGTCTTCACCAAGAAAACCCCAGTGCATAAACACGTGCATGGCATCAGCGCATAATACGAGTATCCCCACATGATCTTAGCAAAACCGGCAAGGCATAGACCCGCAAAAGCATAGCCTCCATAAGCCGCAATGTCTAGCAAAGGCGCCTCTGCGCTACCAAGTGATAGAAGCGTTACTTTCAAGAGCATCACTTGCAAAAACCAACCAACCAATCCTTTCACAAACAGCCAATTCAAAGCTTCCGGTGAAAACCTACATGAATTCAGGTTTGAATCATTGAACCATTAAGACTCAAAACGCTGAGAGAGAAGCATAGGGTCATAAGAACATACTTTCCGTCAAGTCCCAGTGAAAGGCCAGCAAGAACAACGTACGTACCAAATGCCATAAAGGGAATGTACAAGTCTGGCGCATTGATATCATAGATGGGAGGCTTGTATGAGAGCCTGCCCCCAACAGGTTCAGAGATTCTAGCCCAGTGTCCCTGATCGTTTGAAGCAGAAGAACCAACACTAGTTTTAAATCAAAGGTTTCAAACAGAAGGAGAAAAGAGAAGACAAGCTTACCCGGTGAAGGAAAGGAAAGAGAACAACCTTGAGTTTGTTCCTAACATACTGGTCATTCACTTGGAAGTAGTATTGGGGATCAGAGAAGTAACGAGTAATCTGTTCCAATGTTCAAGAAGAAGAGAAACAAGTAAAAAAAGTGAGGTTAAGAGCGACGTGGAATCACCAAAAGAAGTAACACTTACATTGCTCTGCACATACTCAGAGCTTGATCCAAGAATCCTCTCCCCGTAGGCACCCAAACCGCCACGGATAAAACCAGAGGCAGGTCCAGTGAAGGGATTCCCAAACGGACCAGGCTGAGGGTTTCCAGGAGGTCTTGGCATCCCTGGTTGAGGTCCCATGTTATTATTGTACATCCCTGCCTATCAAAACCATTACCACAATTCTCTTCTAATGCCAAATTTCAATATTGTGAGACTAAAATCGATCATCACATGATTCAATCCCCAGATTCTTATATCGACGCAGTCAATAGTCTAGATCACGACAATGCATAACCAATTCAACCCTAGATCTACAACAGTAGAATCCAAATGATCTCGTCTCACAATCTCAATAACACAGGCAATCAAATCCACCGGATCGTAACAGAAGAATACAAAAGAGAAGTAAGAAGTGTGACAACAAATACACACAAAGCAAGAAAACTAACCCGAAGGTGAGGGGAAAGAGATGAAAGCGTCGAATCTGAAATCAGAGCTTTCTTCTACGGGAAACAATGGAACCGCCGAAATGATCTGCGCCGGGTGGGTCGAAGAAAAAGAAGGCCTGTGAAATGTATTCTTAAGTTGGGCCTATAAATATCCTTAATGGGCCTTAATATTCTTGTAACCAAACAAAACGCGAGCAATTCTCCTCAATTAGGTTTAAACGATCCGAGAAACGGAATCTTAAAACCCCCTTTGCCCGTGGAAACCCTAATTTCGCATAAGGATGGCGAAATCGATGAGATGCAAGAGGGTGAAGAGATTGAGAGCTATAAGAAGAGAAATTGTTCAGAAGGAATCATTCACTCTCACTAGAGAAGATGCCAAATCCGCCGCCATTGAAGCCGCACTCGCCGCGCCTAAATTACCTGTTCGTCTACCACCACCTTCCCCGTTCATGGAAGTCGCGACGCCCACCTCCGAGTCAGCCTCTGTCTCCGCCAACGTTATGGGTATAAGTTTCGATTTCTACAAATAAATTAGATTTGTATAGTTTGTTTTGTGTTGGTTATGCTCTTAGATTATGTAATGCTTGAAGAAGCAACGTTTCTGCTTAATTTTAATATCTGAAATTCTATCAGAATCACTTTAAGTTACTTGTTTGATATCTTTGACGCATTTAGATTCACTATTCTTTGATATCATATCTAATGCTTTGTCTATTGTGAATTGAGAAGATTTTTCTGACCTAATGTGCCAAAAGTTTGTTCCTTGTCTCATTGTTTTGAATTTTGTCGCATTTTCATCAAACAAGTATACTGGTTTCGTGCACGCTTATTCTTTGTTTGGGTGGGGGTGGGTCTTTTCGAAACAATCATTTTGACTTGATACTTGCTACCTCTTATTAAGTGTCGGTTAATTTCGGATATGTTCTGTTTTGAATATTATTGTTGTTTGCAGATGTGGAAATGGATGATGAGAAGCATAACAAGTCTCTTAAACCTATCGGGAGGAAGTTAAAGAAGAAGTTTAAGTTGGGGATGAAGAATCGTCGCAGTAAGGGTTTCCTTCGAGGCAAGCGTGTCTAAGTTCCCAAGTTTGGTGTTTACTCCTTGTTCTGTTTAACCTCTTTCATATCTAGATTCCCTAATTGTCTTAGAAAGTGTCTTACGTCGTACTGTTATTTTTTGGGGAGCTTCAGTATTATAGAGAACCTGAAAAAAAAAAATGTGATTTTGAACCTAAGAAGTCTGTTTACGCCTCCAATGTTTCATTTTCTTGCACCAAAACCTATCAACCTTTAGATATGATGGACCCATAATAATCATGCATTGTCTTGATCAGATATGATACGAAATGTACATATAAATAATTCAGTTTGAGCCAGATGTATATAAAGATTTGTAAGTTGTAACAAAAAAAAAATATATTTTTCAATTTTCAGTATAAATCAAGATTCACATTTTTGTTGTTGTTCGGACAACGAGTAACAAAATTACAATTGAAACCAAACAAAAAACCATTTCAAGAAAGATTCTTTTATAAACGGATCAAATTCTGTCACATGGATTTCAAAAATTCTCTCGTGACCCTGTTTTTAGTTTTCATTAAAATTTAAATACAAAACAAGGGGAAATAGCTAAAAGCCCAAACGATTTTGATTTATTTACAATTCATGCCCTTACTAGCTCCACCCATAAACCCGACCCATCTAAAACTTGGATCCTAAATCCCTAAATCGTAACACAACTTCCCCACTTTCTTCATTTCACGATCTCTGAACATTTTGTTCTTCACTCATCAATTCCACCAGCGAAAATGACATCTAAACTAAGATTCACCAAGAAAAAGAAAGAATCCCCACCAAAGAAGAAAAAGAAATCCTCACCGACAAAGAAGAAGGAGGTTGAACCGGCTAAGAAGGAGATGACTTTGTCCACGGGAAAGAAGAAACGGGGTAGATCGTCTTCAGCAGAGGAACACGAAGCAGACGACGGCGGGTCGTCGTCTCAACCCACGAAGCGGCCGCGTCTTACTTCAAACCGTAACCCTAAAAATCTTCAACCTAATCTGGCTGCTGCCTCTGCTTCTCCTACTCAACCTGACAATGAGGAGACACCCTTAGGACCACCAGCCACATCAGAAGATCCTCCACCAACGAAGAGACAAAATCCGTCACACCAACAAGATCCTCCGGATGCATCTATTTCCCGGTCTTCCACGAAGGGCGGGACACCTTATTCGGAGCAAGGAGACAATGAGGAAATGGGATCGCATGGTGAGCCTCCCAGATCACGAGAACCTAATGCTACAGAAGAGCAAATAATGGTAAGAAATCATTTTGAAGTCAGTTTTTGTAATATGTTAGAACGTAGATATATTGTATATAGATGTACTAGTAAACCTAGTAGTACTTAAAGATAAGTGTGACTTGTACAAATGAAGAAGTTTAAATTGTTTTACTAATACAATATGAAATGAAATGTAAAATTGTATAACATGTACAACTTCTTAAAAATTTAACTAACTAGAACATGACAATTTTACTCGTTTTATTAATACAACTGTAATATGTAAAACAAGTATCACTCATACATCTTGTAATTATCTAACTAGAACATGACAATTTTACTCGTTTTATTAATACAACTGTAATATGTAAAACAAGTATCACTCATACATCTTGTAATTATCTAACTAGTGAAACTTGTACAACTGTTATTTGTATAACTAGTATTACTCGTACAACTAGAACCTATCTAATAAGTAATATTTGTACAACTATTATATGTATAACTTGTAGAACATATGTAACTAGTATAACTCGTACAACTTTCCTACGCTTACTTGTATAACTCGTACAACTAGAACATATGTAGCTACAAGTAAAACAAATCTAAGTAGTATAACTTGTACTACTGTTTTTTGTATTACTTGTATAACTCGTACCACTTAAACAAATTTAAGTATACAACTTGTAATACTCGTACAACTACGACTGTAGCAGAACTTGTGTATTACTAGTATAACTCGTATATGAATAACTTGTGTTACTCATACAACTAGAAGTTGTGTAACCAATATAACTTGTATTACCAGCACAACTCCTTAGTTTTCAGTTGTATTAATGTTTTTTATTGTGTAGGTAAAGGAGATGGCTGGAGGAGCAATCAAACCACACAAGTTTTACTTCAAACCAGCTGAATATGGGAAACCCTGTAAGCTCTCCTCAAGGTGTCATCAAACGAAGTTCATCAAGTTGATTGACAATTTTCATGCAACCGAGAAGAAGTGGTTTTACGCGCACCCACAGTTCAAGCATATTATCCATATGGAGTGCTCCTCAAGGAGAAAGGTGATGGGATTGTGGATGTTACTGATTCGCACCATAAAAGTCGACAAGAAGAGACAGACTTGGTTTGTGGTAAATGGGGTTCCCATTCGTTACTCCATCAGAGAACATGGTCTCATATCAGGACTATACTGCCACACATATCCAGAAAACTATGAGAGCATTGGGAGTTTGAAGTTTGCTAAGAAGTACTTTCAGCAACCACCAAAGAAGAAGGGTGACGATCCTCCTGAACTAAAAGTGACTGCAGCTGATGTCCTAAAGAAGCTAAAGAAGATGAAATATGATGGTAGTCATGAACGGTTGAGGATGGCTGTGCTTTATTTCTTGGCCACAGTCATTTTTCAAAGATCAAGGTATGGAACCCCTATAGACCATTTTCTTCTCCGAATGGTTAATGATCTTCGGGTGTGCCACACGTTTCCATGGGGGCGTTACACCTTTGATGACTCCTTGAAGGAGATAAAGCATATGGTGAAGCATTTTCGAGGAAAGATCCCAACTGTAAAGGCTTCTTGGACATTTCATGGGTTTATCAACCCACTGGAGGTAATAATTGTTAACTGAATGGCATATAACATGTATAATTTGTTACTAATATGTTAGTTTAAAATGGTGTGCAGATATTGGCATTTGAAAGTATACAAGTGCTGAAGGAAAATTTTAGAGAAGATATTGAAGAATTTGATGATAGCTGTCCAAGAATGTGCAAGTCGAGATTCCTAGCGAATGGGTCGTCAGGATATGCGTTGAGCGAGATATATGAGAAGCTCGGAGAAACAAAGGTGATACACTTGAAGTGAATTTCTGTGTCATTTTTTCAAGTCTTCATATTTTTACCTTAATGTGTGATATTTTGGTTAATTTTTCAGGAAATTTCTAATATTTTGAAACCAACTGGAAGCAAGTCAGATCTATCAGTTGAGATCTTTGATGATGGGTTATGGGATGATGTTGAGCTGGGAGATGATGGGGATATAGATGACCCAATTGTTGATGGTTGGAACAAGATTATTATCCATGACCAAGTAAAAATTCTTTGGGAGGATCTGTACAAGATGGATGTCAAAACTCGAAAGATAGAACACGAGCCTGAGAGGATTTGTGAAGAACTTGAGGGTCCGAGGGTGTGTGAGGAAACTGAGGCAGGATGTGAGAGTTTGGAAACAAGAGTTGCTCAGTTGGAAGCAAGCATGAAGGTGAGAGATGACATAATTGGTCAGTTGGAAGCAAGAATAAAGAGTATGGAAGATGACCGCAACCCGAGGGACAGATATGGGAACATGGAAGACTTGTTTGATCATGATCGTTTTGACACTGGTGGAGGCCAAGAAAATGGTATAAATTATGATTTTATTCATTAGGGTCTGTTTTTAAGACAAATGATTAACCTTTATATATATTTATTTTAGATGATAATGATAAAGATGCCACAAAGGAGGGTGAGACTGAAACCGAGCAAACGGCAGAAGATGATGCTGATAAGGAGGCCACGAAGGATGGAGAGAATGAGCCTGAGAAAGAAAGTAAGGTTGATGCTGATAAGGAGGCCACAAAGGAGGGTGATAATGAACTCGAGGAGATGGCAGAAGATGATGCTGATAAGGAGGCCACAGAGGATGGAGAAAATGAGCATGAGAAAGATAGCCATGTTGATGCTGATAAGGAGGCCACAAAAGAAGGTGAGAATGAACCCGAGCAGATGGCAGAAGATGATACTGATAAGGAGGCCACGAAGGAGGTTGAGAATGACCCTGAGCACACACTGCAAGGTAATGTATTTTATCATAATTTTTATTGTAACTTAGCTGTGATTTGATTTTAATATATTTTGCAGAGGATCTTGAAGTGATGGTGGCGGCTGCAGAGAAGTTTGAGAAAGAAGTTGTGGAGAAGAAAGCTGCAGAGAAAGAAGTTGTGGAGAAGAAAGCTTGGGAGAAGGAATCTACGGATGAAAAGGATGGAGATGCTGAAGAAGATTCACCGAAGAAGACGAAGAGGGTGCCAAAGCCTTCTCGTATGAAGCAGTCTCCATATGTTGAGAAGTAATCTATGTGTTTCTTGTATTTGGAACATATAGCTTTATGTTGCTTTTGGATGTCGGTGTTGCTTTTGCCAAACATAAGACTTGTGTTGCTATTGTGAAACTTAAGACTTGGTGTTGCTTTTGTGAAACATAGAACTTGTGTGTTTCTGATTTAGTAGTGAACTTGTGTTTGTCATACTGTTGTTGAACTTGTTTGAACTTGACAAATTATTGGTATAACTAATACTACCGAGTAAACTATGGCAAAATTTCTCTAACGGATACAACTGGTACAACTAAATAATAAAAGGTACAACTATTGTTCTTAAAATGTGTTGCACATTTAAAACGTGATAATCAGCTAAAACATAATAAGGTTATTAACAAGTAGTCGTACCAGTATTTTAGTTGTACAATCCAATACATAGTTGTACCAGGTTTTGAGTTGTACAAGTTTGTTCATAGTTGTATTTTGGTAGAGAATTTGAATTGTGTAGTTGTACCACAGTTAAAATATATATACCTCAGTTGTACAACCTTTTAATTCTTAAATGCATTGAACCACATACAAATTAACCATTAATTTTCTTAAAATATATTTTGTGTATGTTTTCCAAAAATATAGTGAACAAACTAGTAAACAAACCTTTAAAGAATAAGGTAGATCATTCAAACTTATGTGATTGTGTAATAATTGAATTTTTTTTTGGTAAAACTTCAAAAAATTAGAATGGACTACTCTTATGACACTCCAACTTATATATTCTATTGTTATTTAATTATTGAAAGCCAAATGGAGTTTTAAAATGTCATATTTTAAGAAAGTGTACCAGTTGTACCAGTATTTCCTTCCTCGTGTATATAATGTAGTTGTACTAATTGTACTAGTATTACATTATATAGTTATACTAGTTGTACCAGTACGACAACACATAAACATGATTGTTATGTTATATGAAATTTTACCAGTTGTACCTGTCGTACCTAACAGAAACAACACATTACATAAGTTCCACAACACTTAAATAAGTTCCACAATACATAAATAAGTTCCATAACACATAAGTAAGACTCACAACATATAAGCAAGTTCAATAACACATAAGTTAGAGTCATTCATCATTTCCTTCGTTGTCACCTCTCTCGTCACCACTTCCTTCGCTGTCACTTCCCTCATTGCTGCTTTCTTCGTAATCGATGTCATCGTTGTCATTGTCATCTTTGTCACTGCTGTCACCAAGCCACTCCGAGAATGGTGCATACTTTTTCTTTCTCTTCCTTCGATATTCTCCCGCAGATGGGAATCTAGTAGTTTGTAATCTTCCTTTTTTTTTCTCCACATACGGCGGGAACACAACCTGAGATTGTATTTCCTCAGGAACTTCCCAGGACGAATGATGAGGCACTGGATATATTGTCCTACAATATGCCAATGTCCACTGCTCCATCCAATAATACTTAGAACAATAATTTTCAACCAACTGCTCTAGCGTATCATCTGTTGTAGTTCTGCAATACTTCATGATCGCAGCAAGCGCATGCACACAAGGATACCGGTCAATTTCAAAATGCCGACAGTCACATGTTTTGTTGATCAAATCAACCAAATAACCTTTCCCATCCGTACCAGTAACATTGTACTGACGTTCAAATGTGTTTAGCACCTCCACGTGAAGTGTTCTTGCAATTGGACAGTTCTCATGCAATTCAACATGCACACGTGGGACAAGTAGCTGCCTCTGTGGAACCCCTATAGAAATTTGTCGGTATCTATTAAACCATTCTGTAATCTTGCCCACGATCTCATCAATCATTGGCAGCAGTGCATAATTCCTTTGTTCCTTGAAAACACCATTCATAGATTCAGCAGTGTTGGTTGTATCTATGTTGTACCTTGCTCCTGGAAATTGACATCTTGCCCATTTGCTCTCATGCACACTCTCATCCAGATACTCAGCGGCCTGAGGATACCTTCTTCTGAAATCAATATATTTTCTTTTAAACTCTTTTTCTGTGTAAATACCAGCAATTTTTTTTGAACTCATGGGCAACCACATCTTTCCTAACATGGCTGCATGCTCCTTTCACATTATTAGCCAAGTGATATATGCAATATCCATGGATCGCCAATGGGTAGACCTCGTGTACTGTCTTGATGATGCTTTGGTTTCTATCAGTGCAGAATACAAGTTGGGGATCATCTGGTATCAAGGTTTTCAATGTAGTCAAAAACCAACTCCAACTTGCATTTTTTTCACCATCTACTACAGCAAAAGCGAGGGGATAATGATGATGATCTGGATCTTGAGCAGTGGCAATAAGAAGCACTCCTTTATACACACCTTTCAGATGAGTTCCATCCATAATTATCACTTTCCGCATGGAATTAAACCCTTCAATGCAAGCTCCGAGCGCGAAGAACACATACTTAAACTGGTTCTTCTCATCCACTACTAAGCGGGTGACAGTACGAGGATTCAACATTTCCAACATGTACAAGTAAGACGGCAGTCTAGCAAAGCTCTCTGTTGGGTTCCCACGTAGATCGTTGATAGCTTTGTATTTTCCTCTCCAAGCCGTAGCATATGAAACCCTAACACCCAATTTGTTCTCAACCAAATCTATGAGATCCTTTGGTGCTGGAGTCTTGTATTTTCCTGGATAATCAGCTTGCAACACAGATGCGACCAAGCTTGGTGTGCCTCTTTTCCCCTTCTTGGTTGCACTTTCCTCTATCCTAACGCAAGTATGCATCTTCCGATACGTCCTTATAGTGAAAAAATCTGAGTTTTTCAGCTTTGCAGCTCGTAAATACCATTTGCAACCAACCCCACGACACTTTAATACGTAAAGTCGAGGCATCGACTTCACTATATCAACCTCAAAACAATTCTTATGCACAGCTTTGTCCACTAAATCTCTCACTTCATGCTTAGTTTCAAATTCTTGGTGCAAAGCCATGTCAATACCGTCATCCCACTCGAAATGTACAACTGGTGTTTCAGCTGGTGTAACAACCGCCAACTTCTCCATATCATCTCTTTCAGTACCCACTTCATCGCCTTTCTCATTCTCATCCTCTTGAATATGAGGAATAGTCGTCAACTCCTTAAGACCAATCATATCATCATTTGCTCTTGCATCACTAATAATTTCCTCATCCCTAGAAAACATCTCGTTACTTTGGTTTTGTGAGACATATTCTATGAGCTCCACGTGCAAGACAGTACGCCTCTGATTTTTTTCGACTTCCAATAAATATCCTAAAACATCTTCATCATCGAAGATGTAACATGGCCTCTTATCATCCATTCCAAACGGAAAGTAACTCAGCTGAATATTGGACGAAGCTACATCAATCTTCATTTTCATGCATACTCTATCAACCAACTGAGAGTAAGTCACCTCCTCATCACTTCTCATCGTAAACACTAAAGTAGAAATATGTCGGTCTTTCCGCTTCCATCGAACTTCATCTCCCACATCTGAATAACTACCCCCTTGATCAAAATATATCACCACGCGTCTGTTGTTATCCATAGTTACCTGAAAAAGTATAATAAACAACATCACCACTTAGTAGTTGTTCCGGTTATTCTAGTTATACACGTAGCAGTGATGACATTTGTACTAGTTGTACCAGTATCATATTGTATACGTGACTAATAGTTGTACGTGTTTAACTAGTCGTATAGTTCTTATGAACAATCACAGTAACATTAGTTGTACTAGTTATACCATATTATATAAACAATTTTCCTTCCACAATTTCATGATTATAATTAGATTTACATTATATTCAATTTCAAATCACTTTTACTACTGTAATGTCTTTGGTTCAAACATGATTCAACGTACTGTATCTAATTTGGGAGAGAGAGAGAGAGAGAGAGAGAGAGAGAGAGAGAGAGAGAGAGAGAGAGAGAGGAGAGAGACAAAACATTACCCAAGTTCATCTATGGAGGAAGATACACGATTTGTTGTGGATGTTTATGCTGTTCTTCGTCCAATCTCTCAAAAGAGATATTGTTTGGTGTAGAATTGAAGTGAAGAATTGAAGTGATGAAGAATGGTGGTTGTTACGTTAATTGAAGAGAGGAAGAAGAAGGGTGGGTCCCGTGTAAGGAGGAGAGAGAGAAAGGACAAATCGTGTGGCTCATTTTGTTTTGATTCAATGGTGTAGATCATCTATTCATTAAGACCCTTATAGTAATTTTCTTTCATTGGAGTCTTGCCAAAGATGTTAGGTTGTAAGAGAATATAAAAAGTGGGTTATGTCCTATAAGAGAATAATGTCCTTTATAAACTCATCACCAATTTTTCAATCAGTAAGGTCTGGAGTTAGATTTGCTGCAAACCCTCCTGATCTCTCCAATACGATCTTCAGCAGTGATGACACCGACATTGACCAGCTTAGCCATCGACACAGCAAACTGATGTCTGAACATCTGAGCCGGCTGCTCCGGGAAAGCCTGTACAAGCGGAGCGGTCCTCGGGTCCTTCACAAGCTCCTGATCGGTGGTCAAGACTCCCATATTCTTCTGAAGATTGATGTAATACTGATTATCGAATACTACCGGAGTCTCCACGTCTAGGTAAACCGTCTCTGCGGCCCAGCGACACTTGCGCCTCAAGTAATCTGCGAATTTAGGATCAATGGACGGATCAGTTCCATGTGTTGCGTTGAAGTTGTAAAGCCTCGATTGGATGGTTCCACAGTATGCTTTTCCGATGGTGTGGGCCCCGGAAAGGATGACAAGGTCGAGGACGTTGAGTCCGTAAGACTGAAATGTCTCGAGAAGGCCAGTGATGTCACGGCGGCCTGACGTCCGTAGGCGTTGGGCCAGTAAGGACCGCCGAGTTGGTAGGTGGCGGAGCGGGTAGCTGCCGCTAGGATGTCGGCACATGAGACTAATTTGGGGCAGGATTTCTCCATCTCGGACTTGATATCATCGATTAGCTCAAAGCCTCTTAGGGTTTTGCTCGCCGGAGATTTTCTCTCTGATCCTTCGTGGTCTAGAAGAACCGACGCATCACATCCCTGAAAGTTGTGACGCATTCACAAAAGATTTCTTATTTTATCATTTCAAATGTACTATATACACACAAAACAACACGCGACTTATGTTCATCTATACCTCAAAATGAAATGAAATTTGTCACAATAAAGGGATTCCATTTAACCGGGCCTCGTGGTCTGGTGGTCCTCGGCTGAGGTGCCCGCCATCACGACTTCGAGCCCCGGCCACAGCGGATTTAACATCCCTTCCGTTGGGGCGCTGGACCCCCTACGGGGGATAGTTGGGAATGTGGCTGCCCATAGTTGGGAATGTGGCTGCCCAGATACCAGAGTTATCAAAAAAAATAAAATAAAGGGATTCCATGTAAAACAAGTTTTTAGATTAGTTGGTTTTGTTTTTATATATACTCCCTCCGTTCTTCAAATAAAGATTTTCTAGAATATTCATGTATATTAAAAATAAATTTTATTAAATATTATAGATTTTACTATTTTCTTACTAATATTTAATATAGATTTGATATATATTAAATCAATTTGTATAAAACTAATAAAAATGATATAAAATTATATAATTATCAAAAATTTAGTCTAAACAATATTTATAAAATTTGTAGATATATAAAAAACTAATGATCATACGATTAGAAATTTTAATTTTTAAAAAAATTGTAGAAACTTTTGAAAGCTTTAGTAATACAAATTGTATAATTATAGAAAAATAATAATATTTCAAAATTTGAAATGTTATATATGAATATATTTATTTTCTAGATGATGTATGAGCTATTACCATATTTAAAAAAAGTTTACCAAAAAGAAATATCAATATTAAATGTAATATATAAATTATTATCATATTCTTATAAGTTTGCGAGAAATATAAATCATCATTAAATGAAATTATCCATGTCACATGTCATATTTTTCCGGAAGTCATGTCATCAATTTCAGTAGTCATGTCATATATGTTTTGTGAAATTGATTGTACAAAGGACTTGTAGCAAAATCACTTCGCAAATAATGTCTAGGGGATACACAATGAATGTTTTCATCCATTTTATTTTAAATGTCATTTCAGATGTGTGCACACAGATTAAGAAATCATTTAATTTTATATATTTTTAAATAAAAATATCATTACATATACATAACCATAAAATCTAGAAAATTTTATTTTCGAAAATAGAGAGAGTATATGCTATATCTTACTTTGTTGGAATACTGTGTTACCAACACAAACTCTAATGGTCATTAGAAGAACCATCAATTAACATAAAATACTAGGCAATGGAACGATTAGTGGTCAAATAAATATTTTGAAAAGAGCAATACCGTGACTCCGCAATCGTGGAAGAGAAGTCTGAGGAGGGCAGGACCAAGGGAAGGGTCACTCTTTGTCCATTGCCTCACTTTGGTATCGACGATTTTTTCGAAATTTGGGCAACTCTTGTCATAATAATTCAGCGATAATAGATTGTCCAAAGGAAACCATGACTTCGTATCATCCTCCTCCTCCTCGTGTCCGGATCCTCCAGCTGATACCGGCCATGCCACAAAAACCACGACTAGGATGACAGCTGAGACCACGGTCAACTTCATTGTTTTGTCTTCTTTATTTTCTCTCTTTTTCAATTTGATCGAATTTGAATTTGTTTCATATGGTCGAGACCGAGTGTGAGAGTATATTTATACTGGGTTTTACGTGGGAGGCACAACTTTAAGATTTTGATTATACAAATGAGTTGCTTGCATGCATGTCGCGTAGAATAATATATGCTTTGTTAATATAAGACAACACAAGGAATTTATATATTATTTGGATTAGATTATTATTCTATTTCTTAGTCAACTTGGATCGGGGTATTTTATTTGTTTCATTTGTCGGTTATGGTACTGTTATTTCTCTATATATAAGTTTATGGTCGTCCATACACATGCATATCCTCAAACGCCGGATATATGGGCCAGTGATATCTTCAAACCATGATTAGTGATATTTTATTGAGTAACTCTGTAAATTAAAGTAAAACGTCTGATTTTGAAATTAACAATATTCTTTCAACATTCATATATGGGCTTAATCAACCTTAATTATCGATTTATCGTGGTTCAATCTTGGTAAAGAGGCTCATTAAGGAGTCACATCTATGAAGCCTTGTCAATAAAATAAGTTGCAAACTTGCAATAAACCTTTTGGAAAGCAGACCAGTAGTTATTTAAAGAATTATTCACCAATAGGATTTTATTATTTCAAATTTGATATTTAAAAAAAAAAAAAAAAAATATTGTCAAATTATATTATGTTTTAAAAAAAAAAAATAGTAGTTACAGAAAAAAAATTAAAAAAACCCTAAACTCTAAATCCTAATCCCTAAACCCTAAATCCTAAACCCTAAACCCTTGGGTAAATCCCTAAACCCTTGGATAAACCCTAAACTCTAAATAAAAAAACACTAAACACTAAACTCTAAACCCTAAACCCTAAATCCTAAACCCTAAACCCTTAAGTGTTTTAGTGCTTAATGATTTTGATTTAGAGTTTAAGATTTATCCAAGGGTTTATGGTTTATCCAAAGATTTCGGATTTAGGGATTAGGTTTTAGGGTTTAGTGTTTTGCCGACGACGTTAAAAATATATATTTTTTTTAATTACTAATATTTTTTATTTATTTCTTTTTACCTTTTAATTTTAAAAACATAATATAATTTGACAATTTTTTTTTTTTAAAATATATCGAATTTAAAATAATGAAATCGTATTGGTTGGTGAACATATAGGTTCACCTTAGGAGATGGGTGAACCTTTAAATTCACCCTATCATTTAAGACCAATCAAATTGACACATAGATTATTAATTAAAAAAATATTAAATTAAAAAAAAATAGCTACAAAAAATAAAAACGCTAATTTTAACGACGCTAACGCTTGCAACTAAACCCTATACCCTAAATTCTAAACCCAAATCCAAACTCCTAAACCCAAACCCTATATCCTAAACCCTAATCTTAGACCCTAAACCCAAATTATATACCCTAAACCCAAATTATATACCCTAAACCCAAAAAATAGACTATAAACCTAAACTTTATACCCTAAACCCAAGTATTAGACCCTAAACCCAAACCGTAAACCTTAAACCCAAATTATATACCCTAAACCCAAAACCTTAACCATAAATCCAAACGGTAAATCCTAAACCCAAACTGTAAATCTTAAACCCAAAACCTATACCCTAAACCCAAATCCTAGACCCAAAATCCAAACGGTAAACCCTAAACCCAAACCCCATACTTAGATGCTATAGGGTTTGGGTTAAGGTTTACGGTTTGGATTTAGGGTCTAAGACTTGGATTTAGGGTATAAGGTTTAGGTTTATAGTCTATATTTTGGGTTTAAGGTATATAATTTGGGTTTATGGGGTCTAGGATTAGGGTTTAGGGTATAGGGTTTGGGTTTAGCGGTTTGGGTTTAGGTTTAGAATTTAGGGTATAGGGTTTAGAATTTAAGATTTAGGGTTTAGGGTTTCGACGGCATTAGCTTCCTTAAAATTAGTATTTTTATTTTTTTAACTATTTTTTATTTAATTTAATGTTTTTTAATTAATATCTATGTGACATTTTAATTGATCTGTAGGAGGTAGGTGAATTGAAAGGTTGACCCCTAGGTTTTGTTCTTTAAATGGACATTCGTGTACTATAGAAATTGCATTGCATGGTTCCCACTCGCCAACGGCTAAATAATCAAACGGCTCATTTTGACTAGAGCATTAACAGCCAAACAATTAACAATTTAATTAGTAGTAATTAAATGCGTTTACCAAAAAGCGCGACATCTGTGTACAATCACCATTTATTTATAGTTCAAAAACGAAACTATAGGTTTTTAAACTCTTTACCAATTTCACTTTTGGCCACGGAAGTTTTTCTTTCTTGGGAACCTCAACATCTATCATCCTCTGTTTTGACACCTCATTTCTTTATTACCTTATCTTATTACGAGCATGTTCCGAAGTTTAAGGGACAAAACAGAGCGATTTTAGGACTCGCAACATTTTTAGCGGTGGAGACAATAAGGAAAAAACAAATAAAAGTCTTATAGTACTAAACAGATAAGCACATTACTGTTTCATTGGTTTTGTTTCTCCCTTCTTCATCGCTTCTCCACCGCTTCTCGTTCTGTTCTTCTGTTTCTTTTCTCTGTTTTTATTACGAGAAAAATCAGTATCTTCACTAATCCAAAACGATTTCCTCTTCCTTTTTTAGTTCTCGTAGAGACACGGAAAAGAAACAGAGCTCCTTCCATCGATTAAAAAGAGACTCGAATGTGTATTTGATATTGTGTTTGTTGATTTCATTACAAATGGCGTCTTCGCAGGTGGAGATTCCGTCTCCGTCTCAACGGTTCGGTTTTATCCTTAGAGATCGTAATCAAACCCCCATCGTTTACAAGAAAGCTCCGAACCATCATCATCACCAACCTGTCTCGGACGAGAATTCGCAGAACTTGGTCGATTCTTGGATCCAGACTCTTACTAAAAAGAAAGATAACAACAATGGTATCGCCAATGCTAGGTCAACAGAGAAACCAATTGCTCTTGCGTCTCCGGCAGAAACGATGAAGGAGAAATCTGATGAATCGAACAGAAACGGAGCTTCCTCTCTTGTACAGATATGGGAGGCGAGGCTGAACCGATCCAGCGGTGGGAATTCGCCTAGTCATAACCAATCGCCGGTTAATAGCAGCCGGAGCGATTCAGGAGTCAATGTTCAAGATTCCCGTTTTTCAGAATCTCCATCGATAGAATCTGAAGCTGAGATTAGTGACGTGGAGATCGAATCTCGGTCACACGGCGGTTCGGTTTCCGATTCCTGTCGAGTCGCTGACTTGATTCGGAGGCTAAGCAACGAAGCGAAGGTGATCTCCGGCGGTGGACTCTCGACGATCAGAACGCCAAGACCTTGCGTTTCGTCTTGGTCGTCGTCGGAGAAAAGCAGTTTTCCGATGGTAACACCGAGAATCCGTGGACGGCAAGCGTTTACGGATCTGCTTATGCAAATGGAACGCGATCGCCACCGCGAGTTAGATTCGCTTCTTGAACGCAACGCTGTTTCTAGGTTTACTCAACGTGGCCGCCTCCAGGTAATACTATATGTTTTCACTATTTCTCAACTTTTTTTTATAAATCCTCACACGCCAATATTTATTTTTCTGTTACAATGTCATCTCATATATATATGAATTATTGTTTTAAAACAGTCAATGCTAAGGCTAAGGAACCTCAAACGCTGTCAAGCGGTTCAAGAACAAAACCGATCTAACTCAAAATCAACTGGATTGAACCGTATCGGATCTGGAGGTGGCTCTTCAGTTCTGAATTTAAGGTTGAATCTATGTTCTTGAGTTTTAATTCTCAGCATTTTCTTCTTCTGATCGTCAATCTCAACGCAGAGAGAGATTTCGTGCTGATGCGGATAAGAGGAAGGATCATCATTTTATGAATAAGAAAGCCGTAGAAGAAACAGAAGTAACTAGTGATAACAAGACAATGAAAAACCGCGGTATTACACTGGAGGCCTTTTTCAAAGAGAGGTTGAGTCTCCCTAACCCTAACTTAGAGAAAGCAACTTTACGTAAGGGAGAAGGAACTGTTGATGGAACAGTTGGATCAAAAAACAATTGCCTTCAGCTGCAAGAAACAATAGAAGTAGAAGAAGTTTGCTGCAATGACGACGATTCTGACAAGAATGAAGAAGAGAAGACAAGCCCTAGCGCCTGCCTAGAACAAGAAACTCAACCGCAAAGTGTGGTACATGAGAGTATTGAGATTGATCAGTGCCTTGAGCAACAAGAAACGTCTTACCTAAATGGATGGGAAGACGAAGAAGAGTATGAAGAAGATGAGCAATCTTACTACTACGGAGAAACCAACAATGACTGGCTTCACGAAATATCTCGGCCGAGAAGTTACTGGGAGGAACTGAGGAAGAAGCGGTACCTGGAAGTTATGAACACTCGGTCTGAGAAAGAGGACATACGTAGACTACTTGAGCGGTAAGTAACTGATCAAATCAATAAATCCATTTTCTTATTTGTTAACCATTTAACTAAGAAAATGTGTGGTTTTGGATATTACAGAGGACCGGTCACAGACTTTCTCCAGAGCGGGTTAAGGGATCAGATCGATAGGCTTATGATGTCTCGTGTGCAGACACATTCGAACAAACATTCTGAAAAATGGGAATTGCAACAAGAAGAAGAAGAGGAAGAACATAGAAATGAAAATGTGGAGGAAACTGAAGAAGAAGAACCATTTACTGAAGAAGGTGAAGAGCAAGACGATGGAGATGACTCGTCTTCTTCGCCGATCTTTGCATCGTCTCCTGCAGGATCATGGAGTTGTCAAGACACTGAAGTAACTTCAACTCCTGTCTTGTCTGTTCACAACCCTCCTTCACCTGTAAGTGTTTTTAGATTTTATTGTTATCCCCATAGAAACTCGCAAACCGCACTAGTAGTAGTAGAATCATTGAACCGCTTAATTAAAAACGTTTTCAGGAAATGGAGCTGATAAGCGAAATGAAAACACAGATCCAACAACTTCAACAAGAAATGTCGTTACTACGAGATTCTGTGAAAACATGTTTGGATACTAACGCGAGCTTGGTTCACCGAGAAAACCCAATGAAACGCAAATGCTGCGTCTGCGACGAAACGCAGGTGGAAGCGGTTTTGTACAGGTGCGGACATATGTGCACGTGCTTGAAATGTGCCAATGAACTACACTGGAGTGGAGGGAAATGCCCGATTTGCAGAGCTCAGATTATGGACGTTGTTCGTGTCTTCTTCGATACAAGAAACTGATATAACGAGTTCACTAACCTACAACACTTTCTGTTTTACTCTTATCGCATGACGTTGTTCGTTCGCAATGCTGTCTGGTAACGTTTCCAATTATTGTATAACGAAAGGATTTGTCCCGTTTAATCAAGTTTTTCGTCTTCTAAGCCAACCAAAAATATGATATGAAAGTCGGAAACAAAGCTTCGATGAAAACATTATTTTTTTTATTTCACAAAACTTTTCATAGATTTTGATTTCTTAAAGATCGATCAACCATATATATCTCCTCTATGTCTGCTTTCTCGCCGTGAATTCCACCTCATGCAAATTCTGGTGCGTTAATCTTACGAATATAATTTGTAAAAAAATTTATTAGCTCTCTAATTACCACTTGATATTTTTTGGGTCTTTTAGTTTCGGTTACACAATATCACGAATCTTCACACCTCACGATGTTTCCACTTCTCGCCTATCAAAGTTCTATTTTAAAACATGTTCCGAGAATATGTATAGAAAAAATTCCCGTTAAGCAACAGTCTTCCACACCAACTTAATTAGCGTCCAATTCTCATCGTTCTAATTCATGCATGCTTAATTTCGAAGTTTTTTTGACAATGTAAGTGTATTCTGCTTACATAATTAGCAAAATAATAATTTAAAACTAATGTATTATATATAGGTAAGCAGAGAACTAGAGAAAAAGAGAAAGTTGTTTATTTTGCTGAATATTACTGAAGTTTATTCATGTGAAAACTTAGCTTACAACTCTAGGTTTAGCTTGATACTTATACAAAGGGAACAGAACAATCTAGTGACCTCACAGCTGGCTTGACAGCTCACTCATCTTCACCCAGAGAGCATCAAAACGGTTACGCAAGATGAGATGATTAGCTGTATGAACCGTACTGTTTTGATCCTTTGTTATGTTCTGGTCTTTGATGACCGTTGGTGTTGATGTTGACTGGTTGGGCTTGATGAAAGAAGGGCCCAATGTCTTCTTGATTTCTGATCCAGTAATGTTAATACCCCCGCGCAAACTCGAGGTGGGTGAGAGCTCAACTCCGAGTTTGGATCTCACCCACCTCGAGTTTGGAACGCAAGTGATAGAAACTCTGTTGCGGTAGAGACTTGGTGAACACGTCTGCTATTTGCTGTATCGCCGGAATGTATTTGACAAGAAGGGATCCATCAGCAACATTTTCCCGAGCAAAGTGATAATGTGTAGCAAAGTGTTTTGACTTGCAATGAAGAACTGGATTCACAGTTAGATGGACTGCGGAGAGATTGTCACAGTAGACCTCTGCTGCCGTTTGTTGTTTAACACCAATACTCTGTAACATGCCACTGATCCAAGAGAGTTCAGCTGCTGTGTCTGAAAGCGTTCTGTACTCTGCTTCGGTAGATGATCTAGCAATTGAGTCTTGTCGTCTCTTAGCTGACCAGGAGATCAGATTTGATCCAATGAATGTACAGAAACCTCCTGTTGATCTTCTTGTATATTGACATCCAGCCCAGTCACTGTCACAATAAGCATTCAGTTGTGAGTTTGTTTCAGAAGTCAAGTAGTCCCATCTGAATGGTTCCCTTGAGATATCTGAGAATCCGTTTGAGTAGATTGAAATCTGACACCGTCGGCTCATGCATCTTCTGGCACACCAGATTGACAGAGAATTGTATATCTGATCTTGTCAGTGTGAGATACTGCAGTTTACCTGCTAAGCTTATGAAATAAGTAGGATTGGAAAACACTTCATCTTGATGAGGGACTCTGGCTAGTTGAAGCGGAAGTGGTGTAGGCATTGGCGCACAATCAAGCATTCCCGCAGCTACTAACACATCAGAAGCATACTTCTCTTGGTTAAGAAACAAACCCGTCGGCGTGAAGTGAGCTTGAATCCCAATAAAATAACTCAAAGAACCCATATCTTTCATCCTAAACTGCTTCTTCAGAGCATCAAGGAGACTCTGAACCAATGTCATGTTGTTTCTTGTGATCACCATATCATCAACGTAGAGTAGTAAGAAGATCACATCCTTTTCCTTTTTCCTTCTGATACACAAACAGAGATTCATCTTTAACATTGCAGGTGAAGCCAAACTCTGGTAGATAAGAGCTGAATTTATCAAACCAAGCTCTAGGGGCCTGCTTGAGACCATAGATGGCTTTGTGAAGCAAACAAACGTAGTCTGGATGCTCTTTATCTTCATAACGAGGAGGCTGTTTCATATACACTGTCTCATTTAAGTCCCCATGTAGAAAGTCGTTCTTGACGTCCAACTGTCTTATATCCCATCGATTCACAACGGCAAAGTGTAGAACTATCCTTACTGTTGTTGTCCTGGCCACTGGACTGTAAGTCTCCAAGAAGTTAACTCCTTCAGTCTGCTCGTTTCCTCTTGCTACTAGACGAGACCGAAGCTTTTGTAATGTTCCATCAGCGTTGAGTTTCACTTTGTGAACCCATCCAGAACTAATTTGTTTATCTCCTGATGGTAAAGGAACAAGGCTCCATGTGTTCGTCTCATGACAAGTATCAATCTCTTCTCCCATTGATCCGTTCCAACCTGGATGATTTAAATCTTCAGTCACTGTTCTAGGTAGTTGAGGTAGACCTTTTACAGTGACTAGAGCATATCTTGGATTAGGCTTCATTACTCCAGCCTTACCTCTTGTTGTCATCTTATGAGAGTTGGCAGGTGGAGGAACGACCACTGGAGCTTCATCTCCTTGATCATTCTGATCACTCTCGTCTGAAGTTGAACTTTCAGTAGACATACTCTCAGAAGAGCCTGGTGTAGACTGACTAAGAGAGGATATAACTGGTTCTGGTGTTGTCTGAGGTGAGGATACTGGAACAAGAACAGTTTTCCCAATATTTTCTTGAGGCTCCTGAGAAACAGCTTCAGTATTAGCTTGCTCAAGCATTGAATATAGTAACCTCCAAGCAGAACTTAATGGCGTTGTTGGAGTGGGTAGCAAATGCCGATAGACATCAGTGTAAGGAACCCTTGATTCATCAAATAGTACGTGTCTGTTAATGTACACACGTCCAGTAGGAGGATGATAGCATATGTATCCCTTGTACTTCTCATTATATCCAACAAAGACACATAGTAAAGACTTAGGATCAAACTTGTTCTTCGCATAAGGCCACAAATATGGATAGCATGCACACCCAAAGACTCTCAGAGCAGTGTAGATAGGCTTTGTTTTATTCAGTAGCTCAAACAGACTTACCATCTTGTCACTGACAGAAGATGGAAGAAGATTGTTTAGAAAAGACGCAGTATAGAAGGCTTCAACCCACAACGTGTAAGGCATATGACTCTGATACAGCATTGACAATCCCAGCTCTGTAATGTGTCTGTGACGACTCTCAGCTATTCCATTTTGCTCTGGAGTGTGAGGGCAGAAAACAATGTGTTTTATCCCACTAGCAACAAAATGATCGGTGAGAGATTTGTTTATGAATTCACCACCACCACCTGACTGAAATATAGCTATCTTGTTGTTATATTGATTTTCAACTTGTAGTTGGAAGACTTTGAAGACTGAGAAAACATAAGACTTTGATTTAATGGGATAAAACCAACAGAATCTTGAGTAATTGTCAATGAACACAACATAAAATCGAAAACCCTGAACTGAAACAACAGGTGCAGGGCCCCAAACATCACAATATATTCTCTCAAGGACTCTACTTGATCTGAAAACTAAACTAGAGAAAGGTAGCTTGCACGTCTTGCCTACTTGACATGCTTCACACATTGACTGAGACAGCTTACTGAATCAAATGGCCTTTATTGTTCATAGATGCTTCAATACTTGATCGTTCGGATGTCCTAGTCTCAGATCCCACACTCTGTCGCTGGTGATCTGTTGCCTTGACGAGTAGAAATATCGAAACTGAGAATCATCCAATCGATACAAGCCCTTAGTTTTGCTTCCCTGACTGAGCACCATGTTGGTTCGCTTGTCCTTAACACACACAATAGTAACGTCAAACGTAAACTCACATGGGTAATCATCAGTGAGTTTAGATACTGACAGCAACGATTTGGTAATTTCCGGACATACTAACACATCAAGAAGAGGAAGTATACCTACTCCAGTGGAGATAGACGCAGAACCAACGTGAGTGATAGGAAGGAAGTCACTGTTTCCCACCATCACTTGATCAACCCCTTCATACACGTGAGAATAATCGAGATGTTGAGCTGAACTGGTAACATGGTGAGAAGCTTCACTGTCTGGATACCACTCTGCTCCTGAAGCTCTGTGTGAAGCTGGAGTGGTGAGAACGTTAGCTTGATGTGGAGGGTCGTTGACAGCAAAGTGTTCATCAAATATTCTGTAACACTTGTACGTAGGATGCCCATACTTGCCACAGATCTGACATGTTGGACGCTGGTTTTCTGAGGGCCGATTTGGCTGATGACCAAACTGTTGTGGAAACCCTCTTCCTTGCGTAGTGTAAGAGACAGGCCACAATATCCTCCACGGTACTTTCCTCTACCACGTCCAGAGTATCCACCACGGTTGGTATAATAGGCTTGATGAGGAGTGACTTCTTGAACTTGTTCATAAGCCTTTAACTTATCATCAAAGCTGGTGAGTTTATGAACTACATCTTCAAAACACAGACCGGGGTACTGATCCATGGAATGCTCTATCACAGTACTGACTGCTTCATACTCCTTTCCAAGGCCATTGAGAACGCCATAGATCTTTTCATGTTCTGTGATTGGGGCTCCAATAGAGTCGAGCTGGTCACAAAGCGACTTGATTTCCGAAAGATATACTCCCATAGTCTTGCTTCCTTTCACCGTTGTCTGAACTCTTCTTTGGAGATCTAGTTTTCTTGTTGCAGACACACGGTTATACTTCTTTGCTAAAGCTAGCCAGACATCTTGAGAAGTGTGAAGACCGTACACTGATTTGAGGGCATCTTCAAATAAGGTTCCGTACATCCAAGAGAGGAAGAGTTGGTCTTTCTGAACCCATTTGTTGAACTCCGGGTTCACAGCTTCTGTTTCTTCTTCACCATTATGAACTGTGATTGTTGGAGCAGGACGAGGCTGAGCACCGGTGACATATCCGAGAATCGATTGACTAGAGAGAAACTTCTCAAACTGAAGTTTCCAGATGAGATAGTTCCCTTCCTTGAGCTTCAAAGTGACAGCTTGTGTTATCGTGAGAGCAGAAACATCGAGCGGATCTTGATTGACATCCATCGTCTGAGCTCTGATACCATATAGGTAAGCATAGAACTTGAGAGAAAGTTGTTTATTTTGCTGAATATTACTGAAGTTTATTCATGTGAAAACTTAGCTTACAACTCTAGGTTTAGCTTGATACTTATACAAAGGGAACAAAGCAATCTAGTGACTTCACAGCTGGCTTGACAGCTTACTCATCTTCACCCAGGAGAGCATCAAAACGGTTACGCAAGATGAGATGATCAGCTGTATAAACCATACTGTTTTGATCCTTTTTTATGTTCTGGTCTTTGATGACTATTGGTGTTGATGTTAACTGGTTGGCTTGATGAAAGAAGGGCCCAATGTCTTGTTGATTTCTGATCCAGTAATGTTAATATTATGGAATCCAGATGTTTTTTTGTTAAAAAAGAAAAGAAGAGAAATCCAGACGTTAAAGTCTCCGTAGCTTACAAGCATATATGGTATATAAATAACATATTTGATATAAAAACTTTTGTTTTTTTTATCCCTTATTCAAGCGTTTTGAGCAGACAAGGTGTTAAAGTCATCCCTAGCCTTACGCAAGCGTGGGGGGGTATCAGATCGCGGCGACGTAGCACGTAGGGCATGAAACCGACGGTGAAGAAAAAGTTTAAAATCTCACACGGCTTAGCAATGATCACTTTGCGACGACCGTGAGCTCCTCGTCTTTAAAACGCTTGTCACAGCCATAATCTCTGTTTCTCTATCGAACGAGAAACTAGAAGTCGCCGGTTCTTGCATATATCTTCCTCCTTTTCCGCCTCCACGGCTGCAGCACTTCAACAACTCCACCGGTAAATCAAAATACGACCGACCATTATCTTGCGTCAGAGACGTAGTCGATGTCCAAGAATGGGACCATTCGTATTTCTCGACCGAGGTAAAGGAAGACGCTGTGATCATCTTCTTCTTTTCCATCGAGTCTTTGCGTTTTGAAGATCTAACTGGCTTGTGTTTCCCGAGTCCAGGTAGAGACAAGCAGAAGGCGTTACACTTGAAATCTTCTTCCTTGTAAAAGATTTTCTTCGAGTAGAGAGATTTTGTCATAAAAAGAAAGGATTCTTGGTGGCTAAGTTTCTTCCGAGTTCTCGTCGGCTCAGGGAACATAGGAAGCGGAAAGGTTGAGTCCCTAGGCGGAGGCATGGCCGGTGGCAACACCATTCTGAAGCTATCCTCTTTTGCCGAAGAACGGGAGGAAATAGAACCGGTTGATTTCTCACTCTCCACGGTTGCCTTCTTTACCAAGAAATTGAAACTATAGTTAGGGTTAGGGCTAGAGTTTACTTCGGGGAAAACCGTGAAACCCTTCCACTCGTTATCTAAACCATCATCATATGCAGGCATTGCCGGATTGCCGGAGGAGGAATGAAAACTAAAAGGTAAGATTTTGATTTCAGGGTTTTGCAAATTTCCGGGTAAAAAATATGCAGATGAGACGGGAACCGTAACGGATAATTCCCGAACTAGAAACCCTTCTTGAGGATTCGAAGAATGGGGATACACAAGCGTAGAAGAAGATCGTTAAAGTAGAGAGATCTTCTTAGATGAATGTGTTCGTAAGCGTAGCTTTGTAAGAGCTTTGCAAGATAACTTGAGAGATAAGGAAGTTAGGGAAAAATAGTTTATTGATTGAGTTCTCTTAGCTATCGTAAGAGTTACATATATAGTAAAACCAAAATATAGATAAGGCTAAAACTAATCCTTATCCTAATAGAAATCATAAATAAGAACTTGATAATGATAAAACATAACGATAAAGCCGTTAAAACCGTTAGTGACGTGTCCTGTCACAATACTCCCTCCTTCAGAACAGACTTGGCCTCAAGGCTGAAACTCAGGATATTGCGCAATGAAGTCTTGGTAGAACTCCCAAGTCGCCTGTTGAGGAGTAGAACCTTTCCACTGGACGAGAATCTTGGTCACTGGTTTATTTTGCCGATTGACCATTTTCTTTTCCAATATGAGTTCAGGTTCTCTACTTGAACCAATGTCGTTGAGGTATTGTGGCAGAGGAGGCATTGAAGTTGAAGCTGGCGGGTTGGGACACAGTTTCAGTTGACTCACATGGAACACATTATGTATGGAAGTAGTTGGTGGTAGTTCAAGCTTGTAAGCCCGCGAACCAACTCTGTCTTGTACGCGAAACGGACCGTAGTAACGTGGTGAAAGCTTGTGAGGCAAGTTACGACCCTTCAGCGAATGTTGACGATATGGTTGAAGTTTCAAGTACACATAGTCACCAACAGAGAACTCACGATCAGAACGATGAGAATCAGCGTACTGTTTCATTCGATTTTGAGCCCGCAAGAGGTGGAACTTCATCATATCAATGAGTGCTTCCCGTTTCTGAAGCGTTCGGTCAATAGCTTGTGATGAACTTTCTCCAGGCAAGTAAGGCATGTGTATTGGCGGAGGCTGACCGTAGACGATCTCGAACGGTGTACTGTGAATAGCCGAGTGATAGGTTGTGTTATACCACCATTCCGCGAGAGGAAGCCAAGAGCTCCAAGAACGAGGCGAGTCAGAGACCATACATCGTAAGTATGTTTCCAAAGTCTTGTTTGTAACCTCTGTCTGACCGTCGGATTGAGGATGATAGGCTGTTGAGAAGTTGAGATCGACACCATGGACACGGAACATCTCTCGCCATACTTCACTTAAGAAGGTGGGATCCCGGTCGCTAGTAATGTCTTTGGGCATTCCATGGAGGCGGAAGACCTGATCCAAGTAAACTTTGGCGACATCCATAGCAGTGTATGGGTGTGATAGAGCCATAAAGTGGGCGTTTTTACTTAGCCTATCAATGACCACGAGGATGCAATGTTTGCCGGCAGATGGGGGCAGACCTTCTATGAAGTCGAGACTTATTGACTCCCAAACTCCTGCAGGGACCGGAAGTGGGTGCAGCAGACCTGGCTTTGCTGCCAAATCGTATTTGTTCTTCTGACAGGTTGGGCAATTTCGAACATAGTTTTGAGTTTCTAAGCTCATCTTCGGCCAAAAGAACAGAGTTTTGATGCGCTGCAGTGTCGAATCACGACCCGAGTGTCCTCCAATAGCTGAATCGTGTAGCCATTTATATATGTGAAGCTTGACTGTTGGATCATCACCTACTACGAGTTTCCCTCGACGGCGTAGTTCTCCATTCACGAACGTGTATGACGGGTGAAGGGATTTGTTGTCCTGCAGCTCGGAGATGATCTTTTTAAGAGACGGATCAGTGTCCCACAAAGCTTTCAGTTCCTCATAAAACCCATGATGGGCTTGAGATAGCGTGATCTGAAGCAATTGGGAGCCAGAAACGCGAGATAACGCGTCTGCTGCGACGTTCTCCTTGCCTTGTTTGTATTGAATTTCAAACATGTATCCCATTAATTTGGACAGCCACATGTGTTGAAAAGGAGTTGTGATCTTCTGTTCCAGGAGAAATTTGAGGCTCCTCTGATCAGTTCGAATTATAAACTTGTTATGAGCCAAGTAAGCATTCCAAGTTTGGACCGCGTGAACCACTGCAAGAAGTTCCTTTTCGTAGACTGAAAGGTTTTGGTGTCGTGGTCCCAATGCTCTACTAATGTAGCAGATAGGATGGTTATCTTGCATGAGCACGGCGCCTATACCCGTCTTGGATGCGTCCGTTTCTACTATGAATGGCTTAGAGAAATCAGGTAAGGCGAGGACAGGTGCCGTTATTAAGGCCGTTTTTAAATCTTGAAACGCTGAGTTTGCTTCTGTACACCACGAGAATCCATCTTTCCGGAGTAGTAAGGTGAGTGGTCGTGCGATTATACTGTAACCTTGTATAAAACGTCTGTAGTAGTTAGCAAGACCTAAGAAGCTCCTGATCTGCTTTTGGTTACTAGGAATGGGCCAATTTTCGACTGCTTTTATCTTAACTGGATCGGTGCTGACGCCGGCAGAAGATATAAAGTGGCCAAGGTATTCAATCCTTGTTGCTCCGAAGGTGCACTTGGATTGCTTGAGGTAGAGCTGGTGGTGTCGAAGTATTTCGAAAACCATGTCGATATGAATGAGGTGATCTTCCCAGGTGTTGCTGTATATCAGGATATCGTCGAAGAAAACTAGCAGACACTTACGAAGAATCGGTTCAAACACATGATTCATCAGGCCCTGGAAGGTACACGGGGCGTTAGTAAGTCCGAAAGGCATGACGAGGTATTCGTAGTGGCCCGCGTGGGTTTTGAATGCTGTTTTGTACACGTCTTCAGGAGACATGCGTAGCTGATGGAAACCGGCGCGTAAGTCCAGCTTGGAGAAAAATTTGGCACCTCCCAGTTCGTCTAACAGATCTTCCAGTAGGGGAATATGGTATTTATCTTTGATCGTCTGTTTGTTTAAGCCTCTATAATCCACACATAAACGCCATGAACCGTCTTTCTTTTTCACAAGGACTACTGGGGAAGCGTATGGACTGGAGCTGTATTGAATGATTCCTTGAGTTAGCATCTCACGAATCATCTTATCGATCGAGTCTTTCTGCATCGACGAGTATCGGTATGGCCGTAGATTGACAGGGTTAGTTCCTGCTTCGAGTGGGATTTTGTGATTGAAACCGTCTCGGAATGGAGGAAGAGACGAAGGCTCATCAAAGATATCAGAGTAAGAGTCAAGGATTCGTTGGAGTGATCCGTTTTCGTCGAGCTGTGGGTTGCTTGCTTCTATGTGGTAGAAGATAGTCTCGGGGTTAAGTGGTTGCTGCGGTGAAGTAGTGTCGTTGATCTCGCGTAAGTGGAGGAGGGCGAGCTGAGGTTGTTGTAGTAATAACTTGTTTAAGCTGTTTCCTGTGACGACTTTGGGGTTGTTTGGTGTTGCTCCTCGGAGAACATGTTTTAGACCTTTGAAGTTGAATTCCATTCGTAGATTCAGAAAATCCCAAAGGATAGGGCCCAAGTTTGATAGCCATTGAACTCCTAGTACCAAATCACTGCATCCCAGCGCCAAAGTTCTTGTTTCGGTTGTAAAGTCGTAGCCCTGCATCTTCCACGTGAACGGGCTGCATTTGTATTTGGTTATCAAGTCACCGCTGGCTGCGACCACTGCCATTGGTTTGATTGGTGTTAAAGAACAGCCCAAGCTCTTGGCAATTTGTAGGTCGAGGAAGTTATGTGTGCTGCCGGGATCGATCAGAATATGCAGTTTTTTTTTCCGTATTGACCCATTAGGCGCATACAGTTGAACGTCGGACAACCGTTTAATGCGTGTACCGAGATCGTAGGGACCTTATCATCATCTGCAATTGTTGTTTCGCGTATCTGTTCGTCGAAAGCGATTTCTTCGTCGAATTCTGTTTGGTCGGCTTCAAGAAGTAAAAGCTCTGAACGTCGATGTTTCAGTTGATGGCCAGGTGTGAAAGGTTCCTCGCAATACATACACAAACCTTTACGTTTTCGTTCCTGCATCTCGTCGAAAGAAAACCGTTTCTGAGGTGCATTAGGTATTAACGGTTTGTTGTTTTGATTGTCGCTGGTGTTGGACGATGTTGGTGTTGTTGTGCTGTATTGATTCTTGTTTTGTTGAAAGTTTGATCTCTGAGACGTGTTGAAGGTTGGCCATGATGTCTTTGTCGGAGCATGGAGTAGGGATAGCTCGTGGAGTTTCGCGATTCGTGCTGCCTCTGGTACTGTGGAAGCTTTGAACTGGCGGACATGAAAGGCTAGATGCTGATTCATGTTTGTGAGGAAGATACTTAAGGCGTGAGCAGGAGCCAAAGTAATCCTTGTCATAGCACAATCAAACTTTTCCAGATAGATGTCGATGGAGTCGTTTGCTTGTTTAAGACTGACTAATTCAGAGAGAGGATCATCGAAAAGTTCGCTGAAGCGTTCCGATACAGCAGAGACATAGTCGGGCCATAGTGGAAATATGTTGTAGCGGTTGGCTACGTAGGCGTGATGCCATTGAAGAGCCTTGCCGGTCATATGAAGGGAGGCGAGACGAACCTTCAATTCTGGTGGAGTACTATCGATCGAAAAGAATTGTTCGCAACGGTAAATCCATTCACGAAGTGCTGTTCCATCAAACATCGGGAACCCTATTTTTGTTAACCGTGACGAGAGTGTATTGGGGAGCTGTGGAGTAGCGTTTTGGTCGGAGTTCATTGGTGTTGTTTTTGCTGTACTCTGTTCTCCTGTGAAGCGATCTTGTGGGTCTTGTTTCTGGGATTTGTCAGCAGCTGTGAGGCCGGAACTTCCCTCTTGTTGTGTTGACTGCGAATTGCTATTAAGGAATTTTTCCATCATAGCTTTAAGCTCGGCGATTTCTCCTCCAAGATCCTTGCGTATTTCCTCTGATTGTTGAGTTTGTGATAAACGCAAGTCGTCAAGGTTTTTGTTCATCTCGGCCAGCGCGGTGGTTTGCCTTGTGTCCATAGTTTGGTCCTAAGGTATTGAAATGCTCTGATACCACTGAGACGGGAACCGTAACGGATAATTCCCGAACTAGAAACCCTTCTTGAGGATTCGAAGAATGGGGATACACAAGCGTAGAAGAAGATCGTTAAGGTAGAGAGATCTTCTTAGATGAATGTGTTCGTAAGCGTAGCTTTGTAAGAGCTTTGCAAGATAACTTGAGAGATAAGGAAGTTAGGGAAAAATAGTTTATTGATTGAGTTCTCTTAGCTATCGTAAGAGTTACATATATAGTAAAACCAAAATATAGATAAGGCTAAAACTAATCCTTATCCTAATAGAAATCATAAATAAGAACTTGATAATGATAAAACATAACGATAAAGCCGTTAAAACCGTTAGTGACGTGTCCTGTCACAGCAGAAGATAGAGAGATATAAGTAGTAGCAGTAAAAACGAAAAATAAATAGGTAGTAGGAAAAAATATAAAGAAAATGGGAAGCATGTTGTCATGCCCGCGTAGAGGAAAAGTACTGACTTAGACCATGATTATCGGCAATCCTTAATGGGGTTTTAAAGTTAAATGATTGATTTAATTAAATCAAAAATAAATAAAAACCTTTTTACCGATATTTAATTAGTGATTTTGGAGATCGATTTTTAATGAGATTTTTTCTTCTCTCTCTCTTTCTTTTCCTTTTTTTTCGTCTTCTCCGACTGCTTTGATTTCATTGATTTCAAATTGTGTTGATTCTCTGTCTTGGTGACTCCTTCTCGGGACTTTGTGATTACTCGAGATGGAAACAAGGTACATAGATTCTTAATGCAAATTTTTGGCTTTGTTGACTTCACGTAACTGATCACAATCGTGTATTCACTAGGTACCTGTATCGGAACTTGATCGTAATTGGGGGTTTGTGTGGTTCATCCTTTTGAGATTGTGATTTGAAGTTGAGATTTTTTTTTGCTGAAGATTGATCTTTTATCTTATTATTACTGATGGGACGATGAGAAGCAACCAGTTGGGGGTTCGTCTGCTTAGCTATGAGATGAATCGGGGGTACTTTGCTGATACGAAAGAGTTTAAGGAACATGGTGGTAAGGTAATGATTGATGGTAGTAGTCACAATCAAAAGACCTGAGATTCTGGTTTTCTTTGTTCTTAGCTATGCATGATCAATGGGGTTTGTGAAGTTTCTTAACTGATAATTGATGTTGTTGCAGATAACAGCTGCGAATAAGACTGTGATTCATGCTGTGTCAGCTGTGAAATTTCCGGAATTGGCTGTGACTCTTTCTAGTGGAAAAGTGTTGAAGTTGCCTGTTACTTCTGGTAGCAGTGAGGTTAACGCAGAGAGTTTGGTTGTTCCTAAGGTATCATTGGTGTGTCTGTCTTTTTGAGCAAGTTCCCAGGTACAGATAATTCCATACTGTTTTTTTTATTTGGTTGCATACTTCAATTGGAACCAAGAGAATGTTTAGTTAGCCTTTGTTAACAGGTGTGTAGTATTAATGGAAGTGTTTGTTGTTGAGACTAAGCAGTGGTTTTAAGATGAAGTGTTTTATCAGTGTGATTGTTGATAAATATGACCTTGTATTATGGCTTATCTCAATCTCTTATGCTGCTGTGATGTGGTTAATGTGTCTGACAGGAAATGATCAGTTCCTGGAGCAAGCCATTTCTTGAGTCCCAGTTCCTCATTCTGAGACAGTTGACAAGTGCACATGTAACATTATATCTATGTCCATATTACCGTTAGGATGAATTATTATTTTGATGAGGGCATTTTGATTAATAGGTTGAACAGGGAGATGAGAAGTTGTCTGTCCAACGTGCAATGCTGATGGAGAGCCGGTGTTTTACAAGGAAAATCAGATGATGAAGTGTTCTGCTTGTTATGGAAGAGGTTTGAATGCTCTTAAAGATGGATCCGATTCAATGTAAAGTCGCATTCCACCTGGAGAAGAACAAGATACTTGACTACTTTCAAGTCCATGACATGGTTCGCCAAACCCCAGGTCTTGCTCCTTGTGATACTTGAAGTTCGATTCTTGTTTTAGTTTAAGAGTTTGTGATCATCTACTAGTAGAATTTAGTGACTATTTAATAAAAAAAAATTAATTTTTTAAAAAAAAAACCCAAATTAAGAAACTTTCATTGTAGCACAAAAATTAGGTGATTCTTAACTAAGGTCCTTAGCTAAAATTTATTAGAGCATGATTAACGCTAGGAGGGAGCCTGGGTTCTTAGGTTTTTTTTTTTTTTTTTTGTCCAATTAAAAAAAAAAAACTAATCAATCGCGGGCCACCACGTGTCAGTGGGGTTCGCGAACAGTACAAAAACTCTATGAAACTCGCATCTTGCAGAAGAAGAGGAAGAGTTGAGTTTTAAGAAAAATGTGAAGTCCACCTCTTAAGAGCCCACTTGAGAGGTGGGGATAAATGTGCTCTTAAATGTTTGTCGGTTCTATTATGTCCTAACATTTACTATCATGATTCATGTGTGTATATGGATGCAAGGATCTTAACATAAAATGAGAATTGAAGTTTCGACTTTCCAATTTAGGAATGTTTGATGGAGACAGTCAGATAGAAGAAATGGTTTGCCCTTCGTTGTGATCTGATCCTTTGAAGTAAATACTCACATTTGTCATTTACACATGTTTCAACTTCTTGGTAATAATATTAGATAATCTGAGTTATAAGTACACGCCCCTTTGTGAATTGACCGCTGAAAAGAGTTTGTCAACTTGCTAATTATCAAAAAGGCAAAGACACATTCGAAGTAAATACTCACATTTACTATCTTTTACACGCTAGGTGATTTTCACGTGGTATAGATATTTCTAAAATAAATATACTATAATAATTGATTACAATTTACTTTTAATTTTAAATTAATTTATAATATGTATGCATCATTTATATTAATAATATTATATTATTTTAATTATACATATGATTTTATATATGTTATATCTAATCGGTTTTGTTGTTTTTACAGTCGATTAGCTATCATTGGGTAAATTGGATTGCATATCTGAATTCAACTGTAATATTTTTATTCTATATATCAAAATTTTGATTAATTTTTATTTGCATTTAGGTAGTTGTTGTCTTAGATATGTAAATATATTTTATGAAGATTATGTATAACTTAAGATATATTGTGCTTGTAATGAAATAAAAAAATAAACTGAAGTGTCTGATTCCAAATTACATAAATTAATATAACGATAATATTATGAATATTTTACAAAAGAACTAAATTGTATCAGTTGGTTAAATATATGAATTTTACAAAATAACTAAATTGTAACAGTTGATTAAAAATAAACTAAAGTGTAGTATGATTTATATTTATAAAATAAATTACTATTCTTATAAAATTATATATTCTTATCCTAGTTAAATATATGATTTTAGATATAAGTTGGATTAGTTGAGTCACTCATGTAGTGAATATATCGAGTTACATATATTTTTTCAAATTCAAAATGAAGTATAATTATTTTTATTATAATTAAGTCAAATCAAATCAATTTTATTTATCATTTAAATGTGCATGTATTTTCATATCATTTATCAAATTATATATTGATGTTTTTAAAAAATATCAGAATATAAAGTGATGATCAACAATTACATGCATAAGTAGTTGATACATTTTTGGAAGCTCATGAAAACATATTAATATTTACAATAATTAAAATATTTTATAAATTATAAATAACTTTATGCATTTGATTTATGAAATGGAGACTGAAATTTATTTTAAATAATCTTAAAAATGAGAATTCAGATTTGAATTGGTATTTTGATTATGGTTCTATTAAGTTCCACAAACATAAAAACATAAAATTTAAAAGAAAATTTAATATTAAGAAAATATATAGCGTTAATTTTATCAAATGATTTTTTTTTAAATTAGTTTTTTAAATCTCTTAATAATAAACAGTAAACAAAATTGTGATTGTATTTGAAAATAATATTATATAGGTAAAGTATAGTTTATTGATATTTTTTTGATGTAATTGAAAGATATTATAATCATCTAAATATATGAAAAATAAATAAAAAATTCAATATTACTAATTATAAACTATTTTTAGTCAATTAAACATATATCAATATATGTTACTTAATTATCTTATGTAATCATCTAAGAAAATAGATAGATATATAAAAATATTTCTATTACTTTTAATTTTTTTGTATTGTTTAAAATTATTTTTTAAAAGAAATAATATTTCTTTTTCTAATATCAAGATTATCTGTGTAAATTATTTTTCATGAAATCACATTATATACAAATTTATATTTTTCATCTAAGAAAATATAGATATAAGGAAAATATGTTTTTACTTCAAAAGTATATTTTATGTTATTTAAAAATATCTTTTAAATGTAATATTACTATTTTGGTAACTTTCCCTTTTTATGAAATCATATTATATATACATATATTTTCGTTTTTCAATTCATTTTTTTAACTTTATAAATTTTTCTTTTTTATTATATGTATATGTTTTTGGAAAATTTTAAAAAGTAAACTAAATAAAAAATAAATAATAGTATTTTAATGTAAATTAATTCATTAAAAATATTAGTGTAATAAACCATCGTGAGAGTTAATGTGAAAACGTCTCATTTCTCAAATAATATTATAAAGATGTCTCAGCTTCTTGGTAATAATATTAGATAATCTGAATGTTTCATTATTAAACCACTCCACTCATCAAAGATAAACCGAAATCATGAATCTAAGATGAATCCAAACGCAGATGCTGGTAAAAACACACACGAACACGATGCATCAAACTAGATTGTTATTACTTCTTTTTCTTTCTAGGAGATTATTACTTTGTTAATCTATATCTAGCTAGCTCTACCCGCTTTGAACAAATTCTGGCCGCAAGCTAAGCTTAGAAAACGAATTTGATATATCAAAGCTGAATATGGTTGGAGTAATGAAAACCCTTTTTTTTTTTTTTGGTAAAATGTTAAATTATTATACCAATTTTTTTAAGTTTTTGACAGTTATTACAAAGAAACTAGTAGCGGAATGCATAAACTAAACTAAACAACAAACGGAAAGTAACAGTAAAAAGAAACCGAAGCAGTGAAGCTAGCCTAGTAACCAGCAAAGCATGATGAGACCAAGCGAGCTAGAACAGTCGAAGAAAAAATATCCGGTTGCCAAGAGCTACCGAGAGATAGGCGCCCTCAAACCTAGAAGCTACGGTTCCTACAGCTTCCGAACATCCAACCTGACACAGGCTAACCCGAAGAATCCAAGCACGGACCAACCAAGAAACCTGACAGACACCACCTCCGACGGCACGAGAGCAATCCTCCACGTGACGATCCCGTCGTTCAGCAGGCAGACCTGAAGATTGCCGCCTCCAAACCCGACCAACTGTGACCGTGTACACCCATTGAACCGAAAACTCATATAGAGAAAGCGGACCACATAGAGATTTACTCTCCAGAGACAGACCTGCAAGAGAAAAGGCAGACCGAGGGCCCAACTACCGCACATACACTAGAACAGAACCGCACCACCATAGGAAAACAATACCAAAGCCACAAACTTTATTGTGGAAAAAGCGGACAGAACGGAGATCACACTGTCGAGATTGCTAAACGGAGGCCCAGAATTAGAACACCACCAGCGAGACGCCGGAGTTGCCTTAACCACGCCGTCACGACGCCCTGCCACTCGCGCTGCCACCACACACGCGCCGCCGTCACGCACCTGCACCTCCAAAGCGCGTGTCACTAGAGAACATCAGGAGCAGAAGCCAAAGCCTCATCACCACAATGAAACTCTCACGCCTCCACCAGATCCACAGTAGATAAAAGCAGAGATCTTCAGATCCGCGAAATCATCCAACCAAACCACCGGAACCCTAACACCACCGCTGCGCCACCAACCAGAGGAGCACAAGGCTCAGACGAGGCTTCACGACATCACACGTACCATCACACTTGAGGAAACACCGAAGGCAGAGAAAATAAGAACCGGTCAGAGATACCATCAGATCCAAAAGCTAAGCGGAGGGGGGGGGGAGCAGTCACCGTCCTCTAGCAACGCCACCACCCGGAGCTCGCGTCAAGATCCACCGAAATCGCCAGATCTGAGACCGCTTCAAACCTTAAGGAGAACCACCCCACTGCCGAAGAAAGAGACACAAATGAGGAGACTAGAAACACACGAGCATGTAACCAGAGCCCGGCGGTCGCGTAGAGACCGGCGACCGCCGGAAAACGAAGAGCGAAGTTTGAAACCCTAGCGGCGGCGCTTGTGGAGAGAAGATGGAGTATAACGTTTTTTTCTTTTTGCCAAGAAGTATAACGTAATTCGTTATCAATGAAAACCCTTTTTTCAAAAGAAAAACTAGAATCGAACCCGTGCATTAGCGCGGTAATATTTAATTTTATTAGTAAATTTAAACTGATACGAAATAAGTAGTTAATATTTTGTTAAACGTTTTGTGTTATCAAAGAAATCTACTTAGAGATGTTACATTCGTATAGACGTCATGAAAAGCAAAAGAGAAATACAATGGCAAAATGATACATGTTTGAGATTCTGAATATGAGAAGATTTTGGCTATGGTTGAAGATCTATGTATATTTTTGATTTTAGGTTTGAATATATACGTCATCAGTTTCAAAATGCCATATTTAGTGAAATTTTCTTTGTTGATTCTGATATCAAAATCACTGTAAATATAAATAATAAATTGTGAAGACATTATTGGCGTATGCTTAAAATTCTATGATCTTAGCTTTATTAAAATATTTTTCATCTATATCAGTTTTCATTATTGTTTATTTTCTTATCATTTTATTCAATTAGTTTGAATAGGTTAAAACTTAAATTTTATAAATTTTATTATTATTTTCGCTTAATATCTTTCTACAACCGATTTGTTATAGATTTTAATGTTTCAGTTGTTAATACTATCTTTTGATATAGTCCAAGGTTTAAAATTAAAAAGATAATCTCATAGTATTCAAATTAATGTACGATTTAACAATAATTTTAGTGTACTACATATAAAAGTAATAAAAAAAGTGTACTATAAAAATATGGATGATGCTTCTCACGGTAATATTACTTATGATTATGAAACGCATAACCAATTAGACTTAGTTTTATATATATATATTGCTATTTTAAAAGTGGAATCAGATTATTTACCAATCTTATTCTATAACGTGAATGATATATGAAGAGTTAAAAGAATATTTCATGTGAATATCACTATTCTCAGTTTGTGTTAATAAATCTAATACCCAATTTAATGGTTTGTGTTTATTATATGACGTGAAAATAAGAGACGATGGATTGAGAATCTATTTGATGTAGTCTCCAATTTTCTGCTCGCAAAATCCCCTATATATTAATTGAAGATCATTTAAAAAGTTGTAACATTAAGTTTGTACTAATTAAAAAGAGATCATGCTTAAGTGTCACTTAATTAGGATGTCAATTTAGCTTACGTGATATCTTAAGAATCAATTGAAAAAAATGTTGGTCCAAATTCAATTACTAGAGAACATTATATTAACCCAAAATATACGAAGCGTGTATTATTTCCTTAAATAAAAGCTACAAAATTACCTAATATGAGACAATTAATGACTATGAATAATAAAGATTTGATAATAATTTTTGCATAATTCTTCATTTTTGTTTAATTTTATATTATTGAAAAAACAAGCAATCACATTAAACACATAATAAAAAATTAGATTTTTTTCTTTTATGTTATATTTTGAATTTTTTAAAATGATTTTAAATTACAAAAATGAGAAAACTTTATATGTTATATTTAAAATTTTTTAAAACGACTTTAAATTAAAAAATGAGGAAACCTTATATGTTATATTTTTTCTTATATATTATATTTTGAACTTTTTAAAACGAGTTTAAATTACAAAAATGTAAGTTTTCCTTAATCATACAACTAAAAGCATTAAAATGACATGTATTAATTCGATGATTGATCTAAAATCTTTCAAAACCATATGGAAAATAAAATTCAAAATAATTCAACTGTGGAAACAGTACTGTTCATTTTTTCAAGAATGTGTTCGGTGAAAAAAAATAAGATTTTGTGTCATAATTTGTTTAATGTCTAATCCGATCAACCCGTGATATATTAATTATAGTTTAGTTGTACAGTTTTTAATAAAAATTGATCCGGTACATCGGAAAAAAATTATATAACAACAACAAAAATATTTCATATGTATAAATAAAAAAATTAAATATATAAAAAAAGTTATCGATAATATATACAAATAAACTCACCCTGCGCAAGACGCAGGTTTTATCCTAGTTAGATGTATTGGTCGATTTAAAAAATTATGCGTAGCATAAGTTAGTGTGTAGATAATGTAATCATATAATTATTTATTTGTATGATTAAGAATACCCACATGTGGATCAAAATCTAAATTAATATGATTCTAAATTAATCTTAATTGGACCTTTTAAATTTTAAATGACTAACATTTTATCAATTGATAAAATAGAATTCAAAATAAATAGAGTAGATAATGCTTAAACATGATATATATTGTATAACCAAATTATTAAAGATTTTATATTTATTTTTCATAATAGTGAATAGGTCTAAATTTAAATGACAACTTATTTAAGTAAATAAAAAATAGGACTTTAAATTAATAGATTAGATAAAAAAAAAATATGGTTGGAGTTATCACGTCACAATTGCTCAAAGTATCCGTTGAACATGAAAAACTGGCAAATCTGTTGAATAGTTTTGGAATGGATTGGTTCTACAATGTCAACTCCTAGCGCCGCTGATTTTGATGAATTCTCCGAGATTTTCCCAGCAAAATCATCAATGTTGTCGGAGTCTTTCATCTTTAACCGATAAAACTTAGCCATTAACGTTTGAAGTCGTGTCTCCTTTACTCTTTCTGCTCCCATGTGTCTTGATTTGATCGCCTCCCACACCTTTTTTGCTGTATCAAGTTCTCCAACCTGGAGTATGAAAGCCTTTGGAATGGAATGAAACAACAAGGCCATAGCCATGTCATTCTTATCACCATCCGTAGACTCTGTTTCAATTACTTCCCAAACCTTATGCACTTTCAACGTTATCTTCATTCTCATAACCCATACAGTGTAGTTGCTCGAGGTGAGCATCAGACACTGTATAAAAGAGGGGCCTTCGCCTTCTTTCCTTCCTATAACTGAAATCAGTTCTCCCATATCTTCTTCCGAAGCTCTGATACCACTTATTGTATCAAACCTTGATCACACACACAACCATATCACGTTAAGATCACACACACACAAGTTAATTAGAATTCAACTCTTATTGCTTTCAAAAATAATCTCAAAACTAAAGCTCACAACTCATAAGTTATACCACACATTGGTATCTTCTTATATAACTCTTTATTTATCCTAAATTCATTAGGAATAAGACACTTAGATATTTCTTAATCTTTATAGATAAACATAACACAATAGGATTAGATAACTTGCATCACAAGCTATTTCAAGCTTATCCAACCAGAGAAGGCGGGTCTCTCTTTTCTCTTTTGCTCCAAAAGATTACACTGGCAAACCCACGGAGGTCTGTTTTAAGACTCTTACTAGATTTTGACCCGCGCTTTCAAAGCGCGGGTTTTTTTTGTTTTTTTTTTCAATTGACAAATATTTAGTAAATGTCACATTTTCATATATTTGTGTTTTATTTTATAAAAGACTTAAAAATTTTATCTTTATTTATCGTATTTCATTTTAAATGACTATTTATGTTAAAAAAATTAAACTTTATTTTTTTAATAAATTAAGTTGGTATAACTCTGATAAATTAATTTTATTATGGGGTTAATATTTTAATTAAAAAATTATATACTTTTAATAAAGATTTATACTTTTCAATAAAAAAATTCAATTATTTTTATGAATGCTTAAATTATATTAAGAAAAGAAAAAAATAATAATTAAGAATAGTTGAAAAAAAATTATTTGAACTTGGACTCAATGGTCCAAAGGAAAAAAAAAAGGTGAGAATTGAATCTGATTTTTTAATAGGCCCAAATGGCCCAAGAGAGATTTGATTTGGGCTGGATCCAAAAATAATGACCCAATATAGATTTGTTATTAATATTATTTAATTGCCCTTAATGAAACATGCAATGTTAGTGAAGGAAACATGCCCCTAAGGTAATTATGACAATAGGATCCTGCTTTAATAGTATAGATACTATTTATTCTCTAGTTCAAATTCATATTTGCTGCAAAACTCAAATTTTGTATTCAAATTGCCAGATTGTAGAATTTGTTGGAACTATTTTTTTAACATTATGGATAGTGTATTTATATGTCAAAAATGAATTTTTATTTGAATGAAAAATGGAGGTATGTGTGTGATTTGAGAAACTTGTATAAAGTATCAAATACACACATTGGATATTTGAATTTAGATTTTTTTTTTTTTTTTTTTTTTGTTAGTTGGACTTCATGTTCATTAACTTAATCTTATAAACAAAATATATGTTGATATTTTTTATTGATAAAATATAGAAAATAAATTCATTTTAAAGTATATTATTTAGTTTGAACGGGTCAAACAAAATAATTTTACTCTTTAATTTCTTGGTCAAAATGTGAAATAAATTCACATCATAATTGACAAGAATTAAAGACTTTTTTTTTACAGCAAACATTCACAAGAGTCAATTAGCGCACAATGGAGGTTTCATTTTTGTGTTGAAAAATGAAACTTGTGCTTCTCATTATTTTCTATAAAATGGTTTGCTAGCATTACAAAAATATACGCATCAACACCAAAAGAAAAGTTACATTCTCCTACTTTGAATAGTTATGTTACACTATAAGAACGTAAACATTATTGAAACCGCTATGACTGCCCCAGCTATCTTAGGTCCCCCTTATATTATAGCATTTTTTACAATGCTATAATATCGGAGACATACAATAGCGTTGTTTTTAGCTTGCTATGGTTAGTCAAACCTTATGATAGCTTTTGTTTTGAACGTAAACATATGTTCTGTTATAGTGATGTATCAATGCTATATCTATTATCGATTATGTGCTATTAGAACTTGTTCATAGAAATATGTTTTGTTGCTAATTATATTTAAATAAAAAAATATTTTATATTTCATTAATAAACAAAAATGTACTTACATCAGTACCACAAACATGTCTACATTTTCATCAAATCTTACACAAACATCATTACAAAATCAGAACTAAATATAAAGGGACTAAAAAACATGGGAACTAAATCAAAACCTTGCTCCTATTTTCTTCTTGGCCTTAGCCTGTATCTTACACCGAAAGAGTAGGGGATGCACCTTAATAATCTCCCGAGCTGGTGTTCCAAGAACCTGTAAAAAACAATCAGATGGGTTCAGCTGTTTGTGCTTTTGAATTAAGAATGGATCATAAGTACACTTCATAGCCTTTAAGTTTAAGACATGTATACTTACTTCTTCTTTATAACATACAAGTTAAGGAATATAAGAACATTTTAGAAATGTCTCACCTTAAGGTTTTCTGCAGTTAGAGCTTTGTCGTCTACGGTGGTATAAGGCGATATAGGTATTATACCGACTACCACTGCTGAGATCATGCCACAATACATAAAACTTCGTTGGTGTGCACATTTGTCTGAAAATTCGGCCATCTTGCCGAGGAACTGTCAAGAACTGGCAAGTGTGCTTCTCGCGAGAGCTTCTCAGCTTCATTTAGTACCAACACTGACAGAATCAGAAAGAAACAAACGCACAGCATTACCTTGAGGACTGAAGAACAACAGTATCAGTACACGAATATGAGTTAATGAAAAGAGTGGAATGTTAACATTACCTCGAGAAAAGTCTTACTAGAGAATCACTTCACTATCTTGAAGTCAGATTCATTACACAGCACATAGACGTTTCAAGTCAGATTCATTACACATCGTAGAGAATCTTCAAGTCATAATTTTTAAGGGAAAACAACAACAAAAAATAAATCAGAACATGTAGTTTAAAACCAAATCTGCTTTATGAGACATGCATAGAAAAATCGAAAAGAGTATAAGCAAGTGAAGAGAAGTGATTCGTACCTTGAGAATCTGCGACTCTCATGCTTCTGCCACTCCCAGGAGAGTTCTAGTCTTGAATCTAAAGAGAAACCAGAGGTGAATACTGATAAAATATAACTTGTATTAAATAATTGGAGAAAACAGTAACAACAACCCAAAAAGCTCTCAGTTAGTAAGACACGAGAGATATGGAGAGAAACAAATTAATAGGCAGCAATGGAGATTCCTCCCAGATTCACCACATTTTGAGAGTATCTCCATCCAAAGTTCAGACCTTTATGTTCAACTCTAGTTGTTAACCGTAAAAGACAGTGAATAGAGTGTAAGCAAGTGATGAGAAGTGATTCCTACCTTTAGGATCTGCAACTATCATTCTTCTTTTTCCTATTTCAAGGATCTGCAACAAAGCAAACACATCAATAGCAATCGGAAAGACACCAAAATACGAAAGAGAATCAGGTATCACCTCAGCTTCTTTTTTCCGTCGCGTCTTCTTCCTCGGCCATCTCCAACACCACTCCGCTTCTTCTTCCGTCAGTCTCCAAATCCCAATCAGAAACAATACCATCTTTGATAGGTGACAAGATCTGGTGAGTCAGAAAAAATAACTTGCAGTTAACTAATAACTTCACACATTTAATATTAAATCAAAAGAGGAAAAAGATAATAACCTCCATATGATCCTTGCGGTAATTCAAGGCTTGAGATCCAACATAGAGATTACGTTTACCCTTCTCCTTTTCAGACTTTGAATCCTTGGAATTTGAATTTGTCTTTGAAGAATCAACATCGACATCCATATCCATTGCCACTACTCCATCTACTGCCCAAACAACCTTATGAACACATGAGAAGAACCCTAAGTTAGTAACTAATGTGTCTGAAGAAACAAGGGACTAAAACGCAAATATATACGAACACCAAGCTCTGGCGAAAAAAGGATTGAGCTTTACGGAAGGGAAAACACGGCCTTTGGGAGCATCTTTGCCGGTGTAGCCAGCCTTGCAAGTGTACGAATCCAAGGCAAACACTATAGCTGACACTTCATCTGTGGAACAAACCCACCATGGAAAGATTCAGACTTTATAACAAGAATATCATCAGGGAGAGGAAAAAGAAGAAATTCAAGGGTTAGAAGAGAAACCCACCTCCGCCGAACATGTCTGTTGGAGAGCTAATCAGAGGGTTTTAACACGGGACAGGGCTCTCTGTAAATTCGGGGTCAACACAAAACGAAAATTAGGGTTTGGTACAAACATCGTCCACCAAAAACACAGATCTAAAATAGAAATTGACTTTTGAGGAAGGAGGGAGGTGAAACAGAGAGAAGAGACAGACTCTGAGAGAGAGAGAGATCGAGAGAAGTTACGGGGATTAGGGTTTGTTCTCCAGAGAGAGAGAGAGCTCTCCGTCATTCTATTTTTTTTTGTTTACTTTCTATGTGGAGACTATTTTTTTTACCATTAAATAGCTTAAGTGTTACATTCAAGAGGGAAACAATTTAGTATTCGGCGGTTTTCAAAATTTTCACTAAGTATAGGCGGTATGCCTGCTTTTTTATTCTCACTTGTTAATTTTTCACTACAGCATTAATTTACTGCTATGAATATGTTCCGAAATCGAAAAATTTATCTATCATAGCAGTTTGAAAATCAATGCTATCCTACGGTGCTATCAATTCCGTTTTTTCTTGTAGTGAAATTAATACCTTTTTTTAATTTTGTGTTTGTGATTACAACACAAAGTTAGGTTTGACAGATTCTGTTTTTCAGTGATGGTAAATAAAACCATATGCAGTTGTATCATGTGAATCTTAACGCTATGAAACCATCACACTACGGGCGTTTAAAGATTTAAGGAAAGAGATTAACCCTCTTGACTCTGCAATTCTTCTTTATTCGTTTACTATGGGTTGTCTGTGCTTCGTGCAGAATATTTTTTTATTGTTCTTAAATATGATTTTTTGATGATATGATTATGTGGTCAGTATTTATTTGTGAAGATCATTATTTGATGTTTTATTATGTTATGTACTAGTAGGTGATAAGTTAATATATTATGTGTTTGTCCTTTTAAAAATGTATTGTTGTATGTATAATACTACTTGTTAGTGATGAAGTGAGTTTCTGATGTAAAACATATTGAATTTTAATAAGTTTGTATTTAGGCATTTGTTGATTTTAAGATTAACGACGTCAAAATTGTATTTTAGTATTTCACATTTTTGAACATTACTCTTTTTCCCTGTTCTAAAACGCAGACGCCTAGCCGATTAGGTGCCTGGCTCGGTGCTCGGCGGCAAGCAACCACGACGAATAGGTCCAATACGACTCTACTACTCGGTTGACCAACTAATCGGTCAATTAACCGGTTTGGAACCGATTTTTAACCGCCTAAAACACCAAACAAATTTAAACTACTGGGCTTCTGGTGGACATGTAATTGAAAACCAGATGCAATTTTTGAAGCCAACCCTGAATGACTACTTATAGGCATCTTCATCAGCTTCCCTCTTTATAGTTTACCGATGTGGGACTCTATTTCATGTGTTTCTAAAACTCTTTTTACCTAAAATTGAAAAAGTACTACCCGAGGTTCAAACCCAGTACCTTATACAGCATCAACATCATCGAACACCAATACACCAAGGCGTGTTTTGATGTTTAGGCATATATTTCCGTATATATAAACATTGTTTCAACAAAAAATAAAAATATGACACTTACCTTTGCTAATAATTAACTTTTGTTAAACAAAATAAATATAAATTTTGATAATAACATACAAAAAACTATTACATTCTACTATATTTATATAATATATTTAATTTAAATATTATAATAAATAAAATAATAATAAAACTAGTCCTCGCGTATACCCTGAGTAATCCCCGAGTTTTTGATAATTCGCTAGGCCTGAGACTGCCGCCCGACTAGCGCCTAGCGTAGTTCCGAACATGGCTCTTTTTAGGTGTTTTTTGCACTCTCCCCCATCTTTTGACCTTGAGCCATCACCATATATGTATTTTGTTTACCTCTCCGGTGTGCAGTGATTCTCACTATCACTGGGAAAAGACTCACATCCGTGCTCTTGTTTTTCCTCACCTTTTTTTAGTGAGATTATCTGATATTTGTTATAGATCAGACATATTAGTTTCATGTTGTGGGGTTTTTTCTTACGGCGTTGTATGTTATTTCGGTCAATATTGGTCCTCTTTTTCCTTAGGTTTTGGCTAAGGTTAGAAACTACATCTCGTTGGGTTGGGTCAGAGTTTAGTTGTCATTGATGTTGTTTTCTTCGTCGCTGGTTTACCGTCAATAGTCTCTGCTCGTCTTGGTTTTCAAGCTCGGGTTTTTGGTGATCTGACTTCTATGCACTTTTTCATAGTTCGAGGATGGCTCCACGGTTTGTTGATTTCATTTTGTCTCCTTTTATCTAATTGTTCTCTCATCTCGTTGCACCTTTCATCGCTGATCACGTCTCTTGTGGCTCTCCCTTTCGCCATATTTGCTACTCCGTGTTTTGATAGTGTTTTTCTCTGTGTATGCTTTGTACGATTGGAAGGTTGTTTATGGTCTCAAGCTTAAGCTTTGGTTTCTCGGTGGTTGGCTTCCATTCTCCCCCACTCAGGTTGTTTATTTTCTTCTCATGCATCTTTTGGTGTAGGTGTGCGGAGTTAGTCTTTTAGATTTTTGGTTTCTTCTATTCAGAGTTTTGTGGTTCTTCGCTGGTATGAGCGCCTTGTATGTGTTTGTTTAGTTTGTGAGGTGCTTCTTATCTTTTAGCTGGTAGTTGTGTTTCCGGTGCTTTAGACATACGGTTTTTTTTTTGTGGTGACTTTGTTTTTCCAATGATTATTCTTTATCTGGCCCGCTTTTTTAGTTTTTTTTGCGCTGGTGCTTGATCTCGATCATTTGTGTTCCGAGGATTACTTTATCTCATATTTTATCTTTTTACATTTTTCTTAAATCTGTTTGTTCTAGTGAAGACATTCTATGGTAAGATGAAATATGTTAGTGTTCTTTGTTGATCTTTTTTCAGCTTCAAATCTTTATTGAGGTAGTGTTACTATGATATTTTACTTTTTCTTTCTGACTGTGGAAGGTTTATGTCTAGATTATGTATTGCACTCTAGTTTCTTCTTATTAGTTTGGTCATTTTATATTTTTAATAGTTAAACAAATATATAATTTGTAAATTAAATAATAGAAAATGGCATAAAATAATAAAATAAAAAACTATGTTATATTTAGTTTTGAATAAATTAAATGTGTAAAATATATTTCTATTATTTTATTTATTTCTTTATTCATCTTGAATTTTAGTGAACAATAAAATAGATTATCAAACTTCATACGATAATAGTTAGTGCGAAAATGATTAGGTAGTTCATGATTAGAATTAGAAAATACTTGGCCAAATTGCAATAATGTAAAAGAAGAAGAACCTAAAATATAAAAAAAAATACATGGATGACACGTGTCGGAAAAATCTCATGCCACTTGTTAGAAGAATGGAAAAAACTAACTTTATATATATTAAACAAATATATAATTTGTAAATTAAATAATAGAAAATGGCATAAAATAATAAAATAAAAAAAACTATGTTATATTTAGTTTTGAATAAATTAAATGTGTAAAATATATTTCTATTATTTTATTTATTTCTTTATTCATCTTGAATTTTAGTGAACAATAAAATAGATTATCAAACTTCATACGATAATAGTTAGTGCGAAAATGATTAGGTAGTTCATGATTAGAATTAGAAATACTTGGCCAAATTGCAATAATGTAAAAGAAGAAGAACCTAAAATGTAAAAAAAAATACATGGATGACACGTGTCGCAAAAATCTCCTGCCACTTGTTAGAAGAATGGAAAAAACTAACTTTATATATATAGATTTTAGTATTGTAATTTTAATTTTTGTTTTTATTATTTTTACAAATATCAATTGTCCTTATTGCAGTAAAATATGGTTCATATACTCTTAAATCTTAAAATATTATTTATGCTTTCGCACTAACAATACTGATATTTGTTAAAGTATTTTTTTTCTTAAGAGCAGGTTGATCTATGTTCGAAACAGGTGCCAGAATCAATTTGGATCTGTTGTTGCGTCAAGTTTTCTTATCATCACGCTTACATTTTTTTTTTTTGCATGATCCGTTGAATTATATAAATTAATTCGTATGATTCTCTGCAATTTATTATAATTGCATATGGCAATATCTCTCCGTTTACTAAAGCTTGTTTAGGTTTATGAGAATAGTATGCAAGATTCTCTCTGCTTATTGGTTTAGAATAAGCAAATTTTGTGATTTTATGAATTGCATATGATTATTGACTTCTAGTTTTCTGAAGTTGATTACTAATCAGGCGTTTATGATGTCGAGAACTTAAACTTTTTGTTTAATTTACAAGCACATAAAGATGATTAAATAAAAGCGTTATTTCTCATATGTTAATGCTTTGACTGTTTGATAATATCAAGAACAAGTAACAATTTTTGTTTTATTGTTACAGATTCTTTGGTGGAAAATGAAATAACTTAATTTAATTATGAAGCACATATTTGACCATGAGAGAAAATTTTCTTTTTAGCTCCAATGGTAAAATATACCAATGTTTGGTCCTTATGGGATCAAGTACTACGGATGAAAATTGATTTTGTGAGTGGACCCCCCAAATTAAGTTTGGGAAATATCTGCCACATATAAATCATTTACCATACGAAATAAAATGTGTTGATACTAATAAAAACATTTATATTTCGTTGTTGCTTAAATGCAAGTTGTAAAAAGATTGACCATGCAAAAACAATGAGAATTCTAAAACCAATATGACTGGAACTGACATGTATATTGTAGTTTATAAAATCAATATAGTTGAGAATAATCATATAAAATGGTGGTTTTGATGGTACAAAAAGAATATTTTGTAATGATATGTATATTTTCTAAAAAAATAAAAATATGTTTTGGAAAAATAAAAATCATATATAAGTTGGATTAATTAATCAACTTAAGAGAACTTTGAAAATAATTATATGAAAATATGAATTTCTAAGAACGAAACACATTTTTAAGAAAATTGTAATAATTTTCGAAATTCCTTTTTTTATTTAAATCTAAAGGAGCTGTAGATTGACTTTCTAAACTCTTAAGAGATGTTAAATGCATATATGCATATTTTGAGTTATCTCAAGAAATGTGGAGGAAGTTTTGCTTACCATAAAGTTGTTGGCAAAAGCCCAAATGAACTTAGGGGGATGTATTGAAATGTGGATTTTAAAAGTTTGGGTGGATTTGAAAAAATATTGGAGTTTGAAGAGATTTGGGTTAAATCCCAAAACGATGGGTGGGATTTAAAAAAAGGAAAATAGATTTGGATAGGATTTTTTTAAAATTTCAGAGTACTTGAGATCATTTGAACTTAAATTTCAGAGTACTTTTCAAAGTCCAATTATTTTAAAACATGAAGTAATCACTATTTTTTCCAACAGAGTAAAAACGTGAAATTTCAATATTTTGTCTTCTTCCTTCGTTTGTGAGAATGAGAGAGAGAGAGAGAGCTATAGATCAAAGTATGCAGATACTCTTCCATATCCAACTTCCTGAGGTTGACTCATCGAGATCCCAAAAGCAAGAAAATCCAATGGCATATTACATAATCAATTCGTCTTGTACTTCTTCCAATTCAATCTCTGCAACAAGTTTGAACAGCAGTCTCTTGACAATATTCAAGAAAGCTCCAGAACTTACTAAAAGCCAATATAATAGATCAAAATTGTTTATCAAAAAACAAATTCATAAACCATAACATGAAAGATAAATTTAAAAACATAGTAGCAGAGATAACATCTAAAAACAACGTAAACTGTTGCTGCATCAAGATCCCATATGCATAGCATCTGTCCACATGGTTGCTGCTATATTTGCTCTCCAATTATTAGCATTCACTCTTTGTTGTTCTTGAGTGCCATTTTGAACATCATCATCCATGTTCTCATCTTCACCTATTTCTTGAACATCACTTTCATTATCATCAGCGACAACAACTTCTTCAGGAAACACGTCTGAACGACATTCTTAAAGAAGATAATTATGTAAAACAACACATGCAAGAACTAACTCTGCTTGTGTTTTATATGGAAATGGTGGAGCAGATTTGAAGATGATGAATCTTGACTTAAAGATGCCAAAAATTCTCTCAATCACATTTCGCAAGGATGAATGACGATGATTGAACAACTCATTTTGATTCACAGGATCTTTGCCTTGTCCCCTAAAATCTTGAAGATGATAGCGAATACTTCGAAATGGAGCCAGAAAATTACGACGATTGGCGTATCCACAGTCGACTAAATACAATTTTCCTGAAATCATATAACATATACAAATAATTTTAAGAAAATACAAAAATAATACATCAATATTTTAATCATAAGAACCAGACATACCTTCTGGAACTTGTAATCTAGTTAGAATTTCTTGTTAAAGCATCTTGTAATACTTTAGCATCATGAGCTGAACCTTCCCATCCACTAAGAACATATATAAATTCTAAATCAAAATTGCATGCAGCTAAAACATTTTGTGATAGTTGTCCTTTTCGATTGCGGTAGCTAGATGAATCCTTTCCACTTATCATCGCAAGAATATGCGTTCCATCAATAGCTCCTACACAATCCTAATAAAATATAGAAACATGTAAATTTTTTTGCGGTATTTAAAAAATGCATAAGAGAAGAACTACATGTACCTTAAAATAAGGATAGAATCGTGTGCTATCTCTTATCTTTGGAGGCACTGTTGTTTCAGGCTTGGCCATGTAACTTGGAGCAAGTGCGTTTAACACTTTCAGAATTGTATGAAAACTCGTACTTATTGAGAATCTTGACCTCTTGAATCTATCTTGAGCCTGAATATACCTTGAGTTTTGACCAACAATGAACAAAAAGGTGGCTAGCATTTCTTCAACTGAAACATATCTTGTATCTTTTAATCCCATCTTTACTCTTATAATAGAGCATAACTTCAAAAACACATCCGGATACATACGATATAGATGTCGAAAATGTTTAGGATCTTCAACCAAAGCATTTTGTATGTATTCATGTCCAAGTGTTGTAGTTGATCTTCTAATTGCACGTTGTATTTGTGGAATACGTGAAGCGACATTACGTACCTTCACAATGATAGAAAAGACCAGTAAGAGAATATCAACGTCTATCTTGAAATTTGACATCTTTTTTCTCTCTTTCCTAACTTGTATCTCTTCATTTGCATTAACAATATGAGCCATTGAAATCTCTGCACAAAAACATAAATAACAAGTCATAAGAAACTGTCTAATTGGTGAACAAAGTGTGAAATAATGCTAGATACTCACGTAATATAAAGCGGCGGTGATGAACTTTAGCTAGAGAAGAAGAGGACAAATAAATAAGGTTACACAAATCATTAAGGAATCGTATCCTAACGAATTAGCCGCCAAATTTAGCCGCCAAAATCAATGTTTACTTTGAACAGAATATACTACTTTCCTATGTAAAATATAATTATACCATTGTAGGAGAAAACAAGAAGATAGTGCCGTATATAAATAAATAAAATTAGACCATTGTAGTAAAAAAAACAAAAACCATAACATATAAAGAACAAAAATCATAACAATTCTGCAAAGAAGAAACAAAATCATAGCTAAAGTAATAATAAAAACTCAACTTTAAAGAAATAAAAACTCCAAGATGACGAACTATCTTTAGAACTCCGATCATGTTACTTCAGCCACTTGGTTTACGGAGATTTCTTTTAATCCATCCACAACGATCTGTTATGGACATATTCACGAAACCAGATTTCATGCCTAAGGTGTGAACAAGGGTCATCGCCTCATAACGCAAATCATCATCCAAGTCAGGAATTTCCTTGATAGCATCCCAAACATTGTTAGCTTTGTCTTCAGCTTCTTTTTCTTCAGCTTCCTTCACCCATCTTTTCTGAATCATGTCAAAAATTTGGCTACTGATTTCTGTAACTTCCTCACAAACCCTTTCCGAGTTATATGCATCCGTCCTAGCTTTCTTTCTATGTGAAAGCTTTTCTCCAATGCTTTTTCTTGATGAAGGTTCACATGTTTGCTGGTGTTCTATTCCTCCTCCCTCATCTATCACGTGGACAAAATCATTATCATTTGTCTTCTCGTTCTCTTCAAATTGATAGGATCCTGCATCAACAGAATCACCTAGTCCCACAGCATTCTGCCCAGTTGCAGTATTCTGTTCAAATATAGTCCTTAGCTCTTCAAAATCTTCAAACGAATCATCACGCAAATATTTATTATTTGGATGAGCCTATTAAAAAAAAGATCACTATAATAAGAATCATATGTAAACAACACCAACATAAGCATGAATTTCATATTATAATTTTTTACCTGCAGATAGACCTTCCATACTTCATCATCTGCTGTGATTTTTTTCGTTTCAGAGTCCCACCCAAAACCAGAACTACAACGAAGAAAATCTGCAAACACTTGGTACCTACCCTTCAAGATTTTCATCCTATTTTTATACTGACCGTAGGTTTTTTTAGATCCAACTTCTTGTTGTAGAGTTGTTAGTATTCTGGATTCGACCGTCAGTTTGTTGAATTTGCCGCTGGCATCACGAAAACCTTGATTGATTGCATCCACTAGTAACCTCAATAACAACTTGTGCTCAGGTCCAGACCATGAGTGGTATTGACCTTTACCTTTTACGTCTTTTGGATCTCCCATTGTTTGGAAGGTAACTAGTCATATAACAACACAAGATTATAAGAACCAAGATAATAAATCTATAGTCTTTGTAAAACCATATCTAAAATAGTGAATTAACTGGTTTTATATTGATCGTCAAAAGACTCAAACCCATAAAAGGAACAATATTCAAAGACAAACATCATCCAAATTCATGAAACTAAACAAAATAATGAAACCAATCTGAAACTACACATTCCAGTAAGCCAAAGTGATGAAAAAGAATACTCACTTTGACAAATAAAAGAGATGATTGATGCTCGTATCCTATCAGTTTTGTAAGCTCTTCTCCATGTTACTGATTTTATATATATGTGCATACCTACCTAAACCCTAATTAAACAACTAAACGAAAAAAACCCATCTTATTATTCAATTTTCTAAGGAGCAGCCCATAAAGATATCAACAAGAAGCATATTTATCCACAACAAAAATTAGAAAATCAGCATTGCGTGCCTTGGCTTGCATACTTGTCAAGCAGTACCTTAGCTTGCATACTTGGAAGGACAGAACCAAAGCTCTAATCTACTACCTTAGCTTTCATACTTGGCAAGCAGTCTCGTAGAAGAATACTTCCTCAAGCTTTTGAGTTTGGAGAGTTGAAGCAAAGATTATTTGGGTGAACCAAAGCTGTAGAAAAAATAGAGAAGCAAAGAGAGTCACGATCAAAAACCTAACATAGTTTTCAACCTCACAAACATTAGTTGACCATAGAGTAGAACATGAAAAGAACAAATAAACTTTACTAGACTTGCTTATACTCTTCAGGATCAAAAGGTTTGTTGTCAAAATCTTCTCTGTCTTGTGTATAACATGGGATTTTAAAAACAGAACCAAAACAGAGAAGATTTTGACAACATACCTTTTGATAGAACACCAAAGGAACAAATCAATCGACGTGTGCCTTAGCTCAACCTCAGATTCTTCAGAGCACAAAAACTTTTTCTCGGATCCAACGAAAAGCTCGAGACGAAATCAAATCTAACAATCAAAGGGCTCCCTTCAGGTTTGAGAGACTCCAAAATCGAATCTTTGGCTTCCAAAATTGTCCACTTGGGTATTGATTCATGAACAAGAGGGAATCGAAAGTTCAGTACTTTTCTGGAAAGCTTCGTCTCTGATCTCTCGCTTCCTTGTTCTCTCTCTGTTCTCATAGGCGTGGTCAATTTTTTATTTGATTTTGGGTATTTCCAAATAACAGGTACAATGGTGGGATTTGTGTAACGATAGTTTTGACTGAAAATAACAAAAAAAATAGTTTCAAATCCATTTCATAAAGTTTTTCTTTTAAAATTGTTTATCATTGAATAACAGTAGATTTGATTTACTTTTGGTAAATTGTTAATTGAATAACAGTGGATTACAAGTGATTTAAGCTACTTTAGATAAATGTCATATTCAATAACACAGGATTTGAAGAAAAAAATATAAATCATTAGTTGAATAACAGGAAATTTTAAAGAAATACCAAAACACTTTAAAATACTCAATTCAATACACTCCCCTTAGTGATAGTTATCGCAATATGATTTAAAAAAAAAAACTAGTGTCATACACTGAGTTTTGTGTATAATGGTTAATCTACTTTATTAAAATAGAAGTACTAATAAAAAATTACCATAAGACTTACAACTTAATTACAATACAATGCCATTGAAGTAATTAATAAATTTAAATCTAAATTAATTTTTTTCCCTAAATCTATTCCACAACAAATTCATGATAAATATTACAGTTAATGCACATTAATACTATAAACCTTAATATGTAAAGTAGAAAACTTCTTTCCATAAATTCGTGGGTATTATCATCTATTAATAACTTTTATTATATTTTTCAAAATTTTATTGTTAATGAAATCAATTAACAATATTTAAAAAATTTAAAAGATATGCCGTATTGGGAATAAAAACTTAATAATGAGAACATATTTAAAAAGATCTATTTTAGTTGATAATTCTAAATTTATACCTAATTAAAATTTTCAAATAACCAATTTGACTAATCTATTTAATTGACGATATTGTTTTAGATATATATAACTAAAATGCTATTAGAAAATTATTTTAAAATTATGTATGATATTACATATGTTCAATTGAATTTTACCTTAAATTAGTTTTCTTTAGTAAGGATTTGAATTATTAGATTTGGTAATAACATGTACATTTAAGTATTAGTATAAAAAAAATTAAAAACACCTAAGATTTTTCTTATGAGAAAATTGTAATAGGTAAAGTTTCAAAAGAATATTCTTCAAGTTTTCTATGTAAAGAAAAACATTTAAACAAGATAACAATGTTCTAAAAAAAAAGTTCATATAAAATAAAAATCCTACATATAATAAAATGTTAAAGTCAATAAGTTACAATAAAATTAATTTGATAATAATATAAATACAAGAAATGTAATTACTCATTCTACCAAATTACTCATTTTAATAAGTATAATATAAATATTTTACTAAAAATACATGACGAATATTTATATATCAGGTTGAGAAATTAAAAATTAAGACTACTTATATAACGGGTTGAAAATTTAAATATAGTTATCATTTATGACCAAAAACCTATCAAAACATCTCAAATATTATTTTCGCATATGTATTTTAGTTTTTTTTTAAAAAATCCAGGTAATCCGGACACCCCGGAGGGAACCCGACTAGCGCCTAAGTACACCTCCGTAGAAGGCATCCTGGAGGGCCGCCTTTTTCACCCCATTTTAATCGACGGTGGCCAGCGGGATTCGAACCCGAGTCCGTATTGGGGCCAAAGCTCCCTCAAGACCACTGGACCGTCCTCGCTTGGTTTATATATTTTAGTTTATGGAAAACACATACATAAACTAAAAATAAACTAAAATATATATTTTAAGTATTATGCATAATGTCATAATAAAAAAATACATAATATGTGAAAAAATAAATATGTATTATATTATTTATAGAAAACAAAAATATATTTCTAAAAAATGAAAAAGTGGTTTCTCTTTTTTACTCGGAACTCAAATGTTGTAAATAATTCTTTCTAACCGCGTATCAAACCCGACCAATGAAAGGCTACCAGCATTTCCTTTACCACTAGCCAACTCGGTATCAAGTAAATAAAAATGATATCAGTTAAATAAAAATAAATATTCGCGTGATATTTACATTTACAGTTATATAAATCATTTTACTTTTGCTATTACTGTAATTATGTAACAACAATATATCTATTATGTGATGTATTTTTGTCACCATTTTATTATCATTTCTATAGATTATATAATGGTGTACAAATATCTAGTTACATTACGTAAACAAAAAAACACCCGTCCGGTCGGGCGGATCCAGCTCTAGTTGTATCTTTAAAAAAGATGATAAAAATCATTAGACAATTGATCTCGACTAATCTTAAGCGATTACGTTCACTTTGATGACAACGTAGGATCCTTTTACTAAAGGTGTGTCATGAGATCAAATTGTTATATCATCAAAAGGAATGGGTAGCCTGTGAATTAAAATGAGGTTTGACAGTAACTCTACCTAACTGACTGGAGATCCCAAGAAATAGGTTAAATGAGACTACTAAGTCAAACTAAATCTACACAAAGTATTGTAAGACTTCGGTCTATACTCAGTTACTATGATGATTAAACAGTGGTACATGTAAGGAATAGAGGATAAACATTTGCTTTTAATGATTTGTGTCTATTATTTTGAAATATGAATGGAGTAGTACATGATACTCCTCTAAACAAAACTAATGACAAATCACCTTGTGAGTGTGAAATGAGGCCGTTTCTAGGAGAATGAAAAAAATGTTATATTCTCCAAGTTCACTCATGATTAATCAGGACTGTTCACGACCAAAATGAACACAACAGAAAACCTAATTCTGTGAGAGAATAAAGTTGTGTTATAACTAGTGTCTAGGTTTACACCAAAGCATGGGAGGTTCAAGACATCATGGCCACCTCATGGCCAAGTAAATCCGATAGCTATTAACAATGACTGGTTCAAGTCTGAAAAATTGCTACCAACTCATCATCCAATGGATTTTTCGTTTGTACTCTCAAAAGTCTTTAGTTGAGTCTAGGCCTTGGCGTTTGGTGGTCCGTTCGGTTTCGGTCCGGGTGATTCGGATTTTTGGATTTTCGGTGTTATGCTCATAAGTACCATTCGGTTTTTACTAATTATCGGATCGGGTTCGGTTCGGTTCCTTCCGGGTTCGGTTCGGATCAGATTTAACCAATGTTTAAAATCGTACAAAAATATATTTTTAAAAACCTTGAAAATTGACCAAAAAATTTTCAAAATATATAAATTATTTACAAATCTAATTAAAAATTAGTTAAACTATCAAAATTAACTAAAAAGTATTCAAAATAACAAATAAAATAAACTACAAAAGTATTTTGAATACTCTAAAATATCTAAATCACCTTAATATATATAAAAACATTAACATATTTAACTAATTTCAGATATCTTCGGATCCTAATTTGGATTTCGGTTTGGTTCGGGTTATAACCAAAGTCCAAAGTAGTAAGCTCATAAGTCCCATTCGGATATTTTTGTAAAAAAGTTCGGATTCAGTTTCGGTTTTTTCGGTTCGGGTTAAGGTCGATACTTCGGGTTGAGTTAAAAACGCCCAGGCCTAGTTGAGTCTTGTCGTGTCTTGTGTAGGAAGTCAAGTTTGTCGAGTTGTCTAGTGTCTAGAGTCATTTCTATTTATGTGGGGATTGTTGGAACTATTTTTTGAACATTATGAATAGTATATTCATATGTCAAAAATGAAGTTTTATTTGAATGAGAAATGGAGGTATGTGTGTGATTTGAGAAATTAATATAAAGTAGCAAATACACACATTGGATATTTGAACTTGGTTTTGTGTTTTTTTGATTTGTTAGTTGGACTTCATGTTCATTAACTTAGTCTTATAAACCAAATATATGTTGATCTTTTATATTGATAAAGTATAAAAAAAAATCATTTCAAAGTATATTATTTAGTTTGAACTTGTCAAACAATAATAATTTTACTCTTTAATTTCTTCGTCAAAATATGGAATAAATTCACAATAATTGACAAGAATTAAAGACTCAATTAGTGCACCATGGATGTTTCATTTTTGTGTTAAAAAATGAAACTTGTGCTTCTCATTATTTTCTATAAAAGGGTTTGCTAGCATTATAAAAATACACACATCAACACCAAAAGAAAAGTTACATTCTGCTACTTTAAATAGTCATGTTCGTAGTTTTTTTTGTCTGAGAGTACAATACAAAGTTAGGTTCGATAGATTCTGTTTTTTGGTGATGGTAAACAGAAATATATGCAGTTGTATCCTGGAAATCTGAACGCTATGAAACCGTCACTCTACGGAGTGTTTAAAAATTTAATGAAAGAAATTAATCTTCTCGATTCTGCAATTCTTCTTTATTCATTTATTTCGGTATTGTAATTTTAATTTTTGTTCTTATTATATTTGTATCCATTGTAGTAAAATAAGATTCCTACAGACCTACCAAACCATCCTTTCTTAATTGGTGCTCAATTCCACCCGTAATACAAATCCAGACCCGGGAAAGCTTCTCCTCTGTTCATAGGTCCGAACCCATTTCAAAGCTAGTAAAAAAGATCCAAAACTTTTACAGCTCTCTATTCTCTTGAATCAGCACAAGTATTCTAATGAAATGTTTCTGCACATTCTTTATTTGCAGGTCGCATTGCAGCATCGTGTCGTGAGCTAGACACAGTCATGAATCCAGCCTCTTTTCATTAACATCTCATTAGTACCGACCCCAAGAATCTTTCGTCAATGGAACCTGACTCCAAGAAATGTCCTAATGGCTTGGCTGTGTAAGGTACAGCAATGAATACTGCAACGGCCTCTACACTAGATGGCTGCAGACTCCTTTTTTTTTTAAATCTCCATTAGAATTGCTTCATTTTCAATTTTAGTTTGGATTTTGAGTTGTTTTTTTTTTCCTTTTCTATAAGCATAGGATCTTTCATCTGTACATATGATTCAAGCTTTTGTCAGGTTTCTAGACTCATTTAACAGAATCTATGTTCTGGAAAGACTATAGAAACGTTTGAAAATCGAGGTTGATACCCCTAATTTTTTTTTATTCCAATCAGAAGGGATGTCGCATATTCGTACCATTGGAATATTTTGTTTCTCAATTTGGTCTGAGTGTGAGATAAGCATCTCTTATATATTAAATAAAAAGTATTACAACGAGGTAGTAAAGTCTGTTAGAGAAAATATGTTTATCCATCTAAATATCTATTATATATTAAAAGGAAGTATTACAACATTTGAGTTAGTCATCATCACCACAATTATTCTTAAAATCTTTAGAGAAATATATTTGGCCATCTAAATATATAATAAGTTTTTTATTAAATTTATCATAAATTAATTATTAATATTATTCATTCTTTCCTTAAATAAAATTATGGAATTGTCTAATATGGCTAAAGTATATATACAATTAATAATTTTGAATAATAAAGATTTGATAAAAAAAATTAGTGTATCCTCTATCATTTTCTTAAAACTTTTTATCTTAAATTAAGCAACCACATTAGCCATATAATTATAACTAGGTTAAGACCCATGCATTATTATTAATTTTGTGTTTTATACATATTATAAAATAATAAATAAATAAATAAATATATATATATATATATATAGAATAATTGAGAAATCAGTAACTATTATGTATATAATTAAATTAACTCGAACACATAAATAAAAAACTCACACTTATTTATTTACAATCACTTTATATAAGTAAATCTAAAAAATAAATGATATTAACATAGATATATATATATATATATATATATAGTATATTTTTTTTGGCTATCTACTAAACGAAGCTTTATATTTATATAGTTTTATGATCATTTGCTTATTTTTATAAAAAAAATTTAAACTATTGATAACCATTATATTTATAGTATTTATATAGTTTTAAACGAAGCTTCGTATTTATATAGTTTTATACGAAGCTTCGTACTTTTATTTTTATTGTTATAGTAATTCATAATCGTTTTAAAAATATCATTTCAAAGTTTGAAATTAAAGTATTAAATTCTCAATATTTTTTCAATGCAAATTTTAAAATTAAAATATTTATGTATTTTTAGATGGTATATAGTTTGAATATCTATTAAATGACACTTCTTACTCATTAATTTTATAATCATTTGTATTTTGTTATAACAAAAAATTTAAACTATTCTAAACAAATATTGTATGTGGAATTTTAAAAGTTTTATTAATTTATAATCGTTTTAAAAAACTCAAAATATAACATATACGAAAAAATCTAATTTTTTATTATATAGTTAATGTGATTGTTTAATTTATTTTCACAATATAAATTTAACAAAAATAATAAAGGTAACACAAATTTTATCAAATCTTTCATATTTAAATCATTAATTGTCATATATATATATATATATATATATTAACCATATTAGGGTGATGATTGTTTCAATAGTTTCTAGTTTTAGTTTTTGGTTTAGTTTTAGTTTTTGGTTTTTAGATTTTGGATTTTGGTTTTCAGCTTTTGGCTTTTGGTTTTTGGTTTCTAGATTTTGATTTTGGTTTTTGGTTATGCTGTATATTTTTTATTTTTCAAAACTTAATTAATACATTACTTTAAAATAATACAATAAATAGCAATAAATATTTAGATTTACAATTAAAAATATCAAAATATGGATATTATTATTTAAAATAAAATACAACATCATATTTTAATTATTATATTAAAAATTATATTATAGAAAAGATAGATAAAAAATATATAAAATTACACAAAAATAAAATTATTTAAAAGTTTGAAACTACTAAGAAATTTTTCTTATATAAATTATTTTATTTTTTTAAAAACTTGAATAGCAAAAGTTTTCCTATATAAATATTATAAATTATACAAAAATAAAAATACTCAAAATTTTGAAAATAATTATACATTTTTAAATTATTTATATTTTCTTAAAGATGAATGGCTATTTTTATTTTTCAGGATTAATACAATATATTGTATGAATAAATTATACATATTATTTTTTCTGATTTTTAGTTATTTTTAATGTGACTAATAATTATTAAAAATATTCAATTATTTTATTTATAGAAATTAATAACTAATTTTAAAAATTAATTAATATTATTTATAAAATATATAAATTTATTTTAGAGATATGAAACAAAATAAATTATTTCACATTACTATTCAAATTATATCTAAAGTACAAAAATTGTATGATAATTTCATCTTTATGAAAATATTATTTATTAATTATTAATTAATTAAAATGTAGTAGTTTCTTCAAAAAAAATCAAAATTCGTTTTTTTCATAAAAGCTAACAAAAGTTGGTTTTTAGTTTTTCTTCATAAATTGGTTAAACTTTTGAAAAACTAGTTTCCCTAAATTTTAGGGAATCTATTTGCTGAAAAGCTTGATTGGCAAATAAAATGGTTTTTACAAAAACAAAAACTAAAAGCAAAAACTTGATTGGAGGAAAAATGGTTTTTGAGAAAACAAAAACCAAAAACTAGTCTAAAAACTGAAAACAATCAACCTCTAGGTAATTTCATAGCTTTTATATAAGAAAATAGTGAATAACATTAATAGTAATTTTATGGTTACTTTGATAAAAAGTATATTATATGTTTATATGAACCAACATTTTTCTCTAAAAACTTTGAGAAGCATTCTAGTGATGACATGTGTCATAGCTAAAATGTTGTAATGCTTCTCTTTTAATATATAGGGGATTTAGATTTTTCCGTATATGTTATATTTTAATATTTTTTAAATGACTATAAATCACTAAAACTGTTATAAGTTTCACATTGAATTTTTTGTGATCCATGGTTTAATATTTTTGTTATGACAAGATACAAATGATTACAAAATCATATAAATAGAAAGTCACATTTAATAATAGTAAGATTGGAAGATATATATATATATATATTAACATTGTTTAGATTAAACTATAAACTATATACTATATAAGATGACAAAAAAAACTATATACTATATAAAATACATAAATACTAAGTGTTTTCCTGCACCATGTGCAGTAAGAAATTTTTTAAATCTAACTTATATTTAAAAATATTTTTTATTAAATATTATAAATTTTATTATTTTCTTACTAATATTTAATATAGATTTGATATATATTAAATCATTTTGTATAAAAATGATATAAAATTGTATAATTATCAAAAATTTAGCCTAAAAATATTTATAAAATTTGTAGGTATATAAAAAACTAATGATCTTACGATTAGATATTTAAATTTTTAAAAAATTGTAGAAAATTTTGAAAGCTTTAGTAATACAAATTGTATAATTATGCAAAAATAATAATATTTCGAAATTTGAAATGTTATATATGAATATATTTATTTTATAGATGATGTATGAGCTATTACCATATTTTAAAAAAAGTTTACCAAAAAGAAATACCAATATTAAATGTAATATATGAATTATTACCATATTCTAATAAGTTTGCCAAAAATATAAATCAACATTAAATGAAATTATCCATGTCATATTTTTCCAGAAACCATGTCATCAATATCAGTAGTCATGTCATATTTGTTTTGTGAAATTGATTGTAGAGATGACACGTGGCAAAATCACTTCACAAATATAGTCTAGGGGATTTTAATTCCAATTTTTTTTTTTTGAAATTTTTTTTTTGATAAAAGATTTGAAATTATATTGGCAACTTAATATTTAAATTTTAAACTTTGCATTGAAATGTTTTAAACAATTATAAATTATTAAAACTATTAAACATTCGAAAATAAAATTTTTGTTATCAGTGATTTAAAGTTTTTGTTATAAAAAGATACAAATGATCAATAAAACAATGCAAGAAGAAAACATTATTCAATAGATATCAATATTAAAATATACTACATATCTATGTTAATATCATTTTAATTTAATTATATACCATATAAAATAGAAAAAATGTTTGTTTGGATTAACAAAATTTATTTATGTATTCACGGCAATTTAATTATATAAATAATAGTTACTGAATTTTTAATTATTCAATATATATTTATTATTTCATAATATGTAAATGAATATATGATACATAAAAATAATTTATATAAAATGTTCATCATGCGGTCCTAACCTTGTTTGATAATTAAAACTAAAAACAAAAGACTGAAGTTTTATGTTTTCTTAAGGCTGTATTTGGCAAATATCTTTAAGAACTGCAAGGACTTGAAAAAGGTAAATCTTAAAAGCCATATCCAATCACATTTTAGCCATTTTTTGTTCAACAAATTATAGCTGTATTTTTTCTAAAGTCACTTTACCGAAACATACAGTCCATATCAGTCACAGCCTTAACTAAACTTTGAAGATTAAATAAAAGTGTTTGTTATTACTATCCTGGAAGTTTAGTCTCCTCTTGCCATTGTGTGGGGATCAGTTCCAAAGTTGGAGTTGTTGAGGCTTGGTTGAGACTGCAACGAGATGGTTTGTGTGTATTGTTTTCTTTTTTTTTTTCCTGGAGGAGAAGGCTGGTGAGTCTTGATGTACTTTAAGCTTTGTGCTATCTATAACATCTGGGAAGTGATCAGGGCAAAATGAATATGCACATCTAGGTTCCATTAGGTTTATTTTAATGCTGGTTGTAGGTTTTGTTGGAAGATCAGTTCTACTATACGCAATTGATTCTCTTGTTGATTATTTTTTGTCGTAAAAATGCACTGCCATTATTACCTTTTTGTACTTTTCTGATCGGTTCAAAAGTAATATCTTTAAAAATTAGAAATATTAACTTACGAGATAAAAAATGAGATTTCACTTAAACTCGATTCGTTTAAAGTTAAAAAAGAAACGACGTCAAAGTCTTACTTTTCCGACGCGGAGGGAAGAAACAAAAAAACCAAAGAATACGACGAGACGATGATGACGGAAATAAGAAAAGGGCAAAGGACCGTAAATAGGGAGAAAACTTGAGGGTAATCTGGTAAACATACGGAAGAGAAGATCGTACGGTAGGGTACCGTCAACCGTGTTAGCTTTGGTGGTCGTCCGCTGATCCGTTAAAAACTGTGTGCGCGTTTTCGTCTGGCGGGTCATCTTTTTTTTTTTTTTTCACTTTAAACATACCATTTCACTTATACCCCGAACAAAGTTCTAAACCAACATATTACAAGTCAGATACCAAAAAAGAAAGGATCAACCACCATCGAAGGCAACACAAAAAGGAAAACACAACTACCATTAACTTAGCCAAAAAGATCAACCATCCAAGAAGGATAGCTTGTGGCCACATACGATTGAGGTAAATCCCATACAACCACACTCTGAGCTATACGGTAGGCTCCACAGATCAAAGACCTATCAGCTTTTTCCAATTTCCACTCAAGAATATACTGGAGAGAAGATAGGATTCTGTTCGACATCCACCTAAACGATGGCCAAGCAGGCGGTCTGATAACAGCTCCAACTAACTCTTTTGAATCTCCTACAAACACTATCTTCGAGAAGTGAAGACTCCTCATGCTTTCAATAGCCCATACCCAAACTTGAACTTGAGCCTCTCTCAATGATGGGATATTAGTGAAAGAACATCTACTGTGAAGTAATACAACTCCTTTATGGTCTCTCACCAGCCACGCTGCTCCACATCTTTGGTTCCTTTTGTCCCATTCAACACCTATATCACATTTTTTCCATTGATCAGGAGGCGGCGACCATTCGACAAGATTATCTGAAGGGCTAACAGGGGGGTTCGTCTCAGCAACATTCTCCACAGCTTGAGCTTGGGACCAATCATTCATGTCATTAAACGATTTTCTTACTACTCCTAAGGCCTCAAACTCTAACCCTTCAAAGATAAGGCTGTTTCTATTTTTCCAAATTCTCCACAACAGCCAAGGAAACACATTCCTTAGATATGCAGGAATTCTGAAATTCTTCTGGCCAGCGAGAAGAAAATTGATGTTCTGAAAAATGGAAGTACTAAACCCCTCATGAGGCAAAGGAACACCAGAAACTGCCCAAACAAGTCTAGCATAGGGACAAGTAAACAACAGATGATTTTCAGTTTCACCATCCATTCCACAGAATTGGCATCTATTATCAACCTGCATCCCCCGAGAAGCTATTCCATCAGCCACCGGCAAAGCGTTAGACACAATTTTCCAAAGAAAGATTCTGAGCTTTGATGGAATAGAAAGATCCCAAATGAGCTTCTTTAGCGGGTTAATGGACGGTAGAGCTTCAGCCTGTCTCCTAACCTCAGAATTAGACAGTTTAGAGGCTAGCCAATACCCTGATTTGGCCGTGTACGCTCCACACGCATTATACTTCCAGACTTTAAAGTCCCTAGATCCTGGCGCAATTTTCATCTGTGAGATGAGCTCCACGTCTTGAGGATAAAACAGATCTCTCAGCAAACTCATGTTCCAACTCTTAGAGTGTTGATCAATCAGAGCTGCTACCTTCAAATCCAAATCAACGAAAACGTTTTTCATCAAAGGAATTCTCATTCTATCACCATCTTCAATCCATGGAGTGGCCCATACAAGAATATCTTCACCATTGCCTATCATCCATTTGAGTCCTTGATCCAGAAGCTCTTTTCCGAACAATAGGCTTCTCCAACCGTAAGAGGGTCTGGCACCTAGTGTCGCTTTACCAAGATTTCCATCCTGAAAATATCTGCTCTTTATAAATCTCGCATAAAGAGACTCAGGGTCGTTTAAAATCCGCCAGGCTTGTTTTGCCAAAAGAGCCTGGTTGAAGAGTTGCAAATTTTTGAAACCCATCCCACCAAGATGCTTAGGAAGACATAATTTCTCCCAACTCACCCAATGAATTTTCTTTTTGTCTTCCACTGAGCTCCACCAAAAGGTCGCCAAGGCAGAGGATAAATTGTCACAAGTGGTTTTTGGAAACTTGAAGCAACTCATAGCAAAGATAGGAGATGCCATGGCTACTGACTTGATCATCACTTCTTTTCCACCTTGTGAAAGTGTCCTGGAGTACCAATTTGACAAGTTCTTCTTGGTTTTGTCTTTGATAAAGTTCAACATCTCAATCTTTGAGCCAGAGAAGCACTCAGGTAACCCCAAATAAGAGCTAGCCCCTCCTTCATTAAAGATACCTAGCAGAACCCTTAATCTCTGTTTTAAAGCCTCATTCACCTTCTCGCCAAAAGTAATGGATGACTTTGAAAGATTTATCACTTGCCCTGTTAAACTCCCATAGTAATGCAAGATCGACTGCAGTTGCTGACATTGGGCTTCCGAAGCTTTAAGAAGGAATAAACTATCATCAGCAAACAGGAGATGATGAATTGTCGGACCGTCCAATGAGAAACTGATCCCGTCAATCAGACTTCTCTCTTCGGCTTTGTTCATCAGGTGGGTTAGTCCTTCAGTACAAAGGACAAACAGGAAGGGAGAGAGATGATCTCCCTGCCTAAGACCTCTCTCTGGTGTCACCAATCCATAAGGCTGTCCATTGATAAGAACAGAATAGTTTACCGAAGAGATGCATAACATTACCAATGCAATCCATTTGATATCAAACCCCATAGCTTTCAAGAGAGCTTCAACATATCCCCATTCAACTCTGTCGTATGCTTTCGACATATCAGTCTTAACAGCTAGGAACTCATTAGATACCACCGGATGAGTCCTCAGGGCGTGAACAGCTTCATGAGCGATCAAAATGTTGTCAAATATCAACCTGTCTTCCACAAATGCTGACTGGTTCGGTGCCACTAGATCAGATAGAAAAGGCTGAAGCCTCGAAACCAGAATCTTGGAGATTATTTTATACAGCACCGAACACAAGCTTATAGGACGGAGATCAGACATCAAGTGAGAATGAAGCTTCTTTGGGATCAGACAGATTTGCGTGAAGTTCCATTGTTTAGGGAAAGACCCTGAATTGAAAAAACCTTGAATTTCCATCACGACTCTAGGACCCACAATATCCCAATATCGCTGAAAAAACAATCCAGTCATACCGTCAGCGCCAGGAGCACTGCTCGGCTTAATAGCAAAGGCTGCCCTCTTAATTTCATCTTTGGTTACCACAGAAGTCAGAAGGCCATTCATTCTATCAGTCACTCTAGGAGCCATCCCACTGAATAAGGAATCAAGGTCTGAAGGTTTCGAGGACTTGAAGAGTTTAGAGAAGTATTTTGTTGCTACTTCACCCTTTGAAGCTTCTCCTCTAACCATGTTCCCACTGGCATCCTGGAGTTTCTCAATATAATTCTTGTTTCTGTCTGTTTTAACTGAAGCATGGAAGAACTTGGAATTTCTGTCTCCAAAGGCATTCCATTGATCTCTGCTCTTCTGTTTCCAGAAGCTCGATTCATCAGAGTAGGCTTTTATCAACTGGAATTTCAGGGAACTTAGAACAGCAGGCTTAGGGTTTCTGCTAGACATAGCTGCATCAAACTCTTCTTTGATTCTTGATATTCTGAGCTTAGAGTTCAAATCTGAAGAGCGTTTCCATCTACTCAAAGCTTTTCTACAATCTCTGATCCTATCTGCCACTGAAGCTCCAAGACCATTGCAATTAGTAGACCAAGCATGCCTCACTGCCTCCTTAACATCCGGTCTATGGAGCATTCTTTTATCAAATCTAAAGGATCCTCTGTATTTTTCATGAGAGTCCATTAGGCTTAACAGTACCGGGCGATGATCAGAGCCTCTCATTTCCAAGAAAAGTTGAGAGGCTACTGGAAATAAGCGAGACCAAGCCTTATTTCCAAAAACTCTATCCAACCTGCTCTGAATCCAAAGAGTATTTCTTCTACCTGCCCACGTAAATCCATTGCCCGAACTTAAGAGTTCCTTCATCCCACAAGCGTGCAGCATGTCACCAAAAGGTTTAAAAGAGTTATCACTTCTTCTTGGCCCATTCAGTTTTTCTTCATTGCTCAAGATTTCATTAAAATCTCCAATCATAGCCCATGGTTGTTGTCTCTGAACTCCAATCCGAGACAGTTTCTCCCAAACTTTGTGTCTCCTATCATAAGCAGGGTCCCCATATACACAAGAAAGGAAGAATCCGAAATTACCAAACTGTACATGAAAATCCATTAAGTTCTTATCCACATGATTAAAGACCAACTCCGAACTTCTTTTCCAAAAAACAGCAAGACCACCCCATGTATCTACAGGCTCCACCGTATATACAAAGTCATAACCGAGCCACACTTGAATATCTACAAGGACGTTTCTACAGCGCATCGTCTCCATCAGAAAGAGAACCTCAGGGAAATATTTTTGACGTATTTCCATGAGTCTCTGAACTGTCAAGTCTTGAGGCCGCCCCAAGCCTTGACAGTTCCAGCTCACGATGCTCATTGGGATTTGGACGGTCCCTCATTTGGGACCATCCCTTTGGTTTTCTGTCTCACGGCTTTTTCTTTGTTCTCAGCATTTTCCATTGATTTCCTCTTCTCAGCAGATGTCGAAGGCTTCTCCACAATCACCACACTAGGATCCACTTTCTCTGCCTCCTCCATCGGTTTCAGCTTCCTCTTTTTCACATAAGGTCTCCTTCTTGGTTTCCCTTGTTTCTTAATAGTTCCGGAAGATGCACCCTCAAAGAGCCCAATCTTATAAGCCGTCGAACTGTTATCAGAAATAGAGAAACCAGAATTTGAGAAGTTGGATTCAGAGCTGTAATTGACCAGTCGTGGGTTCTCAATGAAGGTCGAGCCCCTACCAGCAGCAATAGCCGCTCCCATAAGTTTCTGCCATCTGGCGGGTCATCAAATAATTATATTTTTTGTTGATTTTTTTCTTCTTACAAATCGATTTATTTGATAAATTGCATATACCAAATCTATTTGTTCGAATCATTTTTTTATTATTTTTTATAAATTTGCATATATTTTATAGAAAAAGAAGATGCGTGAAATCAGAGAAAATGGAAAGAATCTCAGCCGTTCGTTCTGAGGTAAACTCATCTGGTTTCGACCTTTCCTTTCTTAACATTTTATGTAATAAATACAAAAAAATATTCTATCGATTTGTGAGTTTCTATTCCTGGTTAAGGTCGGTTTGTTTTTGTATTAATTTTTCTGTGTTCGTTCAGATTCGTCGTTACTAAGCTAGGTCAATTGATTCCCTTTTCATTAAATTGCCCAGATTTGGGTATTTAACTGCAAAATTCAATTTATCAAGCATTAGTTAGGTTAAAAAAAAAAAGAAAAGAAAACATTGAGAGCCTTCTCGATTGCAAGACATAGGTAAACAAAATCTGCAAAATAGATAAAATATCCTAGCTTCTAATGAAATCCTCAAACTCGTGTCTCTGTAAATTGATTGATTGGTGGTATTGCTGTTGATCCCCTGCATTCAGTTTATAGGGTTAGGCCTCTGAATTGATAAGACGTTTTGATTATTTTGTTGATAACATGTTTTTTTCTTAACCTTTTTGTTGTGTATGTTTGCAACAGTTTTGTTGGCTCTCTCTCAATCCAAGTAACTTATTCGAATCCTTATGGAACATCTCAGTGAATCTCAGATCAATGAGGTTAGCTTCGTATCTGATGGATAATTGAATCGAATGATCTCATTTTTTTTGTGTGGTTTTATTTTTTGTTAACCACTCAAGACCATACATAACCTTATTATATATCTATCTGGTTGAATAAAACAACAGTTTAGAGATTCTTGATTAGCTGTGTCTACAATCATAGATTTTTGTACAGAGTACATTATTTTCGGATCTTGTAAAAACCTACAATCATACATCATACATACTTTTTTTTTATCTTCATTTAATTCGTTTATGTTGAATTCTAGATTGCTTTAGGTACTCTGTTCTTTAGTGTTTTGTTTGATCTGGTGACTCAGTTTCTAACTGTTACATTGATTTCATTAAGAACAGGATATGCCTTTAAAGAATCATGATACGGACAAAGACACTAACATGGAACCACCTACTAGTCCACGTCATCGAAAGGTACAAAAAGTATTATTCTTATTGTGTTATATGATGCTTGCAATCCAGAATGTTTACGTCTTACATAGATGTTTGTTTTGTATATGTTAAGGTTATTGCTAGATGGTTACCTGATGAAGCGCAAAGACCAACCGTTGATGAAGCTCCTGTTTTCTCTCCATCATTAGAGGTACTCATTGCTTCTTGTCTCCGTCAAGTCATTTATTTTCTTGCTCACTCTTTGTTCCATCTTAGGAGTTTGAAGATACACTTGCTTACATAGAAAAGATACGTCCACTAGCCGAGCCGTATGGTATCTGTCGAATCATCCCACCATCCACATGGAAACCTCCTTGCCGGCTCAAGGAAAAGAGCATATGGGAGCATACAAAGTTTCCCACACGGATTCAGACCGTGGACCTGCTTCAGAACCGGGAGCCTATGATGAAGAAGAAGAAACCCAAGAGCAGGAAACGCAAACGGAGAAGAAACTCCAGAATGGGTTCCTCTAAGAGACGATCTGGTTCTGGTTCTGCCTCTTCTCCCTCTGAATCTGCCTCCTCTCCTGAGGCAGAGGAGAAGTTCGGGTTTAACTCTGGTTCAGACTTCACTCTGGAAGAGTTTGAGAGATACGCTCTCTACTTTAAAGACGCATACTTCAAAAAGAAGGATTCTCCGTCTGTGGAGGAGATAGAAGGCGAATACTGGCGAATAGTGGAGCAGCCAACAGATGAAGTGGAGGTATACTACGGAGCTGACTTGGAGAACAGGGTGCTTGGAAGCGGGTTTTACAAGAAAGCGGATAGCGATATGGATCAGTACGCAGTCTCTGGCTGGAACTTGAATAACTTACCGCGTCTCCCTGGCTCTGTACTCTCTTTTGAGGACTGTGATATCTCTGGAGTTCTAGTCCCATGGCTCTATGTTGGAATGTGCTTTTCTTCATTTTGTTGGGTAAGTACTTTTGAATATTTATTAGTTTTATAGCGGGCCCCAGTGATGTCACATGGTTGACCAATTTTTTTCACAGCATGTGGAGGACCATCATCTATACTCACTGAACTATCATCACTTTGGGGAGCCAAAAGTATGGTATGGTGTTCCGGGAAGCGAGGCAACATCACTGGAGAAGGCGATGAGGAAACATCTGCCTGATCTGTTTGAAGAACAGCCGGATCTACTTCATAGCCTGGTTACTCAATTTTCTCCTTCGATCCTGAAAGACGAAGGAGTCCAAGTTTACCGGGTGGTTCAAAATCCAGGGGAGTATGTGCTGACGTTCCCTAGGGCTTACCATGCTGGATTCAACTGCGGTTTCAACTGTGCGGAAGCGGTTAATGTAGCTCCGGTTGATTGGTTGGCTCATGGAGAGAACGCTGTGGAGCTTTACAGTAAAGAGACGAGGAAGACTTCTCTGTCTCATGACAAGCTTCTCCTCGGAGCAGCTTATGAAGCTGTAAAGGCTCTTTGGGAACTCTCAGCTTCTTGTGTGGTGAAGGAAAATACATGGAAGAGTTTCTGTGGGAAGAACGGTGTGCTTACCAAGGCGATTCAGGTAATGTAAAAAACAGTCACTACTTATTGTTTCTACTTTCTAAAACGCTTAGTTAGCTTTTTAAAATGTGCATAGGCTCGGTTACGGATGGAAGAAGAAAGACTTGGAGATCTTGGTAGGGATTCTTCTCTGAGCTTGGTGAAGATGGAGAAGGACTTTGATTCAAACAGTGAAAGGGAATGCTTCTCGTGCTTTTATGATCTGCATCTTTCTGCTTCTGGCTGCAAGTGCTCTCCTGAAGAATACGCGTGCCTTAGACACTCGGACGATCTATGTTCATGTGAAGTGAAGGATAGATTCGTCCTTGTCCGTTATACCGTGGATGAGTTACGGTCACTGGTCAGAGGATTGGAAGGGGAAATGGACGATTTAAAGATATGGGTTTCCAAGGTGCTGGGTACCGAACAGATTGATGAAGATCAGAATAAGACTGGTTCAGTTATCAACGAGGAGAAGAAGCTAGAGGAAGGTTCGTTTGATCTGAATATCAACTTAGAGTTGAATTATCATGAAGACCTGAAAGAAGAGGTCAGCACCAGTGGCGAGTTAAACGCTTCAGAGAAATTTGATGTATTGGTCGAGCCTATAAACCTTGGTTTCTTGAGTTTTGGAAAGCTTTGGTGCAATAAGCATGCTATATTCCCAAAAGGTACAATCTCTTTTGTTAATACTATGGACTTAAAATCATTTTTTTTTTTTGTCAAAAGGCTGTTGTTGATGTCTTTACTTCTACAGGATTCACGAGTCATGTCAAGTTCTACAACGTGCTTGATCCAACAAGGATGAGCAATTATATCTCCGAGGTTTTGGATGCAGGACTCATGGGTCCATTGTTCAGGGTATAAAACTTTTTCCCTAATAAACATTCTATTGGATAAAAACTGAATCTTCTAAAGCAGCAACAACTTACTTTTTCCTCTTCAGGTTACTCTGGAAGAATCTCCAGACGAGCGCTTCTTCAATGTCTCAGCCCAAAAATGCTGGGAGATGGTGTTGCAGAGAGTTAAAGATACATCCACAAGTCTTGGTCTTCCTACTTTATCGCGGTTTGAAAGTATTAACGGGCTTCAAATGTTTGGTTTCCTCTCGCCGTCTATAGTTCAAGTAAAAGTTCAAACCCAACTCTTCTTCTTTAAAACATGTTCATCAACTTTACTCTCTAACTTAATCATCTCTCTACAGGCCATTGAAGCTCTTGATCCAAACCATAAACTGGTCGAGTACTGGAACCACAAGAACCAATCTCAATCCGAGTCGAAAGATCACTTCATATCATCAAACTGTACCAAAGGAAAACTTTTCGGAGTAGATTTGATGTAAAAAGATGAGAGAGAGTTGCATATTTATTCTTATTCTTTTTTGGGAGCATTTACTCGGAATCTTTTGTTCGTTCTTCTTCAGTGAAGAAATAACCTAACCTTAGTGTTAGAAGTGTAAATTAGGAACAATAAAGTTTGATTCTTTCGCTATTGCGACATTATAATAACAATACAAAAATTCTTCATAGAATATACCAAAACATGATTCTCAAATGCTGCCGCCATTATATGAATTCACAAGATCGAGTTACACATCTTTGAAAGAACAGAACTTGGAACTAATAGAGGTTTATGTACAGAATCTTGAAAATTAGAAAACTTGAAGGACTAAAAGTGAAAATGCAGAGTCAGAACAGAGCGAGAGCCAACGGGAGCAAGAACGAGCATGTCGAGAGATGTGCGATGGAGACGGAAGCAGAGGTTCGATTCTTGTTGAATTCAGGACGACGGCGACGACGATTTTGAGACAAAGGACGGAGACTATCGGCTAAAGCAGTATCACCACCGTTTTCAAAGTCTCCGTAACGAGAGAAGTCAAGCGGCGAAGCAACACCGTGAATCGCAATCGAAGAAGAGAGGAAAAGATCCGGTTCGGAGACGAGAACGCCGTCGACTGTGAAATCGGAAACAGAGTTGTTGGTGACGACGATTGAATTTCCGGGGAGGAGAGTCGGAAGGCGAGAGAGAGGTTGCAAGATACGGAGGTCGGCGAAGGAGAGACGCTGAGGAACGATGTGGTAAGCGACGGAGAGGCGACCGGGGTTAGTAGCGCCACCGCCGTTGGAGGAGGTGATGCCGGCGGCGTCGAAGTCGCTGGGGATGAAGATAGTGGCGGAGAGAGGTATTCCGAATTGGTCGTCGACGGCGGAGAGGAAATCGGCGGCCCAGTCGCGGAATTCGCCGGCTCCGATCATGGCTTGGATGATTCTGTCTGCGTGTTGCTGATCTTGCGGTGTGATTGACGGAGGGAAGGCGGCGGGAGTGAGATATGAGACGGTGGTGATAAGGAAGATGAGGAGGAGATGGCTTGAGGTGGCCATCGGAGAATCGGCGGCGAAGTAGGTTGTTACAGAGAGATAAGTCAATCTTGGAGTCTTTTGAAGTTCGTTACGAGCTAACTGACTTAAATAACTGCTAGTGCTTGGTCGTCGAAAAAAAAAAAAAACTGCTAGTGCTTGGTTAGAGATAACCGGATTCTAGAGTCCTTCGGTTTCGACTTTGTTAGCTTCGGTTCAGATCAATAGCGGACGGTTTACGTCTTTACGATTATGTTGTAATATTTATCTAACAATACTAAAATGAGAATTCAAACCAATCAGATTCTACATATATGCCATGTCAACACCTTTGTCTGACATTTCAGTTAACGAATGGGCCGTAAACAAATATTGATCGTTTAGCATATTTTGGCCCAAAATTGCTATCTTCAGAAACCACCATCCGCCCATATCGTTTTCATGGCCTCCCCGTTCACTAGCATTACTCTCCCCTTTCACCTCCTCTGTAATATAGGCATCCCACTTTCATGATTCAAGATCCATCATTCACTGTCACAATTAATGTCCATTCAGCTTTTGCGCTTCCCTCAAACTTACATCAACATATATATACTTTAAGAAGAGAACATAAAACTACAATTCATATGTAGATGATGGAAAAAATGAATCGAAAACGTCACCAGAGGTAACCGTTCATGATAAGCTATTTTATGACGCTAACATGGGGCCGAGCTACAAGGAAATCAAAGAGGAAGAAGACTCCGACAAGGACGAGGATTCCGATTGAAGACCACGGGAGATTCAATCTGGAATCACCAGGTTTGCTACTGATGGATGCTTATGTGTTGATAGAACTGAGAGGCCCAGGGGTCAAGCCAGAAAGGCAAAGCATTTGGTATGATATTGGTCGCACTCCATTTTTCTGTGCGCGTTGTGCTTTTGGTTATAATTCAATGAAACGATGTGTTGAGGTTGCTGAGAAAGGACATGTTAAACCTGCAAACTATTTGGATTCTCACCAGAAGATTCTTGTAGGTGTTGCCAGTACGGGAGGTATGGTTTCCTCAGTATTGAATTCTGTTTAGCTCTCTCTTTTTTTGGATTATTTGGTGTTTTTAATTCAAAATCTTACTCATTTTCTTCCTCAAAGTCCTGAAACCACAGTGGCCAAGCTTATTGATACTTCATGTTTGTTTATCTTCAACATTCCAGTGGCTAAGAGTTAACACAATGTTGTACGAAAATTAAAACAGAGATTGAATCGGAGAAGAGGATGACACTGAAGATGAAGAAAACAAGGATGATGATTGTGAGGAAGGTGCAGAAGCGGAGAATCAGGTGGTGCCATGGGATGCGGCTCAGTTTATCATCTTCCGTTATCAGCGTAATAGAAGGTTTGTGCGGCAACGGAATCTGGTGGTGAAAAAAAACACTATGGAATTTGGATCTTAATTAGTTTGTTGATATGTATAAATACACGGTAATGGTTTCACTTCCAATGTACGCTTATTTAGTCTTATGGATTTTAATCTTCAATTACTTCAACTCCAGATTAAATTGTTTATTGGAGTCCAAGTGAGCCAAGCTGAAGCAAAAGAAAATCCTCTAGGTGATGCAGAGGAATATTTCTACAATACGAGTCAGAAACAAGCATAAGAGAGGCTCAAGAGATATGTAGTGCTGGTCCAAGCCATGTTCAGGTCTAAGCAAGCTCAAGAAGATTACATGAGGATGAAGCTCACTCATGAAGAAGCTCTGGAAAAAAAAATTGCTTTTTTCTTTCTTTTTTGAGCCTCATAATTTGGAAACACACACACACACTAAATGATACTTGAATAAATGGAGAGTTTTTGTTGATGGTGTGATTCAGTTGGAGTATGAGTGTTTGCCAGATATTGATCAAAATGGTGGTTACGGGGAAGTAAGGGATTTTTGGTAGAGATGTTGATCTAAAAATTATATGAACGACAAAGGGTACTTTCCACCTTCAAAATTGTTTTTGTTGTGTGGTATGTGTTATCTTATACTACGAAATTTAGGGGAAACAAGTCGTCATTTCTCGATCATTTCTACGCTGGCTGGAAAGGAGTCTTCTCAGGTTTCACGGAAGCGAAAATGTCTAATTGATAATGAAGTGATAATTCCGAACAAGTAAGATATCTTTTCCTAACCATGGATTATATTCATCTGTAGAGTTGTGTAATCCGTACAAGTGCCTAATGTTTATGTACATTGGTTATATACTGTAGAGTTGTGAAGGAAATGAAAGAAGATCAAGTACATTGGCTACAAAACAGAGAAAGTTTTCTCATGCTATCATGAGAGAAGAATCAAACCTTTCGCTGATCCTTCGAGAAGTTCGTAGGACCTTTTGATTTCATGTAATTTAGAATTGCTTGCTCCTTTATTTCATACTGTGTTTGCTGAATGTTATAATTCTATCACAGCTGGTTCTTTGGACCTCCAGTTACTCCTTCGTCAACCCATTAAGCTTAAGGAACCAAAACACCACATAACGTCCTAAAGCTGCTTAAACCAGTGGGAGTATGGAATGTTCTTCTCTTAGAATAATTGGAACATGGGATGTTTTTCTTAAAAGCGGACTAAGAGTGGTAGAGAAGTTACAGAGACCACTCAGGCTGCTGCTTTTGCTAAGCAGAAAGTTAGTGTTACGTAGATCTCAACTGAGCCCATAATCTTATTTTGAAATTAGAGTTGATAAGGAGCTAACGATTCGAAATAACTCGGTACCAGTTACTAAGTTCTATGCAAATTGAAAGAAACAAAAAGATACGATAAAGATGCATTGTGAGTTTAGAAAGACAAGATTTTTGGGTTATCGGCATGTTGGCTAAACAAACAGACATCAATAGGTCATGGTTCGAATCTGATAGGGCCCTTTAATTTCCTTATTTCCTGTTCAAAAAAAAAACATTAGATGGGAAGATAGAGCTTTAAGTCTAATCGCACTATGGCAGACACGTAACAGAGTTACGATATAATAACAAAGACTAACTAACCTTTATGGGGATAACTACAATCGGGTGATAACCGGAATATGAGCTTCCACCTATCATTGTCAGAATCACTGTGGGAAACTGAAAGATGTTTTTATCATTCTCTTATTTTGAAAAAGTAACTGAATTTTATAAGACAAATCTTTTCGGCCAAATTCACTTTTTAATTTTGTAATATACATAACAAATATGGACATTCACTTTTTAATTTTGTAATATACATAACAAATATGGAGATTATAGAATTTGGTTCAGTTGCTCAGTTTGCAATTCATATCTCTATTGATAATTTCACGTGTTACAATCATACGATGATTGTGCATATATATGGGAAAATAATATTTTACTTGAATTTGACTAATCAAGATTATTTTATGTTGTTTAGATACAATTATCTTACTTACAATTAATATTTAAAATAACTTAAAATTAACTTCTAAATTTTATTGTACATATTTTAAATATAGAAAGATTAAATTAATCACATAAACTTAATAAAAAATCTTATGTCACTTTAATGTGATTAAAATAAATATCAGTTAATTAATATATAACTCAACTATAACATTTTTAAATTACTCAGTATTCATATTACTGAAGTTTTCCTAAATATAATCTTACAATATACTTAATGATGTAAACATAACAAACAATATAAAATTAATAAAGTTTTATCTTAAATTTGTTGTTAAACATTTTATTTTAAAATGTAATCTTAAGATTACAACATTTAAAATTTTAACGTTTAACAACAATTTCATGACGTATAAAATTATGTGCCATATAAACCTATGTTAAACTTTTAAACGGGCAATATATTTTATTAAAAAGTTGTTTTAATATAATCAAAACAAAAAAAATATCATCAAGTATTGCATCATGGTCAAAAACGAGTTTTGATCAATGATAAAATCATAAATAGTCTGCTAAATTTTTACATTTGAAAGTCTCAAACATCCATCACAAACACAACCTTAAATATTTTTTCTCTTCTCACTCTCACTCGAATACAAATCACTAAAGCAAATTACAAACTGATAAAACTATTCACTTTCACAAACGAAATTTGAGGCGAAGCCAAATGCTTACTAAGTCTCTCAAATGATCCCTAACTTGAACAAAGAACCCAGACATAGCGAACATAACCTTGGATGTTATAACTTTTGCATGGTTCCAGACAGCGAAAATAAGTTTTTACCTATAAAAGATCTAATACTAATATAGGTAAAAACCCGGGCGTAGCCCGGAAAAATCCATAGTTTTTGTAACATCTGCTAGTGCTTTCATTAAAACATATGGGAGGTTATCACTTATCAGTTATCTTGATGAGTGGGGTCTAGGATTTGATTTTTAAAAAAAACTTTTTGATCATCCCGTAGATGGTTTATGTTCCTTTTTGACACAATTAACTGGCTTTGATGGCTTATTGAATATCTGTGTTATTCCAAAATACAGATGCAAATCAATCTCATACTCAATGCTTTGAGTTTATAAACTTTTATAAATCTTACTCGATTTATAAATCCTTATAAAAAGTTACGAGATAATTATGTTTCTTCTTCTTACAACTTAACTGATTGTGGTTTGATAAAGGCTTGCCTAAACAATCTCCAATCACAAAATTTCGTCCCTACAATGGTGTGTAGTTTCGTAGGCGTCTATCTTCAGGATACAACTATCGATCTTGGTACAACACACCCGTACCGAGACCCTAGCAAACTTTACTTTGAGTTTTTTTTTTCAAAAACTTGTTATGGAAAAGAAGAAGATTAAATCCAATTGATTCTCAGTAATCTTCTCTCTTCTCTCCTTCTTTCTCATATTCAAGTAGTGCTTTTAATCAACGCATACGTTAACTGAAGTGGTGCCTTTTAATCAACGCATATATTGACTCATAACCGACACGTTTTGTCTGAAATGTTGCTTCCTTTAATTAATTAAAGTCCAACAATACCCCACATTTTCTATTCAAACTCAACAATACCCCACATTTGAAAAGAAAATAAGTTAAAATATTTTTGAGAAAGTAGAATCAATATGCATCGGAAAATGTATCTTTTGGACTTAAACCTTTCCTAGTAACAACTTATCGGGTTTATGGGAAAAAAGAAGATTGTCATGCAATCCAATGTAATTCAATGCTATCACCCCATTGGAAAGCAATTGTCATGCATGTCTATGTCTATACGTCGTGACTTACCATTGCATTTTTCCCATAAAGAGACTGAGTAAGTGAATAATGTACCATCTGATTCTTGTTTCACTCTAATTCGAAGAATTATAGCAATCAATCTCATATCTTTCATGAATAATGACATAGAATTTATTTCACATGTTTCACCACAGAAACAGTGTCACTTATCTTAAAGTTTAAGAACTTTCCCACGATGAATATCTTAACGCTTGCAACTTCAGACTTGTATTTTTCTCTGATGATTCCCACAACTGTTTTGGAGTTTGGAATAGATGATAAACATCGTAGAGAGAATCGTCCAAAGCGTTAAGAATATAGTTCTTGCAACCAAAACTCTTTTTGTGTCCATACCTATGATGTTTTAAAGATTTCATCAGGAATATTACCTTCTACAGATAATTTGGTCTTTCAAAAGTCAAGCACTATGCAAGATTCAGTGTCCTGAGATTGCCATCTTTTGAAATTCACTCCTCAGATTACAAAAAGATTCTATGTGTGACTTTTCACAATTGCAATAGATTGATCCATCTTGCTTTCTTTGAAAACAACAAAAAAATTCTGTCTTAGATTGTTATTCCAAAGTACAGATGCAAATCAATCTCACATACTCAATGCGTTTGAGTTTATAAACTTTTATAAATCTTACTCGATTTTTATAAATCCTTATAAAACGTTACGAAATAATTATGTTTCTTCTTCTCACAATTTAACCGATTTTGGTTTGATAAAGGTTTGCCTAAACAATCTCCAAAGATAGAATTTCGCCCCTACAATGGTGTGTAGTTTCGTAGGCGTCTATCTTCAGGACACAACTATCAATCTCCGTACAACACACCCGTACCGAGACCCTAGCAAACTTTACTTTGAGTTTTCTTTCAAAAACTTGTTATGGAAAAGAAGAAGATTAAATCAAATTAATTCTCAGTAATCTTCTCTCTTCTCTCCTTATCTTCTCTCTTCTCTCCTTCTTTCTCATATTGCACTTGATCACTTTATATAATGATTCAAGTAGTGCCTTTAATCAACACATTAATTGAAGCGGTGCCTTTTAATCATCGCATATATTGACTCATAACCGACACATTTTGTCTGAAATGTTGCTTCCTTTAATTAATTAAAGTCCAACAATACCCCACATTTTCTATTCAAACTCAACAATACCCCACATTTGAATAGAAAATAAGTTAAAATATTTTTGAGAAAGTAGAATCAATATGCATCGGAAAAGGTATCTTTTGGACTTGAACCTTTCCTAGTAACAACTTATCGGGTTTATAGGAAAAAAGAAGATTGTCATGCAATCCAATGTAATCCAATGCTATCACCCCATTGGAAAGCAATTGTCATGCATGTCTACGTCTATACGTCTTGACTTACCATTGCATTTTTTTTTTCCCATAAAGAGATTGAGTAAGTGAATAATGTACCATCTGACTCTTGTTTCACTCTAATTTGAAGAATTATAACAATAAATCCCATATCTTTCAAGAACAATGACTTAGAATTTATTTCACTTGTTTCACCACAGAGACAGTGTCACTTATCTTAAAGTTTAAGAACTTTCCCACGATGAATATCTTAAGGCTTGCAACTGCAGACTTGTATTTCTTCTCTGAAGATTCCCACAACTGTTTTGAAGTTTGGAATAGATGAGAAACATCGTAGAGAGAATCGTCCAAAGCGTTAATAATATAGTTCTTGCAACTAAAACTCTTTTTGTGTCCATACCTATGAACGATGTTTTAAAGATTTCATCAGGAATATTATCTTCTACAGGTAATCTGGTCTTTCAAAAGTCAAGCACTGTGCCAAATTCAGTGTCGTGAGATAAAACAACAACTTTTGTTGCCATCTTTTGAAATTCACTCCTCGGATTACAAAAAGATTCTCTGTGTGACTTTTCACAATTGCAATAGATTGATCCATCTTGCTTTCTTTGAAAACAACAAAGAAATTATGTCTTAGATTGTTATTCCAAATTACAAATGCAAATCAATCTCACGTACTCAATGCGTTTGAGTTTATATACTTTTATAAATCTTACTCGATTTATAAATCCTTATAAAAATTTACGAAATAATTATATTTTTTCTTCTCACAACTTAACCGATTGTGGTTTGATAAAGGCTTGCCTAAACAATCTCCAAAGACAGAATTTCGCCCCTACAATGGTGTGGAGTTTCGTGGGCGTCTATCTTCAGGATACAACTATCAATATCCATACAACACACCCGTACCGAGACTTTAGCAAACTTTACTTTGAGTTTTCTTTCAAAAACTTGTTATGGAAAAGAAGAAGATTAAATCCAATTAGTTCTCATTAATCTTCTCTCTTCTCTCCTTCTTTCTCATATTGCACTTGATCACTTTATATAATGATTGAAGTAGTGCCTTTAATCAACGCATCCATTTACTGAAGTGGTGCCTTTTAATCAACGCATATGTTGACTCATAACCGACACGTTTTGTCTGAAATGTTGCTTCCTTTAATTAATTAAAGTCCAACAATACCCCACATTTTCTATTCATACTCAACAATACCCCACATTGAATAGAAAATAAGTTAAAATATTTTTGAGAAAGTAGAGTCAATATGCATCGGAAAATGTATCTTTTGGACTTGAACCTTTCCTAGTAACAACTTATCGGGTTTATGGGAAAAAAGAAGATTGTCATGAAATCCAATGTAATCCAATGCTATCACCCCATTGGAAAGTAATTGTCATGCATGTTTACGTCAATACGTCTTGACTTACCATTGCATTTTTTTCCCACAAACAGATTGAGTAAGTGAATAATGTACCATCTGCCTCTTGTTTCACTCTAATTCGAAGAATTATAGTAGTCAATCCCATATCTTTCATGAACAATGGCTTAGAATTTATTTCACTTGTATCACCACAGAAACAGTGTCACTTATCTTAAAGTTTAAGAACTTTCCTACGATGAATATCTTAACGCTTGAAACTTCATACTTTATTTCTTCTTTGATGATTCCCACAACTGTTTTGAAGTTTGGAATAGATGATAAACATCGTAGAGAGAATCGTCCAAAGCGTTAAGAATATAGTTCTTGCAACCAAAACTCTTTTTGTGTCCATACCTATGATGTTTTAAAGATTTCATCAGGAATTTTACCTTCTACAAGTAATCTGGTCTTTCAAAAGTTAAGCATTGTGCCAGATTCAGTGTCGTGAGATAAAATTACATCTTTTATTGCCATCTTTTGAAATTCACTCCTCAGATTACAATAGGATTCTCTGTGTGACTTTTCATAATTGCAATAGATTGATCCATCTTGCTTTCTATGAAAAGAACAAAGAAATTTTGTCTAAGATTGTTATTACAAAGTACAGATGCAAATCGATCTCACATACTCAATGCATTTGAGTTTATAAACTTTTATAAATCTTACTCGATTTATAAATTTTTATAAGAAGTTACGAAATAATTATGTTTCTTCTTCTCACAACTTAACCGATTGTGGTTTGATAAAGGCTTGCCTAAACAATCTCCAAAGATAGAATTTTCCCCCTACAATGGTGTATAGTTTCGTAGGCGTCTATCTTCAGGATACAACTATCGATCTCCGTACAACACTCCCGTACCGAGACCCTAGCAAAATTTACTTTGAGTTTCTTTCAAAAACTTGTTATGGAAAAGAAGAAGATTAAATCTAATTAATTTTTAGTAATCTTCTCTCTTCTCTCCTTCTTTCTCATATTGCATTTAATCACTTTATATAATGATTCAAATAGTGCATTTAATCAACATATACGTTAACTGAAGCGGTGCCTTTTAATCAACGCATATGTTGACTCATAGCCAACACGTTTTGTCTGAAATGTTGCTTCCTTTAATTAATTAAAGTTCAACAATACCCCACATTTTCTATTCAAACTCAACAATACCCACATTGAATAGAAAATAAGTTGAAATATTTTTGAGAAAGTAGAATCAATATGCATCGGAAAAGGTATCTTTTGGACTTGAACCTTTCCTAGTAACAACTTATCGGGTTTATGGGAAAAAAGAAGATTGTCATGCAATCCAATGTAATCCAATGCTATCACCCCATTGGAAAGCATATGTCATGCATGTCTACGTCTATACGTCTTGACTTGCCATTGCTTTTTTTTCCCATAAAGAGATTGAGTAAGTGAATAATGTCCATCTGACTCTTGTTTCACTCTAATTCGAAGAATTATAGCAGTCAATCCCATATCTTTGATGAACAATGACTTAGAATTTATTTCACTTGTTTCACCACAGAAACAGTGTAACTTATCTTAAAGTTTAAGAACTTTTCCACGATGAACTTATCGTAGAGAGAATCGTCCAAATCGTTAAGAATATAGTTCTTACAACAAAAACTCTTTTTGTGTCCATACCTATGATGTTTTAAAGATTTCATCAGGAATATTACCTTCTACAGGTAATCTGGTCTTTCAAAAGTTAAGCATTGTGCCAGATTCTGCGTCGTGAGATAAAACAACATCTTGTGTTGCCATATTTTGAAATTCACTCCTCAGATTACAAAAGGATTCTCTGTGTGACTTTTCACAATTGCAATAGATTGATCCATCTTGCTTTCTTAGAAAAGAACAAAGAAATTTTTGTCTTAGATTGTTTTTACAAAGTACAGATGCAAATCAATCTCACGTACTCAATGCGTTTGAGTTTATAAACTCTTATAAATCTTACTCGATTTGTAAATCCTTATAAAAAGTTACGAAATAATTTTGTTTCTTCTTCTCACAACTTAACCGATTGTGGTTTGATAAAGGTTTGCCTGAACAATCTCCAAAGACAAAATTCCCCCCCTACAATGGTGTGTAGTTTCGTAGGCGTCTATTTTCAGGATACAACTATCGATCTTCGTACAACACACCCGTACCGAGAGCCTAGGAAACTTTACTTTGAGTTTTCCTTCAGAAACTTGTTATGGAAAAGAAAAAGATTAAATCCAATTAATTCTCAGTAATCTTCTATCTTCTCTCCTACTTCTCTTTATTTCTCATATTGCACTTGATCACTTTATATAATGACTCACTAGGTGCCTTAATCAACGTATACGTTAACTGAAGCGGTGCCTTTTAATCAACGTGTATGTTGACTCATAACCGACACGTTTTTTTCTGAAACATTGCTTCCTTTAATTAATTAAAGTCCAACAATCTGACCCTTTTTAGTTGAAATATTTGGAATCTATTAGTGATAGGCCTAACTCACATGCAAAAGTTACCTTAAGAGGTTAGGATTGCCCATACACTTATATATTGCCCAAGGACACTTGATTATCCGATGTGGGACAATTATCTAATAGCCCCTCGCGAGATGTGGGTGGAAAACGGTCCAATGAAAACAGCCCAAGCTCAACATCTCGAACATACCACAACAAGATGGGCCACTTGTTATGTTAGTATTTTATTTTATTTTGTGTCTGAGAGTGCAACACAAAAGTTAGGTTCGACATGTTCTGTTCTTTAGTGATGGGTGACGGAAACATATGCAGTTGTATCCTGGGAATCTAAGGCTATGAAACCGTCGCACTACATGACATTTAAAGATTTAAGGAAAAAGATTAATCATCTCGAACATGCAATCCTTCTTTATTAGTTCATTTCGGTATTATAATTTTGATTTATGTTCTTATTATTTTACAAATATCAGTTTTCCCTATTGTAATAAAATAAGGTTCTTACAAGAAGAAATGAGAGACAAAACTTTGAATTGATCAGACACATGATCATGACCGAAGCATGTGCCTCAGTTGAGCCGCTTGGGCCAATTGTTCTCAATTTTGCAAAATGTTTGATGTGTTAAGATTTTTCATTAGCATTCGGATAGTTGTTATTTACAACAACAAGAAACTAAAGAATCTGGCTTCATTTGAATGTGTAAGAACACTTCATATCATGAAGTGATTCATGAGTTTACCAAAGAGAAACATATGGGAGAAACCTATTAATAGAAAAACTCTCTTTATTGGCTAATGCAATATCATAGTAGAACACATTCATCTTCAGATTTTAAAGTCTGCTTCAGTTCTATTTATTAGTTCATAGCCCTATAAATTATGTACACGGTATTTTGTTCCACAAAATAACTGGAAAAAGAAGTCTCACAGACTATTTAAAGAACGAAGATGTAATACTCGGAGACACCTGGAAGACAACAAACTCATGCCCCATCACTATTCATGTTGGCCACATGTACTCAAAAGTTGAGAAATTGTTGCCACACATTTTCCGTTTCTTCTTCATTATGAACGCTTTACACTTGTTCATCTATCATCAGATTTGCATCAAGCACTATTAGTCATGCTTAATACTCCATAAGCTTTGTTTGATTCGTCATAAGCTGAAACATATCATCTTCCATTTTATGAACATGGTCACTCACAACAACTGGTTGTAGTGGTGGAGAGTTGACACTGTAGTCAATTTCATGCCATCATGTATTCAAATTTGCATTACTTTTGAAAATAAGCTTTTGCTTGTAGCCGATGGTATCAATTGCCTTTCTAATTGAGATTTTTTTCTGACCAATCCATGTATCCCTATTGTTTCTAGCAGCAAACTTTACTTGGGTAACTCTTGTTTCAAAGTGTCATACTCAAATGGATTGAAATGGTCATTCCAGACGTGGTTAGGTTTCACGGCAGGATGTGTATAATAGAATCCTAGCACATTGACGAGACAGTTAGGAATAACTAAATGGTTGACTTTTTGTTATGAAAAATAGATTTTTCAACTTTCTTTGGGGTTAAAAATATACATGATCAGAGTGAATGACAACTCACAAGATTTGATTTTATCGGGACAACTTACTAGATTACTATAGTCGAGAAATATTTTCTTGAATCACTATTCGATTAGGTCATTCATTGCCTTTTGTGGATAAATCAGTTAGTGGTGATTTTTCTAGGCATTTTCAGTTATATAATTTGTAACCACCAAAATAATGAACTTAAAAATTGGACCATCAAAAGCTATTATATTATATATTCAAGTTATAGGTGGTTTGCAAAGCTATATCAAAATAGAACAGCTAAAAAAACAAAGTTTGGTGAAAAGCAAGTACATTTTATACAAGTTTTTTTTAATGTTTCTTGTTTGTTTGATTAGCATATAAACATTGTATTTTGTAACGTACAAATCTACGGCGATGAGCACAATCGAAACATCTATACAAAAGAAAATTAAAAGGTATAAAAAAATGCTAACAATAAAAAGAATAAAAGGTCTGATCGATGGCAAAAAATATAAGGCCCACTTGAAAGGCCAATAAAAATAGATCAAAATTTTATAAGAGGACACTGGACTGAACATAGAAAACAGGTGGTGTCTGTTAAACAATTAAAAATGTATGGGGGACATTAATCCCTTGTTTAATTCACATTTACTAGTTTTCTTCTTATGTTATCTATCAATTCCTTAAAATAAGGTAGAGATCCGATTATATTCTTCATCTTATGTTTGTGATTTTCATTCTTCGATACATATTGTCAAATAATATTGTGTGTTGTTCTTATTCATGAACCCATGTTCCTCTTTTATACACGTTTAGAGATATATGAGATATACTCGAATCCTAGATACCCGGACGATAAGGTTTATCTAAACATCATGTAATCCTTATCACTAATTACAAAATTATCTCTAATACTCCCCCTCAAGATGGCGCGTAAAGATTTCGAACTCCCATCTTGCCCAAAAGGTAATGAAACTGATTGCGACCAAGTGGTTTTGTCAGTGTGTCAGCGAGCTGTTCTGTAGTGACGTATCTTGTGACGATCAACCCGACTATAATGGCATCACGAATGAAATGGCAGTCAACCTCGATATGCTTCGCCCTTTCATGGAACACAGGATTGGCAGCTATATGAAGGGCATCTTGGTTATCACAGTATAAAGATGTTGGAGAACTTTGACGAATCCCAAGACTGCGCATGAGTTCCATGATCCATTTGACTTTGCATAATGTCAAAGCCATAGACCTGTACTCCACTTCGGCTGAAGACCTAGAGACTACATGTTATTTCTTGGTTTCCAGGAGACGAGTGAGTTTCCAAGTAAAACAACGTAACCTGTAAGAGACCGCCTTGTCAACGGGCAAGCAGCCCAATCTGAATCACAGTAAGCAGACAGTGCAAGATCATTTTTTGCGCTCAAGAAGATCCCCTGGCCTGGTGCATTCTTGAGATAACGAACGACGCGGAGTGCAGCATGCCAGTGTTTAAGTCGTGGAGATTGTAAGAACTGGGCCAACGTATGCACTGCGTAGCTGAGGTCTGGCTTGGTTACTGTTAGGTATACAAGTCGTCCAATCAGGCGTCGATATTTGGAAGGTTCTGAAAAAATTTCTCCCTTGTCTCTTGCCATAGTATGATTTTGCTCCATTGGGGTATCAATAGGTTTGCAGCCAAGTAAACCACACTCGTTGATTATATCGAGTGCATACTTTTGTTGTGATAAGTAGATGCCTTCATTGTTGCGTGAGACTTCTATCCCAAGAAAGTATTTAAGAACCCCCAAATCCTTCATATGGAAAGTTCGGTTGAGATAAGCTTTGAATTTGGTGATGAGATCTGAATCGTTGCCTCCAATGATAAGATCGTCGACGTAGACCAGAACATAGACAGTCGAAGATCCGCGCTGTAGTGTAAACAGAGAGTAATCTGAGTAGTTCTGTTTAAAACCAAAGTTCTTGAGAGTTGTGGATAGTTTAGCGAACCAACAGCGAGGAGCTTGTCGTAGGCCGTACAGGGATTTGCGTAGTTTCAATACTTTGTTTGGCGATATTGATGAGAAGCCAGGAGGGAGCTTCATATACACCTCTTCGTCCAAATCACCGTGTAAGAAGGCGTTGTGGATGTCCATCCGATAAAGTTCCCATCCTTTAGCTGCAGAGATCTCATAAAGGATTCGAACCGTAGACATTTTGACAACCGGGGCAAAATTTTCTTTATAGTCTACTCCCTCTTGTTGACGATTTCCGAGAACTACAAGACGAGCTTTAAAGCGCTCAATGGTTCCATCAGCTCGAAACTTGATTCGAAAAACCCATTTGCAGCCAATTGCTACTTTGCCCGGGGGGAGATCAGTGACGTCCCAAGTGTGATTGAGCTCTAAAGCGTCAAATTCAACGGTTACAACATTGTTCCATCTAGGGTCGCACATTGCTTCTTCGTAACTAAGTGGTTCAGTTTCGGAAGCAACCTTGACGAGATATGCCTGAAGCTGCGGAGACAATCGATGAACAGATACAAAGTCAGTTAAGGGATAAGAAACCTTACTTGAAGACTCTGATTTGATGTTGGTGGGAGCGTGATGAGGGTCTTTGGTCTGTGCAGTATACGTGACGTAGGGCTTAAGTAAGACGGACTGTGTCTTTTGTCGTCTTCCTCGTCCAAGTTCTTCAGTAGAGGTGGTGCTTGTTTGTTGTTCTGGGGAGTCCAGAGACGATTCCTGAGGCTGATCAGAGGATGAGTTAGGTGTAGTATTGACTCCCCCTGAAGAAGATCCTGTTGGAGTATCAGTTGTCGATTTTGCCATGTGTTCTTCATCAAACATTGCAGGATGAGGTGCTGTAATGGCTGCAACTGGTTGTGATGACTCAGAAGTGAGGAAAGGGAATTTATCTTCATGAAAGATAACGTCTCTGGAGACAAAGATCTTTTCTGTTTCAAGATCAAACACCAGCCAGCCTTTTTGTCCCATCGGATATCCGAGAAACAAGCATCGAGTACTCCTTTCCTGAAACTTATCTCTGTTACGAGATATGCGTCTTGCAAAACAGAGCGTTCCAAATACTCGAATGTTGTCGTATGATGGTGGTTTCTCGTAGAGAAGTTTGTATGGTGTATTGTATTCCAGCAGCTTATTTGGTGTCCGATTGATTAGATAAGTTGCAGCAAGTATACTCTCTCCCCAAAACCGAATGGGAAGACTTGCTTGAAACAGTAGAGCTCTTGCCATATTTAGGATGTGTCTGTGCTTCCTTTCAACGCAACCGTTCTGTTGGGGGGTTTCAAAACATGAGGTCTGATGTGTGATTCCTTGTTTAGCAAAGTAGGACCGAAGACAGATGAACTCGGTACCGTTGTCACTTCGTACGGTCTTGACGTGTTTGTTGAACTGCCTCTTTACGTAAGAACAGAAGACTTTTAACGCATTTGGTGCCTCTTTCTTTTCAAGTAAGAGAATTGTCCACACTGCTCGAGAATAGTCGTCTACTATGGTTAGAAAGTAACAAGCACCTCGTGAAGATGGTGTCTTGTACGGTCCCCACAAATCGCAGTGAATAAGAGAAAAGCTTCCATCCGCTTTATTATTACTTTGAGAAAAAACACAACGAGTTTGTTTAGCTCGAACACAAATATCACAAGATTTTTCGAACACCTCTACTTTATGAGAAAAACCACCAATATCAGAAAGACTTGAAAGAACTGCAGAGGACGGATGACCTAAGCGACGATGCCAGAGTTCACGAGATTGGAGTCTTCCAGCATTGCTGACTTCGATTTCACCAGTGTAGTGGTAGACCCCATCACGCTCTTTACCCGCACCAATCAAAGTCTTCGAAATTAGGTCTTGTATCACACAAAACCTCTTTGTAAATAGCACGAAACCAGCAATATCACGTAATAGTTGTGCTACTGAAATAAGAGTAATGGTCATATTTGGTGCATAAAGCACATCAGTGAGTAATAAGCGTTTTCCCAGACGCAAAGCACCGTGCTTTGTTGCCCATGTAAGCTCGCTGTTTGGCAAAGATATAGGACGAGCAGCAATGTCTGTTATGTTGCTCAACAAACTTATGTCGCCTGTCATGTGGTGAGACACTCCAGAGTTGATAATGATATAATATTTGTTGTATGTACCATATAAGTAGAGCTTATCTGTCTTACCTGATGACTTGTCAGATGAGGACTGTTTCTGTGAGTTTATGAAGTTGGTCAAAGAGACCCACTGATCCGGTGTGAGCGTCAGAATACCTGGAGTCTGTGGTTCCTGCTAAGTCATAGCAGTGTCTCGAATCAGTGTGTTGTTAGCTCGAAACCCGGAGCCTCTGCCACCACGGCCTCGTCCTGTCTCGGAGCCATGACCACGAGAAGGTCTACCTCCAGTTGTTTTGTTTCTTTCGGTATACCATTCTGGAAATCCAATGATCTGGAAGCAGCTTGTTGACTCGTGACCGGTTTTTCCACAATGAGTACAGACCGTTGTAGGTCTAGTAAACTTTGCTGCAGCTGCCTGTTCTGTAGTAGAGCGAGGAACAGAGGTCTGTGTTGTCGCAGAAAATCCCACCATTGGGATCCGTTCGTCATTGTTGCGCATTGAGTTTAAGTGTCGCTCCTCTTGAATGATCTGTGAGTAGATTGCTTCAAGACTCAATTCGGTTTGTCTGCTCAAGAGATTGGAGCGAACCGTCCCGAATCGTGTATGATCGAGTCCCATAAGAAATTGGTGCACTCTGATTTTCTCCTGAGTCTTCTCAAATTTCACCATGGAGTCGCATTCTGAGCTACCACAACAGCAGCTAAATCCCTTTTCAAGGTCAGCTAAGTCGTCCCACATGCCCTTAAGTCGTCCAAAGAATATCTCCACTGTATCACCTTCCTGCTTGCATGAAGTAATGTCTTCAAGTAGTTGATGAACACGAGTATCAGCGTTGACGGAGAAACGTCGTTGAAGACTCGCCCACATAGCTTTTGCGCTATCAACCAAAGAGATGGAGGGTCTTAGCTTTGGTTCCACACTGCTGTATATCCAGCCGATTATCATTGAGTTGACCATGTCCCAGTTTTCCGTTTGGCACGAAGCGAGTTTGTCATCAGCTTCGACCACCTTTCATAATTTGCTCCATTGAGCAAGATTGGTGTCTGAACCTGTCCCGTGTTGTCCGACGGATGCAGGTAGTATGGTGACCTCAATTTGTCTATTGTGACAATTGCCGTACTTGTGTTTTCAGCCATGATCTCAGTTTAGATGCTGAAGAACAAGATAAAAAAATGGTAAAATTATCGAGAGTCAAGAGGAAGCTCTGATACCAGGACGATAAGGTTTATCTAAACATCATGTAATCCTTATCACTAATTACAAACTTATCTCTAATACATATCATTGTGAATTTGGTTAGGAATTAACCATTGCTAGCTTGAAGGAATGGTTAGCAGATCCAATCAAACAATGCTGATACTATATATTCATGCATTGAGGAAGACTATATTGAGGGTCTGGAAGCACACTCATTCTAGAGTCTGTCTTTTCAACCATGAAAAAAAAAATCTGTTTTGTGTTATGTTAAACTCTTTACAAGAACTCAATAGATTCCCCAAAAGCGAATCTGAAGACTGATTTCTCAAACCCATGCGTCTGTTCACGGGAAGAGATGGTTACTCTTCAGGGGAGAGGTCAAAAACTAATAACGTAAAGGAAAAGGACAAAGAGTTCACAAAAACCTCAAGGGATAGAAGATTTCTGTATCTTCATGAAGAATTCATGAACTAAATAAATCGTATTTCTCACATGCAAGCATCACCTGCTTAAGACACAAATATGAATCCACTACCGAACATGCAACATGAATTGTGTTATGAGAAGAAGAAATATTGAACCTCCATGACGAGGCCACAGGTGAGAGGAGAAGGTTTGTGCCCTCTTTGCTTCAACTGTTGCTCCTTCCCATTGCTATAGATATCTTCATAAGTAGGAGAAAAATATAATCACTGACAACATCAGGTTATTTTTCAAGTGTCGTTGACTTGAACTTCTTTTAAGGTGTCAACACCACATGAAAGAGTTGCTTTATATGCCCAGCTTGTACTATCATATCCGGATATATGATGAAATTTAAAACCGACTTAACAGGTGAAAAGAAGAAGAAGACTCAGATCCTTAAACAGAGAGCTTGCTTCCACAGGCGGCCTTGGTTTAAGTGCACCAACCCATAAAGTTAAAGGTCTTTTGATGAGAATCGAATTACTTGGTTTACTTTGTCCCCAATTGGGTTAATAAGTATAATATATCCCGCAACGGTTGGAGGTAAACCGGGAAATGTCAGACCAATTAAGACCGGTCCGTTAACCAGATGAGCAATCAATCTCGTCTAGGTTGGATCAGCAAAAACCCTAGAATCTCTCTCAAGCAAAGCCTTCCGTTTCAAGCTCGAGAAACATGCCTCCGAAAGCGAAAGCGAAGGATGCAGGTCCCGTAGAGAGGCCTATTCTTGGCCGTTTCTCTTCTCACCTGAAGATCGGAATCGTAATCCATCTCTCTCTCTCTCTCTCTCTCTCTCTCTTTTTAACCTTAGATCGATGTAATTCATTCACTTTGGATTTGTTTGCTATCATCGCAGGTCGGGCTGCCAAACGTGGGGAAGTCTACTCTATTCAACACTCTTACAAAGCTTTCGATCCCAGCTGAGAACTTCCCCTTCTGTACCATTGAGCCTAACGAGGCGCGTGTGAACATCCCCGACGAGAGGTTCGACTGGCTTTGCCAATTGTACAAGCCTAAGAGTGAGGTAGAGTTATTGTCGTCTACTGATTAAAACTAACCGTACCGTTTCTCAAGCTTGACGACTTGTGTGTATATTTGTGATTTTGTCTCTCAGATTCCAGCCTTCTTGGAAATTCATGACATTGCTGGGCTTGTTAGAGGCGCTCATGAAGGACAGGGGCTTGGGAACAACTTCTTGTCTCACATTCGTGCTGTTGATGGAATCTTCCATGTCTTACGTATGTATGACAGCTTAGTTTTTAATTCTCTTTTTTTTTTGGTTGAAATTGTGATTTTGATGCATATATTGAATTCTTTTCGACTAAACACGTGCAGGTGCGTTTGAAGATCCTGATATTATTCATGTTGATGACATTGTGGATCCTGTTAGAGATTTGGAGACCATTACTGAAGAGTTGCGACTTAAGGTATCAAACATCTAGATCTCTGACATTAATTGACTTGTCTTTTTATTTCTCTTCTTAGTTTGATCTTGGTATTAATTCCATCCATTGTCTATTTTGGTGCAACTTTAGGATATTGAATTCATTAAAAAGAAGATTGAAGATGTCGACAAGAGCATGAAGCGGAGCAATGACAAGGCCCTCAAAGTTGAACTTGACCTCTTGCTAAAGGTATGCTTATGCTTATGAAATGTTATTCCTGCACTGCGAGTGTTGTTGATCACTAATTATTAATTGTCCTGGAAAAAATGACTTGGGTACAGGTCAAAGCTTGGCTGGAAGAAGGAAAGGATGTCCGTTTTGGAGACTGGAAAGCAGCTGATATCGAGATTTTGAACACTTTCCAGTTGCTTTCCGCTAAGCCCGTTGTTTACTTGGTCAGTAATCTTGAACACTTTTCTAGTCTCTATGCTTTCCAAGTTTGTTTCAACTAAATTTTTCATCTTTTCTCAGCGTAGGATTTATTAAGGCATGTTTGTTTGGACTTTTTTTATGATCACTGATTGCTCTCAGATTTTAACTTAACAGATTAACATGAATGAGAGAGACTACCAGAGGAAGAAAAACAAGTTCTTGCCCAAGATTCATGCTTGGTACTTGCATTCTACGACCACACATCTGCTTCCCTTATTATGCTTCTTCTAAACCAAAACTATTTGTTTCATCGTTATGTAGGGTTCAAGAGCACGGTGGTGATACTATGATTCCTTTCAGTGGTGTTTTTGAAAGGAGTCTCGCTGATATGCTCCCAGACGAAGCAGCAAAGTATTGTGAGGAGAACAAACTGCAAAGGTTAGTGCTCCTGAAGATGATTTTTCTTTTATGAAACGCACCCGTTCAAGTGATTCTAATGATCCTCTTTGCCTCTTTTACAGTGCTCTTCCGAGGATCATCAAAACTGGATTTTCAGCTATTAACCTCATATACTTCTTTACAGCAGGGCCTGATGAGGTATTTCAATCCCACTTTACTAGTAATTTTACTTGTCTTCGCAACACGCTTTAATATGAAATGTTCTTCTAAGCATTATTTCTCTGTAGTGAGCTTTTTGATAGTGTAAAGTGCCAAGTATTGCAACTAAAGCTAACAGCCACCAATGATATTTTTGTTTGCAGGTGAAGTGCTGGCAAATAAGACGTCAGTCAAAGGCTCCTCAAGCTGCTGGGGCCATTCATACTGATTTTGAGAGAGGCTTTATTTGTGCCGAGGTTGCCTTCTTCTCTTTTCTCAATACACTAATTTGAATGCTATGTGGTTTATTTCCGATGTTGTTGTTGATATAACAGGTCATGAAATTTGAGGATCTCAAGGAACTTGGCAATGAAACTGCAGTCAAGGTACTTGTATAAAACTCCATTTCCACCTCCTATGTCTTTAGTTTTTCTGCCTCTAAAAACAGACTTAACGATGTTAAGGAAGCTCTTGACATCCTATATGATTAACCGCATGATGCTGATGAAAATGCCTATTGATTCTCACGGATGTGACGGTGGAGACTAATGTGAATCATATAAACTAATAATGCAGGGGGCTGGAAAATACAGACAGGAGGGGAAAACATACGTTGTTCAAGACGGAGATATCATTTTCTTCAAGTTCAACGTTTCCGGTGGTGGCAAGAAATGAGATCCATCTTTGTCTTTTATCCTATGCGTGGAACCAAACTGTGTTTTCTGTTTTTGACAGTCGCAGTTTTTTTATTGGCTTACCAAATACAAAAGTATCTGTAACTCTTCTTCTTTCTTCAGTTAGCTAAGACATGTCTTTGCCTTGAGACAGAGCATTAAGCCCGCTGTGTTTGTAGAACTCCTTTCAGAACGTTTTTTCTCTGCTATTTTGAAACTTGGAAGTGATTGCGAAGTGGAACAAATGCCTTAAAAGCAAAATATATGTGCAGTGTCACATATTACAAGCTCCATTACTTGAGAGCTTTCAGATAGATCATTATTAATCAATAGAAACAAAGGAATTACATTGGGGATGGTCAAATCCATTGGTTCCTCTACACCATATTGTGATGAGTTGATCCCTGTTTGGCTCTTCTCCGCTTTTTAAGAATCTCGATTAGAACAAGCTTGAAGAGATCTTCGGCCTGTACAAGAGGGATGCTAAAGACCTAGAACAAATATCTTTGGACACCTTCCTTGTTGAGGTGGGTTCTCTAGGCGATGAGGCTTTGTTTTTCGATTTGGGTATCACCATGCCTGCAGATCACACCCTTGGTATTGAGCCTAACTCCATCTATTTCACTCGATGACTGCCATTTCAGTCGCACGAAATGTTCAACTCCATGAATCGACGTATGTGTATACAGACAAATCTTGCAACAAAGACCATCAACGCTTCCCTAGTCTCTCCAACTTCAAACTTAACGATGCCATGTGGTTTCATCCCTCTTGATTCGTTTCCATATTTTCATTCTTGTTGTGGCATAATAATGTATATGGATTTCTATTTCTGTTAGTCAAAACTTTTTTTTTTTGGTTGACTATCAAAACATTTAATTTTAAGGAAAATTAACCAAATATACATAGCCGAAGAAAAAAATAAGCAGCTAACCATATGTTTGTTTTTTTGGTAGAGAAAAGATGTGACAATTTGTCACCTAATCAGACAAATTTAATAAAATTTAAAAATTATGTAATGTATAGAAAAATTATTCAGGTTTTTCATATTTAAAATATAAAATATAATAATTTTTTAAAAAGGTTAAAAGCAATTAAAATTAACAAAACCATTTTTATCACAAAGAAAAAAAAGGAAAAAAAAACATTACGTTAAAGTTGACATAGAAATTAATATGTAATGTATATGCTGTATTGTAACAATTAGGTTGTTACTTTTGACTAATTATAAATTTTTTTGTATGATTGAATCAAATATATATACTATTATTTGAGAAGTAAATTTGTTTATTTATCATGTTCTCCATGATTTTTTAGGTAATTTTGTTTATTTGTCATGTTATCAATATAGTTTTGTTCATTTGACATATTTTAATTACTTTTAACAAAATTATTAGTTTGAATAATACTCCCTCTGTTTCTTTTTGTAAGATGTTTTAGCATAAACACATAAATTAAGAAAAAAATTATTTTTAATAAAATCACTTGATTACAATAAAGAAATAACTAAAAGTAGTTAATCATTGGTATTCTGAACAAATAAGACAAAAACTACACATTAAGTTTTAATATTCTAATCAATTTTTAATAGTTTTGCATAGAATGTTTCAAAACATCATACAAATTGAAACAAAATTATTTTTTAAAACATCATACAAAAAGAAACGGAGGGAGTATATTTTATTATTATTTGAAGTGATTTTTTGCTTATTTTTCACTACCGAGTTTTCATGTTAAAATTTAACCTGGTTAATGTCATTATAACCATTATTGAATATTTATATATATATATATATTTTTTTTTCTATTATTATATAATTATATATTTATTTATAAATATTTATAATAACAAACTAATCAAAATAAATAAATTTATTCAAGAATCAAAAAGATCAATTACTCTCAGTTTTCATGGTAATGCAAAACTTTCTTCCATGATCCTATCATGCAGCCAGCAAGAGATTCCACAAGCTATATATGATAGGTTACCATAAATAAATAATTGAATTTATTTATTAGATTATATAACTAATTATAAATTAATATAATGAAAATTAGAAAGAAATATTATTTTACAAGTAAAAATATAATTTCTATATACAAATATATATATATGTATATATATATATTGTGTGGTTATCCGAAAAATATGTTTTTCAGTTATAAAAATTTAACTAAAAAAACAGAAAATGCATAATCAAATATTAATCACTTAAAAATTTAAATTTGTATAATCAAAAAGCGAATATTCAGTGATCTCAAATAATTATTTATTATATTTATTAATTATTAATGAATGTAGCATATAAAGAGATTTTTCAAAAATATTTATAACATATGAAATATGCAATTATAGAATCATTATGCCCGCATGTGCGGGAAAAAACATCTAGTTTCCATTAATTTAATAGTGTTAGATTGTTCACGAAAAATATTTTATTTGTTCCATCTTTCGGAAATACACTTTTAGAAAGAAGTTTAAAATTGATCGAATCAGTTGATTCGGTCCTGGACTAACTGGTAGGAGATCATATATCAATCGACCGACACAAAAACATACAAACGACATCGTTTTAATCAATTCACCATAAAGGATGAGACAAACGCTCTTGTGATTCATTCTCCTACCGACTACTTGATAAATGTCTTAAATGCACATATCACATGCTAAACAGGTGAACAAACTCTATGGGTTTCTTAAAACTATTTTTATATTCCCATTGAAACTTTTTTCTAACTGGTAATTGCACACTAAACATGTTTTTTTATTTCGTTATTCTAGTTTTAGTAGTTTCATACTGAACTTTTAAAAAATGATTCCAAATATAAAATTGTAGTATAATTTAGAGAAACAGAAAAACATTAAACATTTTAAATCTCAATATGTAGATGTTAGATTGTGTTTTATTGTTGTGAATAAATGAAATTTGTTAAAAACAACTAAATTGTTTAAATGTGTAGCAGTTATACTAAGTTTTCGTCTTTTTTTTTTCTTTTTTTCTATTCATGTTTTCAATAATATTCTAATAAGTCAATTATCACTGTGATTAAATGATTTTTTTACCTATACACTCTGAACCATTTTTGGCAAGTTAAATTTGTTTCATTACACTTATGAGAAGCCATGAAATCAATGTGAAAAGATGTATATCCTTGTGCAACCATTTTCTTCAATATAGATCATTAGATACATATACACACTCCACATTGATATCAATATTTTCGTATAGTTGATACGCGATATATATTCATTAAAACCATTATCTTCAAGTGTAACCAACAAAAAGTGTACAAGTTATGCTACAAATTGTAGTTTGGCATTTTAATGATGGACAATGCAGTGTCAATACATAGGTGTTTGTAATGGATACATGAATTTTAGTTATATTATTAGTTATCATCTTTTTACACACATGTCTCCAAACCTAAATGAAATTTAAACAAATGGATAAGTATATGTCTTCCACAGTTTCAATTGATTATATTTTTTTATTATCATTAATTAACTTTTATGTATACAAACTTTGATTTTTAGAGTAAAGTTTTAGTCTTCATGTCTCACGTGTTTTTGGTCATTATTGTTATATGCAATTATGTATAAGAGCTTTGATATTATAGAAGAGATACAATACAGTGTCAATATAGTTGTTTGTAAGATATACATGTAGCTTTTAGCTATTTTATTAGTTGTTAAAAAAAAAATTATTTTATTAGTTAACAAACATCTTTAACACACGTAAGTCAAAACTTAATATGAAATTCAAACATATGGATAAGTGTATAATTTTCACAATTTTAATATATTAAATTTCTTACCGTGGATCATTAACAACTATAGATATTATTTATTCATTTCATACTATACAATTCGACAGACACAGTATGCTAAATTTGTTTTTATTTTCAACAAATAGATGTTAAATTTCTTACCGTGGATAATTAACACCAATAAAAATATCTATACTATTAATGCAGCTGTGCTGGGTACAATACCTAAATACTAAAATGTACCACATCTCTAAAGGTTTGGATGCAGAATGGGTAGTTAGATGTTTATTCAAGAAATGATACGACTTAAGCTCAATTATAGAGGTTACCTTTAGATATGTTATGTTTTTTTTCTAAATATTAAATTCATTTCAAAGATTCTTTTTTTTTCTTTTACTACATAGTGCCAAGCAACTTATTGCAATATGTTACCCATTGTTAAAAAGAAAGAATATTTATTTAGTGGGTCGTGAAGTTACTTAATTGAATTTATTATTTTTGCATAAACGACGTTAAAACAGGAAAAGAGAAATCAATTATAATTGGTCCAAATTGAACTAAATTTTTATTTATCTTATTTCGTTTATGAAAACCAAATAGCCATAATAAAATTATAAAAATTGTTGTATGTAAGAGCCCATAAATGCCCAACGTTCTTTTAACCTAATTTTGTTGTCTTCTTCCAATTAAAAGTAATATTGTCTCTCGATAATTATTCAAACCAAACACAAAATGGACGATGATAATGGGCCACCAAAAAAGGAGTAGAAGATGAAGAGGCTAAAGATCAGTAGATATAGTAAGTAAAAAATCTTGTGTTTACAATCTCTCTTTTTTGTGTTGGAACATGTGTGAATTTGATTATTTTGTTTTTTCTTCTTAAGGAAAAAAATAGAAATCAATTGAGAGTGGCAATGGTTGTTGGTGCAAGTCTTGATTACACATCCAGAAAAAAATCCCAAAGTATGGTGTGTTGAGACGGGAAAAGTGCTATTTTTGACCCATACAATTTGAGTCGTGCGTTTTCATACCCAAACAAAAGATAATGCAAAATTATATCTGAACCGTACATTTATTTGAATTTCATGTCCGAACTTTTCAAATAGCACAAAAACCTAATTTGACTAACATTTCGTTAGTCAAACATTTAATACGGATGACTCAGCTTCCAAATGGCCTAAGAGTGTTGACTGATGACCAAAACGACGTCGTTTTAACTTAATAATAAAATTAGAAAAGTTTGCTCCATGTAAGAATCAAACCATCACTCGAGAAGTAATTGTACCGTAGACACTGACCACTCTGCCAAAGCATATGTTACTGAATGCCATATTATTTGTCGAATTTATACAGACTTTCATCGACGTCTTTAGATGGAAATTGGATGATTGAATCAGTGTGTGAATGTGTGATCATTTGTATGAATTGTTATAATTTCATGCAATTGATCAGAAAGTCAGCTGGAGACTCTTATTTCTTAAACACAAATGGTTGAAATAAGGCGGATTGATGACCATAACCCGTTGAATGAGTTGTTGCTATGTATCGATGATGATGGCATGATTTGCGAGAGAGAGAGAGAAGCAAATATTTCACCTGGTTGGATCGTGGTGAGAGAAAGCACATGAAATATAGAACATGTTGATTCGATTTTTGAAGAATCGCTCGTGTTGGTTTTACAGCAACACCCAGATTCATAAGAGAGAGGAAGCAAAACGCCATATAGTGTTTCTTCGAGTCTTGATAGTACGGTATATAATATATGAATTACATACTTCAATTGAAATATGTCCAAGCCGAGTGGTTAGTGTCATATGTTAAAGGATCGAATGATCTGGGTTTGATTCCTATAAACCAAAATTTTTTATACTTAATTTTTTAAGTTAAAACGACGTCATTTTGGTCATTGATCGACACTTCTTATGCCATTTGAAAGCTGAGTCATCCGTATTTAACATTTACTAACGAAATGTTAGTCAAAGTAGGTTTGTGTGTTATTGTGAAAAGTTCGGATATGAAATTCAAATAAATGTAAGGTTTAAATATGATTTTGCACTTATCTTTTGTTTGGATATGAAAACGCATGACTCAAATTGTATGAGTCGAGAATGACACTTTTCTCGTGTTGTAACTGCTTCATGAAACGATTCACATTTGTTGATGAAGACTTCTCATCGAAGGGAACATGGGTTCAGATCGTTTCTCGATCTGAAAACATCAAACATGATGTGGACAAAGCAACAGCCAGAGGCATTACTTGTGATGTGTTTCAAATTACCCAAATCGCTTCATATTTCATGCGTCATTAGTTTCAAGGGAGAGACTTCTTTGTGCCGGATACGACAACTGTTGTTTGTTGGGATTACTATTTTGATAAAGGTAACAAAGTGTAACTGTTATTATTATGTACCATGTAGCATGTGTATTATGTTATATTGTTTCCAATAAATTTTCAATAAATTTAAATGTGAAATGTGTAGCAGTTATTATTATTTTTTCTATTTTTTTCTTATATTTTCTAATGAAATCTAATAAGTTGATTATCAATGCGATTATTTGAAAGAACAAAAAGGTCTTTTTTAACACTCTAAACCATTTTTTCCAAAAACATTTTGTGTCATTACATTACAGGAAGCCATGAAACCAATGTGAAAATTTATAAACCGCTATGCAACTGTTTTTTTAAATTGTAAAAAGATTGATCTATTCGATATAGATCATTAGAGATGCCCATCCACACTCAGATATAGCAATGATATCAAGATTTTTGTGTAACTGACATATTTTACAGATAAAACTTCATTAAAACTATTATCTTTTCAAGTGTAACTAACAAAGAGTGTATAAGTTACGTACTAAGTTATAGTTTTACCTTTGAATAGGAAACCACATCTCATAATAAAAAAGAATAATATATGATATGTTATCTTCCATTTGGATAATGATGTCATGTTAGTTGCTATCCATGTTGTCAAAATGTACGTCAATAAAGGAAATCTTATGCAATCCATTCATGTTTTTTTCATGAGTACTTTGGTGAATGTAATCATCAATATATCTTACAACCTCTTTGAATTCAATCAAAACACAAATCATATTGGCGTTTCCGTTGCCAAATCTCACATATAGTACTAGCAATACTTTAACAAAATCATAAATTGTTAGAGATTGTGATATATGAACATCTATTGGATGATCCAAGAGGTTCATGTATATTTTTTCATTGATCTTTTTTCACATACTGAAAATTATTGAATAAACATATCCATACTCTTGTTGCATCAAAAATCTAATACATTTGGTCTAGACTATTGAAATTACGCAATTCACCATTTGCATATTTCAACCAACTAATTATCTGATAAAAGCATGATGTTCCATTAAAATCTCAATGAATATAAAAAAACTTGTTTCATGTGTGAAAAATAAACCAAATTTAAGTTGGAACTAAGTAAATATGCACATGACTATCAAGCGGTCTTGGAAAAAAGAATGAGTAATCATTGTTTCTGGTCATTATCGCTATATTCCAAAATTACGCTTCATTTTGATTTGGTATCTTGGGTTGTTTTGTTATATGCAATTTTGTATTCAAGCTTTGATGTTTTAGAAGATCAACAATGCAATGTACATAGGTGTTTGTAAGGTATACTTGTAAAATTTAGTTATCTTATTAGTAACAAATATCTTTTAACACACATAGGTTGAAACTTAATATGAAATTCAAAATATTGGATTAGTGTATAACTTCCGCAATTTCAATCCATTATATTTCTTCTCGTGGATCATCAACATCAATACCCATTATTTATCTATTGTGTATAACTTTGATTTTTAGAGTAAAGTTTTAGTCTTCATGTCCCTTATATTTATTCATTTTATTGTATACAATTTTGTATACAAGCTTTGATGTTATTAGAAGATAGACAATACAATATCAATATAAGTGTTTGTAACGTATGCATGTAGTTTAAAGTTATTTTATTAGTTTACAAACGTCTTTTAACACGCAAATGTCCAAACTTAATACGAAATTTAAACAATTAGATTAGTGTATAACTTCCACAATTTCAGTCGATTATATTTATTCTTGTAGATCATCAACATCAATACCAATTATTTATTCATTATGTATAAGTTTGATTTTTAGAGTAAAAATTTAAACTTCACGTTCATTTGTGATTCTAGTCATTTTGTTATATGCAATTCTATATACAAACTTTGATGTTATAGAAGATGGACAATACAGTGTCAATATCGGTGTTTGTAAGGTATACACGTAGATTTTAGTTATCTTATTAGTTAACATATATCTTTTAACACATATGTCCAAACTTAATATGAAATTCAAACAATTTGATTAGTGTGTAACTTCCACAATTTCAGCCCATTATATTTCTTCATGTGGATCATGAACAACAATACCCATTATTGATTCATTTCATTCAATACAATTTGATAGACACAATATGCTAAATTTATTTTTATTTTCAATAAATGGATAAAGTATTTCCTAGGTTTGCTGAAACTCCAGAGGAGCTTTCAGTTCATCTTCAACAAATGGTTATTTGGTTAGAAAATGCAGCTGCTCATGATATACCCCAATATCAGAATCTTGACTACAAATATCAAGTTACAAACGTATAAGGGGTAGTTTGATGTTTATTAAAAAAAGATGAATTAAGCTCAACGATAAAAGCATATGTGTACATATTAGATTATCCAACAATGGTCCAAGATCACACTCGCAACCCATTTATGGTTTTGTGGGAGTGTTACCAAACATTGTATGAGAGATTCATAAATAGTGACGAATGTGCGATGGAAAGTGTTTTGGTAGATCTCAAAGAGAATGTGAGTGACATTAAACAATACATTAATAATAACAATGAAATAGATGAAAATGGTTTACACGCGATTTCGGCGTTTGTTTGGTTAACATGGATCTCATTAATACCAACATTCTCATCAAAGTTGAAGGAAACATAAAAATTTTGTTCCTATTGATCATGAGGTTTGATTTGTCAGTAATTGACAGGGATACAACTTGTGCAGACCTTGGTGGTTATATCGTCATGGACTGGACATAGCTTTACCTCAAGATTGTGTCGACTATGTGGCATAGCTTGTTGCTAATGACGATCTAGGTTTCTTGGCGGATTATGGTTGCAAAATTCGGATGGGATTCTTTGATCGGTTGAGTATCTTTACAATGATCAAACCGGTTCATCCAGTCTAGACCAACCAGCAAGGGATCAAATTTTGACCGATCCACATATAAATACTACTGATTTCGGGTACCCATTCGGATTCGGTTAGGGTCTATTCGGTTTTCAAATTTTTGGGGTTAAAGATTTCAGTCATATTTAGGTATTTATAAATTTTAGTTTGGGTTCGGTTCAGATCTTAGCGGGTTCATTTTGGGTTTGGATAACCCGTTTAAATTATTTTTTAAAAATTAAAATTCATATATACTTTAAATTTTTAAAAATCTAAAATAAAATAATATCCTTTATATACTAAAACACAAGTCACTTGATAAATTAGATTCTGACACATGGCATGTGCTCCACAATTTAAAGAAAAATGTAAATGCAAAACATTTGGACAACAAAAAATTGTGTTTCGTCTATTAACTGATTTATTTTTAGATAAATAAAAATTTCTAATATTTTTGCATACACCCATAATCTACTATCTTAGAAACCGCTTATCTCTTAAAGATGAGATTTAATCCATAATGTCATATATTTTGTTCTATCTCTACTCGCATTAAGAAATTGTAAATTCTTAATCCTCTGCAACGACTCTACGATTTTTCTCTAAAATTTCAATTTCTAATCAAATAAATTAAAACTTCTAATGATGAAACCATTTATAGTTTCTAGTCCAAGAGTTGCCTAAGACTCTTCAAAAGAATTTCTTTCAATGAAATGAGAAGAAAGAACACCTAGTTGAAGCCTAAAGTCTAAGTAAGTGAAAAAGGTAAATGTAAACAAAATATTTCAATAACATATTTAAATGGACTAATCAATTCTCAATTTGCTGGAATATGTTTATTTGTTGTTGTGGTAATATGTTTATTTGTTGTTGTGGTGATAGTTCACAAAATAAATTAATATAGTCTCAACTTAAAGCACATGTACAAAGCTCCTCAAAAAAATTTGAGAAACACCGGAAGTAGAAAATAAATTCAGGTTGTAGATAACTAGAAGGCAACAAGTGGAGTTAAGAAACTCATGTTCTAAAGAAAACTAGAAAAATCTATGTCTACTATTTAAATCACGACCTAACTTGATGGTAGGTTTTTCCTTAATCACTATTTGTGTGCTTATAATTATACAGATATGTAGTAATATTATTTTTGTTTACTCTCAGATTAAAATATAGATATACTACTACTTTCATAGTTTTTATTTGTAGATTCGGTTGGAAACAAAAATGTATGAGCAAATAAACCAATGCAAATTAATAAATTTAAAAGATTATCATGAAAGGAAATATTTTTTATTTGTATACAATGTTGCTCGCTTCTTTGGATGCCCTCTAAATGTCTCTTAATAACCGGCGATGCCGATTTTATTGAGCTAGTAGAAGCAATAAAAGCTAAGGACATCGAAGTATATTTGGGTAGACAATTGCGATGAAAAAACTCAAAGAGGCGGTGAAACCAGATCAGTAGTTCGAGTTACATTATTTGATAAAGTTTTCTCAAGGCAATTCATCATAGTTTACTTCATCAAATGTGTTTCTTTCTTTCTCTGAACCTTGCTTTTAGCTTCTAGTTATGATATTTCAGTCTGATGTTAACATTGCACATAATTATTAAACTATGTATGATATTTGTGTACTAACAAATAGTGTACAAGTTGCGTACTAAGTTATAGTTTTGAATGGAAAATCACATTTTATAATAAAAAGGAATATTATATAGTATGTTATCTTCTATTTGGATAAGAATGTCATCTTGGTTGCGATACATGTTGTCAAAAGGTACATCAATAAAGAAAATCTTATGTAATTCATCCAATTTTATTTCATGAGTACTTTGATAAATGTAATCATCAAAATTTCTCACAACCTTTTTGAATTCAATTAAAACACACATCACATCGGTGTTTCTATTGCTAAATCTCACATATAGTATTAGCAATACTCTAACAAAATCATAAATTGTTAGTGATATATAAACATCTATCGAATAATCAAAGCGGTACACATATATTTTTTCATTGATTCATTTTCACATACTGAAAGCTCTTGAATATACATACCCATACTCTTTTGCATCAAAAATATGATACATGTGGTATATTGAAATTACGCAATTCACCATGCAAATTTGCAAATTTCAACCAACCAATTATATGCTAGAAAAGCATGATGCTCCATTAAAATCTCAATGAATATAAGAAAAACTTGTTTCATGTATGAAAATTAAACCAAGTTGGAACTAAGTTAATCTGCACACGACTATCAAATAGTCTTGTGTGTTATATTTAAGAATGAGTAAGCGTTGTTGATAATTAACTAAAGAGTTTAATAAAATGAAAATACTATATCGAGTTTTTTTTTTTTGCATTGTTCTAATCGACTAACAAAACTAAAAAAGGTTTGTGGAAGACATACACATTCAGATTTGTAAATTTACATATAAGTTTTTATATGTGTTATTGACAAGGTTTTTGACTAATAGGATACACGACTAAAATCTACATTCATATTAAGCTGTTATTTGTGTTAATGACAAGGTTTTGTAGATAGCTGAAAAAAAGAGAATTATAGTCACTAGAAAAGTTTTATCTGCTCGCGATCGTAACTATAGTGTCACGATGTAAATTGATATTAACACATGTAATTTTCCCGATGGTTATCAGTTCGACACTTTTACTGATCAAACACTTAACGCATTAAAACAATTAGATACTTTCTACTTTCTTAGAAAAATACACATATACGGTGATCTTAAAAAATACTATGAGTTAGAAGAATGTTATTTGTCTACTGGAGAAACAATAACTAACATAATTGTTACGTATTTTCTTCAATTCTTATTTTTTTTTCTTGTTTTGGTCAGACATTTTCAAATTCTGCTTTGTTATTTTTTTTTATATGTATAACCATTGTCATTGCTAAGTGTTTAAACATCTTATGTTCTAAATTTCAAAACACCACTTCATATCAAATTATTAAATACTCAACTGTAAACATTTGTCGAGAGTTAAAAATGTCTTTGATGTACATGTGGTACATATGCATGCATATCAATATATGTTTCCCATAAACATAAATGCAAAAAGGTAATTATAATAAACTTTCTAATCAAAACATTAGCATTCAAAAGTAACCCACTGACAAAAATAGTTTAACATTTATCGGTTTATACAAATTATTTTTATGATATAATCAACGTTTTATAGATTTCTAAATTTTTTTTCGTTTCTTTAAGTCAAAATATTTAATTTTATCTGTTTTAGATTATACCAAGAAAAACATTTTATTTGTTCCTTTTCTCGTTATTAGACTTTTATAAAGAAGAATAAAACTGATCAAACAGGTATGGACTAACCGGCAGGAAATCAGATTTCGACCAGTCCACATATAAACACTTAAACGGTGTCGTTTTAAACAATTCGCCATAAAGGCAGGAGGCAAAAGCTCCGTCTCAGTTTCGAGATCTATTCCCGTCCGTAACGGCCACTTCTGGTACACAATCGTTATCTCTGTTAAGCCTCTGCGTAATTTGACTAAAGTCTCGCTCTGTCTCTCTCTCTCTCTCTCTCTCTTCGAACTAGTTTCAGCTCTAGGTTTCAGTCATTGTAATCTGATCTTGATTTCAGTACGAAGATCAACACATAGTAATAGATAAGCTAATTTGATGAATGTATGTATCTCTTATGTTTATTGCGAGGTGAGATTTGGAGAGAAACGATGGGAATCATAGAAAGTGGAACTGTATCAGGTAACTTGCCGACCAAGGATATCCATCTTCTATCTCCCGAGCCCTAGAGACTCTTGGCGGTATCCAAGGGATCCCAACTGTAAGCTATGAAGTTGATTAGTATCGAATTTGTAGATAAGTGGTTGACGGTTTATCTACTTTTGTTAGGAAATAGAGTCCACGTCAAACAAGCTTGAGTTACATTATTTAAAAGTATTGATCCGTGGTGAAGTGTAGAAGAATGGAAGTGTGTCCAAAATCTCCAGAAATCACATTTTGTATCAAAGAACTTGTAGAAGTTTTAAGTCAAAAAATTTGTGTCGTAATGTGTCTAGATTTTGCGCCAATTTCCGATGATCTCAGCCTCTACATCCTCTTTTAGCGAATTTAAGATAGTTTATGTGGGAGCATATCATGAATACATTGGAAATTTCTAACTGAATCCGTGGATTATAAGATGATAATTAAGTTCCTCTTTGTGACAAGGTCAAAGCGAAGCTGGGAAGACATTTGTGCTTAAAGTATTTCCTTTCAAATTTCAAACATTTCTACAGCTATTTGAACTTGAAGACGAGTACATTCAGCGAGAGATAAGAAAGCCTCCCAAGAAAACTACTTGTAATTTGATTTCATGTGCTTTGTTGCCAGTATAAAACAGGATGGTTCTCAGAACCGCTGCTTGATAATCTGAGACTCCGAGTAGCTGTGAGGTTTGTATCTGTGTTTCGAAGATGTTTTTAAATCTATTCAAGATGAGTTTCAGAGGTCAGAGAAGACGCGAATTCAGAAAGATTCACTGATATCTTGCCAACCAGACAACATAACTTCATTTTTTTTAATGTTCTTCACGTTTTAGTCATTCTAGATAGTCATTGTTGACTTAAAGCAATGAGGAGCCATCAGGCAAAGCATATGTGACACTTGAACTGTTCTTCACCTGCGTTTTCAGTCACCATGTAGATTGAATCTGTTTCCCCCATACTGCGCAAGATTATTCGCTTCCACCTAGCTTGGGACCCCAAACGTTAAGCCTATACATACATAAGTTTCCATCCCACGTCCAAGCTCCATTTCACTTCCACCCACTTTAGCAACAGAGTCTTTGAAAAGCTTATCAACAACAGAAACAATCTCTATAGCATTGACAACAGAAACAGTCTCAGTACTGAATCTCAAAACCAGTTTCTTTAGTCCAATTGGGTAACAGAAACTTTTTAAACAAAGAAGAGGCAGTAGTAGGCTACTAACTAGTAGCATTGTGACCAGAGCTTTGCAAGATGAGATTCTTATGCGCTATCTCTCCCTGGCCTGGACTTTGATGTCAAGAATCAATGTCAGACCATTCTCATACACACTGAAAGAAGACTCGTTCACTATTGTTGTTTTGGGCAGAAATGGAGCCTGACAAAGTAGCTTCCTTGAGCTCTATACCTTCAAAACGTAATGGGGAAAACACGAGCAGACTTATAAATCTGAGGGAAAGCTGAACTCTTTATGGCATCAAAACCTGGTGAAGAACCAAGTGTCAAACTGTTGTTGGGAGACATCTTCCATCTGCTTTGGTTCAAGTGGTTGAGCCGCAGTCAACAAGGAAACTAGTGGGTTGAGCTTCTCCATAGCCAACAACACAAGTGATGATTATATTATTTAGGAACACTAAAAATTAATAGTGTTTATTACTGACACCAAGAAAATAAATTTGTGTGTTCTAATATGTAGCTATAAACAAACTAGTGAACGTTTGTAATAAGTTTTTTTTTGGAATTAGTTCAAAAAAGAAAAAAAAAATTATAAAAATATTCTAACTAGATTCTATTAATTAATTTTCATATTTAAATATATATCAACTTTTAAATTATTTTCATTTAACACCTCTGATTTAACAGAATATCAATGTTTTATCTTTTAATCTAACCTATACTAAAAGCAAGATATCAAGCCCTCTAAACGTGTCCACATCAGCTGAAAAAATCAGCCAATTAGAGATCCTTAACTAGCCATGTCATTTAGGTTAAAATATTGAAACAATATTGACTTCAATTGTATTCACTAAAAACTTGATCGATTGGTTTTACTTCGTGTTTATGTTCTCTGGAAAACGTTTTGGTAGTGATCGTAATAAGCACAAGTTTCAGCCAAAACGTTTTGCCTCAACACAATCAGTCTCCGATTTCCCTCCTCTCTTACTAGCCGCTGATGCCGCCTTTCAGATCTCCAATAACCCTCAAACCACCACCAAAAAACATAAACATAAGCCGCTTCAAAAACCAGGCCATACTGCGTTAAGACTGATTTCCCTACAATGTTCCATCTCTTCTCTCCTCATACATCTCCACCAACCGCTTTGACTATGTCCTTTCTCCACTGGTTTGTTTCTGATCGATTCTCACGTTTGTGTCTAATATTTTCTTTGGATATGGCGCTTCAGTGTTTTATATATCTAATGAAGTTTTTTTCTCGCTCTCTGTGAAATGTTGTTATGCAGATGGCCCTTCGTATAAGCCGATCTTAGTGGAAGGAAACGGACACTCAGGTTCTACCAGTCTCTGGCTCTGAATTACTCTTACAGGTTGTTTTGAATTTCTTGCTTTTTGTTAATTTTTTTTCAAGATTATAGTCTTTTCTGTACAAGAGAATCTTCAATTAAGCTCTAACTTTCTATTCCTTCTTTCTTTCTTTAGTTTTGTTTAATGTGATTCTACTATGAAGTTATGGTTGAGGGCTCCGCTGGTTAACTCTGATGGTGATTCAAAGGATGCTTTCCCAAATAATCTGGTAAGACGTAGGACCAAAATTGATGCAATGAATTGATTTTTAACCTCTAGCCATTAATTTTCATTGTCTTTGCTGAATTTCAGGTTTATGTGCTTAACGGCTGCGTTTTCTGTTTTGCCGTAGGTGTTCTCCATGTGATGTTGAAACGTGGGTTTGCTTTCAGTGTCTACAATATGAACATCCTCTTGGAGGGTTTATGCAAGAATCTGGAATACGACAAAACTGTTACTTTGCTTCTTGAGGTAAAGTTTGAGTTCTCCGCCGCCGGATGCTGTTAGCTACAGCTATGTTATAAGAGGCTTATGCGAGGGGAAATAGTTGTAGAAAGCATTGGAATTGTCGAATGATATGCAAGGCATCCATAATAAGCACTGATATAAGTGTATAACCCTTTCACCACATCGTAATAAACTCAATTTTGAACTCATGTTATTATTCACAAATTAGTCTAATTTGGGTCTGCAGTCGTTTTTAACAAATGCTCAGAGGTTCTATGATGTCATGTTAGTACATAGGATTGCAGTTTGTTGGCGTTTTTGGGCTCTTTTAACCATTGCTAGGTTTGAGTTTAATTTTAATTTTTATTAGATAAGAGTTTGTAAAATGCAGATGGAGAATACAGTTTATGCATTGAATAACAGTATAAACACAAAAGCATATGATAATTTTGACACATAATCTTTCTTGCAACATGCCATCAATTTTGCTGCAAAACATTGGGGTCTTCAGTGCCTTTTACGAGATAAGTGAGTCATATTCTGCTCGACTCTTTGGCTGACTTCACTTGCTTGCCTGTTTCTAAATATGTTGTGTAGCCAGGGGATATCATGCCTCCTCACTGTTACTATGGAATGAAAGCTGAAGCTAAATGTAGAAATAGAGGCCCCGACACTTGAGTCTGAAGGTAAATTTGCATTCCCTATCTTTGCAAAACTTATGTTCAGTGATTGAGTAGTGTGCTTGGTACAGCTCAAGAATACAGAATAAAGCCTGCTTACTTTGTTTCTCATAATCTCCTTCACCAGCTTGAATAGGGGAACACCAAACCCATTTCAACATCGCAGGTATTAAGAAAAATTCTGCAAACTTGGTATCAGAAGCTGCAAAGGTAAAGTTAGCCAATGCAACATCATGTTTGTATTAAGTATTAACTATTTAGTTCACATGAGCACATCATAATAAGATGTCAAGCCATTCTTCAGTATTATATCATAACCTTTCTTTCTTTAAACTAAAAAATTAAAACGACTACCTCTTCTATTAGGTTTTTCTTTTCTTTATATATGCGACTAAAAGTAGATGTCACTACTATGTTTTTATTTTCTTTTTCTCTTACTAGCTTAATTGGGTATTTTTGTTGTTTATTGGTGTATAAGGGTCGTCTGCTCAAGAGATTAAAAATTTCCTTAAGAGATTTGAAGTTGGATCTGGTCCTCTACTTAGGGTTAGTCTCCTGATTATTATTTTTTTTTACTGAAGTTGTCTCTTGATTTTTTATCCTTATAAATACTGTATTACTTTTGAAAATTTAATTTTTTCAAAAGCTTGTAGTGTGTTGATTGATTTTTTTCATGGTTCTGACTGGTATATATATATATAAATATATATATATATATGCATGCCTATACATACACTCTCTTATACTCTTTGTTATACGGTCAAAACAGTGTTCCAACAATGAATTCAATACAATAGAGCACATTGGTAGACTTCTACTCTTCAGTGATCTCTTAAGTTTTCAGAGGTTCAAAGAGTTCTATGCTTCAACCACTATCTCCACTGAGGATGAACCTTACAAAGGTCTTAGTAATCTGGTAAAGTGCTCCAATCTCTTTCATAATGTTGTTTATATTTTTATTTCTTCCTCATAACTTCAATTGATCTTGCCGTGCAATGAATGCATGACAATACATGAGTGTTTTCAGTGACTTACGGTCCAACAAGCAAATGACAGTTTTCTTGATAATAAACGAAATCTTAACATTTGAGATCTATATCTTTATCTTTTGCTAAGTTTTTTGTTGGTTTTTTTTTTGTTGTGACTGGACTGGTTTGGTTAGTTAGCCCCTGCAGGAGACTTATTTTCTTACTTGGATGATCTGGCAAATTCATTGGATATTCAGGCTTACATAAGAGAGTGTGTTTGGACAGCCGGAAATTGATTTCCCATCCCAACACCGTCTAGCTAGCTAGCATCAATAGCGTATGACACCGTTAGATTGCCATTAAAAGCAAATCCACAAAAAAATGATTCATCTCCTTACCACTTCGGTTTTCTCCTTGTGAAATTAATAGAATTTTCTCATATGTATTCACCCTCTTAATGTTTTGTGGTTTTTGGGAATGTTTGTGTTTAAGTAAAAATAAGAATTTCGTTTCAGCAATTCAAATAATATGTGTATGGTTTTATATCAGGATGTCTACTCATATTGTTTTATAAAACACATATACAGTCAAAAACTGTTAAATACATTACACAAAATCTTGATCTTAATTTGATATGACAAAATAGATAGATTAAGATAATTAAACTATGAACTTTTTTACCAAATACAAAAAAATAATATTTAATTTAAGATAATGTAATAAATTTAGTTAAGCGAACATTTTAAATAAATGTCGCAAGTCATACTCTTAACTAAAATAAATTAACTTACTATTTTTTACATTTAGTTACTATAATTATAGAAATTAGTGCATTCATTATAGAAAATTTATTATATTTTTAATATGTGTGAACAAATGAAAAAATTATATTTGTGGATTAAGGGAGCAATAAAAAATTCATATAATATAAATATAACAAATTAATTAAATGATTAAAAAAGCATTTATTTGAATTTCACTCTTTTTACAATTAACTCAAAACTAAGTGATATAGATAGTCAATTAAAATGGGTTTATCTTCTTATTTGATGCTGTAAAAATGGAGGTCATTGTTGGTTTACTTTAAATAAGTACAAACGACACATAAAATAATAAATGTTAAAATGTCAATCATTTTGACACAGAAAATTAATGTTGATCAACAATGTTCTAATTTTCTATTCAGAACATCAACGCAGCTCATTTTAAAGAATTATATCAAATACAATTCAATTATTTTTTTCAAAATTACAACTTAACTACTGATCGCCTCAACAACAAATATTTTGAACACCACTAAAATTTTCAAAGCTTCGTAAAGAGGAACAAAAAAAGTTATTCACACATGAAGTCAACACTTAACTTAGCATCCTACAATAAATAAAGCTTTCCGTAACAAACAACATTTCAACGACAAAACATCTCATTTACCCATATTTGCAAAAGCTAAACATTCGATATTAACTAAAACTCATTTTATAATATTTAAAATTCAAACAACAATTAAAATTTTAAGTTTTTATGTAGCAAAAATCCGCGCGTAGCGCGGACAAACGATCTAGTTGTTATAATGATAAGATATTGTCTAACTAAAATAATAATAAATTTCAAAAATTTGTGTATGGGCAAATCTCCAAAATAGCACATTTCTAAGTTTATATCACAAAAATAGCATTCAAAAATGACCAAAATAGGACCTTTCTAAGTTTATCCTTTGAAATTTTTAATTTTTTTATTTTTCAAAATTTGAAATCTTATCCCCAAAACCTCATTTCTCAACTTTAAACCCTAAACCCTAAACCCTAAACCCTAAACTCTAAACCTTAAACTCTAAACCCTAAACCCTAAACCCTAAACTCTAAACCCTAAACCCTAAACCCTAAACCCTAAACCCTAAACTCTAAACCCTAAACCCTAAATCCTAAACCCCACCCTTTAACTCTAAACCCTAAGTTTGTGACTTTTGATAAAACATTAAGTGCTATTTTTGTGACTTTTGACATTGAGTGCTAGTTTGGGAACAAAAACTTGATTTAATGCTATTTTTGTCTTTTTCTTTTTGTGTATCGTGTGTCCGTCCTCGCAAAATATTGTTTAACTAAAATAATAAAATATTTTTTACTAAAATAATAAATTATTGTTTAACTAAAATTAATCATGTGTCCTTCCTCACAAAAAGGAGCCACATCTGATCATATGTCTGTTTAATAGTAAAAGACCAAACCGAAACCTTAGTATAAAGTCAGTTTAAAAGGGTCACAAACATTAGAAAGCCGAAATTAAAATAAAGCCGGCAAAAAGTAATATAAACAACGCTAAGTTAGCATAATTTGTTTTGGAAATTTAATAAATCAACCCAAATACCAAAAAATAGGATTCGATTACACATCGACTCATACAAAACAATTCAATTAACGGTTCCTAAAATAACTTGAACACGTCAAGGAACAAAAGAAATTTGTATACTACGTAAAACATCACTTTGAGAAATTATAATGGAATAGTACTGTGATGACCTTTTTTCTTATATTTTCCCACTTTCGAATCTGATATGAAGTAGCTAAATTAGAAGGAGACCTTGCATATAATTCTAATAGTTATACTTGATTACTACAAGCTTTGAAAAGGAAAATTAGAAAATGCTGAAATTTGTACATATATTCTATATACGATGATTAATAAATTTAACATTTCGTAGAAAAGGAAAAGAAAGTATACGATGATTATTCATTTTTACTACCACTAAAAAGACATTTTTAAAAATATTTTCTTCATTAATTGACAAAAGACTCTTATACACTTGTTTTCTATATATAATAAATAAATAAAAAAAATATTTTTTATATTTTTGAATTATACTTTTTGAAATTTGAACTTTTTAATAATTTTCTTTTTTTTTGAATTTTTCGTATTCTAATTTTTTTTTCAAAATTTCTTTTTGAAAATCAAAAATTATGTTTGAAACTATTTTTTAAAAAATTATATTTTTTAACTATTTATTAGAATTCTAAATTTCACATTTCAAAAACCCTACCCCACCCCTCAAATCTAAACCCTAATTCTAGATTAGTTAATCCTAGGGGTATAAAACTTTTTTCCCTTCATTAAAAGTTGATCACTTTTGTGGTTTCCAAAGTTATGTGGAAGAGTCTCAATTCTTTCTCTGGATTTTAATCCAATGAATTGGATCTTGACCTTGCAGGTCATTATTTTCATTTTTATACATATAAATATTTGATGTACATGATTAGTGGTATATAATTTTAACTTTTACAATATTACTAATAGTTTAATATAATATATTAAACACAATAATATTATACTTTGCATGCAGTAATTTAATTTATTGTTTCAAATTCTTAGTTATATATCTCTTATTAAAACATGAACACTAACTAAAATTGTACATTGTGTTATATTTATGACAAATTTTGTTCAATTTAATATTAACTTTGATATTAAATTTCCTACGATTATAATTGTATTTTAGGTTTTGGTCATACATATATGTTAATCGAATTATTTGTATGAATTAGATCTTTGGCTGAATAACTATATTAAGTGTAATTTATAGAAACCTACGCTTAATTTAAATTATTATACCAGAAATTACAGTGTGTATCTCTTTATTATCTATGTTTTTGGAGGTTTCCTATGTTGTCTACTCGTGATTTACTTTTCTACCACAAAGCTCTTGGATTATTTACAATGAATTTTTCAATGTTAAACTTTTATTTGCAATTCTTCATCTGCCATATATCATGTTATATAGTTAACACTTCAAATAAAAATATTCACATGAAATAATTTTTTTAAATGATTCATCTGTCATTTATGTTAATGACATAAATTGGTACAATACTTATTGCAATTTCAAAATTAAATAAAAGAAAAAAACAAAAGCAATTACATTAATAAATAATAAATTAATATGGTCGATATAAAAATAGGCTTGATTATCTTTTTGTAAACAAAACAGCGATATACTTCTATTATTGAAGAATATAACTAAACCGGCTACTATATTTAATAACAGAAACTGAATGCACTTTCAAAATAACATTTGTAGACTCATCATTCATATTGATAGTATATTTTCAATAGTGTGGTACAAAATTCTAAATTAACAAATCTTAACTGTTAAAGATAAAAGATTTACTTGAAAAAATATTATGTTAAATTAATATCACAAATTTAATACATAATTGTACATGAGTTTAGTATAATTACAAAATTAATTAGATATTTAAAAAGGTTTATTTTAGTAAAAATGAAATATACATTTATATTTCAAATAATTACGAAATTACTTAAATATTTAAAAATTTTATTTTAGTAAAAAATGAAATATAAATTTATATTTTAAAAAGTTACGAAATTAGTTAAATATTTAAAAGGTCTATTTTAGTAAAAATGAAATATACATTTATATTTTAAATAATTACAAAATTAGTTAAATATTTAAAAGGTTTATTTTAGTAAAAATGAAATATAAATTTATATTTTAAACAATTACGAAATTAATTAAATATTTTAAAGGCTTATTTAAGTAAAAATGAAATATACATTTATATTTTAAATAATCACGAAATTAATTAAATATTTAAAAGTAAGTGAAAAATGAAATATATATTTATATTGTAAATAAATACTAAAGTATTTACTCAGATAGAGAACGACCACCAGTGATGCTTGGACCTACAGTTGATGCTTTAAAGTCGTTTTGCTGGAAAATTCGATGTCTACCAAAGATGAAACATTTTTTATGGCAACTACTGACAAGATATATAGCAGTCAAGAAGAATCTGCATGCGCGAGGGATAACTGGTGATATATGTTATGCACGATGCGGAGCTGATGAGGAATCAATTAATCAAGTGTTTTTTGAATGTCCTCCAGCACTACAGGTTTGGGCGCTATCGAAGATACCATCAAATCCCGCTATCTTTCCAACAAGGTCTTTTTTTACAAATATGGATCATCTTTTCTGGCGGGTTTCTCCGCAACTAGATGATCATCAGTTTGCATGGATTCTATGGTATATCTGGAAAGGAAAGAATAATAAAGTCTTTAGTAATCTTGAAAGTCCACACTATGGGCTGAAGCGCAGATAGTGAAGGAACAGAGGGTAGGGCCACATGTTAGAGGTTCCGGCATTACCATTAATCCAAGGAAAATGGTGTTTCACAGATGGTTCCTGGAAAGAGGATATTGGTTTCTCCGGATAGGGGTGGTTTAGTACTTTAGAAGGTTTTGAGGGGCTGATGGGAGCAAAGAATGTTCGGGCTAGTCTATCTCCTCTACATGCGGAGATGGAAGCATTACTTTTGGCAATGGAATGCATGAGGAACTTACGTCAATTTCAGGTTACGTTTGCAACGGATTGTTCTCAATTGGTGAAGATGGTTTCGGACCAGAAGAATGGTCAGCTTTTGCAAGTTATTTAGACGATGTTAAAGCCCTGAAAGAAAAATTTTCCCGATCAGAGATTGTCCATGTGCCAAGAACGCAAAATACAAAGGCGGATAGCCTAGAATGTAGTGCCAGGAAGCAGCCGTCTTTCGTCGTTCACATGGATCAACATCTCTCAGTTTGGTTCACAGAGTCTGTATGAGTCTGTTTATGCTGATGACAAAAAAAAAAAAACTAAAGTAATAAAAATTTTAAAATTTTTTGCTTTGATGAAAAATGAAATATATATTTATATTGTAAATTAAAATATATGAAATTTTTATATTCAGATGTAATTCAAAGAAAATATGAGAATATTTATTTGATTTTTTTTGGAATCGTTAAAATAATTCAAATAAGTATACAAAAATTCATTTCATTAATTTTTTAAGAGATGGTCTAACTTAAAAAAAAATCACACAATTGTGACTTCTATTTTAATACTCTCTCTGTTCCCGAAAGTAAGATTTTCTAGAGTACGCACGTTTATTAAGAATTTAATAAATATTTATAATTTAATTTATTTTTTACTTTATTATACAATTTCCAATAACTTTCTACCAATGAAATTTAATCAATTCAAATATTTTCAATTAATGTTCCTCAAAAGTATAAAAAAAGTACCTTAAAAATATATAAAATCTATCTTTGTGGAACAAGAAAAGAATCTAAAAAATCTTACTTTTGGGAACGGAGAGAGTAGAATATATGTTGCCAATCTAAAATATGCATGATTCTCAACAATAATATAAATAATATTTGAACTTTTTAAACATTCAATACACCTATTGTTATTATAACTAGTGTTGACTGGAGATTAAAATCCACCCAGGATCCAGCCCAAAAACTGCACCAGTCCAGCCTTTGTTGAGTCAGTGTCAGCCTTTTTCTTTACATTTTCCCACTGATTCTTTTAGTCACGCTCATGATTTACCATTTTGACATAGATTTTCTTCTTTATTTTATAAAAATATTAACAACTGAGTTAGATGGTACATTATGGTATATATACAATTTGTATAAGAATGCATGTTATAGAACAAATGTTGTTGGTATGATAAAACAGTGTGTGATAATAGTCGAATAGTAATAAAAAAGTGAAGTAAGAAATATATATCACTTTCGTGGTTCTTTTTGAGTAATCAAAATTTGGAAAATGTCAAGTCACTTTCTTGGTTACTTCCCAGGTTACATCGGGAGAGTCAACTTTTCTTTCATTTCAGTCTTATGAATGCGCCGATCTATAACATGCATGATTCTCAACAATGATATAAGTAATATTTTTTTAATCATTTACTAACCACAACCTATTGTTTATATAACTATTTTGAATGGAGATCAGCCGCCCAACTCAAAAATTGCACCAGTCCAGCCGTAACCATTCACAGCTCACAGCCTGAAAATCTTGACTGGAGAAACGTTTTTAGCAGTATACTACTTAGAGCAGCCGTATTAATGAACCCCCGGTTGGGGTTCATCATGTGAATTTTTTATTATTATTTTTTTTCATTTTTCGTTTGATATTTACAAAAAAAAAAAAAAAATTGACCAATAGCGGACCGCCACGTGGCGTGGGGCCCGCTGAACAGTAACAACCCGGGTTCATGCAGAAGGAGCGTTGCGAGACAGAGTCGTGACTGTAGCATAGTTTAATTTTTTTTTTTTCGGGAAGCGTGTGAACCCCCCTTATGAACTCCTAATGCTGGTGCCCTTAGGCATCTCCAACCATAACATTAAATTTGGCATTTTGGTGTTAATTTTTTTTTTTCATCACCAATCATCACACCAATTTCCACCCCAAAATAACATTTTACTAGATTTTGATCCGAACGTCCGTACGGATATTTTTAATTAAAATTTCAAAATATTACATTACTTTAATTTTTACAACATATATATCTATTTTTCGTGGTGCATTATAAGAAGTTATTCTTTATTATTTATGATTTTATTTTTTATAAAATTTGAAATATTATCATTTTCGGTTTGAATATTTATCGTCAAGATTGTATATTTTGCCAAAAAAACTTTAGAAAATTACACAACTATTTTTGATTTTGGAAGATTACATGAACTTTTAATTTTTTTTTTGTTACTACATTAATACATTATTTTATAAAAATATTTTCATTTTTAATAATTTTTTCTAATTTTTTCTCTACAGATTTTGTTATATTTAAAATAAAAATAAATTTATAATTAAAACTTGATTTGTCATTAATAGTTTAAATGTATTATTAAAATTTCATAATTTTCTAATAATATATTTTTAAAATAGTATATGAACTAAGGGTTACTATATAAAATTATATTTTTGTATATAAACATTTTTAAACAGTATATTGTTGAGAGTTTCAAAATAAATAAAAAGAGAACATATAGTTATAGATATAAAAATTTAACCTATGCTAATAAATATATTTTTGTATAAAAATATTATATAGTTTACGAATTTTAACACATTTTAATAATAAGTGATAGTTTATTTAAATGAAACAATTTTTTATTATTAATTTACCTATTTAATATACTTTTTCATATTTAATTCATAACTCACTTCTATTTTTATCTAATACAGAATATAATTATAAAATTTATAAAAATAGTGTATTATTTTTATTTTATTGTTTTAGAATAAAATTATAATTAAAATTGATTTATAATAATATTATATTAGTAATTACGAAATTAATTAATTTGCTATTTTATAAAAAAATATTTAATTTTTAGTAAGATTTTGTTAGATTCTTTCTCAACAAATTTGTTATAATTAAAAAATAAAATTCAAATTTATAGTTGGTTTATTATTAATGTAAATAATCAAATATGTCATATTAACTAATTCTTAAGTGGTCCTACTATGACTTGTTAATAGTAGATAAAAAATAGGACCCTAAATTAATAGATTAGATATTATTATAACTCTTTTTGTTTTGGTAGTTGAATAAATTAATTATTTATAATTTTCTAATTATATTTATCACATTTATTTAAAATTTATTTATCAAATTTGATAATTTTATCTTTCTGTTTATTTATATATTATTATTTTATTTATTTTTTATAATTATTTATTTATTATATTTAAAATATTAGTCAAAATTTTAATTTTATACATTTAAAATAAAATTATTTTATTTTGTTACGATTTAATATTGTGATATATTCATTTAACTATAAGGTAAAACTTATTAAAAAAACTAAGCTATTTATAATTAAATAGAAAGTAATAAAATATATTATTTTAATATTTTATGTGATGAATATGTTACATCAAATTTGATGTAACACTATTAGCATTACACCAAATTTGGTGGAATGGTATCACTTTTGGTGTCTCGATGAAAATGAAATGATAGCAAAGTTGATGTTTTGGTGTCTCATTGGAGATGATCTTACTATTTGTCGAACGTTTTTGTGGGAACATATTAATGATTGAAATTAGTACAAAGTAGTGTTTTCCTCTCTACAAGTTAGCAAGTCGATCTTCGACAATTTCATGTCACGTTTGCAATATATTGTTCTCAGTTGGTGAAGATGGTTTCAAAACCAAAAAATGGCATGCATATGCATCATACCCCGAAGATATTCATCGCCTGAAGGAAAGCTTTCCTACTTTCCATCTCACACATGTACCTCAGACTCAGAATACAAGGGCAGATAACCTTGCACATGGTGCACGAAGTCAGCCGTCCTATTTTAATCATATGGATACAGAGTCACCCGTTTAGCTAGGAGAGTCTTAATCGAGTCTATTTATGTCAATGACAAAAAAAAAAAGGTTAGCTAGTCAATCTCTACAATCTAATGCTTCTTAAATATGTTTTCATCTCCATTTAAAAATGATTATTGAAGTGATAACTTCATCAAAAAATTTAATAAAACAAAGGGGAAACATGTATTATGCTAACTACAAAAACAAACATGTATTATGCTAACTACAAAAATAAACAAGTATTATCTAATTATTTTTCACTACTTAGCTTTAGTAAAGAAAAGCATATGGAAGTTCCTTATAATTGTATTATGTTATTATTTTTCTCTACTTCAGTAAAAGTTTATTATGAATGTTTCCTTAACATATATATCATGTTAGAGTTATTCTTGGGTTCACCAACCAATAAGATTTCGTTATTTCATATTTGATATCCTTTAGAAAATGAAACAAAATATTGTCAAATTATATTATGTTTTTAAAATCAAAAAGTAAAAAATAAATTAAAAAATAAATTAAAAAATAATAGTAGTTACAAAAAAAAAACATCGTATATTTGTCTCTATTTTAGTCAAAAAACATATATTGTAGTTCCTTTGCATATATATATAGATATAATGCTATTATTTTCTCCATGTTAGTAAACAAATCATATGGTAGTTCCTTAACATATGTAGTCTGTTAATATACACTTATACACACGTTTATATCCTGCATATCAGAAGTAAAACTTGTCTTCTTCCTCTCTCTCTCTCCTGCGACAACAATGGCGCAACAGCTTTTCTATTCCTCTCCTCATTCTTATTCTTCAACCTCAAAGGGTTGTCATATCTTTCTCACGAGCCGCAACGGTCTCCTCCTCCTTGTGGCTCTCCTCATCATCTTCGGTGTATTCTTACCCTGGGCAGGATCTCCCTTATTATCATCAACCTCGAAGTTATCACTGTTTCCTAACAGAACCTCTTCTTCTTCATTTCCCACCAACTGGCCCAACTATTCTCTCGCTCAAGCAGCCAAGTTCGTCGCTAAGGACGGGACAGTGATCGTATGCACCGTTAGCTATCCCTTATTGCCTTTCCTTAACAACTGGTTAATTAGCGTATCTAGACAGAAGCATCAAGACAAAGTCCTTGTGATCGCTGAGGATTACGCTACTCTCTACAAGATTAACAAAAAGTGGCCTGGCCATGCGGTTCTCGTCCCCCCAGCTCTCAATTCTCAGACCGCACATAAGTTCGGTTCCGGGGTATATATACTTTCACAAAATTTCTGAGTTTGCTCGATTTTGAATGATTCTGTATTCCCCGTTTCAAAACCTATCTTGCAACTAATTTTCTAACATCCAAATCTAGGGTTTCTTCAATTTTACATCTCGGAGGCCGCAACATCTCTTGCAACTTTTGGAGCTAGGTTATAATGTGATGTACAACGATGTTGATATGGTCTGGTTGCAAGATCCTTTTCAGTATTTACAAGGAAGCCATGACGCATACTTCACCGATGACAGGACCAGAGTATGTGCATTTTTATTCACACATATTTTTTTTTTATTCACACATCTCCTTGACATTTTAGAGTTTATTTATTTATTTATTAAATTTTAATTCTCCGGTTGTTTTGGGTGCCAGATTAAGCCTTTGAACCATTCCCATGGTTTACCACCTCCGGATCGAAAGGGAGTGACTTATATATGTAGCTGCATGATTTTCTTGCGTCCCAAGTATGGAGCAAAGCTTCTCGTGAAGAAATGGATTCAGGAACTTCATGCTGGTTCAAACGCATACGAAGGAAATGATCAGCCTGCTTTTAACTGGGCACTCAACAAAACCGCTCATCAGGTATTTTTTGGGGTTTAAAGCTTATAATCTCAAAAGAGTCGACCTTCATTTACTTATGTAACGCCTATAATCTACTTATGAATGTTCGATTACGGTTTTTGAACTAATTCATCTGTTTGAATTCATACTCAACTCCTTTTGGTGATCTTCTCTTCTGCAGCTAGATCTATACTTGCTACCGCAAGCAGCGTTTCCAACAGGGGGATTGTATTTCAAGAACAAGACATGGGTTGAAGAGACAAAGGGGAAACATGTCATAGTCCACAACAACTACATTATCGGTTACAATAATAAGATGAAACGTTTCCATGACTTTGGTCTATGGCTAGTTGATGATCATGCTTTTGAGTCCCCACTGGGAAAACTAGAGTAAAATTTGAATGCCTTGTTATGTTTGAATGTTATATTATAGGAGAGAGGACAACTCTATTTCTTGTTAAGTCCGACTCTAAGCTCGGAATACCTGAGTTATCAAAAGAGAGAGAGAGAGTAAAATGTTGTTGTCCAGATGACCAATCCATTCACAAGAAAACAGAACGAAAAGAGACATTTCTATATTGACTGTGCTCAAGGAAGATGCATATGTGTATCTCATCTAGAAACAGAGATCGGTTTTTTTTTTTTTTTTTTGTTAGCAGAAACAGAGATCGGTTAAAGGATTGAAGAGAGGAATATCTGAAAAAAAATTATATTATTAACCAAATATTGATTCGATATGTAAAATAAATAAACTAAAAATTAAATTTTCAAATAAGTATAATAATAATTTATTGTAAAATATAATATTTCAATATAAAAATTAATTTGTTTTAAATATAATCTAAGAACTATATAATTAGTTTGTGAATATTTTTTTTACAAAATTTGCAGAGGTGTATCCAATCGAGAGTTTTTTTTTTATCATTTGTTTAAAAATGCCAGATCTACTGTTTAAGCTTAGACAAATTTATCCGGAATCGAAAAATTGAACCGCACCGAATAAAAAAAACCAAAATCAAAACAGAATCAAATTTCATAAATATCCGAGCGGATCATATATCTTTAGAACTGAAAAAAAAATCTGATAAGAACCAAAATCGAGAACTGAATGAGAACATAAATTTTTAAAATACAAATTATATACCTAAAAGATTAATTATATTTAGTTTTAAATAACCAATTATCGTAACAAAATATTTATAAACTGAATTACTCAAAACCCAAATAATCCGAATATATTTATCTGAAATATTAAAAATATCGAACTACCCGATATTTAAATCTGAATTACTTGAATTACTGGATATTTAAACTGAAAAATTCGATTTTTTCCCATATTATTCAAAATATTTCGAAAACCGGAACCAAACTGAAAACGAATTGGATCCAAATTGTTTTGGATATTAGCCGGTTCCAACTCTTTCTACTTGAACCGAACCAAAAACCAAAATAACCAAACCGAAACAAAACCAAATTTTGTAAATACTCGAACGTTTCCAAAAATTTTAAAACTGCAAACCGAAAACAAAAAATACCCAAAATGAAACTGAAAATCAAAATACCCAAAATTTATTGGATACACCCGTCCTTCCCCCGCAGAAATAATAAAGATTATATAATTTACTAATATATATATATATATAGGTTTATGGGTATGTAAAAAGTTATAGATACTTGTGATTCTTCGTTTTCATAGAATAGATTAAATAACAATATTTCTTTGATTCATAGAATCACTAATATATGAATTTTCCAAACCAAAACGAAACAAATAACAAATTGAATTAAAGTTTAAGAATATTTTTGCTCACCCCAGCAATATTTTTAGTTTATTAGTTTATAAGTTGATATTTTGAAAAATCTTATATTCAATTCGGTCACAAGATTGAAGCACCCATCAGATATGAATTACAAGACATTTTAGGGATACTGAATTTAGGTAAAAAATGATCATATTTTGGAATCCTTGGTAATTTGGGAGGATTAAAAACACAAGTTTTTTTTATTTTATTCAATATCGTTTAAATAATAGAGTAAATAGATGGATCTTTAAGTTTTTCACTAATTTGGGGGGAGGGGGAGGGGGCCTGGGTGGGGGTGGGGAAGGAAGTGATTATAAAATCGGTGGTAAAGACTTTGCCAAACCAAAACGGTAACGAAGAAGCTAATGAATACAATGATACAATTTTGGTGGAGACCAGGGGCAATACTAAAGGTATGCATTGGGAATCATGGGTAAACTATGTAGTATTAAGGACGAAGAAGGCTTAGGGTTTAAATACCTCACATATTTTAATACATCGATGCTTGGGAAGCAATTTTGTGTTCAAAAGACGGTATTTCAGGAATGCATAACCCCTGGAACCAAATAGCTCGTACTCATTGTCCTACGGCTGGTGCAGTATTGTCTCTGCTAGATCTCTGGTTAGCAAATGACTAATCAAAAGGATGGGATCATGATCATCCATCTCAATATGGAATGATCTTTGGCTCTCATCCACTCGCTCGAGACCAGCAGATAAAAATCAACACAATCTTTACCCAGACCGTACAGTAGATTATCTCATCAATGTAACATCGAGAACATGGAATTTACAGGTCATTCGGAATCTGGTGGATCCTCAAGATACGAAAATAATTGAAAATATACCATTAAGTCAAATTCAAACAGCAGATCGTGATGGATGCATTTTACTAATATTGAGACATACACAATTAAATCTGGATATCAAGTAGAACGAGTATACCCGAATAGAGAAAGAACGCTACCAGAGTATGGTCTTTCAGTTTCTCCACTGAAGGCTTTCTGCTAGAAAATACGATGTCCACCTAAAGATGAAACATTTTTATGGAAACTGGTATCTGCAGGATGTATAGCGGTTAAGAAAAAAATAAGAGCAAGAGGAATACAAGGGGATACAATTTGTGCATGATATGGAGCACCTGAGGAATCCATTAATCATGTGTTTTTTTGAATGTCCTCACTAATTCCATCGAATCTATACATCTTTCACACTCAATCACTTTTTGTAAACATGGATCATTTATTTTGGAGGGTTTCTCCGGAATTTGCATGGATCTAATGGTACATATGGAAAGGAAGAAACAACAAAGTATTTAGTAATTCGGGTATTGATCCTAGAGATACTCTCAAATTGGCAGAAATGGAGTCATTACTTTGAGCTGATGCACAAATTTCACTTACACATGGAATCGATCAAACTCGATTACCAGTAGAAGCAATAGTATCGTCTATCCCAGGTAGATGGTATTTTACGGATGGATCATGGAAAAATCAAGAAATCTATTCGGGACAAGGGTGGTATAGCACATTGGAAGGTTTTGATGGTTTAATAGGAGCGAGGAATACAAGAGCGAGTCAGTCGTCACTTCACTCGGAGATAGAGGTTCTCATTTGGACAGTAGAATGCATGAGGAATCTAAGGTAGTTTACTGTTACATTTGCAACAGATTATTCTCAGTTGGTGAAGATGGTTTCGGAACCAGAAGAATGACCAGCCTTTGCAAGTTATTTGGAAGACATAAAGATTTTGAAGATAAGTTTCAACAGCTCAGAACTAATTCATATACCACTGGCGCAAAATTCAAGAGTGGACAGTCTTGGACGTAGTACAAGAAAGCAAATGTTGTTTGTTGTTCATATGGATGCGGAGCTACCAGTTTGGTTTGCACAGTCTATATGAGTCTATTTAAATTGCTGATAAAAAAGAGTTTATATTTTGATTTGTTCTTATCCAACATTTCATCCATGGATTACTGTTCCTTAAGGTGACATTTCTTCTTCGATCACCTTTCAGACTGTATTCCACATTTCCTTTGAGCTCTAGGGGAGTTCTTGGTTAGGAACATATCTCTCACAAACCACTGTTACGTTAGGAGTATGATTTACCGATATTCCAGCAAGTTCTGAAGAAGTTAAATAGTCTTCTTTGCCTGCCATTGTGTATTGCAATTGGCTCTTATGTTTGGGTTTGAAGATCCTGATCGTTTCCAAAGATATTAATAAATAAGAAAGATAACTTCTATATGAAGTTATCCTCTTTAGGTTTAGTTACTTGTTTCAGAAATAAATCAGAATTGATTATTTTCATTCAAACCTTTAAACAAAAAAGTTGTTACAATGACAAAAAGAACCAAGTCATCAAGACAATACACGTCAGATTAAACAAAAAAAAACACACACACACAAAAACAAGTGATGATATCATATGAGGACATCAATGGGAGGTCTTGGTTCAGAAGCAGCAGAAACAATTTCATCCTCTTCAGATGATCCATACAACAAAGTTTTCACTTCTGTTATAATAAGCTTAGTAAGAAGCAATCCAGAGATCAAAGCTGCGGTCATCAACATGTAAAACACAGCATCCCAACTAATGGCTGCGATGTAACCGGTAAGAACAGGTCCAATAGCTGCACCAACAGATCCTGTTCCATCTATAATAGCAGTGACTGTAGCCAAAGCCCTCGCATTTCCTTTAAGCGATTTGTGAGTACCAAGATCAGCTGCAACCGCGGTTGTGATTAAAGCATATGGTCCATTAACAAACACACCAGCCGTGAACATGAGGATGATGTTGATTGTCATTGAGATATGACCGTAGGTTCTGTACAGGAACAGAGCTGGGATAGTTAAGTAGATGAATCCTCCAGCTGTGATTGCTCTCCCATCAAGTTGATCAGAGAAGTATCCAGCTAAGATTCCTCCAACTACGCCACCAACATCAAAGAGTGTAGACAAGTTTCCAGACGTCTCTTGTGACAAATGCTCTCCTCCTATCTCGGTCTGGCTTACATAGAAAGGTAGCCAATAAAGGAAAGTGTAAGACACAAGTTTCGTGAAGAAGAGACAGAAGGCGAAAATGGCAACACCAGGGATCTTCCAAGCGGCTAAGAACCCTACTGCTCTTCTATCGAAACCAGTACTCATCCTGGAGCTCAAGAAGCTTTCAGTAATGGTGTCACCAAGTCTCATTGTGGAATCAACTTCAGTTCCATCTCTCTCAGCTTCAACAGCAGGAGGGTTCACAGGTAAGAAGAGGTAAACCACAAGGCCAAGAAACGTGATGAGCAAGGCTGGACCAACAAAAGACCATCCCCAACCGAACTTCAAAAGTCCTGTGGCGATTAATGACCCAACGATGTTCCCTATCGATGTGTGAGCACTCCAAACACCCATGATAACCCCTCTCCTCTTCTTATCGAACCAGTTCCCCAAAACTGCAACCACGCAAGGCCATCCAATCGACTGAAACCATCCAGCCAATGTCTGGATGGCTAGGAAATAGTAAAAGCTATGGATATTGGCCCAAAAAGCGACACCGAAAAGAGCGGTGAACACTCCTGTCCCGACCATACCGATTGTTAGAAACGTCCTGAGGTCCAAACGATCACCCAAGTGACCAGCGACAAACATGCCGACCGCGTAAACGGAGAGGAAAGCCAAGTCGATTTGTCCCAGAAGAGCTGTTCCGTCTGGACCATCGAAAGGAGCCCATCCGCCTTGGTCCGTGGTCTTGAAGTGTCCGGTTGGTGATTTAGAGAGCGTTCCTTTGACGATGCTGTTGGGCTTTCGAGATGCGTGGAAGGCGATATAAGCGATGAAGGTCAAGCCAAAGACCAGCCCTTGGTATTGCTTGAAAGAGAGTTTGCCTGAACGCTTAAAACGTTCTAGGAAATGAATACCTGGTGGTTTTATCTCTACATAAAGGAACTCAGATGATGTCCAAGACGCCATGCTTGGCTTCTCCTCACGTGACAAATACCTGAAAAGTGATCAAGACAAGAGAAAAGTCAAAAGACAGTTTAAGAAACCATGATGTTGCTTCTTCATCATCATCACCTTTTAAGAATTGATGAGAAGAGAAATAATATTCTCTATTTCTCTCTGGTTTCTAGCAACTTAATGCTTGGAAAATTATGGAAGGAAAAAGCACTACTTAAAACGTTAAAGAACGTGAGAATGACTAACATAACTTTTGTAATCTTTAGCCCCCTTTGCTGTATTTTATTTTATTTTGACTTTTAGCTCATATTCTTCACTTTACTCTTCTCCCACTTTTTCTAGTTTAAACGTCACAACATGTACGCACATAGGGTTAAACCAGAAGTAACCATCGCAGAACAATCAAAAAGAAAATCAGATTTATCTGAGGAAATAAACTAGAAACAATAAACACCAGTTATTAAAAGGGAATATACCCTAAAGCTTACGTAACTAATTACATGAAAGGGGCCGCAAACGAACCACAAATCAGAGAAATGTTCTCATAATCTTTAAAGGACGAAAAAAACAATTTGATCATATCTAGCTTGTAAAGTTTCTAGAGACTTAATAGGATTTACCAACTCAGCCGTAGGAATGATTCAAGCATGGAAATATGAATGTATTTGACTTTTGTGATTAGTATTATAGAATGTATATCTCATGATGTGTAGCTATCACGTGAGCTGCCTTCAGCTGTTACGGGTTTGCTATGACCCATACCAAAGAACCAAAGATTAGGCAAGCAACCAGCTTATAGGATATCATTATACTAATACAACTCGCAAGAAACTAGAAAAAGAATGAAAGTTTCTAGTTAACACAATTTAAATCCATCAAAAAGAGCGCCATAGAATATTAAACCAACCACACACAAAACATCATCAAGAATCCACAACAGCGACTTTCACGATGATTTATGAAAAAAGTAACACATACATAACACAGTGAACCAGCTGAATTAAGGATAATGGTAGCCAGTAAGTTCACCACTTTATAAGTAATTTTATATTTTGAAAACACACAAACTATACCAAAAAAATGGAAGAACAAAAATGTTTTGAATGTGATGAGAAATACTCGATACATTAGTACGAATTGCAAGACAAAAAAATGTCGACCAAAGCCCACTATTATCTTCTTTTTTTTCTTTCCTTCTTTTTATAACTAAACTAAAGCCACCACAATAAACGATTCAGTCTGCCTCATCATCGACCCCCTTGGGCCTTGGCCTAATCGAGAAAAGCAGAAAATCGTACGAATATGCTCCGAAATTCCGGTTCAGTTTCGGCAAAGGCGTGGTTTCGGAAAGCAAAGTAACCGGTTGGGTAAACCCGGTTCATGGAGCGATTCCGAGATCTCTATCTATTAGACTATTCCTTTGCTCACCGGTTTAGTCCATACCAGTTGAGATAATCGAGGTTTAAAGCCAACAGGCGTTTTCCTGCACTATTTGCAATACTAAAATTTAAAATTTATATTTATCAGTTAAAAAATATAAATTATATTTAAAATAAAATTTTATTAATATTTTAAATTTTCTTTTCTCTTATCAATATTTTAGTATAAATTTGATTTAATTAAACATAAAAATTACGATAAACATAATTTTGTTTATTTTAAATTAAATTTAAGAATATGCATGTATATATTTAAAATTATAATATTAGATATATTTTTCTATCTATTTATTTTAATTAAATATATTAAATAATTTTGTGAAAAATTGCATAATTATCAAAAATTTAAATTAAAAAATATTTATAAAGTTTGTAGATATATAAGAAACTAATGATTTTACGATTAAATTTTTATAATTTTCTAAAAAAAATTGTATACATTTTAGAAAATTTTAGTAATAAAATTGAATAATTTAAAAATATATAATTAAATGATATTTCAAAATTTTTAATGCCATATTTGAATATATTTATTTTAGTGATGATTTATGTGTTATTACCGTATTCTAAAAAAATTTCAAAAATATAAATCGACATTAAATGTAATATATGAGTTATTACCATATTTTAAAATTTTTACTAAAAATATAAATTAACATTAAATGTAATTGTCCCTGTCATATTAAAGTATAAGCCATGTCATCAATTTTAGTAGTCATGTCATATTATTTCTAAGAAAATGATTGTAGAGAAGACATGTGGTAAAATCACTTCTCAAATAATGTATACTAGGTGTGCAGTAAGGAATTTTTTAAATATAACTTATATTTAACAATAAAATTTATTAAATATTATAGATGTTACTATTTTCTTACTAATATTTAATATAGATTTGATATATGATAAATCAATTTGTATAAAACTAATAAAAATGATATAAAATTGTATAATTATCAAAAATTTAGCATAAACAATATTTATAATATTTGTAGATATATAAGAAACTAATGATCTTACGATTAGATTTTTTTTTTTTTTAAATTGTAGAAATTTTTGAAAGCTTTGGTAATACAAATTGTATAATTATACAAAAGTAATAATATTTCAAAATTTGAAATGTTATATATGAATATATTTATTTTATAGATGATGTATGGGCTTTACCATATTTAAAAAAAATTTACCAAAAAAAATATTAATATTAAATGATATATATGGAATTATTACCATATTCTAATAAGTTTGCCAAAAATATAAATCAACATTAGATAAAATTATTCATATCATATTTTTCGGAAGTCTTGTCATCAATTTCAGTAGCCTTGTCATATTTGTTTTGTGAAATTGATGATAGAGATGGCATTGGCAAAATCAATTCTGGGGGAGGGGATGGGATGGGATAATTTCCAAATAATAAAAAAAGTCGAATATTTTCCGTTTTCAGGAATATCGAACCCTGCAGCTCTACCGTCGGAGGGTTTTCTCACTTTTTATTCCGGCATTGAAACACGAGTTGACTCACGAGTTATATCAACACGAAATCGATGGCCAGGAAACGAAAACGATCGCTCTTGGAGCAAGGTAACAGTCGTCGCTGCTCACTCCGTAAACTTTCTACCAATTATTTGAATTTGTCTTCCTCCTCTGATGAAAAAACCCGCGACTTGTTTGCTTTCTGTCTCTTCATCTCTTTATTTACTCAGTGATAAACTCACCGGCAGAGAAAGAACAAAGTACTAGTCCTAAGCTCACCAAGTACTGGCTCCAACGCTACGACCTCTTCTCTCGATATGACGAAGGTATCCAGATGGATGAAGAAGGATGGTACTCTGTTACCCCCGAGAAAATCGCAGTCAAACAAGCAGAGAGATGCCGCGGGAAAGTGGTAATCGATTGTTTCTCAGGCGTTGGTGGCAACACAATCCAATTTGCTAAAGTGTAAGGCTCTCTAGCTCGTTTGATTTGATGGTTGTATGCTGTTTTCTAAACCAAAGTTGTCTCCTTTCTTTTGAATAGATGTTCTTCAGTAATTGCTATAGACATTGATCCTGTGAAGGTCGAAATGGCTATTAACAACGCAATGGTTTATGGGGTTGATGACCGTGTTGATTATGTCGTTGGTGATTTCATTCACTTAGCTCCATCTCTCAAAGTAAATCTTATTTCTCTGTCATTTTTATCTGCAAGTATAAAAGATTCTCTTTGACCCTTTTGTTGTTGTGCGATAGGGAGATGTATTGTTTCTTTCACCACCATGGGGAGGACCAATGTATAACAAAGTTGAGATTTACACACTGGACATGCTCCAACCAAAAGACGGGTAACATTCATGTCATTTTTGTAACTATTCATATGAAATACAAGATCAGTTGGTCTTGTTTTGTGTAGGTACAAATTGTTTCAGATTGCTCAAACCATTACGCCTAACATCATAATGTTTCTACCCCGAAATGTCGATTTAGCACAATTGGAAGAACTTGCTTGGCTCTCCTCGCCTCCTCTAACTCTTGTGGTAAAGCATTGTCTAGAAGAACGACACTACTAGAGTTAATTTATTGCAGACATTTGTTTCTTCACAGTTTCATTATGTTGTTATTGCAGATAGAAGAAAACTGTGTTGGAGGAAGAATTAAAGGCATAACGGCTTATTTTAGTTGCAGTGCGGTTTAGTTGAGGAAGTTGGGACTATTATTGCATCAAAGGACTTATCTATCTCTATGCATCAAGCTGTAGAGGAGTTGCTCATTCATCATATGTTTTTGCAACCTTGTAATTTTTTGGAGAGAGTTTTTTTTGTTTGTTTGTATAATCCTGATTTCTATTTCTAAGGACACATAAATCTAATTCTATCTTAACATTTTAATTGTCCAGTGAATATTTTCATGAGATATATCATTTATCTAAGGGAAAATCGCAAAAAAAAACCTTCAAAGTGTCACTTACTCGCACTTTAAACTTTGAAAATTTTTCACTAACATTTTTAACCTTCAAAATGACATTTGTATCACAAAAAACCTTCAAAATAAAAAATTGACCAGTTGTACAGGTAAAAAATGATGTGTCAGGTTTTTTTTTCAAAAAATAATTATAAAATTAATAAAATAAACAAAAATTAAATAAAAATTCTGAAAATTAAATGAAAATCAGAAAATATAATAAAATTAAATAAACGTTCAATTTTGTTTTGAAAAAAATGTTCAGAAAATTAAATCAAGACTTATAAAATAAATAAATATTTAGAAAATTTAAAAAATAAAAATAACTAAAATTTCAAAAAATAAATAAGATTAAATTAAAATACATAAAAACTAAATAAAAATTCATTAATTTAGAAAATTCAAAAATCAAAAATATTTTTTTTATAAATAGTTTAAAAAAAAAAATATCATATCATCATCTACAATAACAATTTCAAATATATCACTTATGACAATGATCGTTTTTCACTTAACCATTAACAATGACGGTTTTTTGCATATATCCAATGATAGTTTCCGACATCTTTGTTTAAAATGGCAAAATTTTTTTTTTTTGAACTTTTCAATTTTCAATTTTTTTTGAAATTTATGATTTTTTTAGTTTTTCTGTATTTTAATTTGGTCTTATTTACTTTTTGAATTTTTAGTTATTTTTTTTTAATTTTCCAAATATTTATTTAGTTTTCTGAACTTAAAAAAAAAAAAAATCTGAATGTTTATTTAATTTTATTAAATTTACTAAAATTTCCGATTTTTTTTAAATTTCTGAATTTTTTTTTGGTATATTTTATTGATTTTTATTATAAAAAAAACTGATACATCGTCTTTTACGTGTACTAATTGTCATCTTTTTACTTTGGAGATTTTTTGTGATACAAATATCACTTTGAAGGTTAAAAGTGTGAGTGAAAAAATACAAGGTTTAAAGTGATAGTAAGTGACACTTTGAAGGTTTTTTTATGTGATTTTCCCATTTATCTAATGATGTTTTGAAATTAGAAATCCCGTGTTCTACTAAAACTTTTATTGGGTTGGAGAAGCATGATAAATATCCAGCCTTGATGATTGATAAAATATAATTTTTCATTACAAAAAAAAAACTCTATTGAAAATCGAATTTAAAACAACTATGTGCTTATACTCTACATTCTATTAGAGTATGATATCATGATAAATAACTCAATGTTAATGTTGTACATTGATAAACAAAATATATTTTTAGTATTTAGAACATTTTTAAAGATAATTAAAACACACATTTTAACTTGATCGAAGTCACAAAATAATTAGAGATCGGTAAAACACATTTATCATGCATTATGGAAGGAGTAATGACTGAAATTTAGATGAGAGTCGCAAGGATGAGAAGGTTAGGAGCTTCTCCATATATTCACGAGGGTAAAATGTTTGCCAGCCCGTTAAGGGTCATCCAAAGTGTCTCACGGGACCGTTAGCTAGTTGAGTTTGTGTAATGCCTACAATGCATATGTTGAATATGTCGATCATGGATAGAATTAAAGTTCGGGTTTTCTTCTATCTCCTTCACGACAGATAGAGTCCCGACACAGAAAGAAAAACGACGAGGATGACAGAGAAAGGGAGAGAGAGAGAAAGGAGAGAAAGGAGAGAAGAGAGTGTAGAGGAGAGAGAGACAGTGAGGGATTGTACCACAGACGAAACTGAGACGCGAGGAGATGATCCGAGAAGCGTTGCAGAGATGTTTGACAATATGAAGAATGTTGAAGGAGCTGTTTCTGTTAGGTATGGAGAACTTTTAAGCTTGTTTAACTTATTTGTTCATGTCTGGATTTGAGTTTGAATTTTTTTTTTTACAGAGATAAAAGAGGTGAAATCGAAAGTGCTGACACCATGGATGAAACAGAGAAGAAAGACTTAGAAGGAGGTTATGAGACAGAGTACGAGGAACGCATTTTATGTTTCAATCGAGTCTGGATCTTCTGTTCTGTTTATGTAAGACTTGTTTCTGTTTGGGTCATGAGCAGCAGGATGGTTATATATGACTTGTTCCTGTTTCAGACTCATATAAGCAATGTCTTTAATGGTTATGACTTGTTTTTGTTTCAGACTCAGAACATGATCATTTTCTTACATAATACTACTCATGTTCAAGAGTCCAACACTCAAAATATCACAAACAAATACATAAAGCTCATCGCTTACATAAGTTTAAACACAAGATACCAAACTACATAAAGCTCATCGCTTCTATCATAATCTTACATGAGTCTAAACACATAAGCTGATCTTAATTCTTAATTCTCATCACTTCTTCTATCTTGTCAATCTTTGTTTATTGAACCTTAAAATGTTCCATCATACTCTGTCGCAAATCCTTGACATTGTTCACAAGTTCATCATGTTTAGCATCAACCTTTTCTATCTCATCTATGACAACTTCATCTACCCATTTGAAAAGATGTGTCTCCATATTTCTCTATAATCAAACACAAACAACATATATCCATTAAATCCTGTGAAGACTCAAATCTAAAATGGCGACACAAACAACATATATCTTTGTTTTATTGTCTCTCTCTCTCCTCTGTTTTTTTGTAACATCTCTCTGTGTTCTTCGTCTCTCTCTTCTATGTTCTCTCTCTCTCTCCTCTCTCCTCTGTTCTTCGTCTTCTCTTTCTCGTCTGTTTTTTTTTGGTAACATCTCTCTCTCTTCTCTGTTCTTCGTCTCTCTCTCTTCTCTGTTCTGTCTCTCTCTCTTCTCTGAATAGGCAGCCAACCCAAGTATTAATCAAGATAAATTCTTAAGATAGCCATTTTTTTTACCTATTTTTTTAGTTTATTTTCATAAAAATAGCTTTAAACGAAGAAAATGACTAAAATAAATTTTATTAAAGTGTGAAAATATAAGGATTAACTAATATAGACTTAGGGTTTAAAATTAAGAGATGGAGTTTTAGGGATATGATTTCAAAATTTAAAAACATAAATAACTTTTTTCAAAATTTTAAAATAAAAAAGCTATTTTGGTCATTTTTTCTTTAAAAAATATTTTTGTGACAAAATCTTTAAAAAAATGCTATTTGAAAGAATTGGCCATTAATTAATGTGTTGCTGATGGAAATAAAAAGTTTACCCTTAACTTTTTTTTTTTAATAAACGCTCGATAATCATGCATTACAAACTATTGAAAAATATTAGTTAAACCACTGTAGCAAGAAAACTTCCATTAACCTTAAACAAAGACGTGATCACTTCATTTACATTCATTTATGTTTCCTTTTATTTTTAATTTTAATTACTTTTTATTTATTTGTATGATAAATTATATTACTAATTAGACATATTATTTTAGATATATAATGTCTGTTGACAAAAAAAAATGTCCACTCGGTTTGGTTATTATATATTAGATTTTACACTAAGTTGATATACTAAGTTAAATATGTTTCTTCAAACTGAAATACAACTATTTTGTTGACCAAAAAAGATATATAACTATTTTTTTATTCTAATTAAACTAAAACAGATTAATTTTATTCATTGCATGAGTTTAGTTCTGCATCCAAGACGTGTAAATATTTTTTCATAGTTTTTGTATATTTGATTTTGATTTTTTAAAAAAATTAGAAAAACTAAAGTGATGATCAGTATGAGTTACATAAACAGACATAATCAATATTTTTTTAAAAGTTCATAAACATATATCAGTATTTAAAAGTTATCAATTTTTTTTGTAAATTCTGAGTAATTCATTCGTTCGATGTATAAAAGATAAATTGAAATATATGTTAGTAATTTTAAGGATAAGAATTCAGATTAGTTTGGCATATAAAGAAAAAAAAATCAACAACCATATTAAAAAGATTAAGAACTAACAAATTTTAACATTGTTAACATATAATATTTATACTTCATTAAAATTATATTGACTTATGCTATTTAAATAGCTTCTTTTAATTATCTGATCAAAATAGACTTATAGTATTTTTCTTTTCTAACATATGTTATCTTCCTTATTGTAATTTTTTAAAGAATGTTATTTTATATTGTTTAAATAAATATTTAAAAAAATTTAGAGAGTTATTTTGAGAAATCATTCTATATAAGAAAAATGCTAATTTACTCTTTTTCAAAATTTAAAATAAATACCCAAAATATTTCTGCATGAATTATTTATAAGAAATCAAGTTATATAAGTAAAATATTAAGTTATCTTTAATTTTTTTTGATATTTCTATTTATGTTATCTAAAGTATTTTTAATCATCTGAGAAAATATCTTAATATAAAGATTTTTTTTTATTTTAAAATTATATATTATGTTATTAAAAATATTTTTTAAAAGGAATATTTTTAATATTAATATTATTTTATGAAATTTCTCTTTCATGAAATCATATTATGTTAATATATATTTTCGTCAAAATTTATTTATTTTCTTTAATAAATATTTTCTTTTTATTATTTATATTATTTGGAAAGAATGTAAAGACAAGAGAAACTAAAATCAAAAGAAATAAAAATTTAATAATAACAATTAGATATACAGTTTAGGGCCGGGCAAATAAACCGAACCCGATAACCCGAACCGAATCCGATCCGATAAAAATGAATACGAACCGATCCGAACCCGACGTAAATACCGAATGGATCTTGTTTTGTGGTATTTTGGGTTATGGGTATTATCCGAACCGAACCCGAATCTAAATGGATATTCGATAGAACCCGAAACATTCAAAACCTCGAAAAGATCGTGTACCAAACATGATCTCAATTCCTAATATGTATCCAAAATACACTAAGAAATATTGAACATCTAAAATACTTATCTATTACATGAAGGTTGGTGGTTCTATTACATGAATGTTGGTGGTTCTATTACATGAAGGTTGGTGGTTGAAGATGGCCGTTGAATCTTGAAGTATTTAGATTTAGATTTTGTTTTCGTTAAACAATGTTTCTCATTTCATGAGAACTTGGTTTTCGTTTTATGCTTTTATTTATTTGGTTTTCTTTTTATTAGTAAATATGTTTACTTTTCGTTTGATTTTGAATGATCACGGTTGATGTTTCTTATTTTTGAATCGATTTTACTTAAGTTGGTTATAAAATAGGTACAAATCAGGTATTTTAAAACTGAAGAACCGATTTTACTCATGTTTTGATTATAAAATAGGTAAAAATCAGGTACTTTTAAACGGAAAAATCGATTGGGACCCGAACCCGAAAGTATATTGGGTTGTGCCGGTTCTTTGAAGATTTACTAACCCCGGCCCGAACCCGATAGAACCCGAACCGGTCCTGAACCGAACTTTCATATAATCCGAATGGGGCTGATTTTGATAAACCTGGAAAACCGAAACCCGATTGGATAAAACCGAAACCCGATTGGTACCCCGAATGTCCATGCCTAATACAGTTGTTCAAAAAAGATATACTATTTTTTTTATTTCATTAAGGATACTTTTATAATTATCCATGTGAGTATAACAGAGTCAATCCCAAAAAGTTTCCTTTCTTTTGGTTCTATGTTTCTGCTGATGCAAGCAAACCCTAATCATATACTCCCTCCGTTTCCAAATGTAATTAGTTCTAGCAAAAAAAATTTTGTTTCACAATATAAATAGTTTACATATTTCAATGCATCTTTTCATTTATTGGATATTGTGTGACCAATGAAATAATGTTAGTTTTTTTATAATTGGTTGAATTAATTGATTAAATGATATATTTTTTTCAAATTACAACTTCCTACATATTTGTGCTTTTAAGCAAAATTAGTTACAATTAGAAACGGAGGGAGTATATTATTTGCGAATGTCAAAAAGTTTAAACCCTGATTCTCTTTTCTGTGCCGTCTCTTTCTTCCCTTGGAGGCGATCAAAAGAGAAACAACAGTGATGTTCAAAGATCTCCCACTGGAATTGGAGTTGGAAATATTGGTTAGGGTTCCGGCCACATCTTTAACGCATCTGAAATCTACTTGCAAACGATGGTACGTTTTATTGAAAGAAAGATTCATCGAAAAGAATATGGGTAAAGGAGCAAGGCAGTTTATCCTAAAGAAAGATGATGGTGTTTATTCAGTCAGCATCGGTCTCGACAACAGCTTTGAGTTTACCAGTAAGCTCACTTCTCTAGAAGATTTAGAACCTGCCGTGATATCTACAATACATCAGTGTGATCACTACAAGAAAACAGCGGTATTCTGACGAACATTCCGACGGAAAATGAAATCCTCGGAATATCCCGAGGAATTTCCGAGGATATTCCGAGGAAACACAAAATTTGGTTTCCTCGGAATTTCCTCTGAATATACCGATGGAATTCCGAGGAAATATTAATCCGTCGGAATATTCTTATGGAATACCGAGGAAAAATGTATTCCTCGGAAAAAACCGAGGAATTCCGAGGATATATTATAGCCGTTAGAGAGCCGTTGGGGGATTTTAAAAATTCCGAGGAAATTCCGACGAACTAGCCGTTTCCGTCGGAATTTCCTCGGGCTGTCGGCAGGATTTCAACTATAAATACAAGCACCCCTCTTCCTCTTCATTCACTCCATATCTTCATCCTCCCTCTTACTCTCTTTACAAACAAATTTGATTCATAAAAAACATGTCTTCTTCAAATTATTTTCGTTCTTGGATCGATCGACTTCATTTGGATCCGAACACGAGATTGCTTACGGAAGAATACCAACGAGGTATAACCGAATTCATGGGGTTAGTTCACCGACAACCGGAAGCAAAAACAGGTATGTTAAGATGTCCTTGCTCTAATTGTAAAAATAGAAAGGTTATTAAAGAGTGGGATGTTTGGACTCATCTATATTTGAGTGGGTTTACACGAAGTTACAAAATTTGGTATCATCATGGCGAAACTGATTATGAACATGGTAGTACTAGCGAACCTCAGCCAGCGGTTAGATTGGAAGAACCAATTAGAACGGATGTAGATTATGGTGTAGGTACTGAGCAGATGGTAAATGATTATTTTAGAGGGGAAGATTTACCCAATGCACAAGCTAGGAGATTTTATGATATGTTGGATGCTGGAAAGCAACCATTGTACGAAGGTTGCAGAGATGGTCATTCAGCTTTATCATCTGCTGCAAGATTGATGGGCATTAAAACAAATTATAATTTGGCTGAAGACTGTGTGGATGCGATTGCTGATTTTGTAAAAGGTATTCTACCCGAGGATAATGTAGCTCCTGGTTCATACTACGAGGTTCAGAAACTCGTAGCTGGTCTTGGTTTATCGTATCAGGTAATAGATGTATGCAGCGACAACTGCATGATTTATTGGAGGGCAGATGAACAGCGGGTTACATGCAAATTTTGTGGAAAGCCTCGTTATAAAGATACGAGTGGAAGAGTTCCAGTGCCATATAAAAGGATGTGGTATTTGCCTTTGATGGAAAGGTTGCAGAGGTTGTATCTGTTTGAACGCACAGTGCAACCAATGAGATGGCATGCGGAGCATTCAACAGATGGTGAGATTAGACATCCTTCAGATGCAAAAGCGTGGAAGCATTTCCAATCAAAGTATCCCGACTTTGCGTATGAGAGAAGAAATGTCTACCTTGGTGCATGTACTGATGGTTTCAACCCGTTTGGAAAGAGTGGAAGACAGTATTCTCTTTGACAAGTCATTCGTACACTATACAACCTACCCCCAAACTTGTGCTTGCGACGAGAGTTTTTGTTTCTCTCCATTCTCGTTCCCGGACCAGAGCATCCTAAGAGATCACTTGATGTGTTTCTTCAGCCACTAATATATGAGTTGCAACAACTATGGGCTCAAGGTGCTGAAACATACGATGTTTCGTGTAAAGAAAACTTTCAAATGCGGGCAATACTAATGTAGACAATAAGTGATTTTCCAGCATATGGTATGTTATCTGGATGGACAACGCATGGAAGGCTATCATGTCCATATTGTCAAGATAACACTGATGCTTTCCAACTAAAACACAGAAGGAAAACGTGTTGGTTTGACTGTCACAGGAGATTCCTACCACCTGATCATCCATATCGTAGGGCTAGGAATTTGTTTACGAAGAACAAGAGGGTGTTTGACAGTCCACCTCCAGAAATTTGTGGGAAAGATTTGAAGACACAACTAAGAGATTTTGGTGCAGAAAGGACGCCAGACGTCGGTGGACATGAGCGTTTTCCGGTAGATGCTGTTGGAGACCTACATAACTGGCACAAAAAAGTATTTTCTGGGATCTGCCATACTGGGAGGATCATCTGCTAATGCATAATTTAGATGTCATGCATATTGAGAAAAACTTTTTTGACAATCTCATGAACACAATCCTTAATGTTCAAGGTAAAACAAAGAAAAATTTGAAGTCAAGACTGGATTTAGTCGATATATGTGCTCGTTCAGAACTTCATGTTGATGAGAATGGTAGGGCTCCTTTTCCCATATACCGACTTGATGCAGAGGGAAAAATGCGCTCTTTGATTGGATTTCAAACGATGTGAAATTTCCAGACGGTTACGCATCTAATTTGCGTAACTGTATCGACAGAAAGGAAGGAAAGTTTACTGGCTTGAAAAGCCACGATTGCCATGTAATTATGCAGCGCCTCCTTCCGTTTGCCTTCAAAGAACTATTACCACGAAATGTTCATGAAGCAATTGCAGGGATAAGTGGTTTCTTCCGCGATTTATGTACGAGATCAGTGACTCTTGAAGGTATTGAAAATTAGAAGACTAACATAGCCGTGATTCAGTGCAACCTTGAGAAGATATTTCCTCCCTCATTTTTTGATGTTATGGAGCATCTTGTTATTCACCTGGCAAGAGAATTGGAACTTGGTGGTCCTGTGCAGTATAGATGGATGTATCTGTATGAGCGGTATATGTTCCATTTGAAGAAGATGGTGAAAAATTTAAGTAGGGTGGAAGATTCTATAGTCGCACAGATGATCAATGAAAAAACTTCAAACTTTGCCGAGTACCACTTTCCAGCAGAAGTTCAGACCAAAAACAGAAGACCTGCTCGGCATGATGATAAAGGCGAACGGGTGACATATCATGTTACGGTTCCAAATATTTTCACAGACGTTGGACGACTTAGCGGAAAACCAAAGGACCGTCGACTTACTGAGCAGGAGCGCAATAATTTGCAAACATATTTGCTCACCAACTGCGAATATGTTCTTCAATATGAGAGGTAAATAAATTAGCTTATAAATTTTTATTTTAACAAGTTGAAATTTAAATCTGAATTAATTACATTATTGTCATCATATGTACAGGATTTTCATGGCAAAAAAACGGTTCGAATATAGATACGCCACAGAGGACGAACTAGAAGAAATGAAGTAGAGAAAATTTTCTGGATGCATGTTTACTTATGTGAGTGCTTTAAACAAATTAAAATATCATTTATCACATATTTATACTAATTCACATTTATTGATATAACATATATATGTGTTATTAATATAGGTGTCTGCTGGTTTGGCCAGAGGTGAAACATTTGACGATTGGATACGCGAGATGGTCGTTGGACCAAAATTTGTTGTGAAGTCATATCTGAGATTTTGTACTCGAGGATATGCATTCACAACTCAGAAGAGGAGACGTTCGAGTACGACTTATGATGCTGGCGTTTGTTCTGCATCAGGAGATGATGTATACTACGGACACATACGTGAGATTTTGGAAATCAAGTATTTGGGCATGGTTGGATTGCGCTGTACTGTTTTCTATTGTGATTGGCACGACAACACTCTAGATCGAGGTGTGAGAACAGATGCATTTGGTGTTACATCAGTAAATTCGAGGCGAAAGCTGCAATATTATGATCCTTTCATTCTTGCTTCTCAGTCCGATCAGGTAATTAAATGTTATTTATTTAGAATGATTCATCATCATGTGTATTAATTTATAATTTTACTAATAATTTTTTTAATGTAACAGGTTTGTTATATCAAGTACCCCCGGGTAAGGAACAGAGATGATCCATGGGTTACTGTTACAAGACTCAACCCGAGAGGCCGAGTTCAGGGAAGTTCTGAGCTGGAAGACCCACTACAACCAAGCACATCCGGCAACTTAAGTGCAGCAGAAGATTTAGCTGGAGTTGGCCTTGTAGTCGATTTAACCGACTTCGGAGAGGAAGCCGTCGTTCACGTAGAGGATGAACCAGTGATTGGAGAGTTTCACCAAGATCCAGATTCAGATTCATCTGGTTATGATGACTCGGAAACAGACTAGCATCGACTTTTTTTTTTTTTAATAGAAATACCGAGGAAATTCCGAGGGAAGATAGGTTTTCCTCGGAATTTCCTCGGAATAGACCTTGTCGATTTAGGGATTTGATTATAGAGTCTTTTTCCTCGGAATTCCCTCAGAATATTCCGACGGAATTCATAGGAAGATAAGGGTTTCCTCGGAATTCCCTCGGAATATTCCGAGGAACTAGGGGTTTTTAACCGAAACAACGTTTTGCGGATAGAATAACACGTATATAACCTTCATTAAGTGTCTTAACCAGATTATGAAGTCAAACTTTGGTGTTTTACCCAATAACAAACACTTTTACGATTGCATGAACGAAAACCACACAACATAAGAGAAACGCTTATACACTTTAATAAACGGTAAAAGGAATACTTACAATTATTTTTGAAATTTTGTTATTTCATGGTTTATGATCATCTATACAAAGAATCCTCAATGGTATGCATTACAATTGTATAACAAATGAAATACGGCAAAAAAATCGATGTTTTGAAACCTCAAACACTAGTTCCTCGGTATTTCCTCGGAATATTCCGACGGAATTCCGAGGAAGATAAGGGTTTCCTCGGAATTCCCTCGGAATATTCCGAGGAAATTCCGAGGAAGTAGGGTTTTTAAACTGAAAACAACGTTTTGCGGTTTGAATAACACTTACATAACCCTTATTAAGTGTCTTAGACTGATTATGAAGTCAAAAATTTGTTCATTACCCTATAATAAACACTTTTCCGATTCTATGAACGAAATCCCCACAACATAAGAGAAACGCTTATACACTTTAATGAACGGTAAAGGGAATACTTACAATTCGTTTTGAAATTTTGTTATTTCATAGTTTATGATCATCTATACAAAGATTCCTCAATGGTATGCATTGCATTTGTATAAGAAATGATATAGGGAAAAAAATTTTGATGTTTTGAAACCCCAAACTTGTGTTCCTCGGAATTTTCTCGGAATATTTTCATTTAACCGGGCAAATTTCACTAAATATTTCGCGAAAATTGAAATTGGAATTTCGAAGAAATTCCGACAGAAACTATCCGTCGGACCCTAGGTTTTATAACCACGAGCCGCTTCTTCTTCCCCATTTCTCTCTTCTTCCTCTCCGGCGATCTCCCCCTTCTCTCCGACGATATCTCCGGCCGATCCTTTCTAAACCTACACAAATCATGTAAGGACCATATCTCACGCTCTTAGGTTCTATTTGTTAGGTTTTTTGTGTAGATTTGATAGATTTTTGTTAGGGTGATTGGTTAGAATTCTGATTTGGTTGTATAATAGGTTTAGAATTGTGATTTGGTTGAAAAATTTGTTTTGTTGAATTGATTTAGAATTTTTTTATAAATTTTTTATTTTTTTTTTGTATTTATAAAATCATTTTTTGTATATAAATTTGAATTTTGTGTATAAATTCGATTTTTGTATTTTACAAAACGATTTTTGTATATAAATTTGATTTTTTGGATTTTACAAAACGTTTTTTGTATATAAATTCAATTTTTTGGATTTTACAACACATTTTTAATATCTATAAAACTTTTTTGTGATTAAAAACTATTATTTGGGATTTAAAAAAATATATATATATATATTTAATATAAATTTCTATATTTATTAAACATTTTTAATATTATTAAAACTATTTTTTTAATTATTAAACTATTGTTTATTTATTAAAACTATTTTTTGTTTATTAGAAATATTTTTATATATTTATTAAACATTTTTAATATCTATAAAACTTTTTTTGTGATTAAAAACTATTGTTTGCGATTTAAAAAAAATATAGATATATATATATATATTTCTATATTTATTAAACATTTTTAATATTATTAAAACTATTTTTTGTAATTATTAAACTATTTTTTATTTATTAAAACTATTTTTGTTTATTAGAACTATTTTTATATATTTATTAAACATTTTTAATATCTATAAAACTTTTTTTGTGATTAAAAACTATTATTTGGGATTTAAAAAAAAAATTAATTTATATATTTCTATATTTATTAAAATTTTTTTTTTAATTTACAGGTCTAATGATGATCAGACTCGGCCACGACAGCGTCGTGGTCGTGGTGGTACGGAGAGCCAGTCTCGGGATTCCAGCCATTTTCAGGATTCCCCTTCGCCCCACAGCTCCTACCATACATCTCCCTCTGCTGCACCCGCTCCTGCTCCTCTCGCTCCCGCTGCTGCACCCGCTCCTGCTCCGCCGGGTCCTCCGGGAGTGATGAGTGTTGCGGAGTTGGTTCGACAGCCCGGTCGTGACCATCTTCCCTATCTCACTCCGTATCCACATGGACGGGGTCAAACATGGTAATTAAACATATTTTTTTTCATTAAAATTTGATTCATTATTAAACGTTTGTTCTTTTTATTAGGTTCAACCGATCCGGGAACGGGATCAGCGCATGTATCAACCGTATGATGTACTCGGCCCTCGACAAGGGACATCCGACTTTCACTCACTTCCTTACCGACAAGCAGCATCTGTGGTTTCGTCAGTTTGCGGTAAGTATTCTAATTTTTTACTTATATTTTAAATCTTTAATATATATTTTCTACTAATTGTGTTTTTTTTTCAGCAAGAATTCAACTGGAATTCCGATGAGACGCTCTTTATCTATCACCACTTCGTCCATAAAGTTATGGACAACTATAGGAAGCAGATCCACGAGTGGAAGAAGAAGTGGGAAATCAACAAGGTTCGATTTAATTTATTAAACAATTTTTTAATTTATTAAATTTTTTTTTAATTTATTAAACTATTTTCTTTTCTTTTTTATTAAAAGGTCTCAAAGTCGATAAACAACACGGTCTGGACGGAGTTGTGTGCGCATTGGGATAAGGAAGAGACGAAAGAAACTTCTTCCATCAACTCCACCAACCGCAGGAGCGACCGTAAAGGGAAGGGCGTCTTCAAGCATAACTTGGGTGCTCAATCTATTGCCTCTCTGGGGGATCGCATGGTAAGTTCAGCCGCTTTTTCTTCAATTATTTAAGTTTTAAAATTTTATTTTTTGTCAATTTCTTCTAATTTCTAATGTTTCTTTAATTTATGTTTTTTTCAAGGCGGAAGAAAATGTTGGCGAGCCGGTTGATGATCACGCCCTAATGAAGAGGGCGTATACCAACAAGAAGACCGGCCAGATTGATGACGGTCTTGTGAGGGAAGTGGTCACCCTGGTCCAAACTCAGGTGCAAGACGAAGTGTCTCAGCTTCAAACCGAAGATGACGCTTCGATGGCTTCGACCAACTTGTTCCGGTTTCGATTCAACGAAATCGTTTAATCCGTAAGTTCTTTTTTTTTAAAGTTCAATTCATTTATTTCTTGATTTAAATTTGGCTATTTTCTATTTCAGTCGGTTTGGGTCGTCGCACCCGGTCGGTTCCTCCTTCTTCTGCCCCACCGCCCTTTGTTGATCCAGAAGTACTTACGACTCAGTTGAAGGACAAGGATGATCGCATATCTTTGTTGGAGACCCAGTTGGCGGCTCAACAGGCGGGCTATGAGGCACAGAGGAGGCTGAACCAGCAAATGATGGAGATGATGCAGAGGATGTACCCGAACGAGGTGTTCCCGAACGTGCCAGACCCGTAGTTTTTTTTTTTTCAAAAACTCGGAATATTTTATTTTTATTTGTACAACTTTGAATATTAACTAATATGTTTTCAATTTTAATTTTAATTTTATATTTTCGAATTTAAATTTCAAAAATTTTATTTTTTTAAAAAAAATTAATTTTTTTTTTAAATTCCGAGGAAATGAACCCTCGGAATATACCGAGGGACATGTTCCTCGGAATATACCGAGGGACTCATTCCTCAGAATATACCGAGTGACTCGTTCCTCGGAAATTCCCGATGAAAATTCCGAGGAACATTTCGTTGGAACTTCCGAGGATTTGACCATCGGAAAGTCCATCGAAATAATCCGACGAGCTTTCCGACGAACTGGTGGTCCTCGGAGTTTCCTCGGAAATTTTCTGACGGAATTCCGAGGAAAAATGAATTTCCGAGGAGTTATTTCCGAGGACTTGTTTCGTCGGTATGTCGTCGGAATAACGTTATTCCGACGACATACCGACGATTTTTTCCCTCAGTATGTCGATGTTTTCTTGTAGTGGATGGTTTATTCTTGTTCACCACAAAAGACAGTAGACCGGTGGTTTGGAACCCTTGCACTAGTCAAACTAGGTGGATCCAACCAAGTAATCGTAACTATAAGAACGATCGATATTTGCTAGGATACGAAAACGACAACAAATCTTTCCAAAGCTACAAAATCATGAGGTCTAGCGAAGTGAGGAATGAGTTTGGAATATATGACTTCAACTCTGATTCATGGAGGCTTCTTGATCGCCTCACTCATATCTGGTTTATAAGAAGTCGTGGCGTTTCTCTGAAGGGAAGTATTTACTGGGTTGCTTGGGACAGATGTAAACCGTTCACTAGGAAATACTTAGTACGGTTTGATTTCAAAAGAGAGATTTTTGAACGTCTTTCTCTTCCATTTCGGAGTAATTATTTCGATGGAGAGTTTTCTCTCTCAGTTGTTAGGGAAGAGAGGCTTTCTGTGTTTCTTCAGAAGTTTTCTGAGATGAAGATATGGGTGATGGACACTAAGATCGACGAAGCAAAATCTACTAATATTCAATATTCTTTAGTTGTTGATTTCAGTGATATTTGGAGTACATATATGAGTAGTATGGTGAGTTTCGAGAATTTCTTGGTGGACGAGGAGACCAAAAAGGTCGTGTTGTGTGGTAGAGACGGGAATGGTAAAAACAGGATTGCAATTTTTTTTTTTTTTTTTTTTGAATAAAATGTTAAATTCGATTCAAAAGAAAATGAACTTGTTTACAGCAAAGCTACTTTGTTTCTGACTTTTTTAACAACAAAAGAATAGAAAAGCTATGTCCCCACTGCTACAATTCAATCTTGAAACGCCATGTCCAGTCTCTTGTCCAGAGTTCGTATGGAAGTAGTGCGATTCTTGACTTGCCTGTCAATTACCCGAAAAAGAGTCTCAGGTGATCGTGGTTTCTCTCCGTGCTTTCGAGAATTGTGCTCCCGCCATAGCATGTAGAGCGTGGTCTGAAATACGTAACGTGCAAGGAACGTCCGGGTTCGAGAAAGCTGAGACTGCGACATGAAAAATATGATACTGCTCCACTCATCTGTGTAATGGTTACCCATGAGCTCACGCATTAGCTTACTCCAGAGAGAAGAACTGTAGGTGCACCGGAAAAAGAGATGATCCCGAGTTTCAAGATGATGTTGACATAGCACACAGACCCCGTCAATACCTAGATTCCACGATATCATCCTATCTCCTGTGATGAGTAGATTATACAGAGCAAGCCATGAGCAGAACCGGAATTTCGGTGTTGCTTGGCTGAACCATAGGCCCTTGTGCCAAGCCACCTTCTCCCTCACTGGTCTGATGAGATTCCAAGTGTCCCGAGTAATGAACTGACTTTTATAGATATTTTGTTTTCCCCTCCAGAGAACGATATCCTCTGCGTCAGAGCTAGGCAATGATATGAGATGGTGTTCCACATTAATGAGACCTTCTGAGCGATGATTTCGTCGCCTTCTTTTTGTCCTAACTGTGTAGACAGTATCATGCTGGCCAATGCCCGTGTCTATCTGTCCCCGTGGTCCAAAAATGTCAGTCAAGCAACCCATTGGGGACCACTGATCATACCAAAAGGATGTCGATTTGGCATTGTGAACATCTACCTTACAGAATTGTCTAGCCAGACCTCGAATTTTTAAAAATTTTCTCCACATCCAGGAACCTTTTTTATCGCTATCCTTCGCAGACCAGATAGACTCATTCTTCAGGACAGTGGTATGGATCCAGCGCACCCAGAGTGATGACTTGTTCGTAACGAGACGCCAAAGAAGCTTGAGCAATGTGACATTGTTCATATCTGTTAGTGATCGGAGGCCAAGTCCTCCTTCGTCCTTCGGACGACACACTTCCTCCCAAGCCACCTTAGCTTTCCGAGGATTAAGATCACTTCCAGACCATAAGAAGGCTGAGCAGATTTTATCTATTTCTCGTATACATGCCTTTGGAAGCCGAAAAGCAGAGAGCCAAAAGCTTGAGATGCTCCACAACACCGATCCAAGAAGCTCAAGTCTACCAGCATAGGATAAGAAACGGTTCTTCCATGAGCTAATACGGTTCCGGATTGTTTCTAGGAGGGGTTGATAGTCGCTACTACTCATACTCTTAGTAGTGAGAGGTAGACCCAAATAGCGCACTGGAAGTTGGTCAGTTCTGAACTGGAATCTGCTCTCAATCTCCAAACGAATATCTGTAGGCACACCACCCATATACATGGTTGATTTATCCATACTGATACGTAGACCTGATATTTTGGCAAATTTTTCAAAAACCTCAACTATTCCTTCCATTGATCTCACCTTCACATCAGTTACCATCATTAAATCATCTGCAAACATTAGATGAGTCAGACCCAGGTTCTGACAGCGAGGGTGATATCCAATACTTCGAACACTTGCCGCCTTGTCCAAAAGCTTAGATAGGACGTCCATAACAATTACAAACAGATATGGCGAAAGAGAACAGCCTTGACGGAGGCCCCTTGAGCTCTGAAAATAGCCAGTCAATTCACCATTAACCTGAACAGAGAACGACGGTGTTGTGATGCATAAAGCAATCCAATGAATGAACTGCTGCGGAAAGTTCATCGCCCGGAGAACATTTAGCAAAAAAGGCCATTGGACAGAGTCAAATGCCTTCGATATATCTATCTTGATGGCACACCGAGAAGATATACTTTCCTTGTGATAGTCCTTCACAATTTCTGTAGCGAGAAGAAGATTCTCTATTAACAGCCGCTCACTAACAAATGCAAATTGGTTTGCTGAGATAAACTGAGGCAGCAACAACTTCAACCTGTTGGCAATGAGTTTTGAAATAACTTTGTAGAGAACATTGCAGCAAGATATCGGTCTATAATCCTTCATCTCAACTGCTTCTGTTTTCTTTGGTATCAAAGCTAAGATGGTGGAGTTGACTCCTTTCGGAAGGAAACCTTTAACAAAAAAAGACTGAACTGCCACCACAAACTCATGACCAATGATTGCCCAAGTTGATCTATAGAATTCTGCATTATACCCGTCTGGTCCCGGTGATTTATTACTAGGCATAGCGAACAGCACAGCTTTGATTTCCTCGGGAGTAACTGTCTTAATCAGAGCTTGAGCATCATGATCTGTACATCGAAAAGGAAGAAGATCCTGTAGATGGTCGACATCCATTCCTGTGAAATCAGGAGGCTGGTGCTGGAGAAATTCTCGAAAGAAACTCTCAGCTTCCTCCTTTATTCCATTCTCATCATTTACCAGAGTTCCATCTCGACACCGTATTTCTCTGATTCCATTTACCGCCTCTCGAGCAGCGATAGCACTATGATATGTTTTATTGTTTTGATCACCAATGTTCAGCCAGTGCAGCTTCGATCGTTTCTTGAGGAAACTCTCTTCAAGACCCGCTACAAATTCCCATCTCGTAAAAGCTTCATTCTCAGCCTCCATATGTTGAGAAGATGGAGAACAGAGATTTAATTCCTGTTTTTTGCAGAGATCTTCATGAGCCTCTCGAGATTTTTTAACCAGATTTCCCATCCTGTCTTTCACCAAACCCCTTATCTGTGGTTTTAAATTTTAAGCTTCTTTGAGAATCTATGAAGGGAGGACGTTGAGAGGAAAATAGGTTCTGTATTTGCCCAAAAATCTTTCACCATGGGTAGAAACTCCGCAAGTGTGGTAACTGCGTTAACAAACTTAAACAACTTCCTTCTTGAAGAAAGTGCTGGCGTGTTAATTTGAATACGGCAGCGTAAGTGATCCGAACAGCCTCCAGCGTCGAAGACTGAGTAGGCCTGAGGATAGTCCTGATTCCAAACCTCATTAACAAGGACCCTATCCAGCTTCTTTGATATAAGATCAGCTCCCCTCTTATTGTTCCAAGTGAAAAGAGGGCCATGATAAGCCATATCAGTCAAGGAACAATGATTTACAGTGTCTTGAAACCTTCTCATTCCAGAGGTTATTAACGGCGAGCTATCAAAATTCGAGTGCTCGGACACGTCCAAAGTTTCATTAAAATCACCTAGTATCATCCAAGGCTTTGTACCAATTATCGGAGAGTTGTGGTGATCACAGAGATCTCTCCATAATTCTTTTCTGCCTTCATCCAGATTTGATGCGTAGACGAAGGAGCAAAAAAACTCCTCTTGCATCGCTTCCAACTTAATGGAACATGTGATCAGCTGACTACTCTTATAGAAAGGAGTGAGTCTCACATTGTTTCTCTAGACTATCCAGATCCTACCCAACCTATGATGCTCATAGTTTGTTAGGATCGACCAATTTTTAAACATAGTTCCCACCATTTCTGGAACTCTTTCTTCCTTCACACGAGTTTCAATCAAACAGCCAAAATCAAACTGCTTCTCCTCCAACCACTTCTTTATTACGGAATGTTTAATTGATTTGTTTAAGCCGCGAACATTCCAAAAGAAGCCCGACATATTAATGTTTTTTGGAGAAACGTTTTTTGCTGGTACCACTAGGTTTGGAGTCCTTTGTGGTAGCAGCAGTCTGAGAGTTTACTCGTTTCTCAACCCTCGCTGATCGGATCGGTTTTCCAACCTTTCCCTCCCGACTTGTATGCTCTGTTTTTCCACCATCAGAAATCAAAATCTCACCTTCTTCGATATCGTCCTTGGTGCAAACTCTGATTGGATCACCCTCAGGCTCATGAGTGGTGATATGGTCTTCCTCTTCCTCTGCGTCAGCTAGTAGTTGAAATCTGGACGGAGAGATAACTGTTTCCAAATCCTGCTTCTTTTCAGCTGATCTTCCTACTTTCCCCGGAGAGACATTTAACCAGTTCTCCCTTACTTCTGCTCCGCTTTCAGCAGCTTCCCCTATTTCCTCTCTGATCTCTTCAACTTCACTGGGCTGCTCAACTGCGTCATCACCCACAAGATCTGAAGAATCAGTTACAGATACTTCCACAGTCGCGTCAAACTCTTCAGTATCTTTTCCTTTCGTTGACTTTTCTGGCACTGACATTGTCTCTTCCATATTAGCACTTTGTGTAGGGACAACATTCTCTTTTCCATTCCCCACATCCTTCTCCCTTACTTCTTCTTTCTTTTTCAAACATTCCTTCTCATTGTGACCCCATTTAGCACAAAGAGAGCATTTCGTAGGTACCCATGGGTAAGTGAATTCAATGTTCGCATTTATACCAGACTTCGATCGAAAACGGTACGCATTAGGAAGTGGCTTTGTCATGTTTGCATTTACAAAGACCTTAGCCTCGTCGAAATTCGAACAAAGCTCCGTCTCGGGATGCAGCCTCACAGGTTTCCCAACTGAGCTAGCAATGAAACCTAGTCCCTTCCATGAAAACATAGTAGACGGTACATTCTTCATTGTAACCCACATAGGTACAATCTTAACCTCTTCCTCGTCCTCCTTTTTCTCTTCCAATGGCGCCCACTTTGATAGAATCATTGGGATGCCGGCAATGTTCCACACTCCTCGTCGCAGAATGCGACTCCTTGTTTGTTGATCGGTAATCCAAAACTTCACTACCTTTTCATTAACCGCAAACACGTCAATCTTAATGTTCTTATTTCCTAATGGCCATATCTTGTTAACAATGATATGAATCTTCGCCAAGGTGAGGAGCGGGATCCAGAAAACGTCCCTCAAGGAAATCTTCCCACAAGGGAACTGTATTGACTAGAAGGTCATCCGGTATCTCTACCATTTCTTGCCCATCGACAACCTCAACTTTTACGTCATGGCTCACCAAAACATGTTTTGATTGAGCCGCTTGAACCCACGATTTCTTCCCAAACTGCGATGCCTGGCTCATATTCCCATCCGTCACCATCGGAGGAGGCTCCTCCGTCGTCGGCGCCGCCATAAAGCGAGCCGAGCAGCCGTCAAAACCCTTGAAACCCTTAAACCTAGAAAATCGCCTCAGAATCACCCTCAGAGCTATATTAGGAAAGTTCCCAAAAATCCTCGTAGAAATTTTTAAACGAAACTGGCTTTCTAAAACTGGAAAGGGCTTCAATACTTTGGCTAATCGTCGAGTTTCAGTTTGATATTGGTATATGTTTTCTGTACGCATGACTGCGACAAGAAATGATGTATAGTCTTTGAGATTATGTTCATGATCGTCTGGATATGTTGCTAGGGTTTAGACGAATTTTAGATTGTCGTTTGCCTATTTGAGACGATTTGCTTTGACAAAATCGTTTTCTTGATGATTTGCAAAAGTTTTTGAAGTTTGAGAGTATACGAGTATAGTATCCGTACCTACTCCTTTTTTTTTTTTTTTTTTTTTTTTTTTTTTTTACGAAAGAAAACAGTTGAACCGATACTTTGAAGGGTTGTGTACGTTTCTTCTTCTAAGGTTTGAAATGATCAATAATCCTGGACGATTTAAAGACGACGCTTGGACTGTGATTTGGTTTGTTTCCACTTTAACGACTTGAAATATGTCGGTTCTGAGAAAATTGCTAAAAACGAATCGGTTTTAAGACGACGTTCATGTCTCTAGTTTTTTCTCTCTTTAGGAAGCGAGCTTGATATGTGTGGCGATCGTTTCTCGATTTTCGGAGAGTTTAGATCGGTTTTCAAGATCTGGCTGAACAGTTTATGGAATGATATATCGAGACAAGAAAAATCGCCTAAGACTTAGTTCGCTAGACTATCCACCTAGGTTTTACGTTCCCTAAAGTTCTATGGCAGTCTCAAAGGCATTTTTATTTCTTAGTAGTTTGAAAATTCCAAGTCTGATTTCAAAAATCTCAGGTCGGAAATACCTTAGTTCTCTCGAAGACGCTGTTTTGTCTCTTCTTAGTTTTGCTTGCTTATTTCCCCTTCCTCTTCTCGTGTATGTTCGCCATTTTCGATATTTGTCTTTATCCTTTAAACTTGACTTTTATCTTCTCCTTAGATACGAAGTTAATTTTTATAAAAAGGTTCAACGTAATCGTATAGTTGAGGCGGCTAAGGTGTTAAGTTAACCGTTGCCGTTTTATACGATTAATCTGAATCCAAGCTAGAAAACAAGTCTTTGCGGGTTTTTTTTATCGTAAAGTTTCAATGGTAACTCAAATCAAGACGAAACAAGAGACGTTTCGATCGAGATTTGAAGGAGAACACAAAGATGGAGGTAAGGGCGAGTAGGAGCAAGCAAAGGAGTTTAGACGAGTCCTACTTGTTTTTGTCGTAAAATCTCAACGGAAACTCCGATTGAGACGAAACGAAAAGCGTTTCGATGAGGATTCAAAAGAGAACCTAAAGGAGGACCTTTCTGAGGCCTGAAAGGTTTCTATGTAGCGAGTGAAGGTCGGAAAGGTCGCTACGTAGCGAGTGGAAGCAAGCCAAGAAGAGTCATACTTGTTTTCGTCGTAAAATCTCAACGAAAACTCCGATTGAGACGAAACGAAAAGCATTTCGATGAGGATTCAAAAGAGAACCTAAAGTAGGACCTTTCTGACGTCTGACAGGTCGCTATGTAGCGAGTGAAGGTCAGACAGGTCGCTACGTAGCGAGTGGAAGCAAGTCAAGAAGAGTCCTACTTGTTTTCGTCGTAAAATCTCAACGGAAACTCCGATTGAGACGAAACGAAAAGCGTTTCGATGAGGATTCAAAACAGAACCTAAAGGAGGACCTTTCCGAGGCCTGGCAGGTTGCTATGTAGCGAGTGAAGGTCAGACAGGTCGCTACGTAGCGAGTGGAAGCAAGCCAAGAAGAGTCCTACTTGTTTTCATCGTAAAATCTCAACGGAAACTCCGATTGAGACGAAACGAAAAGCGTTTCGATGAGGATTCAAAAGAGAACCTAAAGGAGGACCTTTCTGAGGCCTGACAGGTCGCTATGTAGCGAGTGAAGGTCAGACAGGTCGCTACGTAGCGAGTGGAAGCAAGCCAAGAAGAGTCCTATTTGTTTTCGTCGTAAAATCTCAACGGAAACTCCGATTGAGACGAAACGAAAAGCGTTTCGATGAGGATTCAAAAGAGAACCTAAAAGAGGACCTTTCTGAGTCCTGACAGGTCGCTATGTAGCGAGTGGAAGCAAGCCAAGAAGAGTCCTACTTGTTTTCATCGTAAAATCTCAACGGAAACTCCGATTGAGACGAAACAAAAAGCGTTTCGATGAGAATTCAAATGAGAACACAAAGGAGGACCTTTCTGAGGCCTTGCAGGTCGCTACGTAGCGAGTGGAGAGTTGGGTTGAGCTCGTTCACTACGTAGCGGGTTGAGCTCGTTCACTACGTAGCGACCGAGCCGTGTGCGTGCTCGGTCGCTACGTAGCGACCGAGCTGTGTGCGTGCTCGGTCGCTACGTAGCGACCGAGCTGTGTGCGTGCTCGGTCGCTATGTAGCGACCGAGATGTGTGCGTACTCGGTCGCTACGTAGCGACCGAGCTGTGTGCGTGCTCGGTCGCTACGTAGCGACCGAGCTGTGTGCGTTCTTGGTCGCTACGTAGCGACCGAGCTGTGTGCGTGCTCGGTCGCTACGTAGCGACCGAGCACGCACATACGTAGCGACCGAGCCTTGTGCGTGCTCGGTTGCTACGTAGCGACCGAGCTTAGCTAGAGCTCGATCGCTACGTAGCGACCGAGCTGTGTAATCGATTTGCTGCGCTTCCTTTTTCCGCGATTAACCTAGGGGTTTTCTGCGGTTTTTGGGAGAACAAGTTTTACCTTCCGAAAAGTTTTCGGAAAAAGTGTTTTTGTAAAACTCACACGCATTGAAACTTCTTTAGCTCGGAAATGAGCCAAACTTACGGGGTTTGATAAAATTTATCGTTTCCCTTTAGTTTAGACAGAGAAATCGCGAGCTTGTTTCGTTGCACTTCCTGTGGCGAAGAGTCGCAGCTAGGTTTTCGATTTTCTCAAGAACTATGGCGTTTGCCTAAGCGTTCGCCTAAGCGTTCGCCGTAGGCGCAATGGCGGCTGGAGTTGTCTTACCAGCGTTATTGCAAACTACGATTTTGTCTTTCGTGTTTCCAGACATTGTTTTGATCAAGCGTTGTGTGGCTGAGAGTTAGATTGATCTGTACCCCCCCCCCTCCTTCTAGCGCCAAACTGTGGGAACCGAAATTCGCACTGTCGATTTCCGTTTAAATAAGAAAACTAGGAAAAACCCTAATTTCTCAGAGGTCCCGGATTTCTGCTAATACCACACGCAAGCAAATCAGAACACGATAATGACAACGATAAAGTATAAAAATTGTAAGAAGAGAGCAAATAGAAGTCTTATTCCGAATCTGCGTTTGAGCGTTTACAACAAGGTAAGTGCCTGGGCTACGAGAGCTGTCGGCGAGATTCCTAGTTCTAGCAACCCTAAGACGGCTAAACCTAGTTGAGTCGCAGCTCGAATAACAAAAACGGAAAATTGCCTAAAATTGCTCTAAGTGCTAAGTTTGCTCTGAAAAATCTTCTCCATGCCTCTCGCCTAGGACCCCTTATATACTGGCTCCAAGGTCAGTTTACGCCTTTCCTCTTCTGCCCTTAAGCCGCGATAGCATAAAAATGGAGATATTCCATTTTTTCCGATCTTCGTAATTATCTTCAAAATTTCGTATTTATCCGCGGAAACTTGACATTTATCTTCCCTTGCGGACCAAGCGTAAACCGACATGCGGTTTACGGACTGTTGGTTAAGAAATCATAAGTTGGGCCTGGAGTCGTGTCTTAGGTCCCTTTGGGCCGTCTTTCGACTCGAAGCGTTTATTACGGTTTCTTTCGATAAAGAATGAACTTTCCGTGGTTTTTACGGTAAAGTTTGATTGATAACTTAGAAATGGCGGAGAACGTGAGATGGGTTCGCTATGGAATTCGGGAGATAGCATCAAAGGGTAGACGAGAATGCATGGACTGATGTCGTATCGACGTTTCGGAAGAGCTCGGTCGCTACGTAGCGACCGAGCTCTGGCTCAAGCTCGTATCGACGTAGCGACCGAGCAGAATGGGCGTTTGGCTGTTATGTAGTGACTGAGCTTTGGCTTGAACTTGGTTGCTACGTAGCGACCGAGCGGAGCACGCATTTGGTCACTGCGTAACGATCCTTTTTGAGCTCTTGTCCGATGATTCGCATTTCTTCCGCAAAGGTTTTTCGTAAAGAAGAATCTATTTCGAAAGTATATTTGTCGAAGAATTTTTCTATGTTTTTTTCTTCTTCGGGGATTTTGACGTTAACTTCGTTGCAACCGTTTTCGACCTCAACACGGACTTTCAGACATTGATTCCGTCGTGACCGATTTTGACCCCAACAAATACTCCCCCTTAAACTTGATTTTGTCCACCATTCAGAGCTTGGAGCGGAGTATCTCGAACTGTCTTTTAGGTAACAACTTAGTGAAGATATCAGCAATGTTGTCCTCTCTTCGAACCTCCAATGCTTCAATTGTTCCATCAAGCAACTTCTCTCTTATGAAATGATGTTCCAATTTAATGTGCTTCGTTCTTCTATGGAACACTGGATTATTGGCCAGCTTGATAGCACTTTGATTATCTCCATAGATGGTAATCGATTAATTGTTTGGCTCGAACAAGTCTTCAAAGAGTCTTCGAAGCCATATACATTATTGGGCTGCGAGTGTTGAAGCTTTATACTCTGCTTCGGTAGTAGACAATGACACCGTTGCTTGCTTCTTACTGCACCATGAAATGCTTGTGTCTCCACATAAGAACACAAAACCCGAAGTTGATTTTCGATCATCTAAATCTCCACCAAAGTCAGCATCTGTGAAACCATGAAGAGAAACCTTGGCATTATACTTGTACATCAGTCCCATGCCAAGAGTTGTCTTCACATACTTAAGTATCTTCTTTGTCGCTTCTAGATGTGGCTTCCTTGGTTCCTGCATGAACCGGCTTACAAGACCAACCGCAAAGGCAATATCTGGTCTTGTAATGGTTAAGTATAGAAGACTTCCAACAAGAGAGCGATAAGGTCGAGGATTGGCTAACAAGGATCCTTCATCGCGTTTAAGCCTTATGTTAGTATCTAGTGGAGTAGAATGTACCTTTCCTTGGTGTACTCCAAACCTGTCAACAATCCTTTTTCCATAACCTTGTTGGCCGATGAATATTCCATCCTTTACCCTCTCAACCTCTAGACCAAGAAAGTTATTCAGCTCGCCTAACTTCTTCATCTCAAACCTCACCGACATATCCTCTTGTATACGAGCAATTTCAGCATCGTCATTTCCAGTAATGATCATATCATCCACGTAAAAGAGAACTACTACATGAGCTCTTCCACTTCTCTTGAAGAATATGCTTGGATCAGCACTTGATGCAATATAACCGAAAAACTGAAGGAATTGAGCAACCTTTCCATACCAAGCTCGTGGAGCTTGTTTTAACCCGTACAAGGCCTTCTTTAGCTTGCACACATGGTTAGGATACTCTTGTGATTCAAAACCAGGTGGTTGCTCCATAAATATTTCTTTATCAAGCTCACCATAGAGAAAATCATTCTTCACATCTAACTGCCATAATTTCCATCCAAAGCTTGCAGCTAAAGATAAGAGTGAGCGTATCGTAGTCATCTTTGCTACTGGACCGAAGGTCTCATCATAATCTTCTCCGTACTTCTGAGAGAACCCTCGAGCAACCAAACTTGCTTTGTATCTATCAATGCTCCCATCTGCTTTTCGCTTTTGTCGATACACCCATTTACAAGAAACAGGCTGAGCATCCTTGGGTTTCGGAACCAAATTCCAAGTTTCATTTTTCATGAGAGCATTAATCTCCTCCTTCATTGCGGTCATCCATTCCTCAACTCCTTTTGCTTCTTCATAAGATGATGGTTCATCTTCATCTAGAAGAGCTGCAAAGTATCAAGAGTAAGTGGTGACGAACCTTTCATCTCTAAACCGAGCGGGTTTGACAATGTTCCTTTTTGGTCGTTGATTGGCGATAGAACCATGATCATGCTCCTCTTTTTCACCTTGAGCTTCCTTCTCAAAGCTTTCATTATCACTTGGAACTTTAATAATTTGTTCATCATTCTTAGAGGAACCTGAACCATCTTGCTCATCTAAGACTTGATGTGGTCCATAGTGGATGAAACTTCGTCAAAGACAACATCACGAGACACTGTGTATTTATGTGTCTCTGGATCCATACACCTCCAGCCCTTCTGTTGTTCATCGTAACCGACAAAGATACACTTCCTTGCCTTTGCTTCCAACTTTGTTCTTTGAGAGTCGAACACATGGACGTAACAGACTGATCCAAATATTCGGAGATGCTTCACCGTTGGCTTCTTCCCGTGAATCATCTCGTAAGGCGGCTTCATGTTCTTTGGACTGAGTGGCATCCAGTTGATGACATAGGCTAGACATCTCATGTATTCTGCCCATAAGGCTTTTGGCAAATTCTTATCATGTAGCCAGCTTCTGCACGTCTCGGTTAGATGTCTAATTTTTCTTTCTGCTACTCCATTTTGCTGAGGTGTATACGGACATATATATTCTCTCTTAATACCTTTCTTTTGGCAAAAAGAGAGAAACTCCTTTGACATGAATTCTCCTCCATTATCCGTCCTTAGAGTCTTCAGCTTCCGACCAAACTCTCCTTCCACGGTAACTTTGAATTCTTGAAATCTTTGAAATACTTCTGATTTTTCCTTCACAAAGTATACCCAAGTGTACCGTGATAAATCATCTACGAACAACAACATGTAGCGAAACCCGGAATAGAAGGAAGTTCTTGTTGGACCCATCAAATCACTATGGACCTTCTCTAGTGGACCGCTGCACCTTGAGGTTGAATGATCAAATGGAAGTCTATGTGACTTTATATTGACAACCTTCACAAATTTTTCCTCCATCTTGAATCTTCAATTTTGGAAGCCCATGAACCAAATCTTGAATCATATGACCTTAAGCTTGGTCATATTTATATGGCCAAGTCTAGCATGCCAGATGGAAGCATTGTCATTCGTACTCATCTTCTCCACATAGGTGTGTGAGGCCGATAAAACATATAAATCTTTGACGCGTGCTCCAGTGTGAACAACATCCACCTTTAATTCTTTAATATTCCTTAAGAACTTAACGTCTCTTGGGCCAAATAGAACATAGTTACCTGAGTCGACTGCATTTACCACCGAAAGAAGATTCTTCTTTACTCCAGGGACATGGTACACATTCTTGAGGGTAATCGGTTCTTCATCATCTTCTTTAATTACAACAGTCTCTTCCTTCTCAACTCGATGGATTGAATTATCAGCGGTAATAATGGCTTCTTTCCCCTCATGACGTTGAAGACTAGAAAATAACTTCTCATCTCCGATAATATGATGGCTACAACCCAAGTCTACAATCCAATCATTTCTCAAGTTCTTAGTTGTGGGTGTACCTGGATGTGTAGCCTCCACCGTGAAACATTTCCCCCATTTTTCGTCTTTCGTATGACTTTCTGACTCCACCATATTTGTTTCCTTCAACTTGACTCGACAATCCCTTTTGAAATGCCCAAGCTTTCCACACCGGTAGCACTTGAACTTTTTCTTATCCATAGAAGATCTTTCACTTCCATCATTGTGTCTTGGACCTCCATCTTTGTTTTGCGCCTTGAAGCTTTGTTGTCTCCTAGCTACAAAGGCGCTTCCCGAGTCATCAGTGATTTTGACTCCTGACATTTGCATGGCTAACGACTCTTGTGAAGCTAGCAAATTTTCAAACTCTTCCAAGGAAGGCTGTGTAGCCCATCCTTGAACCAAAGTCACAAACGGTGTATATACTCAGGTCGTAGACCTCGAATGATAGACCGCTTCAACCGTGCTTCAGAAATTGACTCCTCCATATTTAGAGTATTAATCTCGGAGCATAGGTTCTTTACCTTGATAAAAAAACTCCGAGATTAAAGACTCCCCCTGCTTCGCACTCGCAAGCTCATTCTCCAATAATTGTAGCTTGGCCTCATTCTTCTTGTTGAACAGTTGATCTAAAGCTTGTCAAATGGAACTAGCGGAAGTACATCTTGAGACATGCTCAAATATGCTTGAAGATATGGATCTTTTTAAAGCAAACTCCACCTTGGCATTCTTCCGTGTCCACTCCTTTGTCGCTTCCAGGGTTGCAGCATTTCCCCTTGGTGGTGTTGTGCTATTACCACCGACGATATCCCATAAGTCCTCACTCGCCAAGTATGACTCCATGCATGACTTCCATAACCGGTAGTTATATTGGTTTAGGATTTCCATTCCCAATCCAACAACACGACCCGTTGATTCCATACTTAGAATAGACCCGAGCTCTCTTTAAAACCTGATCTTGATGAGCACAAGATTAGCCTGGCTTTGATACCATGTAAGAAAACCACCTTTGATATTGCTTAACACTAACCCAAGACCGTAATACGCGAGAACCCGAAAGAACCAAGAGAATTTCTAAATATGAAGAATAATATGGAAGAACTCTCAAAAGATTTAGAGAACTTTGAGTAGAATACTTTTTCTTTAAGAAAAACTTTCTTATTATTACACTTGTTCAACTTCTTGTGTTGTTACAAAAGAAAGGATGAAGAGGTATTTATAGCCATCTAAACTACCTTACAAATATCTAGATTATTCTATTATAACCTCCTTACTTCCTAGATTTTTTTCATATTCTCTAGATTTTTCTACTACAATATCTAGATTTTTTCTTCTTGAAGAGGTGATGATAATTCTAGAAAGATTCTAGAACTTGAGCTTAATTTTGGGTTTAGTCCAATAAAAGTTTATGGCCCATAATTAAGTATAGCCCAAAATCAAGTTGCCAATAATCATATTGTCCTTGTGCAATCTCTCCATGAAGCTGTTTACATACATGTAAGTTCTCCTCCAAAAATATAAATTGCAATCCTGTTTGAAAAATTTCTACGAGGATTTTTGGGAACTTTCCTAATATAGCTCTGAGGGTGATTCTGAGGCGATTTTCTAGGTTTAAGGGTTTCAAGGGTTTTGACGGCTGCTCGGCTCGCTTTATGGCGGCGCCGACGACGGAGGAGCCTCCTCCGATGGTGACGGATGGGAATATGAGCCAGGTATCGCAGTTTGGGAAGAAATCGTGGGTTCAAGCGGCTCAATCAAAACATGTTTTGATGAGCCATGACGTAAAAGTTGAGGTTGTCGATGGGCAAGAAATGGTAGAGATACCGGATGACCTTCTAGTCAACACAGTTCCCTTGTGGGAAGATTTCCTTGAGGGACGTTTTCTGGATCCCGCTCCTCACGTGGCGAAGATTCATATCATTGTTAACAAGATATGGCCATTAGGAAATAAGAACATTAAGATTGACGTGTTTGCGGTTAATGAAAGGTAGTGAAGTTTCGGATTACCGATCAACAAACAAGGAGTCGCATTCTGCGACGAGGAGTGTGGAACATTGCCGGCATCCCAATGATTCTATCAAAGTGGGCGCCATTGGAAGAGAAAAAGGAGGACGAGGAAGAGGTTAAGATTGTACCTATGTGGGTTACAATGAAGAATGTACCGTCTACTATGTTTTCATGGAAGGGACTAGGTTTCATTGCTAGCTCAGTTGGGAAACCTGTGAGGCTGCATCCCGAGACGGAGCTTTGTTCGAATTTCGACGAGGCTAAGGTCTTTGTAAATGCAAACATGACAAAGCCACTTCCTAATGCGTACCGTTTTCGATCGAAGTCTGGTATAAATGCGAACATTGAATTCACTTACCCATGGGTACCTACGAAATGCTCTCTTTGTGCTAAATGGGGTCACAATGAGAAGGAATGTTTGAAAAAGAAAGAAGAAGTAAGGGAGAAGGATGTGGGGAATGGAAAAGAGAATGTTGTCCTACACAAAGTGCTAATATGGAAGAGACAATGTCAGTGCCAGAAAAGTCAACGAAAGGAAAAGATACTGAAGAGTTTGACGCGACTGTGGAAGTATCTGTAACTGATTCTTCAGATCTTGTGGGTGATGACGCAGTTGAGCAGCCCAGTGAAGTTGAAGAGATCAGAGAGGAAATAGGGGAAGCTGCTGAAAGCGGAGCAGAAGTAAGGGAGAACTGGTTAAATGTCTCTCCGGGGAAAGTAGGAAGATCAGCTGAAAAGAAGCAGGATTTGGAGACAGTTATCTCTCCGTCCAGATTTCAACTACTAGCTGACGAAGAGGAAGAGGAAGATCATATCACCACTCATGAGCCTGAGGGTGATCCAATCAGAGTTTGCACCAAGGACGATATCGAAGAAGGTGAGATTTTGATTTCTGATGGTGGAAAAACAGAGCATACAAGTCGGGAGGGAAAGGTTGGAAAACCGATCCGATCAGCGAGGGTTGAGAAACGAGTAAACTCTCAGAGTGCTGCTACCACAAAGGACTCCAAACCTAGTGGTACCAGCAAAAAACGTTTCTCCAAAAAACATTAATATGTCGGGCTTCTTTTGGAATGTTCGCGGCTTAAACAAATCAATTAAACATTCCGTAATAAAGAAGTGGTTGGAGGAGAAGCAGTTTGATTTTGGCTGTTTGATTGAAACTCGTGTGAAGGAAGAAAGAGTTCCAGAAATGGTGGGAACTATGTTTAAAAATTGGTCGATCCTAACAAACTATGAGCATCATAGGTTGGGTAGGATCTGGATAGTCTGGAGAAACAATGTGAGACTCACTCCTTTCTATAAGAGTAGTCAGCTGATCAGATGTTCCATTAAGTTGGAAGCGATGCAAGAGGAGTTTTTTTGCTCCTTCGTCTACGCATCAAATCTGGATGAAGGCAGAAAAGAATTATGGAGAGATCTCTGTGATCACCACAACTCTCCGATAATTGGTACAAAGCCTTGGATGATACTAGGTGATTTTAATGAAACTTTGGACGTGTCCGAGCACTCGAATTTTGATAGCTCGCCGTTAATAACCTCTGGAATGAGAAGGTTCCAAGACACTGTAAATCATTGTTCCTTGACTGATATGGCTTATCATGGCCCTCTTTTCACTTGGAACAATAAGAGGGGAGCTGATCTTATATCAAAGAAGCTGGATAGGGTCCTTGTTAATGAGGTTTGGAATCAGGACTATCCTCAGGCCTACTCAGTCTTCGACGCTGGAGGCTGTTCGGATCACTTACGCTGCCGTATTCAAATTAACACGCCAGCACTTTCTTCAAGAAGGAAGCCGTTTAAGTTTGTTAACGCAGTTACCACACTTGCGGAGTTTCTACCCATGGTGAAAGATTTTTGGGCAAATACAGAACCTATTTTCCTCTCAACGTCCTCCCTTCATAGATTCTCAAAGAAGCTTAAAAATTTAAAACCACAGATAAGGGGTTTGGCGAAAGACAGGATGGGAAATCTGGTTAAAAAATCTCGAGAGGCTCATGAAGATCTCTGCAAAAAACAGGAATTAAATCTCTGTTCTCCATCTTCTCAACATATGGAGGCTGAGAATGAAGCTTTTACGAGATGGGAATTTGTAGCGGGTCTTGAAGAGAGTTTCCTCAAGCAACGATCGAAGCTGCACTGGCTGAACATTGGTGATCAAAACAATAAAACATATCATAGTGCTATCGCTGCTCGAGAGGCGGTAAATGGAATCAGAGAAATACGGTGTCGAGATGGAACTCTGGTAAATGATGAGAATGGAATAAAGGAGGAAGCTGAGAGTTTCTTTCGAGAATTTCTCTAGCACCAGCCTCCTGATTTCACAGGAATGGATGTCGACCATCTACAGGATCTTCTTCCTTTTCGATGTACAGATCATGATGCTCAAGCTCGGATTAAGACAGTTACTCCCGAGGAAATCAAAGCTGTGCTGTTCGCTATGCCTAGTAATAAATCACCGGGACCAGACGGGTATAATGCAGAATTCTATAGATCAACTTGGGCAATCATTGTTCATGAGTTTGTGGTGGCAGTTCAGTCTTTTTTTGTTAAAGGTTTCCTTCCGAAAGGAGTCAACTCCACCATCTTAGCTTTGATACCAAAGAAAACAGAAGCAGTGGAGATGAAGGATTATAGACCGATATCTTGCTGCAATGTTCTCTACAAAGTTATTTCAAAACTCATTGCCAACAGGTTGAAGTTGTTGCTGCCTCAGTTTATCTCAGCAAACCAATCTGCATTTGTTAGTGAGCGGCTGTTAATAGAGAATCTTCTTCTCGCTACAGAAATTGTGAAGGACTATCACAAGGAAAGTATATCTTCTCGGTGTGCCATCAAGATAGATATATCGAAGGCATTTGACTCTGTCCAATGGCCTTTTTTGCTAAATGTTCTCCGGGCGATGAACTTTCCGCAGCAGTTCATTCATTAGATTGCTTTGTGCATCACAACACTGTCGTTCTCTGTTCAGGTTAATGGTGAATTGACTGGCTATTTTCAGAGCTCAAGGGGCCTCCGTCAAGGCTGTTCTCTTTCGCCATATCTGTTTGTAATTGTTATGGACGTCCTATCTAAGCTTTTGGACAAGGCGGCAAGTGTTCGAAGTATTGGATATCACCCTCGCTGTCAAAACCTGGGTCTGACTCATCTAATGTTTGCAGATGATTTAATGATGGTAACTGATGGGAAGGTGAGATCAATGGAAGGAATAGTTGAGGTTTTTGAAAAATTTGCCAAAATATCAGGTCTACGTATCAGTATGGATAAATCAACCATGTATATGGCTGGTGTGCCTACAGATATTCGTTTGGAGATTGAGAGCAGATTCCAGTTCAGAACTGACCAACTTCCAGTGCGCTATTTGGGTCTACCTCTCACTACTAAGAGTATGAGTAGTAGCGACTATCAACCCCTCCTAGAAACAATCCGGAACCGTATTAGCTCATGGAAGAACCGTTTCTTATCCTATGCTGGTAGACTTGAGCTTCTTGGATCGGTGTTGTGGAGCATCTCAAGCTTTTGTCTCTCTGCTTTTCGGCTTCCAAAGGCATGTATACGAGAAATAGATAAAATCTGCTCAGCCTTCTTATGGTCTGGAAGTGATCTTAATCCTCGGAAAGCTAAGGTGGCTTGGAAGGAAGTGTGTCGTCCGAAGGACGAAGGAGGACTTGGCCTCCGATCACTAACAGATATGAACAATGTCACATTGCTCAAGCTTCTTTGGCGTCTCGTCACGAACAAGTCATCACTCTGGGTGCGCTGGATCCATACCACTGTCCTGAAGAATGAGTCTATCTGGTCTGCGAAGGATAGCGATAAAAAAGGTTCCTGGATGTGGAGAAATTTTTTAAAAATTCGAGGTCTGGCTAGACAATTCTGTAAGGTAGATGTTCACAATGGCAAATCGACATCCTTTTGGTATGATCAGTGGTCCCCAATGGGTTGCTTGACTGACATTTTTGGACCACGGGGACAGATAGACACGGGCATTGGCCAGCATGATACTGTCTACACAGCTAGGACAAAAAGAAGGCGACGAAATCATCGCTCAGAAGGTCTCATTAATGTGGAACACCATCTCATATCATTGCCTAGCTCTGACGCAGAGGATATCGTTCTCTGGAGGGGAAAACAAAATATCTATAAAAGTCAGTTCATTACTCGGGACACTTGGAATCTCATCAGACCAGTGAGGGAGAAGGTGGCTTGGCACAAGGGCCTATGGTTCAGCCAAGCAACACCGAAATTCCGGTTCTGCTCATGGCTTGGTCTGCATAATCGACTCACCACAGGAGATAGGATGATATCGTGGAATCTAGGTATTGACGGGGTCTGTGTGCTATGTCAACATCATCTTGAAACTCGGGATCATCTCTTTTTCCGGTGCACCTACAGTTTTTCTCTCTGGAGTAAGCTAATGCGTGAGCTCATGGGTAACCATTACACAGATGAGTGGAGCAGTATCATATTTTTCATGTCGCAGTCTCAGCTTTCTCGAACCCGGACGTTCCTTGCACGTTACGTATTTCAGACCACGCTCTACATGCTATGGCGGGAGCGCAATTCTCGAAAGCACAGAGAGAAACCACGATCACCTGAGACTCTTTTTCGGGTAATTGACAGGCAAGTCAAGAATCGCACTACTTCCATACGAACTCTGGACAAGAGACTGGACATGGCGTTTCAAGATTGGATTGTAGCAGTGGGGACATAGCTTTTCTATTCTTTTGTTGTTAAAAAAGTCAGAAACAAAGTAGCTTTGCTGTAAACAAGTTCATTTTCTTTTGAATCGAATTTAACATTTTATTCAAAAAAAAAAAAAAATTCTACGAGAAATCTTCATTCACCAAAGCATTTCTTTCAGTTTCCGTTGTACCAAGTGAGTCACGGCAAAGCATCGAAAACATTTGTGACGAAGAAAACTCGAGAATAGATGTAGCATCGTGCACAAAGAGACGCTTTCCTCCCGATGTTGGCTAGATCCACCTCTGGTCGACCAATTCGTTCCAGAAACGAATGTGTCATGAGAATCCTTTCATAAAACCTATGAAAAACGTTCTGCGACTAGATCATAATGAAATAAACTTCGGTAACACTCCATGAGTAACTCCAAGCAACTTTCACCTAGGATCAAAATCACGGCAGAAACGTTTCTCGTGAAACCCACAGAAACAACGCTTCTTTAACATATGTTTACATATCACCGATCTACAAACTTCGTAAAACCGGTCCCCGTTACTTACGCGAAAAATCCTTCGTACAATCAGACCAAGTCTTACGAAGAAACTTTCTATAGTTAACATAAAAGGCTTTATGAAGAACCATGCGGCTCGCTGGCTTCTTCTTTTCTTTTCCCTCGGTCACATCCGAGAAGGCAGTCGTCCCGCCACTGACTCCACACAGGTTATGTAGCAAACCTCTTGGGCTTCGTCTTCCTCAAGCAAAAAAGATTCGATTTTCATAAGATTATAGGTCACATTGTACGAAATATTCGTCGTATAACTGAAACCTAGAGCGGAGAATCGTTTTCTACGACTATCGGCCATATTAGCATGGATAACCCCGGCAAACTTGGCCTATCAATCTCAACAAGCTCTCTTTGGCCCTCGGTCAATTACGCCTTCCACTAAAGGTCCAAACCAATATTTGCCATCCCCTTTAAGGACAATCGTAAACTAACATGACCTTAAATGTTAAAGTACCATGGTCTAATCCTTGACCTACAACATCTTTGGCTATCTTAGTGAACACATCTCTCACGCCAAGCCAAACTATTTGAGAAACCATAGCTCCATCACTTAACGGCTAAACGACAATCTACGATTTGTCTAAAAACGCCGTATGACTGTTAAGAGAATAATTATCGTATAGCCTACAGTCGGAAGTCATATGATAAATTCTTCGTAACGAAACTCAGTCCTAACAACCAAATGGTTGAAGGAGGATTTAAACTTTTCGAAAATTGACCGAGTTCAATACGCTCCACAATTCACTTTAAGCCTGCAACGTTTTACCCATAATACGCGGCATGTAAGAAAAAATCTGTAACAAAGCTTCTAAAGCTATACGAAACATCCTAAAAAAAATGCACGAAATAGATCTCGGAAAGCCAACACTTCACAAAGCACTATGAAGGAAAACGCTTCTTCCCATGAAAAAATTTACGCGACACCTCAGTCCTAATTCCTCGATCGCAAATCAAATTATTAGCATCCAAACAGGAACAACAATTTTGGCTGCGAACATCCGTAGTCAAACAAGAACATTTCTCAAACGCAGGGCTAACACTAAACCCTTGCAACATCGCAAAACATTTTCAAGCCCGCGAACATTTCAAGCAAGAAACGCGGCATACGAAAGAATAACAAATCTTCAGCCTCGCGAGACGTCGCAGACGCCTTAAGATTCGTTCTTCGACGAAATATCCTTCCTCGATAAAAACACTTTCTTGGAAGACCAGACAGTCGTACGCACTAACATCTTCTCAAAACATATCCTTCGCGAAGACTCGAAACGGTATTTTTTACCATTAAGTTTGTTGCTGATCACAACGAACTCTTAACGTCCTAAACAGACTTAGCCATCTCATGAAGATGACTCTCGTACATCCGACACAAGGATAATAGCGCTATAAAAGAAACCCAAAATTTTTGGTCAGCACTTCCAGGAGGCTTAAAAATTGTCATTGGAGAGATGCTCGGTTCCAATCATACAAGTCGTATAAGCCGAGAACCTATCGCGGACTTTAAATCAGTATGGAATCAGGATGAAACTGAAACGGGATACGTAAGTCGAATTAGTCATCGCACCCTCTAAAACCAGGAGTAAACCTAGGTCTTGCCCTAAACCCAACGCACTGGTCTCTAACATCTCTAGGCATAGTATCAAAAACCTTGATACGAGATCCCAAAATTTGTCTCTTTGCCAATATTTGAGCGTCTTCAGAAAACCCGCAAGATTTACACACTGCAGAAAACTCTCGAAACAGATAACGGATATATCAGTTCACACAGAGTTAGATTACGAGATGACAACTCGTAGTCTTCCTTCTACACCCATATAAAATGCCATCGGCAGCAACACGCCTGAAAACCGCTACATAAAAACTAGACCGTAAAGGTCTCACTGGAAAACAAGTCATAAGAACCTTAACTCCAAGACGAACTACGAAAGGCTTGATCCCTTCAACAAGGGTACGTAGGCAGCCGTCATAAGGCGCAGCCCCAATCTAATCGCGTTCTACTCTTAGAAGAGCGAGAAGACCACTTACCACGAACCTTTTCGACCATTAATTCCGCCTAACTCACCTAACTTGCCAAGCCACTCGCTAAAACCTCACGCTAGAAGCTCATGGTTCTAACGAGCTGGGGGGCTAACTGTTGGGGTCAAAATCGGTCACGACGGAATCAATGTCTGAAAGTCCGTGTTGAGGTCGAAAACGGTTGCAACGAAGTTAACGTAAAAATCCACGAAGAAGAAAAAAACATAGAAAAATTCTTCGACAAATATACTTTCGAAATAGATTCTTCTTTACGAAAAACCTTTGCGGAAGAAACGCGAATCATCGGACAAGAACTCGAAAAGGATCGTTACGCAGCGACCAAACGCGTGCTCTGCTCGGTCGCTATGTTGCAACCAAGTTCGAGCCAAAGCTCAGTCACTACATAACAGCCAAACGCCCAATCCGCTCGGTCGCTACGTAGCGATTAAGCTTGAGCCGTAGCGACTGAGCTCGAGTCGGAGCTCCGTCGCTACGTAGCGACCGAGCTCGAACCACAAGCTCAGTCGCTACGTAGTGACCGAGCTCTTCTGAAACGTCGATACGACATCAGTCCATGCATTCTCGTCTACCTTTCGATGCTATCTCCCAAATACCGTAGCGAACCCATCTCACGTTCCCCGCCATTTCTAAGTTATCAATCAAACTTTACCGTAAAAACGGCGGAAAGTTCATTCTTTATCGAAAGAAGCCGTAATAAACGCTTCGAGTCGAAAGACGGCCCAAAGGGACCTAAGACACGACTCGAGGCCCAACTTACGATTTCTTAACCAACAGCCCGTAAACCGCATGTCGGTTTACGCTTGGTCCGCAAGGGAAGATAAATGTCAAGTTTCCGCGGATAAATACGAAATTTTGAAGATAATTACGAAGATCGGAAAAAATGGAATATCTCCATTTTTATGCTATGGCGGCTTAAGGGCAGAAGAGGAAAGGCGTAAACTGACCTTGGAGCCAGTATATAAGGGGTCCTAGGCGAGAGGCATGGAGAAGATTTTTCAGAGCAAACTTAGCACTTAGAGCAATTTTAGGCAATTTTCCGTTTTTGTTATTCGAGCTACGACTCAACTAGGTTTAGCCGTCTTAGGGTTGCTAGAACTAGGAATCTCGCCGACAGCTCTCGTAGCCCAGACACTTACCTTGTTGTAAACGCTAAAACGCATATTCGGAATAAGACTTCTATTTGCTCTCTTCTTACGATTTTTATACTTTATCGTTGTCATTATCGTGTTCTGATTTGCTTGGCGTGTGGTATTAGCAGATATCCGGGACCTCTGGAAAATTAGTTTCCTTATTTAAACGGAAATCGACAGTGCGAATTTCGGTTCCCACAGTATTGAAGTTAAACTTGATTTTGGGCTATGCTTAATTATGGGCCAATAAACTCTTATTGGACTAAACCCAAAATTAAGCTCAATTTCTAGAATTATCATCACCTCATCAAGAAGAAAAAATCTAGATATTGTAATAGAAAAATCTAGAGAATATGAAAAAAATCTAGGAAGTAAGGATGTTATAGTAGAATAATCTAGATATTTGTAAGGTAGTTTAGATGGCTATAAATATCTCTTCATCCTTTCATTTGTAACAACACAAGAAGTTGAACAAGTGTAATAATAAAAAAGTTTTTCTTAAAGAAAAAGTGTTCTACTCAAAGTTTTCTAATCTTTTGAGAGTTTTTCTATATTATTCTTCATACTTAGAAATTCTCTTGGTTCTTTTGGGTTCTCGGGTATTACGGTCTTGGGCTAGTGTTAAGCACTATCAAGGGTGGTTTCCTTACATCCACAAGGATCAGATGATTATTGGCGTTATGACCGACCAGATGATTATACAGATCTTCTCGTCAGCTATGTTCCAAGTGTGGTTCAAATTCAGCAGGTGAAGGCAAAAAAAGTAATTAGTCCATATAAGTTGCCTAGTCTCTTTGAACAAGATTAGTACAATTATTATTTTGTGGTTTTTTTCTGTTTAGCTTTGTATAATAAAATACATTTTGCTTACTTCTTTTATAATAAATTTTGGTGATCTTAGTCAAATAATCAAATACAACGCTTACGACTTCTTAGCCATCACTTGTAGATGCTCGTGTACCTATTTTGAGTGACTAGGATCTACACTAATGACATTGCAATGCTCCTTTGTTCTCCAATCTGTTTTGCAGACCGCAAACATGATGGCTATACCTCGTAAGTAACCTATCTTTGATGCTACTTTATCATTCTTCGGCCTGATGCTCCTCACATCCCCGTTTAGTGCAACGAAAGCATATGATTTAAAAAATCTAGACAAAGAAGAGAGAAAAAGATTAAGAAGTTAAATACCTGAAACCAACTCTTCTAAAGATCCTCCGCCGTCTTTGTGCAGTGCATAAGTAACATAAGCACCAGGTTCAAATTGTTCCATAAGTTCTATGCCTCTTGCTTAAGATGGTGATTATTTTTCTATGTTCTGTTATTTTGTGTTTGCAGAAAGGGTTATGTCTTGTTGACCCATTGCCAAGGTTGTATGTAAAGGTATTTCAAATGCTTCGCTTACATTTAGATAGGCTTCGGCTTGAGAATTCACGAATTAAAAAGCCTTGCATACTTTAGATGTTAGTTTATCCTTTGACTTTCTCAACTGTGAAATGGAAGAAAGATCAATAAAACAATTACTCAATTTTCTAAAGTTTTTAATTGTTTAATGATCCATAATAAGTAGCTTACAATTTTAGCGGTAGATTTTATTTCGTCTGTTACTGCCCAATCACTATGGAAGTAGGCGGTGAGAGTGCAATCAATGTGTTTGATGAAGAAGATTCCCATCTCTAAGATGCGCTTAATGTACCGCAGTATTCGTTTGAGGCTGGCAAAATCAGAGACAGAAGGTATATGCACTATTGACATACATAGTTAAGTGCATATTGAGTTTCTGTTCGTGTTAAAGTAAGATACTGCAATTTACTTGCAGGCTCCGAAGTAGGTAGGATCAGCAAAAGCATGCTCTGGAGTAGCGAATGTATTCAGTTGGACCGTATGCAGTTGTATAGGTAATGGATTTTAAACTGGAGCACTTTCTTCCATTCCAACAGTGAGAAGTAGATAAGTTACATACTGAAAAGACCATTATCACTGTGGTGAACTTAAATACCAAGAAAGTAACGGAGGTTACCCAAATCCTTCATTCGGAACTGTCTATTGAGCTCAGCGAGTAGCTTTTCAAGGCCAGCAGCCTAGTTATTCAGTATGATTGACATGAGTATATCATTGTCTTTGCAGTAGAAGAACAATGAGGATCCTTGATGTTGCAGGAAAAGCAAAATTCAAGCAAGAAGCTGTTGAACTTATTATCAGCCGGTTTAGATTGGTTTGATTGTATATATATTTAGATGGTTTAGTTTGGTTTAGCCTATCTATATATACTTGTAAATCACACTTTGTACAGTTAACGAGTTTGGTATAACAACCATTTTATTTCATTTCTCCCATGAACTCGTCACTCTCATATGGTATCAGAGCCTTTCTTTTGCTCGTTTCTCTCTGATTCTCCTCTCCGATCTTCGATTTCACCACGGATCTAGCTATATCTGAGTTTCGTTTGACGTTTCGAATCAAGATTCATCGCTATCGGTGATTTCTCTTCTCGATTCGAGCTTCTCATCGCGTTCGGATTCGATCTTCGTCATGGTGAAACAAGGAAGGAAGATGAGGACACGCAAGACGGTATCAGACTCAGAGACACCAGCATTGAGGAATCGATCGCACAGCTCCATCAACGGCGACGACGATCTTGATGTTGATATTGATCCGCCTCCGACTGTTCCGGTTCATCGCGCTACTCAAGGATCAACACATTCTGGTATCACTTCGATCGACACTCATAGTCCTTACTTCTTGCATTCAGCAGATCATCCAGGACTAGTTATTGCGAATCAAAATCTTGATGGAACAAACTACAATAACTGGTACATTGCGATGCGGATGAGTTTAGATGCTAAGAACAAGATTGGCTTTGTGGATGGATCGTTGGTTAGACCAGATGCGAATGATCCTCTTTTCAAGATTTGGAGTCGATGCAACAGCATGGTCAAATCTTGGTTACTCAATACTGTCAATAGGGAGATCTATGATAGTATTTTGTATTATGAGGATGCTGTTGAGATGTGGAATGACTTGTATTCAAGGTTCAGGGTAAGCAATCTTCCTCGAAAGTATCAGCTAGAGCAGTCCATTGCAACACTGAAGCAAGGGAACCTGGATCTTTCAGCGTATTATACGAAGAAGAAAACTCTTTGGGAGCAGCTATCCAACACGCGAATCACCACTGCTCGTAGATGCAACTGTGATCATGTTAAGGAACTTCTTGAAGAGGCAGAGACTAGCAGAATCATCTAGTTTCTCATGGGCTTAAATGAGAACTTTGCTAACATACGTGGTCAAATCCTCAACTTGAAGCCTCGTCCAAGCTTACCTGAGATATATAACATGCTGGATCAAGATGAAAGTCAAAGGATTGTTGGTTCCAATCAACGCCTGAATCCTCCTCCAGCAGCTTTCCAGGTTCAGGACTCGACGGTTTCTGATCCCAATCAAATCTTGCTAGCTCAAGGAGGTTACCACAAGGTCAAGTTTTCACACTGCTCTCGTCTTGGTCATACTGTCGACAAGTGTTACAAGAAACATAGTTATCCACCTGGTTTCAGAGGGAGGAAACCATCTCCAGTTGCTTCTGCTAACATGACTATGTCACAACCATCATTCACCACTGAGAAGGACAAGTTTGAAGAAGTTTCGGGGGATCAAATGTCAAAGGATCAGATCCAGTCAATGATCTCCTACTTGAGTTCCCAACATCAATCACATAGTGTAACTTCCGCAACTGAAACGGCAAATACCTCTACATCGACCAGTGGTCCTTTGATTTCTCAGATTACAGGTAGCCTTTCCGGTAACTTCATTTCTCTATACAATCATTCTTATCATGACATGCTTGTTTCTTCCACTGCTAAAGAAACAGATGTGTCTCTTAGAGCTTGGATTATAGACTCCGGAGCCACACACCACGTTAGTCATGATAGGAACCTTTTCACATATTGTAAACCTTTAGATAACACCTATGTGACCCTTCCCAATGGTTATACTGTTACTATAAAGGGTGTAGGATGCATTTGTTTGACTGATTCTGTAATCTTGTTTGATGTTCTGTACATTCCGGATTTCAATTTTTACCTCGTGAGTGTGAGTGTTTTAACAAAATCTTTGAATACTGAAGTTTCTTTTACTGCAACTGATTGTTTCATTCAGGAACTTACTCAGACATTGATGATTGGTCAAGGTAGTCAAGTGGGGAATTTATATCTGTTGGATGTTCATAATAAAACGCATAAGTCTTTGTCTTTCAAAGGTATGTCGTCTGTTTCCATTGTTGTTGATTCTCTTACTTGGCACAAACGTCTAGGTCATCCTGCTCAGTCTAAAGTTGATCTATTATCTGATGTATTAGCCATTTCAAAAGCAAATAAAACTCATTCTGATCATTGTCATGTAAAGCATAAACCCTTTCCGGTTAGACAGAATATGTGTAAAAATGCTTTTGAATTGCTTCACATTGACACTTGGGGTCCCTTTGCTGAACCCACCGTAGATGATTCAAAATATTTCCTGACCATTGTTGATGATTTTAGTCGAGCAACATGGGTTTTCTTGATGCATGCTAAGTCTGATGTCATTAATATCTTTCCTGATTTCATTAAAATGGTTGAAAACCAGTATAACACAAAGGTGAAAGCGGTTAGATCAGACAATGCAAATGAACTTAAATTCACTGAATTTTATGCTGCTCGTGGAATCATATTATATCATTCATGTCCTGAAACTCCTGAACAAAATTCTGTGGTTGAAAGAAAGCATCAACACATTTTAAATGTTGCTCGTGCATTGCTATTTCAGTCTCATGTTCCTTTGAAATTTTGGGGTGATTGTGTGTTAACTGCAGTGTTCTTGATAAATAGATTACCTTCCCCTGTTATAGGTGATGTTACTCCTTTTGAAAGATTAACCCGTAAACAACCTGAGTATGAAGCTTTGAAAACCTTTGGATGTTTGTGTTATGCGAGCACTTCCACTAAGCATAGGACTAAGTTTGATCCTAGAGCTAGGGCGTGTGTCTTCCTAGGTTACCCTTCAGGTTATAAAGGTTACAAGCTATTAGATATAGAGACACATTCTGTTTCTATTTCAAGGCATGTCATGTTTCATGAGGATATTTTCCCATTTGCTTCATCAACCCTTCGTGATGATGTCAAAACATTTTTTCCTCATTTTCATTCTCCTGCTAAGCCTGATGATTTGTTCTCTGAACAAACATCTTCTGATACACATCATAATCCCGATGTGGCATCATCCTCGGGTTCCACTCCTTCTGGAACTCGACCTGTTCGAACCAAGAAACAACCCGCCAACTTGCAGGATTTTCATTGTTATAACCTCTCACCTGAACAATCTACACCTTACCCTATAGCCAACTTTGTTTCCTATTCTTCTTTATCTCCTCCTTTTCAAGCTTTTATCAACGCTATCACCAAAATAAAAGAACCTCAGAAGTATAAAGAGGCTTTGCTTGATCAGTTGTGGCGTGATGCTATGCGAGAGGAGATAGGATCACAAGAGAGAACAAAGACTTGGAGTATTTGTTCTTTACCTACCGGGAAGACAACTATTGGGTGCAAATGGATTAACAAGGTGAAATATAATCCTGATGGAACTGTGGAGAGATATAAAAGTCGCTGCGTTGGGCAGGGTTATACATAGGAAGAAAGAGTTGATTACCAGGAAACTTTCTCTCCTGTTGCGAAGCTATCCACTGTGTGCATTCTCATTGACTTTGCAACTAAGATGAAGTGGTCTCTTACGCAGTTGGATATATCAAATTATTTTTTGAATGGTGATCTTGATGAGGAGATTTACATGAAGCTTCCTCCTGGTTATGAAGAAATAACAGGTGTGTCTTGTCCGCCGAACTCTGTATGTCGCCTTCACAAGTCTCTTTATGGACTCAAACAGGCGTCGCGGCAATGGTACTTGAAGCTAACGTGGGTTTCAAGAAGTCTCACCATGATCACACTCTGTTTGTGAAGAACAATGAAGGGAAGTATGTTGCAGTGTTAGTATATGTTGATGATATCCTCGTAGCGAGTAACAATGATGAAGCTGTGAAGATGTTTGTTGCTGAACTAGAGTCTCATTTCAAATTGAGGAATCTTGGGGATGCGAAGTATTTTCTGGGGTTGGAGATAGCTCTTTCTTCAAAAGGCATCTCTGTTTGTCAGAGGAAGTATACTCTCGAGTTGTTGGATGATGCAGGTTTCCTTGGTTGCAAGCTTTCTACCATTTTGTTAGATCCAACTGTGAAGCTCTCCAAGGAAACGATAATACTTAAAGATGGGTCGAAAGTGATTCATGAGATGGGAGACTTGATACCGGAGCCGAAGGTTTATAGAAAGTTGATGGCCAGACTCACGTATTTGGCTATTACGCGTCCTGACATCACTTACACTTTGACCAAGCTCTGTCAGTACTCTTCGTCTCCACGAGAAGCTCATTTACAGGCAGCTCATAAACTCTTGCGTTATCTTAAAGGCACGGTTGGTCAAGGGATTTTTTATGCAGCTGATGGTACTTTTGATCTTCGTGGGTTCGCTGATGCAGATTGGGGTGCGTGTCTTGATTCACGGAAGTCTATCACAGGTTACATGACGTTTTTGGGAGACTCTCTAGTCTCTTGGAGATCGAAGAAGCAGCGGACGGTGTCGCGAAGCACAGCAGAAGCAGAGTTTCGTGCATTGGCTGATGCATCTTGCGAGATTGAGTGGGTTATACGGATCATGGCTGATCTCTTACTACCTACATCCATGCCTGTACATATCTATGGTGACAACACAGCATCTCTTTACATTGCCAATAACTCAGTCTATCATGAGTGTACCAAGCATGTCGAGCTTGATTGCTACACGATCAGGGAGCGTATTAATGTGGGAATGATCAAGACGATGCATGTCAGAACACATAACCAACTTGCTGATGTTTTGACAAAGGCATTATACCCTGCGCCTTTCAGAGATCTCATTTCCAAGATGGGAGTTTTGGATTTGTACACACCTCCATCTTGAGGGGGGTTATCAGCCGGTTTAGATTGGTTTGATTGTATATATATTTAGATGGTTTAGTTCGGTTTAGCCTATCTATATATACTTGTAAATCACACTTTGTACAGTTAACGAGTTTGGTATAACAACCATTTTATTTCATTTCTCTCATGAACTCGTTACTCTCATACTTATCAAGACATGCTTGCGGAGCTGCTTGAGACCATAGAGCGATTTGTGTAAGTTAGAGGCATGATTCGGCTTGGTCTTGTCCATGACACAATGCTGGCGTAGACTGTTTGAGTCCATAGAGTGTTTGATACTGTAGATGATTTATGTTTTGATAAGAATTTGTTGATAGGGAAGGCCTGGATCTTGTATCAGGCCAGGAGGAACCAAAGCTTGTCCTGAAAGATTGAGGAAGGAGAAGCTAAATGAGAGGTGCAATATGTTTATAGCTGAGTCACCAAAGACGGATAAACCGACTAGACTCGATGATGCAATATGTGTCTTGAATCAACTCATCATGAGATTGAAGAAACTAATTAGAATCTCTTAGACGACGAAATCAAGAGTCTCAAAGTTGGTTTTCACTTTCTCCTATAACAAAAATCTTGAGAGCGGATCTTTTTAAGTAAAGGTTTGGTTTTGGCTTTATAGCCAGAGAAAAATGAGCTGAGAGAGGAAAAGCTTCCGTTGAAGGCGGAGAAGGAGAGAACTGAAAGTCTGGTTCCATCTTCAGGGTTAATGGCTCAGATTCCAGCTCCATTTGGTGAAGACAAGACGGCTGCTAATTTATCCGAGTAGTTACGGTTACATGCCAGTGTGGCATTACTTGCCTCGGTCTGTTCGTGATATCTCTTGTGATCAAGATAACTCATGCCTCCTGCTTAAACTCTCAGCTGCTTCTATTTTGTTTGGCAACCAAAGGGTATTTAGAGATAAAATATCTGATGATCAAATTGGTTATAGGATTCTTATTGTTCCTTATTGGGCTTTATGCAAATATTTTAATAGACTCTGTTCTGACATAGTGGACAAAAAGACAAAATGTTCTCGTTGAGAATCGAACTCAAGATAACTCATGCCTCCTGCTTAATCTCTCAGCTGCTTCTATTTTGTTTGGCAACCAAAGGGTATTTAGAGATGAAATATCTGATGATCACTTGGTTATATGATTCTTGTTGTTCCTTATCGGGCTTTATGCAAATATTTTAACAGACTCTGTTCTGACATAGTGGACAAAAAGACAAAATGTTCTCGCTGAGAATCGAACTCAAGATAACTCATGCTTCCTGCTTAAACTCTCAACTGTTTCTATTTTGTTTGGCAACCAAAGGGTATTTAGAGATGAAATATCTGATGATCAACTTGGTTATAGGATTCTTGTTGTTCCTTATTGGGCTTTATACAAATATTTTAACAGACTCTGTCCCGACATAGTGGACAAAAAGACAAAATGTTCTCGTTGAGAATCGAACTCAAGATAACTCATGCCTCCTGCTTAAGCTCTCAGCTGCTTCTATTTTGTTTGGCAACCAAAGAGTATTTAGAGATGAAATATCTGATGATCAACTTGGTTATAGGATTTTTGTTGTTTGTTATTGGGCTTTATGCAAATATTTTAACAAACTCTGTTCCGACATAGCGGACAAAAAGACAAAATGTTCTCGTTGAGAATTGAACTCAAGAGCTCTCACTTACTCTTACTAAACGGGCGCTCTAACCAACTGAGCTACGAGAGCTTCTTTCAGTTAACTCTTCATTTTGCAAAATATTTTATTTACTAACTTTGACAGAGTTTGTAGCCTATCACAAAATAACGGGTTCTGTGAAAAAAAGTTATGCATGTTCACCATCGCTACTTGCCAATTAGCGTCCAATTAAAGCAAGTGAAAACGGATTATATATGGATGAGCAAAGAACTCTTGGCACGACTAAACTAAGTGCACCAGTGACATGAGGAAACAGCAAAAATAAAATCCGAAATTGAAATGGTATTTTCTCTAGAGAACCAAAAAGTCTCTACAAAAAGTGTCTCAATAAGCTCAAGGAAATAAGCAAAGATTTTGCCTCTCCTCATGGTTTCCAAAATAAAAGTAAAAATAAAAATACAGACGAAAGCTTGACCAAACCGACGAAAAACATCCTTTTTATCAGTTTGCTTTAGCTTTCGGAGCCTTCTTCCGGAGTTGCCTACCATGTCTCCTCGAATTCTTCATTCCAATGAAGAAGAGTAGTGCCCCAAGGAGTGCCAAGCTCTGAAGGAATAGTCAAAACACACAGAATAGAGGATCTTAGCTTTGGATCAATTCAAGACTAAAAATGGAAATCAAATTTCAACCAGTAAAGTTCTAACCTGAGTAAACTTGGAAAACAGTTGGCTGAATTCCTTTTTGTCAACATCGTAGTTGTAGAAATCATACAGAATCGGGGTGGCAACGGCTTGATGCAGAAGCTGAAACCACAGAGCTTTTTCATTCGTAAATCAGATAAAAAAAGACTAATAATCTTTGAAAAAAGAAGAGTTGTTACATACCAAGAGATAAGCACCCAAAGAGCTGCCAAAGACGAACAAAAGTCCACCAATACCCTTCAAGGCTATAGCAGCAGCAACAAGAATTTTCATCTGAACAAACAATAACACAAGAAGACTCAGTTAGAAGCTATTTGGTTTATTATTGCTCTTGAACTAGAGACTATAAATATGAATATGAAGCACTTACATCAACTGGTGGCAATTGCTGGCCAGTATGAGTTGTCACGTGGCTAACAAAAGCATTGAACTTTGGTCTTAAAGATTTAGCTGCTCGACCTCCATCATCGCCAAAACCATTGAACCTGCTCGATCCATGAAGCAAAGAGAAATATGAACTTAAACAATCTCTGTCTATGTTCATTGGTTGAGTCACAATCATAAGAGACTAGCATTACTTGTCTCTTATATGATATCACTTAAGACAAGACCAACTCAACTAGCAACTTCAGCTTATCAAAATCAAGAAAGTAAAGAACTTTCGGTTACCCAAGTGCCAAGATTAGAGAAACAGATGATTAAAAGATCAAATCAGAGCTATAATTGAGAGAAGAAACCTAATACCCATGTTTAATTACGCGCTAGATAAGACATAATCTACTTATTATTCTCCAAGAAAGGAACAGATCCTACTAAACTTAAGATTATAACATTAGTCAAAGGAAGAGCAGATCTAGAACGAGTAGAAGAAAGTTGCTTACTCTTGCCACGCGGAGAGAAGGAATACTGAAACGAACAGAGCTCTACCGACGAATGAAGCTAACTCCATTGAAGCTCTCTCACGAATCCAAGGCAGAGAGAGAGAGAGAGAGAGAGAGTTAGATGTGGTTTGGTTCCGTAAATCAAGAGACATAAAAAGAAGGAGAAAACAAAGAGGCGAACTTTGTAATATTTGGGTATTTGAGGGTCAAAAAAATGAGAGGACTATTCTTCATAGACTTGTTTTTAAATTTTCAATTCGCTGCTTCCTTCTGAAGAATACGCCACGTGGATGAGTTTACACGTCGATTGGCCAATCAGAAGCGTCCTTGTCATTTAAGTTTATACGTCGGCCACCAATAAAACGCGGCTCCCTACTTACATGCACGCACCTCTCCTCATTTAATTAAAGAGTTGATTTATTTTGCAACGAAATAACTATATATATAATACAAATCACAACTAGTTAATATTTTAAATGAACAAAGTAATTATTTTCAAGTTTTTTTAAAAACTAATTATTTTCAAGTTGGGAAGAAAATATTATTGTACTATGCATCTAGAATTTATGCTTTATACTTATATCCATGTGAACGGAAATCTTATTTTATAGATATAACTAGATTCTGGTATATATTTTGTTTTAATTTTTTAGATTTGATAGAAATTATAATCCAAAAAGCAAATAATGTTGAGGTTTTTTATTTGCAGTTGCATAAACCGTGTAATAAAATACGACGACATCTAACAATAGTAAAAACATGATATCAAGCCCTCTAAACGCGTCCACGTCGGATTGGAAATTCAGACCAATCAGAGAGCTTACAATCGCCATGTCACACTGCTGTTTAGTTAGACTGGGCTTCTTTGTGGGTTTTCTTAAATTTTCGATCTGGTTCATCTCGTCCCATACCGACAAACCTGTTTTGTCTTCTCTCTTCCCCGAATCTTCCACTTCATCTTCTCCCATGTCTGATTTTTCTTTTCTCCGTTACCTTCTCAATTAATAATGATTTAAAGTTATTCTTGAATGTTTCGCTATTCCTCCCCCTTGATCTTTCTCCTATATAAAGCTCTATATCTAAACCTAAATCCACCCTAAATCCAAACCTACTCTAAAGAAGCACCAGTAAGTAAATCTCCAGTCACCGTTTATTTCAGCGATGTCTCACCAAGACCAGCTGAGTCAGAGCTTCCATTTCTGGGAGGCAAGAAACATTGCTAATGGTGGGACCTTTATTGGATTAGAGCTACTCCTCATTGATCAACAGGTATGAGTTCTTATTAGCAACTTTCCTTCCATCGTAGTCTAAATCAGTTTCCCTAACGCTGATTGATTTCTACTCCGACAGGAGAGATGAAATTTTTTATCACCTCTACTGTTGCTCCCACATACTTGCCTCATCTCAAAGGTATTTCTATGAATTTGATGTGTCCTTTGTTAACGATTTAACTTTTGGACTTTCTTTTTGCTTCTATTTAGTTAAAGATATTACAAGACGTGTTTTAGAGAGGTAGACTCCATTTTACTTTGTCTGAATACATCAAACTCATAATGACGTATTACTCAAAAGGAACACTGAAAACGGTCTGAAATTCCAGTGGGAGAAAGTCTGCAGTAGCCGTGTTATAACGGTGTTAGATTGGCTGAAAATCAGCGGATCTGCTGTTGATAGGGTTTTTGAGGTTGTCTCCTCTGAGATTGTAGGATTTACTGTTGTGGTTGCTTTGGTATGTTCATCGCATATAGTAGTTTCTAACTGCGGTGATTCAAGGGTGGTTTTATATATAATGTAATAGCTGATCTGAGGGTTGCTTGATTGTTTATCCTGGCGATATTGTATTTATTTATTCTAATCAGAACCAAAATAACCTATGGGAAAAGATATTTGTTCATTGACACTGACGTTTTTGCTACTGCACAAGAGTTTGCTTACACATATATTTGTAACTTTGAGAGGATACCACGTCTTTGGTATTTAGATTAGATTTTGAGACAACATAGAGCTTTGCATCAGCAATTTGGATTTGATTACACCAGCTTGGAGTCCACAAAGAGGCTTCCCCGAAAATATGTCTCAATACTCTCTGTAAGTGTTTGATTAAGAGACATCCTTCTTGCTTCTCTTTGCTCAATAAATAACCATCTCAAGTTTTTTTTGCATGTATCCAAAGGAATCAGAAAGTATATGCTTGCAAAGCATAAAAAGGCTATGGCAAAAGAAGGTAACAAGGCTAGATGACACTTTTATTATTGGCTCAGTCTTTTTGGAGTTGCTTTGATTTAAGTGGTTTCCTGGTTCTTGACAGACTTTAGGTTGTGAATTTATTTATTAATTCGAAAGTTCGTGATCGAACACGCGTATAAAGAAGAGATTGTTGATGCATCAGAGCTTACACCAATTCCATGATATCTTCCACACATGAGATCCACTCATCCCATTCGATGAAGGATTGATGGCCCAAGCAATCCAGCCGTCGATCAAGATGGAGTGACAACTAAAGCATCAGAGAGAGATCAGTTGGTGGCACTGTAAGTGTGATGGAGGTAGGAATCAAGTTTTGGAAGGTCCAAGAAAGTCTGGAGCGCAGGGTCTATATAGAGCAAGCTTGTGAAATAAGAGAGGCGAAGCAAGCAACTGCCAAGATGTGACGAAGAGAAGAATGACAAGCCATAGCTGATGAATTCTGTGGTTTACGACCAAAAACATTAATGAGCTGTCTATGAGTTCAAAGATAAATTAAACTTGCAGTTATCTGGTAACTATCTATAATGAACTGAATCAAAATCTAACCAATATGATATAGATTGTAAAAGGAGTAAAGTGGTGGTGAACGGAAAAATTGTGAAGGTGAATTCCAGAGGACCAAACCATTCACATTTTTTTCTTATTTATTGTCGACTTAATTAAACTCGGTTTCTTTGTGAAAATATAAATATTATCAGAGACTTATTATCGGTAGGATTAATTTAATAGCTTAATCCTATGATTCAAACTAGATTACACTATCTCATATTTTAAAAATTAACAATAGTAAGAAATATTCTAATTTATAAAACAATAATATAAGTAATAAATACTCCGCGATAGAATAGAAAGCACACAAAATGAGAACACTATTATATAATCCGCGAAAGGAAGTTATTCATATATTCAAATTTAGAAAAAAATAATACATGAAGAAATTAAACTGTCTATAATCTATGAACAATCTTATGCTATTTACACATATTTTTCAGAAGATTGGTTGAATTGTTTACAATATGAAGATAAAAAGTTAGTTATTAGTTGTACGGTTAAAAAAATAAAGAAAGACAATATAAATTAGAAAAATAGGAAATTAAACCGTAAAAATAAATTTCTTTAAAAAAAAAAAATTACCATCAAGTTTATCTTTTTCTTTTGTTTATAGTATTGCGTGAATATTAAAGAAAAATATCAACGACATTATACGTAACCTTTGTGATTTTATACGAAAGATAAAAGATAAAAAGTAGTGTGCTATATAAAATATATAAGAACATAAATACTGAAATCCAAATGTAAGTTTAGTTGAATGATCATTTGAATCTATGCATTAAACAGTGTACTTACAATAATCATATATGTATGAATATAATTTGTTTTATAAGACATTGCAAATAGGGGTGTTCAATCCGGATATCGGTTCGGTTTCGGTTCGGTTTTTTCGGTTTTTCGGTATTTCGGTTAGTAAAATATAACTACCATTCTAAATCCATATTTACTTCGGTTCGGTTCGGTTTATATACCGTCGGTTTTCGGTTTATTCGGTTTTATACCAAAAAACATAATTCTTTATTTTGGGATCATATTATATGAATTTTAGAATCTTGTTGTCAACACATTCATTTATTAAAAAATATTATAAGTTTAAATAAAAGAACAAAAATAAAAAATGTTTCTATCATCTAATAAAATAATCAAATCTATAATTAAAATCAAAGCTCAAAATTTTGATAATAAAAAAAAAATAAAAATATAAAACAGAAGCACGAAGCACAAAAAATAAGTTATTATATTCTTTCATATTTAGCGTTCATTAAATCATGTTTCTTCTATTAAACACGAAACTCTATTCGTTTATAGATAAAAAAAAATTGTGAAGAATTTCCACTAATTGTTATCATCAAATTTATAATCTTTATTTCAATTTAGTCAATGTTAAATTTAAGCAAAAAGATCAAAAGAAGACTAAAAAAATAAGAAGCATGTTTGCGATGAATTGTTATTTAATTATAGTTCAAGTGTTTTATAAATCAGGACTATTTTATTACTGTAAAAAATATGGTAATAGTTATTAGCAAAAAAATGAACTTATGATTTTCATACGTTGTTATAAAATATATACATATTTACATGTTTCTATTTTTTTATAGGTTTTATTCGGTTTATTCGGTTTTATCGGTTATATACCGAACCATATCCAAATCCTACGTTTTTTTAAAAATCATATCCATTCGGTTTGTTTGGTATATACCAAATCCAAACCATATTATCTATTTCGGTTCGGTTCGTTTCGGTACGGTTCGGTTTTGCCATATTGAACAGCCCTAATTGCAAATATTATTATGCTACCATATTTCTCAAACTAAAATAGTAAATAATTTATATATAATAAACCTAAGCAATTTAACAAAAAACGACATGTGAACGCATTCATACCGTAGCAGCTACATTTGTCCAACGTCAATATACCTAAAAAATAATTTTGTATTTGGTGAAATAAGAGTAAAGGAATGTATTATGGCCGCATTGTTTCATGTACTATCACAACGGATATTTTAACACACCATTTGGTATATCATTTTTTCAGTAAGACGTTGGGTTTATTAGACGTTGGTCAGAAGATCAGAACTATCAAAACATGGGCTACATTTCAATCACACATCCTACCATCCTCCTTCTCTTTCAACTGTTTAAGAATATAGAAGTTATTTAGTCAGAATTAATAAAACAATACCATAAATTCTTACATATTTAGAAAAAGTTGTAAAACGATAATCCGCGCGTAGCGCGGACACGGACCTAGTTTTCTTAAAACACGCATAAAACAAATTATGTGGGTCGCCCATGTTATTTTATATTAATATATATTAATATAAGTGGTTTACTAATCTCATAAAGTAAAATAACTGATATTTATAAGCGATGTAGTTGATAAATGGGTCCCACATATTCTTTTATATATCAAGCGGGTTACTAATTGGATAAAGTAAAATAACTGATATGAGTGTACCAAAATAAGTTACCATTTTAGTCTTAATGAAGGGTAATAAAATCATTTGCAAACCAGTGGCATTAAAAGTAATATTCCAGGGTAGTTTAAGGGAAAAAGGTAGGAGTGATCATGTTTTAATAATATTGATTTGATAGAAATTATAACCCAAAAAAGCAAATAATGTTGAGGTTTTTGATTTTCAGTTGCATAAACCATGTAATAAAATACGACGGCATTTTCTTAAAACACGCGTAAAACAAATTATGTGGGTCGCCCATGTTATTTTATATTAATATATATTAATATAAGTGGTTTACTAATCTCATAAAATAAAATAACTTATATTTATAAACGATGTAGTTGATAAATGGGTTCCACATGTTCTTTTATATATCAAGTGGGTTACTAATCGGATAAAATAAAATAATTGATATGAGTGTACCAAAATAAGTTACAATTTTAGCTTTAATGAAGGGTAAACAATTCTTTTGCAAACCAGTGGCATTAAAAGATAGGAGTGGTCCTGTTTTAATAATATTGATTCTATATTGAAAGGTTGGATCATATAAGTATACATAGATGTCTTATGTATAATTGAATTTTTAAATTGTATTTAAGTTTATATAGTAATACTAGGTCTGTAAAATGCACTTGTATTATATAACAAAACATTATCTAGAATGTTAATTTTTTATACGATCTGTTATTTTGTGTTGAACAATAGTATTAGCAGTAATTATATTGTTGCATTCTGTATAATATTACTATTAAATAAAATCGTATTAATTTATAAATAGTAAGCAATATACGTGATACTTTTATATCATATTATTCTATTTGGTTAGCAGTGCACTTACTGTAAGCAATATTGAATAAATCATCAATATATTGATTGAGAAACATTATAACTTCTTTTGTACCCACATGTTATCAGTAAAATGATTCTACGAATTCTTAGAGAAATTGGTTGGTCCATCTAATTATATAATAAGCATTTTATTAAACTAACTAAAAAATCATTATTAATGTTCTTTATTATTTCCTTAAATAAAAGTTACGAAATTGCCTAATGTGGTTAAAATATATATGACAATTAATGATTTTGAATAATAAAGATTTGATAAAAATTAATATATCTTTTATCATATTTTTTTAAATTTTAAACTATTAAAATAAATTAAATAATCATATTAATCATATAATAAAATTTAGATTTTTCTGTATATGTTATATTTTGAATTTAAAAAAATGACTATAAATTACTAAAACTGTTAAAATTCTCACATTCAAATTTTGTGATCCATGGTTTAAAATTTTTTTTATGAAAATTTACAAATGATTACAAAATCATATAAGTAAAAATTATAATTAATTAATTATTAAAATTAAGATATATATATATATATATATAATAAATAAATATTTTAATTTCAAAATTTACTTTGAACAATTTCCTTTGATAAAAGTTTTTAAAAAATACTGACAATTTTTTTTTTTAAATTATAAATTACTAAAACTATTAATCACACGATGAAAATTTTGTTATCAGTAATTTAAAGTTTTTGTTATAAGAGATACAAATGATCAAAAAAACAATATAAGTAGAAAACATCATTTAATAGACATTAATATTAAAAATATATTATATATGTTAATATCATTTAAAATTTAATTATATATTTTATCAAATAGAAAAATATTGTTTGGATTAATAAAATTTATTTATATGTTTGTACCAATTTAATTATATATGTAATAGTTACTGAATTCTTAGTTATTCAATATACATTTATTATTTCATAATATGTAAAAAACATATAATACCTAAAATAATTTATATATACAATATTCATCCCGCGCAAGAGCGCGAGTATTTAACCTAGTAGTATGTATATAGGCGATACTTTTATTTGATACAAAATTCTGAATAAAAATCAACTGACTATTCAGTCTTTAAATATATTATAAATGAAAAGTTTAAAATCATTGTGACGAAACAAATGAAAAGTTTAAAATCATTGTGACAAAACAAATTATGTGGGTTCTTTGATGATTATTATCAGCAATGGGGGCGAATTGATTTTACTTTGAAATCTCAACTGAATCTCAAAATATTAAGTGAGAAGAGATTTGATATCCAAATTCGAATATATACCCAAAAATAACTAAACATCTATATACTTAATTTATATTTCTAATTTACTTTTTTATTTTATTCAAAATATTTATATTGATGATATATACGACTCAAAATCAGATGATATACATATAACTGCAGACAAAGTGATTTGTTAACGAATTAAAATGCATTTCTTTTTTGTCAGCAAATTAAAATTTGTCAAACTTCTTGTTTTATGCATTAACAAAAATCGCACCCAAAATCTCAAAACAACAACCAAATTAGTGTTTTTCTAATTTAAAATTTTATTTTCAAACCTAAATCGTTCAACCTATTAAAAGTTAGAAAACCACTTAAGTTAATGATAAAATTTTGAATATAAAAAACTTGAGTAATGAAGATTTTTTTTCCTTTTTCAAAATTTTAATATCCGAATCCGATTTGAAATAACCGACCCAACTAAAAAGATCCGACCCGATCTGATATGTAAAAGTATCCGATGAGTTCTAATCTCCAAAATAAAAATATCCAAAAATTCAAAATATCCAATTCGAATCCAAACAGTATCTGAATACTCAAGCCTACTAAAATCGGTATTTCTTTCCGCAATGATTATTAACAGAATACTAATATTGTTTTATTGTCCAATAAATATTCCAGATTTCAAAAAATTAGGTAGTAAAATCAAATATTTTGATACTTCATGTATTTTATGGCATTAGTCTTTAAACCATGCTAAACCGATGTTTCACTTGTTGATACTTCATGTATTTTATGGCATTAGTCTTTAAACCATGCTAAACCGATGTTTCACTTGTCAATCACCATCACGTCAGCAATAAGGCCCAAGGATTAATCACCAAGAGGCCTATAGAAATCCAGGTTTTCTTGCCACTCAAAGCGTCTATGGGTGGTCAAGGGGAATCGAACCCATGGCGGAAGCTCCATCTAGAACCCTTTTACCACTAGTCCAAAACCACTTGGTTAAGAATCTAAACTATTATTTACAGTCAAAGAAAAATCTTGTGTTTCAAAAAAAAAGTCTAAGAAAAATCTAAAACATTGTTTATAGTCCAAGAAGTTGCAATGTTTTCCAACTATTGGAGAACAGAAACATTATTATTTGTTACTTTCAGCAAGCCAGTGACCGAAACTATGGTATACAAGCAACAATTGAGTGTTTAATAAACGAATATATTGACTTTGATAAGCAACGAAAAATATGTGCAACTGTGCCTACAATAAACTCTGAGGAATCTTGGACGTTATATCAGCAATTATATACTTCTTTTGTCTATGGCTTCTACTTTGGGGAAGTTCACCTTCACGATGTGGATGATAATAATTGTCAACTGACATTTGACTAGGATCAAATTGTTCCTCATGGCATCCCACTAAAAAAGCTGTAAAGTCACAACAGATCTGATAAACTTGCTGGGAAGGGGCATATATCCTTCACTCCTTTCGATTATCGTGGTGATTTTTGAATTTTGTTGTTGCTTTTTTTAGTTTTTTCAAGGATACGGGACTAGTATTTTTTTTGAGCAAAGATAAGGGACTAGTTCTTTTATGATAACTCGGGTATCCGGCGGGCCAAAGACCAACCGGCTAATGGAACTAATTCTTAATATGTATTGTCTGGTAATGTTGGGTTATTCACATGTCGATTATGGAACACTTTATGAGATATTTACAGTAAAACGTATAAGTTTTCAAATCTATAATAAATATATTTGTCAACGCAAATTATACAAAGTTTTAGGGAAATTGCAATTTTATGTCACATTCAATCTCAAGCTCACTCTCTATTCGTCTGTTGGGCATGACTATTTTTTCTTGAAAACATACTTGATCTAAGTGAAAACTTCTCGAAAGAAAAATTTCTAAAAATACCTAACATAATTTTTATTTACTATAAAAGCACCAAAATTATTCTTGTTTTCCGTTAAAAATCCAATATTATTTTTATACCAAATCTAATCTATTAATTTAGGATCATATTTTTATCTACAATTAACAAATCATAGTAGAATCACTTACAGAATTAGTTAATATGACATATTTGATTATTTACATTAATAATAAACCAACTATAAATTTGAATTTTATTTTTTAATTATAACAAATTCTGTTGAGAAAGAATCTAACAAAATCTTACATAAAAATTTAAATATTTTTATATAATAACATATTAAATAATTTCGTAATTAGTAATATAATATTGTTATAAATCAATGTTAACTAAAATTTTATTATAAAACAAGCAAATAAAAATTATACACTATTTTTTATAAAATCTATAATTATATTCTTTATTATATAAAAATATAAGTGCTATATGAAATAAATATGACAAAATTATATTAAATAGGTAAATTAATAAATTTTATTTCTTAAATTGTTTCATTTAAATAAATTATCACTCATCATTAAAATGGATTAAAATTTGGACACTATATAATATTTTTATACAAACATAAATTTATTAACATAGGTTAAACTTCTATATCCATAACTATATATTATCTTTTAATTTATTTTGAAACTCTCACAATATATTGTTTAAAATGTTTATATACAAAATTATTATATTATATAATGACCTTTAGTTTATATACTATTGAAAATATGATATTAGAAAACTATGAAATTTTAGTAATTCAGTTAAAATATTAATAAATTAAATTTTAATTATAGCAAAATCTGTTGAGAAACATTATAGTAGTGTAATTTTTCAAAATTTTCTTGACAAAATATAAAATTTTGAAAATAACTTTATATGTTGAAATGCACCAAAAAAAAAAAAAAATATATATGTTGTAAAAATTAAAGAAATCTAATATTTTGGAATACTAACTAAAACTAAAAAGAAAAAATAATATCATAACATCCAAAAGTATCCTATATCAATAAAATTTACTAATATACTATGATAGATGTTATTATGTATAAAATTTACTAAAATAATAAGGCTATATTATTTAAACAAAACAGTGTTTGCTATATTATTTAAACAAAACAGTGTTTTATTATTAAATCCCGTAAATACAAAAATAATATATGTCAAAGTATATTTTTCTAAGAACAACATGTAAATATAAATTATCTTAAACATATTTATTTTCTATAATATAAATAAATAAATTTTAAAAAGGTATTATAGCAAAATGTATAAATTAAAGAAAAAACATATTTTGAAGGAGATTATCTATTTGATTATTTCATATTGTTATTTTACTTTACCTAACTCGAAAATATATTAGTAAATAATAAAATTAATAACAAAATAAAATGTATTAAACAAATCAATATATATTAATAGTTCCGAATAAGAAAGATAAACAAGAATATTATAGATTTACACAATATGTAATGCTAAAATGGAAACTATACATTTAAAACATTTGTAATAATATCAAATACATTTTTAAAATGAAAAAAATATCCGCACGGACGTGCCGGTTAAAATCTAGTTAGTACTTAAAATTACAGATGAAAGTTTGAAACTGCAAACTCACAACTTCAACTTGTTATACTGAATCATGTAAACTCTGTTTGTTTTAATCAGGGAATTTTTTTCAAAAATACATGACATTATTTCTATTTGCAATAAAAATATCTACTCTATTTTGGTTCCCATTTAATATCCCAATCTATTTTTGATATCCAATTAAAGCCGATACTTAAAAATCAAAGTTTTATACCATAAAACAAACTAAAACCAAATAGAAGGACAAAAAATGAAAGTGAACATTACATTATTGCATACATTAGTATATACTGAAAACAAAGAGAAGAAGTTGAAAATGAAGGTGAACATTGTTATACTCTGTTACCTCCGGTTGACGCCTCCGTGGTCCCCCAGTGATTGTTGAGTGACTGGCTTTGCGTCAAACCCTTTATCTAATTTTATGCTTTTTGATGTCTCTCTCACTGCTATCTCACCAATGTCATACAGTTCTGCCCAATCTCTCACCGACGTTCAAAGCTTCCTCTCTATCTTTAAATGTTACCTTTCTCTCCCTCACCGCTGCTCATCATATCCCGCCTTATCGCCTTATCATACGTTTGCAGTATGGGGTTTTGGATTTCAGAAAGCTCACCTCTTCTCCACCTATGCCAAAAGCCGGCCTGTGGGCCAAGCCAATAAAGCAGTGGCTTCCGGCCATTTTATTTTAACAAAAATTTCGGCCACAATTTTCATAAAATTTTCTTTAGCCTAGTGGTAAAATGTGAAGTCTGTAGGCGTTGTTACCTCCAACCAGGGTTCGAATCTCCTTACCAGCGGCCTCTTTTTTTTAATTTGCTTCTGGTCCTGGATTTCTTAGGACCGGCTCTCGCCAAAACCATTACAGCTGCTAGCCTCCCGTGCCAAAGACTCCAGTCTGGCCTTTTCATTCCTCTCACGGTACATTTCTCCCAACTATTTTCCCTTTATGATTGTCCCTCACATCATATGCATCACGAGTTACAAACCAATTTCTCCTTGGTGGAGTTCTTGTTACCAAATTCCTCCTTATGGAGTGTTCAATACATATCGATTCCTATGTTATGGAGTTCTTACTGCTTGGATGCAGGTTTCCCAAACATTTTTTTTTTTTTTCAAAAAAAAAAATTGCAAAAAAAAAAATTGGATGTGGTTCAGATATTGTTTATCGCTTCTTCTTTAGAAACAATTTCAAGCTCTTTATATTCATGGCTTTTGTATCGCTGCTCGTGTTGCGCGATCAATATATGGATTGGAAGGTTGGTCTACATATAATCGACTCTTTATACTCTCCAAAGGCTCATTATTTTTGTACCAGATTACCTCTTCTATTGTAGCCAATTTTAATATATACTAGAGCTTGATCCACACGTTCATGCGGGTGTTTGTTTTACGATATATATATATATAAACATTTTAACATAATAATTTAATGGTTGCACCTTCGCTACTTTATTTTATTGCTGAGACCATATATTGTGTTACCGTATTGTGTTATATATTTTTCTTTTTGGATGAATGTTGTATAAGTTATGTAGCTATATATACAAAAAACAATTTATATTAAAAACAATGTTGGATCTATGTATTAATATAACGTGTTAGTCAAAATTATATTAACATTTTCATATTTTTTTGTATGATTTAAACATATTATTAATTTTACGACGTTTTGGGTAAAATTTAAATCAGTTACAAATATTTATTAAAAAAGTTTTTGACACTTAAATATTTTGAACATGTTAGAAGTTCAATATATAATTATATAAACAAAACTTGCATAGTTAAAAACGGGCCATAAAACAATACATGAAAATAGGCTTTACTTCTTTTTACATAGACGAAACCCACTAAAATTTCAACAGATTTGTCTAGAAAAATAATGATGTTTCACATCTTTAAAAAGTGAAAAAATTTGGTTAGTCGCCATTTTCTGTATTTCTCTGTGATTTCCGAATGGGAAAATACAGTAGTTATAAGATAAGAGGTGTAAGGTGATTGAATTGATATAAAATTTTAATTTATTTGTATTTAATTGTTAGATATGGCCAGACCGTAGAGTTGATTTCGATGGGAATATTCTATTTTTTATCAAACAAATCGATTACAATATTCCTAATAAGGAACTTGAAAAATTGACTACACCCGTATGTTTTCTTAAGAAAATAAAATATTATTTTAATAGATAGTTATTACTAAGACAGTGGCCAAAGGTATTTAAAAAAACACTTCTATATTATTAAAAGAGAAATACCTGTTAAAAAATACCACTAAATTTTCTAACTTATTTACACTTTAATGCCACTGAGAATTAAATTAAACTACATATTTTAATAATGCTTGTCTTTTCCGATTAAATTAATGAGTTTTCCTTAATCAAATTTGAACATGATGTCACTAAATGAACCTATCTATTTTAATGTTTGTCTTTCCCAGTTAAATTAATGAGTTTTCTTTAATGAAATTTAAACTTAATGTCATTAAATGAACCTAAAATATTTAACGTAGCTTATTACGGACGAGTACGGCCCAATAATAAACTTGAATTTTATTTTTACGAAAACTTGAATCACTTGACTTATGTAATATTTAAAATATATTAACTACAATATAACAAATGCATATAACCTACCTATACTTTAGTTTGAAATGATCATGCTCAAGTTTTATATAGTCAACTTACATCATGCATCGATCGATGTACAATAGTCAAACCACCTATAGTTTTCGTTTTATTTATAGGATGTATCAACCAACCAATCATCCCACTGATTTTCTAAGCTTTATAAAAAAACAAATCAATAAATACAAACTCAAAATCCAATATCTTCTATTAATCAAAACAGAATATCTTCAATGTCGTATCTTTAATGTACCAATTAAATATAGAAACTGTAACCATAATTACACTAATTATAAGAATAGATTTGATTCCAACCAATTGATCTATTACTTCGGTAATTGATTTGCTTGCAGAAGAGGAAACAATAAATTTAAAATTTATAAGAATATAAAGATATAGAGATTCCAACCAATTGCCTATATTTGCGTATGATTTTCGCATAATAAGCTTCAAATTGAACATTAAAAAAGTTAGAGAATTTTTTTTTTTATCTTTTAACGACACAGAACTTAAACAAAACGAAGAGTTAAAGGTAATTTTTTTTTGTTACACTTCCCGAAAAAAACGGTTACAACATGGGTTTTCATAATATGTCCATTTAACATATAAATGTTATGGACATTTAATAATTATTTTGACGAAAAACAAAGACCATAAATAATTTATTATTAACAAAATTATGAAATTATTTACAATTTGATGACTAATTCATCACCTTTTTTTATATGTTAAATTTTTCATAGAAGTTTAAAAATCATTTTATTTTCTTTAAACATGTATAACTAATTTATAATCTTTTATGCCATACTAAGTCATGATATGATATTTCTTCATATTTTACATTAATAACCATTTTTTTATATATCGTCTACAATTCTCTAATTACGTCTATTTGTTCAATTTTGTATATGATATCGAATATTCATCATAAATAGATGGTTTAAGATACCAAAAAAATTATTTACTTGGTGAATATAATACATCAAATATTACAAATACATCATTTAGTTAAATAAATAACCAAAAACCGAAAATTCATACCCGCGCTTTAACTTTAATAAGATAGATATAGGGGGTGATTGATTGAGCTGAAACTGAGAAAATTTACTTTATAATTTAGTCTGTAGGATATTTTGACTTAGTTTTAAGAGATGAAGCTTTAAAATTTCATACAGCTGAAAAGATGAAGCTTTAGAAAATAAGATTTTTACAGTTATTTTTTTTTGTTCTTTTTGCTATAGCTTTATTTTAGGATGATTGGTAGTTCTTAAAGGTGTAGATAAAAATTAAAACTAAAGTCACCTCCTACAGCCAAACTAATCATCCTCATAGTATATGCTAAATCAATCATTTTTATTAAAACATAATCATTCTCATAGACCCAACTTTTTTAAAAAATTAAATACACCCTTCTTTTATATAGTTAAATTCACTCTTTTAATTATGGAAAATAACATTATACTACTAAATATGTTTGCAAAAAATACAATAACGAATCTTGTGTCCAAACAATATAAAAAATTAGATCATATTTTTTAATAATTTTTATTTATCTTTGCAGGTTTAGATAATACAAAAAAATACAAAAAATTAATATGCGAGAGTATATTCTTAATTTTTTTATTCTTAAGAACATATAACTATATATTTGAATTATGTTTGGTTTAAGTTGACATCATAATCATTTTATAAAAATAAAATATTAGAGTCAATAAATTAACATCAAATAACTTTTATAATTAAAATTTAATAAAATAAGTATATATCACAAATTTAATCAAAATAAGTAAAGATATTTTATTAAAACTTTGTAATGAAATGGGTTGAAATAATTAAAACAAAATTAAGTAATATTTTAGATAATTTCCTATTTAATATAAATATAAAATAATATAATTATATAGTTTTCAAAAACACTAATATAAAAATGTTAAAACATTACTAAAAAAATGTTAGAATCTATTGATATTATAAATTATATTTTGTTAAAAAACATTTCCACGCTTTTCAGCGCATGTCATAATCTAGTGCTACATTAAATCAGTTACATAATTTAGTTTATAGGTAAAATAAAAAAAATATTCATATTTCCCCCTCCCAAAAAAAGGAATGAGCATGATTATTTTTGATAATAGAGAATATTCTTAAAGATTGTGTGTTCATAAATCAGTAGTTTGTTAAGGTATATTGCAATTTAAATCACAATAAAATTGTTTTAGATGATTTATATATACGTGGGAAGGGGATCACCAAATGTTAAAGCGGTTTAAGTTATTGCGTTTATATAGTATATGAAAATATACACACATTTAACAATAACTCCCAAGAAAGTATTAATAAAACACAAATGGATTATTTGCATTAAATTTGATAAACAATTATATTGGTGCATGTAATATTTATATTAGTGAGAAAGAAGAGTTTTAAAAAATAAATAAAAGAGTAACGTGGATTTAGGTAATTTTGTGAATGTTGTGAATTTAGTTTACGTAATTGCGTATTAAATTAGGAAAAAAACAAAAAAAAAGTAATTGTTGTAAATTTAGTTTAGGAAATTTAGTTTAGGAAATTGTGTATTAAATTAGGAAAAGACAAGAAATGTTTAAAGTAAATGTATTATTAATTACTGCAATGGTTGTTCAAGTCTAAGGGTTACTCTAATTTATTTATATATATATATGTCTGCACTAGTTGTGGTAATCATATGAACATTGCGTTGGGTCATTCCACGTCTTAGGCTTAATGTTGTCGGGATATGATGACGTCACCGCAATTTTCATTGATTATGAATAATGACTGCATCTATTTCTTCCTTTTTATGTTATTTGGTTGTCTTCTGTAGCAGTTGATTTATTAGTCGTGATGGCTTCGTTATCGTTCTTCGTAAACAATTCCTCGATTAATTGAGAGTAGTCATTTACAAAATCTCGCCTGAAAAAAAAATGAAAGAGAACATTGTTTTGTCATTAGTCTAGTAGACCATCAAGGAGAAAAGAGAAAAGAGATCAGAGAGAGAGTAAGAGAGAGAAACTGAGAGTTGAGAGATTTCCGGCCGACGGTGAGGCTCTTCGAGCCACCATCGTTCCGGTTGTGGAGTTCTATTTGTTTTTAGTAGCTTGCTTTTGTTCGGGGTTTCTAGATTTCATCGGGTTTCGGTGGCGTACTTTTCTTCGTTGGTTGTCCGACTTGTTTCTGGGAAAGAGTGGCTTCTTCAGCACTTTCTTCGCCGGCTTTGGTTACCGGGAGGCGGTGGCTCCTTCAGCATCGCTATCACCGGCTTCTGCTTCTGGGAGGCGGTGGCTTCCTCAGCATCGTTAGCGCCGGCTTTCGCCTAGGGCTTTCCCTCACTTCGATCTACGAATTTGAGCCTTATTTGATTCTCTGCCTTTCGATCTGAATCTGTTGCCGCATGTATGTCGGAGATGATGAATCGATTGTAGGCGTTTAATATCCTTTGATAATTCGTAGATCCGTTTGGTTTGTTTGAATCTTTAGATGCGTTTGGTGGATTTGAGTTTTTCGAAGGTGTGGTTGAATGGCTTCGTCCCGAATTCGACTCTGCTGTCAACTGTGTGCCGTTGAGTCGTCGTGGCGCTGTCTCTGGTACCGGAGGAAGAAGGACGCGTGCGTCTTCGCGTGGATCGAGCAGCGCATCGCCTGCTAGGGTTTCGGTTGGGTTTGGGCTTTGGGCTCAATTGTTTTTGTTTTATGTATGTCTTTTGTTTTTGAGCATTTTTATGTTGTAATGTTTGGGCTGTATCCTTTTTGGATTTCATCCTAATAATAAACCTCAGTTGGCAAAAAAAAAAATGTTTTGTCATTAGAACGGCTTCTTCTTTTCTTTTTTTTTTATGAAATATTTAATTTATTGATCAACTTTGAAAGAATATATGTACAAAGAGTATCTTTTTAGAACCTGTAATAAAATTTGCTATTCGCTTTTCTAGAGCTAGTCTAGGGTAAGTGACCTTCAAACCATCTTGCCATGAGGCCCTGCAACTTTGGCTTCAAGAAATACTGTGTAGATGTGATACGGTTCCTAACTGTCTTGTCAATAAGGCGAGCGAGTTCATCCACCGCTTTGACTCTGCTGTTGTGTTTACGATCATTCTTCTCCCTCCATATAAAGTAGATAGATACCTGTAGCACCAACCGCAGTAGAATGTATGTAAGACGGTCGAAGTTTCCAGTGAGCAGCTGCGAAACTGTTGTCTCCCAGTCCGGATCAGGCTCAACACCAAGTAATGTCCCGACGACCTGCAGCCAGAGCGTGAAAGTGTACGGACAAGCAAAAAAGAGATGGTCGCGTGTTTCCTCAGGCTCGCCGCAGAATAAGCAGCCCTACGGTTGTCCCCAAAGTCTGGTCCGGTGACCAGTGGCTAGTCTATCCCGGAAAGCGAACCATGAAATGAAAGCAAATCGCGGGACACCTTGCGAGAACCAAATCAGTTTAGTCCATTGAATCTTTTGCCTCTGCTGCCTGATCTGTTGCCAATCTTTTGCCTCGGCTTCTTCTTTAAGTACTAAACCAAGCTAGATAGCAAACAAAAGCTTCAAACATATGGGTTTATTTTAGTGAATCAAAAAGCTGTAACCTTTTTTGCTGATTTCAAGAAAAGCATGCATTACCTTTCCAAACAAATATCATGAACACCACTGAGTTAAAACAAAACTGAATAACAATTTCAAAATCACAAAAACTTAAGAGACATCACCTAACTGGCAAGATATCAAATGCTTCATTTACTTCTTAATCTTCTGGCCTACCTCGCCTAATTAAGTCTCCAAAAGAAAAATGGATTATGAGTTAGTGTTTCTGTGATTCATTGGTTTTCACTCTAACTATAGCGAAATCTTAAGAGACATCTACGAGAGATCAAACAAATCATATAATAAATTTCTAGCCTACCTTGCCGCCTGAAGACAATGGATCATGAGCTAGGTCTTTCATATTAACTATAGAACACGTGTTTATTTAAACACATGATGTTCTATCAATTTTGTATAATGTGTTGACGTCTTTTTCAGTGTAAAACCTTATAAATTTCTCACTAAATACTTGACATAATTTTCATTTGTTATAAAAATGACTTGCATATTTTAGCTCTCCATTTAGTATGCATCTTATTGTTCAATTCCCAATTAATACTTAAACATTTAAAAATAATTTATATATTTTAATAGAAACTACTCTTTTCGTTTCATAAAGTTAAATGTTTTATTTTTTAAATGTTAGATGCTTGAGATCTTCAACATGATTAACAAAATTAGTTGTACGTGGACTAATTTTGAGATCTCAGGCGACGGCGTAGTCAACCAGAGACTTGAGCCCTGACGGTGTACGTGGCGGAGATCTACATCCCGGCGCCAGAATTGAAGCTCTGTCTCGATCCGGTGGTACGCCCTCCACACCCCCCCCCCCCCCCCCCCCCCCCCCCCCCCCCCAAAGCGAAGATCTGTTCTGCTGAAGCCCGAGTTTCATTCTGGTCTCCATGTCCGGCTTCTCGGCTGAGAGTTTGAGATAACAAACCTAATGGACTCGGGACAATACGGGAGCGCGCCTCTTGGTGTTGGCTGTTGGTACAAGGACCATCACGCTTATTCTATGGATGCTAACAGCGTGAGCAAGGAATGATAATCCCATATGGTTTTCAGGTCAATTGTGTGTTGAGTTATTTTGTATTTGAGGTCGAATTTTAGGAGGTTAAAGGGATGGTTCACTTCGTCTCGTGGAGTGAATTCAATCCCACTGTAGTTAAAAAATACATGATGCACGTTAGGTTGCGTTGGATCCAACTCAGTGATTCAGGATGGAACTAGACTACTTCATTGTATTATGTGGTATGTGGTATAATAATCTCTAGTGAGATTAAATCTTTGTACCAATGCATTGTAAAATGAATGTTGAAGTTGAGCCCCAAAAAAAAAAAATTAACAAAATTAGTTGCAGTAGAAGAGACAGGAACCAAGTTTGATGACCATCGATTTAGGTAAGGCCAATGAGGATCCGGCGTTTTAACTTGTTTTTCATCGGATTCGACACCATTGACAGCATCAGAGCTCAATGATTTTGTCGAAACATCTAGACTCAACAAAGCTTCTTTGGTCAAATTCATGGCTGGGAGACAAGACCGTGCATGAATTATATGGGTCCCTAAGAGCATTTCCAACAATGACGCCAAATTTGGTGTTGAAATTACACTAAATTTGATTTTGAAATTACATTAAATTTGGTTTTTTGGTGTCATAATTTTTTTGTCATCTCCAACAATGACACCAAATTTTACATCAAAAGTAATATTATATATTATTATAATATTTTCAGTTTAATTTTTTTTTTATATTTTTATTATTTGTTATTTATAAATAATTATTTTATCACATTTAGATTGTTATTTATGTTTTTATTATTTGTAAGTGATAAATGATAATACTCATTTAGTGATTTATTTTGAAAATAAAAATAAAAAATAAAAATTAAGTTTTTAATTGTGTGAAAATAAATTAAAAATGCAAATAATACAATATATTAATATTTAGTTACAATTTGATAGTAATTAACTATATTATTAAATGAAACATAATAAAATATGTATTTTAAAGATTTGGTGTAATGAATAGTGTTATATCAAATTTGGTGCAATACTATTAACATTACACCAAATTTGGTGGGATGATGTCAATTTTGGTATCAAACGAGTAATAAAAGGGGAATAGACTCAAAGGAGAGGCTGTCCACATCTGCAAGGAAAATCATCCAATCAAGAGATTTAAATATGCCACGTCATCTCTACTTAGCCAATTTTTTAAAAAATCATGTGTTTGGGCTATTAAATCTTCCGAAATCAACTCTTAGCACCTCATATACGGCCCAGGTTAAAAACTTGATTTTCTAAAAACCTTACATACCCTAATCTTGTAAAATCGTCATCGAATCAATCGTCTTCTTTCATCTTCTTCCAATCTTCGTTACACATCCAAAACCACCGCCGTTACGCATCCACTCCACATCAGCGTGACGAGGTAACGTTTCGTAGTTAAGGCATTCAATCAAGGATTTCACTACATGCTCTTGAATGTATCTTCACTGCTCTCATAAGTATTCTGATTGAGTATATATATGCCTCCTCAGAGTCCTCCTCACCAAATAAATATATTCTATGATATCATTGATCCTGATATTTGTCTCCCACATCCTTCGATAATGGCTAATTCCCAATTTCATTTTCTTAGCTGAAAGCTTATCACTCTCTTGGAGTTATGCATAGAGATCTGAAGCATGATAATTTTCTTTTCCCTTTTTCTGATGAAGATTCTTTTGTTAAATCTACAGACCAAACACAAAGTAATATATTATATGTATGCTTCTCGGATCGGATTATGTCGTAGCAAGGTTTTTTTTATACTAACTTTTTGTTAGATTCATTCATGTTCTCAATATAGATTCTCTGGTTATGGGGATTCATTCAAATTTAAAGTTTTGGGGCAAATCCATCTCTCTCAGCCTGAATGGAACGAGAGGTTAAATAAGTCTTCCAATCACGATTATATAAGAAACCAGTTTTAACGCAACTTCCTTTTTTTTTCCTTTTACAGCTTAAGAGTTGGGCATTGTACCTCATGAGGAGATATTCTTCACCAAGTACACAAAGTGAGTGTGGTAAGTTAATATGTATATCTCTATTCTGCTATGGTTTTAGTCATTGTTTGCTTTGATTATCTAAAAATATAAAACCGTATTGTAACCCTGAATAATTAGTACACTGTTATTCTTTTTCAGTGATTTCAGGCAGCAGCTGGAAAGCATTCAGAAGATGATGGAACCATTTCCATTGATCAGCTTCCTCACAGGTTTGCTTTACTATTTCTTAACAACCACAAGATATCATTGATCACTAACAACAATGCATGTGCTGACTTTCTTACACTCTTTTATCGCCGGAGAATTGGTTAATTCATTTGTATGTTTTGCTTCGTTGACCTTGTGTTGGAGGGAGCTTTTATATATTATTATGTGATGTAAAGTTCATATTTTACTTATGGTCCTTATGTACCTTTTGAAGAAGTCTTTACCATTTGTTACAGAGCTTGAATCTCATGAATTTGAAACGGAATTTTCAATAGCCAGTGAGGAAGATAAGAAAATGGGACGTCAAAAAGACAGACGTGAATCACGATTGACATTGAAAGTATGAAGAGCAGGGCCAGTGTAAGACCCGATCCCGGCCGACTAGGCCGCGGTTGATGCCTTACGTCGCTCGGTCTATACATTGACCGAACCTCTAAAAATTTTGCCCTTTATTTAAAAATATTGCCCATAGGCGAGAGCTAACTCAAATCTTAGCTCAAGACTACCTTAGTCATTCCCTAGCTTAGATCATTTCAACTTATGCACAGCGGAATAACATCTATCATCCATTGGACTAAATCCAATCTAACACTTGTCTGGTCAGATCACCTCAGCTACTGGTCAGTAAACACAACTGCCAGCTAGCTCCAAGGTCGATCCTGAACCTAGACCAAGTCATACAATCAGAGGTTCCGTTCCCCTAAGCCATTCTATCTAGATCTATGCAACATTGACAGATCATACCTTTGCCACATTCCCAGAGCTTGTTAGCTCATTGTCCCAGCTGACTTAGCTGTCTTAGCTAGCTCACCCAGCTAGTTGAGCTGAACCACTTCACTTGAGGTTTGCTGCTCTGTTCCAGCTGATCGAGCTGCGAGGTAGCTTTGCCCAGCTCCCCGTCCACTCGTCCAACTCCCTTATACATGCATAAACTCTTCCCTTGGGTACTTAGTCATTCAGCCAACCATCCCCACAGACATAAGTAACCCTTGAGAAGTTTTCAAACAGGTAAGGGCATGCATCTGGCCCTTACCGGCTCATGCACTGTCCCACATCCTTTTTGCCTTATCAACTTATGATACCAAGTCCAGCTCATGGACTAACAATGCCCATCAGATCCTGAGTCAATCAACCAACCACCCCACATGACTCAGAACTGATGAGTCTTCATACTTCCTAATCAGTCATGGAACCATGTCCCACTGAACCTGATTAGTGTTGCTCTTACCACCGGTGCATCCTTTGATCAATCAGATCAGACACCTTGATCCATCATCCAAGGATCAGGTCGTCCATCCTTGCCCATGATCAGATCACACACGGCCTGCCTTACCAACACCAAGGTTGATAACCAACAATTCCTTATGATCAATATCATAAGTGACAATATGTTCCAGCACACAAACATATGATCAGTTATCCTAACACAAGGATCTGACCCCAATATGTCCTCATGTGCAATTTCGACTGCAAGCAAACCTGCTCCAAAAATCAATTAAAATTCATGAAAATTCATGATAAATCATAACTAAGAGAATGGTCCAATCAGATTTCCCAGAACCGGCCTCCATCCCATAGATCTCGGCCAAGATCAGCCAAACCGGCCCAATGGACCATCTCTAAATCAATCCCTAAAAACTCATTAGGATTCATGATAATTCATGATAAATCTTAACTAAGAGAATGGTCAAGTCAGAATTCCAAGAACCGATCTCGATCCTATGGATCTTGACCTAGAACAGCCCCACCGGCCACCTTGACCATCTCGAAATCAATCAGATAAAAATCCCCAAATACCATGATAATTCATGATAATTCACCACTAAGAGGATTCCAAAGTCAGATCGCCATAAATCCATCAGGAAGTAAGAGATTCGGACTTAGCTGCCAAACCAAGGCCATGGAGGGTTCTTCTGAACCGGCCAAGCCATGGTTCAGTGCTACTATGTCTAATCATCAATCTCAATCATAAGAAGAAGAAATAATATGATTAATAATCATAAAACAGAGTAAGGTGTAACTGCAGGACCAGATCAGCCCATAGTGTACCAGACTATGTCCAATTGTCTGCAGTCCCCACCTGTTACCTCATCAGGGGCGTCCATGCTCCTCCTAGCACGCCTTCATCAAACCCTTATCACATACTTCCAGTATTGATAAGATCTAACCATGGTTTGTGCCCATCACTCCTTCCATGGAACTTCCATGAAACCAGTTTCTATACTGCATCCATCTTCAAGACTGTTCATGCCTTTGAGAGTGGAGTCAAGCCTTTCCCCTTCTCTCCTAACCAATTGCGTGTGTTCCCCATACACAGAGGAAGCCTTAGACATGATCATCCATGATCAATCACCATCCAAAGGTCGTGCATCACTTCCCTCTTTGTTCCCCATGAAACTGCTTTCCACACCAATCTCCCTTTAAGGCTGCATTGGCCCTTGGGAATGGATTCCGGCCAACTCCCTCCTTTCCTCACCATTTGCGTGTGTTCACAGGATCCAGATAAGGCTTTGGGTGTTGTCAACAGTGATCAAAACCGTTCAGAGGGTCGTTCTCAACTTCTCCCTTGATCTGCCCCAAAACTGTCTCTTTATGGCCTTCACACCACCATGGGTCTTGGATTGGGAATCCGACCAACTCTGTATTTTTCTCTGGATTCTTTGTGTTTCAGGGTGTAGAAGGAAGCCCTGGCGTGCCTTTGACTTTCCTTCCTTATATAGGAGAAGGGGTGGTTACTTCTTAACCAATGCATCCCTTCGGTATCATTTCTGGCCATTGATTTAATCAATGGTACAGATTGCACCCTTTCGCCTATGGCAGTTACCACACGCCCTGGAACTGCCAAACCACTCCTGGAAATGTCCAAAACTATCCCACATGGGCTGCCCATGCCCCTGGCTCAATCCCAAGAGCCCACTTGCCCATCGGCACACCCGAGTCACCCACATGGCCCGGCCACTGTCCATACCTGGCCCAACTGCCCAACACCTGAACACTCAATCCAGCTGAGTTGAGCTGATCCCCAGCTGATCCAGCTGAGTGAGCTAGAACATCCAGCTCAGGGAGCTGACCTATACTTCAGTGAGCTACACCGAGCTGCACTACACTTCACCTAGCTGGTCGAGCTTGCTTACTGCATCGCCCAGCTGTTATACACTGTGTCCAGCTTGCTTCCTTTATCTTCTTCAATCCTTCTAAGTCCCTTGGTCAATTTCCAGACCTAGACTTAGTTTTCCCATGATCCATTCTGATCACTCACTTCATCGAGCTTCACCTGGATCTTGTCCAGCTACTAGCTCGCTTGTCCAGCTCCTTTGAGCTTGTCTCCTTCTTGGATTAGCTATGCCTTAGCTTCCTGATGCCCTTAACCTTACCTTCAGGCCATGATATACTAGTCTTTAGGTCATATGACCTGACTGGTGCGTTTCCTCGCACCGCAGTCCGTCCGGACGATCCTATCCAGGATCGGGGACATGACAGCCAGAGATAGAGACATGATGAAAAGGATAGTGAATGCGACCGCCACAATGGGAGAAATTGTTATAGACACCTTAGCAGAGAACATAGTGAGAAAAGGGAACATGAGAGAGACTTTATGGATGATAATGATCATTACAAAAGTCGAGACCGTGACAGGTACTGATAATGTGTTGCAGTTATTTTCTGGTATAAGATTGTTGCATTCTTAAGTTGATGGTATCATCATTTATCCACAGGAGGAGGTCTTTCGATCGAGAAAGAGAGGAGAGGCACAGGCCAGGGTCACGCTCTCGCTCGAGCAGCCGCTCTTAACGTAAGTCAAGGTCACAAGACTCACAACATATGGATGAATCTGAAAATAGATCACGTTCACTTTTACATGTAGAATAGTGGTGGACAACAAGATGGTTGGAGATTGCAGGAGTCATGTCTGCGCTATCACCACAATGCATAAAACATTAACTCTTGGAGCATAGTTGTTACTGTTTGAGGAACTCAAGGTCATGAATATGAGAGAATCTGGCAATATTTAAAGCCGAAAAGAAGAAAAAGCCTAAGGTGATCTGAAACAGAACAAATGAGTATGCTTATGTTTTGAAATCTGCTATAAAAACGAGTATAGTTAGAAGCTTTAGCAGATTCACTTTTTCTTATCCTGTCTCTTATTCTTTTTATTACTTTTATTATGTGGTAACATTTACTTTCTTCGCCTAAGGTTTGGTTTCTAATATAATTCTGATTCGTATCATAATGGAATAATATAAAACATTTCAAATTTGCATATTTGAATAAAATCACTGTGAAACTTATGGCTTAGTTTTGTAAAAATCTTGAAATTCTAAAATAAATATTCGTAGGGGACGCTTGAAACACATAACTCTTCAAATAGAACACACTTATGATTCCTATAGACTCATGAAACTGATATGCTGTGAAAACTTAGTTGCACATTTAGAATTCTTGAGGTGATCAATTTTTACTAAAAAGGACTTTACAGATTAGATTTCTTAAGCTAATCAATTTGTCTTTTAAGTATTGTTTGAAACTCATATTTTAACTATAAATAGGAAAAAAGTAAAAAATTACGAAGGGTGCTATTATTACAAAGTATCCTTCCATTTAATAAAATGGAATTGGTCAAGTAAGCTGTACAATGAATATCTGTAAACGTGTTTGAATATCCCATAATTAAAATATATTAGAGCTTCATATAGCAAAAGAGAGTTTCAGTATTTACTCTCAGTAGTATATTTTATAGAGGAGATGCCCAAGATAGAATGATTTTAAATATAAAAAAATGTTGAACTGCTCTAGAAAATTCCTTTTGGCTTATAAATATGGATAAACGATCTGAAACAACCTACCCATAGCCATACATAAAATTAAATACTAAATGGTCACAATATCAAATGATAAGAAGTTTTATTAATGCCATATTCATATGTATCATCATATAATCTTACATAAATAAAATAAAACCTCATAGCAAAAAATAAAATAAAACCAAAGAAAACAATCACAAAGGATATGAAACAAGTATAAAGAAAAAGTTTTCTCTATTATTTGTCCAATACATAACATGAATTTTCATTTTTTTCAAATAATTAATAAAATTGACATATACTAATCGTATTTTATTGTTTACTAACCCGTCCGTAGAACGGGCCAAATCCTAGTTTTGTTAGAGATGGAATTACACCAAATTTGGTGTTTTTGTAGAGATGGCCTAAGCACAAATATATTCTAGGCTTTTCAGTTACTTATTTTTATTTTTGAAATAAAACATTAAAAATGACAGGCACAAGTCGAATCCATGGCCCTTTATTGAATAATATTGGACTAACACCAATAGAATTGACTAAACTTTGTTGAAAATACTTGGCCTTTAAAATAATTATACACATCAGATACCCAAACATATGCTTGGTCAGCTTGTAGCATAAGATAAATCAATGGAAGAAGGAGCATAAGAGAAGTCCCGAAAGAAGAATACATAAATACAGAAACGTATATAGTATAAATGTTATATTGTTAATATAGAAATATAATTTGGGTTAGTAGTTAGTGTGTTTCGTCAAGGGAGTATCTATGATCGTGTTTGAATCCCTCAACCATAACAATTCTTTACAAAAATTATCCCAAACACGAAACGACGTTGTTTTTATTTTAACAAGTGAGATAGATTTGTTAACATTTTGAATTATAGAAGCAAGTTCGGAGAAAATTGAATTTAGTTAAGTTCAGGTCGTATTCAGCATTGAATAGTTGTTTGGGTTGTATTTAACATGATCAAAGTTGTTAGGATAGAAATAGAAACCCTCTAGACTATATACATGTAGGTGTTCAGCTAATATTTCAATAACAATAGGCTTTAAATTTTGGTGTTTATTTTCATGTATTTTGTAGGAATCTGCGAATTAGAGACTTTGCAAGAACTGGACCTCAGTAGAAATAAATTCTGTGTTTTGGGGTTCGTCTAAACTCTAAAGTTGCAGAAACACAAAAATTATAAGAACTAACACTTCTTATTAGATTTAGAAACTCTCTCAAAACTAAATCTTTCAATGTGTTTCTCTTGATGAAACTTCTCTCCACAAGAACTCTTCATATAGGACGAAACTACATATTTTCTTAAGGACGAAACTACATCTTTTCCTAAAAATAATATGAAAACATTCCTAAGCTCGATATGTTTTCCTTTTTCTTAACCCATCAAACTTCACTTTAATGAGTTAACTTGCTCATCAAGTTAATTGGAATTATCCAACATTCTCCCCCTTAATTCCAACTTGAATCTCGGGTATGTTGATCTTCCGAACTCCGATGAACTTGCGCATTGCTTCGAACTTGATCCTTGCCAATGGTTTAGTGAGTATGTATGCCTTCTGCTCCACTCCAGGTACGTGCTTCACTTCGATCAAGTCGAACTCCACACATTCTCAAATGAAATGGTACTTCGAGAGTATGTGTTTGCTTCTACCGTGAAACACCGGGTTCTTGGTGAGGGCTATCGCTGACTTGTTGTCAATCTTCAACACGACCTTCTTGTCTTCTGTGTTCATGATCTCGACCATCAACTCCTTTAACCAAATTGCTTGTTTTGCAGCTTCCGTAGCTGCCATGAACTCCGCCTCACATGAAGAGAATGCCACTGTGGGTTGCTTGCACAATGTCCACGTGATCGGCGATGTTCCTAGGTAGAACATAAACCTTGTAGTGCTTCTTCCATCATCAACGTCTATGTTATGGTTGTTGTCACTGTAACCTGTAATCTCCGTTGTTCCATCCCGTTTGAAGAAGAGACCATACTCTGTAGTGCCTTTTATGTATCGTAGTAGATGCTTCACTGCTTCTTCATGACTCTCTCTTGGACTCTGCATATATCTGCTTAATACACCAACAGAAAACGCCAAGTCCGGTCGTGTATGAAGAAGATATCTTAAGCATCCTATGGTGCTTCGATACGATGTTGCATGAATCTCAGGCTCCTCCTCTGCCTTTGATATTTTCAAACTCGTGTGCATCGGAACGTGAGTATAGTTACATGACTCCATCTTCGTCTTGACAAGTATACCTTGCGCATATCCTCCTTGCTTGATTCGAATGCCATCAGCTCCTTGCGTTACTTCTATACCAACATATTATGTAAGCTTCCCGAGGTCTGACATCTCAAATCTTCTTGACATATAATCTTTGAATTGCTTGATAATTTTGAGTGAATTCCCTGTTACAAACAAGTCATCAACGTATATAGCTATGATCAGAAGCTCCCCCTTCTCTTTCTTTTGATATACCGCAGGTTCCTTGGTGCACTTTGTGAACTCCATCTCCTTGAGAACACGGTCGAGTTTGATGTTCCAAGCTCTCGGAGCTTAACGCAAACCGTATAGTGCTTTGCTAAGTTTGTACACATGATCCTCCTTTCCTTTCTCCACAAAGCCTTCTGGTTGAGTCACGTATACATCCTCATTTAAGTCTCCGTTCAGGAATGCGGTTTTCACATCTAAATGATGGATCTCCCATCCATTAGTTGCTGCTAACGCCAAGAGTAGTCGGATGGTTTCTATCCGAGCAACTGGTGCAAACACTTCGTCGAATTCTATGCCTTGTTGTTGCACATAGCCTTTTGCAACTAACCTTGCTTTATATTTGATCAACGTTCCATCTGTATTCCTCTTGATCTTATAGATCCACTTCAAACCTATCGGTTTCACACCTTCCGGCTTCTTGACGAGCTTCCAGGTCTTGTTTTTGATGATAGATTCGATCTCTGCCTTCATTGCATCGATCCAAGCTTGTATCATTGCAGCTTCGATGTAACTTTCTGGTTCACCATCGATGGTGAGCAAGAGTCTGCCACCTTCAACTTCAGCGAGTAGGATGTAATCATCGAACCGCTTTGGTTTTTAGATGTTACGGCCATATCTTGATGTTACATGCTGGTCTTGGTTTGCATCGTTGTTCTCTGCTACTTGCTCTTGTTCACTTGCGTCTACAGCTTCTTCTTCTTCATTATTGTTTTGCTCTTCTTGGTGTTGGTGATCTTGATGCTCATCACCATCTCCTTCTTCTGTAACATCGATATGAGGAAGCTTAAATGATCCTGGTTCTTCGTCCACGTTTGTTGATAGTGTAGACCAATCCCAACTTTTCTTCTCGTCAAAGATTACATCTCTACTAACAACTATCTTCTTCGCGACCGGATCATAGAGCCTGTAAGATTTTGAGCCGGGCTCTGTGCCTAGGTTGATCACCATCCTTGATCGATCATCCAACTTCTTGAGATTAGGACCGTTGATTTTTGCGAAAGCTACACATCCAAAGACCCTTTGATGCTCAATGTTCGGTTTCTTAACATACAAGCCTTCGTATGGAGTCTTATTTACCAAAGCCTTTGTAGCAATGCGGTTTATGAGATACGTTGAATGACATACTGCTTCTCCCCATAGCTGATTAGGTATCTTCATATCTTTCATCAAACTTCTAGCCATATCCATTAATGTTCTATTTCGTCTCTCGAATACAACATTTTGTTGCGGTGTATACAGTGCGGTGAGATGTCTAGTTACATCGTTTTCTTCACAAAAATGAATGAACTCAGAAGATGTGAACTCTCCTCCTTTATCGGTGCGAAAAGTCTTGAGTTGTAGCTTCATTTGATTATCCACGTACTCCTTGAACTATTTGAATCGATCGAACGCTTCACTCTTCTCTCTTAGCAACATCGTCCACATATATCTTGAGTAATCATCAATTAAGACAAATACATATCTATTGTTTGCTGGTGTTGATGGTGATATCAGACCGCACAAGTCACCATGTACCAACTCCAATGCGTGTGATGCTCGATATTTTGCTTTAGGCGGGAAAGACTTCCGAGTTTGCTTCCCAACTAAGCAGGCGCTGCACACATCTTTCTCGTGTATCACCTGAGGCATCCCTACTACCATCTCCTTGTCTACCATATTCTTCATGACTCCAAAGATCACATGTCCTAGCTGTGCATGCCACATCCATTTAACATCAGTTTCTTGTATTTGAAGACACTTCGGATATTCAACCTCCATTGGCGTCTTGTACAATCGGTTTGGTTGCCTTGCGGCTTGTACTAATAGCCTTCCACGAGGATCTTTCAGCATCAGTAAGTCTTCTTTCATATTAACCTCACAACCCATCTCGGTTGCTTGTCCAAGACTTATGATATTGTGTTTAAGACTTGGGATGTAGTAGATATCTTTGAGTGCTCTTCTCTCTCCTGTTTTTCCGATGAACGTGATCGAACCTTTCCCAACAATCTCGACGTTTGATCCATCACCGAATTTGACTTTGCCTTTGATGCTCTCGTCTAGGTTTGAGAAGAACTCTCTCTTGCCTGTCATATGGTTACTTGCACCATTGTCAAGATACCATATACTCATATTTCCATCGCATTCATCAAACCTCTTAGGAAACACTCTCTCATCGTTGAGGAATACTACTTCATGCATATATAATGCATCTTCTTCTTGTGTTTCCGTTAGGTTAGCTTCTTCTCTTGGTCGTGTAGGACAATGTGACACAAAGTGCCCCATCTTGTCGCATCTCCAACATCTAACCTTAGAGTAGTCCTTCTTGGTCTTGTCTGAAGCTTCTCCTCCTTTGTTATGACCATCAGAACCATTAGACCTTCCTCGTCCTCTTCCTCTTCCACCATAACCTCTACCTTTGCCTCTTCCTCGCGAGTTTTTATGGCTTCCATGACCTTGCGTATCATTCTTCACAAACATTAGCTTCGATTGATCTTCATCTTGGGTTTCTTCTTTTATGCGTTCTTCAAAAACCTTCAATGTCCCAAAAATGTCTTCGAATCCCGTTGAATTTAGATCCAGCACTTGTTCTAACGAAGCTACGATGTGAATGAACTTCGTTCTTGGAAATCCCTTCAGAAACTTCTTTACCATCTTCGATGCTTCCATTATCTCTCCTAACGTGGCTGCTCTCGATGTTAAGCCTGAAAGTATTCATGCGTAGTCATCCACCGTGTTTGTGTCTACCATCTTCAGTTTGTCGAACTCAGACATCAAAGTCTGTAACCTCGCTTCTCTCACACGATCAACACCTAGGTTACGGGATTTGATAGCTTCCCAAATCTTCTTCGATGTATCATGTTCTCATATCTGAAGTATTAGCGCTTCCGGGACTGATTGAAAGATTATAGCAATCGACATATTGTTCTTCTTTGCATCATCGCTCCCTGGATCAATCGTATCCCAAACTTCGTATAAACGAAGCATAACTTTCATTCGCATCGACCATACGGTGTAGTTGGTCGATGTTAACATCGGACATCATATGTCCTTCTTCATCTCAAGACCTTTATCACGTGCTTGAGAATCGTCTCCCATGTTTTGATCAAAGTTACAACTCCTCTTGTAAACGACCTTCGAAACCTGGTGCTCTGATACCAATTAAAGTTTCACAAACACAACGATTATAAGAACTAGCACTTCTTATTAGATTTAGAAACTCTCTCAAAACTAAACCTTTCAATGTGTTTCTCTTGATGAAATATCTCTCCATGAAAACTCTTTATATAGGACGAAACTACATCTTTTCCTAAGGACGAGAAGCTACATCTTTTCCTAAGGCCGAAGCTACATCTTTTCCTAATAATAATATGGAAACATTCTTAAGCTCGATATGTTTTCTTTTTTCTTAACCCATCAAACTTCACTTTAATGAGTTAACATGCTCATCAAGTTAATTGGAATTATCCAACAAACTCCTAGTTCAAAATCAATATAATGGAAGCAGAACCGGTCTTGGGTAAAGCCTAATGAAACATTCGCCTCAAGCTTCCAAAATTTTTGAAACTTTTTATACGTAAATAGACATCTGAATCTGTAAAAATAAATTTTTAAGTCCCCAAACTTTTGAAATTTTTAATAAATGGTTTCGAGCCTCCAAATTCTTCTCAGGGCCGGCCCTGAATGCAAGCATACCGTCTCTCGTCAGCAGCCTCCTATCCCTTTGAGTACTTATAACTTTATGGGCTTTGAAGGCTTGTTCTCATTGATTCCACTCACCAACCTCTCGAAGCTCAAGGTATTCAATCTTTCATCAAGATCACAACCGTTGCAACTAAAGATGATGCAAGGTTTCTTGCAGCCAAAGTCTCAATTGGGTTAACGTATTGCAATCTGGAAGAGTTCGATAGCTTTTCAGAGGAACAGTGAACCTTTGCTTTTTTTGTATTACAAAGTATTAGACCAATTGAATTGATCCATACGCTACCTTGTTGTGAATCTAAGTTTTATGAAATTAAATTACCATTCTACTTTTTCTTTCTTGATTAGAAAACATCATTTTGCAATTTCGGAATGACCACTAATCTTACATTATCAGAGAACTTAATTGGAAGATATGTTGCTGAAAAGAACACAAATCATTGCTTGTCCGAAAACAACACGGGTAATTTATTATTAGAGACAAAAAAAACTGAACATCTTTCTTGTCTCCGTGATCATAATTTTATCTTCAACATGTGTTTTGCCCCATAAGGAAACTGGTTTTGATTAAAACAAAAAACAATCGCATTCAAAAGAGTCTTCAGAGCTTTGGTGTTGCAAAGATTGTAGCCTTTAAACCAAGAATCTCACAAAGCTCCGGATACAAACTCTTCCTGATCGACGCATACACATCACCGTTCCATTTCTTGGCCGCGAGTTTCTCCGCAAGGCTCACAGTAGCCTCCACAACTCCTTCCGCACTATCATGCGCCGCCGAGTCAACGATCCCCAAAGCCACCGCTTCTTCTCCTCTAATCTTCTTCCCGCTCAACAAAACCTCCCGCCTCGCCGCGCTCGTCCCGATCTTAGACCTCACCATCGCCGCGAAGTAGTCCGGCATGGAAAGCCCGATGTCCACCTCGCTCATGTACAGGACCCCACGGTCTTTCCTCATGAAAATATAGTCGTGGCTCAGCGCAAGCATCATCCCCGCGGCGGCGGCGTGGCCGTTCAAGGCGGCGATCGTCGGCATAGGGAGATCGAGGAGCGCCGCAACCACCGGTTTGAACGATTCCACCATCTGGTGAAGCCGTTCGGCGGCTCCGGTTAAGGATCCGGAGGCTTGGGCCCATGCGAGATCGAATCCGTTGGAGAAGAACTTTCCGTGGCCGGTGGTGATGAGTACGGATCCACGCTTGGCTTGAGATTTGGCTTGACCGAGAAGGGAGAGGATGGTGGCGATCGCGTCGGGGTTGAATCTGTGCTCGTTGTCGCCGGTTAGGGTTAGGAGGAAGAGGTTGCCGCGCTTCTCTAACGTGCACATGGTGAGGCGTAGGATTCGGTATTCGGGAGACGAAGAAGAAGAATTAAAATTGAAATTGAAATTGAATTGCGTGTTGTAGTGGTGACGTTGATTTATACAAAGATATATCTTATCTTCTACAACAGTGTGTAATTAGCAATCAAGTCCTTGTATTTTTGGTGAGATTACGTAAAATCCCGATTGATATATTTCTATTAGAAGCAACTCGCAAGTCAGCAACTATTGTGGCACTTCTTTTCTTTTTTTTTTTTTTGGATAACACTATTGTGGGACTAGTATTCGTGAATATTCCAATTCACATGTTAATGACTACAGTTTCCTTTACATGTAGGCTTTATCCACCTATACAAGAGCATTTACAATTCATTCTTTTATTATTTCTTTCTAAGATAGAACCATCCTAAAACAGAATTAAATTTCTTTCGATCCACTATTCGATATTTTAATTTAAAAAGAATATTTCAAATATATTCTTCCTTAAGCATTTCAAATATATTACTTCATTAGGAATCTGATAATATCTAAATTCTGTGGAAGTTTTAGGAATAGAGGATCTAGAGATCATCAAAAAATGGGCTGTCAAAGCATTAATAATTATTAAAATAAGTATCGATCCATATGGGCCGATGAAGCCCATTAAGCTATCCTTTCCTCAACGTCTTTTCAACAGTTTTGAGCTTCGGTGCGTTTCCCAGCAAACAAACACGAAATCGTACGTTCCTCGGATCCGTTCGCACTGCTCCGATCTCGCTTCATGAGTTCTCAATAGGATACTGGACGAAACAAATATTTGTGCGAGACATGAACTATCGAAGGTATGATCTATGCTTCCTCTCTCTCTCTGCATCCGATCCACCCATTGATTCTGTTCTACGAACCATATTCGGATCGAATTTCACACGGATCTATTCAATTTGTCCAACCTAATTACAGTTTTCGAGGTTTGGATTTTGCAGGGAGAATCGTGCATCGAGAACATCTCTCTTCGACGGACTCGATGGACTTGAGGAAGGTCGCTTGAGGGCTTCCTCTTCCTACTCTCATGATACCACCGAACGCGACAATGACGAAGCCCTTGAAAGTCTTCAGGACAGAGTTTCGTTTCTAAAGAGAGTATGTTTCTTTTCATCTCTACAATTATTAATCAAAACATCATTACTACATAACACAAACATTGTGATTAGTATCTGGAAATGTTTCTGTAACTATTGTCTGTGATCTGAAATGTCTGACAGAGAGAGAGAGAGTTTCTTGAGCTAATCTTGATGTTAAGAAAATTAATGTAAATCTGTACGTGCATGGAGCTAAATGCTTTCGAAAAGTCTAGTCATAAAGACGATTCCTTTTTTTTTGTTCTAGCATTTGCAATAACGCTTTACTTAGATGTCCTAAGCTGGGGATCATATCTTATCAGGTGACTGGAGACATACATGAGGAAGTTGAGAGTCATAACCGCATGCTTGACAAAGTTGTAAGCTTCAGTTTGATGCCATATGCTTGGGTTTGTACATGTATCTTTCTCACATGCTTTTCCTCTAAGCCGTTTGTTGTTGTCTATGTCTAGGGTAACAAAATGGACTCGGCCAGGGGAATAATGTCAGGAACAATCAACCGTTTCAAGTTGGTATGTGCGCACCATTCTAGCCTTCATTGTTGCTCAACCTTTTAAGTGTCGCACCCCTTATTTGACAGGTCTTTGAGAAGAAGTCGAATCGAAAAACTTGCAAACTCATTGGGTATTTTGTGCTCCTGTTCTTGGTCATGTATTACCTTATTAGGTAAAACGCAAATGTTAATTTTGTGATCTTGAACACATAGGTTTTTATTACCATCCTAGTTTCGGGCTATGCCAATGGCACGTTAATCATTTGGGTTTTGCAGACTATTAAACTACATCAAAGGGTGAACTTGGATGCAAGAAGAAAGTAGATTGTTTACATTACTCGTTTCGTTTCATTTTTGGGTTTCTTCTGATGAATGGTTCAGGCAACATTGAACTAGTCAAGGGACCCATGTTAAAAACAAGGTCAAGAAAAGAGATTGCTGTCAAGAGACTAGTGAACCGAATAGAGGCACGTTTTTTTTGTCCCAAGCACAATTATCTCATTGCCATTTCGTGTAATAATCTAGTACATCTTCTTTATGAATTCCCAACTATTTGGATCACCAACAAACAAGGCCTTGGGTCGTGTCAGCAAATTTGTCTACCAAAAGCTTATTTTGATAAGTTTAATTATTAGATTTAATTCTGTTCACCTCCCCTAGTAGACATAGTTTAATTATCCTATTGTGTCCCGCTAGAGCCAGCTTATGATTCTATTCCAGAGCAAAAGAGACGGTCGACTCCAAGGAGGAGTGTTTCTGTGTTGATTTCAAGGGCATATTTATTTGCGTTGGCAAAGATAAATGTCGGTTGGATTTCTCGCACTCAATCCTGTTTGTACGAGATTCAGTTGATCGGAATGATGAACTTCAAGATGGGTGACTAAAGACGTTTTTATTAGAATCCGATAAAGGGTTACAAGATTGATGAGAAATAAGGAGACAAGATGTGAGGTCTAAGCAACAAGATCAGAATGATCGTTTAGAAACCCTAGATCTAGCCGCTTAGTGTGTAGGTTGTCCAAAAGTCCTCTGCTCGTTGCCTCCTCCTCCACTCTTATAGCGCCTCTGTTCGTGATGCCCTAATCGCACTTATCCTATGGGCCCTGTCACCAAAGGCCGAGTATGCGGGCCTTGGTATTATTTCGTCTAAGCCGAGTACGACTGATCATCTTAGCCGATTGGCTTAAAGTACTCTAGGGTCGAGCCGACGTCTTTAGCCGCTAAGCCGACTAAACTCAACCGAAATTGTCGGGCTACGGCCTGTTATTTGATGGGCCTTGTGGAGGGATGCAATCCATCTCCTACAATAAGTCCCCCCCCAGTTCACTTGTGAGCGGCTTGTCGGTCTCAGTGAATTTGTGGGTCAGGTTCGTTCATATAACAGGACGTAATGCCAGCGACAACTCGCTTTGCCAGTGTATGATTTTAGTCGCCTGTTGCATCTAGTCGCTCCGAGCTGCGTCTTTTGATGATGCGTTGTGTTTTACTCGGGGGGTAAACAACTCGCTTTGCCTGTGTATGATTTTAGTCGCCTGTTGGATCTAGTCGCGCCGAGCTGCGTCTTTTCATGATGCATTGTGTTTTACTCGGGGGGTAAAATTCTCCGGTTTTAGAGCCCGGGCGGTCTTTGGATGGTTAGTTCTGTTGAGTCGGTTTAGACCAGAACCGGAGATTAATTTCAGCTCGAATTCCTGATTGAAAACCGGTTTGAGCGAGAAGCCGAACCGTCGCGAGTAAGTTTTTGGGCATTTAGGCGGCCTTCGAAGCCCATTTAGGCCTTTGTAGACCTAATGATGATGCTTCGAAGAATGCGCCTCGTTTTTGCTATAAATAGGCTTCTCCTCTTCACTTTCGTCATTCTTCTCTGCAGACTCAGGTATCCTACTTTCTCTCCCTTCTCTCTACTTTTGTTTTCTCTCTCTAGATAAGTCTCCCGTAGAATACGCTTAGAACTTTATCGGTTTAGTCGTTCCCCCCGAGTAGAAAGATGGCTTCGAAGGGTCGATTGTCGCGTGAAGAGAAGGGGAAAAGCACTGCTGCCCCATCAAGCCCCGCTAGGGACGCGGACGGCGGTCCGCCGGATGAGTTTGACGTAATTCATCGCGATGCCCTGAGAGACACGGAGAATATGAGCCTCTCTCAACGCCTTCTAGTCGCTGATGCTCATAGGCAATTTCGTGAAGAGGCCGAGGAGAACGTTGAGGATGAGGGTAGAGAAACAAGTGGCTCAGAAGCACCTAGTCAAGTCGCGAGATCTCGGAGGCGGACTCAGCGGAGAGGTCAGTTTGATCAGTCAGCTTCTTGTCCATCGCCGAGGAGTGTTCCTTTTGACGAGTTAGACTGCCGCCCCATAGTATATCATCCTGGTGGAATCTTTGAGGAGCTTCCTCCGCTTCCTCGAGAGGTGTTACGCGACCCGCAGGTTCAATCGTGGGGGAACGTATTCAGTTCTTGTTCCTCTAGCGAGACCGTGAAGAGGTTATTAAGGGAGAGCGGCGGCGCCGGTGTCACTTTTCTTATTCCATCTGCCGAGCAGCGCCCGTGGTCGCCTCCGGTCGGATATCAATGTGTATATGAATCCTATTTCCAGGACCAGACCAAGCTCTGGTTCCCAATCCCTCGGCTGATCACGTCGTACGCGTTTCGTCGGGATATTGCTATTTCTCAGTTGCTGAACGGGTCACTGCGTATTGCGGTCATGCTGATGGTCATGGCTGCGGAGATGGATATCTCGATGAGTGTGAGGGTGTTCGAAGAGTTGACTTTCACGAAGGCGGAGCCAAACGGGATCTTTTCGGTAAAGATGCGGGCAAATTACAACGTCTTGACGGGCCATCCTAACAAGACGCAGGATTGGCAGCGAGCTTATTTCTATGTTAAGTCTGACGAGCATGCCTTCGAAGAGCCTCCGGGGGACGACTATCGCGTTTTATGGAATCCGTTACTCGGTAGAGTTTTGACTGTTTTACTCGCGTTATGATTAGGAGTTCTAACACCCTTCTTTCTTTCGCAGTTCGTCACCCTAACACGATCGCCTATCCTGAAAAGTTCTTTGAGAACGCTCAACTTATCGCAGCGCACAGTCATCTTCGTTGGCCGGACCTTAGCCGAGAGTGGATTCGTCGCCAGCAAGCTAGGATCGCTAGAGGTAAGGACGCTGTTTTCGTTTAGAGAAGTTATGAACCGTTGGAGTTCTTATATTGGGTTTTCTTTTCCTTCTGCAGTTGATTGGGAGTCGAGGCTTCCTTGTGTACTAGGCACTCGCAAATCACGTCTCTCGTTATTTACCCGGGAGCAGCAAAAACTTCTCGACAAAGCCAGAGAGATGGAGGGAATCCCGGATTTGAGCGCGCTGCTTAGAGGGAAGCTCCAAATGATTTCGTCTTCTGCTGGTACTTCGGAGGTCAGACCTACTCGCGCAGATGGGGACGCGGACTCGGAGCCTCCAGCCCGTAGCCCTCCGAAGGAAAGGGCTACCAAAAGCAAGAAACAGAGCCCAGAGGAACAGCCTTCTACTCTTGAAAGGAATGTTCCTTTAGAGATGGCCCCGTCTTCCGCTGATGCCTCTGAAGTCGCGGCGAAGAAAAAGAAGAAGAAGAAAGACGGCAAGAAGAGGTCTCGCGAGGAGACTTTTATGGAACCAGCGGGGACCTCAGCGGCTATGGGGAGTGATGATATGGGAAGACTTGACCCGATCGATTCTACTCGGGGGTCATCTGAAGGGTGTCCCAAGAAGAAGACTAGGAGGACAGCCGCGGGGGATGAAGGTCGACGTGATGGGACCCCCGTTCCCGAGGGCCCTTCTAAAAGCGGAGGCGGCTCTCAGGATGGATCTCCATCGAGTAAAAGAGCCCCTTCTTCTGCCGCGAGGGGGAAAGATGGTGAGAGTGGAGGTTCTCTTCCGCAGATGTCGGGAAGAGGATTCCCGGATCGCGTAGAATTCTTGTACGACGAGAGGACTCCGCTGGTGCTGAACCCGCTTCGATGCGCGGAGTTAACCCGTCAGATCCGTGGCGGGACGAAGGAGTTGCCGCCGCTCGATGACTTGTATTTCAAGAAGGAGTATATTGATGCAGCTGTGGCGAGCAAAAGGGTAACCTCGTTTTCCCTTGCTTTTTCTTTCTTGCAAATTTTTTAAGTGTTTATTGCTTTATGCAGAGTGACGGGAGCATGAATTATCTCGTGGAGAAGTACGATAGCACCTTGAAGCAGACGATGACCCAGCTGGGCGCCTCGGAGAAGCTCGCACGAACCAGGTTGGGCGTGATCGAGAGGTTACGTGCCGAAAACAAAAAGGCCGGCGACCAAGCGGTCAAAGAGAAAGAGGTCCTCCGGGTTAAGTTTGAGGAGTTGAAAGAGAAGCTGAAGTCTGACCGTCTTGCGAAGAAGGAAGCTTTACGCGAGAAAGCTCGCTTAGAGCGGTTGGTCGCTTCCCTTGAGGGAGAGAAGGCCGAGCTCGAGGAAGAGAGGGGGGCTGTCGTTGAAACGCTGATCAAGGAGAGGAAACGTCTGAGGAACTCTAGGGTGCAGGAGGTCACCCGCGAGAGGATCAAGGTTCAAACGGCTATGGCGGACAAGTCTACTCGCTGCGTTGATAAGATGAAGGGTTATCTGGATCGCCTTAACGCGCTAGAGAAGGCCAAGAGTCTGTACGGGCAGGCTTCAGGGACGAAAAAGTGCCTTGAGATGATAAGAGATAGCGGGACTGAGATCCCGCAAAGTATGATCGACATCTTTTCGGAACAGGAGAAGGTGCATGAGGCTGAGGTCGCTAAGCTCCGTCTTGAGCCATTCTCCGAGGATGACTTTGCTCTCTCTCCTCTCAACCTCCCTTCTCGATTTGTAAGTGAAGATCTCATGGGGGTACTCGACCCGTACGGATCGAACGTTGGTTTGATTGGCCACGAATCGGCTTCCCAGCTGATCACTTCCCGCGAGGCGACCGAAGATCCAGTCGATGAGCCGATGATAGACATCACTTCCGCTCCGCCGGAGCGTATGGTCGTTCCCGAAGGAACTCCCACCGAGGAGCGTCCTGACGGGAACGATCTCAAGGCGACCGGGGACGCGATTCAAGCAGACACAGGGAATGTAGCCGCCGAAGATCCGGTCCTGGTTTCTTCGTCCGAGGAGCGAGAAGAGGACGAGGTGGGTGAGGAAGAGAACAGGTCGTCGCCGGCACTTATCAAAGAGACGGTCCGGGATTTGTCAGCTTCAGACCCTCCTGCTCAGGTTGAAGACCTTGACGCTCAAGCCGTTGAAGAAGAAACGGCTGAACCGCTTGCCCCGAGCAGGGACGACCAAGACATTGTCGTTTGATCTCGTTGTATGTAATAATAGGATGTTTTCTTCTGTGGTCTTGACAGACCTTGTTGTTGTGTTTTTAGACTCTCTTTTTTCTTCGTGCTTTCGGCCTATCTGTAGTGTTTGGAAACATCAGATTTTTATCATTAACCTTTTGCAAATGGACAAGTGATGAACCGGTAATTGGTTTTACTCGGCTGTTATCATGTTTCGATTTGGAGTTAAATCCAAGGCATCTACTCGGTCGAGTAGAAGTGACCACGGGGGCGCATCTACTCATAACAAGTTGTCCAATTTTGCTAACAAAGAGTTGAGTATAAGAGTGGAAGGTTCTTCTGTCCGTTTCCTCAGTGACAATTAAGTAACCGGGTAGCTAAGCCGTTACATTTTAGTCGAGAAAAGGCAAGGATTCACTCTGTTTAGTCGGTTCAATGCTTAGGCATAGGTGAATCGCGACTGTTTAAGGTCCTGGAGCCAAGTGTCTGATCAGGACATAGCTTGTAAGCAAAGGAGTGTGAGCGTCCGCGTATCCTCTGCTGGAGGTACGAGAGCCATTCGATATGAAAGCCATTATCTATTCGATTGAGATCTAGGTAAGGTTTTGACTTTGGTTTTGTTACAGCTGAACCTGTTTAAGGCTGCCTACGTACCTCGGTTGAGGATCAAGCCATTCGTAGTTCGTTTTTCCCGAGTAAAAGTGGCCGTGAGTGGCGCATTTACTCGGTCGAGTAGAAGTGACCATAGGGTGCATCTACTCGGTTTTTTTTTTGTTACAGCTGAACCTGTTTAAGGCTGCCTACGTACCTCGGTTGAGGATCAAGCCATTCGTAGTTCGTTTTTCCCGAGTAAAAGTGGCCGTGAGTGGCGCATTTACTCGGTCGAGTAGAAGTGACCATAGGGTGCATCTACTCGGTTTTTTTTTTTTTTTTTTTTTTTTTTTTTTTAAGACATACTCCTACGGGTAGAAGCGTCGTAGGTGCATTGAGTTCCATGAACGTGGGACTTCTTCGCCGCGCGACGTTTGGAGTCTGTATACGCCAGGTTTGACGACTTTAATGATTTTGTAAGGTCCTTCCCACCTGGCGCCGAGTTTGCCGGCGTTTAACTCCTTAGTGTTTTCGAACACTTTGCGCATGACGAGGTCGCCGAGTTCCAGAGGTCGGGCTCGAACCTTTTTGTTATAGTAGCTTTCGATCTGGTGTTGGTAATTCTGGATGCGCAGCAGAGCCTGGTCTCGTCGTTCCTCTATCTCATCGAGGGCATCGAGTAGCATCTCCTTGTTGAGCTCGACGTATTGAGGCATCTTGGAACGTCGAAGGCTTGAAACGTTAACTTCAGCAGGAGCCATTGCTTCGACTCCGTAGGCGAGGGAGAAAGGTGTCGCTTTAGTCGATCCTCGCGGGGTTGTGCGGTGGCTCCATAGGACTCCGTCGAGTTCGTCGGCCCAGTGACCCTTTTTCAGGTCCAGACGCTTCTTAATGCCATCGATGATGAGTTTGTTTGAGGATTCTGCCTGTCCGTTACCTTGCGGGTAGCGAGGGGTGGAGGGGCTTAATCGAATGTTCCACTTGCTACAGAACTCCTTGAAATTACCTGACATGAACTGCGATCCGTTGTCGGTGACAATTTCATAAGGTAGACCATGGCGGCAAATAATGTTTTTCCAGACGAAACCGCGGACTTCTTTGTCTGTGACTTGAGCGTATGCTTCAGCTTCGATCCATTTAGTGAAGTAGTCGGTGAGGACCAGGATGAAGCGTCTTTGGCGGGAACAAGGAAGCGGTCCTATGATATCCATCGCCCATCGCATGAACGGGTAAGGGGCGGTGGTTGTGCGCAACATCTCGGTTGGGCAATGGATGCTGGGGGCGTGTCGTTGGCACTTGTCGCAGCTTCTCGCGTATGACTCGCAATCAGCGTTCATTGTCGGCCAAAAGAACCCTAAGCTCCTTACTTTGATTGCTAACGCGCGTCCGCCCGAATGATTTCCGCCAGCGCCTTCATGCGTCTCTGCCATAACCCTTGCTGTCTCATCGCCATGGATGCATTTGAGGAGGACTTTACTCGCCGTCCATCTGTGCAGTTCATCGTCGAGAACGACGTAATGGGCGCTGCGGGTTTTTAGCCGGCGGGCTGCCCATTTTTCTGCTGGGAGTTCCCCCTTCGAGAGGTAGTCGATGAACTCAGTTCTCCAATCTGGGCCAAATCCGTCGTCGTCTGGAGCAATGGGCTCGACAACCTGGGCGATGAGGGTTTTGTCGGTCAGAATATCGATGCTTGGTTTCTCGATACGATGTATCGGGATTGTTCGTTTAACTTGGTCATGAAGCTTGCTACCAAGGGCTGCGAGGGCGTCGGCGCAGATGTTTTCGCCTCTGGGAACTTTGATGAGTTCGAAGGACTCAAACTCTGCTGCTAGGCTTTGCACTATTTTGAGATAGGCGTCCATTCGATCGTTGCGGGCATCGTAGTCGCCACTGAACTGATTGGCGACTAACTGGGAGTCGCAATAGGCGCTTAGTCGTTTAGCTTTTACGGCTTTTGCTAAGCGGAGTCCGGCGATCAAAGATTCGTATTCTGCCTCGTTGTTTGAAGCGGGAAAGCCAAAGCTAAAAGACTGTCTGATTAGCTCTCCGGTCGGAGACTGTAATTGGACTCCGGCGCCTGCTCCTTTGTTGGTCGACGATCCATCGACGTGCAGCGTCCAGTTCAAACTTGGGAGTGCGAGATCTTGTTCCAACTCTGGGGCCAGTTCGACCAAGAAGTCCGCAAGAACCTGTGACTTTGCTGCAGTGCGGTTCTTGTAGATGATATCGAGCTCGCCAAGTTCAATGGCCCACTTTGTGAGTCTTCCAGACCTGTTGGTGTTTTGGAGTATCGTTCGGAGAGGCTGATCAGTCAACACTTCTACCGAATGCGATTGGAAATAGGGTCGAAGCTTTCTCGCTGCTTCGACGACTGCTAAGGCCATCTTCTCCAGAGTCGGGTATCGCGTTTCTGGCCCGGTCATGCGCCGGCTCGTATAGAAGATGGGCTTTTGCTCGCCGCGGTCTTCCTTTATCAGGACGCTGCTGACGGCAGCTTGTGATACTGCGACATAGAGAGACAGGACGTCACCGACGTCCGGCTTAGCGAGTACAGGAGGTGTTGTCAGGTATTGCTTGAGTTGAGTAAATGCCTCCTCGCACTTCTCGTCCCAAATGAACTTCTTGTTTCCTCTCAGGAGATCGTAGAAAGGCAAGCACTTGTCAGTGGATCTGGCAATGAACCGGTTTAGAGCGGCTATTCTCCCCGTGAGTCGTTGTACTTCTCTACTGTTTTTTGGACTCGGGAGGTTCAGGACCGCGGATATCTGTTTCGGGTTCGCCTCAATTCCTCGCTGCGTGACAATGTAGCCGAGGAACTCGCCAGAGGAGACTCCGAACGTGCACTTTGCCGGGTTCAGCTTCATGCCGTACTTGTTGAGAGTTTCGAAGCATTCTTGCAGGTGACTGAGGTGATCAGTGGCGTGGAGAGACTTAACCAGCATGTCGTCGATGTATACTTCCATGGTGATACCCAATTTATCTGCGAACATCTTGTTTACGAGCCGTTGGTAGGTTGCTCCAGCGTTCTTTAAGCCGAACGGCATGACCTTATAGCAGTAGGTTCCCCTATCTGTGATGAAGGCTGTCTTCTCGCGATCGTCCGGGTGCATCATTATTTGGTTGTATCCAGAGAAAGCGTCCATAAAGGTTAGCATCTCGTTTCCAGCCGTAGACTCGACTAAACGGTCGATGTTGGGAAGAGGGTAGCTGTCCTTTGGGCAGGCTTTATTTAAGTCGGTAAAGTCGACGCAGACGCGCCACTTGCCATTTTTCTTTTTGACGACTACTGGGTTCGCCAACCATTCGGGGTAGCGGACTTCGGCAATCGAACCTGCACCGAGTAACCGGTCGACTTCTTCATTTACAGCCTTAGACCTATCGGGACCGAGTTTGCGTCTCTTCTGGCGGATGGGCTTGAAAGTTGGATCGACATTTAGTTCATGAGTCGTTATAGTCGGATCAATGCCTTTCATGTCTGCCATAGACCAAGCGAACGTGGAAATGTTCTTTCTGAGAAAATCCAGAATTGACTGCTGCATTTCCTCAGAAAGGTACGCGCCAACCCTCACAATTCGACTCTGGTCGACGTCGTCAATAGGTAACTCTAGGACTTCGCTTTCTTGAGAGCAGACTTTTGAGGTTGGAGTAGATACTGAGTTTACGGATAATGACGACCGCTGAAGTTTGACTGTGGCGACTAGGAGATCTCTGGCGGCTCTCTGGTCCCCGCGCAACGTTTTAATCTTCCCGTCCGTGCCAGGGAACTTGACGCACTGGTGGTAAGTGGAAGGAATGGCTTGCATTGAGTGTAACCAAGGGGTACCGAGTATAGCGTGATACGGAGCTTTCGTGCTTACGACGGCAAACTTGACTGTTCGAGTAACGCCGCATGCACGCACCGGGAGGCGGATCGTTCCCAAGATAGTTTCTGAAGACCCGTTGAATCCGGTTAACGTTCTGGAGGACGCTTTTATGTCATCGAGGTCGACTCCCATCTTCTGCAGGGTTTCTCGGAAGATGAGATCGACGGAACTTCCGGTGTCGATAAGGATTTTGGTGACATCGTACTCTCCAATTCCAAGGACGACGAGGAGTGGATCATTATGGGGCGTGTGGACACCCACAGCGTCATCTGGTGAGAAGGTTATCGGAGGATGACTTGTCGGTTTAGTCGGCCATTTCTGGGACGTCGCGACTTGTCGACGATAATCTTTCACGGAACGGACTGAGTCCCCGTTAGGGGGGGAGCCTCCCATGATAACGTTCAAAGACTGCCCCGCTTGTACTCGCTTAGAGTCCAGTAGGGCGCGGAGGTCTTTGGATATGCTGGTCTCGGGTGGTGAAGATTGAGACTGACCTTTAACTCGCTCCAACTGTCGTCGTAAGTCTGTTGGTTTTGAACGGTTGAGCTTTACGCGAAGATCGCATGCGCCGGAATTGAGTTTATCTCGGAGATCGCTAACTGGTCTTTCGTTGTCGTTAGCGTCGCTTGCCGAGATGCGTCGAGACTTCCGTGCATCCAGCATTGTTCGGAGATCTCTGTGCTTGGAAGTGCTTTCGTTTTCTGATTCGAACTTCCGTTTAAGGACGTCTCTCAGATCTCCGAATACAAGAGCATCGTCGTTCTCTTCATCGGACGACAAGGATTGCTGAGAGAGTATCACCTCGATGCGTCTGCGGTTAGCCGGGTGCTCTTCGTCGGCTGAGGAGTCTCCCTCGCCGTTATCCTTCGGGGCTTGTTCCTCGTCATCTCGTCGCGAAGCATCGTTTTGCTGTCCTTTTCCTGTGGCTTTGCGTTGGGCTCTTCTTTCCTTATTCTTGCTCCAGCTTTTACCGTTCTTTGGTTTAGTTTTCAAGGGCTCGAACTTAAACCCGCCGCTCGCGAGAGAAGAGAGATAATGTGCGTAGAGAGATTTGCATTCCGTTGTATCGTGTCCCTTGACGTCGTGATATTTGCAGTGCTTGGTGAGATCGATGGTCCTGGAAGGCCCCGCTGCTGATCCGGCTCCCGCCGTAGGTTGGGTGGTGCAAACAGTGTCGACTTGTTTGTCGGATGTTTCGAGTTCTCTTACCCACTTGTTCCACCCCTCTCCGCGAACCACGAGAGTAGAGATCGGTTCGTTATTCTCGTTGACGACATACATGTATCCGTCTTTGCGGCCGTTTTTGTCGTTTGGAGCGTGCTGGCGCGGCTCTTGTCGCGTGTTGGCGTTTTTAGCCGCTGGCGCTTTGGGTGCGTTCATCTTGCTGAGAATGGCGTTGGTATCTTCTTCCATTCGGATGAAGTTGTCGGATCGCGCGATAGCGTCCTGAAGCGACGTAGTTGGATTTTGGTATAAATCCTCCCGGAATTTAGAACGAACCCACAAAGTGTTTCGCAAGGCGTCAATGGCAATACCGTCTGGAATGTCAATCCTGGAGACTACGGCTTTGAACTTCTCCATGTAGTCGCGAAGACTCTGGTCTTTAGTTTGGTTGAGGTTCCACAAGCTAGAGGCAGTGGCGCTGCGCTTGGTGAACATAATGTAAGTCTTGAGAAAAGCTGCTGATAAGTCGCGGAAACATCCGATCGAGTTCTCCTCCAACTGGGAGAACCAAGTCAGGGCTTGCTCGTGAAGAGTCTCAACGAACATCTGGCAGTAACCTGCGTCCCTTTCGTCGTTAGGGAGTCGAGCTCGCGCCATCGCGATGTTAAAAGCTGTCATATGTTCCACCGGGTCTCCGCCGGGCTTATACTCGGGTAGGCGCAGCTTCTCTATCTTCCCGAGTTGCACGCTAGTCAGCGCGCGAGTAAAAGGAGTACGTGAGGTTGCGGCGAGTACACTCTCTATTTGCGGAGCTGCGCTGGTTACTTGGTGGATCTTTTCGCCCATTTGTTGAAGGCTGAGTTTGAGCTCAGCGAGCTCGCGTATTGTAGTGAGATCTGGACCTGCTGGGAGAGCATCTGCGAGAAGGGCTTCGTTGGGCTCCGAGTCGTCGGAGACATGGTCGGCTCCGGTGGCCGTAGGGTTTGTGTTGAAGAGGCGGCGTCGTATCTGCTGGGAACGGCTCGTCTGTCCGTCAGGAGCTGTGAGCGCCGCGACCAACGCAGCGAGTTGGTCGTTGGTTGTCTTTTGGACTTCGTCTTGGCGAGCGAGTCGAGCCATGACGGAGCTCATGAAATCTGAGGTAATGGGTGGCGCGGCTGCAGGAGTAGGCGTCGGTTCCTCGCCCGGAGCGCCGAAGGCGGCGTCGTCTTGAGCCATGTAGATCTAGAACGTTACTTTAGTCGCCCCACGGTGGGCGCCAATTGTTTGTACGAGATTCAGTTGATCGGAATGATGAACTTCAAGATGGGTGACTAAAGACGTTTTTATTAGAATCCGACAAAGGGTTACAAGATTGATGGGAAATAAGGAGACAAGATGTGAGGTCTAAGCAACAAGATCAGAATGATCGTTTAGAAACCCTAGATCTAGCCGCTTAGTGTGTAGGTTGTCCAAAAGTCCTCTGCTCGTTGCCTCCTCCTCCACTCTTATAGCGCCTCTGTTCGTGATGCCCTAATCGCACTTATCGTATGGGCCCTGTCACCAAAGGCCGAGTATGCGGGCCTTGGTATTATTTCGTCTAAGCCGAATACGACTGATCATCTTAGCCGATTGGCTTAAAGTACTCTAGGGTCGAGCCGACGTCTTTAGCCGCTAAGCCGACTAAACTCAACCGAAATTGTCGGGCTACGGCCTGTTATTTGATGGGCCTTGTGGAGGGATGCAATCCATCTCCTACAAATCCCCAGAAAGTAGAGCCAATACACTGATATTTCATGTGAGAATATGTGCTCAGATACTTTTCAATCTTTGAAATCGTTGATAACAGAGATTACGATGATTATTCGATTGTTGACATAGACAAGGATATGGAGAATTTTGTACTCGGTTTCGTAAATGAACATGGAGTTGTTTACGAAACCGAGTACAAAATTCTCCATAATCTTGTTAGTTGATTATATATTGAATATCAAAATGTTACACAATATTTTTATCTCATAGATATTTTCTATCTCAGTTCAGTACTTAGATCTTGAATATCAAATAGTTATATATTTTATGATAAATTATATTTTTTTGTAAAAATACTATATTTAATTTTTTTTTTTGTGATTTATAAATAGAGATTTGGTTTATTTGATTTGGATACATAAATTTTTTTTATTAATTAAATATTAAATAAAATTGTTGGATAGAGTGTTAAATTTTATTAAATAAAAATATTGTAGAATACAATTTGAAAGAGCGTTGAATTAATAAGTGAAAGAAAGAGAATGTGATGTGAATTATTGAAAAGTGTAAATTAGGGTGTTGAATATTTCCAACCAATGTACATAGTCGTAGACTCGTGGTACATGATAATGCATAAATGGGTGGGTGCAACATGCCTAAAACAAGATAAACAAATTTATAATAAGAAAGTGAATTTGGTTTTACAAATTACTATTCGATAAATTAATTTCTTATATATAAAAAGAGAAACATTGTCATTTAATGCTTTCACACTATATTGGACACATGACACTTTTACATCAATTTCAATTTGTGTACGATGATGTGTCGGTTTCACAATCATTTAACAATTAATACGTTCACATACTAATTTTTTAACTCTACTGCAAACAATTTAGTGTGTTTACACTAATTTTTTTTAGTCAGTTTATTTTTAGTTCTTGCATTTTTAACATTTGTATTAGTGAACTTAAATTCTCTTTGACAACTACTGAATAATATCATTTTAAAAGAAAGAAATTAAAAATCACTAAGATTCACATCAACTAAAATGTTGGAATGAGAATGTTTCTATAAATTGAAAGTTCTGTATATTGCCAAACTTAGCCATGGTTAAAGTTTCTGTACATGAATGCAATAAATAATTGTGACTGGTTATGAATTAAAGAAATTGAGGTAAAAAAACATCGCACAAATTCGGATCTTTAGTTTAGCCAAATATTATTTTTTACGAAGTTTTCATATCATACCAAAAATTAGAAACATAATCAGATTGTTAGAAAAATCATAAATCAGAAAAGCTTGAAGATAAAAACAAAAGTTCATGAAATCGATCGAAAACATAACTTAGGTGCTGACTGAAGAGACCACGCAACTCTAACACTTTTCACTCGATTATATCGTGTTTTTATTATATTTACCAATAATTTTTTTATTAGAAAATACAACTTATTGGTTATAAACTATGTCAATTTTGAAACATGTCCAACAATATTGACGCGACGCCCAACCATTTTTATTGGTATTCTTAAAATATGGTCTAATAATCATGTATGTTAAAGAAGCCGAGAATATTTGTTTTACATTTATTTTATTTTGCTTTATATTATTAGAAAAAGTAAGTCTGGATAAAATATCTGATCCAAAGAACCGAACTGAAGTAGATTTGAAAGTAATACTAAACACAAACTAAAACTGATAAGTTCTCAGATGAATCTAAAAGTTTAATATCCAAATTATGAGATACAAATCTGATCTAAATTAAAATATTTTGGATACCAGAAATATCTAAATCATAATTATGTACTTAAATATTTTAATTATTTTAAATTTTATATCTATTAAATATTCAAAAATACAAAAATATCTAAAAATTATCAAAATAGTCACAATTAAAGATCTAAAATAACATAAAATGCTTAAAATACTGAAAATATTTATTTGTTCTCTATGCAAGTATGTAAATTAAACTAATTATGTAAATTTAAATATTTACTCTTACATTATTCAAATTTTTATGTTTTATATTATTTTATTTTTGGATTTTGAGGATTTAAGTATATTTGATTTTTTATTAAAAAATACATAATTAAAATGGATACCCGAACTCGTATCCGAACTGAACCGACAATTATTCGAACCAAATCGAAACCCAAATTTGTAAATATCCGAATACGATTTAAATGTCTAACTCTAAAATCCAAAATCCAAAATAGATCAACTGAATCCGAACGAATATATGAATTTTCATCCCTAGAAAAAACTATATAACAAATCCTTTAGTGCACTCATACAATAAATAATCTAATAAACTATTTTACTCCGCACACAGCGCGGATTACTACCTAGTAAATTATACTAGTATTTGATAAGTTCATAAATACGATTGACAATCATAAGTCATAACTAGTGTACTAAATTTTATGGAACCTGGTGGCAATAATCTAAACCAGAAAAATATAAAAAAAAAACTAAAAACCATTATCAAATTCGTCGCCATTAATTTTTTTCAAATAGTAGTTAACTTAAAACACTTTCTTTCTCAGCACGCAAGGTCTTCATCTTCTCAGCTTCCAACTCAATCTTCAGCTTCTCCACCATCTCTAGAAGCTCTTCTTCTCTGTTCCTCTCTTCTTTCTCCCCACTCAAAGCTTCAATTATCACCAACACTCTTGCTCGTTGATGCTCCAAGCTTTTCTTCAAGAGTTTCAGTTTCTCTAAAACCAGATCTCTGTCAAACCCGCAAACCTCACCTTCTTGTTCCTTAGCTTCCTCGTTTCGGTTTGACAAACCTAAACAAACTTCTGATCCGGTTATCACGACCTTATCGCCTTCCGGTTTGTCTTGGATTGGATCTACTTCACGTGGACTGAACTCGGAAGTGTCTGATTCAGTAGTTGGAAACACTGGACTAAGCTGAAGATCGTCTTCACGGAAGTTCCACCCGCTGATTCTCCTGTTCTTCACTATCTCCTCATCATCATCTTCATCATCTTCAACACCCTTGATCAAAGCCTGGCTCTCGATAAACATCTGTTCCGTGTTTGACAAGCCGTGCAACACGTTCTTGACCACAAAATCAACTCCTTTGCAGTTCCTAAAGAAGGGATGTTTCAGCAACTTCTCGGCAGAAGGTCTTTTAGCAGGATCTTGCTCAAGACACAAACCAACCATTTCTCTAAACGCTTTTGAGAACTTCTTTTTACCACACCCGCTTGTGTTGATCTCGTAATCAGCGAAATGAAACCTTTTGGTGATCTTCATGAGCAAACTCTTTAACGGCGGTAAGTGAGATAACGGAGGTCTACCGTGAGCTAACTCCAACGCCGTTATCCCGAACGACCATATGTCTGCCTTGAAACCGTACCCTGTGTGAGAGTGAACCACTTCAGGAGCCATCCAATACGGCGTTCCCGCTATATCAGTCAGCCTTAAAGAAGACGACGTCGTTCCAGACGAAGTTGTCACGGGTTCATAGATGGATGCGGATACTCCGAAGTCAGCGAGCTTCACGGATCCATCAGAGTCTACAAGAATATTACCAGCCTTGATGTCACGGTGCAGATGACCCTGGTCGTGAAGATACGAGATTGCGTTAAGAGTTTCCTTGAGGAACACGGAAATGCAATTTTCGGGTAGCCCTTCAGGGAATGAGGAAGAGACGATGGAATGAAGAGAGCCGCAAGACATGAAAGGCATGACCACCCAAAGGCATCGATCAACGGTGAACGAACAATAAGCGTTGAGGATGTTGGGATGAGAAAGAAGAGACATGGTCTTTGTTTCACGGCGAAGACTGTCGAAGTCAGCTCGAGACTGATCAAGATCGATGGCTTTGATGGCAACTACTGTTGAGTTCATGGGAATGCATACGGCTTTGTAGACTGAAGCACTGACACCAACGCCTATCTTGCATATGATCTCATAAGCCTCAGCATCAAGTGGAAACTCGAGCTTGTTCCGAGCCATGAAGAAAGAAAGAAGACTACACACTTGTTTAGTATAAAAATCTTTCTTTTTTTTTTTGAGGGTAATAGTAACATGAGGCTATTCATATAGGGGTGAACGTAGAGTGTTCATGAGATTTTGCATGTGAACTTCAAAAAGAGAAGAGAGCATTAAATGTATAATAAAAGCAGAACCTTATCTCTATGAGATTACTGGTGATGAATATGTTGATGAGATTATAAGATGAAACATGTGAAAGTGCTAACTAACTAACCTGGATTTAATGAGAGTATATTACCTTTTGTATTTCCAGGGACCCAAAGGGCAAACAAAATCTGACAACTTCAAAGGGTAAATGCAAAGATTTTTACATGTATATATATATATATATATATATATATATATATATATTAGACTTATTTTATAAATATATCTAAAATTTAGATAATTTGAAGAAATCTCAGCATAATTTCATTTTTTGTGTGGCTACAGATTCAGACTGATGATAGTCATGTAAATTTCAATCAAATTAATATTTGTAGGATTCATAAAAAATGCTCAATTTGATATATTACTTGACGAAGCGGTGTTTTCTCCAGAGATCTTACTTATAATGAATTTTGTTAATGTAAATTTATCTTTTATGTCATTTATTTTTTATTCTATGATATAACTTGCACACATTGTTGTTAGAAAGAAGAAAATTATGCATATATTTTTTAAGTGTCCTTTCGTGATGATGATATGGTGATGTTCGTCAAGTTTATGGTAATCTCCAATGATACTTGTGATGATTAAATTAAGGCAATTGTTGATTTACAAACATCTAATGTAGTGATCTAAAAACTACCACCATTCTGGCTTATTTGGAGAATTTGTAAATCAAAATGTAATTTGCTTTTAATAAAACACTAATAAGTACATACAAAACTGCATAAAAAAACCATTGATGATGTATGAGATGGTATAGAAGCATTCAAATACTTGGACCAAAGAACTTCTAATATAACCAACAATAGACGTACACCATCAAATCAATATCTTTAGAACCATTACGCTCCATGAGGGCTTTGCTAAATTCAATTTCGTTGTAGGTTCCAATGAAGATACAAGACAAATAAGAGTTAGATGGGTAATACACAATCAGGAAGGAAAAACTTACTGGGGATCCAGGACAAACAAGTTTCTCAAACTCACCACTTGAATCCGATGCTAAAGTTTTATTGATGACAATGCATCACACATGGATTATGGGGTTCAGATCAATTATGTTCTAAGGACATTGTAGAATCTTTATTGTTACAATTTTTGGAAATTTTAAAAATATCCCCATTGAAAATATTCATTCTAATATCTATATGAGGAGTAAAAAAATTCTTAGGATCCTAGTTTCATTTCACCAAGAGAACAAACAATGTCTAAGCTCATTTGCTTGCAACTTTTTTTTTAACAACATTTTATTAGTACTTTAAATAGTATATGACCAATACAAGAATCTAACCAACCAAAACAGTAGGATTGTATTAAAAACTACAAGAGATTGGTCCTCCATAGAATGCTTAGAAAGAGCATCTGCCGCCATGTTTCTTTCTCTATTCACACAACCCAATGAGCAATCAGAAAGCAAAGATATCCACTATCGGATGTCATGTATGATATTACCCAATTGGATATGATCAATCACAATAATATTAATGATGCACTCCAATTCCTTGTTGTCTCCTTCAAACCAAACCCTTCTCCATCCTTTAGTCCATACTTGTTGAAGAACATATAAAAATGCCAATGCCTCACCTTGCAAAGGTGAATTAACATTTTCCAGTTTCGCCATTCCATAGCATATATGATCTCCTTTATGGTTTCTTACAATCCCGCCGATTCCCGTGAATATACTCCCTTCCTTGTAACTACAATCAAAGTTACATTTTATCCAGTCCTAAGGTGGAGGCTCCCACTGTGAAGACCTTGGGATTCTTGGTACCTTAGACTTTCCAGACATAAATTGAATATTCCATTCTCCGTTAGCCTCAGTGACTCTTTGAGCATCCTCCATAGGGTGCACATTTCTCTTAGCAAATAGAAACTCATTCCTCGATTTCCATATATACCAGATGACCAGAAGGAAATCTTAGATAAATCTTTTGGTGTTTCCTTACTCTTATAAGTATTATATAGAGCTGCGATATTCTGTTCCAGATAAAAAGATTGAATATTATGAACTGGAAAACCTGAAACACCTCCATATGGCTAACGCATGAGGACAGAGGAACATCACATGGTTGATAGTCTCTTCTTCCATACAACAACGCTGAAAAACTGGATCAGTGTTTATTCCCCGAGTACATAACTGAACATAAGTAGGCAATGCACCCGAAATTGTTTTCCATAGAAACTGCTGAATCTTAGGCAATATTTCAATTTCCAATTTCTTTCTTATGAATTAACAAGTCTAGAGGTTGTAGATTTATAATGATTTTAATTTGTTTCTGCCTTTGTGGATTTATAATTCCTTGTATCATGATATGATTCTATAATTTTACAATAAATATGAAGAAATCAAAATTAAACAAACATCACCAATTTGTAAGCTTGAAAAAACTTCGCAAAAGTCAATTCATATACTAATTAAATCAAGCAAAAAGTTATATTTTAAAAATAAAGAATCATGTCATATACATTAAGAAAAAGAAAGTTCACAAAATAAGCTATTGAGATCTGGTTAAAAAAAAACTAATAAACCTCCTAATGAATAAAAATTAATTTAATATTTGAATCAAACTTAATAATTTATATTTAAATAAAAAACTAATACTTGTTTACAACCCAATGTTATTATATTATTTAATTTTGAGGTGGTCTAGATAATAAAATAATCAAGGAAACAAATATCTGTGATATTATTATGTTGCATGGAAACTCCGTTGAAGGTCCGTTTCACGTTTCGGAAACGTTTCGGAATCGCAATCTTTCGGAAACTTGCGGAAACGCATTGGAAACTCGTTTCTTAAAAATTTCAGTTTAGAAACTTAATGGAAACTTGCGTTTCTATTTTGGAAACTCGTGATTCTGTTTTGGAAACGTTTAAGAAACTCTTTTTTTTTATTTTAGAACAATTTCTATAAATAATAATAAATATACGGATTAGTTTGTTATTTTAATAAATTAGAACAACTTCTTCATGTTGTGAAAGGAACTGGAGCACTTACAAGTTTATACATTCAGCAACAAGAAACAAGATTGCTCCGCAACGAGCAGAAGATTTGGTATTTGTGCACACTAATCTTCGTCTTCTTGTGCACACTAATCTTCGTCTTCTATCCAGAAGAAGTCTTTTTTTTTTTTTGAATAAATGTAAAATTTTATTCAAAACTATCCTTTGTACATCAAGTGCTTCTATTTTATGTATAAATCAAGCAGAAAGCTCTAACAAACTAACTCAAAATTTCATGGCCTTGACTCTTTAGTCCCAAACCATGTGGTCAAGCTCTCCTCAAAATGTTTTTTCCCCAACCCCTTCACCATTAGAAGCTTTAAGCGGATTGCTTTATCCACAAATCTAGTAATCATGCCTGCACTTTGTGATTTTTCTCCATGTCTACGGTTGTTCCTTTCTCTCCATAAGGCATGAACCGTGGCTTGGAATGTGTATCGTAGAAGGAATCGTTTAGTTGGTGGTAAAGTGGTTTGCGAGACCATCCCAACTATTTGATTCCATTCCGTGGTGAAAGCTCCTTGCAAGATACCCCCCCCCCCCCCCCCCCCCCGCCAGATCCTTCCATACTTCCTTTGAGTATTTACAGTTGAAGAAGAGGTGACTACAAGTTTCGTTTGCTTCCTCACAGAGCACACACACCGGGTTGACTGCTATATTCCACATCTGCATTCTATCACAAGTTTGCAATCTTTCTCTCAAAGCTACCCATACCAGGAAGGAGTATTTTGGCGTTGACTGTGTAAACCAGATGCCCTTGCTCCACTCGCACCGAGGCGAACCAGAGCGAAGCTGCAGCCATGTTTTTTTTGAAGAAAAAAACCTTGCGTGGACTCCTTCTTTCTGTTTCCAGAGGGGAATATCTTCTTCTTGACTAATTGCAGACCGCAGGGAATCTATTTCATCTTCTACCTCGTTTAAAATATTTTCTCTGTGTCATCGTCTCCTTCTTCTTCTTTGGTTACCAAGAACGTCAGCAACTACTGCTTGCTCAGAAATTCCCATAACAATGCAGCCTCGATCACCCAACACATCCTTCAGGCAACCAAACTTCGACCAATTATCATGCCAAAATAATGTGTTCTGCCCATTCCTTACCTCCATTTTATAAAATTGCTTTGCAAGATCTCTGAGTTTGAGGAGTTTCCTCCATACCCAAGACCCCAAGCTAGTACTCTCTTTGATTTTCCAGAATGAGTCTTTCCTGATCAGATAGCACTGCACCCATCTAACCCAAAGCGATGCTTTTTCTGAGTGAATCCTCCATATTAATTTGAGGCTATGTACTGTATTCATCTCCTTCAGTGGTCGAATCCCTAGACCGCCCTCATCCTGTGGTAAACAAACATCCACCCAACTGACCTTTGCTTTACTCTTTTTCAGCTCTGGTCCCGACCACAAAAATGCTGAGCATAATCTTTCTATATCCTTCAAACAACTGCTGGGAAGTTTAAAGGCTTGCATCCAGAAGTTTGTGAGACTTGTAATGACTGATTTGATGAGTTGCAGAAGAAGTCTTGCATACAAGGATGGTCCCAATCATATGTGGGACGTTGGAGGTGATCAATTTGATTCACTGGATGAGACTAATCTTGGGAGACTTGAGTTTGAGGATCTTTCTCTTGATGAACCTGAGTTGGAAGAGGTCATGTTTGATGGAGCTAATGAAAATGAGGCTGAAGATGATGTTATTGGTCTTTGACTTTCTGTTATGATTTTTATTTTAGTTAAGCTATTTGATATTTAAGTACTGAGTTTTGTTATTTTGAATTTTTTATATGACTTTGATGCTTAATGATGATTTATTTTATTTTTCGTATAATTAAAAAGAATGGCTATTTATTTATTTGTATTATAAAATATACTAAACATAATCAAATGAATGCACATATTAATCAATTATATATATATATACTAGTGGTCTTCCGGCGCTACGCGCCGGATTCGTCTATTTTATACTTAAATGAAATTACAATTTATTTTATGGTCTTAGTAAAGAAAATATGTTCAAAATATAAAGATGAATATATGTTGAAAGAGTTTTTTCAAAAAAAAAAATATATATATATGTTGAAAGAGAATGATATTTTTTTAATTATCTATTTGATAGTAATTAGTGATAGTAGTGTATTACTTTGTTTTGAAGTTGTGTAGATCAATATAGAAAAGTATAAGTGATTGTGACTGCTTGATTCAATAAAAGTAGAATAAAAAGTTGATAGTCATAACAAAGTAAATTCATTTGAAACTGAAACATAAAATAAAATTGATATTAAAATGTAAATGCCTGTGTTTGTTTTTGTGATTATCTTGTTTAAAGGAAGATAATAAATTGTTTCATTCTCTTAAAGTTGTAACAATCTTCGCCTACTTTGTTTATGTCAAAGATGTGGCAATTTTTTGGGGGCTTTATTGGTTAAATACTTTGTCTTCAAAAAGATCATGAATCGAGTAAATAAATTCTTAATCATGCTTTTACATTGATCGGATTTTAATTGATTATTTTCTCAGGATAGCTTATTCAAAAATTCTTTTTCCTCTTCAAAATTGTCTATGTGTAACATTAATATATCATAAAGATATGTATCATTATCAGAGTTTCCGGATTGGCGAAGATGGTGGAGTTTTTTGAGAGATTGAGGTGGAAGAAGTATTGATTTAACCCCTCCGTGTAATGAGTTTCTGGATTGTCATTATCCCAACATTGATTAATTAACTAAATGTATTGATTCATCATCCTGAGTGGTTCGGCTGGAAAATATTGTAGGCTAAGGTTTTTGAAATAGACGTCAGGGTCTCTGTCTGAAGAGTTTCCATCATAGCTGTCAATGCTTTCGTTTGAGTTATAGTTGTTGACTAAAGTATTTAATACCATCTAATTTGTTCTTTTGTGTTTTTTGAATATAGTTGAGAAATATGTTTTCCTGCGAATCTTAAATATTTATTTTATATTTAATTAATAATAATAATAAATTTTAGATTTTTATTTTATTTTTCTTTTTACATATCATATATTTATTTCATCATTTAAAAATCATGAAAATTTAATTATTTATTATTTGTCTACTTTAATTTTAGTAGTTATATATTGAATTATTATTTAAAACAGTTGTTGCTTATATTTAACACAGTAAATATATAATTGTTTTTGTACGCTAATTTATTGAATCGAATAACACTATCTTCTTCTTTTATTTCTCAAATTATAAATTGAAACGGTGGAAAACAACGAATCTATTATTATAAGTTAGCTAAGCAGCATTAAAACCTAATAGTAACTATTATTCTTTATAGATATACATGTTTGTTTGAATCTATATATGTCGATATTTTGAAAACCAAATGAACTATGTTAATAATAGGGAGAATTGCCAAGTGTGACTCAAAACTTGGAGTCAAACCCAAAACAATACCCCAACTTGGGTCAAACGCAAAAGTAACCTAAAAGGCTATTGAAATTACAACTATCCCCTTGTGACCAAACAAAAAAACGGAATTTTTTTTACGTTTCTACCCCTCGCAAGTCGTCTGTTTAGACGACTTGAAAATAAGTCGTCCAGACGACTTAACTGAAAGTCGTCTGGACAGTTAGTCTTAAACATAATTTAAAAATTTTGTAAAAAATATTTTGATAAGTGAAAAATGGGAATTATGTAATTAACATATGTCTTAGAAGGTATAAATTAAGATATAACAAATTTCAATTGTTTTCAGCATAGATGAGTGAAAGTAGTGAGTCATGATATTCTTTAGTTTATGTTTCATCAACATATGTTGTAGTATTGTATGTGTTCTTAGGGTTAGATTTTGGAAAGCATTAAAACCGTTTTTGAAAATTTTTAAAATTACTTATGCGTGTTCATTTCTGTGTATAGTAAACACTATTTAAGTATAATTTGATTTTATAACGTGGTTAGTTAGTTAATCTAGTCATTTTAGTTTAGGGGTTCATTTTAGGGTCTAGGACGACTTAATATTTTGTCGTCTGAAAACAGACGACTAAATATTAAGTCGTCTGTTGTACATTATCAGCCAGAATAAGTCGTCTAAACCGGACCAAACCTTAAAGTTTACCAATGTACTTTTAAAGCTAACCGGATTATTTACCCAATATATAAGGTGATTTTTTTTTTTTTTGTTTCATTTTTCGCGAAATTCAGAAACCCTAACAGTTCTCTCTCAAAACCCTAACAGTTCTCTCTCAAAGGCGATTTCGAATTCCCACGATTTCCGAACAAACCATCGTTCTCAACGTCGGCTATCTATCTCACTTCATTCTCACCGTTGTCGCCGCAGCTTCTTCTAACCCTAGCGCCGCCGATTCCTCTAAACCCTAGCGCCGCCGATTCCTCTAAACCCTAGCGCCGCCGCTTCCACTATTTCCGAACAAACCGTCGCCCTCGCCACCGTGGTCACCAACGTTCTCACCGCCGCTTCCTCTAAACACTAGCGCCGCCGCTTCTTCTAAACCCTAGCGCCGCCGCTTCTTCTCTGTAAACCTTAGCGCCGTTTCTCTGTAAACCCTAACGCCGCTAAGTCATCAATCTCGAGGAAAAGATGAACATAAAACGTTGTCTCTATCAATTTACTCATTCTCACCGTTTCACGTTTATTTTTTCAGATCTATAACCGCAATGACGAGTACTCCAACTCCTTCTGCGACTGGAAGACTTGTAAGTAATTTAAGTCGTCCGGCTTTGTCTTCCAACTGGACGACTTAGTAGATGACTTAAATATAAGTCGTCCATTTGGAAGACTTTCCAGACGACTTAATTATAAGTCGTCTACTAAGTCGTCTGGACTTATATTGTTGTCTTTGATTATTTTGCAGACAAAAAGGATGGATATTCCAGAACTCCCCCGTAGGTTATACACATCAGGGGAAGAGCCAGAAGCCCACAATAGCATTTCGTATCATACGGATAACAGCAAGTTGCATACTGCTCTTAGGAAAGCTCTTACTGATGACGAATTTGAAGAGCTCAAGGAGTCGAGTTTGGGAGTTTTCATCAAGTTCAAGGAGCAGGGATTTGGTTGGGCTTCAAGGCTGGTTCACTACATGCTCAGTTTCAAGCTGGACATTAAGAAGAAGTATGAGATGTGGTCTCTCGTTGGTCCAGAACCTTTGAGGTTTTCACTGTTAGAGTTTGAAAACCTCACTGGTCTAAACTGCGAGTACATCGAGGACCTTGAGACACCAAAATGTGACGTTACCCCAGAGATGGTTTCTTTCTGGGGGATGCTGGGAGTTCATCTGGAAGCTGGGCCAACTACTGATCAGATAATAGCAGCACTGAAGAGATGCGGGGATTGGTCCAGGGAAGATCGCAAGCGGCTCGCGTACCTCTCCATCTTCACTGGATTCATTGAAGGGAGAAAGTTTTCAACCGCTACACGATCTACTCTGGCAAGGCTAGTGATGGATTTAGAACGGTTTGAGAATTATCCATGGGGGAGAGTCGCGTTTAAGGTGCTGATGGACTCTTTGTGGAACAAAGAAATTGCTGGCTGTTACACCGTGGATGGGTTTATACAAGTTCTTCAAGTCTGGACGTACACAGCTATGCCGGAATTGGGTGCTAGTATTGGTGGTCCCAGAGCAGACAGTCCGTCTCCACCGATACTGGCTTACGAGGGCAGCAGAGGCCGCAGATCAATGAAAGCTGCTATCTTGAGTCAGGTATTTACTTCAATCCAAAAGACTGCGCAGACGACTGGAAGTCGTCTGGAAGGTCGTCCAGCTTGACGACTTATCGGACGACTTATAATAAGTCGTCTGGAAAGTCTTCCCAGCTGGACGACTTATCGGACGACTTAATTTAGTCGTCTGGAAAGTCTTCCATCTGGACGACTTATTAGACGACTTATAATAAGGCGTCTGGAAAGTCTTCCCAGCTGGACGACTTATCGGACGACTTAATTAAGTCGTCTGGAAAGTCTTCCATCTGGACGACTTATTAGACGACTTATTATAAGTCGTCTGGAAGGTCTTCCATCTGGACGACTTATTAGACGACTTATAATAAGGCGTCTGGAAAGTCTTCCCAGCTGGACGACTTATCGGACGACTTAATTAAGTCGTCTGGAAAGTCTTCCATCTGGACGACTTATTAGACGACTTATTATAAGTCGTCTGGAAGGTCTTCCAGCTGGACGACTTAGTAGACGACTTATAATTAAGTCGTCTATTTAGTATTTTTTTTCAAATATCTAACTCGATTCTTCTATTTACTGCAGACCCGCGTGATCAACTTTGTTGAGAAGGACATTAGTGAAATGTGGCCAAAATGGGACTCTGAGGTTGAGGACCTGCCCGCGGAGAACATCATTAAAGTCATGTATGAGCGGAGACCGTGGAAGTGGACCATGGATTGCTGGGAAGTCACTGGTACTAAGGTCAATACAAAACCTAAGGTTGTGACTCCATCGAAGAAGGCCAAAGAGATGGTTGTGTTGGAGGAGGAGGAGGAGGAGGAAGACAATCCAAGACCTCGGAAGAAAGCTCGTAAAGAGGCTCCTGAAGAGGCTAGAGAAGAGGCTAGAGAAGAGGCTAGAGGGGTGACCAGAGAGGAGTTGGAAATTATGTTCAAGGGCGTAGCTGAGGCTATGAAAAAAGGGTTTAATAAGTGCATGAGGGAGTTTAGGAAGTTGTCTGATAGATTGGAAGCTGTGGAGAAGAAGGTTGGTGTCACCAATCAGGCTACCCCTCCACCTCTAACCAATCAGGCTACCCCTCAAGATAAACAGCCTACCCCTCTTGCCAAAGAAACCGGGGGTAGAAACAAACAGGCTACCCCTCATGCCAATGAAACCGTGGTTAGTAACCAGCCTCCTCCTCATCAAACCAAACAGCAGCCTCCTCCTCCTCAAAAGAAACAGCAGCAGCCTCCTCCTCTTCAAAAGAAACAGCCTCCTCCTCAAAAGAAACAGCCTCCTCAAATCAAATATGTTAGTATCAAATCCAGGGTTAACTAGTTGTCCAGACGACTGTAAAAGTTGTCTGGACGACTAGTTGACCCTGGACGACTTAAACGTAAGTTGTCTGGACGACTAGTTGACCACGGAAGACTTAATTTTAAGTCGTCCAGGGTCAACTAGTCGTCCAGACAACTTTTATTTAAGTCGTCCAGGGTCAACTAGTCGTCCAGACAACTTTTATTTAAGTCGTCCAGGGTTAACTTGTGTGCAACTTTTATTGCAGAGATGGTTGCCGGAGGATACAGCAACCGAGGCGAACTCGGTAAATAAAGCAGATGGTGTCACCTCCAAAGAGATTGTTGCTGTCACTTCCACCGATCACCAACCGAGCCTCGCTTCCACAGATCAACAACCGAGCCTCGCTTCCACCGAGCCAAGCGATCCAGTTTCACAACCGAGCCTGGTTGTATTGGACAAGCGTGCAAAGAGTAAACGAGCGAAGAAACCTGCTCCTACTGTGAGATCTCCTTATATGGCAGAGAAAAAAAAAGATAAAGTGGCAGCCTATAATCCATTTCCGCCAGTAAACAAAGAAAAGTTGAAGGAACTCGCTGATTGGTTGAAAACTGATCCGTAAGTGATTGCTTTACCCATAATAGCTTGATTTAGTCGTCCAAAACTGATTGCTTTTTTGTTTGCAGTCATTATTTAACTAAGATCGAGGACAAACCACGTACATCACCAACAAGGTGGTACCACTTCCTCCGGACAGCCAGAGGATGGCTGGAAGACTGCGTAAGTCTTCTGCACACGATTTAAGTCGTCTACAAAGTCGTCCAAGTAGACTACTTTCCAGACGACTTAAAGATAAATCGTCTGGAAAGTCGTCTACTTGGACGACCACGTAGACGACTTAAATATAAGTCGTCTTCGTCTGGTAACTTCTAACTTGTTATATTTAATATGCAGCATATAGATGCTTGGATTAATGTGCTAAGGCAGAGGTATCAGGAGAACCCACAAGCTTTCAGGAGCGAGCGAATGTGCTTCCTGGATCACAACTTTTCTCAGTCTTGGAGAGAGCAGTATCAGCTCTTCAAAACATCGGAACCTGATCACAAAGGTTTAGGAAGAGTTCTACCTGGTGGGGCGTCGTATTTTTATGACGGATCAATACCTTCATTTTGCCAATCAAACAAGAAGTGGGGGGAGGACATTGATGATATCTATGCGCCAGTGAACTTGGACGACAAGCATTGGGTTGCTATTTGGATATCGATCCCTAAGAGGCACATAGTCGTCTGGGACAGCATACCTTCATCTAGTGTACCAGACGCATGGGATGCGATAATGGAGCCTTTTCTCCAGATGGTCCCTTATCTGCTTGTTGAGTGCGCAGCCACCGACGAAATGCGGGTCAAATACGGGTTGGAGCCATACACATATGAGAGACCGCTGAAAGGTGTACCCACGGCCAACAATGGTGATTGTGGCGTGTACACTGTAAAGTACATTGAATGTCATGCGCTCGGGGGCTCCTTTGACCCTAAAGACTTTGCTAGGTGCAACGCGAAGAAAATGAGGGATAATATGGCGGTGGATATATGGAAGGAGCTTGTTGATCAGCATCTGAAAGAAAATGTGGATGGTGATAAGTTCGTGGGCATGTATGATTAGATTTGTATTTGAACATGATTTTTTAACATGATTTTTGTATTTGAACATGATTTTTTAACATGATTTTTGTATTTGAACATGATTTTTTAACATGATTTTTGTATTTGAACATGATATAAGTTGTCTGGAAGAAATAAGTCGTCTGGAAGGTTTTCCAACTGGACGACTTACAAATAAGTCGTCTGGAAGGTTTTCCAACTGGACGACTTACAAATAAGTCGTCTAGAAGGTTTGGACGACTTATTATAAGTCGTCTGGAAGGTTTTCCAACTGGACGACTTACAAATAAGTCGTCTAGAAGGTTTGGACGACTTATTATAAGTCGTCTGGAAGGTTTTCCAACTGGACGACTTACAAATAAGTCGTCTAGAAGGTTTGGACGACTTGAAGGGATAGTAGAAGGTAGTCTAAAAATAAAATACACTTGAAGGGATAGTAGAAGGTCGTCTAAAAATAAAATACACTGGACGACTTAGTAGAAGGTCGTCTAAAAATAAAATACACTGGACGACTTAGTAGAAGGTCGTCTAAAAATAAAATACACTGGACGACTAAAAATTTAGTCGTCTGGACGGGTAATCAAGACTGGACGACTTAAATTTAGGTCGTCTGGACAACTAGTCAACTGGTTGTGTACATTGTGGTTTCGTATGGCCAGTTTCCTTGCAGTTTGAGCATCTCCGTGCCCTGTGTTTCTTCCTGGGTTTGTGTCCTCTCATCCTAGATAGCTCCAACCAAGATTGCCATCTTGATTTCTTCGGTCTCCCCCGACCACGCTTTAGTTCTGGAGGAAAGCATTCTCGTTCCTCAATATGTTGTGACACGATAGGATATATATTCTCTGAGTATCCTGCATACAGATAATTCTTTGAGTACAGTGGACATACAAGTGTGGAGATATGCAAACCAGCATGTATTCCAGCAGCTATAGCATGAGAGCAAGGTATTTTCTCCACTCCATAGACACCACAATCACACTTTGCATGTTCCAAATCAACCACACAGTCCATTTTGCCACCTTTGACAAAGAAATGCCATCCATCAATTGGTTCGACCGTCATCGTACCCGCTATCTCTTCTCGAACAGCAAGCAAGTATTCAACACCCCCGCTATGTTCAGTTGTGAGACTCAAAGCATCTTGTCTCCTTTTCCAATACCATTTTCCTAACTTCTGCCTTATGAACTCCAGCAGGAACGTAATCGGAAATCCTCTTGCTCGCTTCAGTGCGGAATTAATAGATTCAGCAATGTTGCTTGTTTTTATGTTGAACCTGTTCCCCTTACAATAAACCCTTGACCATAGCCTGACGTCGGCTTTCTCCAAATACGTTGCAAGTTCCGGGTTTGCACTCCGTATCTCAGCCATGTACCGGTCAAAATCGTAAACCGTGTGAGCATAAGCAGCCCCTTTCACCAAGTACATGAGATGTTTCCCTTTAAACTTTTTGACAATGTTATCTTGAAGGTGATAATAACATATTCCTCGGGTTGCCCAAGGAAACACCTTATCACACGCACTTTTAATGGCCTTGTGCCGGTCGGAGACTATCACCAGAGGCTTGTCATGAGATATACAACTAGCCAATTTTGTGAAAAACCATTCCCAAGAAGGTATATCTTCCTCATCCACGATCCCAAAAGCCAATGGGAATATCTGAAAATTGCCATCTTGTGCGGCTGCAACTAACATAGTTCCTCCATACTTTCCACTTAGGTGAGTTCCATCCACCACAATGACCCTTCTCTGATACTTAAAACCTTTGATAGAAGCTCCAAAAGAGAGAAATAGATACTTAAATCTTTTCATAGAATCAAGTTCTATCGCCGTGATAGAATCAGGATTTGCAATGGAGATTTGCTCGAGATATGATGCCAGACGCGAATACCCTTCTTCTGCTGATCCTCTCACCAATCTTTGTGCATATAACAGTGCTCTGTATGAAGTGGTGTAATCAAGCGCCATGCCAAACATGTTCCTCATTGCATCAGTGATATGCTGCGGAGTTATCCCATCAATGATTCCAACACGATCAATGAAAAGACTACCTACATACTTCGGAGTACAGTGTCTCCGCTGAGCGATTCGGTCTCCCGCTGAGCATAAATGTTTTTCCACATACTTTGTTACCCAAAACGTGTTTGTCCCATGTTTGACACTCGCTCTGACCTTCCATCCACAATAGCTAACCGGACATGTTGCCACAACGAGAGTTTTCGTTGATTTGTATAATCTGAAAGAAAACTTACCCCTCACTGCTGCCAACCGCAGCTCTGAAAGCAGTGCACCCTTGCTAACAAAACTCTGGTTGACATAGATACTGGTACCATTCGATTTTCCTCCTTCAATAGCATTTGTCTTAGCATATGTCTTTTGGATTTCTTCAAAACAAATATTATCATCATCTTCCTCGTCCTCATCTGGAACCTTTCCATAAAGACTGTAATCCCCACCATTCTGATCCGTTTCACCAACAATAGAATTATCAGCATCCTCCTCCCCATTTTCCTCCTCCTCATTATCACCAACATCTTCAAAACATTCATCAGCTTCATCATCATCACCAACATCTTCTTCCCATTCACCAGCTTCATCATCATCACCAACATCTTCTTCCCATTCACCAGCTTCATCATTATCACCAACATCTTTTTCCCATTCACCAGCTTCATCAATATCCCTTTTCTCTGAAACCGTTTCGACCTTGCTGCGGCTTGATACACAAAGACATACTCTATGGGTTTTGAGTATCTCCAGCAAGTTTCGAACTTGTCTATCACTTGTAACATGAATGGGAAGACTGCCTGGAGCCATCATCATTTCTGCTGGTAATGAGTAGCTAATCTCCACACTCACTGTTCTCATGTCCAGGTTATAATCTTCTTGAGCCATTGCAACAAGTTCAGCATGTGTTGAATCTTCATTCAATAAAAACAATCTTGCTCCTTTGAGATCATCAACCACAAAATCCCAACGGAAATCTCTCAACAACCATTCTCCATACACTGCATGTAACTGAAAAATCATCTGCAAATATTCAAAATAAAACACATTAGTAAACATAGAGAAAATGAAGAAGTTCAATAAACATTGCCGCAGACGACTTAGCATTAAGTCGTCCAGAAGACTTAAAGGTAAGTCGTCTAAAGAGGTCACTTTTGCAATTGAAAATTAAAAGGGACGACTTAATTCTAAGTCGTCCGGCTTTGTTTGTTAAAAAAAAAACTTCAGACGACTTATATATAAGTCGTCTACGAGAAACGGGCTAGTTTTGCATTTGACCGAATCGTGTCAGATCTTTGACTATTTCTGGACGACTTATAATTCAGTCGTCTCTGGGAAAGTTAAAATTTCAATATTTTATGAAAACTTGACGACTTACGTGTAAGTCGTCCTAGGTTAGTTTTGTAATTGAAAAATAAAACTTGAAATTTAACTTTCTCCAGACGACTTAGATGAAAGTCGTCCAGCTAAACGACTTAATTTAAGGTCGTCCGGGATAAGCAAGGTTTGACCAGAAAATTGGGAAAAATTCTGGACGACTTTGCTTTCCCCGGACGACTTTAAATTAAGTCTTCTGGAGGGACGACTTTATATTAAGTCGTCTGGTTAAAGTTAAATTATGAAGTTTTTTTTTCAATTACAAAACTAACCTAGGACGACTTACACGTAAGTCGTCAAGTTTTCATAAAATATTGAAATTTTAACTTTCCCAGAGACGACTGAATTATAAGTCGTCCAGAAATAGTCAAAGATCTGACACGATTCGGTCAAATGCAAAACTAGCCCGTTTCTCGTAGACGACGTATATATAAGTCGTCTGGAGTGTTTTTTTTTAACAAACAAAGCTGGACGACTTAATTTAAGTCGTCCGTTTGACCAGAAGACTCATCAGTAAGTCTTCTACATACAGATGACTTACTAGTAAGTCTTCTACGCGAACAGATCTTGAAAAAAAATTCAAATTCGTACCTTAAACTAGGTGAGATGACTTCGTTTGCACACAGGGTCTTCTCCAACCACCCAGAACCTCAAACGAAAGCAACCGTAAGTCAAAACGAAAGAAATATGGCTCTGTCAACCATAGCCCATATTTTGAATCAAAAGCTTGAGTTTTTTGGATGAATATAGAGAGAAAGTGAAAGAAATGTTGTTTTTAGTTCATAACAATTGAAACAGAGAGAGTGTAAAGAGATTTACGTGCATTAAAGGGCAATAAAAGCTCCAAACAGTTCGTACAAGGTTGTTGCCACTATTCATTGCAGTGGCAATATTGTAAATACTTGAAGAAGATGAGGTTGAGACAGTAAAGAAGCCATTTTTGAAAAAAAAAAAAAAATGTTAATGGCATTTTCGTAGATAAAATGCAGGTGTGGGGTTAAAATCTCAAAAAAAAAGGAGTCAAAAGAAAAGGTTAGTTTTCTGTTTGACTCCAAGTTTTGAGTCACTTTTGCAAAAAGCCCTTAATAATATGATCAAACATTTTTTTCTAAATTTTGAATTTTCCAAAAATGTAACGAATTTCCAAAAAGAATATAAAATATATATATTTAAAATAGTGTATAATTTTATATTTCTTGTATTAATTCATAAGACTATAGATCTTTAATTATAATAATAAAATAACTGATTTAAATAACTGATTCATAAGACTATATATAGATCTTGTAGTAAACCAGCTATTCACTTTTATAGGCATTTAGTGTGCCTCTTTACATTAGTGATTTGATTTGGTTATCTTAATCAAGCATGATTTCAGCTTTCTGCAGCCTTCCAGGTTCTATTATTCACGTGATTATCACTTCCATTTTATTGCGGACAATTATCATTTCTTAAGGTCACAGTTTGTAAATATTAAATAGTTATGTGGAGAATAAATTAAAAACATCCAAAGAGGTTTGTATTTCTTAGAGGATCATGACGTTGATGTTAATTTAGGATTGATTCCACTAAAATATAAAAATGTCTTGTTTCTTTCCAAACATTTGATAGTCGATTACAAATTTGATTTTTTTTAAATACGTAAGTTCAATAATAAGAAGTTCGGTTGCTATCAAAGTATCCTTGGGCGAGTATCAGTTCTGGAAGATCTGGTTTTGGAAAGTACCAGTAATCGACTCAAGTTAGTTGATGGTGATATGATAAAGAAAAACAGATATAGATACTGCCGCGAGTTGCTCAAAAAAAAAAAAACTGCAGCGTAATGTATATTAAACCCTTCTCTGGTCGTAGAGAAATGCTTGTTTTGATCTTCCAAAGTCAACTTTTGCTGAAACTCACTAAAGTTCTTATTATACATTATAATCAAAACGGAATGAGTTGATCATATCTATTCACATGTTTAACTCATAATATACAAACGACAAAGAAAAAAAAGTAGATTGTTGACTTTGGTGACAAACTTTAGATTAATCAATCGGATGGATTGATATATTAACATCGCAGTGGAGAGCGCCTTCTGCATATTCCCAATATTTGCTCTCAAATACCTCATATGGCATCAGATTGAATCCCACTTCTTATATGAAGTTCATAAACAATTTTAATCGCATGTATCAACCCCACAAGTGCTCCTCCTTTCTTGACATTACGGGCTTCCCAAAATCAGAACATGCACGGGTCAGAAGATCACTAACCATGTAGTAACCAGCCAAATATTCAGGAGTGGCACCGATTGGCACTTGTGAATCATAAACTACAAGTCCGAGCTACAATACGTATAACATGTTAACTATGGAACAATCATAAAATATGACAAACAATCTAAGAGCACAACTTACTTTTGACCACTTGCTTAATGGGTCTGGATTGACTCCTCTGTTCAAAAGCACATCAGCAAGATCCCGTCTCCGAGTCTAAAAACAAAACAAACATCACGCTTGCATAACAACAAAAGACATAAGCTATAACCAAGGATATATCAGAACCAAGATCACCTTAAGTGTGTTTGTCCAGATAGATGAAGGCCTTTGCTTATCAAAGGCATCAATTATTTCCATAAGTTTAATTTCCATAAGTTCAACAGGAAGAAACAGCTGCATGAGAAAACCCCAATTCAACCTCCATAAGTAGAGAGCATTGGCAACATCAAAAAAGGAACTTGAAATAAAAGAAAAGAGAGAGTAAATAAACCTCAAACAAAGTTCCAATAAGAAGACTATAGCCATAATAAGAAGCAAGATCAGATTTGAGCTGTTCAGCGCAATCTTTCCTGCTCGCTCCCTTTGGCCTCAGACCGTTAAAATTCGACAGAGCTCTAACAACTGAAAGAAACATGAAATGACTATTATACAAACATTCAACGGTATATAAAGAAACAAACTTTGAGAAATGTTACTGACTCTCTTTGATTCTACTTTGCGGTAGAGGAAGATCAGGTGGCCCACGAGATTCTTCTTCAAGCTCCTGGACACATAACAAAACAGCAGTTAGTTCTTGTCTCATTCTCATGGAAGGAACCAAGATTCGTTACCTCTTCAGTTGGCAGGCGAAACGTATCATGTTCAGATTCTTCACTAGGTCCAACTTCCTTGTTGAAACCGAGATGCTCAGCATCAGCATCTTCCTCCTCTTTCGCTTTCGCTCTGTCAATAAATATCGTTTGAGATGAACTGTACATTGCAGGAAGTTGGGATGCCATAATTATAGCTGAAGCTGAAGCCGGTTATGGTGGGATACGAAGAGGTAGATTGATTGCTTCTAGTGAAAGGAGTGGATTAACTACAGGTAACGCGGAGTAAAGAACAGAGTTATGGATGGTGGAGACGTTAAGTAGTTCGGAACGTCGCTTTAGGCTTCTGTGTGTTTTCATCGTTGAGTTCGCGGCGCTAGAAGAAGACGATAGAAGGAAGAACCCTAATGCACGTGGGTTTCCAACATGTGTGTTTAACTTTGGGCTTCCGGTTTGGGCTAAATGTGCAAAATAAATAAAAGCCCAGATCATATCAATGTATTAAGAGACCCAACAGAAAACCAAAAATCACAAACAGCTTTAGGTGTCGACACGTATCGGCGATTGCCCCTCCCTCCATGGTGACGTGGCGCAAGGAGGAGAGAGTATATCCTACTTTATTGTATAAGATATATACACGTTTCTAAAACGTTTCCAAAACAAATAAAAACACAAATCACGTTTCCACGTTTTGAAACGTTTTGTTTTCGCGTATCCGTTTCCGTTTCTATGCAACCTAGTTATTAGGTTTCTCATCCCTATTATTTTTATGAAAGGACCATTTTGTGTTTGTCAACTTATTTTATTACAAATTACAATCAACAAAACAAATATCTCAGCCCAATTTAACTGGCTCATTAAGTATCTCAGCTCCTCGTTTCCTTTCCGCTTTAAACGCACAGAGAAACATCAAATCTGCAATCTCCATGGAAAAGTATCCCTCTTTCTTATTCGGAATGCTTCATGGTTTAGGTTTTGGGTATTTGTTTTTCGATTCCTCTTAGGCTTCTAGTCTTCTTGTTAATTTCGGAGGATTTGATTAGGGCTTGGATATGATGGATAGGATCAGTAATCTGTCGGATGATTTGCTCTTGAAGATTTTCTCCTACCTCCCTACCAAATACGTTGTCACGACAACGCTCTTGTCCAAAAGATGGAAGTCTGTCTGGACGATGGTCCCAAGATTTGATTTTGACGATGGTTTCGAACTCGACCCTTCCCGATACGAAACATTCATCAATCACGTGGGCAGAACTATGTCGTTGCGCACATCTCCGGTTCTGGAATCTCTGAGATTCGACGTCGGTCCTTGTTGCAGTCCCGAAGATATGGTAACGTGGATCAGAACAGGGATGGTTCAGGGCGTGCACGAGCTTGAGATCTTCCACACTGAAGAACACTTAAAGGAACATAGACCAATCAAGTTACCAAAGAGTCTTTATACTTACGAGAAGCTCGAGGTCTTGAAACTCACTTACTCGATTGGTCTGGATGTTCCTGTCGATGTTTGGCTTCCTTCTTTGAAGACGTTGCACCTTATCAGTGTAAAGTACGAGACCAAAGATTGTCACAGTAGGCTTTTGTCAGGATGTCCTGTTCTTGAGGAGTTGGTGCTGGACAAGAGTTTAAACAGCCACTCTTTGAGAACTTTCTATGTTGAAATGCCTAGCTTGCAGAGGCTATCTGTAGTTGATGTATGTGAAGAACCGAACTACGGTCTTGATGGGCTTCATATGACTGTGATCAATGCCCCGTCTTTGATGTATTTGAACTTTGTAGATTACCATGATGACTTGTGTTTGTGTGAGAACATGCCTGAGGTGGTTGTGGCAAATGTTAAAGTTGTGTACAATAGTCCTGAGAAGCTACTGGGTTCTATTCCATCAGTCAAGCGTCTCTGCTTATGTTTACCCGCTTCATTGGTAATAAAATAGACCATTTTGTGTTTCATCTGATTACTGCTCTGCCTATGTTTTCAAACATTCTCTATGCAGCTTCTCAGCTGCTTTGGATTTGATCACCTTGTTCATTTGGAGCTATGTGCAGCTTCCCGAGGGTGGTGGGATCTACTTACTTGGATGCTAGAAAGTTCTCCTAAACTAAAAGTTCTCAAAATATTTGTGGTATCTCTTTTACCGAGCCTGATGGTTTCAGTTTGTTTATTCAAATGTTTCACTGTCGTAAGTCTGACATACAATAACGTGTGTTCTGTTAGTGCAATGAACTCCCTTGTACCACGAAGTCCATTAGAGGTCACTGGAAGGGACCAACTTCGGTTCCTGAATGTTTGATGTCCCATTTACATACTTTCAAGTGGAAGAATTACAACACAAAAGACGAAGAGAAGAAAATAGTGGCGTACATCCTCAATAACGCAAGACAGTTGAAGATTGTGGGTATCTCTGGGTCGAGATACTATTCAAAGGAAGAGAGATTGAAGAAACTCAATGAGTTGGTTTCGCTGCCTAGAGCTTCAAACTCCTGTCAGCTTCTCATGGACTGAAAAAAGATTGTCATATTATGTTCCAGTAAAATTCCTGTCTAAAAGTCAGATGTGTTAGTTAGATGCTCTTTAGGGCTGGGTTCGCGGGTCAACCCGCCCCGCATGACCCGCCAACCCGCGGATCGACTCTATTTTTTAAACTCAAAATTCCGATCGATTTTTTAAACTCAAAATTCCGACCCGCATAACCCGCGAAAGAAAAATCGTAAACCCGCATCCGCCCCGCTAAGATTGCGGGTAACCCGCGGGGCCCGCAGATAATATTAAATTTAATAAATAATTATTTTTTTTATCAATTAATTACTTTTTATAATAAAAATTATACATTTATAATTTAAATTATATAATTTTCATTAATTTATATATTTTTTACATATTTTCATTTTTATTTTTATTTATTTTAAAAAAATTTAGAAAAAAATAATATTTTTTTTATTTTACGGGTCGGCGGATACCCGCGACTCAAATTTGGTTGACCCGCACCCGCCCCGCTAAAAATCGACTCAACCCGCACCCGCACCCGCATGCTGAAATTTGTAAATCGATCGACCCGCACCCGCCCCGCGGCGGGTCAAACGGGGCGGGACCCGCAGGCAATGACCCAAATTCCTTATGTTCTTGTTATTACATGTTAGAATATTAGAGGAAGCATTAGTTTCACAAAAAAAAAAAAAGGAAATTAGAGGAAGCAGAGTTTACTTGTATTTAGGATGTGGTATCTTTCTATGTATATCAGAGGAAGCGGTAGGGGTGGGCGTTCGGGTTCGGATAGGGTATTTCGGATTTTTGGGTATTTCAGTATAGAGGTATAGAACCCGTTCGTGTATTTCTGTACTTCGGGTCGGGTTTGGATATTTAGATTTTGAAAAAAAAAATTTAAATTTTTCATTTTTTAAATTTCTTGTATTTAAAAATATAACTTTCACTTAACTAATTTTTTTTATTTTTAATAGATTGAATAGTTAATAGATTTGGACATAACATTTTGAAACTAAAAAAAAACATTAATTTGGTTATTGTTTTTAAATTTTGGATGTAACTTTTTGTTTATTCTTGAAATAAAAAGTTTGAGATGCATTTTAAGTGATTAGCAAATCATTTTCTCCGTAATTTTATGTATATCATATGAACTTAAAGTATGTGTAGTATCAGTATAAATATTATATATAAAATGAGAGATGTAAACTAGAAATATATGGTTAATTATACATATGTTCGGTTATCTTCGGATATCCATTCGGGTTCGGATATTACCTGTTCGGATATCCAATCTCTCATAATTCAATACTCGTTCGGATATTTTGCTAATTCGGTTCGGATTTCGATTCGGGTTTTTCGGATCGGATTCGGGTGCGGCTTCGGATATCGGATAAAGTGCCACCCCTAGGAAGCGGCCCGTTGGATGTTGTATCTTTATATATTTTCTCTTCCAAATTATCACTACTTTTGATCTATGACATTTATTTACTGTGTTTTAAAATTTTTATTTTATATTTTTTCCCTTTTATATGAGTATATGTATTTATAAATAATATAACACAGCAAAATTCTATAAATTAAAATCAGATAAATTAATAAATATGACAAATTCTGAAATTTTTCTAGTTCCAGAAAGAACTGATCAGTAATGTACCACAATATAATAAAAATAAAATAATATTAAAAACAAATATATAAATGCATGATTTTTAGTAATATTAATAATTAGTTATATAAAATTTATATAAATACAGATGAGAAATAATTTTTATTTTAATGTTATTTTATATTTTTGTTATTTAAACATTTTGTGTCATTTGTAAAATTGCATTTTATATTTTAACACATATAATTAATAAAGTACATTAATAATTTATAAAAAGAGACAAAGGTAAAAAATGATAAAATGTATCTGTTACATAAAATCGTGAAAAATTCTTTCTAGAAATAAATAATTATGAAGTCTAAAGATATAATTTTTTTTTTTGAAATTAATAAACCTACAAATTAATGAAATAGTATAATATTCATAATATTATAATTTTTACTGTGAATAATTAATGAGAATGCATAATATATATAGTTTGACTGTTTGAGGTGCTAATTTTTTTGGTGTTATTTGTTATTCGATTTAATTATTTTAATTTTTTAACATTTATTAGTTGAATGAACACAAGATATATATATACATATAAACAATCTTACAGAATTCACAAGATACATATATGTAAGAGTGTTTCTCAAAAAAAAAATATTTCTTTCATTTCATATTAATTGTCGTTAAATTTTATTTCATGGTTTTATGTTTTAATACATCTATTTGATAATTTGATAATTTTATTCATATTTTTTTATTTTATTGAATAATATAGTGAAATAAAATCATGTAAATAAGCCTTAAAACATAAAATGTAATGATTTTTAAGCTGTATGAATATATTACAATCTTAAATCAAACGATTTATAAAACTGAAATTTGTTAGTTACTGAAAGTTTCTGACAAGGATTCTCAATAATTATTATAATAAAATATTGATTATAACAGTACACCTTAAATTTGTAAAGAATGCTGGACACTTCAAATAAAAATAACGTCATCCTCGTTGGTTTTGAGCAATTTGTTGAAGAAATATTTTGGGCCAGCCAAAGTAAAAGCTATTGGCCGAACCAACTGCAACAACACCCCCAACTTTCCAGCACATCTGAATCTCTCCAGAAGGCAGAAACATATCTCTCTCACTCTCCTTATCCACAATTTCCCCAGTCCCCTAAACACCCACTCTCCATTACTTCCGCGTGTAATTCACTACCTGGCTTTCCAATTTTATCTCGACATTGATATTCTTTTTCATTTTCTGAAATGTAGTGTGTAAATGTAAACAATCACAATTTTCCTCAAGAATATATAATCTAGTAAATCAACAATAGTATTAATAAATGATGGTCCTAAGTCTCCTGACCTCTATGACATTGTTGTAAATTAATAAACGAACTTGTTTCGAATAAATTGTTGAATCTGAGATTTTCTGGGGCCTTTTAAAGGTCTGTTTCTGTTTGAATTGATTTGATCTAGTTTTTTTAATTTTGCGTTTCTAATATCGTCTGTTTCAAATCACGAAAATAGTTTAAAGTATATTTCTGAAGAAAAAAACAAACAAAAGAGAGAATATGAGATTTCAGCATATTCCTCGCACTGTAGTGAAACGACGCGCTAATAAGTGACGCGTGGTAAAGCATTCGTCGGTCAACGAGAGAGCCACGTCATCTCGCAGTCTGTTTCTTATCATTATTTTTATCACCACCCACTAACGTCTTTTCCACACAGCAAATATCGTATTATTATTATTTTTAATTAAAATCACCAAACTTCATAAAAAACAAATAAAATAAAGAAAATTGTTCTTCTTCTTCTGCATCAAATAATCGGTTCAAAATCTCCGGCGATCATAGAAGAAACCCATTGTCCTTGGGGGATCGGGGGAAACCGCCATGGATGAGACCTATTCGTATCTAATGCAAATCCTGAAGAAGCCCTCTTTTACAGAGACATTCGTCGACGTCTTACTCTGCGCCGTCCCGATTTGGCTCGCCGTCATGATCGGTCTTTTGATCGGATGGTCTTGGCGTCCGAGATGGACCGGGTTGATCTATCTAGGGTTCCGTTCTAAGCTTCGGTTTCTGTGGACTGCGCCTCCTGGGTTCGGCGCTCGTCGTCTTTGGCTTGCTTTCACTGCTCTCTCCGCTTTCTCCGTTTGCCGCACCGTCTGGTCGAGGCGTGACACGTCAGCTAACAAATCGGGGAATGGTTCAGCGCCGACACAGCTGGCTCCTGTAGAAGAGAGTCCTCAAAGTGATGAAACAGGGTCAGTTTATTACAGAACATGATTGATATGTTTTTTTTTTCCCCCTTACAATCTGAGATTCTCTCTGTTCTGTTAATCATAGTTATGTGTTCAAAAAAGGAACGTTTGCTTTTAATGTTAGCTTGTAAAGTTATATAGTATGGTAGATTTGATTGATTTTGTATTTAGTGTAGCAGCGTTGATACATTAATTATACTTGCAGGGCTAGCGATAACACGACGGTGAGAGAGGAGATTGTGACAGAGAATGATCTAGAGCATTTGCTGCAGCTGCTTGAAGTTGGGAATGCGACTAGGGAATGGCAATCCATGATGGACAAGACTACTCCAAATATGAGTTACCAGGCTTGGCGCCATGAGCCTCAGGTAATCCATCTTCTTATCCATATCCCATGTTGAAAAATGAATCCGTTTGAATGGGATCTGATTCAGAGGTTTAGATTATTGGTTCCTTGAGGACAAGATAGTTTTCTTGTTTTTAATTATGGGTTTCATTGATGGAAATGTTTTTCTTTGGGATGACTATGGACGAACAGTTTTGAATGATCTGAACAATTTGGTTTTTAGTAGTATGCGTTTCCTTACTCCTTTGGGCGGCATTTTTATGATATTTGACTGAAACTGGTTGTTGCTATATAGAAGCGGTGGATTTTTAAACACTTGTTGAAAAATAATATTTGACCAAACCATGTGTTTAGCCTGAAAGGTTGTGTTGTTTGTCAGACAGGTCCTGTTATTTACCGCAGTCGAAGTGTGTTTGAAGATGCAACTCCAGATATTGTTAGGGATTTCTTCTGGGACGATGAGTTTCGACCCAAATGGGATTTCATGCTTGCCAAGTTCAGAACTTTGGAAGAGGACACTCAAACAGGAACTATGATTGTCCAGTGGAGAAAAAAGGTCTCTGGAGTTATGATACTTTGTTCTTCTTACAATCTAAGCTATTGTTGTCATTGGTAATTTTTCTTTTGCCTGCAGTTTCCCTTTTTCTGTAGTGACCGAGAGTATATCATTGGCCGGAGAATATGGGAGTCTGGAAACAAGTACTACTGTGTTACAAAGGTACCAGCGTCTCTTAGTATTAGTAATGGAATGAGATTGGTCCTAATTGTCACACTTGTTGATGTTTGTAGGGAGTTCCTTATCCAGCATTACCAAAGCGTGATAAGCCAAGGCGTGTGGAGCTTTATTTCTCAAGTTGGGTTATCAGAGCAGGTAAGCCTCTTCTGGAATGCAAGTCTTTGGGTTTTTTTTTTATAAGCTGGAACATAGTTTGGATGTTAAGTGAAAATACAAACACAAATGCAGTTGAATCCCGTAAAGGAGACGGACAGCCAACGGCTTGTGAAGTATCTCTAGTCCACTACGAAGACATGGGGATCCCAAAAGACGTAGCAAAGTTAGGCGTCCGTCATGGCATGTGGGGAGCCGTCAAGAAGCTACACTCCGGTTTACGAGCTTACCAAACCGGTAGAAAGTCAGACTCGAGCCTATCCCGGATCGCCCAGATGGCAAGAATCACCACAGTGCTTGACATGGATTCTACAGAATCATCTACAAGTGATGAAGACAGAAGCAGAGCAATGGGCTATGCGAGAAGGCAACGGGACAATCTGAGAGTGGACTGGAAATGGGTCGTTGTAGGAGGTGTTGCATTGGCTTGTGGCCTTCACACTGGGGTCATTGGTAAAGCGTTACTGGCTGGAGCTGGCCAGAGACTTGCTCGCCGGTGAAGAACCTTGTCGTATTCTTGTTATTATTATTGTCCCTTGACTGAAAAAAAGAGAAAACGTATACATATAACTTGCGGAAATGTATTCTTTCTTGCGACTCTGATGAGCAGGGCATGTGGTTTTGATGGTGAACCATGTAGAGTAGTAGCTTCAAGCTATGGAGAGTGAGATATGTATTTTTTTTTATAAATTATATGAATTTACATTAGCTGTTAAAAGCTTATAGTCTTTGCATGTGACAATTCGTATCTCTCATTGCGGTAATCAACATAGAGCAAGATGCCAAAACTTATCTTCTGCATCAGTTCACTACACAGTGCACACTAGCCATTCTTTATAGCATCTTATGGTTGCAATGCAGATGAAGTTCCTTGTTCTGCAGATCTACAAAGGTTGCTTCTGGTGGTTGTGGAAGATGCAGAGTCCATCACCAAACTAAGTCCGATTGATCTGAATCAAATTCAACATCAGATAGTGAACCCTTGGCCTACAAAAACCCACACAATGTGAGACATCAAACATAAAAACCATGATGGTGAAAAATAAAAGACATGAGGTGATCTGTTTTGTACATCTTTTACAAGTTCCACTTGTTCCTGGCAGTATTCAGAGTCTAGAGTTTGTTATCTCGCATGCACAGAATACCTTTTGTTTTAAAGATATTTCCAATGGTTAATTCGAGTACATTACCAGACATAATAACAAATTGTTTTATTGAATTGCGTTTCAATCATTGTGATGGAAGTATGAAGAAAGACGGTCAACTCAAGACATCAGATTTGGCCTGTAACAAATAAATCCGAATAGCACCGCTATGATCATCTACTGTGGTTAACAATATTTTTAACCCAAACATCAGTGATCATTTGAGGAGATTCAGTCGCTATTCAATGCCCTAATAAATTAAACATCAACATCGATGTAATCCAAAGGCAGGCTCCTCAAGTATAACTCCACCTGCAATGCACAAAATCTTAAAAGAAATTTTTCTCTTTTATCGATCATTCAGTTGATCAACTAAACCAAAATATAAGAAAGAGGAAGACGAGGAAGTCACGTTATCCTTGATTTGGAAACTTAAAAATGGTTATTCAATCATGTATTTTAGTAGAGTTTGAGTATAAACACAATTCATTGTTATTCGAATGATAATTCTAAATCTATATTATAAAAAGAGAAGTACAAAATAAAATTACTCCTTAATTTTGCAAATTATTTACACTTTCATGCCACTGATATATTTAATGATTCTAAATTTAAGTTTTCTTTGTCTTTTTTTCAATTTAGTTAATGCAACTAAAATAATTAATAACCTACTTTTTAGGATTCTGAATCTTTTTCTATTTAATTAATGCATATTTCTAAATCTAATTTTAACCAAAAATCATAGCAACAATGATTTAAGAAGAGAAATTCTTCGGTTCACCTCTAGATTCACCGACCAGTAGTGTTTGAGTATTTGATATTTGATATCTTTTAAAAAAGTAAACAAAATTGAATTTCCAAATAAAATTATATTTTCAAAATAAAACAATAAAAATACATAAAAATAGTTACAAAAAATAAATATATAAATATTGTTAAACCGTTAGCAAAATACTAAATCATATACCCTAAATACTAAACTCCAAACCCTAAATTATAAACCTTAAATCTTGGATAAATCCTGAACTCTTGGATAAATCCTGAACCCTTGGATAAACCGTAAACCGAAAATTTTAAACCCTAAATCATACATTAAAAACTAAATCTTAATAACACTAAACCCTAAACCCTAATCACTAAACCCTAAACCCTTGGATAAACCCTGAACCCTTGGATAAATCATAAACTCTAAATCAAAAATATTTAAAATTAAACCCTAGAGTTTATGATTTATCCAAGGGTTCAGAGTTTACCCAAGGGTTTAGGGTTTAGTGATTAGGATTTAGGGTTTAGTGTTATTAAAATTTAGTTTTTAATGTATGATTTAGGGTTTAAGATTTTCCAACGGTTTAGAGTTTATCCAAAGTTTAAGGTTTAACGTTTAGGGTTTAGGGTTTAGTATTTAGGGTATAGGGTTTAGTATTTTGCTGAAGACTTAACAATATTAATTAATTTATTTTTTATAACTATTTTTATGTATTTTTATTATTTTATTTTAAAAATATAATCTAATTTGGATATTTAATTTTATTTCTTTTTTTTAAAGATATCAAATATCAAATACTCAAACACTATTAGTTGGTGAATCTAAAGGTTCACCCTAGGGGGTGAACCCAAAAATTTCTCATTTAAGAAAATCAATTTGTCATTACTATCATATGGATATTACAGATTCCTTACTTTATATTAAGCCTACTATCATTGATGTACATAACTGTAACCTAGAAGATTAGAACTTTCTTTCATATAAACCACAACAATTCAGGGTTTTATGTATAAAATTCAAACCATTTATACAAATTAATATATTCATATGTATGTATTATTTTAGTTATCTTATACCCAAATCGTTTTTGTAGTATTTCTAAACAAACAAAATCAAAAATATAAAAATCAAAACCATAATATCTTTATTTATCTTTCAAAAGGATAATTAAGGAGAAATCATGGGTCAAAAAACAAAATAAATTACCCGATATATAGTATAAAATTATTATGTTTAGAGATGCCATATTAAAAAATTATTTAATATATAATTTTAAACTTATATATTACTATATACAAAATAAATATTTATTTATAAAACAAAAAACAAAAACCCGCGCGGGTGGGCGGGTCAAGCTCTAGTTATATATTAAAATTTAGTGTTATTCGAATGATTAAAATCTAGTTTCTAAAATCTAGTGTTATTCAATTTTCAAAGATTTTAAAACTTTTGTATTTTAAATTGATTTTAAATGATCTTTTATGGAATTTCGTGAATAAATAATTGAACTCAAAATCCAATGTATATTGTAAAAATGTTAGGATTCATCAACTTAATAAGTGATTTTAATTCACTTATTGAATAACATCTCCTAGTTTCATTTTGAAATATATTTCTAGATATGAAATATGTAATAAATTGCATGTTTAGCCGGAAAACAAAATTTTCAAGTTTTGGCAAAAACAAAATTAATCTTCGGGTTTTGGCGAAAAACAAGATTTTCATACTTTAGCGATCAAAATTCGATTTTACGATTTAGGTGAGAAAACTCATTTTAAGGTTTTGGTAGAAAAATTCATTTTTATTGTTTTGACAAAAATGATCGTTCAGAAATTGTCATAGATTATTCGGCCGACCATATCCACAAAGCCTTCCCACTTTTGTCCATGGACAATTTAGGTTTATGTCATTTTAGTCCACAATGTATTATGGGTTTGACTAAAACCGGTTTGTTTGGATTTGGACATAGACAACCCATGGTCAGTCAATCCATTCGACAATCCTACTTTTGGTCAACACACAAACTTGTGACTTCTTTCTAAAAACAATTATATTTCCTATATACCCTCACACAGAAAAGTTATAAACACATTAGATTATAACGATACAAAATAAAATTCAATATTCGTCATTCATATTGTACTCATTTTTTGTTCAAAATCTGTTCTTGTACTTCTCCATTGCCCTAGGAGCTGAAATCAAATTCAGCAAACAAAACAAGAACCACAATTAGATTTTATGATATATAATCATAAGAGTACAGAGTCACTTAAAGAAATGAACAATGAAGAAAACGTACCAAGTCCAATTGCTTCGGATCCTTTCATAATGCGCAAACGTTTGCATGACTCGATAAACATCCTGAAATCGCAAGTTGGGTTGATTAAAACATCATATCTGGATAACTAAAATTAGAGATCTATTGAAATTATAGAAAAAATCTCACGCAACGAAATTGATGTGCTGGATACAAATGAGCCAACAAACTGATATAAGTATATATAATATAATTTGAAAATGTCCTGTCCCATGCCAACCAAAGCGTGGTTGTGCGTCTAATAACACATGGATTTCGATTATCCTTTGGTTGCTTCTAATAAATCTCATTTATAATGGTTTTTCTCGAGTTAGAGATTAAATAGTTATATTATTGATGAACAATACTTATTTAAAAAAAAAGAGGCAGCTAATAAAAAGAAAGAAAATGGAGGAAACTCACGGCCAGGGGACATCACCAACGAGCATCCAGTCACCATCTTTGTCCTCGTAGCTTGGAACATACTCAGAACTGTTTACTAGATCCATCACTTTACTCTCGTTCATAAAGTCTATCATCCCTTGTGCTCCATAACTCCCTTTAATGAATCAAAATTCCCATATTCGTCATATCAGTCAAACAAATATTGTCTAGCTTGTTTACCAAAAAAATAAAAATATTGTCTAGCTTCAAATGTTTGTGTTTAGGTTTGCGTTTACATGTGAAAAAACTAAAAATTAAACGAGTTTATATTTCTAATCTTAGTGAGTTATTTTGGAAAGAAAATATAGCTGACCATAAACGCAAAAGCAAAGAAAGAAGCGAAAGCTTTGTGGGTGTAGATGCGTACCCATGGTAAAAGAGCTAAACATTTTGGCCAAGGCATCAGAAAGTTCCTTATAGCTTTTGTACATCTTGAGGTCAACCTTACGAAGGTAAGGAGCTCCATCCATTGAAACCTTCACAAAGGCGACGGTTCCTCCTCCTCTGTCGCTCGATGCCTCCTCCACTTCGCTACACTTCTGATGAGTCATAACACTTTTTCGGTAGTTCCTCACCGGTGGCCAACCTACCACTTGTGCTCTACACAAATGATAACAATATACGTCCAATAATGTCACTATTTTTACAACCTTAAGTATGTTATTTATAGATCCATAAATATTCTCATATATGTGTAGTTTCAAGAACTAGTATATATGTATGAATCCGGAAAATCAGTTTTATTTATAGGAATAGTGTAAATGGAAACTAACTTAGCAGGAGGCTTAGAAGGGTCTTTGTGGAGAGTCTTCTCCTTGGGAGCTCCGGCAACGTTGAGATCCACGGATCCTTGTTTGGTAGAGTGAAGACCGAGTTTGAGTTCAACTATCTCAGAGAAGCCTCTCTTGTTCCTCAGACATGACTTGGTTGGAGTCTCCACGGGATCTGGGCCTCCAGGGAGGCCAAGACAGAGCTCCGTTTCCTTTAGGTTAATCAACTGCTCCATAATCTTTTCTCTCTTTCCTTTTTCTTTGATTATTTATTCTTGACCAATATAGTCTCTTCTTGGGGTGAAGTTTTTTTTTTTTTTTTGTAAAATTCTTGGGTTGAAGTTTGATAAGTAGGGAAGAAGAAAAGGAGAACTAGAGAAGAGTCGATTATATAAGGAAAGAAAGAGGCTATAGGTTCAATAAATCCGGGATTTTCGATAACTAATTCCCTTAGTTTTTTTTTAATAATAGAGAGAAGGTTGATCTATTGTGTATATGCATGTGCATGCGATCCCTACATTTCTTGATATGCCGGTTCGCAAGAGACGTGACCTTTTCCTAGACATTGGTAGTTTATAGTAAATCTAACTATTTTTTGTCCAACAGGCAAAAAAAGATACAAACTATATGTAATGTTTTTTTTTTGAGAAAGTGTTCAAACTATATGTAACGTTTACTTTCATCCGTTTTATTTCTCGATTTATCAAAAATTGATTGATATAGTTTCATCAAGTTATTAGTTATATTTATATACGTAAATATATCTTAAATATATTGAGATTGTGTAAGAAAAATATTAAGGTCTACAAAAAAAAAGTGTATTTGTATCTCATGATAATTAATGTGTGTACTGATGGTTTGTTTTATTGCCTACCAATTTCAATTAGGGATGTTGCTTCCATTGGTCAACTGTTAACGAATCAAAATCACATGTATAAAAGCAAGTGGGGTTTTTTTTGGTGTAAAGCAAGTGGAGTTGGGTGGTAACATTTCATTAATCGTATTTAGTCAACATTATTTATATGATTAATAGTACTGGTCTATGGGCGTTCACATTAAATTATAATTCCTCAAATTTCGAAGTGAGCATTATGACCAAGCTTAATCATACTTAACGTACACAAACTATATTCAATGACGATGGACCATCTTCACTCAACATTTCCCCGAATTTCCGTTAAAATGTTGGGGAAATTTTCCGAAAACATGTTTGGCTAGGTTGTCGATCAATCATTATTAAAATGATTAATTAATTTAAATAAGCTTGTTTTCCGAAACCTTCAAATTATGTGGTTCAACCGTTCAAGTATATAACCCATATGAACGTATAATTTGTCCAACGGAAATGGCGGATATTGACTATATTTATTTCATGCTCAATTACATTTTCTTAGTTTAAGCATATCATAATCATTTTTTTACAATCAAATTTAAAATTGTGGGTTTTAGCTAATCACTGGATACCAAAAAAAAAAAAGAGAATAGATAAAGATATAGTGGGCCGTTCACAACTTAAAATAATGAAGAGCACATGGATTTTACTTGCGACCACAAGATCATCATACCAGACTTACCAGTCATTGTTGCCAGGGGATGAATATTATTTCTTAGATACATTACAAGATTCCAGTGTGCCTAATCTTCTTATAACAATAATGGATCCTTTGCTTAACCATATCAAATATCAGCAAAAACCGATACTCAAATCTTATGAATATATTTAAAAGTATAATTAAGGATTAGTAAATCAAGATCATACCAATCCAATATTTTTGATATGTTTCTATTTTTGTAACTTTTTATTTTACATTATTATTGCAATATATTTATTTGTAAAAAAGATTATTTACTTTAATTAGTTCTTGATAAGTCACATATTCTCAACTAAATATCATTTTAGTTTTATATATATATCCAAAAGAATATCTATGACATGATATTCTTTTGAATATCTACAAAGACACTACTTTCTTACGGGAAAATGGTCAATTTCGACCTCAACAATTTTAGTCGTGTCAAACACGACCCGAACAAACCGCCAGTGCCAAATATGACCTTAACTCAATTATTATTCAAAAAATTACATGAACTTTTTAAAACGTGCATGAATCTACATTGAATCTAACAGAAGTTAGTCAACCATTAACAAGATAAAACGACGTCGTTTTGATATACGGAAAAAATGCCAATTTCGACGCCAACAATTTCAGTCGTGCCAAATAACAATCCGAACAAATGGCCAGTGCCAATTACGACGTCAACTCAATTATAATTAAAAAACTACATGAAATTCTTAAAACATGCCTAAATATACATTGACTTTAACAGAAATTAGTCAACCATTAACAAGATAAGACGACGTCGTTTTGATATATGTATATATATATATATATATATATATATATATTTAAAATATGTTCATTCTGGGACTCAAACCCATGCTGTGATACCTTTTTAAAAGGATACACTAACAACTAAAATAAAGTAACTTTTTGAAATATTATTACAAATTTATATAGACTAATATTCTTCTTCATCTTATCAAATTTAAAACTTTAGTGATTGTTTTTATATATTTTAGTTATTGTTTAATATGTTTAATATTTTGAACAAGATATCTTAGTGAAAGAAAGGTAAAAGGCATCTATAACATTTTTGAACAAAAGATCACAAATATATAATATTAACTTTGAAAAAAATTCCACTTAAGTTTAAAAATTTAAAATAATTTATATAATTTTTTTTATAAATAGCTTCAAAGTTTTAAGTATATTTAATATCATATAATTATAAATATTTTATTATTTACATTTTAGTAATATATAAGTTTATTAAAGATATGATAAGTAAAAAAACATGTTAATGTATTTATATAAACCATAAAAATTATCACCGAAGTTTTAAATTGGATAAGATGCAGAAGAATAGTAGTTTATATAATTTCAAATTTGTAATAATATTTCAAAAAGTTACTTTAGTCTAGTTGTTAGTGTGTCCCTTCGAAAGGGTATTACAACACGGATTTGAGTCCCGAATGAACATATAATAAAAAAATATATAAATCAAAACGACATCGTTTTAATTTGTTAACAGTTGACTAACTTCTGTTAGAGTCAATGTATATTTAGGTACATTTTAAGAAGTTCAGGTAGTTTTTTCTAATTATAGTTGAGCTGAGTTCGTAATTGGCACTGAATATTTGTTCTGGTCGTATTTGGCACGACTGAAATGGTTGAGGTCGAAATTGGCTATTTTCCCGCATAACAAAACGACATCGTTTTATCTTATTAACGGTTGACTAACTTCTATTAGAGTCAATGTAGATTTATGCACGTTTTTAAGAAGTTTGAGTAGTTTTTTGAATAATAACTGAGTTGAGGTTGTATTTGGTACTGACTATTTGTTTGGGTCGTATTTGGCAGGACTGTAATTGTTAGAGTCAAAATTGACCATTTTCCCATTTTTTTACTATTTAACTTATCAACCAAGTTAAAATCGTTAGATGGAAACTTAGAGTTTAGAGTTCTAACGCATAAACATATTAATCCAGATTTAAACATTAATAAATTATCCAGTTATTTTTATTATTGTAAAGTTATATAATAAAACAAAATTTCTAAATATACAAGACACTAAACATCAGCAATTCTAGCTGTTTATATGTTTAAACTTATGATAAACGCGAATAAAGAACAAAGTCAAAGTCCCAAAGTATAAAACCTAAGAATAATTAAAACATATTTTACATTTTGAATAAGATGGTGGTTTTTTCAAATTGTTCAAAATAACGTAGTATTAAAATAATTTATAAGAAGTCAGACATAAATCACATTGTTTAACCGATTTGACCGATTAATCAAGATTCTTGTAAGGTTTAGCCGAAAAAAGAATTTTGATTCACATGCCCTTCCTCAAAAAAGAAGAAGGAATTTTGATTCACAGATTGATTCACATTCATGAACGTCTAAGCGACACCTAATCGCTAGCTAAATAGATCCGTTGAATGGTCGGATCAACAATTAATATACTTATATATATATATATATATATATACTACTAATAAGTATTTATTGATAGATTATCCGATGTTTAATCATTTTATATTAAAATTCCTGGATACGTGATTGGTATGCATGTGTTACGAGACCAGCGAGAAACAAGTCCGAAAAAACTTAATATAAGGAAGCATAAGATAAAACTTAAGACATACCGATACATAAACTGATAAACTGATTCTTGTCTAAATAGTGAAGCACACCCACAAAACCCTATCTGTAACCTGTATCCACAAAAACTCTTACAACTGACCCAACAATAGTAAGGTGAGGATAGACGGACAAGTCACATCCGATAGGGCAAAAAAGAAACATACCAAATCCCAAGGCTATGTTTTTGACTTATCAACATCCATCACTCCCCCATTAAAGCAGTGTTTCTGTCACTCACCCTTCAAATTCTCATTTATTTCCCCCATTTTTTATTGTTCTCATTTAGATTTTCAAATATATACGTCTTCTAAGTTCTACCCAATATTAGCCCCGGGACGGATCCGGATATCCGAAAAATTTAGGATATCCGGATCCGGATCCGTCGGATCCGTAGATTTAATATTCGGATCCGGATTTGTGGTTTCCGGATATCCGGGTTTCGGATATCCGTCTCGATATTCTATTATCCGCGGATATCCGGATCCGTCAAAATAATTAAAAATAATTTTTTTAACAAAAAATACTAATTTTTTTAAATATAATACATAAATTAAATATTTATAAATATATTTATATATGTTTATAATATTGTAAAAAACTAAAATTTAATATTATAAGATTAATTCATGTATAAATATTAATATATCAAATATAAATATTAATAAAATTTAAAAATTTAATGTATTTTAAAAATACGGATCCGGATCCGGATATCCGGAACTAAAAATTAAGATATCCGGATCCGGATTCGGTTTGCACGGATCCAAGATTTTACTATCCGGATTCGGATCCGGGCACTCCGGATATCCTATTTTCGGAGCGGATCCGGAGCGAATCTCAGATCGAATCCGGATCTCAGATAATAAGTCTCAGGCCTACCCAATATAATAAAGAAAAGATGAAGATAGGTTTTCTCCTCATGGAGCATCTTTCATACTCGTCATCTTCTTCGTTAGTCATCTTCCAAACCACAAATTTTTCTTCCATAAACACCTTTCAATACGTGTCCTCAAATTTATTTCCTCATCCTATCCTCTTGTTTTCTTCTAACTGATTAATAAATGCATTCGATCTATTCTATTCATACATATATGGATTAGGTTTTAGTATCTAATCTATTTCGAGTTCTAAAAAATGAGGTATAAATATGAGGAAATTTATTTTGTGGATGCTATTAATGTTTTTTTGTCTGCGGATGCTATTAATGTTTTCAAAGAGGAAGAGTGGATATTATATGACTAGTGGATCTATTTTTCATTATGCATTATATAGATTATGTCAACGCAAACTCGTTTTGTATTATCGATCTCCTCAGTATATATTAGACAATCTTCTTGGCTTTTTTAAAACAATCTTCTTGGCTTTGAGCCATGAAATATAAGTTTTCTTAATAATAACTTTAAAAGTTTCAGACCTTTGATTTCTAATTTTATCTGAAACTAGCCATTAATAATCCTCTTAAATACAGTTAAACTAGCCATTAAAAATCATCTCAAATAGGTTTTCTTATTAGATTTTCTATTTTATGTTTAATTAATATCTTGCTTTTAATATTTCTAATTAATGAGTTAAGAGCACACTGATGAAATTAGAAAAATCATCAAATATAATCATTAAAAATGTAAAATGACATTTATATTGAAACAAATATAAAAACTAAATAACTACTTAATATGAAACGGAGAGAGTAATTACAAAGGATTCACAAATATCACTAGATGACAGATCAAAAGTTCACTAACCCAAATATAACGTTGAATTATGAAAATACATGTTAACTAATCTTTTTAAGTGTGTTGAATTCTTAAAAATGTCCAGAAGAAAAATTCAAGAGTTTTTTTGCAAAGCATTTATAAGTTTTATAAATCAAAATCAAAGTATCAAATAACAAAAAGTGATTGGTAGGGTGGTGATTCATATATAAAACTATCATATAAAATTAGTATATGATATATAATTTGTTTATTTCGAAAAAATATAGATATATATTTATAATACATACATTAATTTATATTATTATTTAAAATAATTAATCATATTTACTTATATTTAAAATGTGAAATGTTATTCCTTTTTAAATTAAATATTTAAATATTATCTTTAATTTTTTTTTATTATTGGATATAAATATAGTTTTTTGATGTTACTAAATAAAATAAATAAAATAAATAAAGTATATTAGCTTATTTTTATTTTTTTGCATATTATAATCGTAAATGCTTTACAAAAAATTTCATATGAAAGCATTGGACAAACAATATTTGGAGAGTATTTGAATTTTCTAGATATTATTATAATTTTTTTTTAATAATTGTTGATTGGATAATAAAAAACATAATGCTTATGATAATGCTCTATCAATCATGATCTAAGTCCAACTGATGGAGCATAGTTTGTAGTTGAGGGCAAAATCATGCAATAAAGCCAGCTACAAATTAAGTTTTGAAGTCATGAACATCCACTCGTATTAGCATCTGATTAATCTCATGAGCATATTTCAACTAAACGTGAAACTTAGCTAAAGTTACAAAATTTTGGGAAAAAGATGGTCAATATTAAATGGAATGAAAGTTTACACATATGATCTTTTTAGCTTGTCTAAGGGCATGATTAACCATGTTCTCTTAGCCGGAGTTCTTAACTCATGAGTTGACATTTTTTTGTTTTTTGTTTTTTTATACACTTTTCGACTAAGAGACGGATCTTATATCTTTTATTTAAGAGACGGTTCTTAGCTTTTCTTAGTTAAAATCTAAGAAAAGCTAAGAACCGTCTCTTAGCCGAAGCTAAAAACTTCAGTTAAGAGACTGGGGTTAATCATGGTCTAATGAGCTGATCTTTTCTTTTCCATGACGAGACCGGAAAATTTTCAGCTGGTTCCACCATGAAGGGCATGTCCTCAGAATCAAGTTGTAACAACTCACTTGTTTCCTGGTACATCCGTAAATTTCATGAATTCATCCATAGTGTCAAGGAGTTCTATACGCTGGGATCCACCATGGAATTCTGGTATATGAGTATATCGAGTCTGATACCCGATGTCCAGTGTGAATCGTTGTTGTTTCTATTTCGGCGATCACGAACCTATCGTGGTTGTTGATTGTTTGCATCGCTTCCGAACGGTCATTAACATTGATGTCGTCATCGTGTTGTTCGAAAATAAGGTTATGGAATTGGTTTGGCTTTGTTGATGTGTTGTGTTTTCTGCAGCATTGACAACGAACGTGGCTTTAATGCTCTGCTGAATTGCTTCTGCCAATGTCCAGTGTAGAAGATTATGGAAGGATTCCTAGAAATCTTCCAAAATTGTAAAAAGTGTGTCTAGTGATATTACGTGTATACGCACACCAATTAACCTAATGTGCACACTACCACAATCGAATGGTATGTCGATGTAGCACTTTAGGATCGAATCCACAGAGACCAACTATTACACTTTATCTTTATGGGATCAATATCAAGCTAAAACAATATGGGGGTTTAAAGATTTGAGGGTTTCGTGAGAAACAAGTAACAAGATTAATTAAAGTATTCAGATAACTAAAATGCTAGCCTAGGGTGGTTTGATCGGGTGTTAAGCAAGTGTGAACCAAACAATTATTCAAGTTTAATTAAGAGCAAGTCTAGAACTCGGATCACTCAAGTAGAACAGTCCACTGTCGTGGTACTGCTCCCTATGCTGATTGATCTTGATACCTAAACTCTCGTTTGGATCAAGATGCGACAGCAAGCAATAGAGGTCAAGTCCGATATGTTCACAAAACACCCTAACATCTACTTTCGCTGGTTAGGGACGTAATGCTCATTCAATACATGTCAAGCTATCTCCTAAGCGGTTAGCTAGGCGATAAACTTAGGATCTAACATCAAGTGATCAGATTAATGGAAGCCTTAAGAATAGTATGGATGAAGAATAATCAAGAATAGCTTATCTATGTTTAGCTCATATTTCAACACCCTAAAAACCCTAGGCGAGCTAGATCACTACTCAATCATGATGCAAGCAATCAAAGACATAGATCCTGAATGAAACTGCATAATAAAAGAGATAGAAAGAGGGTTCAGGATAATTTTCTCTATGGTGAGAGAGATGGAGCCTTCTCCCTTTACAATCCAAAAGCACAAAAGTCTCCAATGGTTTTCTTCTGTCTAGAATAGCGTAGAATGATAAAGAGAAACATAAAATATGATATATCAAAGCCACAGGCGGCTGGGAGAGAAAATAGAGATAATTAGGGCAAATCCCGTAATGATTGTAGTTTCCTTAAAAATCTCTGCCGCTGGAACACTCACTCGGAACAGTCACTCGGGTTGCTCCGCTATCTGACTGTTCTGCGTGAAAACCACCAAATTGCATTGTTTTCTGCCTCTTTTGTTCCAGCTGGTCCATCTCCCATCCAATGCAACTCCAGACCTGTAATGACTCCAAAAGGACTAGAAAGACTCGATAAAGACTTGAAAACCAATTTAAAAGCATATATACAAGATGTATAAAACACCATATATCAATTCCCCCAGACTTAGATCCTTGTTTGTCCTCAAACAATGTCAAGTATCAAGAACAGGGAGAAAGGTTTGAAAGTGTGGGAACTCTCCTATTCTCAGCAACCATACTTTAACCACGAATCTCTGAACCATACAAGCAGTAAAACTAGGACAACACACCCTTACCGGAACCCCACTGACTGCTGTTCAAAAATCGGCTCCATACTCTTCATCTCAAACCTGAAAAAGCATCACTATCGAGACAGAACTCCCTACATTCATTTACGAGTAGCGTGAGCTTCTCATCACAGGCATCATTCAGGGTAGACGGTCTAGGTGTGGAACAGGCTATTTAATGGTGGAGTTAAAAGTGTTTAGGGGCTACCATTTCATTGAAGAGGATGCAGGATATCACACAAAATGACAAGAGAGGATAGATCCATTGATGTCCACAGCCTCTACTCGTTTTTGCTCTATCTGGTGCGACTGTTCTGATGACGGAACATGCAACTGATTGTTCTGCGTTCCACTTTCCTTTTGGTACCCACTCCTTTGCTCGATCTTTCCAGTGGCTCATATTTCTTTGATCTCATCCCCCTCTCCATCACCTTATTTTGGTTTTTTTTTTTTTTTTTTTTTTTTTGAAGACTGATATGGTGATGTGACAAAGAAGGAGGTCATACATGATGGTTCTGAGTGCCACTGGTGGTTCTGATTTCGCAACCATCCTGGTTCTCCACCCCTGCTCTTGCGCAGTTCATTGGTTATGGAGCGGTTGCTCCCTTAATCTGCTTGTTCTCCTTTCTGCCATAATTTCTGGAGCAGTAACGAGTAGGAGGCTGCGTTGATCCTTTCCTCTCCGACCTTTTTGCACATATCTGCACATATGACACTGAAAAACAAATGCATGAAGGTGGAATAAAGGCTAAGGTGCAGGGTGGGAACTAGCTAAAGATGAGTTAGCCACTCAGGATCAGCAAGATGGATAAAAAGGATAAGAAGTCCTGAGTGTGTTCTCGTTTCCCTGATCTAATGCCCATAACAAGAAGATTTTCAGTCAAGATTAGGTTCAAGTAAGGTGGAGTTAAGTCTACCCAGTGTAACCTGATCGGCTGAGAACTTCTGGAGAATCAAGTGAGATATGTCAGTGTGTTCCAGGTCCACATGTGTGTCTTTCGCCACTGCTAAGGTCACTGAATAAGATAACTAAAGCACGAGGTGGTCAGTGATCAACACGGAATAAAGTCCTAATTCCCACAAATTTTGACTGACTCAATAAAAACTGACTCAAATTGACCCAAAAGAAAAACAAAAGAAAGAAACGAGTTAGTAAACGACGAAAACCCTCCCCCAGACTTACTTCACAACGTCCCTGGTGTGAAAATAAATCAGAGAGAAGGTGAAAACAAGAATAAACATTTTTTTTTTTTGGGTCGAGATACTTACCTGAGTGGAGCAGGCGCTCCATGAAAATATTGGGTGTTCTGTCGTCAGATGGTCGCCTGGAACAACCGCTCTTTTCAGGGGGTAGGTTGTTCCGTTTCTGCAACCCAGAATTTTTGAAGTATCTCGAATTTTTATGCTTTTTGACCTGAAACTCAATAAACTAAAACGAAAAATAAGCAACCAAAAACAAAAGCAAGTTATATTTACACTTACCAGTGGGTTGCCTCCCACCAAGCGCTTGGTTTAAGTCACTAGCTTGACTTGGTGACAGGGATCAGTCGGGTTGATCATGAGGACTTGTTCTAAAACAAGCTCCACAATCAGACATGTTCAACTTCAGAACTCTGCTCAGCAACCCTTTCATAGCTGCTTTTCCTTTCTCCTTCAGCTCATGTGTGAGAATAGCTCTGACTTTAGAGAAAGGTTTAGAAGTACCCTTGCACTTTACCTCATACACAATGGAGTTCTCATCACACTTGAGAGGTATCAAAGTCATTGTAGGATCTCCCTTGACCCTTTTCTTTTTGGACTTTCTGTTTCACTTTGAATTCCCTCTGAATTTAGTAGGATCAGTGCTAGGATCTTCATCAAAGAACAGTCTGCTCTCACCCTTATCACCATGCTCCTTCTCTGGAACAACCTTCAGCTTTTCTACATCAAACACTGAGATGCAAGAGGCGTGTGATGAGGAAGATCTGGTGGGTACAACCTTGTAGAAATTTTTCTTGTTGATGTTGGAGAAGCAGACTCTCTTGTTGGGCATATCGATGGTTGCTCCAACAGTAGCCATGAATGTCCTTCCAAATATCAAAGGCATCTCATGATCCTTGTTCATCTCAATAACTTGAAACTCAGCAGGAACAATGCATTCCCCTACTTGAACATGAAGGCTGCGGATGGTTCCATATGGGACTGCTCTGGAAGAGTTTGCAAAGGTCAGGGTCAGCTGAGAACGCTCAACATCAGCAATACCCAAATCGTCTACAATAGCCTTTGAGATGAGATTCACACAAGAACCAGAGTCACAAAGAGCGTCCTTGAAGGTTGTTCCTGCGATGGAACATGGGAAAATAAACTTTTCAGGGTCATCAATCTTAGGCAATACCTTCAGTGCTGGCGTAGACAGTGCTCTGGTGTAGAGGACCTTGATCTCTTCTTGAGTCTCTCTACAGTTTTTAAAGAACTGGAGCAATGGACGAATCTGCAGAGCATCTTCAAATGCAAGTTCTTTAGGAAGCTTTCTCACCATCTTGTAAAAACCTATCAGCTGCTCTTCACTAATGGGATCCATCAGATGTCTAGGTGGAATTGGATAGGGAACCTTGGGAACATAGACTCGAGATGGTGGAGTCTCAGCAGGTTCGCTAGGAGCAGTCACTCCAGAGCTAGCAGACTGCTCTGCTCTCTCTTCTGCGCCTGGAGCAGTCTCAGCGAACGGCTGCTCTATTGCATTACAGTGCTCAGTCCTAGGATTTTTATCAGTTCTTTGAGGGAGCGTCTCTTGTTGCCTCTTGACACTCTCAACAGTTTGAGCAAGCTGAACATCGATCTTTCTTATATGGATCGCAAGATTGTCATACTTGTTATTCAGCTCAGTGAACATGTTGCCCATCTTGGTGTTTATTTCCGTGGTTACCTGATTCAACGCCTTGGCCTGAACCTTCTGACCCTGCAACAGCTGTTGCATCATCATACCCAGACCCTTCAGCTCATCTGGTTGACTGTTCCCGTTAGCTGGAACAGCTTGCTGATTGCTCTGCGGTTGTCGCTTGTTCTGGTTCTGAATATGCCCGGCCGTAGCTTGCTCCATGTTGAAGACGTGCCCTTGGTTGTTTTTCAGTAGCTGATCAACCTTGGCAGTCAGCTCATCTATTTTCTGGGTGTCAGAACTGTTCCCTTTCTTGGAGCAATCACTCTCCTCTTTCTTATTAGATGAGCTAGCAGCCATGTTCTCAATCAGCTTAAACGCTCCATCAGTGGGTTGAGTCATGAAGTCTCCATTGCTCGCAGAGTTTAGAGCACCTTGGTATTTCCAGTCCACTCCATCATAGAAAATGTCCAGGAGGTAATCATCATCAAATCCATGGTGAGGACATTCTCTGCGATAGTCATTGAAGCGCTCACATGTGTCGCAGAAAGGCTCATCAGTGAGCTGTCTGAAGGAGGTGATCTTGTTCCTCAATGCAGCTGTTCTCGCCTTAGAGTAGAAATGGCTGAGGAACGCTGATCGGACCTGTTCCCATGAAGTGAGAAAGCCGGTAGGGAGAGAGTTCAACCACCGTGCAGCTTTTCCATCAAGAGAGAATGGGAATAACATGCACGTGATGTAGTCTGGTGGAACACCATTCACGCGAGTGAAACTACAGACTTTTTCGAAGCTCTCAATATGCTCCATTGGAATTTCTGTAGAGAGACCAGAGAACACCTTTCTCTGTACTAGACCAATCAAAGCAGGCTTGATCTCGAAGTCCTGCCTGGTGCAGAGTGGAGGAACAATGGCAGAGCGCGTAGTAGGGATGTTACGCGGAAGGTTTCTCTGCCCGATTGGAACAGTCTGCGCCTGTTGTTCCTGCTGCGCGAGAGCAGCCTGTTCAGCAGCATCCTGCTGAGCTTGGATGGTCTGCTGCATTTGTTGCATCTGCTGCTGCATGAGTGCCATAGCCGCAGCGAGATCATCCTGATTGGCGTGATCACCCATAGTGGTGTCAGTTTGCCTTGGTTGTTGACGGTTCTGATGTTCTAATCTCGCTAGTTCTTCGTTGGTGAGCTGATGCAATGGTTGGTCCTTGTGCGTTGCTCCGAGTATGTCTACTGGTCATGCACCTGGATCATTAGCTGTGACAAAGAAACAGAGGCGAGTTAGATATCTTAGACTTAAAATGAAACTAAAAAGTAGAGGTAAAAAAAAAATCTGGTCCCCGGCAACGGCGCCAAATTGATATTACGTGTATACGCACACCAATTAACCTAATGTGCACACTACTACAATCGAATGGTATGTCGATGTAGCACTTTAGGATCGAATCCATAGAGACCAACTATTACACTTTATCTTTATGGGATCAATATCAAGCTAAAACAATATGGGGGTTTAAAGATTTGAGGGTTTCGTGAGAAACAAGTAAACAAGATTAGTTAAAGTATTCAGATAACTAAAATGCTAGCCTAGGGTGGTTTGATCGGGTGTTAAGCAAGTGTGAGCCAAACAATTATTCAAGTTTAATTAAGAGCAAGTCTAGAACTCGGATCACTCAAGTAGAACAGTCCACTGTCGTGGTACTGCTCCCTATGCTGATCGATCTTGATACCTAAACTCTCGTTTGGATCAAGATGCGACATTAAGCAATAGAGGTCAAGTCCGATATGTTCACAAAACACTCTAACATCTACTTTCGCTGGTTAGGGACGTAATGCTCATTCAATACATGTCAAGCTATCTCCTAAGCGGTTAGCTAGGCGATAAACTTAGGATCTAACATCAAGTGATCATATTAATGGAAGCCTTAAGAATAGTATGGATGAAGAATAATCAAGAATAGCTTATCTATGTTTAGCTCATATTTCAACACCCTAAAAACCCTAGGCATGCTAGATCACTACTCAATCATGATGCAAGCAATCAAAGACATAGATCCTGAATGAAACTGCATAATAAAAGAGATAGGAAGAGGGTTCAGGATAATGTTCTCTATGGTGAGAGAGATGGAGCCTTCTCCCTTTACAATCCAAAAGCACAAAAGTCTCCAATGGTTTTCTTCTGTCTAGAATAGTGTAGAATGATAAAGAGAAACAGAAAATATGATATATCAAAGCCACAGGCGGCTGGGAGAGAAAATAGGGATAATTAGGGCAAATCCCGTAATGATTGTAGTTTCCTTAAAAGTCTCTGCCGCTGGAACACTCACTCGGAACAGTCACTCGGGTTGCTCCGCTATCTGACTGTTCTGCGTGAAAACCACCAAATTGCATTGTTTTCTGCCTCTTTTGTTCCAGCTGGTCCATCTCCCATCCAATGCAACTCCAGACCTGTAATGACTCCAAAAGGACTAGAAAGACTCGATAAAGACTTGAAAACCAATTTAAAAGCATATATACAAGATGTATAAAACACCATATATCATCTAGTCATCCACATGTTGTCTTACTCGTCTCCATGCCATTGAAATACAAGATCAATACCACCTATCTAATCTTAGTAAAGTCTTTGATACCAACCAACAGAGTCAAAGTATGGATAGCATATAAATAATGTTAAATTCTGAGGATGCCTTCTAAATAGGGGTGAGCATATCGGTTTAGTTTTGGTTTGATTTGGTTAATTTTGGTTTTATAAAACTCAACCCAATCAAAACCGAAGTAGCTTTGGTTTGGGTTTAGTTTGGTTCGGTTTAGTTCAGTTTGGTTTAGATTTAGTTCGGTTCACTTTATGGTTTGGTTTGGTTCGGTTCGATGTAGTTCGGTTTGGTTATAAAATATGTTGGTATTAGTCTGATTAAAAAATAATCAACTTATAAAAAGTAGGGGTGGAATATAAACTTTGTTAGCTAAAAAATCCAATACTAAAACAATGTATTTAAAAACTAAAAGTACGAATATTAAGTTTATCTATCGTATAAAATATGGTCTAACTAAAAAGAGCTCTTCACTAAAATCTAAAGCAAAAAAAAAAACTAAAAACCCAATTTGACTATAGAAAATTCCAGACGTTTGTCTCATGCCACTGAGAAATAATCTGCAACAAGACTTTAATATGCTTACAGTTTTTAGGTTTCGTTTTAATACATTCTTTAGGTATTACGTATTAGGATTAGAATTATAGAATATATATAATAATATTATTTGCAGCATATTTGGGAACTTAAAAAATATAAAAGGTACGAAAAAAAAACGGAACTTAAACTAAAACATTTCACAATATGTTAATATACATATATCTATTATTTATTAATAGATAATATATTGGGTTATCGGTTTGGCTCGGTTAAAACCAAACCAAACCAAACAATTTGGGTTGAGTAGAACATGATTGGGTTATGTAAACAACATGATTTGGTTTGGTTCGGTTCGTTTTTTTTGCCCACCCGTACTTCTATCAAAGCCTTTTTAAGTTTGTCGAATACTGAAAAATGCTTAGAAGTAGGATTCAAGAGTTTATTGCAAAGTTTTTATAAGTTTTATAAATTAAAATCAAGGTATCAAATAACAAAAGAGTAACTTCATATTTATAAGTTCACATATGAGACTTATAATCCTAATAGAATTTGCAAAGTAAGTAAAAGCAAACCCAAAAAGTAAGTAATAGGAAATTAAGAAGAAAATGAAAACATCAAAAAATCTCTATAATATTATTTAAAAACTTAGTTTCCTTCGTGACACGCTCATCTTAACTCTCACAATGGTTTATTACACTCATACCCTTAATGAAATTAAAATATTATTTTTGATTGCCATTAATAACAATTATTTATGTTTCTTTTTTATTAATAAAATTATGATTAATTTTTAATGTAATTTTCCTTTTTTCACTAAAGCACATAAATAATAAAAAGGAAATATTTGTAAAATATAAACATAGATTTTTACATAAAACAAATTTAGTTTTATTATTTTTATGTAACCCACAACAACAAAAATAAAAAATAACTTTAAATTTTATAAATATATACTTATAAATATATAAACATAACTTCAGAAAAAAAAATTAAAAAGGGAATAATTCAGATATTATTTTCTAAAAGATAATAATATTCTTAATCTAATAATTATTAAGAAAATAATTTTAAACAACAAAGATTATTATTTAATATCTTATATTTTTCAAAAATGATTATATCTTATTATTATTTCAAAACTAAATAAATATTTAAAACTTTCAGGCTGTAACAAAATAAATAATATTTTGTATTTATCAATATACTTTTGATTGAATGATTAGAATTTTTATAACAAAATTTATCAACATATAATTTTATCGAAAACAGCATATATCAAATTATACATAATCTTACAAAATATATTTTTATCCTGAGAGAGTAAGTAAACAAAATCTAACTTAACAAGATGTTCTTATTTTAGTTTAATTGTAACCAAAAAATTGTGATCATAATTTTGATACAATCCAGTATAATAAAATAGGAATAACCAACCATTCGTAATATGAAAAATCAAATCAAAAAATTATTTTTATTTAGCACGTAACAGTGTTTAAATAAGTGTGTATAAAATTTTTAAGTATTAAAATTTATGCTTATTAATGCAACTTTGATTTAATATTTATTTTTCCTATTTTTCCAAAACAATAAATTTACAAATATATTTACAACTATAATAGAATGAACCGAACTACATGAAATTAAGAAAATAATAATCCAATTTAAATATAATAAAAAAATCTTGGTTTAATTTAAAATAATAGATGTAATTCAAAATATTATAAATAAATATTTTAAAATAATATAAAATATTATATGTGAAATCAAATCTCTTTTTTTCAACGAAAACAAATCTCTATAATCTCTATAATGTGTCGTACTTACATTAATTCTCACGACGGTTAATTACATAACTACTCTTAATAAACTAAAAATGTTTTTTTAATGATTTTTATTAATAGCAACTATTTTTATTTATTTTTTCTTAATAAAATTTAAATAAGCTTTCAAACTAAATTTTCCTTTTTTCAAAAGAACATAAATAAGAAAAAGGAATATTTATAAAATTTAAATGTATATTTTTATATATAAATGGGTTTAAATTTTATCACCTTTTAGCTTTTCCCAAATGCATAAATAAAAATAAAATATCTAGAATTTTTTAAAATGTACTTACTTATCTATATAAAATACAAATTCACAAAAAAAATTGAAAAAGTAAAATAATTTAGACATTATGTTATATAAGATAATAATATTTTATTATGAATGTTTTATCAAATGAATAATAATAAAATAATTTAAAAAACATAAACTCATTATCTATCATATGTTTCAAAAATAATAATTACATAGATTATATTAACGAACTAAAAATTATACCTAAATACCATCTTGATAACTATTTTGTTTCTCTTTTTAATAAAACTTTAATTAGCTTTTTAACTTTTTCTTTTTTCAAAAAAGCTTAAACTTGCTTCTTTTTTTACAATAGCACATACAAAATACAAGTAAATATTTATAAAATATAAAAAGTAGATTATATATAAACGAAATTTAATTTTCTTTTTCTTTTATATTTGTCCAAAAACATAAACAAAAAAAGATATATCTATAAATTTTAAAAATATAGACATATATTTTATCAAAATTACTATATAAATTAAAGAACAATATATTGATCAACCTAAGGAAAAATTAAACAAAATATAATTAACAATATTATTCTTATTTTAGTTTAATTATAACCAAAAAAATATGATTCATTTGAAATAATGATATAACTCAATATACCAAAATATAAATAGCAAAACCAATCAAAATATGTGATAGACCATGGATTTGACCCACTTTTACCCATGGTTTATAAGTGTTTTAACTACTATTTATTATATTCTAGAGTCTATTTAGTATATTTATAGGATCATGAGTGATTTGTAAGAAAGTGATGATTTTGGAGCATTTTGGAAATGTTTGGAGAAAACATCTGAGCTGACCATCGAGCACGACCATCGGTCGATATTTAAGAAGAATAATCGATCGATGTTCACATCTTGACATCGATCGACAGCGAAGCGCGCAGAAAGCCCGTTTGGATCCAGCCGACTTAGAGCCCAAGTCTTCACCAATTTACAAGACTACCCCTGACGAGTTTTAATCTAATTATATAAGCTTTGCCAACATGTTAGAGGCAAAGTGTGCCTTCTTCTTTTACTATTTTCACAGCAAAAGGTTTTCTAGGATTTTTCGTAGATTGGAGAGAAGATCCAAAGAGATTTGTGATTGAAACTCCATTGATATCTATCTATTTATCTATGCAGTTTTTATACCTTATTGCTGTTATGAATTGCTTAGCCATGTCTGAGTAATTCTCTTGTTAGATTTAGGGTTTAAATAGGTTATGAAGGATTAACCCCAACTATAGATTGCTAAGTTGTGATATTCATCTTTAGGATTGTCATTAATGCATGTTTCTCTACTAGCTACCTAGAATTTTCCCTAGGAGTTGTACACATAAGCGATAGCTTGCATCTCACCCTGAATCCATCTCAACCCGTGCGTTAAAGCTTGACCAAACGCGTCGATCGATATTCCAATCGAATAATCGCTCGACGGTTCAACAAGTGAATCGATCGATATTCCTATAGAAGCCTCGATCGATACTGGTCAATAGACAAACCTAGAAAGCGAGAGCCTAACGGTTTGTTTATAAGTGTTGAGCCCTATAATATCATGCATACAACTTGTTAGGCATCCGTAGGATTATAATCCTGATTACCTGAATAAAAACCCTAAGTCTAGCTACTTTCATCTAAGTACCAAATCCCCAATCAATCAATCGAGCAACTGCTTTGCTCACAAACCTGTCTTTTACATTTAAACATAATCAACATAGCGTAATCAACCTGATTAGATTTATTAGGTTCCATAGCTCCCTGAGAATTCGATCCCTAAGTACTATAACTGAACCTTTTATTTGAGAGAGTAATTCATTCCGTAGGGTAATTTGAGTGAGATCAAATTTGGCGCCATTGCCGGGGAGCTTTGATCGCTTAATAGATTTAGTCTGATTTAGCCTAGATTTTTTCTTAAAACCACTTTTTGATAAAAAAAATCTTGTTCTTTCAGGTGCATGCCCAGCAGTACCAGAAGCAACAAGGAAATTCAACTGCTATTCTCATTAGATCCTGCAAGTTTGGAACGTTCGATCCGCAAAGGAAAATGCTCCTCATCGATCGTCAACAACACCTGTTCATCGCTCGATTCTCGTCAACCACCGTCGACCCAAACACCAGTCTCGTCGACCGATACTCGCTTACCACCATCGGCCGAAGACACTCTTCCGTCGACCGATATCTTCCATCCGACGTCGATCGATACTTCAGTCCAAATATCGATCGATACTGAGCCGCGAGACATGGTTACGATTTTGATTCTTGTACGTGATGAGAAGGGAGACCTGCATGACCAGGAGGGTCATCTACGTAATGCAGCACGTCAGAGGATATACGCTCATGGGGCTGCAATCCCTGACTCCGATACTGATGCTACATGAGCTACTCTACCTGTAGATGAGGCTGCTCGACCTAGAACATTGGCTGATTACAACCGTCCAGATCAGTTATATGCCAACAGATCAGCTATTCGTCCTCCGGCTATCCAGAGAGGCGATTTCGAGTTGAGGCCGCAGTACTACACACTCGTGGGACAGACACCCTACTGTGGGTTATCTCACGAGCATCCTATAGACCATCTGGAGAGTTTCGAGGATCTTATATCTGCTATTCAAGTCAAGGGAGTACCAGAGGACTACCTACTTTGCAAGCTCTTCAAGTACTCACTTGCTGGAGAGGCTTCGCATTGGCTTAAGCCGTTACCACCAGGATCTCTCACATCTTGGGCTGACATCAAGAATGCATTCCTATGCAACTTCTTTGATGAGGCGCGTGCTAAAGACTTGAGGAGCAAGATTGCCACATTCACTCAGGAGCCTACAAAGTCCTTCAGAAGCTCCTGGATCAGATTCAAGTCTTACCAGAGGGACTATCCACACCATGGATTCAATGAGGTGCAGCTGCTCAGCACTTTCTTCAGAGGCATCGCAGTGCAGTATCAGATGGCTCTTGATGCTTCCAATGATGGGAACTTCAACACTAGGAATCAAGCTGTGAGATTTATTGAGAACTTGGCATCCAACAACAACACCAAGAACACTGATTTTGAGAGGAAGAGATCTGCAGCCATCCATGGGAATGACCAGATGGATGAGGTCAGAGCAAAGCTGGACAGTGTTCACAAGCTTCTCAGGAAGCAGGCTTGCTTAGTAGATGATGCAGAAGCTGTAGACACAGATGGTAGATCAGAGGTAGAAGATGATGTGAACTTCATTGGAGGAACTTGATTTCAGAGGTCTGGAAACTTCTATGGAAATGGATAGAGGAGTAATTTCAACTAGAATTCGCAGTACCAGAAACCCTACAGCAAGAATTACAACAACAACATGAGTTATGGAAACTAATCCTACCAGAAGCCACTACCACCTACTAAGGAGAGAAAGATTGAAGCAATGCTTGATAAGGTTCTTGAGGGACAACATAGTACGACGGTGGACTTCAATAGGAAGATCGACTCTGTCTACAACAACCTGAAGACAAAGTTTGAGACTTTGAGCACTCATGTGAAGAAGCTGGAGATGCAGGTTGTTCAGACATGAGAAGCTGTTAAGAGGCAAGAAACCTTAACAAGAGGGGTTGGAGATGATATTATGAAGCACCACGTGAATGCCATCATAGATGATGATTTCTGGCAAGTGGTGAAGCAAGAGAAGCTGCAAGAAGAAGATTTTGAAGTAGAGAGTTCGATGAGTTTCAGCGGATCGCATTGGTGTCGATCGACGCCAGATCTCGAACATCGATCGACGGACGTCAACCAAAACTGATCGATAGCCATTCTAGAGCATCGATCGACGAAACCTACGGAGTCGACCGCATCTTGCAATGCCGTGAGGATCATGACTCACGAGGAGTTCCCAGCAAGACACCCACATCTGACCAGCCTTGTTTATGTCAAACTCGATCGGCAAACTGGTCCTGCCATCGATCGACAGAGAGAGACCGCCATCGATCGACAACCTCCAGCGCCCATCGATCGACGCGCACCTCTCACATACCGAGTGCAGATGCCAAAGACAGACGTCGCCCGTCTCAATGCACTCAGGCCACAACCCAAACCTTCAGCTAACCCTCCAGAGACCACCAGCAAAAATTCAGATGATGCAGCAGAGCCTATGGAAGTTGATAAGGCTCCTATGGGGAGAACCTTGAGGAAGAGAAAAGGAAAGGTTGCTAAGCATCTGAAAAGGGCAGCTAATGAAAATGATATGGAAAGTTTCCAAAAGAGAGTCTTCAGGATTCCTTTAGAGAAACCATTCTAGGAGGCTTATTTTACCCACAGATTGTGGATGTTCTTCAGAGAGACCAGAGAAACTGAAGAGCACATTAGGAGAATGTTCTGTGAGGCCAGAGAAAAGATGAATAATAGAATTACACTGAAGAAGAAGAGTGATCCTGGGAAGTTTGCAGTACCATGTACGGTGAAGGGAATTGAGTTCCCACATGCACTGTGCGACACAGGAGCATCAGTCAGCATCTTACCTAGGGTTATGGCAGACCATCTGGGTCTGAAGGTGGAGCCTTCCAAGGAATCATTCACTTTTGTGGATTGTTCTAAGAGAAGCTCAGGAGGAATTGTAAGAGACCTAGAGGTGCAGATTGGTAATGCCCTAGTTCCAGTTGATTTCCATGTCTTGGATATCAAGCTAAACTGGAATTCTTCTCTGTTTCTTGGGAGAGACTTCTTGTCAACAGTAGGAGCAGTGTGCAACATGCAAACCAATCAGTTGTGCCTGACGCTCATAGACCCCCATGTCTACTACGATCCTATTCTAGTCATGAAGCCACATACGTCCTCCAGAAGAATTGATGATCCAGGACTCATAGCAGCATGCCACTGTGGAGCAGAGTACGAGACAGAGTACTCTGCGTCAATCAAAACTCACACCGCAACATCGATCGACAGTGCCAATCAGAAATCGATCGTCATTCATAAGGAAGAATTGATTGACAGTAGTCCAGGCAATTGGGAGAATGACTACTATAATCCCACCATGGCAATGCACTCTGGTACCCTGCATACAGAGGATAATGATAAGGATTATGAGGAGGAACGAGCTAAAGAGTACATAGTCATTCTTGCTGAGGAAGATAGACTTCTCCACCATTACTCTTGGAAAAGGAATGGGACGTCGATCGACAAAACCGTCCCAACATCGATCGACACTCATCTTCATCAAACAAGTTGCAAACAAGCATCGACCGACATTGCCTACTACCCATCGATCGACACTGGAATCAACCGTGTACGAGAAGGAGATTACACAATTGGAAGTTGGGCAGATGATCACTATCACGAGAGCTATGCAGTAGAAACAGTGGTACATGAGCGAGGGGTAGATGAACCTCGTGAAGGTTTCACATATGAGGAACTTCTCAACTACCAGGAACGTTCAGATACAGATTCACTCTTCGCACAAGCTTGTGGAAGAGGCACCAGTTTCCATCGTCCTTTCAGCAGAGCCAAACTCCCGTCGATCGACATCACAGCTCCCACATCGATCGACATTCATTCAAAACCACCATCTGCTGAAAGGGAAAAAGCTAAACTTAATAATAACTATCCAACACCGGACGAGTTTGGTATTTTCAGGGATCCAGATGGCTATGCAAGAGCAATGGATGGACGTGCTATAAAGTAAGAATTGTTTGATCTGTTAAATGATAAACCAAAAAACTTATAATTAATTATTCAAATCTCTCATTCTTACAATTATAATGGCTAGATAAGGTATTAGGGAGGAACAATATTAGACAAATGATCAAATCTCTCATTTATCGAATAAACTCAAAAAGAGGTAATTGGAATCTTGTCATGATATTTCATTAAAAGCTTTTAGGAATAAAAATCAATATTAAAATATTTAATCTGAATAAAATAATATATATATATATATAGTGCTTCCAATATTAAAAATCAATTTGATTTAAAGAAGTATTTATGGGATTGTCAGGATCAAATAATATATTAGAAACCACATATTTAAAAATAATAATTTGTATACATAAAAATATATACACTAGAGTAAGCACATAAATCAAAACTAATACATTTATCTACAATCAGGTTTTTGGTAAATAAATCAAAACAATAATTTTATTTACTTTATATGGTATATAATTAAACTTTAGTGAGATTGACATAGATATATATATATATATATATATATATATATATATATCATATTTTAATATAAATGTTTATTATTGATACTTCATACTCATATGATTTTATTAATATTTTTATATTTGCTGTAAAAAAAATTAAACTGTTTTAATGAACATTTGTATATTAAAATTAAAATATTAAGGTCTCGGTTATTTTTTAAAGAAAATTTTGAAATTATCATATTTTTATGTAGTATATAATTTAATTTAAATGATATTAATATATATATAATATGAATATCTATTAATGAGACTTCATATTCATACGATTTTTAATCATTTGTATCTTGATTGAACCAAAAAAAAGTTAAATAGTTGGTGACAAAATTTTCAGTTTGAGATTTTTACCATTTTTAGTAATTTATTATTGTTTTAAAAAATATAACATATAAGAAAAAAATCTAAATTTTTTTATTATATGCTTAATATGATTGTTTATTTTTTTTAATAATATAAAATTAAAGAAAAAGTGAGAGGATAAAAAAATTGTTATCAAATATGTATTAGTCATAATCATTAATTGTCATATGTATGTTAACCATATTAGGTAATTTCGTATCTTTTATTTAAGGAAAAAATTGAGAATATTCTTTTGTACACAACTAATCAATTTGATAGTTAGTTTAATAAAAATTATCAAAGTTTGTCATAATAGAAATAAAAAAAAACCTACAACGTTTCACAAGCACAAGCAATCGACTAGATATGTCATAAGCAAACTCATCTCAGTCACACTCAGGAACACTGGGATTGCTGATAAAGTACCACACAGCTGGTTCTCGAGAATAGCAATGTCGACCACACTTGATTCATTACTTGGAGGAGATACTGTGACAGCTGAAGTTTGAACTAAAGAAGTGTCAGGTTGGGCAAATTTTGGTAGTTTGTTGGTCTCGACGACCATAGTGCTACCATTAGAGGGATTTTCAGAAACATCAGTGGCAACTATATGAGACTTAGTAACAGATTCCAAGCAGTTCTTAATCTTGTGTCCGAGCTGACCACATCTTTCACATTTAGAAGGCAACCAAGCATAGTCAACATCAACCATATAAATATATCTATTTTCATCATTAGCAGCAATTCTTGAAGGGAAACCTTTACTCAACTCAACTTCAACCAAAATCTTAGCTGCGCTGTTGTGGTTGAAATCCAGTGGCATGCAAGAACTCACCATAAGAAAGAGAAATGTTTCCTAAGCATATTTCATGGTTCTCAAGTCTTCGAAAACAAAGATTTAGCTGCACACAAATAGACAAAAAGGCTTTCGAACCAATCTATTCATAAAACTAAAGAAGAAATGTGGAATAAAACGACACATAAGAAAAGTAAAGTTGAGATGCTTTTCTCTACTGGATTCAATACTTCCTTTCACAAGCTCAGCAATGTCACGAGACTGGCATAAAAACACTGATTTACAACTCAAAGAAGAGAAAACCCCAAATTTTACATCAAAATCCCTAATTTCTATTTTCAATCTGAAAACTTACATCAGCCAGTTCTGATTTTTGACTGGCAAAAGTTAAACGGTGGAGGATCATGGTGATATTGTCTATGGCGTCTTCGATGGCAGAGGATCGCCGTGATACTGTCTCCGGCGTCTTTGATGGCGGAGATGTCGTGATATATCTGTTCGCCGTCGAACTTTTTCTGTTTGTTATTATTTTTGTAGTTTTATTAGTGAATGGGGGTAATTTAGTATTTTGATTTATTAATGAAGGCTATTAATCTGATTTTCAATATGATGGGCTAGTTTTAAGATAAAAACTTAAAAATGTCTATTTAGAAAAATTGTCGTATATATATTTGTATGGATGAATTTATTTTTCTAAGTATTATAAGAATATCCTAGTAATGATGCTTCAGGATTAATATATAGAGAATTAAAAATAAACCGAGAAGACATTCATGTATTCTCTGATGACCAAAAAATGATCGACACGTTTAATACGGGAGAGAACATCAACTTTCCAATATACTAGTGATATCAAAACTATAACCAATGAGTCTCGAGTGATTACTTTTAGATTTATTTATCGACAAGCTAATGCGTTTGCAAAATCGTTAGCTAAGCATTCGGCACACGAATTTAAAAACTTTTGTCACAGAATATTTTACAAAATGAGATGTTTGGTGTCAAAAAACAAAACGAGCTCAATCTTGAAAAGATATTCCGTGACAGTCACGAATCAAGACACATAAACGAACTATGAACTAACAAAACGAAGTAACGAGCAAAATGCAACTTTGAATTGTTTGTGCCCTTAGAAGTTGCAAATAATACAATGTAATATAACTAAGAAGATATGATAGAGATATACTTCTTTTATTATATCTATATTATTAAAACTGAAGTACAAATTAAGTTTGTTTGGAAACATGAACAGAAATTTAAAGAAAATGTTTGTTTGGAAATATGAATAGCAATTTTAAAAAAGGGATTTGTTTGAAAACACTAATAGCAGTATAAAAAAATATAATCTTATTTGGAAACATAGATACCAGCATATTAAGAAGAAAAAGGAATGGGTTTATATTATTAATAAAAATTGGAAGTCCATTATATTATGAAAAATTATCTATTTCACAACAAGAAAACGTGTCCATAACAACGAAGATTTACGACGAAAATATTTCGTCGTAAATTTACATGGTGTTTACAACGCAGTTACGAGGAGGCCAACTTTCGTCGTAAATGCCATGTAAATTTACGACGAAATATGTTCGTCGTAAATTCATGTAAGTTTACAACGAAAGTACGTGGAATGAGAAATACGTCGTAATCGTTACATCGACATTACAATGAAACATGTTACCGTTACATTTAGGTGAAAACGTGTATTCAATGTGCTTTAACTTACCTAATTTCGTCGTAAAGTCGTTGTAAATATTATGTTAAAACCATGAAAAAATCCATGTAAAACATTTCTTGTAAAATCTTTGTTATATTTCAACTACCCAACTCGAAAATTTCTCTATATATATGTCATTTCCCACAACTCTCTTCCTCACAACACACAAACGGAAAAAAAAATCCGAAAAAATCAGAAAAAAAAAGATTTCAAAAAAGAATCTAAGAAAAAAATGGCCGGTGGCGGTAGTATTTACGAGTTACGGAGTTAGATATATATTTGCACAAAGATTCCGACGGGAGGGTGACGAACGCATTTATGAGCGGGCTAGAGACATTCATGCACCAGGCGGGCTGTACACCGATCACGCAGGAAAGCGGTAAGATGTTCTTGCCCTGTCGGAAATGCAAGAATTCAAAATTTGCACGTAGTGAAACTGTATGGAAGCATTTAGTAAACAGAGGATTTACACCACAGTACTACATTTGGTATCAACATGGAGAGGGTTATGGGGGAAATGAAGCTAGTAGTAGTAATAATAATTTTGAGGATGCTCATCATAGTGAAGAACCGAATCATTTGCATAATGAATATAATTATCATCAAGATCAGGAGCAGATGGTAGATCATGATAGGGTTCAAGATATGATTAGTGATGCATTTTTAGAAACAACTACAACAATAGCTGATGGAACTGGAAATGTAGAAGAACCTAATTTGGATGCAAAAAGGTTTTATGAAATGCTAGATGCTGCAAATCAACCAATCTACACTGGTTGTAGAGAAGGTCTCTCTAAATTGTCTCTAGCAGCTAGGATGATGAATATTAAAACGGATCATAATTTACCTGAGAATTGCATGGATGCATGGGCGGAGTTGTTTAAAGAGTATTTGCCAGAAGACAACGTGTCTGCTGAATCTTATTATGAGATTCAGAAATTGGTTTATAGTCTTGGGTTGCCTTCGGAGATGATTGATGTTTGCATCGACAACTGCATGATCTACTGGAAAGAAGATGACAAGTTAGAAGAGTGTCGATTCTGAAAAAAACCACGATTCAAACTGCAAGGCCGTGGGAGGAATAGAGTACCGTACCAAAGAATGTGGTACCTACCAATTACAGACAGATTGAAAAGATTATATCAATCTGAGAGGACTGCTGCGTCGATGAGGTGGCATGCGGAACATGTCCAGAGAGATGGTGAGGTTGCACATCCATCAGATGCAAGAGCGTGGAAACATTTCAACAAGGTACACGCAGATTTTGCTACAAATATTCGGAATGTCTATCTTGGGTTATGCACCGATGGATTTAGTCCATTTGGAATGTCTGGTAGACAATATTCTTTGTGGCCAGTCATTCTTACGCCGTACAATTTACCGCCGGATATGTGCATGGAACAAGAATTTCTATTTTGACCATATTAATCCCTGGGCCGAAGCATCCAAAACGGTCTCTTGATGTTTTTCTTCAACCGTTGATAGAAGAGCTAAAGCAATTGTGGTCAGAAGGGGTGAGGACGTACGATTGTTCCTTGAAAAACAATTTTACGATGCGAGCAGTTCTGCTGTGGACGATAAGTGATTTCCCTGCTTATGGGATGTTGTCTTGCTGGACAACACATTGAAGATTATCTTGTCCATATTGTCTTGGATCGACGGATGCTTTTCAAATGAAGAATGGTAAGAAGAGTTGTTGGTTTGATTGTCATCGTCGCTTTCTTCCACTTGTCCATCCGTACAGAAGAAATAAGACATTGTTTCGGCACAAAAAAATTGTCAGAGACGGTCCTCATCCATATCTCACCGGCCAGCAGATCGAAGCAAACATTGATTATTACGGAGCTCAGGAAACAGTTAAGGTTGGAGGAAATTGGCATGTTCCTGGAAATATGCCTGATGGGTATGGTGTCTCTCACAATTGGCATAAGAAGAGTATATTTTGGGAGCTACCCTATTGGAAGGATCTTCTCTTACGCCACAATCTGGATGTCATGCATATTGAGAAGAACTTTTTTGAGAACATCATGAATACATTACTTAACGTCCCTGGGAAGACAAAAGATAACAAAAAGTCAAGGATGGACTTACCTGATATTTGCTCAAGAAGTGAGTTACATATCAAGAGCAATGGAAACGTTCCTGTTCCCATCTTCCGGTTGTCATCAGAAGCCAAAACAACCTTGTTTGACTGGGTTGCATCAGAAGTTAAGTTTTCTGATGGTTATGTTTCAAATCTGTCAAGATGTGTTGAACGAGGTCAAAAGTTCTCCGAAATGAAGAGTCATGATTGTCATGTGTTTATGCAACGACTACTTCCATTTGCTTTTGCCGAGCTCCTTCCAGCAAATGTACATGAAGCACTTGCAGGTAATTATAATTTTATAATATATATACATATGTTATGAAATGTTATTAATTTGATTACTTTTGCAATATACAGCCATCGGCGCATTTTTCAGAGATCTTAGCACACGTACGTTCAAGGAAGAAGTCATCGAACAACTTCATCAGAACATATTGATCATATTGTGCAACCTGGAGAAGATATTTCCTCCTTCATTTTTTGATGTCATGGAGCATCTAGTTGTCCACCTACCGTATGAAGCATTGCTTCGTGGACCTGTTCACAACGGATGGATGTATCCGTATGAGCGACAGATGAAACATTTGAAGGGGAAAGCAAGAAATCTTGCAAAGGTGGAAGGTTCAATAGTTGCGGGGAGTTTGACAGCTGAAACATCTAACTTCACATCATACTACTTTGCTCCAACTGTTCGTACGAGAAAAAGAGTTCTTAGAAGATATGATGATGGTGGAGTACCAACATCATATCCAATTGATGGTGTTCTTGACATTTTCTGCGAAATTGCACGGTTTGGTGGTAAAACGAAAGAAGTATGGTGGTCATGTGAAGAGGATAAACATAGTGCCCACACTTATATTCTGCTCAACTGCGAGGATGCAGTGACCCGTTACTTTGAAAGGTAAATATTTTTGTGAATGTTAATTATATGAATTGAAGTTTATTATGTATGACTTGATTATTTGTTTAATTTGCAGCATGTTTGTATCTCAAGTTGAAGAAGCAATACCAGGAATATCTGCAACTGATGTGGACACACGTAAAGATAATCACTTTGTCAAGTGGTTAAAATCACAGGTACGTAATATATCTCATAAATTGATTAATTAAGTAAGTGTTTTGATACTTCAATATTAATTAAGAATATCTGCTTTTTGCAAGTTGATTATGACGATCCTTATTATCCCGTATGGTTTCACGAATTGGTTCAAGGTCCAGTTGCAAAGGTCACCACATCACCTATGTATTTCACACGAGGATTTACCTTTCACACATACGAGTATGGGAGACATCGGGCAACGAGTAACTACGGAATATGTGTGAAAGGTGAACAAGACTTTTACGGGATCTTGCAGGAGATTATTGAAGTGGAATTTCCGGGGTTATTGAAGCTAAAAAGCGTCCACTTCAAATGTGAATGGTTCGATCCTGTTGTGAACCGAGGGATTCGGTATAACAAATTTGGTGTTGTGGATGTCAATTTTGGGAGAAGATACAACAAAGTTGAGCCTTTCATTTTAGCTTCACAAGCCGAGCAAGTTAGCTTCCTTCCTTATCCTCAGCTTCGAACTTCCGGGATAAACTGGTTAGCTGCTATCAAAATTACACCTCGTGGACGCATTGTCGCTGGAGAAGAACCGCCCTTGCAAGAAGAAAACGCTATCAATAAAGTTGAGGTACCAGAACAACCAACTGATGAAATCCTTTTGATCGACCCGTAAAACTTTCAATATGAAGATATTCCCGAAGATGCGACAGATGAAACACGTGAAGACGAGTTCGAGAGAAGCGACGATGATGATTGTAATGATAGTGATGAGAACGAAAACGATTTAGAGAGATGTAATATTGATGAGAACGAAAACGATTGAGAGTGATGTAATATATGTAACAAATGTTGTATTTCTCTATTGTAACGTATGTTTAAAAAAATATTGTTTTTTTACCATCTTAATGTATGTGTAACAAATGTTGTTTTATATAATATGTATTTCTTTAGTTTTTAAAAAATTATTTGGAGTTTTAGGGTTTTAGAGTTTAAGTTGGAGAAAGAGCAAGAAGTAGTAGAGAAGAAGATATGATGTTAGATGATATGTGACTTTGGGATTTCATTCTCGGTGTTTAGGGTTAAGCGTTGTAAAATCGTCGTAAATGGTTAAATCTATTCCATGTAACTTCGTCGTAAATGGAAAAAACGCGGGCCTGGTAACTTCGTCGTAAATGGAAAAACGCGGGCCTGGTAACTTCGTCGTAAACGGATGTTTCGACGTAATTTCGTCGTAAACCGAAAAACGCGGGTCTGGTAACTTCGTCGTAAATGGAAAAACGCGGGCCTGGTAACTTCGTCGTAATATTACGTTGCGTTTACGACAAAACGTTTTCTATATATTGAGACGCCGAGAACGAGGCTGCCTCGTTCATTCCTCCCAAACTCCTCTGCTCTCCCTCTAAGGTACACTCTCTTTCCTCGTTTTTTTTTTTAAAGTTAGTTTAGATGATTAATTAGTTAAGTAATTAGTTTAGGTGATTAGTTAGGTAATTAGTTTAGGTGATTAGTTAGATGACGGAATACTATAGTTTAGGTGATTAGTTAGGTAACGGAATAATTTTTTAATTATGTCGTCATAATTGATTAAATTTATTTTAATTTTTTTAGATGGCTCCTAGAAGGAAACCAGCAGCACCTACTTATGCCCAGTTGTTTGGCGATGGTTACGGTACATCTTCTTCCGGTCTATCGTCTTCCGATGCAGTTCCAGACTCTCAGACTTCTCAGAAAGTTTTTTCGAGTCCTCCTCTTCCACCGCATATGCCTCCACCTCCTCCTCCATCGGCTGCACCTCAGCCTATCCCAGAAGGTGCAGTTCATCCGGATTTGCGTGTGCCTTCATATGCTCCATTCGCGAGATATACAGTGGAGGATTTCCTTGCCCAGCCTGGACGGGAGGGTTTGGATGTTCTAGACCCCGATAGACCCCGAGGACCTTATTGGTAAGTTATTAATTTTTATTACATTAAAATTTAAATTATTTTTATTTTCTAACGGTTGAATTGTTTTTTTTTCAGGTTTGGGGCTAACAACCGTGTTAGCCGGAGCGTTTCGGCGACGATTAAGGGTTACTACGACGGGGCATATCCGAACTGGAGCAAGACACCAAATCACGTTAAGATCACGTGGTTTAAATGTTTTGCGGTAAGATTTTTAAATTTAATTAAATTTTCACTTTTAAATATATATATATATTTTTAATATTTATTATTAATTGTAATTTTCTCAAAATTTTTGTGTTTCAGCAAAAGTGGCATTGGTCTTTGGGAATCACCGAGAGGGTGAAGGTGGAATTCGTTGCAAAGGCAAAGATCCGCCTCTGCAACACAGTCTCCGATTGGAAGGACAAGTGGGAGATCTACGGGTATGAGGGAAAGCCCACTGAGCTCACGACGGATGTGTGGGATGGCCTCATCGCCTATTGGGAGCACTCCTCTTCGATCAAAAATGCCAATTCGTGCTCGGCTTCTCGAAGGACGAAGGATAAAGATGGTCATTTGCCCATGCTTCACAGAACCGGACAGAAACCTCATGCAGGAGTCCGTCTAGAAGCTGTAAGTTTTGTTTTAAATATATGTTTTAAATATTTAATTAATATAATTTTTAATATTTAACTAACTTTTTTTGTTTTTTTGTAGTTCGAGAAGACGTGAGTCTTACCATCTCTGTCTGACCTATTCAAGATGACTCACGCCACATCCGACGGAGTTTTTGTGGATCCTGCATCTGAGAAACTCTTCCAAGCAGTGGCTGGTCGGATTGAAGAACGGGAGACGCAACTAACCCATGAGTCTCCCGATGGATTACCAGTCACATTGTCCACCGAAGAGGCCGACAGAATCTTCGAAGAGGTACAACTTAAAATTTTTGTTTACATTATTTTAAATATTTTAACATAATTAACTATATTAATATATGTTTTGATTTTATAGGTGGCTTCTAAAAAGAAGGGACGGATAGTCGGTATAGGCTCTGTTAACGAAGTTGCAAGGGCAACTTCGTCATACACATCGAGACGGGATGAAGAGACTGCTCAGATGAAGGCTCGAATGGATAGCCAACAGGTTTGTTTAGACTCTCTTGAGGATTTGCTAGACGTGATGGCCGTGGGAAACCCGGTTATGCAAAGAATGTTGAGTGAGAGACGAGCCGCTCTTCAGTTGCCAGTACGAGATCTCCAAGAGTCCGATCCAACCCGTCAACAGCCGAGCAACCCCACCAACTACTTCGAGGATATGTAGTTTTTTTATATATTTCTGTTTGTATTATGAATTTAAATATTATCGTATGACTTTTAAATGCCTTTTTAAAATATGTTTTTCAATTTCATATTTCGTTTTAAAATTTTTTTTTTTTTTAATTCTGAATATTAAATATAAATTAAAATTTATTATATACTAATTAATAATAATATAATAAGAATCGATGTAAACTCCTCGTAAACATTACATGGAGTTTACATCGAATGTTTACGAGTGATTAACATCGAAAGATTTACGAGGGTTTTACATCGAAATGTTTACGAGTGATTTACAACGAAAGTATTTACGTGTGCTTTACATCGAAATCATTACGTGGGCTTTACCACAAAATCTTATGTGTCGTTTACGACGAATTCTTTCCCTGCGCTTTACGAGGAATATATTTCGTCGTAAACGTAACGAGTCGTTTACGATGAAACCTCCGTTACGACGGACGTTTAACAACGAAACATCTTTCGAGGTTAATTCGTCGTAACAACCCGTTTACGACGAATTTACAACGAATAGTGCCCTAGTAAAAAATATGTTTTCTTGTAGTGTTTTGATCATCTTTAAAATATACAAAAACTTAACTAATCTAATTACCTAAAAACATTTTTTGTCTAAAATATTCATAATTTTTTTTTTTAACTTTATATACATATTTCAAATCAAAATAATAATTTAAATTTGATTTATATCAAAATTTTATTTAAAATATGCATATATTCAAAAATTTAATTTTACTAAAGTATTTTCCAATAACCATAATCAAAAAAATGTTTTCAATATATATAAGAAAAATACAATAAAAAGCTCAATTTCATATACCAACTTAAATTATAGTGTTTATATTTCACATTAAAATTTTAAAATATAATATATGTGATTATTTATATGATGGTACATATAAAATACTATTAATTATATAATTACTTATATGATGGTACGTAAAAAATATGATTAATTATACGATGACATATATACGATATATAATAGTGACTAGGAGTGGACATTCGGGTATCCATTCGGGTTCAGTTCGGGTCTGTTTGGGTTTCGGGTTTCGGGTTTCTGGGGTCAAAGATTTCAGCCCCAGTCAGATATTTTTAAATTTCGGTTTGAACTCTATTTGGATCTGTACGGGTTCAGTTCGGGTTAGAATAACCTATTTAAATTATTTTTAAAATTTTAAAATTCATTATATACTTTAAATTTCTCAAAATCGATAAAAATAATATATTACATATAAATTTGAATAACATATGTTAGAATACCTAAACTTAATATATAAATTGGGTTGGTTTAAATATTTGGATTGAGAATCAATAATTATTTTAGGTATTTTTGGTGTTTTGAGTATACTTAAACTATTGTAGATATTTACTTTTGAATATTTGTATATATTTTCAAATATTTAAACCAACTAAAAAGTATCATATATATATTCTGGATGTTTTTATATACATTAAATCTAAAAATAATTAATATATAAAAGTATATAAATCTTTTTTGGATAAATTTCGGTATCCGAAATACATCAGTTCGGATCGGATTCGGTTATCTAAATATCAAAATTTTGAATAATTTGGATATGTAATCAATTTCGGTTCGGGTTTAATACTACTCTTTCGGATCGGAATCAGTTCGGTTCTTCAGATTTGAATTTTTTATCCAGTCCTAATATTAACATATTTTTGAAAACTACATCCGCGCGGATCAAAATCTAGTTATATATTATAACACTATCGTAGATTAGTCCAAAAATAAATGTTCAGTATAATACTTGATAAGGGAAGACTAGACTAGACGAGATAAACTTAGGTGCTGTTTGTTTGCTCACCCAGATGGAAGATGCAAATCGATGTTCGTTTTGTACATTATAATGTTGCATCCAGATAGATTATATTTTTCCGTCAAATTTGCAAAAACGCACTTTTTCGTCAAAACACATTTTCCGTCAAAAAGTATTTCCCGCCAAAACCGCAAAAAGGCAAGTTTTCTGCCAAAACCGCAAAAAAACGTACGCTAAAATCGGAAAAACGCATTTTTCGTCAAAACACATTTTTCCGCAAAAACCGAAAACATTATTTTTCTCCAAAACCGTAAAAATGCTATTTTCCCGCCAAAAATTTTAAAAATATATTTTTAATCATTTTATTAATAAGTCCACCTGGAAGAAGATGCAACTTAAAAAATAAAAAGCAAACGAACATAATTGCATTCAGATGATTCATCTGGATGCATAGATGAAATGAAAAAATGAAAAATACCCAGATGAAACATTTTGGATAAGGCATCTGCATCTTCCAGATGTACGAGCTAACACGACCTTCCATGTGTTGGATTTCTACGATAAATCTCTTGTGGTCCGTCTCTCCTGTGACCGCAACATATTGCACTTAACCACGTGATTTTTTATTACCAATCAATTGATTGCGTTCGGTATACAAAATCCTCATATGTATGCTAAACAAAGCATTTAAATCTTACAGCTGTCTCCATATGTTGGCCCTACATTTTAGACCAAAGTTCAGTATATTTCCAAGACTATAAAACCACTATGTTCATACATCATAGTGGCCATGTTGTGGACCATCTGAGGTTGAACTTAGGTCTAGACGACCATGAGTCAAATTTATCTGTCAGTACAAGAAACAGATTGTATGAGATCTAAATTAATTCGTTAGCAGCAGTAATATATATTTGATATTTGTGAGATGTATGAACACCATGGTTGCCTAGTGACTGAGTAACTCCGATTCAAAAAAATCACATGGTTCATTCTGGGAGTTGAGTCACAAGACTATGTAGAACCTACGATCATTATGTTAAAACATTTGAATGAGGCCCCCAGTTTATGGATCCCCCAATCCCTGAAAAGTTAATCAAAAAAATGAGCTTATATATATGCATGGTCGTAAAAGTATAACGTTTAAGTACATGACCCAAACAACAACATCCAATTTTCCTAGACTTCTTTTTTTTTGAGAAGTTGGACTGTAGTCAAAATGTGTTGTATTCAATTATTATAAATTTGTTCGTAAGAAATTGTAAAACTTATGTATTAATTTGTAAATAATTTTATTTTAATTTGGGTTTCTAATATCTTAGGTCGTGGAAACACCGTATCCTATAGTGGTTAAGGTTTAAAACTTTCTACACCCAAGTTCGGGGTTCGAATTTCAAACTATGTAATTTTTTGCAGATTGCACATTATAAGAGGTCCATATTTCAATTTTTAGAGAAAACGATTTATAAAAACAATTATGCAGACTACGAAAAAAGGTTTACAAGAGGTCTTCAACATGGTGCAAGTAAATCCGGTCAGGCGTGTATCTTCATAGTATAGTTCAGGTGATGCTGTTAGGCATATATTATCATAAAACAGGTAGTATTATCAGTTGTCGAATCGTCTATGTAAAAAAAGATCTTAGGCCCGAATTCGTAACTATCTACAATCTTTTAAAGAAAATTGTAAAACAGCGTATTTAAAAGATTGTAAAACAGCGTACCAATGTAATTCACGTTTTCAACCTAATAAAAGTAATTAACATGTTGAAAGTTATAAATATAGCACCAAAAGCTATCCCAGCTAAGGAAGACACTTTAAAAATATCCCCACTATTGTGTATCAAATTAATCTCATTACAAACCAAAGCAAACACATCTTTCACATTTTTTTTGTCATCAATATTATTTTCATCTGAAATAATATTTTAATATCAAGAAAACATTGATTATTTCAGAATACATACATACATATATATATATATATATATATATATATATATATATATAAGAATTTTGATAGTTGATGAGCTGTCGTCGGGTGCCTGTCGTTTCGTCTGTTCTTTGCTTCTATAGTAGCAAGATGTATTGGTTCCTTCCCCGATCTATGGAAATACATATTCAATAAACGTACCAAACGGCCGCAATGGGTTACTCGCTTTTTGCACACTCTCAGGCTTCTCCACCGTCTTGGCTCTCGCATATTGTCAAATAAACTATAAGTTTCATCTTTTTACAAACCATGGATCCCAAAACTCCAAATCTCCTAGATCTAGTTAGAAATTCAAATTCATAATGTCTCCTTCTAAATTATTTTCATTTTGATATTTTTAATGTGAAAAAGAAGTTGATTACATATACGCCCTAACAAAATCATCTATATTACATACAAGGCCTGAATATTATCTGCCCACCAACGACCCGTCTGATCTAACCGGGTATGCAAAAATAAGTTAATTACATATCTAACCAGGTATGTAAAAACCCTTATCTCAAAAATTATTTCTTCTTCAAGTTGTTCTATTCATGAAACTAAGGAGGACTAGCAACGAGAACTCAAAAAGGAATTACGAGGTGTCTCTACTCTTAGTCATCTCGATTTCGATTTGGTTAAGATATCTCCTCTTATTCATCTGGATTTCAGTTTGGTGGAGAAATGATGAATGCATGTCGATTTGTGTATCTCATACGAATGTGTAGCTGATTGGTTCATTAATTTGTGTCAGCAAAAGAGAGAGTAAAGCTGGCAACTGTCGATTTGACTGCTTCAACTGAAGAAGAAGGCAATGTGAACTCAGTTGAAGAAGAAGACGTGAACTTTGAGAAGAATTTAAGGAACTCAGGTGAAGAAGATGGCGAGAGGGGATCTTAGGAGAACTCGGGACCAAAGACTCGTATTGGTGGGGAAGTCCAGTCGAATGAAGAATGTGGTAGGGATGAGGGAAGTGAGAAAGATGGAAGTACCTGCTGAACTGAAAGCGATGGTATCAACACAACATTAGCTAAAACTAGTCTGTTTTTATGTACTATTGTTATAACTAGTAAAACTTTGAGGCAGATGAATGGGATGGATTGTAGACGTCACAAAGCTCTATGGACAAGAGCTGTGATAAGTTAGGTTGCTCAAGAGCTGCTTTTCACAACACTTTGAAAACTTAGAACACAAATGTTTTGCAAACAGCAAAAAAAAAATTCTATTCATAAAATTCAAGGGTGATTTACAATGGTACAAATGACTAGAGATTTATAGGCTCGATTCTGAACAAGACCAAACAGTCATAAACATTAAAAAGGAAACAAATAACTTGCAAATAAAGAAGCCTCGAGTCTTCAGTGGAGATGATTTTAGATGGAATATGAACATTGGAGGTGATTTGCTTGGCCATAAAGGGGAAATTTGATTCTTCTCAAACCTGGATGGCCATAAAAGGGAAATTTGATTCTTCTCAAACCTGGACGGTTTGAGGGGAAATATAATCTTTCATCGAATCTTATTGATGGTTTGATATGTGCTGATCTCGTGCACAAATAGTTTAGGAAGTTTTTGCCGGAGTTTGAATTCCAAAGACTCCAAATAAGGTAAGTTGGAGTGAAAAAGTATTCTCCTAATCCTTTCGGTGCTGCCGCATGTTAGAACGTCTATAATACCTTATGGATGGTTTAGTATCTCTCATGGCTTTCATAAATAGGTTTGGGTCGAACAAATTTTAAGGAGTTGAAGACTTTCCATAAATGATGTCGGTTTGACCCATTTTAATAAAACCGTCCTTAATGGATCGGGATCTGGGCTTGGTTCTTCTTTCTATGGAATCTTAAAAGTCTCTCCTAGATGGAAAAAGTTGCTTTGGTTGAAGATCATTCGTGTTCGGACTTGTATGGACTGAATTGTTGGAGATATGGCCCCATTGAATGCTGAGAAGATGACCTGACTTATAAATTCATAGCTTATTGGTCTGTGAATCTTTTCTGGTGATTCTAATTCCTGGTGATTCAGTTCTGAGTTGGTTGTCTTTCCCAAAAGTCCTTCTGGTTGTCGCTCCTTGGAAAGAACATCTGTCCCTGTTACTCCTAGGTGGCCGGTGTGGACGGTTTGGTGAGGTCAAACCACACTGATTTGAGGGCCGTTTCATTTTTCCCTTGAAGGTTTAAGAAAAACCAACTTTCCCTTTTACGGCCATCACCTCCAACGTCCATATTGTATCCAAGATCATTTTCATTGAAGACTTTGAAAGTTATTTGTTTCCCTTTTATTGTTTATGGCCGTTTGTTCTTGTCCAGAGTCGAGCCTATAAAGCTCCAGTCGTTTGTACCATTTTAAATCACCCTTGAATTTTATGAATGAAAATGTTGTTTTTTTCCTTTTGCAAAAAATTGTGTTTTAAGTCTTTAGAATGTTGTGAGAAACAATTCTTGGACAACTTGACTTATCAAACCTCCTGTCCATATATATTTGCGGCGTTCTCATTCCATCCAATCCATCCCATTCACCGGTCAAGATTGAGAGTGTTAAATAACCAGCAAACTTAGCTCCATCTCGATCAGCTTCAATCCATCAATTGATCAGGCGGAGAGTGTTACACCACTAGAAGCCTGATTTTATCATATCCTCTCGGTTAATTCATTGGTCTTGTTTTATCATTCATTATCATCTCATTTCATTTTGTGCATTTGTTTTAAGCTTACCACTCTGATTCCAGTCATATTGCCCACTCGGTCACATCTCTGGTCGACCTGATCGGAATCTACATTGTCCATCTGGACGACCAGTCTCCGGCTTGAAGGAGAAGAAAAGCTGAGGGAAATGTTGACATATTAAAATTCTCGTCTTGTTTTCGAAAGTTAGTTTGTATGGGTGTATATTTTTTAGAGAGCTTTGTATTGGTTTCTTTGGAGAGAGAACTTGTGTACATCTGATTCCTTATTTCTTGTTACTCTACTTTAAATCATTGTGTTACTATTCGATTGTATGTTGAGTTTGCTGATATCTGGGATATGATATATATAAAGGGAACAATCTTTAGCATAATTAATCCAACACACCAACCGGAACTCATCTCCCACGGGAAAGAACACACAATGAGCAAGAACACAAGACAAGAGAGCATTAAAGATTCCTACCACTTAATAAAATAAAAACAAAGAACACTTTGGTACTTTGATGAGTCTCGTTAATCACATAAGGCGTCTGCAGAGAGTGACACCATCACCAATGGAGACTTGAGAGATCTCGATGTGAGGATCAGAAGCGAGCTGCTTGTTCAACTCCATGAGGGCTTTTCTGCACACCCTCAAGTGCTCTGGCACATCCTCCTCTTCCTCAGCCACATACCCAAACCACAATGTGTTATCAAAAGCTATTATCCCCCCAATCTTCACCAGCTTCATTAGTCTCTCGTATGCATTGGCATAGTTTGTCTTATTAGCATCAACAAATGCGAAATCGAACTCCGGTCTTGGATTCTTCTGTGGGTCCACCATCATGCATGAACCAATGTCATCATCATACAAAATATGACAAAAAAAATAATTGCTAATGGTAATATAACAACATGAATGAGATTACGTACGTTCAACATCTTGTCTAAGGCCTGAAGACCATCGGATTGGATGAAATTGATTTTGTGATCAACACCTGCATTCTTGATGAACTCTAGACCCAACTCATAAGCTTCTTTATCAATGTCTATTGCAGTAATCTGTATATATTATATCCAAAGAGTTCATAGATATTAGTAGTTGTTATCATATTTACTTATTTGGATTTTGTTTTGGAAAGTAGATTAGTGTTTCAAACATATACACGGCCATCTTCAGGCAATGCGAGGGCAGTCGTGAGCAACGAATACCCCGTGAAAACACCGAGTTCTAGCGTATCTTTGGCATTCATCATTTTTATAAGCATCGATAAAAAGTGCCCCTCATCAACTGGTACCTTCATCTCGCTTCTACACATATAAACGCATATAGTTTTTGTTTGTTAATTCTTGAGTTGATTCATTTTATGTACTTCGATCTAAGCAATATTGTTTTCTTTTTGGTAACTGATGTTAGCAATATACAGTAGAACATCTATAAATTAATACTCGATAAATTAATAATCTCTATAAATTAATAAATTTTGTTGGTCCCAACTTGGACCGATTCAAAATTTGACACAAATCGATAAAATAATAAGATAATAATTTTTAGAAAATTCTATGGAAATATAAGGTCCCATTAAAAATATAAATTAATAATTTATATGTATATATATTTTATATAAGTAAGAACCAATTGTTATATTGTTTGTTTTATATTCACAATGGAATTATCTTTATATTTTCTTAACACTTAATATATTTTGATGAGATTTAGTAATATTATATCTAAAACCACATTTGAGTTCTATGCAATATATATTATATACACCAACTAATATAATAAAATTAATATAAATGTCAAATTTCAAAAAATAACAATTAATGTCTATACACTAAAATCAAATATTTTTCTTATCTTAGAATAAATATATCTTAAAATAAAAAATTTAAATAAAAAAAACTTTTGTAAATTAATATCTCTATAAATTAATAAAATTTTAAAGTCCTAACATTATTAATTTATAGAAGTTCTACTGTAGTTGAATCAGGTAATTATTGTTTGTTTGTATTCAAATGGAACTACAATCTTTATTAGAGAATAATAAATTGGTGAAAAAACTCATTAATATTAAAGTAATAATTTCCAAATCAAATTTAGTATTAAAATAAAATCAACTATGAGAGTTTGAAAAATGTCAAATGTTTTTTTTAAATAGTGAATAAAAGATTCTCACACTTGTTTTTATTTTTATTCATGAGAGAATCTCTTGAAATACTTCAAATATAAATGCTCAAATTTATTTTAAGCACATAATTGGTCAAAATAGCTAGTTGCCTCTATATTTGGGAAAATAAATTCTTACAAAAAATTGAAAATGTTTTAATGTTTCGAAAGTTTGAAGGTACACGTTGCGACATGTTATGGATAAGGATTTTAACGTTATAAAACTTGAAATTGTTAGAAAGAATAAGGGTGTATGATCATATGTTCAGATTCTGAACCAAAGCACTAGTTGTAGAGTCTCACAAAATACTAGCTCAAAGTCAATAAAGGTCAATGAAGCATACAAGGGAGGTTGTAGCCAGACTTACAAATTGCCATACTTGTGGACCGTAGCTTCTCGTAGTTTCTTGAGCTCCTCATGCTCTCTTGGATATGCCGTCGTATCAAAGATGTACTGTTTCACATATCGCAAGTTATAATTCACAACCATAGCCGTATAATACAACATCAACCCTAATCATTAAATGACAAAAAGCTTTTTCTCATCGGACAAAAAAGTTAAGTTCTGCAGATCAAGCAAGAATTTAAGTTCTAACAAAATTAAGTAAGCAATATTTACAGGGATTAATGAAAATACGATACCTTTTGAAGAGCCACGCTCTTGAGAATTCCTTTGGTCGGAATCAAATTTTCCATAGCTCGCTCTATCGTGTGCTGCCTTGAACTTCGAAAGCTTTGTGGTGCCTATGATATATATAACTCTAGTACTTTCCTTTCTTGTTTTTACAGTCTCTTTACAATAAAAGTCATAAAGTTATACTTTATGAACAAAAAATATAATTTTGTGACAAAAAAGTATAATTTGTGACTTTAATTTAAAGAGAATCTCAAAACCTGATACGCAAGGTTAGTGGCATAATCATGATATCAATAATTGGCACCACCCTGTGATTAGTATATGATGGATATGATATTCAAAGAAAAAATCTAATGCTCGGTGAGAAAACTCTCCCAGCCACGGGTTTCGAGGTGAGCAACGGTCGAGAACCAACGGGTAATAGGGTGAAAGTGACCTCTCACTTGTTTACCAAGAAAGAAAAGTTACCATTGGTCTCTCTCCTTCAACTTTCGAAAACCCTATTTTCTAACCCAAAGAAGCATCCTCCACACCTCTTCTTCACCATCAAAGCCTCTTAGTTCCGCAGATCTCTACAGTTTTTACTGATTTCTCACGAGAAACCGGTGAAGATAGTACTACCAAAGCACTCATCCTCAATCTCCACCCTTTTTCAAATTCCCAACGGTTTTTCACTCCTCTTAGCGATTTCTGTTTCTTCAAAACTGGTTGTTCGGAGTAGACTTGCCTACTCCTCCAACAAACGGTTGTTTGTGAAGCTTACAGATTTCTGAGAAACCTAAGAACAATGGCGCCAAGATTTACGGCTGCAGAAAAAGGGAAAAATCAAATGTGTGAACCCTCACAAGACAACATCAAGAGAATCAAGGCTCCTAGTCTAGACAACTCAACCCTCATAAGAGACAATGCTCTTACCCTCATAGGAAGGCTCACCAACCCCCATGAACAAAGAATCGGGGCCCTAATCCCTGCACTTCAACGCAAATAGAATCTGCAAGGTAGAGCAGAGGGCTCAGACTTGGGAAATAATTGTTTTCAGTTCAGGTTTGAAAGAGAAGATGACCTAAGAAGGGTGCTCGATAATAGACCGTACCATTTTACATACTGGATGGTCATCCTCCAAAGGTGGGAGCCTGTCATCTCCACCTCCTTCCCGTCTCTAATCCCCTTCTGGATCCGGATTAAAGGTTTGCCCCTCCACTACTGGCACGAGGATATGGTGTGTAGAGTAGGCCAGGAGTTAGGCACACTTGAGAACCATGAGCTTACAAGAACGACATCACGAGTTAGAGTCCTCTTGGATGGATTAAAACCCTTGGTTAAGGAATCCATAGTGGAATTTGGCTCTGGAGAATAAAGCATCATCACCTTGGAGTATGAGAAGTTGGAGATGCACTGCACATTCTGCTTCTCCCTCTGCCATCTGAGGAAGCATTGCCCAAAGAAACTGGAGGCAGAGAAGCCTAAGCATGCAGACTACAGCCCAAGGGCTACGCGGGAGCTGGAAGATAGGAGACCACGTGAAATACCAGTCTCTTCACAAAAAAAAACAGATCGAGAGGCCAGGAACACTCCTATGCTGCAAACCAATACCTCACAAAGTCTTCTTCGGCTGCTCTCCAATCAAGAGGAAGACAAGGAGCAATCAGTTCTACAGCGCCATTTTTCAATGAAAGAGTTGATCGCCATGGAAACTCTTTTGGAGATAGGGTGGGTACAAAGCAAACCCGCAACCCACCACCTAAAAATGCAACGAACCTCTTTGGAGCCTCGCTTCCCAAAACCAAAGATGATGGACAACAGAGGAAGTTTCAACCATATGCGTCCCCTCCCTACACACAATCAAGAGATACCAGCATATCGCTGCAAAGAGGCAGAGACCTCTTCCCTCGTAGAAGTGAGGGCCAATGGAGACCAAAACGCACTGCTGAACTTGAAGCTCCCCCTGAAACAGAGAAAGTAAAAAGTCCTCACAAAGGAGAAGACGATAATCAAGCTATAACAGTACAACCAGAAGTTACAGAGACTCAAATAATAGCCAGGGAGGCCATCATGGAAGAGTTTTACGAAGTAACAAGGCAGTATCTCAGTTGCGCAGACCCTGTTGAGGCTGCTGCGAGAAGACAGAGAGTCCTCTATAGTGATGCTAACGGCTTGATGGAAGCAACTGCAGCCTCCATTATGGCAAACTTACTGTCTCTGCAAACTCAGCACACTCTTTCTAGAATTAATGCTAGTAATCCAACCACTCCTCCTCCACTGCAAGATGCACCGTTCCACACTCTTTTGTACCCAGACCCCACAGCTCTGAATAGCCCCCAAGTGGAAGTGGAAGAAGATACAAGGGTGGACCCGTCCTACAACGATGCCCCCCCCCCCAAGTAGACCCCTCAAGAAGCGCAGGAAGGGGTGGAACTGCAAGGATAAAATTTGTTATTGTTAGCCCACTCATCGAAGGTAATGAGTCTCCAACTGAACAGAAAAGCCCACTGGAACTTACAGAGGAACACGAAACCCTTCAAGAATTTCAAAATAAGGTAAAAAAAGGACCAGAAGAGCATCACGGGTTAAGTCACTAAGATCTAGTCCTAATATACTCAGAGGAGCAAGTTCTAAGAAGAGAAAGATCTCATAAATCCAAAACTCACCAAAGGGCACGGTTTCAGCTGAGAGAGCTTCTAAAAAAGGAAATAAGATGGCTAAGAAAAGTACTGATGAGGCAGGTCCGTCTCGCACCACAAAGAACCCTCATATCCAACTGATCCCAACAACGATAAGGAAGAATTCGGATTTTCGGCCTCTTCATCTTCAGGCTCCTTAGTCTTTCTCAGCTGGAATTGTTGTGGTTTGGGGAACCCCATAACAGTCCAGCGCCTTCGTGAGCTCCAGAGGAGGAAAGACCCGGATATTACCTTCCTCATGGAGACGAAAAACCCCACGGAGATGGTCACCAAAGAGCTCCATTGGCTACAGATGAATAACTGCTACTCGGTGGCACCGCATAGTCCAGGAGGAGGGGGTCTCTTCCTTTCCTGGAAAAAAGATATAACTCTGAATGTTATCTCCTCATCAGATAACTACATGGATACAATCATAAGCCACAAGGGTAACACTTTCCACACAACCTTTGTGTATGGAGAACCAGACCAAACAAAAAGGCAGAGAGTCTGGAATGAACTTTCAGCCCTGCATACACAAGGTCCCTGGTTCCTAACAGGAGACTTTAATGAGATTGTGGACAATAGTGAAAAGAGTGGAGGCCCAGAAAGAGCGAAGGGTACTTTTTGCGCCTTCAGATCCTTTCTCTCTCAAAATGATCATTTTGACCTCAAGTTCTCTGGAAGCTATCTCTCTTGGAGGGGAAAGAGACATACGCACTTGGTTCTTTGTAGACTGGATAGAGCAGTCAGTAACAGCGAGTGGATGGATCTGTTCCCTTCTTGTAGAAGCCAGTACCTCAAATTTGAGGGATCCGACCATAGACCACTAGTCTCCTACCTAGATACATCAAGGAAAAAAGGTCTGAATCTTTAGATTTAATAGACGCCTGAGGGACAATCTTGAGATCAAAGAACTAGTAAAAGAGGTGTGGAATAGCTCAGTGGACCTACCAGTGGAAGACAGACTCTCCCTATGCCGACATGCGATATGCAAATGGTGTAAAGCTTTCCATGAAAATAGCAAAAAGGCTCTGGAAGAAGTGCGGGAAAAGTTGGATGCTGCTCTCTCGGACCTGATACCAAATGAAACCTTGATTCATGAGCTAAACCTCCGACTACTCTATTTGTATAAAGAGGAAGAGGATTTCTGGAAACAGAGAAGTAGACAACTCTGGTTATCTTTGGGAGACTCAAATACAGGGTATTTCCACGCTATAGCAAAGGGAAGAACAGCAAAAAATAGATTTTCAGTGATCACTAACAAAGAAGGCAAACCTGTGTTTAAAGAGGAGGAAATCTCTTCAGTCATCGCCTCGTTCTACTCTGAGCTTTTCCAATCCTCAAATTTTGATGGGATACAAACTGTCATCAACGCTGTTCACCCATGTATCATGGAACAACAAAACATTAAACTCACCCTGATACCACAGGCAGAGGAAATTAAGGAAGCAACCTTCGCAATTAACGCTGACAAAGGCCCTGGCCCTGATGGTTTCTTAGCAGCCTTTTTTCACTCCAACTGGGAGGTAATAGGACCAGCAATGATAAGAGAAATCCAACTGTTCTTTACCTCAGGTGAGATAGCACTTAATATAAACAAGACTCATGTGAGATTGATCCCTAAGGTAACAGGAGCAGCAAGAGTAGAAGACTATAGATCAATAGCTCTTTGCAACATTTACTACAAGATTATCTCAAAGCTCCTTTCTCTCAGATTAAAGACAGTCCTAGACTCAATCATTTCAGAGAACCAATCGGCTTTCATCCCTGGAAGAGCTATTGCTGAAAATGTTCTCATCACACACGAAATCCTACACTATCTAAAAACGTCAAAAGCAGAGAAGAGGTGTACAATGGCAATGAAGACAGACATGTCAAAAGCCTATGATTGTTTGGAATGGAGGTTCATCGAATCGGTGATTCAAAGATTAGGTTTTAATGCTATATGGACAGGGTGGATGATGCAATGTATAACCACCGTCTCCTACTCTTACCTAATCAATGACACAGTCTATGGGAATGTGAAACCATACCTAGGCATAAGACAGGGAGACCCGTTGTCTCCATACGTCTTTATCCTCTGCAGTGAGGTCCTTTCTGGAATGTGCAAGAAAGCAGGACGAAACGGCTCACTTCAAGGAGTACGAGTGGCACAAGGCTGCCCACGAGTTAATCATCTGCTTTTTGCAGATGATACGATGTTTTTCACTCAGGCGTCACAAAAGAGCTGTGAGGCTTTGCTCAGGATTCTCAAGGACTATGAGAAAGCGCCAGGACAGATGATCAACAAGTCAAAATCCTCCATCACTTTCTCAAGCAAAACGCCAGCTGCAGTTAGAGAAAATGTAAAATTACTCTTGGAGATCTCGGAAGAAGGAGGCCTAGGCAAGTATTTAGGACTCCCTGAGCATTTTGGTCGTAGGAAAAAAGATTGGTTTACCTTAATAGTGGAACGCATAAGACAGAAGGCTGTAAGCTGGTCCTCCAAACGTCTTTCGCGAGCAGACAAGCTCACGATGCTGAAAGCTGTCCTTAGTGCAATCCCTACATATACGAGACATGCTTCCTCCTCCCTGTGAGCCTCTGCAAGAGAATTCAATCAGCGTTAACAAGGTTTTAGTGGGATAACAGTGATCGGAAAAAGAAGATTTGTTGGGTTGCTTGGGATAGATTGACTCAACCAAAAGCGCTGGGAGGGCTGGGACTTAGAGATATACAACGTTTTAACCAAGCACTTCTAGCTAAATTGGCATGGTGAGTCATCACGGTACCCAACAGTTTGCTTGCTCGAATCCTAAAAGGAAAATACTATCACAGGAAAAACTTCCTAGAACTTCCTAGAGGTTGAAGCAAACCAAAATATCTCTCATGGGTGGAGGGGTATTCTACATGGAAGAGGCCTCCGAAAGACTAACCTGGGGGAAGGCTATAGGTAATGGGCAAACTACAAGACTATGGAAGGATTCTTGGATCTCCCTAGAAAACAACCTAAAGCCTATGGGTCCTGTTCAGGAAGCAGCACTTGACCTAACAGTTGCAGACCTGCTCACATCGGATTTGCAATGGAATAAACAGAGAATAGAAAAATTGTTACCGCTTTTCGTTGATGAGATACAGTGTTTGCAACCGAGCTTGAGAGGGTTGGAAGACTCCTTCATCTGGCAGAATACCAAATCTGGAGTTTACTCGACCAAATCAGGCTACTATGTAGCGTCTCTACCTACTACAAATACACCAATTGGTATTCCAGATACAGCTTTCAGTTGGATAAAAGATGTTTGGGCTGGGAAATTTTCACCAAATGTGAGAGCATTCATGTGGTCACTGATTCATAATGCACTTCCACTTGGGAAAAACCTGCAGGTTAGAGGCAACCTATCAGCGGCTGCTTGTATTAGATGCAAAGAGGAAGAGACAGCAGTCCATTGTTTCTTTACTTGCCCTTTCGCTGAAAATGTCTGGAGTTTGATTCCGCTACTCAGAGCAGTCCACATAGCTGCCAATGCCTCGCTCCAAGAGATCGTGGTTCAATTCAGGACTGTAGTGTGCCTCCCTTTAGTAGGTATCTCACATAATATCCTCCCTTGGATCCTTTGGGCAATTTGGACGTCTCGCAACATTCTCTTGTTTGAAAACCGCTACATATCACCTGAAGAGACAGCAAGTAGAGGTTTGAGTTTAGCTAGAGAATGGACACAAGCACAAGTATCGACCAAGCAATCTACTACAGTACCTTCGAGCAGTAGAGAACGCTCAGGACAAGAAAGAGAAGCTAGTACTCCCGGAAACCTAATCAATTGCTTGACCGACGCGGCTTGGGATAAGATGGGGAAGAACGCAGGCTTCGGATGGGTCTTCGAAGGACAATCTCTGGAATCTCCGATCCATGGATCAATGGGACAAAGCTTCATCGGCTCTCCACTCATTGCAGAAGCAATTGCGATGCGATCTACTCTGTGCTTGGCGCTAACTCTAGGCTTCTCAACGCTTAGGGTTTCCTCCGACAACTCAACGCTCATCGGAGCAATTTCTGGCAACATTCAGTCAAAAGAAATCATCGGTATAGTCTCAGACATCCGCTCGATTTCCTCTGGATTTGCATCAATCGGATTCTCTCGTCTCCATAGATCAAAGAACACTGTTGCTCATAGTTTAGCAAAGAAGGCTCTTAACGTCTTTTCTTCTTCTGTGTAATGAACCCTGGGCTTGGGCCAATGTTTTGGGTCTTTTCCCTCTTTTGTTTCTTATTAATGAAAAGTTCTGTGACAAAAAAAAAGATATGATATTCAAAAATATATTAAAATATCCACGTTGATGGGATTTGATATTATTAAAGTACATAATTTTCAATTCAAAATTAATTAATAATAAATTAATCGGTTTATTATCCATATTTATATACTAGGGATTTTCCTTCCTATGTAACAAAATCGTGGCATAGTGAGACTGGAAAAATCTTAGATGTCATTAACTTATGTGGATTGGTTCCAAACGCAATGAGCTATACAAGTCTGATGAATGCATATGCTTGCTGTGGAAATACTGAAAATGTAGATAAATGGCGATAGGATGAAAGCAAAAAAAATTCCACCAACCAATTGCACATACTCGGTGATTATTAAAAGACTTTGCGTATGCCGTGAACTCGAAGTGACGCGTGATCCTTAGAAAATACACTCACACACATGTAAATCATCCATTTCTCTTTTCACTTATGCTATTTTTCTCTCTCTTGGATTAGAGGGGTCTATGCACACAACATTTGAAAAACATTTAGTCTACATATGGGCGCATAAAAATTAGGGCAGTAACATTTAGAAACTACATTAAGTTTAATCATCTTCTCTGATTTACCAAAGTTGGTGACAGATGTTGTTTTCAGCGCCGTCCACCCCAATGGATTTGCTCATATCGCGTTTGGCTACATCTACTTAATATTGTTTCCTTTTTCCATTTGGTTAACTACTTAGTGGCCACAACTAAAATTTCTCTTTTGATCTATGGAAGTCTGATGCGAGGTGCTATTTTTCTTCATTAACCTGTTTCAGATTTTACCTTCTTATCCTAGAGGCTCCATTTTTAAAATTTCTAGACATTTCTACTCGTGTTTCAATAAAAAAAAAGACATTTCTACTCACGTTTCTACAATTGTAATTTAATTAGTATATAACTATGCTTTGCCTCCAGTTTCCTAAATTTTGGCTTGCTCACATTGGATTAAAATATTGGGAAAATACGAAAATTGACTCCACTTATTATTATGATATACTTATTTATGATGAATTAACATTTTGTATCTTTTAGTTGCACAAAAGCAGGGTAGTAGTTCATCCCTCGGCAGTAGGCAATTTAAAAAATAAAAAATTTGGTTGGTTTTGGTTTATATGCATATGCCGCTATAAGCTCCGATGCATGACTAAAATTGATACCCTATGAATTTAATCACTACTCTTATTGTGCTCTCAAGCTGATCAAATCTTCTGTGGATGATAAAAGCTTGTGCGGTTCAAAAATGTCAAAACGTATTTGACAGGACCGTCTCATAGTGGAAAATAGGTTCTTTTCGAACCATTTAATAATATTTCTATAATTCCAATATTTGTTGTGAATAGAAAGAAAGAGAAAATCGGTTCATAACACTTCCCCTTAAATGTTATAACCATAAGAGCTCATAATACGCTTTAGATGTTGCCTCATTAAAACATTTTCAGGAAAACCCAATGGGACAAAACCATGGATAAGGAAAAAGAGTACAACACGTATTACTCCCCCTGATCTGAACTTCACTGAAAGGTTGATGTTGGAAGTTACTTGATGAATAGATCTTCTGAACTGTCACTTAAATGATCATGAAGTACTTGGACCCCTCTCGTCTTCTAGAACTCGTTGGTGAAGAAAACTTGGGTAGAATATGTTACTTAGCCGTCGATCATTCTATACTCTGATCGAATGGACCTTGACTACACGCGCCTACGGCTTGCCCCATGATAGTTGGTCTTTCTTTACCATCGGCCACAATCTGATCGAACATATTGAGTTATGGACCTCCAACCCTGCGGCCAAATATACTCACGAATTTCTTGGCTAATGTTGTTGCGATGGTTTGTTTCATAACCTGTCTGAGATCTGATAGATTACATGTATCAACAAAACCAATTAACCCTTCTTTAGGCTGGTTAGTATAAAATAAATCAAAATATATGTCTAATTCCGTCCTAGTGCCTTTAGGTCAGATATGAGCTAAGTTTAGATAGTAAATACATGGCAAAACATGTATCTGGCCTAGTGTAGCTTGCCAGATACATCAAAACTCCTATGGCACTGAGATATGACATTTCTGGACCAAGAACTTCTTCATCCTCTCTCATTGGACCATGCACACAAATTTTTTCTTTATCAAATCTCTTGAGTACCTTTCTGTATATGCCATTTGATGCACAAGGATTTCATTATTAATGTACTCAAACTGTAAACCCAAACAAAATTTCGTTTTGCCTAGGTTTTTCATCTCAAATATTTCTTAAGATATTCAGCTGTTTGGGACATGTATCCAGAGGTTCAGATTATCAACATACACTGATATTTTCGAATTTCTTTATGCAATGTTGTTCTCGAGAACTTGTTTTACCTTTGAGCTCAATAACCTCTGGTACTTCTATCTTTTTATCCAGTGGACCATCTAATTTCCTTTCTTATATATATAGCCAGACTTATTAGGAATCTAAAAGTATCTGTATCCACCACAGGGGAGTATATTTCTTCATAACCTATTCCTGGTCTATTGTGAGAATCCTTGTGAAATAAGCCGTGTTTATATCTCATGATTTCTCATATTCATTTCTCTTACTCACAAAGACCCATTACGCCTCTCTTCCTTAAATAGACTAACTCCACGTTTCCATTTAATCTAATCTGATCTTACGAGTGCGCACTCTTATATTGACGTGGGTTCGTGATCCTCGTTTATATTCATAAATTCAAGTGCTACCTTGTATGCAAATAAATCATCTTATGTCGACATTCCTTATTGGTTCCATTATGTTCCAGACATGATATAATCGATTGAGATTCATTATTATCAGGACCTTTAATACTTTGCAGCTTGGGGTCCCAAGCTACATTGTTTGGTACATGTACCTTAGAGCCGGCCGGCCTTATCTCCATGTCTGGGATGGTTTCCTTAGTAACCTCGGATTTGGATTTTGATTATCATTCTCTGCACCTTTCTTTTGTTTCCGAGGATTCTTATCTTTTGGAACATATTGTTCTACCACGTTTCATACGTTGTCTAGACTCTGTAGCAACTTGACTGTGTCTCTTCTTGGACATCAAATTCGTTGGTGCTTTACAAGCTGGTTTATATATGACTTAGTCATTCTTTTTCGGGTCAGCAAATGTGTCTGGCATTTGATTAGCTAGCTTTGTAAATGTATAATCTGTGGACGTCTATTTCACATTCTTTAGTCCGAGGATCTTGCCAAGACATTGATGGTTGATTCCATTCTATTTCTTTTACCATTCTTTTACCAGCTTTATTATTTTTCTCCTTCTGGTCTTAAAATAATCCGTGTACCTGGCCTCAAATATAATCACCCATAGTGGGCTCAAAATACTTTATTATTGTGGGAAAATCATATCCAACATATATCTCCATCCTCCTTTTGAGGTCACATCTTAGTTCTCTGTGGTGGAGCAATTAGTATATAGACAGCACATCCAAATGTCTTATGATGGGATGTCTGGCTCTTGACCCGTTAATAATTGTGATAGGGGATATATATGCTCACTAAATGGCCTGATGCGTTTTAACTTAGGTGCATGTAAATTTTGTGTGGCCCAAGCTGTGGATGGGAGTTTTGAGCTCATAAGTTATGGTCTATCAATCAGCTATTTGTGTTTTAAAAGATTACGGCCAAGCCGTTCTTGGTATGGACATGTATCACAAAATTGTCCATACTTACCCCCATGAACATACCATAATCATTTAAACGCTTGGGACATGTATTCACCAGTATTATCTAGACATATAGTCTTTATTATGAAAAAGGGGCTCGTAGCCGTTTTACTGGTGATGGCCTAATGAGTTTCCCTTGTGTACATGCTACACACGTGAGATTCTTTGGGATAACTCTTCTTATCTTTTAATGTGTGCCTTTTGAATATCAATTTTCGCATCATGTTTGGACCAGGATGGCCAATCTGGTCGTGTCATAAAGTGTATATTTTCGCAGGCTTTTAGCCTCTATCATACTGATCTATGCATAGTCTAGGTCAGTAGAGAATGCATGTATAGTCTTTAGGACTTATTATGGCCTTGGGCGATTTTATACATATATCTGAAGGAACTCTTTGTTTCCTTCGCCCATTGTTTCAATATGGAAACCATTCATTCTTATATCTTTAAAACTCAATAGGCTGCTCTTGCTCTTAGAGCTGGGTGAATATAAGGCATCACTGATTTATAGATGCATTCCCTTAGGCAATAATATATTAGCCTAGCCATAGTCTTCTTTCAGACTGGCGATACCTGCTTTAGTACTTATATTGGCGTTTTTCAGTGTACTCATATAGAAAAATCATTCATTCATTTAATCTAAGCAGACAATGTAATAGAAATAAATTCAAGGAGATAAAAATCAGAGAAAACATACAAGCAAAGCAATCACACAAGTTTGATGTCGAAATCAGATTATCAACTTGATTCTTTTAGGCAATAATAAGTCTCATATTCCATAAGATCATCTTGATCATGTTCAAAATTATTTTCACCATCTTTATAGACCAAGTGGGTTTCAGGATTCTTCCCTTTCAGACTCTCTTAGGGAGTCCTTCATATCTTAGCCCAATGGTTCCCCATTCCACATCTATGGCACACTGATTTGGTCGAGCTTTGTGGTTTAAAGGATATACCACGACCACTGCCTTGACCATGGCTCAAATTGGGTTGATACCCACGGCCTCTGCCATAGTGATTCCCACGGCCAAATGTGTTATAGTGGCCATGGCCACGTCCTTTCCACCCTCCACGGCCATGGCCGTGTGGTCTATCATTCTAGACGTAGTTACCTTCTTTTTTTTTCTGCGGCCTTATTGGTATCAGGTAATGGGGTTAATCCAGGAGGTCTCAATTCACTGTTTCTCATCAGTAATCCATTATTTTTGCCCAGCTAGCAATAGACTCATCCACAGACTTATAGTCATGGATTCTGGAATTCCTCCAATCAAATAGGGCCTTTGGTAATAACACTGTTCTTTAGTGAGCATATCTCGATTTTTAACTATGTCCAAAGGTCTAGAGGATTCTCTATAGTCAGATACTGATCTTTGAGACTATTAATAAGATGATGGCTAATAATTAATATTGTCATGTATCAATCTCTCTCATTTGGCATTATCGCCTATTGTGATTCATTCACCAAGTCCTTTGAGTTTAGGATAAACTCAGTATCCAGTGCCCATTTCAAATAATTATCTCCTGAGAGATTTAGGGCAGCAAAATACAAGTTGATTTTCGACATCTCAAATCATATATCACTCAATATTTAGGTATAATTTTCATGCGGCCTTACTCTTTAAAACAAAATAATCAATTCGGATTTCAATCTTGTGAGGACAATGAAACTATCAATCTTAAAGGCATTTAATCAATCAGTCAATTTCTAGCAAGTCTCAGCAATACTATTTCTATGTGCTCATAATATTATAGTTTATCAAGACTAGCAAAAAGGGATTCAATTAATCATGCAATTAGGGTTTAACAATCAATGGATTTTAGCAAGACTAGTAAAAAGATTCATTAATCACTCAATCAGTTTCAAGGCTTATTTTAGCAATACTAGAATATAGATTTCAAGCATGAATTTCAATGAATCAGTTTCAAGGCTGATTGGTATTTAGCATAAACCGTGTGTAAATAATATATCTAGTATCCAAATTTATCAAACCTCAAAAACATATAATCATATCAATCAATTTAATAGAACTCATAAGCATAATGAATTTAGGGTTTCAAGTTTCAGATATGCGGATTAAGGTTAGGACTAGAATTAAGGTTTCATGATTTCTAATCAGATCAATCAATAAAATCGAACATAGCATACAATCTTAAACCTCAAGACATTAGATTTTATCATGAATCTATCAACCTAGCATACGGATTCTCAATTCTCAAAGACATCCAACTCAAATCAATATAACCTATCATACGGATTATTTAGGGTTTCTATTTAAAATTGATCAGATTACAAAACTATCAATCCTAGCAGATGATATTAAACCTCAAGAATCATGCAATCAGATCATTCGGATTTTAAATAAGTAAACCTCAATCAATCTATCAACCTATCGGATTCAATCAATGTTTTAATAGGCTGGTCGGTTTAAACAATTTTGAATCAGATGAACAATTAACCAAGCAGGATGAGAAAATAAATCTATCAATCCTAATTGTGATTAAAGCATTAATAAAAACAAGCAGGTCGGATTTAATCAAGACTTAAACAAATCAGAATTATTAAACTAGCAGGATGAGAATAATAAATCTAGCAACTTAACGGTCAAACAATTCTAGCAACATAGCATCAGATTCAATCAGATTTAAAACCGAAAGCAGTTTTGATTTCAAAAATATTCGATTAGGGTTTTAATATGTGATTTGTGTTATTATAGTATAATTAATTCTGATACTTATATTATTTAGGGTTTATAGATATAGGGTTAGGGTTTATCGGATTTTAACTTGTAAAATTCGATTTGGGGTTTTAATCATGTAGGAACTTGATTTAGGGTTTATCGGATTATAAGAATCCGATTTGGAGTTTTAAGGTTTAAGGGTTTAGATGTTTACCTTAACCTCCAAACGGGTTGAACGGACCACCAAGAATCGAGAAGAACTTCGCTCTTGTTTAGGTATCTCTTAGTCGGGCTTTTTGCAAAAGTAACTCAAAACTTGAAGTCAAACAGAAAACTAACCTTTTCTTTTGACTCCTTTTTTTTTTGAGATTTTAACCCCACACCTGCATTTTATCTACGAAAATGCCATTAACATTTTGTTTTTTTTTTTTTTCGAAAATGGCTTCTTTACTGTCTCAACTTCATCTTCTTCAAGTATTTACAATATTGCCACTGCAATGAATAGTGGCAACAACCTTGTACGAACTGTTTGGAGCTTTTAATGCCCTTTAATGCACGTAAATCTCTTTACACTCTCTCTGTTTCAATTGTTATGAACTAAAAACAACATTTCTTTCACTTTCTCTCTATATTCATCCAAAAAACTCAAGCTTTTGATTCAAAATATGGGCTATGGTTGACAGAGCCATATTTCTTTCGTTTTTACTTACGGTTGCTTTCGTTTGAGGTTCTGGGTGGTTGGAGAAGACCCTGTGTGCAAACGAAGTCATCTCACCTAGTTTAAGGTACGAATTTGAATTTTTTTTCAAGATCTGTTCGCGTAGAAGACTTACTAGTAAGTCATCTGTATGTAGAAGACTTACTGATGAGTCTGCTGGTCAAACGGACGACTTAAATTAAGTCGTCCAGCTTTGTTTGTTAAAAAAAACACTCCAGACGACTTATATATACGTCGTCTACGAGAAACGGGCTAGTTTTGCATTTGACCGAATCGTGTCAGATCTTTGACTATTTCTGGACGACTTATAATTCAGTCGTCTCTGGGAAAGTTAAAATTTTAATATTTTATGAAAACTTGACGACTTACGTGTAAGTCGTCCTAGGTTAGTTTTGTAATTGAAAAATAAAACTTCATAATTTAACTTTAACCAGACGACTTAATATAAAGTCGTCCCTCCAGAAGACTTAATTTAAAGTCGTCCGGGGAAAGCAAAGTCGTCCAGAATTTTTCCCAATTTTCTGGTCAAACCTTGCTTATCCCGGACGACCTTAAATTAAGTCGTTTAGCTGGACGACTTTCATCTAAGTCGTCTGGAGAAAGTTAAATTTCAAGTTTTATTTTTCAATTACAAAACTAACCTTAGGACGACTTACACGTAAGTCGTCAAGTTTTCATAAAATATTGAAATTTTAACTTTCCCAGAGACGACTGAATTATAAGTCGTCCAGAAATAGTCAAAGATCTGACACGATTCGGTCAAATGCAAAACTAGCCCGTTTCTCGTAGACGACTTATATATAAGTCGTCTGAAGTTTTTTTTTTAACAAACAAAGCCGGACGACTTAGAATTAAGTCGTCCCTTTTAATTTTCAATTGCAAAAGTGACCTCTTTAGACGACTTACCTTTAAGTCTTCTGGACGACTTAATGCTAAGTCGTCTGCGGCAATGTTTATTGAACTTCTTCATTTTCTCTATGTTTACTAATGTGTTTTATTTTGAATATTTGCAGATGATTTTTCAGTTACATGCAGTGTATGGAGAATGGTTGTTGAGAGATTTCCGTTGGGATTTTGTGGTTGATGATCTCAAAGGAGCAAGATTGTTTTTATTGAATGAAGATTCAACACATGCTGAACTTGTTGCAATGGCTCAAGAAGATTATAACCTGGACATGAGAACAGTGAGTGTGGAGATTAGCTACTCATTACCAGCAGAAATGATGATGGCTCCAGGCAGTCTTCCCATTCATGTTACAAGTGATAGACAAGTTCGAAACTTGCTGGAGATACTCAAAACCCATAGAGTATGTCTTTGTGTATCAAGCCGCAGCAAGGTCGAAACGGTTTCAGAGAAAAGGGATATTGATGAAGCTGGTGAATGGGAAAAAGATGTTGGTGATAATGATGAAGCTGGTGAATGGGAAGAAGATGTTGGTGGTGATGATGAAGATGATGGTGGTGATGATGAAGATGTTGGTGATAATGAGTTTGTTGAAGATGAAAATCAAGATGGGGAGGAGGAAAATGGGGAGGAGGATGCTGATAATTCTATTGTTGGTGAAACGGATCAGAATGGTGGGGATTACAGTCTTTATGGAAAGGTTCCAGATGAGGACGAGGAATATGATGATAATATTTGTTTTGAAGAAATCCAAAAGGCATATGCTAAGACAAATGCTATTGAAGGAGGAAAATCGAATGGTACCATCTATGTCAACCAGAGTTTTGTTAGCAAGGGTGCACTGCTTTCAGAGCTGCGGTTGGCAGCAGTGAGGGGTAAGTTTTCTTTCAGATTATACAAATCAACGAAAACTCTCGTTGTGGCAACATGTCCGGTTAGCTATTGTGGATGGAAGGTCAGAGCGAGTGTCAAACATGGGACAAACACGTTTTGGGTAACAAAGTATGTGGAAAAACATTTATGCTCAGCGGGAGACCGAATCGCTCAGCGGAGACACTGTACTCCGAAGTATGTAGGTAGTCTTTTCATTGATCGTGTTGGAATCATTGATGGGATAACTCCGCAGCATATCACTGATGCAATGAGGAACATGTTTGGCATGGCGCTTGATTACACCACTTCATACAGAGCACTGTTATATGCACAAAGATTGGTGAGAGGATCAGCAGAAGAAGGGTATTCGCGTCTGGCATCATATCTCGAGCAAATCTCCATTGCAAATCCTGATTCTATCACGGCGATAGAACTTGATTCTATGAAAAGATTTAAGTATCTATTTCTCTCTTTTGGAGCTTCTATCAAAGGTTTTAAGTATCAGAGAAGGGTCATTGTGGTGGATGGAACTCACCTAAGTGGAAAGTATGGAGGAACTATGTTAGTTGCAGCCGCACAAGATGGCAATTTTCAGATATTCCCATTGGCTTTTGGGATCGTGGATGAGGAAGATATACCTTCTTGGGAATGGTTTTTCACAAAATTGGCTAGTTGTATATCTCATGACAAGCCTCTGGTGATAGTCTCCGACCGGCACAAGGCCATTAAAAGTGCGTGTGATAAGGTGTTTCCTTGGGCAACCCGAGGAATATGTTATTATCACCTTCAAGATAACATTGTCAAAAAGTTTAAAGGGAAACATCTCATGTACTTGGTGAAAGGGGCTGCTTATGCTCACACGGTTTACGATTTTGACCGGTACATGGCTGAGATACGGAGTGCAAACCCGGAACTTGCAACGTATTTGGAGAAAGCCGACGTCAGGCTATGGTCAAGGGTTTATTGTAAGGGGAACAGGTTCAACATAAAAACAAGCAACATTGCTGAATCTATTAATTCCGCACTGAAGCGAGCAAGAGGATTTCCGATTACGTTCCTGCTGGAGTTCATAAGGCAGAAGTTAGGAAAATGGTATTGGAAAAGGAGACAAGATGCTTTGAGTCTCACAACTGAACATAGCCGGGCTGTTGAATACTTGCTTGCTGTTCGAGAAGAGATAGCGGGTATGATGACGGTCGAACCAATTGATGGATGGCATTTCTTTGTCAAAGGTGGCAAAATGGACTGTGTGGTTGATTTGGAACATGCAAAGTGTGATTGTGGTGTCTATGGAGTGGAGAAAATACCTTGCTCTCATGCTATAGCTGCTGGAATACATGCTGGTTTGCATATCTCCACACTTGTATGTCCACTGTACTCAAAGAATTATCTGTATGCAGGATACTCAGAGAATATATATCCTATCGTGTCACAACATATTGAGGAACGAGAATGCTTTCCTCCAGAACTAAAGCGTGGTCGGGGGAGACCGAAGAAATCAAGATGGCAATCTTGGTTGGAGCTATCTAGGATGAGAGGACACAAACCCAGGAAGAAACACAGGGCACGGAGATGCTCAAACTGCAAGGAAACTGGCCATACGAAACCACAATGTACACAACCAGTTGACTAGTTGTCCAGACGACCTAAATTTAAGTCGTCCCGTCTTGATTACCCGTCTAGACGACTAAATATTTAGTCGTCCAGTGTATTTTATTTTTAGACGACCTTCTACTAAGTCGTCCAGTGTATTTTATTTTAGACGACCTTCTACTATCCCTTCAAGTGTATTTTATTTTTAGACGACCTTCTACTAAGTCGTCCAGTGTATTTTATTTTTAGACGACCTTCTACTATCCCTTCAAGTGTATTTTATTTTTAGACTACCTTCTACTATCCCTTCAAGTCGTCCAAACCTTCTAGACGACTTATTTGTAAGTCGTCCAGTTGGAAAACCTTCCAGACGACTTATAATAAGTCGTCCAAACCTTCTAGACGACTTATTTGTAAGTCGTCCAGTTGGAAAACCTTCCAGACGACTTATTTGTAAGTCGTCCAGTTGGAAAACCTTCCAGACGACTTATTTCTTCCAGACAACTTATATCATGTTCAAATACAAAAATCATGTTAAAAAATCATGTTCAAATACAAAAATCATGTTCAAAAATCATGTTCAAATACAAAAATCATGTTAAAAAATCATGTTCAAATACAAAAATCATGTTAAAAAATCATGTTCAAATACAAATCTAATCATACATGCCCACGAACTTATCACCATCCACATTTTCTTTCAGATGCTGATCAACAAGCTCCTTCCATATATCCACCGCCATATTATCCCTCATTTTCTTCGCGTTGCACCTAGCAAAGTCTTTAGGGTCAAAGGAGCCCCCGAGCGCATGACATTCAATGTACTTTACAGTGTACACGCCACAATCACCATTGTTGGCCGTGGGTACACCTTTCAGCGGTCTCTCATATGTGTATGGCTCCAACCCGTATTTGACCCGCATTTCGTCGGTGGCTGCGCACTCAACAAGCAGATAAGGGACCATCTGGAGAAAAGGCTCCATTATCGCATCCCATGCGTCTGGTACACTAGATGAAGGTATGCTGTCCCAGACGACTATGTGCCTCTTAGGGATCGATATCCAAATAGCAACCCAATGCTTGTCGTCCAAGTTCACTGGCGCATAGATATCATCAATGTCCTCCCCCCACTTCTTGTTTGATTGGCAAAATGAAGGTATTGATCCGTCATAAAAATACGACGCCCCACCAGGTAGAACTCTTCCTAAACCTTTGTGATCAGGTTCCGATGTTTTGAAGAGCTGATACTGCTCTCTCCAAGACTGAGAAAAGTTGTGATCCAGGAAGCACATTCGCTCGCTCCTGAAAGCTTGTGGGTTCTCCTGATACCTCTGCCTTAGCACATTAATCCAAGCATCTATATGCTGCATATTAAATATAACAAGTTAGAAGTTACCAGACGAAGACGACTTAATTATAAGTCGTCTACGTGGTCGTCCAAGTAGACGACTTTCCAGACGATTTATCTTTAAGTCGTCTGGAAAGTAGTCTACTTGGACGACTTTGTAGACGACTTAAATCGTGTGCAGAAGACTTACGCAGTCTTCCAGCCATCCTCTGGCTGTCCGGAGGAAGTGGTACCACCTTGTTGGTGATGTACGTGGTTTGTCCTCGATCTTAGTTAAATAATGACTGCAAACAAAAAAGCAATCAGTTTTGGACGACTAAATCAAGCTATTATGGGTAAAGCAATCACTTACGGATCAGTTTTCAACCAATCAGCGAGTTCCTTCAACTTTTCTTTGTTTACTGGCGGAAATGGATTATAGGCTGCCACTTTATCTTTTTTTTTCTCTGCCATATAAGGAGATCTCACAGTAGGAGCAGGTTTCTTCGCTCGTTTACTCTTTGCACGCTTGTCCAATACAACCAGGCTCGGTTGTGAAACTGGATCGCTTGGCTCGGTGGAAGCGAGGCTCGGTTGTTGATCTGTGGAAGCGAGGCTCGGTTGGTGATCGGTGGAAGTGACAGCAACAATCTCTTTGGAGGTGACACCATCTGCTTTATTTACCGAGTTCGCCTCGGTTGCTGTATCCTCCGGCAACCATCTCTGCAATAAAAGTTGCACACAAGTTAACCCTGGACGACTTAAATAAAAGTTGTCTGGACGACTAGTTGACCCTGGACGACTTAAATAAAAGTTGTCTGGACGACTAGTTGACCCTGGACGACTTAAAATTAAGTCTTCCGTGGTCAACTAGTCGTCCAGACAACTTACGTTTAAGTCGTCCAGGGTCAACTAGTCGTCCAGACAACTTTTACAGTCGTCTGGACAACTAGTTAACCCTGGATTTGATACTAACATATTTGATTTGAGGAGGCTGTTTCTTTTGAGGAGGAGGCTGTTTCTTTTGAAGAGGAGGAGGCTGCTGCTGTTTCTTTTGAGGAGGAGGAGGCTGCTGTTTGGTTTGATGAGGAGGAGGCTGGTTACTAACCACGGTTTCATTGGCATGAGGGGTAGCCTGTTTGTTTCTACCCCCGGTTTCTTTGGCAAGAGGGGTAGGCTGTTTATCTTGAGGGGTAGCCTGATTGGTTAGAGGTGGAGGGGTAGCCTGATTGGTGACACCAACCTTCTTCTCCACAGCTTCCAATCTATCAGACAACTTCCTAAACTCCCTCATGCACTTATTAAACCCTTTTTTCATAGCCTCAGCTACGCCCTTGAACATAATTTCCAACTCCTCTCTGGTCACCCCTCTAGCCTCTTCTCTAGCCTCTTCTCTAGCCTCTTCAGGAGCCTCTTTACGAGCTTTCTTCCGAGGTCTTGGATTGTCTTCCTCCTCCTCCTCCTCCTCCAACACAACCATCTCTTTGGCCTTCTTCGATGGAGTCACAACCTTAGGTTTTGTATTGACCTTAGTACCAGTGACTTCCCAGCAATCCATGGTCCACTTCCACGGTCTCCGCTCATACATGACTTTAATGATGTTCTCCGCGGGCAGGTCCTCAACCTCAGAGTCCCATTTTGGCCACATTTCACTAATGTCCTTCTCAACAAAGTTGATCACGCGGGTCTGCAGTAAATAGAAGAATCGAGTTAGATATTTGAAGACCTTCCAGACGACTTATAATAAGTCGTCTAATAAGTCGTCCAGATGGAAGACTTTCCAGACGACTTAATTAAGTCGTCCGATAAGTCGTCCAGCTGGGAAGACTTTCCAGACGCCTTATTATAAGTCGTCTAATAAGTCGTCCAGATGGAAGACCTTCCAGACGACTTATAATAAGTCGTCTAATAAGTCGTCCAGATGGAAGACTTTCCAGACGACTTATAATAAGTCGTCTAATAAGTCGTCCAGCTGGGAAGACTTTCCAGACGACTTATTATAAGTCGTCCGATAAGTCGTCAAGCTGGACGACCTTCCAGACGACTTATAATAAGTCGTCTGCGCAGTCTTTTGGATTGAAGTAAATACCTGACTCAAGATAGCAGCTTTCATTGATCTGCGGCCTCTGCTGCCCTCGTAAGCCAGTATCGGTGGAGACGGACTGTCTGCTCTGGGACCACCAATACTAGCACCCAATTCCGGCATAGCTGTGTACGTCCAGACTTGAAGAACTTGTATAAACCCATCCACGGTGTAACAGCCAGCAATTTCTTTGTTCCACAAAGAGTCCATCAGCACCTTAAACGCGACTCTCCCCCATGGATAATTCTCAAACCGTTCTAAATCCATCACTAGCCTTGCCAGAGTAGATCGTGTAGCGGTTGAAAACTTTCTCCCTTCAATGAATCCAGTGAAGATGGAGAGGTACGCGAGCCGCTTGCGATCTTCCCTGGACCAATCCCCGCATCTCTTCAGTGCTGCTATTATCTGATCAGTAGTTGGCCCAGCTTCCAGATGAACTCCCAGCATCCCCCAGAAAGAAACCATCTCTGGGGTAACGTCACATTTTGGTGTCTCAAGGTCCTCGATGTACTCGCAGTTTAGACCAGTGAGGTTTTCAAACTCTAACAGTGAAAACCTCAAAGGTTCTGGACCAACGAGAGACCACATCTCATACTTCTTCTTAATGTCCAGCTTGAAACTGAGCATGTAGTGAACCAGCCTTGAAGCCCAACCAAATCCCTGCTCCTTGAACTTGATGAAAACTCCCAAACTCGACTCCTTGAGCTCTTCAAATTCGTCATCAGTAAGAGCTTTCCTAAGAGCAGTATGCAACTTGCTGTTATCCGTATGATACGAAATGCTATTGTGGGCTTCTGGCTCTTCCCCTGATGTGTATAACCTACGGGGGAGTTCTGGAATATCCATCCTTTTTGTCTGCAAAATAATCAAAGACAACAATATAAGTCCAGACGACTTAGTAGACGACTTAAATTTAAGTCGTCTGGAAAGTCGTCCAACTGGACGACTTTCCAGACGACTTAAATTTAAGTCGTCTGGAAAGTCTTCCAAATGGACGACTTATATTTAAGTCATCTACTAAGTCGTCCAGGTGGAAGACTTTCCAGACGACTTAAATTACTTACAAGTCTTCCAGTCGCAGTAGGAGTTGGAGTACTCGTCATTGCGGTTATTGATCTGAAAAAATAAACGTGAAACGGTGAGAATGAGTAAATTGATAGAGACAACGTTTTATGTTCATCTTTTCCTCGAGATTGATGACTTAGCGGCGTTAGGGTTTACAGAGAAACGGCGCTAAGGTTTACAGAGAAGAAGCGGCGGCGCTAGGGTTTAGAGGAATCGGCGGCGCTAGGGTTTAGAGGAATCGGCGGCGCTAGGGTTAGAAGAAGCTGCGGCGACAACGGTGAGAATGAAGTGAGATAGATAGCTGACGTTGAGAACGATGGTTTGTTCGGAAATCGTGGGAATTCGAAATCGCCTTTGAGAGAGAACTGTTAGGGTTTCTGAATTTCGTGAAAAATGAAACAAAAAAAATAAAAATCACCTTATATATTGGGTAAATAATCCGGTTAGCTTTAAAAGTACATTGGTAAACTTTAAGGTTTGGTCCGGTTTAGACGACTTATTCTGGCTGATAATGTACAACAGACGACTTAATATTTAGTCGTCTGTTTTCAGACGACAAAATATTAAGTCGTCCTAGACCCTAAAATGAACCCCTAAACTAAAATGACTAGATTAACTAACTAACCACGTTATAAAATCAAATTATACTTAAATAGTGTTTACTATACATAGAAATGAACACGCATAAGTAATTTTAAAAATTTTCAAAAACGGTTTTAATGCTTTCCAAAATCTAACCCTAAGAACACATACAATACTACAACATATGTTGATGAAACATAAACTAAAGAATATCATGACTCACTACTTTCACTCATCTATGCTGAAAACAATTGAAATTTGTTATATCTTAATTTATACCTCCTAAGACATATGTTAATTACATAATTCCCATTTTTCACTTATCAAAATATTTTTTACAAAATTTTTAAATTATGTTTAAGACTAACTGTCCAGACGACTTTCAGTTAAGTCGTCTGGACGACTTATTTTCAAGTCGTCTAAACAGACGACTTGCGAGGGGTAGAAACGTAAAAAAAATTCCGTTTTTTTGTTTGGTCACAAGGGGATAGTTGTAATTTCAATAGCCTTTTAGGTTACTTTTGCCGTTGACCCAAGTTGGGGTATTGTTTTGGTTTGACTCCAAGTTTTGAGTCACACTTGGCAATTCTCCCCTCTTAGTCTCCTCCTCTTGTTTCTTCACTCTCTGCATTATATATGCTCCTTTTTTTTTATTGGTTTCCATGTGTTGTATGCTTCTTTGTGCTGTATGATTCTCCCCATTAACATCTTTTTTATAAGTAAATAAAAATAATTTTCTTGTAAACCCAGGAAAGAATTTGATGCATACATAGAGATAGATTACACTTTTTTTTTATGTTTGCTGTTTTCACAAAACAATTTGAAACTGAAATGTTTTGGGAATCTCATAAATCTGACCTCAACGCACCTTACACATAGGAAATGTAAAACACTCTCTTTGTTATTTTTGCAGATATTCTGTATGACTCGTGGTCTCCAGCCATGACGGTTAGTTCAGTCTGCATCAGCATTCTCTCCATGCTATCGAGTTCACCGGAAAAGGTTTCTACATTTTTATTAACTCCCACTTATTATTATCACAAAGCCACACAAAATCTTACTATGTCTTTATCTCTGTCTCAGCAACGTCCCGCTGATAACGACCGATATGTAAAGAACTGCAAGAACGGGAGGTCTCCTAAAGAGACAAGATGGTGGTTTCATGACGACAAGGCATGATGATGATGATGATGATGGTGATGATATGATCAAACATCATAAATAAATGAAAAAGAGGTTTTATATAATTTCCCCAGACTGATAGTAACTAATTGGAATTCCTTGTGGCCTCAACTCTTTTTCTTTCTTTCTCTCTGTCTTTTGTATGGATGATGATTATGTATGGAAGACATCTGAAATGTCTCACACCTTGAATTAACAGTTTCCGCTTTCGTCTCTCTAAAGTAACCTTGGAGATTGATGCAAATTGTATTTGGGGACATGTTTCTTTTTTTTTTTTTTTTGCAATATATGTTCATATTCTAGTAAATTCGATTGATGGCCAACTTTCTTTCCAACTTGAATGAAATATTTCAGTGAAATTATGTTAAGAGGCTCCATGTGAAATTAGGTTAGAGGCTCCATGTAGGCTAGCTCCATGTGCGTTAGAAATCAAGGTGATAATTACATCAAAAGCTATACCATTTGCCTATGGCTGAAAACTTGCAACCAGTGCCTATCTTTCTTTAAAAACTAGGATGTAGAAAAGATGCTGAATCCTGTACAAGTTTTTCATCAAATCAAAAGCAGCAACTATCCCTGGATAAGATCCACCTTTTCCTTCAAGTGAATTTTAAATCCATCACATATTAGCCATGCGAACAGATCGTCTAGTCGGGTATTTATCGGATCGTCGGATCGACTGAGTTTCTATCGGGTCGTCGGATTGACTTGTCGTATCAGATGGCTTTATCGGATGAGAGGGTAACCGCCGAGAGAGAAAGAAAAATTAGGGTTTATGATGATCAAGGTTTCAAAACAAGAAAGAAAAGGAAAATAGGGTTTCTGGTCGATTTTAGAACTCAGGGAATTAGGGAGCTTCGTGCTGATAACGTGTTGTAAATTAATGGGAGAAGGAGGTTGTCTATCTCTCATAATTATGGAGCCCTTTATATATATACGGAATTACAATAGACCGTCATAGATAAATGGAAAGTCTACGAATCCTAAAGTGATTAGGAAAAAGAAATCCTAAGCATACAAAAAAAAAGAAATTGTCTAAGTAGAAAGGAAATATGTCTATTTGGTTATGGCATTCACAAATCGGTTCATAACAATATTAAGTTTGTTCTTCCTTTCTGCTACCGCTATTTTAGTTACCAAGTTCATAACAATATTAACACTATAGCTCTCAAATTGGGCATCTAACCCCAAAATACTGTTACTTCACTATTATTTTTGTATGAATAATTAACTTTCTTTACTTTTAAAGATTAGAATAGCTAAGAAATTGACAAAAGTCTAGTATATAAAGAGTATTCAAAGGTTCTTATAAAAACCTATATCTTAACTTTTCTTCTATTTTTTTATTTTTTTATTAATATATTGCTGAGGTACTTAGTTTAGAAACAATCTGAGAAATATTTACTCTTTCCAAACATGTAGAAACGCCGAGTGTCTAAAGAAAGGTTTCATGTTATTTAGACAATTGTAAGAATAATATCATGTAATTTACTGGCTTACCATCTTCTCAAATGCTTTTGATAATTTGTGTTATACTCCACCCCAGGCACATTACCTTCAAGTGCCACCTATATTATAATGACAATTAATTGGAAGGGAGGCACGTTGGAGGCGTTGTCTTTTTTTTTTTGAACTGAACACGTTGGAGGCGTTGTTTTTTTTTTTTGAACTGAACACGTTGGAGGCGTTGTTTCAAAACACGTTGGAGGCGTTGTTTCAAAACAAGTTGCATACACACCGTCCAGTGGCGGACCCACTTGAGAGGATAGGGTTGCACATGACACACGTTAAATTTGGATAAATTTATGTTTTGTATGGATTAACATTAAAATACCAATAGCTCTGTTGGTCAAATTCCCTTTTTGACACCTCTAAAGGTCTAAACCCAGTTTCGAATCCTACGGTTGACACCCTTGATTTTTTTTTATATGGTTTGACCCAGGTAAAATTTAGTCCTGGGTCCGCTACTGCACACGTCCACTTTTTTTTTTAGGTGTAAATATATTTTAGGAAACTTGAAACTCGTGACTTGTGAGGCAGATTTGTGATGCAGAGAAACAAAATTGTGTTTGTCGGCGTGTCATCATGCATGGGTCACGGATTGATTTTTGTAAAAAGAAAAAAAAATAAAACTCACACAAACGTCCAACCTCAACGATGTAAAAGTGCCAATACAAACCCAAAAGTGATTCTTACTAACTCCACTATTTTTTTGCTGTTGGTGTCTTAGCTTCTTGTTGGATTAGAAGAAACGGAAATGGACGGAAAAATTTGGACGGTGGACACTGTTGTGCAGTGGACGTTAAATGATTAACTGCATGTAGACATTATTTATTATACGGGTGTTGTTATTTAGTGTATGATGTACAGTAATCGGCAACAGTATGATACTATTAGACCAAAACAAAACGATTGGAATTGATGGCGAATCTTTCTCCGCTATTTTGAAACGTTAGTTCTTATTCCATCCATGGTATGCCAATCCTAATTCTATATTGTTGCTAGTGTCTGCTGGTAAATCGATTTTCAAATCATAACACAACCGTTATTTTAAAAGTTTCTCAGAGAGAATAGGAATACCTATTTATATGGTTTCAGAATAACTTATTCTAACGTGAATAATTATGTTGTATGTTCGAGTCTTGTCAGAAAAAGTTTTTTTTTTCAGAGAAGAATTAGTTTAGTATGGTTTGAAATCAGTGTCGGTTCGACACTATTAAAGGTCTTAGAGCAAAAAACATTTTTGATTCTCTAAAATTTATAAACAGATAATATTTTAAATATTTTAAAATTTAATCAGTAATATTTTATATATTTTATAATAAAAATAAAATTATATATATCAGATAATTTTGGATCCTTTTCAATTTTATTTATTATATTTATAATTTTTATATATAAGAATATAGATTTATAAAAAATTAAATCTGTTAATTATTACTGTACAGGAGATACAGGTTTGGACCCAAAACGGTGGTACCGCTTGTACCTCCTAGTAAGCTGGCCATGTTTGAAATCTCGTAGTTTCGCTAGAAAAAAATGTAAGGACCTTAAGATATATATAGAACCTCCTAGTAACTAAAAAAATATAGTGAAAATCATTTGTGTTATGATCATAGACTGTGGATGGCCCCATACACCATGTGCGAACATAAATACAAGTTTTAGATTTATGGTTATATGTCTATAATCTATATTTTTTAAATCTTACACATATCATATAATATGTTTGTAATTAGTATGAATGCTTCGTTATCTGATTATATATGTAAAGTAAAAACTAGATGTTATATGTATATGTATTTGTATATCCTCATTTTATATTTTAAATATTTTAAATTGCATTGTTATATGAGTATAAACATGGTCATAGTTAGTGGTCAACAAAAAACAACTATTGCTAATCTTAATTAACTTTAGTGAAAAAGCTAAATCATTTTTAATATGATTCTTATATTGATAATTACATTTCAAATATTTATCATGATTACTATATATTTTCTTATGTTAACATATCGTATATGTGTATATAATTATTTATACATGTCTATATGTAGTATTAAGTAGCGCTTACTCAGAAAATCGACCAGACACGAACTAGACACTAACTACAACATGCAAGATAATACCGTCTATTCTAGATAGATGGTGTTTTACAGATGGATCTTGGAAAGATAATAAACCATATTCAGGACAAGTGTAGTATAGTACGTTGGAAAGTTTTGATGGATTAATGGGAGCGAGAAATACAAGAGCGTGTCAGTCGCCACTCCATGCGGAGATAGAAGCTTTAATTTGGGCAATGAAATATAAGAGGAATCTACGACAATTTATGGTTACATTTGCAACGAATTGTTCTCAATCGGTGAAAATAGTTTTTGAACCCGAAGAATGACCAGCTTTTGCAAGTTTTTTAGAATTTATAAGGTTTTTGAAGAGCAGTTTCCACAGTTCGGCGCTCATTCATATACCACGAACGCAGAATGTAAGGGCGGACAGTCTAGCATGCAGTGCAAGAAAACAACAGTCTTTTGTTGTCCATATGGATGCGGAGCTACCAGTTTGGTTTACATAGTATGTGTATGGTGCAGCCATGACTAGAGACATTGGAGAGCTGGGTGAGTCTGACGAGGGAGAGCGAGGCTTGAGCAGAGAAAAGCCAGACTTGAGCAGAGAAGAGCCGGACTTGAGAAGAGAAGAGCCAGACTTGAGCAGAGAAGAGCCAGACTTGAGCAGAGAAGAACCAAATGAGCTAGCCAGCTTATGGAGTGGACCAGTAACCAGATCAAGACTGAGAGCACAAGAGAAGAGCCTCCAACACTTAGCCAAATCCGTGGGGCTTAAATCAGAAGAGGAGAACCAAGATAAACCAGCCTGTTGGTTTAATTTTATTTCAGTGTAATTTGATTTCATTTAAATTAAACTAATTTCGGGTAGGATTATGATTTATTAAAAACCAATTTCGATTGGGTTTAGATTAGGAATTAGATTAAACCATCTTGGTTTATGATTAGGGTTGTTGGGGGTTTTCTGTTTATCTTTCTACGAAGACTTTGTGAAAGTCATTCAACTTTTCAATCAAAAACTTTCAGCAAAGAGTTGTCTCGTTTCCTGCTTTCTCTGTTCAGCTAAAGGAACATTGATCTCACCTTAGGGAAGGAATTCCTTAGTGAAAACCATTTTAGACAATACAGGGTAATCTTGTGTCTTTGAGTAGCAAATCATCTCTGTCGCCATTCCATAGGTTCAGAGAGACGTCCATACTCCAACAGAGTGCTAGTAGCCTCCACGGACAACCCTCTTTCATTCCCCTTCAAGTGATCCAGGAGCAGAAGCCATACCCAGGCTGCACCAAGTGGTATCAGAGCCACTTGAAGGTTTAGGTTTTAATGATTTTGACCTAGGAGCACGAATTATCCAGCAATCTTCAATGTCTTCTCATAAGAGGCAGGGAGATCAGGCTATACAACCAGCAACAAGGAAGAGAGTTGCAGCAAACCAGACCTTGATCTTTAGTGAACAGCAACTGGATGACCTAGCAGCCGAAATCTTCAATCAGATCATGAGAGGACGTGGCAGCAAGCAAAGGTGGGAGAAATCTGACCTAAAAACGTCCAAGGAGAGAAATTTACTTGCTTTGGATCAGTTTGGGCGCTGGTCTAGGGTTCCACCAGAGACAAGAGAGAATATCCAGCTAGTTCCTGAGCTATCAACAAGCAAGGTTTGCAAAACAGGAAAACAAACTTCTAAGCCATGCTCACAAACGGCGGAGAAGGAACCTGAGAAGGTACCTGAGATTGAATCAATCCTAAACATTCCTTTTCAAGGAGAACATTCAGTAATTCCACTGAAGCAAGAGGAGCACGTACCAGTAGCCTTGAGTGGTCATACCCTTGATCTAACCGAGGATAAAGAAGAAGAAAAACTTGATGCGGCGCTTGTAGTTCTTAAGGAGTCATATGCGACTTTGATTGAACAAGGTGGATTCATTAGATATGCTTCTGACTATTCACTGATCAGGCCTCTTGTTTGTGTGAAATTCAGTCTCATGGACCACTTAAAACTTGTCAAAGAGCTGCACAACTTCATCTTTGAACCAGGAGGAAAGCTATATGAGTTTAAGAGCAACAACAACATTCTGGTGCAAAGCGCAACAACAAATTTGAGTATGCACGAAACACTCATCTTCAATGAGCAGGATTTGAGGTCAAATCCTTTTAAAGGAAGAGGGGGGAGTGTAGCTCAAATCAGCAGCAAAGACAGGATAAAAGAAAGCAAGTCCGAATTGCATCAACTACATAAAGACTTGCAGCTTTGGCCTCATCATCCTAGACCAAGACAAACGTGATTCATGCTGATATGAGGTCTATGGAGAGCTTGTATCACACGCCATCAATGTGTGGAAAGACCAGGGATGGCCCAGGAGAGGCAAGGCACGGTCCTAGACTCAAGAGTGAGTATGGGGATCATTGTACACGACCTCCTGATCAGGAGAATCATGTCAGGCGATTCACTTTGATTTTAGATCAAGTTGTGCTGAGAGATGACCAGAACTTGCTTATTCTTGGTCAGATGGGATTGGTACAACCACCTGAGTGGGGAAGAAGGTTCTTAGTCAGTCATGAAGAGCCAGCATTACTTTCTGAGATGTCTTGTGTGTTACGAATCTTTACAGCCAGAGCAGTGTATGAGAAGCATGATATGAATGCGTTTATCTTAGAAGGTTCGGATTTGAGGACAAATCCTTTTAAAGGAGGAGGGAACTTGCCTTATTTGGGTAGATAGGAAATATTGGGTAGATATGCGTAGATAGCCGACTTGGTTGTATTGTATATATAGTCATACTCGACCTGTGGATTAGGGTTGTCGAGAGAATTGTATTCTTAGCATAGGAGTCGAGTTCGCTAAGCTTGTAAGCGAGTGAATAACACCAAGGGCTAAGGGGTAGAGGTTCTAGAGATCTTGTATTCGATCTTATGACGTGTGAGGCTAGGGGAGCAAGTCAAGAAGGGTCTTGATCTTGTTCGAGTTCTGTTTAAAGAGATACTTGTAAGTTCGCTTTAAAAGATTACTAGTAATAACACATATCTTTGTAGAAATATTCTCTGGTGTACTATGTGCTTTACTCTGTGAGGTAGTTCTTGCATTTACAAGTGGTATCAAAGCATTCACCCGTTCGATTATATAACAAGTGAGATCATGCGGAAGAAATGGAGAACTATCATGAGCTGGTGTCAAGCACAAGGGTGATGTTGGATGGATCCAACTACGGACTTTGGAAGTCACGAATGAGGTCTACCATTCGAGGGATTGATGCTATGGCGTGGAAATCTGTGAAAACTGGATGGTCAGAACCAAAGGCTAAGGACGTGAATGGTGTTGAATCCAACAAAGAAGAAGAACTTTGGACCGAGACAGAACTCAAGATGGCGAAGTTCAACTCCAGAGCACTTTCAGATATACACGCTTATGTTACAAAGAAACACTTTAAGCTAATTCAAGGATGTGAGACCGCCAAGGAAGCGTGGGAAATACTGCAAACTCACTTCGAAGGAACGTCAAAAGTGAAGAGCTCACGACTGGATTATCTAGCATCCCAGTTTGAGAATCTCAAAATGGGAGAAACTGAATCAGTTGAAGAATTCAGCTCACAACTCAGAGGCATAGCTCAGGAATCCTTAGTATTGGGAAAGAAATACAAGGATAAGAAGTTGGTCAAGAAGTTTCTAAGGTGGCTACCATCTAAGTATACCGCATACAAGGCAGCTATATCAGTCTCACTGAATACAGATGAGATAAGCTTTGATGAAGTAGTAGGGATGCTGAGAGCACATGAAATGGAGATTAACGGAGGAAAGAAAGGAAAGGGAGTTGCACTGGTATCACAAGATTCAGATGACAAAGAAGATGACGATGATCCAGTAAGTATGCTTGTTAGGTGGTTTGACAGAGTCCTTCGTAGAGCCGAATCAGGTCAGAGAAGAGGAAGTACATCACAACGTGCTGTAGAAGGTGAGAAACGAATATCTGAGCAAGAAAAGAACGATCATAAAGCGGAGGTTCAGTGTCATGAGTGCAAGGGGTATGGACATTACAAAACTGATTGTCCAACTGTTCGAAGGAGAGAAATCAAGTGCTACAAGTGCAAAGGAATTGGACACACTCAACTGGAATGCGTCAACAATCAGAAGAGGAGACATAAGAAATCTATGATCAGAATTGATGAGATAGACTCAGAAGAAGACAGTGATGAAGAGGAGCTGGCTAACTTCGTAGCATTCATTGGCATCACAGAGTTTGTGGAAGGAGAAACTGATATTGATGATGATCAGTCAAGTGCAGATGGTGATGATGGAATTAGCTATCAAGAACTGTGTCAGACGGTAGTCCAGATTGGTAAGGAGAATCTATGTCTTAAAAAGGAGAAAAGCTGGCTGGAAGACACGGTGATAAACCTCAGGAAAGAACTTGATGATGAAAGAAAGAAGGAGGCAAATACCTCAGATCTGAAAAAGGAGAATGTACGACTTGTTGTTCAAATTGAATTACTAGAGAAACAAGTGAAAAATGAGAAGGCTCGATCATTGGACTTAAATGCCAAGCTAGAACATCATTACAAGACTGTCAGAATGCTCACTGGGTCAAAGGAACTTGATAAAATCCTGAGTCTGGGAAGACAGGATCAGACTTCTCAAGGTCTAGGATACACTGGGTATGGAAAGAGTGTTACAGAACCCATCAATTTTGTGCCAAGCTCCAACTCCAAAGGGAGAACAACAACTGAAGGTACTACCTCAAAGACTGGTGCTGAGAAAGTTAAGAATCTCCAGAAGGTGGGACGATCAGAGATTCAGCAGGAGAGATGATGTTACTACTGTGGAAAACCGGGTCACATCCAGAAGAAATGCTATCACTTTCGGGAAAAAGTAAATCAGTTGTTGAGACAAGGAAAGTACTGGTGGAATGGATCTCGAAATCAAGTCTGGATCAGGAAATCTGATTTAGGACGTACAACAGTGAAATCAACTGAACGATCTATTCACGGAGGTCCGAGATGCAGCATGGCACTTGTATCAGAAGCAGTGGCATTGATATCCAAAGATGAAAATCCATGGTACTTCGACAGTGGTTGCTCTCGTCATATGACAGGAACACACAAGAATCTCAGAGAGATAAAGCCATTGAAAGGAGGTAGAGTCATATTTGGAGATGGAAGCCAAGGAGCGATCAAAGGCAAGGGAAAGACTGTTGAAACCAAACCACCTCTGAAGAATGTGTTCTTAGTCAAGGGATTAAAATCAAACCTAATCAACATCAGTCAATTGTGTGATGAAGGGTTGATAGTTCACTTCACAAGCAGAGAGTGCAAAGCTGTGAATGAGGAAAACAGAGTCATGTTCCATGGAGTACGATCTGCTAACAATTGCTATGTATGGCAGAGTGTACAACAGTGCTTTGTTGCACATGATGAAACAAGTATGCGGCGTCAAAGACTTGGTCACATGAACATGAGGCATATGACCAACATCATCAGAAAAGGTGCAGTCAGAGGCATTCCTCAGCTGGAGGAAACGGAGAAGACTGTATGCGGACCGTGCAATCAAGAAAAGCAGGTCAAAGTTCAACACAAGATGATTCAAGATATTCAGTCAAACGATATGCTTGAAATGGTACACATGGATCTCATGAGTCCTATGCAGACAGAGAGCATAGCAGGGAAGAGGTATGTTTTAGTTCTGGTTGATGACTACTCAAGGTTTACATGGGTCAGATTCATTCTTGAAAAGTCTGATACACTGAAAAGCTTCAAGATCTGGGCTCTTCAAGTTACAATGGGAAGAGACGACTGAAGCAGATTCGCAGTGATCATGGGGGAGAATTCCAGAATGAAGCCATGAGTAATTTCTGTGGACAGCACGAAATAGTTCAACAATTTGCTGCACCTAGAACTACTCAACAAAATATAATAATAGAAAGGAAAAATCGCACGCTTCAGGAGATGGCGCGAGCTATGATGCATGGTAACAATGTGAAGCAGAGGTTATGGGCAGAGGCTATTAGCACTGCATGCTATTAGTCCCTCAGAATTGACTCAGGAGACGATCACTCCAAACATTCAAAAAATACTCATCTAGCGATGTCATTAGGAACGTGAATGAAGGGAGAAGAACAAGAGGTGTGAAGATCAACTTCAGAGAAATGGTGCAGTCCGCATGCTTTGTCTCAAATATTGAACCAAAAGACCACACCGAAGCACTTTCGGATGAGTTCTGGATTCAAGCCATGCAGGAGGAACTTGAACAGTTCATCAGAAATGATGTATGTGAGTTGGTGAAGAAACCATCTGATGGTCACATAGTTGGGACTAAGTGGATCTTCAAGAACAAGATTGATGAGAATGGAATTGTGGTTAGAAACAAAGCAAGATTAGTAGCTCAGGGTATTCGCAAATTGAGGGAGTTGATTTTGAAGAAACATTTGCTCCAGTGGCTAGATTGGAGTCTATCAGAATGTTCATTGGAATGGCATGCATCATGAACTTCACAGTGTACCAAATGGATGTTAAGAGTGCATTTCTGAATGGGATACTGTCTGAAGAAGTATATGTACATCAGCCAAAGGGTTTTGAAGATGCAACTATTCCTTGAGTATGTGTACAAACTCAACAAAGCTCTATACGGGTTGAAGCAAGCACCTCGAGCATGGTATGAAAGGTTGACAAACTTTCTGGTTGACAAAGGCTACATCAGAGGAAGTATCGATAAAACTCTGTTTGTGCTGAAGAATAAAACAAGGATGCTGGTGGTCCAGATCTATGTTGACGACATCATTTTTGGAGGAACATCTAAACAACTTGTAGATGGTTTCACTCGAGACATGACCAAAGAGTTTGAGATGAGCATGGTGGGAGAGTTGAAATATTTCCTCGGGCTATAAATACAGCAGACAGAGGAAGGTGTTTTCATCTCGCAAAGTACCTATGCAAAGGCACTACTGAAGAGGTTTCAACTGGATCACTGCAAGGAGGTAAAAACTCCAATGAGCTCGATAAACAAAAGTTGCAAAGATGAGGAGGGTGAACCAGTGGACACAAAGCTGTATAGAGGGATGATCGGAAGCCTACTTTATCAGGCGGCTAGTCGACCAGATCTAAGTCTAAGTGTGGGGATATGTGTTAGGTACCAATCAAAGCCAAAGAAGTCTCATCTGGAGGCAACTAAGAGAATCATTCGATATGTCAAAGGCACAGTTAACCTTGGGATCTACTACTCAAAGGGATCGAATGGAAATCTTGCTGGATACTGTGATGCAGATTGGGCTGGAAGTGTAGACGATCGAAAGAGTACCAGTGGGGGGTGTTTCTTTCTCGGAAACAACCTGGTTGCATGGTTGAGCAAGAAGCAGAACTCTGTATCATTGTCTACCGTAGAGGCAGAGTACATTGCTATGGGGAGTTGCTGCACACAGCTGATGTGGATGAAGCAAATGTCTGCTGACTATGGCATGGATACTGGATCATTTCCGGTCTACTGTGACAACAAGAGTGCAATCGACATATCAAAGAATCCGGTGCAACACTCAAGCACCAAGCACATTGACATTCGACATCATTTCATCAGGGAGCTAGTCGATGAACAACAGGTAGTGATTGAACACCTTGTCACAGAATTACAACTAGCTGATCTTTTCACTAAACCTTTATATCTTAACCATTTTGTTACTCTTCGAAACTCCATTGGGGTTTGTGAGATGTAACAAGTTTGTGTAAGTGTACAGGGGATGACAGAAGAGCTGATGCAGAGGCACCCAAACTTCAAATTTTGTCTTACATCAGAAGCGAGTAGTGGAAAAGAGCTGCCAAATATGCCGTCATGATCTCAAAAAGTACAGGTTTCGCATCGAGAGAGCAATCAAGTAACAAGAGGAAGAAGATGTCATGTGTCTCCCATCATCAAAAAGGGAGCACAAGAAAACTCTTGGAAAAGAAAAGAGAAAAAGAAAAAGAAAAAGAAAAGAAGTAACAACCACCAGCTCTCTCATGACGAATAAAGGTTGAAAACTGAATCAAGACATGATAAAGGCATATTTGTGCGAAAGATAGACATGAAATAAGCCTGATGATCAGATGAGGATCTAGTAGAGCAAAAGAGTGCATCTGTAGCAGAAGCTATGTCAGCCTCTGGATCACTCGACGAACAGTTGCCAACGGGAAAGGTAAAACAAAAATTCTTTTTATACTCAAAATTGAAAAATTAATCTGTGTGACACGTGTTCTCTCATTGCTTGCGTGTTTAATGTACTAAATGTTCTTTTGTCTAAGTGGTTGTGTCAGCAAAAGTCATTGAGTTAATATCACCAGTCTATGTCATCGAGTGTCACATTGGAACAGTGAAGATTCAGTCCGATCAAGTCATAAGTGGGCAATACGTATAGACATCAGAGAAATGGGGAAGAGAGATCGTGTGAGCCTAAATGGAAGATTTCGAATTTTTGAAATTTGAAAAACTTCCATTTTGGAGAAAGTGGGAGATATGGCGAATATCTAGGAGATCATGGGGTAATGTACCGAAAAGGAAATGATTACCCCTTTATAAACCCTAGACGCCAACTTATCTCTCTCATAACTCTCTTTGCTCTCAAAACTCAAAAAAATAAAATAAATAAAACTCTCAAAAGAAAACCTCTCTCTTTATCTCTCCAGAAATCATGTCGATGAATAAAAGCACCTCCGCCGCCGGTAAATCTTCAAATCCACCACCATTGAATCTCGTAGACTACTCTGATGATGAGGAGCAAACAACGCCACAACAGAGTCAGACGTCTCAACCCCTATCCGAAGATCTTCATACCGCAGCCGAACAACTGGATTCTGAGTCAGATGCTAAGTCAGAACCAGTGAGATCAACAAGGAAGAAGAAGAACGTGAAGGAGGGAAGGAGTAAACAAACCTCTGAGACGATTCCACATGGAGCTGATATAACTAAGGCCTCCAAAGAGAATCGAGGAAAAGCAATCGAAGTCTCCTCAGGTGAATCTGAGGAAGAAGATGACTCGGAGAACACTGACTCAGAAGAAGCTGAGGAAGTTGATGCTGAGAACGTGGAACCACCAATTAGTGTTAAGGAGAAAGAGAAAAAGAGGAAAGCTCCATCATCAGCAACCTAGAGCAATCCTGTGAAAAAATCAACCAAGAAAACCTATGCCTCAAGAATCAAATCTCAAGGGAAGGCCAAAACAACTTCAGGTGCAGAACGGCTCGCAGAGCAAAGGTATGCAAGTTTTGCCTCTAGAGAGATTATTCCAGAACGTTCTGTGGATCAGAGCTCGGAAGACACATGGGGCTATCTGAGTATAATCAAGAAAGGGCAACTGGAGAAGACTGTCACAGGCCTAGGAGGTTACATTCCTGAGATCGTGAAGGAATTCTATGCAGACTTGCCTGGTGAGATGACTGGAGGATCAGAAGTCATAGTGACAGTACGAGGGCAGAAGTATGAATTTTCTCCAGCTATGATTGATCAATACTTCGATGTTTCACCAATTCAAGGAGAGGAGCTAGAAGTAGAGGAAAGCATGGATGAAGTTATTAGTGACGAGCTCGCTGACTTCCTGACCGAGGGGACACGGGAGATGAAGAACCTCACAACAAGCTCTTTGTCTCCATGTAAAGTTGCGCTTCTAGTCCTTGCAGCATACAACTGGGTACCTTCGTCTAACAAAAATGCCGTGTCCATTGATCATGCAAAACTTGTCTATAAATTGTTTCATGGAGTCCGTGTTAACATAGGAGTGTTGGTCTACAATCAAGTTCTTAACCTCGGAGTTATTCAAAAAGAGGGAGAAAAGAAGGACAAGAGGTGGTTGATATTTCCTCGTACTATCTATGGTGTGCTTCAGATGCAGCACATGGTGCAGCGAAGACCAAGAGAGAAACTTGTGGCTGTGATTCCATATAAGAAGGACCCTCGTCTGGGAGAAGAGTATCTCAAGAATAAAAAGGAAGCACGAGAGGCTGAGAAGAAGGCTCAGAAGCAGACCAAGAAGAAAGAGAAATCTGCATCAACATCAACTGCAACACCTACTTCTGGACCACCTCCAAGCACTCCTCGATCTGAGAGGACTGATCCTTATGGGTATGTGCCACCAAGACAGTCTCCGCGGGCTGCTGGAAAGTTCCAGATCATTCACCTCGGATCAGTTGCATCTCCAGGGCAACCGATAGATGCTGAAGAGGCAAAGCTGGCTTTAGATACGACCTCCGAAGCAATTCAACAACTTGCAACTGCGATGCAGACTCTGACGAGCGTCGTGGGACAGATTGCAAGCATGCTTTTCCCAAGTAAGTCTTCTATCTGGTTATTTATTTACTCTGATCTTTATGAATTTTAACTATGTATGCTCTCAAGCAGGGGGAGAAGAAGAGGCAGACGATCCGCAGTAGCAGGATGACCAGGGGAACTAGATTATGAGGGAGAAAAAATTAATTTTTTTCTCGTTTTTTAATTATGGGGGTGTGAGAGATAAAACAATGTTATTGGTTTTTGGTGTTTTGGTTTTATGTTTATCTCTAACTCTTGAACTCGCATGTTTTGAACCTTCATTTCAATTTTAATGCACGTATTATTCAGGATATATATGTTCGAATGTGTGTGGTTGTTTGAGCGGATCTGTGTAGGTACTTGAGAGACATCCAAAGCTAAAAGGGGGAGATTGTAGATGCAAAGATCAGATGGACGTTCTGATACAGACGCAAGTACAGCAGCGAAGGGAGCAACAGAGAAGTGTACGTGCGGATGAGCAAGTCAAGATGAAGATTGCGACTTGAAGAATGGATTGCGGATCAAGGCTAAGTTGATACGAAGATATCATGGGGAACAAGCTTGAAGAGATTCACCTTGGAGAAGGGAGATCTCACGATGAAAGTTTTCTAAAAGGCCTTGGAGAGGTTTTAGGGAACTTACCTTATTTGGGTAGATAGGGAATATTGGGTAGATAGGGGTGGATAGCCGACTTGGTTGTATTGTATATATAGTCATACTCGACCTGTGGATTACGGTTGTCGAGAGAATTGTATTCTTAGCATAAGAGTGGAGTTCGCTAAGCTTGTAAGCGAGTGAATAACACTAAGGGCTAAGGGGTAGAGGTTCTAGAGATCTTGTATTCGATCTTAGGACGTATGAGGCTAGGGGAGCAAGTCAAGAAGGGTCTTGATCTTGTTCGAGTTCTATTTAAAGAGATACTTGTAAGTTCCCTTTAAAATAATACTAGTAATAACACATATCTTTGTAGAGATATTCTTTGGTGTACTATGTGTTTTACTCTGTGAGGTAGTTCTTGCATTTACAAAAATATCTTCTGCGAATTGATTAATATGTCAAAGTTGTAATAAACATATTTCAACATCTCCAGATTGTAAACAACAAGTTGGTTCTCGCTCAAACTGAATGACAATGTTACATACGGTTTGGCATTCAATTTTACATTCACTATATATAACAAACAATTTTATGACAATTTATATTTTTATATATATTATATTATAAAGTGAGAATGACTATACCTCTCATCTTCAGTAGAGGGAGTAAGAAAAACAAGATCGTTTCCTCTATTTCTGAATTCACCATCAACAATTTTAAAGTCAAGCTTTTGTGGATAATATCAGCGAATCTGGGATGATAAAAGTACAACAAAGATGATACATTGGAATGGACTGAACTATAGTGGATATACTTAATTTGAGTTTAAATACATTATTGGTTGTCCTCGTTCTAATAACGTTTGTCTTTATCTTAAAATATTTTATATAATCTCATTTTTTCCCTGTAAGTCATCAACAAAATAGACAACAAATTCATGAGAAATGTTATTTTGATTTTTTTCCCCCGAAATAAACATCATACAAAAAGACATGCATTTGTACACGATACCAAATTATTATAAATTGCAATATAATAACAATATATAGCAGAAAATTGTAAATTTAGTTAAACACTTAACCTTAGAATCAACCAAAATAAATTTCAATTGTACAACTGTACAATAACGCCGATTCACAAGTCATATGTTGGGAGAACATATATTTGGTGGAGGTATCATGGACTCCTACCTCTCAATTCAGTAGATGCGGATGACTTTGGAAAGATATTTTTGGATAAATCCAATTAATGGAAGCATGGAACATAAGATGATGAGAATTATTCAGAATTGGAACCTCTCACATGGGTGATGGAGAATAGGTTACGTCATTCAACTTTTCAGAATTTTGGAACGGACTACATGATATCACCATGATTAAAGAACCTCATGCATGACCAAACTTCTCAACAGAATTAGAAGATATAAAAACTCTTCAAAGATGTTTCCAAGCATCAAAGGTATCCTACATTCCTCTAGGGAAAAATTCAATTTTAGATTCTCTAATTAAAACTGCAAGATCTTTTTATAGTGAATTTTGTTTTATTAGTTGTTTTATTCCGGATTTGTTTGTTAAACCACCATAAATTTAAGTAACAGAAATACTATTTAATATAAAAAGAACACAAATATACTATATATTTTTCGTGAATGAAACAAAATAACAAATAGTTATCTTTGATCTGACTATTAGAAATTGAATTGACAGCTTCAGGGATGTTAATCCAACTATCACCTCCAAAATGATACAGTTCTAGTTCTGCTCTTCTTTACTTTGATCACCGATCATCCACCTCCTCGTCTCCCATCTAATCTAATCTCCCAGTAAGAGCATTATTATCCATGAGAACACTTCTAAAGTTCTTAAACAAAAAAATATCAGTATTAAAGTCTAATATACTTGAAATCTTTAATTTTAATCTTGAAATAAAAATTAGATTAACTAAGAGTTGACAAGTGTCTTTTCGTGCTTTCAAAATTGTTTCAGAAGCTCTTCATTAAGAACACCATTACATCCCCTTTCTTCACTTTTTATTATTTTGTTTTGTTTAATAGTGAGAACACATATGAGAACATATCTAAGAACATCCCATTGCAAATGCCCTTGACTTTTCGCTATCTCTATAATTGGATTCTGTTTTGCAATTTGATGTGTAAACTACTATTAGGGAAGTGTTAGAGATGGATTACATCCCTCTACAACGCCCATCGAATAACAGGTCCTAATCCAGCAAGTCGGATCGATTTGGTCGGTTCGGTGGCTAAACCTATCGGCTTGACCTTAGAGTATTTTTAGCCGGTCGAGTAAGTCGGCTAAAAATGCCCGGCTTAGAGGGAGCCTTGTTCAGGTCCGTATACTCGGCCTCTCGCATCAAGGCCCAAAGGGACACGAAACTAGGACATCTGTAGCAGGAGTCCTATAAGAAGGGAAAAGGAAGCAACAAGAAATGAACTTTTGGGACCATTGAACACACTGAGCGGCTAGATCTAGGGTTTTAGGTTATATCTTTGATCTTGTTACTCTTCGATCTTGTTGCTCTTGAATCTTCTTGTCACTCTTGTAACCCTTCAAACCAGATCTAAATAAAACGTCTTTAGTCATCCCATTTCTGATTTCTTTCATCTTAGTCGACTGAATCCCGTTCAAACAGGAAGGTCCACAAAAGCTAAAGCTAAAAGAAAAAAAAGATACAGAGCAAAGTAAATCATATCAAAACCTTGTGTCATCTACTCAACGTGTGGTTTTAGAGGTAGAGAAGTTCTCCCACCTTGTTCTTCCTTTTGTTGGGTCCTCCTTTACTTCATTGACCATAAGAGAAAGAAACGGCTAGGATCTCGCGTACGCAACTGGCGCAGACAAATCAGGACCGTTAAAAGTAACGCGTCCAAATATCTCAGTGTCCCATCTTTGTCCCCTTGCCTCTCACTTGCCCCCTCATCCTCCCGACAACGTCATAATTCCCATCTCCCTCCCCTTTAACCCTAATTTCAATGCACGTCTCAATGTATAAACTTATCTCTCTCCCTCCCCCATTTCTCAAAACCCAAGAAAAAAAACTCCATACCATTTCAAGAATCTTATCACAAACCCATCAAGAAGAAGAAATATAAGCTAAAGAAGAGATTGTAAGTTTGAAATAAGAAGTAACAAGCGTCCGAGTGAGAGTATGGCGTATGAAGAAGTCATCAATGAGCTTAACCTTAAGGACACAGAGCTTCGTTTGGGATTGCCCGGAACAGATGAACAAGCAGAGGTTTCTTGCGTCAAAAGCAACAAACGTCAGTTTCATCAAAGCAACGACGAGCACAATCTAAAAGAAGAATATCCACCTCCTCCTGCCAAGTAAGTTGAGATCTGAAGTTCTATTTTATAAATCTCATTCACTAGAGTCTAGAGATGTACTAACGATGAATCTTTGTTTGCAAACTTCAGAACACAAATCGTTGGCTGGCCACCAGTGAGATCGAACCGGAAGAACAACAACAAAAGTGTGAGTTATGTGAAAGTGAGTATGGACGGAGCTCCATATCTGCGTAAGATAGATCTCAAGATGTACAAAAACTATCATGAGCTTCTAAAAGCACTAGAGAACATGTTCAAGTTCACAATTGGTGAATATTCTGAGAGAGAAGGATACAAAGGATCTGGATTTGTACCGACTTATGAAGACAAAGATGGAGATTGGATGTTGGTGGGTGATGTTCCATGGGACATGTTCTCTTCATCTTGCCAAAAACTCAGAATCATGAAACGATCCGAAGCTCCTGCCTTTTGATCCTCTGTTTTCAAGGAAACCCTTTTTGTTTTTGGTAAAAGTTCCTCTTAGAGTCTCCTACTTAATTTCGAAATCTTTTAAGAAAAAGAGAAGTTGTGTACAATAGGAATAGACTGATCGACATAGTTTCAAATAGTTGTAACAGTAGGTTGTTAATTCTGTTATACCAGTTTTGATTATATAAGTTTATACTATATGATAATCTTATGCGATTGCACCAATTTACACATGAACGAATAAAAGTTTGTAACTTTTTTGATAAAAACAAATTTCCGCTAAATTTATTTATGTGAAATTACATCAAGTGCAACGATAACAAGAATACGATGAATTACATAATTAATATGAAGGAACAATTATACATTTGACAATGATTTTTCGTTAGACGCCATATTTGTCATCATGAGTGTCAAACAGATTAACTTTATCAGTTTTTTTCAGCTTATTCACTCTCGATCTCTTACAAATTTCATGTTTGGTTATCATCCATAAAACAAAATGGAACTCCAAATCTTATATCACAACATAATCACTATAAACATCAAAAATTCCTTTTGTTGTATAATATTGATCAACTCCAAATTTTGATCAAAATATATTTTTCTAAAAAAATTCAATATATTGATGCTTTCGAAAGGAAAAGAAATTGAAGTTGCCAACTTTCAAAGATACAAAGAACATGACCATACAACAAAAGAAATACACTTTCAGTTCTGAACCATTGTTTCTTCCATACCCATTCCCATGATTTCACTAATAGTTCTGTTTTGCTCATATATATTCCTAGGGGTTGGCGTTCGGATACCCGATCGGGTATTTCGAATTTTCGGGTATTTCGGATTTTCGGGTATTTCGGTATAGGGATAGAGAACCCGTTCGGATATTTCTGTACTTCGGGTCGGGTTCGGATATTTTTAGTTCGGGTTCGGTTATTTTGAATCGGGTTCGGATATTTAGATTTTAAAAGAAGAAAAATTAAATTTTTCATTTTTAAGTTTCTTGTATTTAAAAATATAGATTTCACTTAACTGATTTTTTATTTTTATAGATTGAATGATTAATAGGTTTGAAGATAATATTTCAAAAACAAATAGATATTAATTTGGGTATTGTTTTTAAACTTTGAATGTAACTTTTGTTAATACGTAAAACAAAAGGTTTGACATGCATTTTAAATGAATATCAAATCATTTTCTCCATAATTATATATATACTTATGATCTTAAAATATGTGAAACATCAATATAAATATTTTTTTTAAAAATGAGAGATGTAAACTAGAAATATAACTATATAAGGGTAAGTATATATATGTTCGGTTATCTTCGGATATCCATTCGGGTTCGGATATTATCCATTCGGGTTCGGATATCTAATCTCTCCTAACTTAATACCCGTTCGGGTATTTTGCTACTTCGATTCGAATTTTTCAGATCGGGTTTGGATGCGGCTTCGGGTGTGGCTTCGGGTATCGGATAAAATATCCACCCCTATATATTCCTATACCATAATATATAGATTCTTACAGCTGTGCTGCTATTAATTCCTCTTTTTTTGGCCATTACACTCTCATCGTCAAATTGCAGTAGCCGAAAACAACTAGTAGCCTTAAATTCAACATATAACTTCTCCCACAGATTATCTTCCATTAATAAAAGGAAAATGAAAACTGTTATGAACCAGATTGTGGATGGCTCATAACCAAAAGATTATGATTTGTAATCTTTCCATTTATCTATGACGGTGTAATCTCCTATCTAAAGAACCTCTATGTTATGAATAAAAATAGATTTTTCCATTACTTTGCACAGCAAAAACTCGATTAAACCCGACCCTACCAGTATAATCACCGGAGAAAGCATCAACCAAAACAATAGTGATTTATTCTTCCGGAAAACAATTCCAGTCCCTAAATTTGATAATTTATGCCTAAAATAAAGTTTTGGAGATAAATGAAGAATATAAAATTCCAATAGAAGCACAATAATGGATGTGACATCGAAAGTTTGTAACTTTATAATATAAAAGATAGAGATAGATGGCGAGAATCTATACGCACTCTGCACTCACTTGCTCCACTAATTTGGGATTTCACTTCCGTTCCTCCCATCGTCATCTTCGTCGCCTTATCTTCCCCAGAACTCTCACTCTTCCACACGCTAAAACCCAATCCTCGTAAGTGATCTATGGGTTTATCTGTTCAATCCAAAAGTCTCATCCTTTCTGTATGTTCTGTTCAGTGTCTGATTATATTGGTTGGTTCTGTTAAGACTGTGGATGATGAATCTTCTTACTGGAATCGTTTTGTAATCAATTAGAGATTTTGTTTGTTTCAGTTGGACTCGAAGAAGGGTTGTATCCATGGATTCTTCTGGAACTGACTCGGCTAAGGAACTGCATGTTGGCTTGGACTCAGCTACTGAGGAAGAGTATGCCACACAGTCAAAGTTACTTCAAGAGTTCATGAGCATTCCCACCATTGACAAAGCTTGGATTCTCAGCTCTGATTCTGGTAATGACTCCAACTTGTAAACTTTGGAATCAAGATCATCTGACCAAATGAAACGATGATTTCACTTTTATAGGTAGTCAGGCAATAGTTGCCATGAGTCAAGCAAACCTTTTGGCTAATAAAAGGAGGAAGTTTATGTTATCTGCTCACATCTCCAAAGACGAAACTACAAGTAACCAATCTGTAAACTTTCACTGGGCTCCATTTCCGGTTGAGATGACTGGCGCATCGGCCTTTGTCCCCTCTCCATCAGGTCTGAAGCTCCTCGTGATTCGAAACCCTGAAAACGAGTCTCCTACAAAGTTTGAGATATGGAGTTCGTCTCAGCTAGACAAGGAGTTTCATATCCCACAGAAAGTTCATGGCTCTGTATACCTTGATGGATGGTACCAGACTTTTCCTTTTAGCTGTTTTTTAGCTATTGGAGAAGTGAGTAAAGGTTACGTGTGTGTGTATGATGCAGGTTTGAAGGGATCTCTTGGAACTCAGATGAGACTCGTGTTGCTTATGTCGCAGAGGAACCATCTCCTCCCAAACCTACATTTGACCATCTTGGTTATTACAAGAAAGAAACTTCTTCGGACAAGGATATTGGAAGCTGGAAAGGTCAAGGAGATTGGGAAGATGAATGGGGAGAAGCGTATGCCGGAAAAAAGCAGCCTGCCCTGTTTGTTATCGATGTTGACAGTGGAGAGGTGGAGCATATCAAAGGAGTTCCAAGATCGATAAGTGTCGGACAGGTTGTTTGGAGTCCAAACAGTAAAGGCTCCGCTCACTACTTAGTTTTCGCTGGATGGTTAGGAGATAAAAGAAAGCTTGGTCTCAAGCACTGCTACAATAGACCATGTGCCATTTACGCAGTTAGATGCCCAGAACCAAAGTGAGCTTTTGTTTTTGGCTTCTAGAAGACAACTTGATCACTCCTTTATTTCGAAAAAGTATTTGACAGAGAGTTTTGTCTTTACTTGTGTTCCAGAGATGATGCTAACGAAGCATTCCCTATTCATAATTTGACTAAAAGCATAAGCAGCGGTTTTTGCCCACGCTTCAGGTTTACATCTTATGACACTTTCTCTTGCCTTCTAAAAGCATTGTTCTCCTTGTTACTCTGTTTATCTAACTGAGCCATATGTTAAAAGACTTACTCTCTTCACCATACATTTATTTCCTTCTCTCACAGCAAAGATGGCAAGTATCTTCTGTTTTTATCCGCAAAGGCCGCTGTGGATTCTGGGGCACATTGTTCAACTGAGTCACTTCACAAGATTAGCTGGCCAAGCGATGGGAAACTTCCTGAATCAACTAATATCGTTGATGTGGTGCGATTTATATAGACCCTTTGTCTTTCTTTATCTCCCTATAGATGTTTTTAAACTTTCTTCTAATTTTATTTGATGATGCAGATTGAAGTTGTCAATTGTCCTGATGATGGTTGTTTCCCTGGGCTCTACGTCACCGGACTTTTGAGTGATCCGTGGCTGTCAGATGGACATACTCTTATATTGTCTTCCTACTGGCGAAGTTGTAGAGTAATACTCAGCTTAAATTTGATAAGGTGAGTGATGAGTGAATATGAGAAGTTTTCAAAATTATCTTCTGCTGCTGCGGTAATTGATGATACAATTCTTTTATCTTGGGGGCATTACAGTGGTGAACTGTCACGTGTCAGCCCTAATGATTCTGATTTTTCATGGAGTGTTCTTGCACTTGATGGTGATAATGTTGTTGCCGGTAACATCTTTGAGCAAGCTCTTAATCTCAGTTGCTAACCTTAAACTTAAACAGACACCAGTCTTGAAACAACATTGTATGTGTTTTTTTGTGAGAAGTGTCTAGCAGTCCAGTGAGTGTTACTGAAATCAAGTATGGAAAGAAAGTTCTTGATCCATCTGGAAAGCCTTCATGGCATTGGTCAAGTATCCAAAAACCAATATTTAAATGCTCTGAGAAGGTAAATATCTTATTTGCCAAATCCTCTTTGATGCAAATGATGTTAAGATCTTCATGTGTTCATCTTTTTGTTTTTATTATACTTCTGCAGGTGACGTCAGGGCTTTCATCTCTTCAGTTTAAAATTCTGAATGTTCCAGTCAGTAATGTATCTGAATGTCTCACAGAAGGTACTTTTAACACTTAATCTTTGCTTTTACAAACAAGATATTCATTACAAGTTGTTTTAGTTTTTGGTTTGATAAACATTCTTGACTTATTTCCATACGATCATCAACACATCGCAGGGGCCAAAATACCTTTTGAAGCTATATATGTATCGTCTTCAAAGACCAAGGAGAATGGGAAATGTGATCCTTTGGTTGTTGTCCTCCATGGAGGCCCTCATACAGTTGCGCCATGCAGCTTTTCCAAGCAGTTGGCATATCTCTGCTCAATTGGATACAGTCTGCTGATTGTAAATTACAGGTTCACATTTACATCTCTCATATCCTCACTAAGTTACCAACAACCAACCTTCTTCTAGTGATTCTAACTTAGTCTTTGGTGAATTGAAAGGGGTTCGTTGGGATTTGGGGAAGATGCTCTGCAGTCTGTACCTGGAAAAATTGGATCACAGGACGTGAACGATGTGCTCTCTGCGGTAGATCATGCCGTTGAGATGGGACTTGCAGACCGGTCTAGAATAACCGTGCTAGGTGGTTCTCATGGTGGGTTTCTCACAACACACTTGATTGGCCAGGTACTGTTATTCACTCTCACCTTTATAGTGATGGCAATCACCATTCTTATACTAAAAGCTTTGGTATAGGCGCCGGATAAGTTTGTGGCAGCAGCTGCGAGGAATCCTGTATGCAACATTGCATCGATGGTTGGGATTACGGATATACCTGATTGGTGTTTCTTTGAAGCTTATGGTGACCAGACTCACTACACTGAAGCCCCCTCACCTGAAGACATGTCTCTGTTTCATCAAATCTCTCCTATATCATACATCTCAAAGGTTAACACTTAACAAAACCACTTCCATTCTTTGATAAGTTTTGATGACATCCTATATTTAATTATTCTTCTTGTGTACTTTTTTTTTTACTTGTGCAGGTGAAAACACCCACTCTGTTTCTTTTGGGAACTGCGGATCTCCGTGTTCCTATTTCAAATGGATTTCAAGTAAGATCAGTCTTCAACTTGGTTAAGTTAGTAGATCTCAAACTCATTGGTGATGTTTAATTCAGTGTTCTTGGTTTGTGTAGTACGTTAGGGCGTTAAAGGAGAAAGGAGTCGAGGTTAAAGCCTTAGTCTTTCCTAATGACAATCATTCTCTAGACAGGTAAAAAAAGCTAAAACAAAAATGTGAGAAAGTTTTGAATTTTAAAAGCATGTTTAGTTTTAGTTTGAGAAAAAGACAAAAATAGCACTAAATCAAGTTTTTGTTCCCAAACTAGCACTCAAGGTCAAAAGTCACAAAAATATCACTTAATGTTTTATCAAAAGTCACAAACTTAGGGTTTAGAGTTAAAGGGTGGGGTTTAGGATTTAGGGTTTAGGGTTTAGAGTTTAGGGTTTAGGGTGTAGAGTTTAGGGTTTAGGGTTTAGGGTTTAGGATTTAGGGTTTAGGGTTTAGGATTTAGGGTTTAGGGTTTAGAGTTTAGGGTTTAGGGTTTAGGGTTTAGGGTTTAGGGTTTAGAGTTGAGAAATGAGGTTTTGGGGATAAGATTTCAAATTTGAAAAATAAAAAAATTAAAATTTTCAAATGATAAACTTAGAAAGGTGCTATTTTGGTCATTTTAGTTTTTGAGTGCTATTTTTGTGATATAAACTTAGAAATGTGCTATTTTGGAGATTTGGCCTTTTAGTTTAGTCGAGGTTACAGCTAAAACAAAAATGTGAGAAAGTTTTGAATTTTAAAAGCATGTTTTTTTGCAACTTGTGATTGTTTATTTTTGCAGACCGCAGACGGATTATGAAAGCTTTCTCAACATTGCTGTCTGGTTCAACAAGTACTGCAAGCTGTGAACACCTTGTGATTGTTTGTAATCGTAATAAGTGAAGTGAAAATAAAAGTACTTTTAAATCAAATAAATATATGGTTCACTGTGTAGCTTGGCTTATCTTTGGATGCTTGTAAGTTAACAAAGACAAGGCGTCCGGTCTAGAGTCTAGACTTTACAGTAAGGGTAGCTTCAAGGGTGTTTTCTGCAATTTGAAAAATTAAGGGGAAAATTTAAACTCTTAAAAAACGAAAAAATGAAAAAGAATAATGCATTTCTTAACATTTCTAAGAAATTTTACCATTCATAAGGAATCTTTTCTCATTTCCATTCCCTCTCATTTGTTTTATTGTATAAAAATATAAAACAATTTTTTTTTCGCTAAATATGATAAAGAATTATTATTCTTCATCATGTCTATAATTTTATTTATTTCTGTTCATTTCCTATATGTCCCTAATATTTCTGTGATGGTTACTAGTTAGACCATTAATATATATAGTTTACTAATTTTATACCTGAGCGTTTGGGTCGGTTCTGTTAAGGTCCGGCTCCTTCCAGTCCTAGATCCAGTACAGTACTTGAAATTTTTTGGTTCAAATTCAGATATTTTTCGGATCTGGATTGGTTTGGATCTACAATTAAAGTATATATAATTTCCAGGTCTATAGTAGTTAGAGTATTTAAGATCTAAAGAGATTTGAATTTCATCAAAATTTTATCGAAATCCATCATATTTGTTTTAAATTTCGTAAAATAACCAAAACATAAACTATTAATAATTGAAATTAAACATTTTAGTTTCATATTACTTTAAAATGTTACAAAATAATAATAAAATATATTTCAACTAAACTATAAATTAAAATATATAAAATAGAACTAATAATATTAGAGTTTTGAATATTCATGTTTTCGTAATCGATTCTTATCGAGACGAGTATATTTGGGTCGATTTTTTTTGGATTTAGATTTATTCGGGTCGGTTTTTTCAGTTTTGGTTCTTTTAGGTATATGAATTTTGAGCCCATCTAGGTATTTATAAATTTTTCATTTGGTTTCTGATCCAGTATTTTTGGTGAGTTGTAGTTTAGCTTTTCAGATCAAGATAAAATGCCCGTACATGAATTTGTGAAATATTGAAATGAGCTACAGGCAAGGATTCATGTCCATATGGGAGTCAGAAGATGATCATCACTTAATGAAACTAATGTGCCAACACTTGAATTTTGAGTAAAGGAAATTAACGCTATACTATTAGGAAATATCTAAATTAGGTTTTAAAAATAGAAAATTTCTATTTTGATAAAATCGGGACTATATATATATATGCTCATATGATAACAAGATACACCGAGCTTTCTTCTAAATTAAGATTTGCTCCTTATTTATTTTGAGAGCAAGATCTTTTTTTTGGTTTTCAATCACTGTTCCAACAGCTCTACTGTACATAGATCAGGGTTAATCTGAACAACCAGCTATTGGGCAACTAATCTAATGCAAAACGACGTTACTTTTATTTTCGGTTTTAGTATATGTAAATCATACAAAATTCGAAAGTAGAAAGCAAACCCTAAGATTTTCCCCACGTCGCGGCAAACCCTAAGACTTGCTTTGATGCGTGGAAACTGATCACAGCGAAGATGGATCGGATTAGCGGTCTACCTAACGAAGTTCGTTGCCATATATTGTCCTTCCTTGCCGACAAATCTTGCTGCTTTGACATCTGTTCTCTCAACGAGGTGGCGCAATCTTCTTGCGTTTGTCCCTAATCTTGACATCACTTCTCATAACAAGATCGTGCAATTAGATGGTTTTTCTTACTATGTATTATATTGTGATATATGCATAAGGGGAATATATGTGGGAACTATGCGGAGCTTCAGGGGTTTTATAGATAGGGTATTGGCATTGCAGGGTGATTCTTCCATTAAGAAAGTCTCCCTCAAGTGTATAAACCACATTCATCCAGATCATTTGGACCGTTGGATATGTAACGTGCTGCGTCGTGGTGTTTTAGACCTTGAAATTTTTATCGATGATGCAGATGGTGATGATGATTTTAATTATCTTCTGCCTCAAGAGATGTTCGTTAGTAGGACACTAGTCAAATTGAAATTAGGCAACATTGAATGGTGGCCTGGAGCTGAAGGAACTTTTTTACCAAAGCTTAAAACTCTAGTTGTTAACGTTTGGGGTTGTTCGTAAGAACAGAGAGGAAACAAAGTAAAGATTGAAGCTTTTCTTTCTATTTTATTTTGCTTAACCTCAACGTTACACATTGTTCTCTATTTATAGTCTGAGACATCTCTAGAAAACCCTAAGCTCCCGGTGCCACACATGTCGACACCTAAGAGGCCTATTCTTCTTCAGATAACGACAAGAGGACTGAGAAGCGATTGTGTGAGCTGGCTTCTTTGGTCGAACGGTTTGGGACGTGCTTCTCCGTCCTTGTCGCAGCAGAGATTTTGTCTCTAGCATTTAAAGCTGAAGACCGTTGAACGTGACTGATATTGGGCTCAGGATTCGTGGGCTCTGATTGCTTAGGTTTGGGCCTCCACTCTTGGTTAGTTACTGACGAAACGGTGCCGGTTTTGATCTCTGTTTTGAGACCGATATTACCCCCTTGCAAACTTAGTGTAGGTGGAACATCTACACCAAGTTTGTATCGCAGACTGATAAAGGTGTTGATGGGGAGTGACTTGGTGAAGATGTCAGCAATTTGAAGATGAGAAGGGATGTGTCTGACAACCAACGCACCTAGAGCAACTCTTTCTCGAATGTAATGATGATCCAACTCGAAATGCTTCGTTTTCGAATGGAATGCAGGGTTTGCGCTTAACAAAACCGCTGAAAGGTTGTCACAGTAAAGCTCGGGAGTGTGAGGAAGTGGAACACCCAGCTGCCTCAAGGCTGAGCACATCCACGTGATTTCTGAAGCAGTTTCAGACATGGTTCTGTAATCTGCTTATGTGGAGCTTTTAGAAACTGTTGGGTGTTTCCTTGAGGACCAAGAGATGAGGTTTTGACCCAAGTAAGTACAGAAGCCTCCAGTGGATCTTCTGGTGACTTTACATCCTGCCCAGTCACTATCTGAGTAAGTTCTCAACACGCAAGCAGAGACATTGTTGAAAGAAATTCCCATGGTTGATGTTCCCCTAATGTATCGCAGTATTCTTTTCAGATGATTGAAGTCTGTGACTGAAGGGGAGTGCATCTTCTGACATATATAGTTCCCAGCAAACTGAATATCAGGTCTCGTTAATGTCAGGTATTGTAACTTCCCGGCTAAGCTTCGGAAATAAGTTGGATTCGAGAATGGTGGAGAAGGTTTGTTTTCTGTGTTAAGTTGAACTGGTAGCGGAGTCGGCATTGGCGAACAGCTGTCCATTCTGGCTAGAACCAACAAGTCGTTTGCGTATTTTTATTGTGTTAAGAACAAGCCTCCATCATGAAAGTGAGTTTGAATACCCAAGAAGTAATGTAAGCGACCAAGATCTTTCATCCTGAACTGTTTATGAAGTTCTTGCAGTAGCTTGTCCATGACTGTCGACTTGTTACCAGTAATTGCCATGTCGTCAACATATAAATGGAGCATAATGACATCTGATCCTTTCATATAGATGAACAAAGATGAATCTGCAGTGCTGCATACAAATCCAAACTCCAACAAGAAGTTACTAAACTTGTCAAACCAAGCCCGAGGTGACTGTTTAAGTGCATAAAGGGACTTGTTGAGCTTGCAAACATGTGTTGGACTAGCTTTATCAATGAATCCCGCCGGTTGCAGCATGTAAACTGTTTCTTTCAAATCTCCATGTAAAAATGCGTTACTCACGTCCATTTGTTTGATCTCCCACTTCATTATTGTCGCAAGATGAAGGACTAACCGAACCGTAGGTGTCCTTACTACTGGATTGTAAGTCTCAAGGTAATCAATCCTTTCTTCTTGATGATTTCCTCTTGCAACCAATCTAGCTCTTCTCTTCTTCAAAACACCATTCTCATCCAAATTTGATTTATAAATCCATCCATTTCCAATAACCTTCATATCTGATGTATAAGGAACCAGCGTCCAAGTATTCGTTTCAATGCAGTTGTCGTATTCTTCTGTCATAGCTGCATTCCAATATTCATCTTTCAGAGCAGCCGTGACCGTCTTTGGTTCTGGATAGGCTACTCTATTGTTAAACAACACATATCTCTGATTTGGTTTTGTGATTCCTGATTTTCCTCTAGTAACCATTGGATGAGCATTTGAAACAGCAGGTACTGATGCTTGCAGCTGAATATTTGTTTCACTTGAAACTTCGTTTTGTGTACCTGCAGAGCCACTTTCTTCATGAGGTTGACGTGTGCTCGGTGAATCTGTGGTTGAAAGTTCTGATGCCGTGTTCTCTGCATTAGTAGGTTGAACCACAGGTGAGGGAGATTGAGAAATAGTAGGCATCGTTGGAGGCGGAACTGCTCTCGTTGAAATTGATGTATGTGTCTGTCGTCTCTTTGGCTCAGACACTTGCTTTGATGCTGGTTCAACTATGGTTGCAGGTGCCGGTTGTGTCTGTTGTATACTCTGGAACCAGACTTCATACATAGGAGTTTTTGAATGTTGGTGAATCTTCGCATAGGTGTCAGAGAAAGGATATGTGTGTTCATCAAACAGAACATGCCGGCTTATGTATACACGACCAGTAGTGGGAAAAAGACAGCAAAAACCTTTGTAATTCTCACTATATCCCAAGAACACACATTTCAACGACCGTGGATCAAATTTGTGTGCCGCATAGCCTCTTAAGGTGGGGTAGCAAGCACACTCAAAACTTCGCAACTCTGAGTACACTGGTACTTTGTTCAGTAGTTTCTCAAATAGGGACATCTTATTGTCCAGAGCAGACGATGGGAGAAGATTAATCAGATAACTAGCGGTAGAAAAAGCTTCAACCCAGAACTTTTGTGGCATCACACTGTGGAACATCATCGACAAACCAAGCTCCACGATGTGTCTGTGCTTCCTCTCTGCCATGCCGTTTTGTTGAGGTGTGCGTGGGCAAGAGATGAAGTGTCTGATTCCATGAGATTGCAGGTGTTGTTGCAGCAGATTACTTGTGAACCCACCACCCCCATCACTCTGAAACACACTGATCTTGCATCCAAATTGATTCTCAACTCGAGCTTGAATGATTTTAAATATTGAGAAGAAATCAGACTTGTACTTCAAGGGATAGAACCATGAATATCTTGAGAAATTATCTATAAATATTGCATAGTATCTGAACCCTTGTACAGACTCGACAGGAGCTGAACCCCATAGATCACAATGAACCCTCTCTAGGAGTCTAGATGCAAGAAAAGTAGAAGAAGGAAAAGGAAGTCTACTGCTCTTGTCAAGTCTACATGACTCGCAGAACTTATTTGAGAAACTACTGATAGTTATAGCCTTCTGAGATGATAATTGCTGGAGAATCTGATAGTGAGCATGCCCAAGTCTTCTGTGCCACATCTCATCAGTTGCTGAGCTTGACCCTGAACCATAAAAGGCCTGAAACATCAAATTCCCCAGCTTGTACAGTCCACCATGATTACTTCCCAGAGTTAGCAACTTCCTTGTTGCCTTATCATTCACACGCACACCATCACAGTCAAACTCAAAGGAGCAAGGATAGTCTTTGGTAAGCTTAAAAACCGAAACAAGAGATTTAGCAATGTTTGGGCAAACCAAAATATCCTTGAGAGGTAACATACCTGAGGTAGATGGTAGGACTGTGCTACCGGTGTGAGTGATTGGCAAGAACTCTCCATTACCAACCAAAACCTGATCAGTTCCACTGTAAGGCTCAGACTGTTGTAGGTGATGTGGCGAGCTTGTGACGTGCGTTGTTGCCCCTGAGTCTGCATACCAGTCGTGGTTATGTTGATCAGTGATGCCTGTGATTCTCATGGCCGCAAGAGCAGCATGCAACTCCTCATGTTGATAGCTATTGTTGAATATGTGCCAACATTTGAGAGCAGGATGACCTCGTTTCCCACAAATCTGACACACAACTGAGCCCTGACCTCCATAAGACCCAGATGAACCAGGCGAGATCTGTTGATGGAATCCTCGACCTCGAGTGGAGTAGCTACCTCTGCCTCTACTATAGTTGTAACGATTGTTATTGTACCCTCTTCCTCTGTTGTTGTTTCTGTAATATCCTTGTTGAGGATATTCAAAGTTTTCTTGGTTTTTTGTGACATTGAAAGCGAGATGAGGTGAGACTGTGAGATCTGAGAAGTAGCTCTTGAGTCTATCTTCATAACTTGTCAGTTTGGGAATGACATCTTCGAATGTTGGACCTGGAACCGCATCAACGGAGCTTTTAATACTTGTCTTGATAGGTTCATATTCACGGCCCAGACCATGTAAAGCAGCAAAGATCTTCATTTTCTCTGTAACTGGACTTCCTATCGAGGCAAGTTGGTCACAGATTCCCTTTATCTCCTTCAGATACTCGCTCATGGGTTTATCCTTCATAATAAATGTCTGAATCTTTCTCTGTAGCTCAAACAGACGAGAGGAGGATACTCTGTTGAAGTGGTTGGCTAAGGTCATCCATACCTCAAGAGAAGTTCGACAAGATACAACAACGCTGAGAATATCTTCTGAGAACGACCCTAGGAGCCAAGATTTGACAACCTGATCTGTTCTGTTCCACGCAGAATACTCAGGATGAGGTTGTACAACGACGTTGCCGTTGATTGAAGGTACGTTCATGGTCTGTGGCGGTTCTGGAATGGACCCAGTGACGAACCCCAAAAGCCCTTGACCAAATAGAAACGCTTCGAACTGAGACTTCCATAGGATGTAGTTTCTTTCGCTCAAGGTAACAGTAACGCAGTTTGAGATGTCTAGAGATGGCGCAACATAAGGTTCCAGTGCTTGTTCCAAAGCTCTGATACCATAAGAACAGAGAGGAAACAGAGTAATGATTGAAGCTTTTCTTTCTATTTTATTTTGCTTAACCTCAACGTTACACATTGTTCTCTATTTCTAGTCTGAGACATATCTAGAAAACCCTAAGCTCCCGATGCCACATGTCGACACCTTAGAGGCCTATTCTCCTTCAGATAACGACGAGAGGACTGAGAAGCGATTGTGTGAGCTGGCTTCTTTGGTCGTACGGTTTGGGACGTGCTTCTCCATCCTTGTCGCAGCAGAGCTTTTGTCTCTAGCGTTTAAAGCTGAAGACCGTTGAACGTGACTGATACTGGGCTCAGGATTCGTGGGCTCTGATTGCTTAGGTTTGGGCCTCCACTCTTGGTTAGTTACTGACGAAACAGTGCCGGTTTTGATCTCTGTTTTGAGACCGTTATTAGTTCGGATAAGCTTGAGAATATTCTTCCTGCTTTCCCTGTGCTTGAGGAATTATACATAGAAAGCATTACGTGGAAAGATTCGGGTGACTCAGTGTCAAGTGCAAGCCTCAAGAAGCTCACTATCCATGCCAATGGTCGTCAAAGCATGATAGCACATATTACAACCACTACAAGGAATATGAGTATTGGTATCAGTTCGCAGTAGCACGAATTCACCAACTGCTACCAAAAGTCCCAAAATCAGATCACAATTCTTCTGTAGCACTAAATTCACGCTAAGATAAAATTTCATTAAGCGGGAAGGCAAAAATCACTACTATAGCTGAAAAAATTATTTTGGAGCCAACACTTAACCAAATTTTGGGGTTTTACTTTACTTCTTATGAACAAAAAAAACAATTCTCTTTTCATTAGCTTCGATTAAAAAAAAAAAAAAAATCTTATCTCTCGTCGTCGTCTATGTCCTTCTCGAGTCTCATCTATGCGTTTCCCCTTTGCTCGATCTCGAGCTCCGACCACCACTCTGTGGTCTCCACTCACCCGCAATCTAACACGGTGGCGCCTGAGTCCGTGACCAAACCACACCACGATAACATCTCCGTCTTGTTTCGTTCTCGTCGTCACCGGAATCATGCCTCACACCGTCAGAATCAAAGTGGAGAAGAGCAACAATGGCGTTTCGGCAAAAGGTTTGACTTTTAAAAACTTTCGAAAATCGATTCATGGTTCTTGTTGTCTCTGTGCATTTTCAATCATTATAGGAACACTTCACAATCGATTCTGCAACCAGATTACAACGTAAAGGTAGTTATTGTATGATCTTGGTACTAAATGGGTGTGATGCGGTTGGCTCGTCCACTTTATGATGTTGGAGATCCTTTTCCTATCTAGCACTGTCTCTCATGATGAAGTGCTGTAAGAAGACAGAGAGGTTTGCTGTGATTCAAAGGCTTTAACAGATTAGAGAAAAGTTCATGTTTGATTTTCTTGTTGACACGGTGAAAAAACAAGATAATTTATATGGTTCATAATGATAATTAGAGTTTGTAATTATTATGTCTGAGTGTAAAATTAAAGTCTGAGTGTATTTTAATTTATATTTTAATTAGATAAAAAAGTTTTGTATTTTAATTTATATGTTTGATTAAATCAAAGGATAAAAATGATAATTATACTTTTAGATTAAGTTTAAGACTTGAAATTAAATAATGAAAAAAAAAGTTATAAGATTTTTAATTATTGTTGGGTATATGATTAATTTGGGGTTTAAACCCTAACCCCTAAACATAAATTTTAAAATTTTAATATTTTTATAATATCATTTTAAAAATATAATCTCAAATTTAAATTATAAACCTCAAACACTAAATCTTAAATCTACACCCTAAATCTAATACCCTAAACCCCAAACTTAAACCTTCCATCTAATATTTTTAACTTAAAATATAAATCTTAAACTTAAACTCAAATTAGATCATTTTAAAAATCTAATCTCAAATTTAAAATCTAAACCTCAAACACTAAATCTAAATCTATACTCTAAATCTAATACCCTAAACCTCAAATATAAATCCAACATACAAAGTCACTAACCTAATCTATTTCTATATTAATTCTTAAATTTCAAAGATCCTACTCTTATACTAACCATTACTTACAAAAGTTTATTTTAAAATTTCAAATCTTAACTTTTTATTTTATATATCTAAACTCTAAACCTTTCATACATCCCAAACATCAATAACAAAGTCATGGATCTAATCCCTAAATTACATATCTCATATTAAATTTTAAATACTACATACAAAGCTATGGATCTAATCTTTATAAATACTAGACTAGAACCTATACTTTATAAAAATTATATATTTCTTAATTCTTTTTCGAATATTTATCCTATATTTTAACTTAACCACAATTCTATTTCGAAAACTTCAAACCATATATTTTAAACTTAAGCACAACTATATCAACTAATAGTCAACAATTATAATATTAATTAACAGATTTTCAAAATTAAACTTTAAAGTATTAATTTTAAAATATTAATATTTTATCATCAATTTTAAAAAATTATAAACCAAAAGTCACCAAAATAGTGAAAAATGAAACAACAAAAGATAAAATCAAGAGGAAAAAAACTATTTAGTATCTATTAAATAAAAAAGTAAGTTATAGACCAATCCACTATCATCACGCGGATCACCCTCTGAACCGTAGGATGCAATTAAATCAATGGATGAGATTGTTTTATTTACTTTTTTTTTTCTCTTTCTTTCGTATCTTCAGAGATCTCTTTCTCTCCATCCCATCGACAAATCACTCTTCCATTTTTTTTCCTTAATCATCTCACAACACAAACCGCTCTCTGTCTTATTCTCCTAACCTCAATGTCTCACTCTCCTAATCTCTCTCTCACACACGGCGCATCTCACAAACAGAAGAAATAGGTTCCTAAGTTTTAGCTATTTTCATGTTTCTGGTCAAGATTATCATTTCAATTATGGTTTTTCACAGGAGGCGCTAAAGCAACGGCGGAGAAGCGACAGACTCGTCTCTGGTCAAGAAGATCTGCGTCGGCTTCACCTCTTCACCACCAACACAGGTCAACTCACTTCACCTTCCTCTTATCTGCTCTTTTCTTCTCGTCATCTTCTTTTAAATTTATAATTGATTTTGCTTTGTTTACAGATTTATTAAAGAGCAGGGAAGGAGAAGCAGTGGTGTGACATAGCCAGCGTCTCCGGTCAAGCGTGGTGGTACAAGCCGGTGGTGGTCGTGCGGTGGAGATGCGAGAGCAATGTCGCGGTGTGGTGAGTGCGGCGGCGACTGAAGAAGTAAATTAGGTTTAGTTAGGGTTAATTAGTAAACCAATTTGTAATTGTAAACCATTTTGTAAGTGTATACCAATTTGTAATGGTAAACCATGTAAACCAAAATTCAATTTATAAAAGTACCAAATATTTTTTTTGTCAATTAAACCGATTTAGTTATAAATTAATTTATAATTGAAGTTTCTTAAAAAGAAATAAAATGTAAATTCTGGATAATATATATATATATAATTCAATGGCACTAAAAAGATGTTATTATAAAATATGTTATGTTACTTGGTTAACGCCATGTAAAACTTAATAATAGCAAAAACAAGATGTTATAGAACAAATTTAATATAGCAGAGTTTAAAAGCTACAATATCTATATTTATTATAGCTCATGAAAAAACGCTAAATAGAGGGGAAATCTACCGTAACTGCGACAGACCTAGCGTTTGTAAAAACGTTACGAAAATCTTTTGGTAGCGTTTTCGGTTTGCTACCAATACTGATATTTCTTGTAGTGAACGAGCATGAGCATTTCTTTTGATACTTCAAGTCTGCTTTACCTTGAGTATTCTGATGAAGTTGCGAGATACTATCCGAAAGTTAACTTGCCAAATTTAGTTGAGGCAGTACTTGACCTTAATATACGTGATCTTGATTATATGAAGCTATACAGAGAGCGAAATGATGATGGGTTAAGGAACTATGTTGTTCTGAGATGTGGAAATTTGTGTAAGCTCATGACCCGCATAGGAAATGTGAAGACACTTACGTTTTCTTCTAAAACTCTCGAGATAATTAAGTTTCTATTTTGTTTTCTCTTGGAACATGAAATCATTATAAAGCCATGTTAGGTAAAGTAAAACTTTCTTAATCATGTTTTTTTTTTTTTTCCTTGTTACAGTTGTTTTCTATATGCTTCGAATCGATGCCAACGTTCAACAACCTCAAAATGTTACGAATTAGTGGGAGTGTCCACCCAGTGGGATGGCAAGCAATGCCGGTTCTCTTACAGAACTGTCCACATTTAGAAACTCTACAAATGGAGGTACCAACTTGTCAAAAAAGCATTACCATAGTCATAGATAGAGATCATTCTTCGGAGTCCCTTATTGTATCTTTTTTTTTTCTTTCAGTATCTCTGTGTTTGGGACTGCATTTCCCTGGAAGAGAAAGGTGGTTGGCTCATATCTTGTCCAGTGGAAAAGATAGTGGAAAAGATACTGATTGAAATGTTTAGAGGAACTAAGGGAGCGATTGGAACGGTAAAGCATTTGTTGGAGTCTTTGTCGTGTTTGAAGGAGATAACGTTATTTGCCGGAAGGGATTATCCTACAGATATCTTTGATCTTGTTGTGAAGATGGTGAATCTATGCAATGGGAGTTACCGAACCGAGCTGTGGTGAAAAATGCTTCCTGGTGTGTGATTCGCCTGATATATGAAGTAGACTCGTAGTTTGAAATAATTGGAAAAGTAGGATATCTGAAATACCGAACAGAATCCAAAAACGTTGTATCGAATCCATACGAACTGAAATATGTAGGATATCTGAAAATACACCTATCACAATTAAATTTTTAATTAAATTATCTATTTTAAGATTTAATATCAAAAATATTCAGAATATCTAAAATACCTGGAACACATCCAAAATTATCCAAAATAGTGATAAGTAGATATTCAAAAGCACTATAAAAATATTCAAAACATTAGAAATTACCTGAATTCTGCATCTAAATATCCAAACTGAACCAAATTTATATTAATTTGAGGTATTGAACATGTATTATTATAATTTATATGCTATATATTATTTTTAATAATGGATTTTGAGAGTTCTAAGAGCACCATCATTGATGTATCAAATGGTCTTAAAGCCCCAAAAAAACATGTGAGAAAAAAAAGTTCATTTTCATATGAAAAACTGCCAACCAAAACTGAGATACCCATTCTCCCGCTGTCACACACTGACTAAAGCATTTATTTTTAAATGTTGGAATTTGATTACATAACTAAATTTTGTTGAGATATTAATTTTAGATTTATGAGAAATTGTCTTTGATCAACGATGCTAATGCTCTAAGCTATATTTGGATTTTTAACACTTTTATAATTTAAATTAGTATCCAATCTTAGAACGAATCTGCGCACAAAAATATGAATCAGACCCAAACTGTTATTTATAAATATCCAAATGGTATGAATAGACTCAAAAAAAATCCCAATCGATCCTCGAGTGTCCACCCTCGTTGGATAATTCCAATTAACTTGAGTAACAAATTAACTCATTAAAGTGAAGTTTGTTGGGTTAAAGAAAAAAGAAAACATATCGAACTTAGGAATGTTTCCATATTATTATTAGGAAAAGATGTACCTTCGCCCTTAGGAAAAGATGTAGCTTCTTCCTATATAAAGAGTTCTCATGGAGAGATGTTCCATCAAGAGAAACACATTGAAAGGTTTAGTTTTGAGAGAGTTTCTAAATCTAATAAGAAGAGAAGTTCTTATAATCTTTGTGTTTGTGCAACTTTAATTGATATCAGAGCTCCAGGTTTCGAAGGTCGTTTACAAGAGGAGTTGTAACTTCGATCAAAACATGAGAGATGATTCTCAAGCACGTGATAAAGGTCTTGAGATGAAGAAGGACATACGATGTCCGATGCTAACATCGACCAACTACACCGTATGGTCGATGCAAATGAAAGTGATGCTTCGTCTATACGAAGTTTGGGATACGATTGATCCAGGGAGTAACGATGCAAAGAAGAACAATATGGCGATTGCTCTAATCTTTCAATCAGTCCCGGAGGCGCTAATACTTCAGATTGGAGAACATGATACATCGAAGAAGATTTGGGAAGCTATCAAATCCCGTAACCTAGGTGCTGATCGCGTGAGAGAAGCAAGGTTACAAACTTTGATGTCTGTGTTCGACAAACTGAAGATGACAGACACAAACACGGTGGATGACTACGCAGGAAAACTTTCAGGCTTAGCATCGAGAGCAGCCGCGTTAGGAGAGATAATGGAAGCATCACAGCTGGTAAAGAAGTTTCTGAAGGGACTTCCAAGAACGAAGTTCATTCACATCGTAGCTTCGTTAGAACAAGTGTTGGATCTAAATTCAACGGGATTCGAAGACATTGTTGGGAGATTGAAGGCTTTTGAAGAACGCATCAAAGAAGAAACCCAAGATGAAGATCAATCGAAGCTAATGTTTGTAAAGAATGATGCACAAGGTCGTGGAAGCCATATCAACTCGCGAGGAAGAGGCATAGGTAGAGGTTATGGTGGAAGAGGAAGAGGAAGAGGACGAGGAAGGTCTAATGGTTCTGATGGTCATAACAAAGGATGAGAAGCTTTGGACAAGACCAAGAAGGACTACTCCAAGGTTAAATGCTGGAGATGCGAAAAGATGGGGCACTTCGTGTTACATTGTCCTACACAACCAAGAGAAGAAGCTAACCTAACGGAAACACAAGAAGCAGATGCATTATATATGCATGAAGTAGTATTCCTCAACGAAGAGAGAGTGTTTCCTAAGAGGTTTGATGAATGCGATGGAAATACGAGTATATGGTACCTTGACAATGGTGCAAGTAACCATATGACAGGCAAGAGAGAGTTCTTCTCAAACCTAGATGAGAGCATCAAAGGCAAAGTCAAATTCGGTGATGGATCAAACGTCCAGATTGTTGGGAAAGGTTCGATCACGTTCATCAGAAAAACAGTGGAGAGAAGAGCACTCAAAGATATCTACTACATCCCAAGTCTTAAAAACAATATCATAAGTCTTGGACAAGAAACCGAGATGGGTTGTGAGGTTAATATGAAAGAAGACTTACTGATGCTGAAAGATCCCCGTGGAAGGCTATTAGTACAAGTCGCAAGGCAACCAAACCGATTGTACAAGACGCCAATGGAGGTTGAATATCCGAAGTGTCTTCAAAGGCAAAGTCAAATTCGGTGATGGATCAAACGTCGAGATTGTTGGGAAAGGTTCGATCACGTTCATCGGAAAAACAGGGGAGAGAAGAGCACTCAAAGAACTACATCCCAAGTCTTAAACACAATATCATAAGTCTTGGACAAACAACTGAGATGGGTTGTGAGGTTAATATGAAAGAAGACTTACTGATGCTGAAAGATCCCCGTGGAAGGCTATTAGTACAAGTCGCAAGGCAACCAAACCGATTGTAAAAGATGCCAATGGAGGTTGAATATCCGAAGTGTCTTCAAATACAAGAAACTGATGTTACATGGACGTGGCATGCACGGCTAGGACATGTGAAATTTGGAGTCATGAAGAATATGGTAGACAAAGAGATGGTAGTAGGGATGCCTCAGGTGATACACGAGAAAGATGTGTGCAGCGCCTGCTTAGTTGGGAAGCAAGCTCGGAAGTCTTTCCCGCCTAAAGCAAAGTATCGAGCATCACACGCATTGGAGTTGGTACATGGTGACTTGTGCGGTCCGATATCACCATCAACACCAGCAAACAATAGATATGTATTTGTCTTAATTGATGATTACTCAAGATATATGTGGACGATGCTGCTAAGAGAGAAGAGTGAAGCGTTCGATCGGTTCAAAAAGTTCAAGGAGTACATGGAGAATCAAATGAAGCTACAACTCAAGACTTTTCGCACCGATAGAGGAGGAGAGTTCACATCTTCTGAGTTCATTCATTTTTGTGAAGAAAACAGAGTAACTAGACATCTCACTGCATCGTACACACTATCAACAAACGTAGACGAAGAACCAGGATCATTCAAGCATGATCATTCAAGCTTCCTCATATTGATGTTACAGAAGAAGGAGATGGCGATGAGCATCAAGATCACCAACACCACGAAGAGCAAAACAATAATGAAGAAGAAGAAGCTGTAGACGCAGATGAACAGAGCAAGTAGTAGAGAACAACGATGCAAACCAAAGACCCGCATGTAACATCAAGATATGGTCGTAACATCAGAAAACCAAAGCGGTTCGATGATTACACCCTACTCGCTGAAGTTGAAGGTGGCAGACTCTTGCTCACCATCGATGGTGAACCAGAAAGTTTCATCGAAGCTGTAGTAATACAAGCTTGGATCGATGCAATGAAGGCAGAGATCGAATCTATCATCAAAAACAAGACCTGGAAGCTCGTCAAGAAGCCGGCAGGTGTGAAACCGATAGGTTTGAAGTGGATCTACAAGGTCAAGAGAAATGCAGATGGAACGGTGATCAAATACAAAGCAAGGCTAGTTGCAAAAGGCTACGTGCAACAACAAGGCATAGACTTCGACGAAGTATTTGCTCCAGTTGCTCGGATAGAAACCATACGACTAATCTTGGCGTTAGCAGCAACTAATGGATGGGAGATCCATGACTTAGATGTAAAAACTGCGTTCCTGAATGGAGACTTAAATGAGGATATATACGTGACTCAACCAGAAGGCTTTGTGGAGAAAGGAAAGGAGGATCATGTGTAAAAACTTAGCAAAGCACTATACGGTTTGCGTCAAGCTCCGAGAGCTTGGAACATCAAACTCGACCGTGTTCTCAAGGAGATGGAGTTCACGAAGTGCACCAAGAAACCTGCGGTATATCAAAAGAAAGAGAAGGGGGAGCTTCTGATCATAGCTATATACGTTGATGACTTGTTTGTAACAGGGACTTCACTCAACGTTATCAAGCAATTCAAAGATGATATGTCAAGAAGATTTGAGATGTCAGACCTCGGGAAGCTTACATACTATCTTGGTATAGAAGTAACGCAAGGAGCTGATGGCATTCACATCAAACAAGAATGATACGCGCAAGGTATACTTGTCAAGACGAAGATGGAGTCATGTAACTATACTCATGTTCCGATGCACACGAGTTCGAAAGTATCAAAGGCAGAGGAGGAGCCTGAGATTGATGCAACATCATATCGAAGCATCATAGGATGCTTAAGGTATTTTCTTCATACACGACCAGACTTGGCGTTTTCGGTTGGTGTATTAAGCAGATATATGCAGAGTCCAAGAGAGAGTCATGGAGAAGCAGTGAAGCATCTACTACGATACATAAATGACACTACAAAGTATGGTCTCTTCTTCAAACGGGATGGAACAACGGAGATTACAGGTTACAGTGACAGCAACCATAACATAGACGTTGAGGATGGAAGAAGCACTACAAGGTTTATGTTCTACCTAGGAACATCGCCGATCACGTGGACATCGTGCAAGCAATCCACAGTGGCACTCTCTTCGTGTGAGGCGTAGTTCAGGGCAGCTGCAGAAGCTGCAAAACAAGCAATATGGTTACATGAGTTAATGGTAGAGATCATGAACAAAGAAGACAAGAAGGTCGTGTTGAAGATTGACAACAAGTCAGCGATAGCCCTCACCAAGAACCCGGTGTTTCACGGTAGAAGCAAACACATGCTCTCGAAGTACCATTTCATTCGAGAATGTGTGGAGTTCGACTTTATCGAAGTGAAGCACGTACCTGGAGTGGAGCAGAAGGCAGACATACTCACTAAGCCATTGGCAAGGATCAAGTTCGAAGCAATGCGCAAGTTCATCGGAGTTCAGAAGATCAACGTACCTAAGATTCAAGTTGGAATTAAGGGGGGAGAATGTTGGATAATTCCAATTAACTTGAGGAGCAAGTTAACTCATTAAAGTGAAGTTTGATGGGTTAAGGAAAAAGGAAAACATATCGAGCTTAGGAATGTTTCCATATTATTATTAGAAAAAGATGTACCTTCGCCCTTAGGAAAAGATGTAGCTTCTTCCTATATAAAGAGTTCTCATAGAGAGATGTTCAATCAAGAGAAACATATTGAAATGTTTAGTTTTGAGAGAGTTTCTAAATCTAATAAAAGAAGTTCTTATAATCTTTGTGTTTGTGCAACTTTACACCCTGACTTATTTTTTATTTAAACCAAATCAAACGAGTTTGTGTTAGAACCAAAATTTTATAAGTTTTTAAACTGAATAAAATGGTTATTTAATGTAAAGAAAAATGTGGAGAAATATTTTTTGGTCTCTAAATAAATAATCTTATTAAATTTAGGCAAATAATAAAAAAAATTTCACATTAGAAACAAAAAGAATTTTTATTGCACGCAGAATAGATTTTGACCCACACTTTTTAAAGGAGAAATGACTTTTTGATTAATAGTTTTTGGATTTAAAAGCCACTACGGATTTTTGGTTAGATTTTAATATTTAAGTTTTGATGTTTATAACCAATTCTAATTTATTTTGACGTCTCGTATTAGATTTCTTGTCCCATATTTTATATGTACTTTCAAAGAGTAAAATTAATTATTAGTCTTTTAAGTAATATTGATTTATTATATCGATTGGTCTTTTTGTTTGTCTACAAACATTATTGTTGACTAGAGATTTTTTCCGCGCTTCGCGCGGATTGTGTCTTATAAATTTATTTTATTTATAATATTATTTTTTGGTTTTTTTCTTTTACATTAACTTCTTGTTTTTTTCCAATGTTAGTTTTTCTTAATTTAAATTTATATGTTTATAAATTTTCATTTTTCTTGTTGTAGATGGAGAATTATATTTTTTATTGATGGTTTTTTGTATGTGACATAAAATTTTTGAAATTCTAAAATAATGTTATATATAGTACGATTAACACATTAAAGAAGAGAAACATATTCAGGCACATTTTACACAGGTTGTATATGCATAATTTTAAACATTATATATGTATATATTATAAGTTTGAAACATGTAAATGCTTTCTAAAGCTAAATACTTGTTCTGAGCTTACATAACTTATCGAAAGTTTTATCTCTTTTTAAATTCAAATCACAGAAAAAAATATCAAAAAGTCAGTATAGATGGGTTTTTTGAGCTTTTAAATCAACACTGAAAAATTACATGAATCAGATAACAACAGTTTTATAAACAACTGGATAAAATTTGACCGAGCCAAAGATTTTTACACAATATGTTCTTTCTTCTTCAAATTGCGAAGAGCCTATAGGCACAAGAAAAAAAATCATAATTTTTGTTTTCACTTATATAACATGTTTTCTCCTTTACACACGGAATTTATTACACTGCTTTCAGCAATGGAGAACTCTATTCGTATAAGATTCACATCTATGCATTTTGACAAAGAAGAATTTTAGCCATCTTTAGTTTCGGAATGGACCAACTTCAGTCATATACACTATATTTTTTCTATGATTCAAATCTTACAATTTTAATATATGTGCAGATTTCCATGTGAAAAAGCACGCACGTCATCTATCATTCAACCTATTACTTTTTCCAAAGTAAACACTATAATCCTCGTTTGGTTAGCTCCACAAACTAATCTCTTTGGATCAGTTTACTAAAAAAATATGGATACTAATGTCAGAAAAGAATATAAACACTATCAACAGTAAATATTGGCACAAGACTATTTGGTTCAAGGAACATATTCCACGTAATGCGTTTATATCATGGCTGGCTTTGCGGAGAAGACTGCCAACCAAGGATCGCTTGAGGCGTTGGGGGTTAAATGTCTTCGGAACGTGCGTCCTTTGTAATCTGGAAATAGAGACTCACCATCATCTCTTCTTTGAGTGCTCTTTTTCTCGCTTGATATAGGAGCCTTTTGTTGCTGAAGTTTGGATTTCTCCTCGGATGATCTACACTCTGTTGCAGCCTGGATCAATCAACCTCGCGTCAACGCAGATGCGCATGCTACTCCAGTCATCAAGCTCTACTTTCAGTCAGCCATCTACCTGCTGTGGAAAGAGTGTAATGCTCGTGTGTTCACAGCTGTCTCCTCACCTTCATCAGTCATCCTTGCCTCTCTCGACCGTAAGATGCGTGACCGTCTCCTCTCTTACCCGGCAAGTTCTTCTTTCTCTTCTTCTCTACTTCTTTTTATCTTTCTTGTATAAGACTTCCTTAAGGCTTTTTTTACTTTGAGTTGTTGTTGGTTGTTTTTGTTTCCTTGATGTAATAAGTTGTTTAAAAACAACAGTGTAACCTTTTAGAAAATGATAATCTTAACATCTTACCAAAAAAAAAACAACAAATATTGACTTATTTATGTGAATATATATTTTATTTTAAATCATTATAATGGACAAATAAAGCACCATAATTTGTACAACAAATTTTCTTAGATTCACCTCATCATACTCACCATTTTACCATTTTAATTACATAATTTTACATGAGTTTTTTCACCCTCCCCGGTTATTTTCTCTTTATTTATAACTACAATATAAAGTTATAAACTATATATATTATAAATTAATAATTTATTTACCCTTGAAGTCTAACGATTAAAAATAGAACATAATTCAATCTAGATATATGATTCTATTAATAAATTAGCAGTTACAAATTTGAAATTTCTAAAAATATCAAAAGTCGTATATTAGTTAATTATCTTCTAAATGACATTTATTTCTAATTTTTTTTTTATGAGAATATTTTGGCTGAGGTGGATAGTCCCAAAAGCCTTGAATTTAGTCCCTTTTATATAGTAGGATTCAGTAGATAATTTTGTGTTGCTATTAAAACACGCTTACTATGATAACATTTGTTTTATGTTTAAAAAAAAAAAAAATTCAGAATATGATTATTTTTATGTTTTATATGATTATGTCTATAATGGACTGGCTTGATGACAAAAAAAAATGGACTGGTTTAACATTACTCCATTTAACACATGCTCCTATTGGAGTTGAGTTAAAATATTTGTTTATAGTTTTATAAAATATGGATTCAATTTTGGAGAAACTTTTTTTTTTATGTTGAGAGAGCTTGCTCGTAAGAACACAAAATGTCTACTAAAATTCGTAGAAAAGAAAAAAGGATAAATATTCACCAAGTAAAATATAAATGAAAAAAACAGTGATGAAATAAAACAATCAATGGTCATTTAAGTATCATACTGTATGATCATAGTACAACTGTAGCCGCTGCAAGAATTGTTTTTATAGATGTATAGCTATGGCTATCTCTGTCTTGTTTGAACCAAAGCCCTTTCGGCAAAATACAGACGTGGAGACTTGTTTATTTATGATATAAGGAGTCTTTGTATGTGTTCTCTAAAGCTTTTTCAAGGGTTGATGGAATCAATGAATGACTCGATGAGGCCAGGCCCAAAGCTCTTTTATTTAGGCTTCAAAAATTATAAAGAGGCTTTGACATGCTTGCTCGTAAACAAGCAATACACCGGCCCATTAAAGTAGACGAATAGGCTCTGCCCCCCCCCCCCCCCCCCCCAATTTCTCAATCGAAAAACCCTAAAAAGCTCGTCGTTGGATCCAATCTGATCTCTGGGAAAGAAAAAAATGTCGGCTGTAGGAACATCGAAAGGGATCTTGGAGATAGCCAAGTTCGGTTTCTACGTCGCTGTACCTATCGGTCTTATGTATACATTCGCCAACAATAGCACCAATATCAAGAAATTCATGGGAAATGTAATCTCTCTCTCTCTCTTACTGAATATCATCGTGTTCGATTAGAAATGTAAAATTGATATGTTTCGCTTGATTGTTGCTTAGTAACATGTGTATATTATGATCTGAATTGTTTCCTTTAATGCTCAATGGATTCAATTATTTATTTTTTTGGTTTTGCAGCGATCATATGTTGTGTACCCTGAGGAGGCACCTCGACCTCCTTCACCCGAGGAGCTACGAGAGATGGCGCGAGAGCTTGCCCGTAAGAAGAACATCCACGGAGTTGATGACAAGTAAATAATCTCAGTATGATAAAGGTAATATGCAATGTTGTTGGTTCCTTGTAAGATCAGAAATGGGATGTGTAAACTCAATAATGAGGAAGAACATGCGTGTTTTGTTTGCTAAAAGAACCTTTTGTTACATATCTTGTGGTTACTATACACATCCAAGATTTGAAAAACAACGGTAATAATAAGAATGTTGGTTCTCAGTGATATTAATACATCATATCTTGTGGTTCAACTATCTAGAGTGGGAAACCCTTTCACGAATTCCATATTCAGATTGAATTCCATATTTCTCTATTTCCCCTGCAACTTCTGATCAGTGATATTAATGCATCCATTAAGACAAAGAAACCTCAATGTTTTCACTTTTCTCCGTGTGAGGGAGATTATAGAGCCTCTTGCACCTTGACACTTGTTCGATCGCTCTTCCGTTTAAGACCAGTATTTTCACTCCATTTCCAAGCACTGGAATGTTTGGGCAGTAAGCAAGCGTGAGATGCATAAGCTTCCCCTGTAAGGCTGTAACAAAGACAAAAACACTCTCCTTGCCTTATAAAGAAGGTCTGGGACTTCAATCAGATTCCCTGCATCTGTTAAGTGTCTTAGACTTCCAAGTTCCTGGCATACAAAAGATAGCAAGACATTTGTTTCGTGTAAAAGACAGATAGCAACACTAAAAGAAAAACAACACATGGAAGTATAGTACCTGACATCTGCTCCATAGTGTTTCAAGTCTTAAAGTTTGAAGACAATGACTTTAGAGATGGATCATATTAGCGGTCTACTTGACGAGGTTCTTAGCCATATATTGTCCTTCCTTCCGACAAAGCTTGCTGCTTTGACATCTGTTCTCTCTACGAGGTGGCGCAATCTTCTTACGTTGGTCCCCAATCTTGACATCAGTTCTCATAACAAGATCGTGCAATTAGACGGCTCTGTTTCTTGTGCAATTTATGGTGCTATTCGCAAGGATGATATGTATGGAACTATGCGGAGCTTCATGGCTTTTATGGAAAGGGATTGGCTTTGCAGGGTAATATTTCCATTAATAAAGTATCCCTAAAGTGTAAAAACTATGTTCATCCAGATGATCTGAATCGTTGGATACGTAACGTGCTGCGTCATGGTGTTTCAGACCTTGAACTTTTCATGAAGATGGTCGTGATGATCTTGATTATCTTCTGCCTCAAGAGATGTTCGTCAGTAGGACACTAGTCATGCTGAAATTAAGCGACGTTCAGTGGTGGCCTTGAGTTGAAGGCACTTTCTTACCAAAGCTTAAAACTCTAGTTATTAGCCGAGATTTGCGCTGTAAGGATAAGCTTGAGATGCTACTTCCCGCTTTCCCTGTGCTCGATGAGTTATACGTAAAAAACATTCTGTGGAAACCTTGGGGTGATACAGTGTCAAGTGCAAGCCTTAAGAAGCTAACTCTCCGAGCCGAGGGTTGTGAAAGCATGACAGTACATGTTCCAACGAGCATGAGCATTTCTTTTGATACTCCAGAGACCATGATTAACCCGGGTTTTTAGGATGGGGTTCTTAGCTTTGGGTAAGAACCGTTTCTTAACTTTTAACTAAGAAATGCTAAGAACCGTCTCTTAAATAAGAGATATAAGAACCGGTTCTTAGTCGAAAAGTGTAAGAAAAAAATCAAAAACAAAAAAAATGTCAAATCATGAGTTAATAACCCCAAATTAAGAGTCCAGGTTAATCATGCTCTAAGAACCCGAATAAAAGTATTAAAAAAAAATGTCAAATCATAAGTTAAAAACCCCAAATTAAGAGCTCGGATTAATCATGCTCTTATTGTAGGTTTTGTGCTTTCAGCGTCTCTTTCTTTGGGACTCCATTTCACGGGAGGACAAAAATCTTTGGCTCACATCTTGTCCACTGAAAAAGATACAAATTGAAAGTTGTGGAGGGACAACGGGAGAGATGAGAATGGTGAAGCATTTGTTGGAGTCTTCCCCGTGTTTGGAGGAGATGAAGATATTTGCCTTCAAGGATTATCATACAGATATCTTTGATCTTGTTGTGAAGATGGTGAATCTCTGCAACGAGAGTTACCGAGTTGTGGTGTTCAACTTCTTGTGTGTGATCCATCGTATATAATGAACCAGATTCGTAGTTTGAAATAATATTCTAGGAATAGTCTAAAGAGTCAACTGCTTGTTTTGGTATCTAAACCTCAAATAATATTTAGTTTAATCCTAGCTAATACAGACCAAAACAGGTTCCTTTAGAATACATGTCAATTTTGAGAAGATTCATATATACAACAATGACTCAGATTTAGAGGTCCAGCGATCTTTTCTTTAAACTGTTACATTATTTTTTTTATGTTTCATGTTCATAGAAGCGAGGTAATGTATTGGCTTAAGAATTTTTTACAATCTAGAGATACTTTCTCACGTTCAAATTACACTACAAGACACTTATTACTTGAGACACACTTTTGTTTGTCAAAAAGACTCTTATGAGCCTAAACTAAAGAGAATATCTCTTCTCTTCTTATTTCATTTTATTATTTTTCTTATTTTACTTTATGTATTTATTTACTTTTATCTCAAGTTCTAAAATATATTAAACAAAAATAATTGTCATAATAAACTATATAAAATTCTCTATCTTTTAAGATCCATGTTCATATATATATTATATATATTAATGTGTAAACAAAATGTTGACGTGAACACGAAAGCGTGGATAACAGAATTATAAATTAGTTATGGACATGAACATCTTAACAGAATTATAAACTAGTTGTGGACATGGACAATATTCATTCGATTTCATTCATCATCTCGGGATCTAAATACAATTCTAATCAAAATTACATCCATCCACATCATGACAAAGCGCAAATTCCTTAGATCAGAAATCTCTGACATGCAAGATCTATTACTCTCCGACAGAAGGTAAACGCTTATTCGATATCATCTCTTTCTCATTTTGATTGAAGTTTAACTGCAGATAATTTATCAATTGAGCTGAAGAAGCCAAGTGTTTGTATTGGAGATAACATAGTTCGTGTCCACGTTTTATGGTATAATTTTAGTAACATGAGTCCATGTCCACGTATTGTTGTATAGTTTTATGGAATCAAAACAGAGAGTTTGTCCACTTATCTACTATAAACACATTAACATCACATATCCACACATTACTCATCACTCATCCACACATCACCCGTCCACAAATCACCCAACCACACATCACTCATCCACAAATCACCCATCCACAACTGTCCTTCCCATTAAGGGCAAAATTGTCCACAATCTGTTGCTGGCCCACAACAAAGTGTGTCACATGTAAGAAGTGTCTCTAGGTGTAATAGAAACTCAAAAAATGTCTCTTAGTGTAATCAACTCCTGTTTATGTCATCCCAACTTGATGATGGAATTTTTATACAAAAATATTGCATTAATCATAAATTTTTGATGTGGCAGATTTTTGATTTAGTACACATATTATCTTCACTACAAGAAAACGTGCCCATAACAACGAAGATTTACGACGAAAATATTTCGTCGTAAATTTACATGGTGTTTATAACGCAGTTACGAGGAGTCCAACTTTCGTCGTAAACGCCATGTAAATTTACGACGAAATATGTTCGTCATAAAATCCATGTAAGTTTACGACGAAAGTACGTGGAATGAGAAATACGTCGTAATCGTTACATCGACATTACAACGAAACATGTTACCTTTATATTTAGGTGAAAACGTGTATTCAATGTGCTTTAACTTACCTAATTTCGTCGTAAAGTCGTTGTAAATATTATGTTAAAACCATGTAAAATTCATGTAAAACATTCCTTGTAAAATCGTTGTTATATTTCAACTACCCAACTCGAAAATTTCTCTATATATATGTCATTTCCCACAACTCTCTTCCTCACAACACACAAACGGAAAAAAAAAATCCGAAAAAATCAGAAAAAAAAAAATTTCAAAAAAAATCTAAGAAAAAAATGGCCGGTGGCGGTAGTATTTACGAGTTACGGAGTTGGATGTATTTGCACAAAGATTCCAACGGGAGGGTGACGAACGCATTTCTGAGCGGGCTAGAGACATTCATGCACCAGGCGGGCTGTACACCGATCACGCAGGAAAGCGGTAAGATGTTCTGCCCCTGTCGGAAATGCAGGAATTCAAAATTTGCACGTAGTGAAACTGTATGGAAGCATTTAGTAAACATAGGATTTACACCACAGTACTACATTTGGTATCAACATGGAGAGGGTTATGGGGGAAATGAAGCTAGTAGTAGTAATAATAATTTTGAGGATGCTCATCATAGTGAAGAACCGAATCATTTGCATAATGAATATAATTATCATCAAGATCAGGAGCAGATGGTAGATCATGATAGGGTTCAAGATATGATTAGTGATGCATTTTTAGAAACAACTACAACTTAAAATTTTTGTTTACATTATTTTAAATATTTTAACATAATTAACTATATTAATATATGTTTTGATTTTATAGGTCGCTCCTAAAAAGAAGGGACGGATAGTCGGTATAGGCTCTGTTAACGAAGTTGCAAGGGCAACTTCGTCATACACTTCGAGACGGGATGAAGAGACTGCTCAGATGAAGGCTCGAATGGATAGCCAGCAGGTTCGTTTAGACTCTCTTGAGGATTTGCTAGACGTGATGGCCGTGGAAAACCCGGTTATGCAGAGAATGTTGAGTGAGAGACGAGCCGCTCTTGGGTTGCCAGTACGAGATCCCCAAGAATCCGATCCAACCCGTCAACAGCCGAGCAACCCCACCAACTACTTCGAGAATATGCAGTTTTTTTTATATTTCTGTTTGTATTATGAATTTAAATATTATTGTATGACTTTTTAAATGACTTTTTAAAATATGTTTTTCAATTTCATATTTCGTTTCAAAATTTAAATTATTTTAAATTCTGAATATTAAATATAAATTAAAATTTATTATATACTAATTCATAATCATATAATAATAATCGATGTAAACTTCTTGTAAACATTACATGGAGTTTACATCGAATGTTTACGAGTGATTAACATCGAAAGATTTACGAGTGATTAACATCGAAAGATTTACGAGGGTTTTACATCGAAATGTTTACGAGTGATTTACAACGAAAGTATTTACGTGTGCTTTACATCGAAATCATTACGTGGGCTTTACCACGAAATCTTACGTCTCATTTACGACGAATTCTTTCCCTGCGCTTTACGGGGAATATATTTCGTCGTAAACGTAACGAGTCGTTTATGACGAAACCTCCGTTACGACGGAGGTTTAACAACGAAACGTCCTTCGAGGTTAATTCGTCGTAACACCCCGTTTACGACGAATTTACAACGAATACTACCCTAGTAAAAAATATGTTTTCTTGTAGTGCTTGTTGTGGTAAAATATATAATATACTAGGGTAGGCCCGTAACTGAAGAAAAAAAATAATATTTAGTTTATTTTCAATTTTTGAAAATTATTTGAAAATATATTTATTATTCAGCTTTGTTATTTTTGTTTTCATTTTAATTTTTTTTATATGATTTGAAGGATTATTTTTTTCTTTTGCTAAACTTCATAAACTATTTATTTTTAAACTTCATTTTATTTTTGTGAACATAAATGTAATAAAAAGTCAGAGATTAAGTTAGAAATGTATAAAATTTTCTTACTCTTCTTATGAGGTCTCAACCTTGGTGAACATATGTTTCAGACGAAGTCTTTTATTTGTTGACAGTTGATTTACAGTTTTAGTTTATTGTTGTGTGTACTATTGAATATATATATATATAGATTAATTTCTTCAAACCAAAGTTCGTGAGTCAATTTCTCCACTTGCATAACCCAATTAGTTTTGGAATAGTATCTTCTTTAGTGAGTCTTGGATCATTTGCGGTGGCTCCATCCTTATGATCTCCCTCTAAACTGAACGCTCTTAACACTATTTTTTTGAGCTTTTAATTCGGCTTTACATTATCATTGATCTTCTCTTTTACCTGACATTGTCATTGCTCTTTTGAGATCATATATTCTCCTCTCTTTAATATTAGTGATCTTTAAAGGAAACATTTATACTTTTGTCCAAAAAATTGGAAACATTTTTACACCTTATCCTCAACTTGTTGAAAAAACGCAGAGTATGGCCAGTAACAAATATGAGGTGAAGCATGAACAAAAACAAATATAAAATGCCTAATGAACATATTTTATGATTTTATAAAATAGAACTACAATTTTGAAGTGAATAGTAAAGGAAGTAATAAACCTTTTGAAAATAAGGTGAAATAATCTAAAAATTGGAAAGTGAGCTAGTGCAATTTCGTAATAGTTTTGCGATGACACCCTACCTACATTCCATCCAGGGATAAATCCTGTTATGTCCTAAGCCAAGAATATTATTTCTTACAGACCATGTGATGCATGTGGGGGAACTCCTACAACTGTAAACTTATTTTTGCTAATTCTTTGTTTCTCTGTCGCCTAAAGCCTTCCCATTTAGCCCCATTTGATCACCAAACCTGCCCAATATTAGAAAATAAACATTGCAATCTAGACATCTGACACATGCATCAAATTTAGATTGTAATAAAGCACTACTGATCACTTAGCAATCCAAATAACACTAAAAGAGTAGAGATATGATAGTTCGATGAGTGAAACAAATTATGCTTAGACCATGTATGGCACATGACTGTATATTTTATAATAAGATAGTTACTTTGCAAACTTCCATAGCTTTCTTAGCATCTCATCTTCATCCAAGAAATCAATAAAGAAATAATCAGACAGCTTGAGAGAAGCACTTGTATTGTATATAGCACGATCAGAGTTAAGAACAACATGTGACAAACACATGAATCAGACCTGAATGACAAATGAAAAACTGATTTAAAAAAATGGACTATTTTCTGTTGACACAATGGGTTTTGAATGGGTTTCACTCATGATTTATTCACTGTAAGCTTGTTCTTATTTTCGCAGCTCCATTGTGGTGGAGAAGTAGAACCATCATTAGAACTTTTCCATCCCTCTCATTCAGTGGAGCATCGATCTTGTAACAAATAAAAAACACTGAGGTTACAGTTCACAGCAACCAAAAAGATTGAAACCAAGAATGATTGTTTTTGATAATTATGAGTTTAAACGCCAGAAAAGTCTAACAGTATGATGATCTAAAGATATGAATACAAAACTTTGATAATCATGAGTTTAAAGTTTAAACGCCAGAAAAGTTTAACACTACAATGATCATGATGAGTATAAAGAACAGAAAACCTTTGCATAAGTCCACGCCTATCAACTCCCCGTCGCGTTTCAGGTTTCTGACTTCCCAAAATCTGAGCAGCCACGCCTCAACGGTGGAAGAACAACGGTCAGACTTCAAGGGATGAAGACTCAATTTTTTATAGGTCAAGATACACCGCCCATCAAAGGGATAAGGAACATTGAATGTGAAATCGTGCTAGATATAGGTCGATGGAGTTTGTTGAATGCGATGAATCAATACCTCGTAACGTTTCGGAGGATAAGAGGAACCGACACAATAGATGCTTGACAAATATATTATTCACGACGATTCGCTCACTCACCCTCCTGAAACTCCATTGTTGTTGAAGATCGTCAGAGATTGAAGGAGAATCATGAACCCTAAAACTGGATATCCTTACCCGAAGAAGACATTGGTCTCTTTCTATCTGGCTGCGTTTTTTACTTTCATAAAATTAATAATGAAAGAAAGAACCCATTAAGTGTATAAGAGAAAGCCCATCCGATGGTCAAGTACTCAAGTTAATGAAGTGATGCGTATCATAAGAGGGACACGTGTCACCATGAGAGACTTCGATCTTAGGTGGCGGACCCTGGAGTGAAAAAATAAATAAATTAATAATACAAATTTATATGAAATTTTAATTTACTTTTAACTAAAAATACTATTAAAGTTCATAATTTTTTTACCACAATTTTATCTATGCATTTTAAAGTTCATTTTAGAAGTTATCAACTTATCTAGTTATAGTAAACATTTAAAAATAATTATTTAATTTATCTCAGTGTTTATTTTAGTTTAACTATGCCAATAAGACACATAAATGTTTTAAATTACAAAACACTATGAAACATTAGATATTTTTTAAACTTTATGTTTATTATTAAAACATGTACTATATGTTATTTTTAAATCTTTATTTTTTTTATTTCACTTATTATTTTCATCAATTTTGACGGTTAAAATTGTTTGATGTTATGATATTCAACTTCAATTTCGTTGCGGTTAACTAAATCTCAAAATATAATGTTAAAATTTAACAGACTATTTTTATTTTGGCAGAGTGAATATTTTGAGATGTTTATTTTATTTTTTAACGCTGGATAATTATGCTATTACAACTATGAGAAATATTACAGACGATTTTAAAACCGACAATTCTACTTGCCATATAAGAATTTACGCCTGACTGCATCACCTGAGCTGTGCCCTATAGGATCCACGCTTGTCGGTACTCCTTGCGTCATGCTGCAGATCACTTGTAAGCCTTTTCTCCATTAATCGCACAATTCCGTCTTCTCCGGGAATTGAAACCCAGACCTTCTGGTGTAGAAGCATTAATGAACCATTAGTCAAACCACCGGACCAAATGGACTTCCACCGATATGTTTATTTTATTTAGATCATCTAATTTGATTTCTACGATTATTGGCATTTTCACTGTCAGGTTATTCTATATTACCTTACCCGCATTGTACTGAATATTCTATTTTTTAATTTTATAGGTTAACAATTGTTTTTATATTAATGTGGTTTGTTTAAAAATTTCTATCAAACAAATATTTTTATATTGTCTCATTTTAATTAGTGTAATTTATTATTATTGTGTTTATTTGATTAACAAAATTACATCCTTATTATCTTAAGTGATTGCCCATTTCTGCAACACGAAAATTGAAACATGAGTAATGTATATTCTGTTTTTTTCTTCATGTGGTTTATAATGTGTTTTTTTTAAGATGTGAACATGATATGTGTTTTTATTTATTACATTGTATCTCTTTATTCATTGAAAACTTAAATTGGGTGTATTCTAGATATTTGATTGGATATAGTAGCTTAGATTTACGTTTTTATAATTTTGTTTTACAATTTTTTAGTTCTCTTGATATTCATATAAAATTATTATTTTATTACTTTTCCAACTATTTTTGAATCTTACTTGTTTTTTTCTTTCTTTTAATAATTTCTGGTTAATACTTTTAACTTGATTTTTTTTGAAAAACTTGAGTTTATACATGAAAAAAAAAACTCTAAGATACACTATTTTTCTTCTTGATTTTTGTGCAATTTGGTTTGATACAACGTAAAAGCAATATTTTGTTGTTGTTATGTATTATGGATTATTTTATGTACGTAATTCAATAAATTTTTTTTTTATATTTGTTACATTTTGTTAGTTTTTTATTTTTCTGATTATGTATTAATCATTGATTTTGGTTTCATCATTTTTAAATTGATTTTTCAAAGCTCAAGTTTTGTTAATGAAAAAAAGAAAAAGTTATGTCAGATTCAGACCTCATTTGATTTTAGTTACCCTGTAATGGAGTTATGTATTTATACAAATTTTTATTAAAACAATGCGATTCGCTCTTTTTATTTTCTTTTGCAAATCTGGTTTCGGTGAAACAAAACAAAGTTCAATTACTTGCAAGTCAAGCTTGTTGTTACTGCCATCAAGGGACCAAATCAGGCAACTCGCCCTTAACAGCTGGACTTAGTTATGCTTATTTCTCGACTTAGTTTGATAAAGCATTAACACTTATGATAATGATAAATTGACCTTCATTACATTTACACGAAGCTACTTATGTAATTTGTATAACATTTGCTATTTGTCTTTTTCTTCTTTTTCTTACTGATATGACCATCTTTTATCTATGACATTTGAGAACAGCCACTGTATGATAAACTTGATTACAACAGCCTGTTCTGCTTCCACCTAGTTTACAACTTGGAAAAAACTGAGACAGTGGAACTTGTTAACATCTGCATCATCCGTGCCTTTACACTTCTTCATCCCTTTCTCCAAAGCTTTTTCCATAAACTTTATGAACCAATTTGCAGCTTCTTTCTCTATATCTTTAGTCAACTTCACTGTATTCCTAACCCGGAAGGAGGAGCAAGTGATGGTTTCTTGTTCTCATCGTTTGATCTTAAGGGCCAGCAGAAACTGAACAAGCGTCATGCACGCTGGGTGGAGTTTATAGAAACGTTTCCTTACGTGATCAAATACAAACAAGGTAAGGAGAATGTGGTGGCTGATGCCTTGTCACGCAGGTATGTTCTACTTTCAGCCCTTGAGACTAAGTTGCTGGGTTTTGAGTTTATAAAAGACATTTATGCAACTGACCCAGATTTCAAAGAAGTTTTCAGAAAGAGTTCTAAAACGGCCTATGGGAAGTATTATCAGATTTCTGGTTTCTTATTCTCTGATAACCGCCTTTGTGTTCCCCAATGTTCTTTGAGGGAGTTGTTTCTCAGGGAAGCACACAGAGGAGGCCTGATGGGACACTTTGGAGTCAAGAAAACACACAAGGTCGTCCATGAGCACTTCTATTGGCCGAGCCTGATGAAAGATGTGGAAAGAATTTGCAGCCGATGTGTGGTGTGTAAGAAAGCAAAGTCCAAGGCCTTGAACCAAGGTTTGTATTCTTCTCTTCCCATCCCTTCTGATTCATGGGTTGACATTTCAATGGACTTCGTACTTGGTTTGCCTAGATCAAAATCTGGTAGAAATTCCATCTTTGTGGTAGTTGACAGGTTCTCCAAAATTGCTCATTTCATTCTGTGCCATAAAACTGATGATGCCGTGCATATTGCTGATTTGTTCTTTAGAGATGTTGTTAGGTTGCATGGTATGCCTAGGACAATAGTTTCAGATCGTGATGCTAAGTTCCTTAGCTATTTTTAGAAAACCTTGTGGTCTAAGCTAGGTACCAGATTAATGTTCTCTACTACTTGTCATCCTCAAACCGATGGTCAAACTGAGGTTGTAAACCGAACCTTATCTGTATTGCTTAGATCATTGATTAAGAAAAACTTGAAATTTTGGGAAGAATGTTTGCCTCATGTAGATTTGCATATAATCATTCTTTGCATTCTTCTACAAATTTTTCTCCATTTGAGGTTGTTTATGATTTCAATCCCTTATCTCCACTTGATCTTTTGCCTCTGCCTTTGAGTGAAAGAGTTAGTACAGATGGCAAGATGAAGGCGGACACGATTCTAAAGTTGCATCAGAAAGTCCGTGACAACATCAAAGTCAAAACCGAAATCTACACAAGGAAGGCAAACAAGAAGAAAAAGGAAGTGGTCTTTAAAGAAGGTGATCTTGTTTGGGTTCATCTAAGGAAGGAACGATTTCAAGAAGAGAGAAAGTCCAAACTCATGTCTAGGGTCGACGGTCCTTTCCAGATCCTTAGGAAGATCAACGACAATGCCTACCAACTAGACATGCAAGGTAAGTATGACATCTCTTCTAGCTTTAATGTTTCTGATCTTTCCCCTTTTCTTGCAGATGTTCCAGATTTGTGGACAAATCCTTTTGAAGAAGGAGGGAATGATGCGCTTTATTCCATGGATTAGTACATGGAACCAGCACTGGATGCTGATCAGGACAATCAGATTATTTCGACTGAGGTTCGGCCATCTGACCGTATCAGATAGACTGACTGTGCAGTGTATCGGATCGACCCGCGTACGTCTGACAAGGAGCTCAGGCTGGATCCACGACCAGACGACCGAACTGACGGTACTGAATCCCGTCTTTCCCGAACAACTCGACAAGCTAGGACTAATGATCGAGCCAGAATCAACTTCCAACGCACCGATTCGGATTCAGACCGTAGCTTCTCATTTCTCGTCTGGCTGGGCTGTACCGCATGTACCGACGGATGTACTGATGGACTGTCCGACTACTTTGATCTGATCTTTGAGTTTAATCATCAGGAATTCTCTAAGGCAACAATACTGAAGCTTTCAGATGATCTCGGTCACATTTGGTCCAGTTCAGTTCATGAGAATCTTCATTCAGACTGTGCCGACTGTCTGGCTCATGTACTGGCCCTTACCGTAGGACGTGCTGCCGGATACATTGAATCTGGACAGAAGTAGGCAAAGAGACCATCGACCAGTCTTCTTGTTTTTCCGTGTTTGACAAGATCTGGTCAAGTTTATGTTTTCTATGCATTGTTTTTACACATTTATCATCAATTCTCTTTGACCAAGAATTCTATAAGTATCTAACTCAACTTCAGATTTTGGGATCGATTTTCCCTTTATAAAATTTGAGTCCTTACTCTCTCTTTTTTCTTCTTCAAGAACTTGTCTTTGATTGCTTGGTGTGGTTAGCTCCAAACAATTCTCTCCTTTTCGTTGGACTGGTGCGTCACATCCGACAATAGATTGAGAACCGTCTCTTTGTCGGACCTGTGAGTCATATCAGGCGACAATTAGACAGGGGAACATCGAAGGCCACTCCGCATCCTACGATCCATCAGTTCTCCCATCGGAGTTCATATCAAAACCGTACCGGCTGAATGTTCCGTACTTAGGGGGTATCAAGTGAAGCCTTTGATCGTTTTAAAAGGTTTAAGCGACTTATTGAGGAAGAAAAACGCTACGCACAGACAGGGGAGGAGAATTCACGTCACAAGAATTTCAAACATTTTGTGATAATCATGGGATCAACCGTCATTTAACGGCTCCATACTCACCACAACAGAATGGAGTCATGGAGAGACGAAACATGACGTTAATGGAGATGACGAGGAGTATCATAAAACACACGAAAGGTACCAAACTATTTATGGGGAGAATCTGTGAGACACTCAACCTATTTGATTAATAGGATCTCTACTCGAACGCTAAAGGATCAATGTCCATACGAGTGTTTTAAGAAAAGGAAGCCTGACGAGGGACATCTACGAGTAGTTGGCTGTATTTGTTATGATAAACAAGATATTCCACATCTCAAAAGGCTGGATGATAAGTCTAGAGAATTAGTTACATCTCGGAGTTGAACCAGGTTCGAAGGCATATCATTTGTATGATCCTAAGAAACGCAAAATAGTGGTCAGCCGAGATGTAATCTTTGCTGAAGACAAGACTTGGAGATGGAACAAGGTCGGAGACGACACATATGAAGCGAGCTTTGACGTAATGTTTCCTGTTTATGATAAAGAGATAGAAGCTAAACCCGTGACTGAAGACATCGATCAATGTGAAGAAGAAGAAGAAGAAGAAGACAGTGACCGTGATGGTGATAATGAAGTCAAAACAGAGGAAATTGAAACAGAGGATTTTGAGACAATACCGAGAAGATCAACATGATTTAGTACAAAACTGAGTTACTTGGATGACTACGTTCTGATATCAGAAGTTATTGAGACAGAAAGTCTTCTTCTTCTCGTTAATGAAGAGCTTTGGGACTGGAATGAGGCAAAATATGAGAGAGTCTAGAGAGAAGCTTGTGAGGATGAGATCCCGTCTATAGAGAAGAACAAGACCTGGACGCTTGTGGAGCTTCCCATGGGGTGCAAGGCAATTGGGTTGAAGTACGTTTTTAAAATAAAACACAACGCAGATGGAGTATAAGCAAATACAAGGTCAGACTTGTAGCTAAGGGTTATGTGCAACGTCATGGCATTGACTTTGAAGAGGTGTTTGCTCCGGTTGCAAGGATAGAAACTGTTTGTGTTATCATCGCTTTAGCTGCGTCCAATGGTTGGGAGACTCATCATCTTGATGTTAAGACGGCATTTCTTCATGAAGATTTGATTGAAGAGGTTTATGTTTCACAACCTGAGGGTTTCAAGGTAAACGGAAGTGAAGATAAGGTTTATAGGTTACATAAAGCTCTCTACGGCTTGAAACAAGCACCAAGGGCTTTGATATCTTGCATAATTCCATTGTCTTATCCATTCACCCATGTGCATTTTGATCATATAGACTAGGATTTAGCCATGTTTAGGTTCCATTTTTGCATACATGAGTCCTTATCAGGTATTGAAGTACCACATGGAGTTCTTGGAGACATTTGGGTGCATTTCGAGCACAAAAGAGGTGATAAAGGTGATCATTGGACGAGCAGTGCATGGGAGCGACCTCACCGGAGTGACATCGTGAAGTCCCTGTGACACCCTTTCAGAGTGACTTGACCGGAGCGACACAGCGAGGTCGCTCGCGTCTCCATCACCCAGAGCGACGTGACCGGAGCGACACAGCGAGGTCGCTCGCGTCTCCATCACCCGGAGTGACGTGACCGGAGCGACACAGCGAGGTCGCTCGCGAAGAGCGACCCAGAGCCACGTCTCGCAGAGACCCCTCCAGGTCACTCCCGAAGCCTGGAGCGACCTCCCGGAGCGACTACTGGAGGTCGCTGTGCGCCTTCTGTTTGCTTGAATTCATTTCTACTCAAGGGCCTTTTGGTCATTTCATTATGCACGTTTTTACTTCTGAAAACCTATATTTTAAGGATTATTGGCAGCCACCAGACATATTATCTTTGGTTCTAAGAAAAACCTTTGGAAAGTTTATCTCTTGAATCATCTTTGTTCATCTAGTTATTGCAATTCTGTGTTTTCTAATTCGTTGTTGTATCCCTCTGTATGATTAATCTGAAATCCAAAATGGGTTTAAGAGGAATCATGAAGAGTAGTGAGTAATCACCTTTTGAATTCATGGGTTAGGAAGATTAAGGGTGATTTAGGTTAGAGCTAGGATGTTTTAGAGTAGATCATTCCAAAACCTTGCTAGTATAGTAATCATAATGCATCTTCTGAGTTAGCTTCTCAAAAGTTGATCTTTAGGCATTTCCCACCCAAAACGTGTTCGATGAAATGCCTGAAACAACTCTTCTAAGCTTTTAGCATATTTTGCCAAAGACATTTGTTGTTAGAAGTGCTAAGATAGCCTTAGACCTGTTAGTAATGATTGCTTCCATATTATTCAACCGAAGACATTTGTTGTTTGAAATGTGTTAGTAAATGAACATTCATCTAGACATAGAGTTTGTTTAGGATTGTGTCTAAGCTTAAGGTTAATAGTTTGATTGTTCGTCTGCCATCCTTAGTTCGAAACTTGATCACCCAAGGTCTAATTCATATGCCCATGAGTTCTCATTTTCCTTAGTTAAGAAAGTCAACTCATTTACCGTTTTTATTATTCTGAAACTGCATTAGTATTAATCATTAGTTTAGAAAACCCTTAAAATCATCGGTTCCACTTAGATTAAGTAAGTACTTGCATTCTCAGTGCTTGAAATCCCTTAGAATTGGTTCGACAATCATTTATACTACAACATTTGTCTTAGGAGCCTTGAAACTCCTAATATCAATGTTGTTGATGGCACGACAGTCCACACACATCCTCCACGAACAATCTTTCTTTGGTACAAGTAGAACAGGCACGGCACAAGGGCTGAGACTCTCCCTGATGTATCCCTTCTCAAGCAGCTCTTCAATCTGTTTCTGGAGCTCCTTGGTTTCAACTGGATTGGTGCGGTACGCTGATCGGTTTGGTAGTGAAGCGCCCGGGACAAGATCGATCTGATGCTCAATGCCTCTTATTGGTGGCAATCCCTTGGGATTTTCTTCTGGAAAAACATCAGAAAAATCCTGCAAAATACTTAGCAATTCACTCGAAATCTCTGGTGCAAGGTTAGAAGAAGAAGAAGCCAAGAGTGATTCTTTACAAACAAGTAAAAGAAATGGCTTTTGAGAACAAAGGGATTTTCTTACCTGACTTTCCTTGATATAAAAGTTGGAGTTTCTAGTGGAGGCTTTAGGTTAGTCTACTTTAGAATCTTGTTCACGACCTTTCTTGAGCTAAACCTGGTCTTGATGAACCTCCAAAGGTGACAAGGGAACCAAGGTGATTTTCTTTCCCTTGTGATCAAAAGAGTGTCGGTTTGTGAACCCATCATGTACTCTCCTGTTATCAAACTGCCAAGGACGACCCAAAAGGATATGACAAGCGTCCATGGGAAGGACATTGCACACGACCTCATCCTCATAACGACCAATGGTGAGTGGAACGGTGACTTGCTCCTTAACGTACTGCTCACCAGCTTCATTTAGCCACTCAAGCCTGAAAGGACGAGAAAGAGGCCGAGTAACAAGCCCAAGTTTCTTTACAAGGGTGTCACTAGACACATTAGTGCAACTACCTCCATCAATAATCAAAGAACAAACTTTAGAAGAAATGAGACATCTAGAGTGAAAGAGATTCTCCCTTTGTTTTTTGTCATCGGTTTTTGGTTGCACACTCAAGGAACGTCTAGTGAAAAGAAATGGACCAGATATTGGGTAGTCAAGGCTGTCCTCATCAAAGATCGGACCAGAATCCTCCATGAAGGTCGAACAGGACTCGTCAATCACACCATCGACCTCCTCATCGAAAATGGGCTCATGAGTGTCGTCCAAGAGTTTCCTAGCAACAAGAAGTGGACCGCTGGCTGGGTAATCAAAGGTTTCCTCATCCTCATCAAAAACTGGTCCAAGATCCTCCTTGTCTTCCTTTTCATCCTCGGACTCAACTTCACCATTATCCATGAGAATCATCACCCGTTGGTTTGGACACTTGTTGGCATAGTGTCCTAGAACTTGACACTTGAAGCATCTGATGTCTTTTTCCCGGCTTGGGTTCTCAACTGCTTTTCCTTTGTCAACACGAGTAGAGACATCAGTTTTCAAAGCAATATTTGTTGTGGAAGAAGACTTACCTTTTTCTTGGTAGTTTGGCTTAAGAGTGAATGACGGTTTTGGAGCATAGGCCGACTTAGAGTAACTCTCTCTCTTGACTTGCTGTTCGATCAGGATGGCCTTGTGTAGCATCTGCTCCATGTTGTCATAGTCTTGGAGCTCCATACGGTCCTGGATGTCACGGTTGAGCCCGGTTAGAAATCTAGCCATGGTGGCATCTAAAGGTTCGTCCACTTTAGCCTTGATCATCAATATCTCAATTTCCTGATGATAATCCTCCACTGACTTAGTACCCTGAAGCAAACGCCTGAGTTTCTGATGTAGATCACGGTGGTAATGGTCAGGTACAAAGCGTCGCCTCATCAGCATGGTAAGCTCCTCCCATGTATCAACTGGTGCCTCACCTGTTCTCCTCCTGTGAGTCACAACTCGATCATACCAGTTAATAGGATAGCCAGAAAATTCAGCAGCAGCAAGTCTAACCTTTTTAAGATCTGAAAAATTTTGACAATCAAAAACCAACTCCATTTTTCTTTCCCATTCAAAAAAGGCGTCCGAATCATTCTTGCCATCAAAGCTCGGAATTTTCAATTTCAAACCACCCAAACCCTCCTCCTCATGGATGTCATGGTCGGACCGGTTGGGTCTCCTAGAATGGGCTCTTCTTGCTCCGGTTCTAGATCTCGTTTGTTGACTCCCTTGGATCTCATCTAGCCTCTGATGGATTTGATCAAGACCTGCATTCATAAGGTTAGTCATAGTATCATTCAAGGCTCTCATCTGCAGGTTAGATAAATCGGCCATAGAATTTTCGGGACGGTTCTTCTCCTCTTCACTGCTCATGTTTTCCTGATAAAGCTTAAACACAAAACGTTAGAAATTTAAAAAAACCTCACACCCTCGAGTGTTTGATCCTCACCCACACACGTGTTTCTCTCAAGTTTTATGGTGATTCACTCAAGGTCTTTGTTTCTCAAGGTTCTAAGTAAGACAAGTCTAAGAAAACCCAATGGGTAGATCCAAACAAAATAATGGGATTTTTGGTAAGAAAGACAGATAAGAAATTTTTGGTTTGGAATCCGCCTTAACCACCTCAAAGGCTGGATTTCTCCTCAGCCAGCAGACTTACTCTTCCACCACCAATCCACAAATCAATCTCTTTTTTTTTATACATTTTCTTTTCTCTTTTCTTTTTTTTTTATTTATATGTGGATGGTAATGAGGGGCCCGGATTCAAGAAAGGTAGAAGAAGAGGTGTTTCATGAAAATAATAGATGAGAAGATGGAATGATTAGATGATACCGGTTGAGTGGCTCTGATACCAAACTGATACGCCTAAAGTACGGAACACTCAGCCGGTACGGTTTTGATATGAACTCCGATGGGAGTACTGATGGATCGTAGGGTCGCACGAAGGATGCGGAGTGGCCTTCGATGTTCCCGTGTCTGATTGTCGCCTGATATGACTCACATGTCCGACAAAGAGATGGTTCTCAATCTGTTGTCGGATGTGACGCACCGGTCCAACGAGAAGGAGAGAATTGTTTGGAGCTAACCACACCAAGCAATCAAAGACAAGTTCTTGAAGAAGAACAAAGAGAGAGTAAAGACTCAAATTTTATAAAGGGAAAATCGATCCCAAAATCCGAAGTTGAGTTACATACTTATAGAATTCTTGGTCAAAGAGAATTGATGAGAAATGTGTAAAAACAATGAATAGAAAACATAAACTTGACCAGATCTAGTCAAACACGGAAAAACAAGAAGACTGGTCGATGGTCTCTTCGAGTAGTTCTTTCCATATTCAATGTATCCGGCAGCACGTCCCGCGGTAAGGACCAGTACATGAGCCGGACAGTCGGCACGGTCTGAATGAAGTTTCTCACAAACTGAACTGGACCAAATGTGACTGAGATCATCTGAAAGCTTCAGTATTGTTGCCTTAGAGAATTCCTGATGATTAAACTCGAAGATCGGATCAAAGTAGTCGGACAGTCCATCAGTACGTCCGTCAGTACATGCGGTACGGCCCATCCGGACGAGAAATGAGAAGCTACGGTCTGAATCCAAATCGGTGCGTTCGAAGTTGATTCTGGCTTGATCATTAGTCCTAGCTTGTCGAGTTGGTCGGGAAAGACGGGCTTCAGTACGGTCAGTTCGGTCGTCTGGTCGTGGATCCAGCCTGAGCTCCTTGCCGGATGTACGTGATGTTAAGAGTTTTCAAGGCTCCTAAGACAAATGATGTAGTATAAAAGATTGTCGAACCAATTCTAAGGGATTTCAAAGCACTGAGAATGCAAGTACTCACTTAATCTAAGTGCAACCGGTGATTTAAAAGATTTCTAAACTAATGATTAATGCTAATGCAGTTGCAGAATAAGAAAAGCGATAAATGGAGTAACTTTCTTGACTAAGGGAAAAGAGAACTCATGGGCATAGGGATTAGACCTTGGGTGATCAAGTTTCGAACTAAGGATGGCAAACGATCAATCAAACTATCAACCTTAAGCTTAGATACAATTCTAAACAAGCTCTATGTCTAGATGAATGTTCATTTACTAACACATTTCAAACATCAAATGTCTTTGGTTGAATAATATGAAAGCAATCATTACTAACAAGTCTAATGGCTATCTTAGCACCTCTAACAACAAATGTCTTTGGCAAAGTATGCTAAAAGTTTAGAAGAGTTGTCTCAGACATTTCATCAAACACCTTTTGGGTGGAAAATGCCTAAAGATCAACTTTTGAGATGCCAACTCAGAAGATGCATTATAAATACTCTACTAGCAAGGACTAAGAATGATCTACACTAAAACATCCTAGCTCTAACCTAATCACCCTTAATCTCCCTAACCCATGAATTCAAAAGGTGATTACTCACTAATCTCCATGATTCCTCTTAAACCCATATTGGATTTCAGATTAATCATGTAGAGAAATACAGAGAATCGATATGAAAATAACAGGACTGCAATAACAAAAATGATCAATTGAATCAAAGAGATGAACTTTCCAAGAGGTTTTTGGTGGTTTTTCTTAAGATAAAAAATAATCAGCCTCCAATGGCTTACAAAAGGTACTTAAACATAGGTTCAGAAAGTGTAAAAACGTGCATAACAAATGACCAAAAGGCCCTTGATTAATCATAATTTCGACCAAATAATTGAAGCGCAGCGACCTTAGCACGTCGCTCCGGGAGGTCGCTCCCGGCTCGTTTTCGACACAAACTCGAGCGACCTCTGGGTGTCGTTGTGGTGAGGTCACTCTGGAGCTGGAGCGAGCTGGAGCGACTTCGCCTTGTCGCTCTAGGAGGTCGCTCCGAAACCAAAAATGGCGAGCGACCTTGTGTTGTCGCTCTGGTAAGGTCGCTTTGAGAGGTAGGGCACTGCTCGTCCAATGATCACCTTTATCACCTCTTTTGAGCTCCAAACGCACCCAAATGTCTCCAAGAACTCCATGTGGTACTCCAATACCTAATAAAGACTCATGCATGCCAAAATGCAACCTAAACATGGCTAAATCCTAGTCTATATGATCAAAATGCACATGGGTGAATGGATAACACAATGGAAATATGCAAGATATCAACTCCCCCAAACTTGGTCTTTTACTTTTCCACAAGTGAACTTTCTAGAACTCATAGGGAGAGAGGTTTGAAGGTGGGAGCTCATAGCCAAAAGAAACACATCTAGCACTCAATTCAGAATCAGCACACTCTCTTATAATACTCTAGCTTCTCTACAATCATCATCAAGCATCCACACATTCAAATCAACCAACTCTCACATTCATTAAGCAATAAACATCAGGTGAATTCTTGCAAATGGTCAATTGGTCCAAATCGTTTGGTTGGGTAAGGGAATACTTTTTATTCAAGTGAGTCAAGAGGTTCAAGATACATCAACTTTAAGGTGATTTACTCTCAAGACAAATAGCCTTGACATTGCATATAATATATCTAAGAAAGGGATCAACTCATGCATACAATGCTCAATCTCCATTGTTCTACCCTTTTTCCCAAACATACAAGTTACACAATCATTTCCCAATGTCAAACCCAACTCACATCTCTCACCAAAAGATCCTAAGAACATTTTTCACATAAAACTCTTTCTCTTTGAAATCTAAAAGGGATTTTTTTTTTTTGTCTTTCACAATTTAAAAACATTTCTTAGCTCCTAACAACTTTGCTAGCCCCCTTTTCTTTTCTTTTTCTCTTTTTTTTTTTCTTTTTTTATTTTTATTTTTGGGGGCCAAGAGTCTATTTTTATTTTGGCGGGCCAAGAGACTATTCACTTAAACACAAAGAGTCTATTCTTTTCCTACAAACTTTTCATGCTCCCAAATCATAATCACAACACTCACCCCCCCCCCCCCACCTATAGATAGACAATAGAGTGCCTAATCTAGCAAGAATGAAGATCAAGCATTGTCGTTCCCGATACTCTCAACATTATGCACATTTTGAGAGATGCAATAGCTATTCGAGTGCGAGGTAGTGTTCTTTACAAGGCATTGTTGGGGTCGAAAACGGTTACGACGAAGTTAACGTCCAAATCCCCGAAGAAGAAAAACGTAGAAACCTTCTTTGACAAATAATTTTTTGAAATAGATTCTTCTTTACGAAAAACTTTGCGAAGGAAACGCGAATCATCGGACAAGAGCCCGAAAAGGATCGTTACGCAGCGACCGAACACGTGCTCCGCTCGGTCGCTACGTAGCGACCGAGTTCGAGCCAAGGCTCGGTCGCTACGTAGCGACCGAACGTCCATTCCGCTTGGTCGTTACATAGCGACCGAGCTCGAACCGAAGATCGGTGGCTACGTAGCGACCGAAATCTTCCGAAATGTCGATACGACAATAGTCCATGCGTTCTCGTCTACCCTTCGATGCTATCTCCTGAAGACCGTAGCGAACTCATTTCACGATTCCCCGCCATTCTAAGTTATCGATCAAACTTTACCGTAAAAACCGCGGAAAGTTCGTTCTTTATCGAAAGAAGCCGTAATAAACGCTTCGAGTCGGAAGACGGCCCAAAGGGACCTAAGACATGACTCGAGGCCCAACTTATGATTTCTTAACCAACAGCCCGTAAGCCGCATGACGGTTTACGCTTGGTTCGCAAGAAAAGATAAATGTCAAGTTTCCGCGGATAAATACGAAATTTTGAAGATTATTACGAAGATTGGAAAAATAGAATATCTCCATTTTTATGCTATGACGGTTTAAGGGCAGAAGGGGAAAAGCGTAAACCGACCTTGGAGCCAGTATCTAAGGAGTCCTAGGCGAGAGGCATGGGAGAGAACTTTTTCACAGAAAACTTAGCACTTAGAGCGATTTTAGGCAATTTTCCGTTTTTGTTATTCGAGCTGCGACTCAATTAGGTTTTTGCCGTCTTAGGGTTTTAGAACTAGGAATCTCGCCGATAGCTCTCGTAGCCCAGACACTTACCTTGTGTAAACGCTCAAACGCAGATTCGGAATAAGAACTATCTTGCTCTCTTTTTTGATTTCTTATTTTATTACTGTTCTCGTTTCGTGTTCTGATTGCTTGGCGTGTGGTATTAGCAGATATCCCGGACCTCTGGGAAATTAGGGTTCTCCTACTTTCCTAATTTAAACGGAAATCGCCTGTGTGAATTTCGGTTCCCACAGTTTGGCGCTAGAAGGAGGGGGTACGGATCAATCTAACTCTCAACCACATCACGCTCAACTAGACATGTCAACTGACGACACAGATAACGTGCAGACTCCTCTTAACGGAGGCAGTGGCACTGATATCCACACTCCCGCAGCGGACGTATCCGCGGCCAACGCACCAGCCAACGCCGCGACGCTCGAGGAGTTTAAAAAGATGTTCGCCACCTACGAAGAAAGGTCGGAAGAACAGGATAAGCTCGTGAGCACCTTGACCAAACAAGTTGAAACTTTAACGACAAGGACTCGAGCAATCCGCCCCCGTGGAACCACTCAAGTCCGCGGGAAAAGACTCGACTTTGCAACCCCACTCAACAGGACTGGAGCCGCGCAGGAACAACCATCGGGTCAAAACCCTAGCGAGAAATCTCCCATCGAAAAGGGAAACTCTTAAAGCGCTCCGCCTCCCGCGAAGGCTTCGGAGGACAACAGAGTCAAGCAAGTCGACCTGGATCCTAGCGATGTCTCCAACAATACTGATGAGGACGTCGACAGGCATCCAAGGAGGACCAGAAGCCGATTCACTCGGGAAAGCTCTCCGTTCGACAAACCAATGACAGAAGAGGAGGAAATCCTCTATTGGAACGAACAAGAAGAGCTGGCTGAAAAATAAACCGAGCTCACTCGCAGTAAACGCCGACAAGCGCGGAAATCTGCTGACGAGACGTCGGATATACGCGATCTTCGCGACTATATCACCAAGACTGTGGTAGAAGTAATAGCCGTAAAATCCCAAAACCATCACGCTACCATCGCGGCCCCCGAGATCGACAGGCTGCTGGAAGGGGCTCGGAAGACCCCTTTCACCGCTCGCATCTCATATACGAGGGTATCCGATCCAGGAAAAATCAAATACCAAAGTATGATGGTACGACCGATCCGAGAGTGCACCTTCAGGCTTTCCACATCATAATGGGAAGAGCGAGGCTGAAGGACGGCGAAAGAGACGCCGGCTACTGCCGCCTGTTCGTCGAGAATCTAGAAGGAGCAGCCCTCGAATGGTTCGCGCGCCTTAAGCGAAACTCTATCGGAAGTTTCCGACAGCTTGCATCGGAATTTCTCAAGCAATACTCTATGTTCATAGATAGAGAACCTTCCGATGTCGATCTCTGGAGTCTGTCCCGGAGGGAAGACGAACCCCTCTGCCAGTTCATCAGCCGATTCAAGTTGGTAGTGTCTAGGGTCAGCGGGATAAGCGACAAGGTAGCCATCGATGCGCTCAGAAAGGCGCTCTGGTACAAGTCGAAATTCAGAAAATGGATATCCCTCGAAAAACCGCGAACAATCCAAGACGCCCTCCACAAGGCGACGAACTACATCATGATCGAGGAAGAACCGAAAATATTATCGCAAAAACATAAGTCGGCGAGATCATCCTCGAAAGATGTAGACCCAAAAACAAGGAAGAAGAACCCTCGTAACGACAAGTATGTCCATCACGAGGGGGAAGAACTCCAAGGAGCGCACAATTACGCGATCGGCTCAGACCAGGGCCGAACCACGGGTAATACATGGACTCGCAATCAATGATATGATGAAAACACCTTCTGCGAGTTCCACCAGTCCCGAGGGCACTCCACGACTAACTGCAAGGTCTTGGGAGCAAGGCTGGCCGCGAAGCTACTAGCCGGAGAACTCTCGGAAGTGACCAGCGTGAAAGATCTCATCCTCGAGACCGATCACCCCCCGAAGCCGGACAGAAATCTTCCCGCGGAGAGATCTCCTCAAAGAAACCAATTTGGGATAAACGCGGCAGGAGGGTAGACGACAAAGGGAACGATAACAATCGTCGTTGAGTCAACATGATCATCGGAGGATCGCAATTCTGCAACGATACGGTTTCGGCCATCAAGGCTTACCAGTGGAAGGCGGAGTCAAGCGCAAACTGGCCTACATGGTCTCCTACCCAAGATGATCAGAACTGCTCATTCACCTTCACAAAGGAGGAAGCCGGCGGGATCGATCAGCCTCACTGCGATCCGCTCGTCATAGACCTCGTCATACGAGATCTGGAAGTCAGAAGAGTACTCATTGACATGGGAAGCACGGTCAATGTAATCTTCTGCGACACTCTCAATCAGATGAGCATCAAACTCGGAGAAGTAACTCCAACTCCGAAACCGCTCACAGGCTTTTCAGGCGAAGTATCGATGACCCTCAGATCGATTCAGCTACCAGTCATGGCCAAGGAGATCACAAAAATCGTCGAGTTCACGGTAGTCGATCATCCTGCCATCTACAACGTGATCATGGGAATCCCATGGCTCAACGCTATGCAAGCCGTTCCATTGACGTACCACCTGGGCGCCAAATTCCCGACCCCAAATGGAGTCGCAGCTATCTGGGATGTCATAAACAGTCGCGACTGTGCTTCCTCGCGGAACACAAGTTAAGACAGATGACAACCTCTGCAATGGCAAATCGTAAACGCACGAAGATTGATAAATCTTCGACCAACAACGTTTCAAGAAAAGACGATTTAACATCATCTGCTGACGCAGACGCTTCGGGTGTCGAAACTCAACATGAATCCGAAGCCGACACTACAACTCAACTGGAACTTCCGGAAGAGAACACTGACCCAGCCACGATCATCACGATCAAGGCGGCCAGCACGGCAACAACCGCCGAGTGAAAATACTTGCGGCATAAAACAGAACTACGAGATGGCTTTATCCTCGAAAGGGGTACGTAGGCAGCTCGTCGAAAGACGAGTTCAGCTATCCTCCTCTCTAAAAAAAGGGGGGGGGGATTGGGTGCGTATACTCGTATACTCCCCCATAGGAAAAGATGCGTCGAATTCTATAGAGATTTCGAAATTTTTTACGATCAATATGCGTCGCTCCTTTTTAAGACACTTGCAAAAGTCTCAGAACACGCCTAGAAAATCTACGAACGTTAATACTCTTGCCAGCAGCCTCGTACGGCCCAAAATCGCAAAACAATCTCACTTCAGCACCGAAAATATACGTATAGTCTTCGAAATAACTGCGAGACGTCGTCAAGTTAAAAATCGAGATGATACGAACAAATTGTCCGAACGCGACCACTACAAATCTTACACTCCGTTCGTCGATTGGCCCTGACAAACACATCAGCCGTCTTAAACAAACGCAACTTGATCACTCTTTTGATCTTCAAACGCCCAACACAAGGACGAAAGCGCGCTACAAAAAAAATCCGAAATTTTGGTCTAGCATTTCCAGTTGGCTTAAAAATTGTCTCTGGAAAGATGCTCGATTCGTACCATACAAGTCGTATAATCCGAGAACCTATCGCGGACTTTAAATCGGTACGAATCAGGTAGAAATCGCAACAGGAAAACCGATAGCCGGCTAGTCACCGCACAAACCTTAAAACCGAGTGTAAACCTAAGTCTTGCCCTAAACCCATCGCATTGGTCTCAGACATCTCAAAGACATGATATCTAAACGATACGAGATCCTAAAACATGTCTCTTCGTTCATATCTCAATGTTCCCGAAAGATCGTAAATAATTTTCACGAAAACTCACGTCTCGAACAAACTAACAGATTGAGTGCCTCAACGAAGTTAAATATGAGATGACAACTCATGTTTACTTCAAACCCACTCTAAATAAAGTAACTCAAACGAACATCCATTATATAAACCGCATAGCGGTAGGGGTTCAAAGCCACCAACGGCCAGTCCCGACAAAAACGGCCAAAATAGGCCCATACAAAGTTCGAAGGCCACACTCGGCCAGACATATATGAACAAAGGCCACACTCGGCCGCTAAATACTAGATAAAGGGAAAAATTCCTTCCCGTCAAAACGCTCACAGATCAAAGTTAAAATTCCCGGACAAGGAAGCTCCGAATGCATCCGAGGGAAAGTTCACTTCCTCATCGTCACCGGCAAAATCAGTCGTGGTTTCTACGGTATCAGAAGAAACCGGGATGGGATCTCAGAATCCCTGAATCTTCCCATCGATTGGAGGAATGATCGCCTCAGCGTGAGCATGATCCTTCATACCACCCTTCATTAACTCCATCTCCCTCTCGAAAACGTAGTCATCCGCCTGCGTCTTCCAAAGGCTCCCGACGGAGCCGCGACACTCACGGATGTCGCCCAGTGAGTTGAAAGCGCCCTTAAGATTCCCGTACTCAACATGGAATTGAGAAGCGCGAGTCTTCATCACCTCGACAATTTCCCTCTTGCCCTTCTGTTCCGCCCTACGAACAGCCCTAGCAAGATCACGAGCGAGTTGAGCGTCTCGTGCCAACATCTCGTCTCGCATGCGAGCAAGATCCTTTTCCGCCTTCTCCACTTTAAAGCGATAGATCATGGCCTCTCTGTGGCTCGCCTCAATGGCCGATCCAAGCAAGCTCAAACCCTATAAAACCGATTGATACGTTATAAGCAAAAAATAATAATAACGATCGTCAAAATTCTTAAAGTTTATACCCCGTTAATGATACGAGATCCTTCTGCGACAACTTTCGGCCTCCTCGACTCGCTCGTGGCCTGAGGAGCATCAAAGCCCGAAGGAAGACCAGCGAAGAAATCATCAAATTCCGGAATAAGGACCTCGCTCGTACCGCTTCCATTGCCAAAAGCAAGGTTTGGATCCCATCCTGGAAGCATGCAATCGTCCACCGAAAACTCCAGGTCGCCGAGATCAATATCTTTCCCCTTCGAAGAGTTCAGCCCCGTCACAATCGTGGGAGTGGTGTTGGGACCTTGGTCTTCAGGTTCGGAATCACTCCTTGTTTCTCCGCCCAAAGCAGGACTAGGATGCACAAACCTCAGCGCCTTTCGAACTCTCTTCGGCGTAAAGGAAGTCCAGAAAAAAGGACCATTCCTGAGGAGATCCCTCATCGCAATAATGTCCTCACGAAACGGAGCAAGAGGGTTGATAAAGGGATGATCGTTCGTCAACCTCCGAAACAGTGGGATACAACTCTCCTCAACGGACGCTGCGTTTACATGAACGAAAAAGAAAAACATCCTCCACGAGTTGAAGTTAGAAGTAAACCCCTTTACCACTGACATGAAGTTCCGAGGAACCAGCCTGTACGTGTCCGTGTCCCTGATGATCTGTAATCGAAGAAGCGCTTCGAAGTGATCGACGGTGAGAGAGAGACCATGCTCGTAGCTCAGGACCAGGATTCCTATGAGGTGCTGGATGCCAAGAGGATTCAGTTGGCTTATCGCCACCCCGAAATGACCCAACACACGGACGATAATCTCGGGGATTGGGAACTACAAATGGCAGCGCACTACGAATGCCTCGTAACAAGTAAAGAAGCCCTCCGGGGGACTACTAGCGCATTCTCCTTGACGAGGAACCCTGAATTCCACCGCATCCGAAATATGGTAGAACGACCACATGACCTCGAGGAATACACTAGTACTCCTACTCGGTGCACCTGCCTCCACCGGGCGATGGTTCATGACCGGGAATGATTTTTCTTTGGGAGGCGTGATCGAACCGTAACACGCCACCCACCATGCCTTGTTCTCGGCTGGGTCTACCGAATGAGGAACGAATTCCATCTTTGGCACTCGAAGCTCTTAAGAAACGTTCGCGGGCAAGGACCCTATCTTCGAACTCCTCTTCTTACTCGACATCTCGTGTTTTTCTTTTTAATCAAGAAGGAAATGATAGAGAGAAAGAGAAAGAACTTTTCAAGAAAAACCTCTCTATGAGAATGAGTAAGTGTGAAGATTGTGAAGAAATTACCTCCCTTCTTATAGGCATGAGAAATTACTATTTACTTGCGGATTTTTGGACACGAACTTCGCCCAAATACACCAATCTCGTCCGAACTCGCCATACTGTACATTGGGACCTCGCTAGAAATCCACGCTCCCAACGAGCTGGGGGGCTAACTATTGGGGTCGAAAACGGTTACGACGAAGTTAACGTCCAAATCCCCGAAGAAGAGCAACGTAGAAACCTTCTTCGACAAATACTTTTTTGAAATAGATTCTTCTTTACGAAAAGCTTTGCGGAGGAAACGCGAGTCATCAGACAAGAGTGCGAAAAGGATCGTTACACAGCGACTGAACACGTGCTCCGCTCGGTCGCTACATAGCGACCGAGTTCGATCCAAGGCTCGGTCGCTACGTAGCGACCGAACGTCCATTCCGCTCGGTCGCTCGAGCAGGAGTTCGGTCGCTACGTAGCGACCAAGTTTGAGCCAGAGTTCGGTCGCTACGTAGTGACTGAGCTCGAACCAAAGATCGGTCGCTACGTAGCGACCGAGCTCGAACCGAAGATCCAGCCTGAGCTACTTACGATTGGTCGGGAAAGACGGGCTTCAGTACGATCAGTTTGGTCGTCTGGTCGTGGATCCAGCCTGAGCTCCTTGCCGGATGTACGTGATGTTAAGAGTTTTCAAGGCTCCTAAGACAAATGATGTAGTATAAAAGATTGTCGAACCAATTATAAGGGATTTCAAAGCACTGAGAATGCAAGTACTCACTTAATCTAAGTGCAACCGGTGATTTAAAAGATTTCTAAACTAATGATTAATGCTAATGCAGTTGCAGAATAAGAAAAGCGATAAATGGAGTAACTTTCTTGACTAAGGGAAAAGAGAACTCATGGGCATAGAGATTAGACCTTGGGCGATCAAGTTTCGAACTAAGGATGTAAAACGATCAATCAAACTATCAACCTTAAGCTTAGATACAATTCTAAACAAGCTCTATGTCTAGATGAATGTTCATTTACTAACAAATTTAAAACATCAAATGTCTTTGGTTGAATAATATGAAAGCAATCATTACTAACAAGTCTAATAGCTATCTTAGCACCTCTAACAACAAATGTTTTTGGCAAAGTATGCTAAAAGCTTAGAAGAGTTGTCTCAGGCATTTCATCAAACACCTTTTGGGTGGAAAATGCCTAAAGATCAACTTTTGAGAGGCCAACTCAGAAGATGCTTTATGAATACTCTACTAGCAAGGACTAAGAATGATCTACACTAAAACATCCTAACTCTAACCTAATCACCCTTAATCTCCCTAACACATGAATTCAAAAGGTGATTACTCACTAATCTCCATGATTCCTCTTAAACCCATATTGGATTTCAGATTAATCATGTAGAGAAATACAGAGAATCGATATGAAAATAACAGGACTGCAATAACAAAAATGATCAATTGAATCAAAGAGATGAACTTTCCAAGAGGTTTTTGGTGGTTTTTCTTAAGATAAAAGATAATTAGCCTCCAATGGCTTACAAAAGGTACTTAAACATAGGTTTAGAAAGTGTAAAAACGTGCATAACAAATGACCAAAAGGCCTTTGATTAATCATAAGTTCGACCAAATAATTGAAGCACAGCGACCTCGGCACGTCGCTCCGGGAGGTTTCTCCCGGCTCGTTTTCGACACAAACCCGAGCGACCTCTGGGTGTCGCTGTGGTGAGGTCGCTCTGGAGCTGGAGTGACTTCGCCTTGTCGCTCTAGGAGGTCGCTCCGAAACAAAAATGGCGAGCGACCTCGTGTTGTCACTCTGGTAAGGTCGCTCTGAGGGGTAGGGCACATCGAGTTCATGGCGTCGCTCCGGTAGGGTCTCTCCCATGCACTGCTCGTCCAATGATCACCTTTATCACCTCTTTTGAGCTCCAAACGCACCCAAATGTCTCCAAGAACTCCATGTGGTACTCCAATACCTAATAAAGACTCATGCATGCAAAAATGCAACCTAAACATGGCTAAATCCTAGTCTATATGATCAAAATGCACATGGGTGAATGGATAACACAATGGAAATATGCAAGATATCAACTCCCCCAAACTTGGTCTTTTACTTGTCCACAAGTGAACTTTCTAGAACTCATAGGAAGAGAGGTTTGAAGGTGGGAGCTCATGGCCAAAAGAAACACAGCTAGCACTCAAATCAGCATCAGCACACTCTCTTATTATACTCTAGCTTCTCTACAATCATCATCAAGCATCCACACATTTAAATCAACCAACTCTCACATTCATTAAGCAATAAACATCAGGTGAATTCTTGCAAATGGTCAATTGGTCCAAATCATTTGGTTGGCTAAGGGAAGACTTTTTATTCAAGTGAGTCAAGAGGTTTAAGATTTATGATCTTTAAGGTGGTTTACTCTCAAGACAAGTAGCCTTGACATTGCATATAATATATCTAAGAAAGGGATCAACTCATGCATACAATGCTCAATCTCCATTGTTCTACCATTTTCCCAAACATACAAGTTACACAATCATTTCCCAATGTCAAACTCAACTCACATCTCTCCCCAAAAGATCCTAAGAACATTTTTCACATAAAACTCTTTCTCTTTGAAATCTACAAGAGATTTTTTTTTTTTTTGTCTTTCACAATTTAAAAACATTTCTTAGCTTCTAACAACTTTGCTAGTCCCCTTTTCTTTTCTTTTTCCCTTTTTTTTTCTTTTTTTTTTTTTTTTTTTTTTGGGGCCAAGAATTTTCATAAACTTGAGCTAGATCTTTATCTACTTATCCCAATAAGACTATTCACTTAAACACAATGAGTCTATTCTTTTCCTTCAAACTTTTCATACTCCCAAATCATAATCACAACACTCACCCCCCACCTATAGCTAGACAATAGAGTGCCTAATCTAGCAAGAATGAAGATCAAGCATTGTCGTTTCCGATACTCTCAACATTATGCACATGTAAGACTTTCCGAAAAAGACCTCACTCATCAAACAATAAAAGCTTAAAAGGAGGAAAGGGTTTTGGGAGTGGTCTACCACTCGAGTTTGTCAAAAAGATTGGCGTAAAGGATGTGACAACTCAAGTGTATATAGCCATGACTCAGTACACAAGGGACCATGAGCAAGAAGCATTAAGTTCGTTCTGTTCAAATAAGGTTGTAGTTGGCTTCAAAGATTGAGTTTCAGCAACTAATGAGATTCAGGAAGAGTTTTCAAGGCTCGAAACATACAAGGCTTTTTGAGAGATGCAATTGCTATTCGAGCGCGAGGTAGTGTTCTTTACAAGGCATTGTTGGGGTCGAAAACGGTTACGACGAAGTTAACGTCCAAATCCCCGAAGAAGAAAAACGTAGAAACCTTCTTCGACAAATACTTTTTCGAAATAGATTCTTCTTTACGAAAAGCTTTGCGGAGGAAACGCGCGTCATCGGACAAGAGCCCGAAAAGGATCGTTACGCAGCGACCGAACACGTGCTCCGCTCGGTCGCTACGTAGCGACCGAGTTCGAGCCAAGGCTCGGTCGCTACGTAGCGACCGAACGTCCATTCCGCTCGGTCGCTACGTAGCGACCGAGCTCGAACCGAAGATCGGTGGCTACGTAGCGACCGAGCTCTTCCGAAACGTCGATACGACATTAGTCCATGCTTTCTTGTCTACCCTTCGATGCTATCTCCCGAAGACCGTAGCGAACCCATTTCACGATTCCCCGCCATTCTAAGTTATCGATCAAACTTTACCGTAAAAACCGCGGAAAGTTCGTTCTTTATCGAAAGAAGCCGTAATAAACGCTTCGAGTCGGAAGACGGCCCAAAGGGACCTAAGACATGACTCGAGGCCCAACTTACGATTTTTTAACCAACAGCCCGTAAGCCGCATGACGGTTTACGCTTGGTTCGCAAGGAAAGATAAATGTCAAGTTTCCGCGGAAAAATTCGAAATTTTGAAGATAATTACAAAGATCAGAAAAAATGGAATGTCTCCATTTTTATGTTATGACGGCTTAAGGGCAGAAGGGGAAAAGCGTAAACCGACCTTGCCGTCTTAGGGTTTTAGAACTAGGAATCTCGCCGACAGCTCTTGTAGACCAGGCACTTACCTTGTTGTAAATGATCAAACGCAGATTCGGAATAAGAACTATCTTGCTCTCTTTTTCGATTTGTTATTTTATTACTGTTCTCGTTTCATGTTCTTATTGCTTGGCGTGTGGTATTAGCAGATATCCGGGACCTCTGGAAAATTAGGGTTCTCCTATTTTCCTAATTTAAACGGAAATCGACAGTGCGAATTTTGGTTCCCACATGCATTTTAAATCATTGCTCCCAATGCAAGTGATTGCAACCTATATGCTCTAAACTCTCCTAAAAATGCAAGTGATGTAATCTATATGATTTTTTATTTTTTATGCAAAAAGGTATGTATGCAAGACTCAATGCAAAATCATCAAAGAAAACATGATCAAATACTTGGTACTCCCTCAAACTTAAGTTACACAGTCTCTGTGTTGTCAAGTAGAGAGAGATACCCAAAAGAAAGCTAATATGCAAAAAAAAAATGAAATGGTATATACAAGGGAAAGTAATGAAGTACCTTCTACGGATAGTGAGTATGAGCAGATGCCCCAGCATCGTCGTCGTCAGGTGAGAATGTGGTGTAGTAACCACCTGTTGCTGAGCTGTAGCCTCCAAACCATGGCTGGCTCTGAACCTCGTCAATCTCGACCTCATTATCAGAAGAGGCTAGGGATGGGGACTTGTTTCCTGAGGCGGAGGGTTCAATGGGTGGGTTCCTCCACTTGCGCTGGAGCTGTCTAGCAGTGAGGGGGAAGATCTGTAGGCTGAGGTGGAGGCTGGGGGACTGATGTGTTTGCGAAGGCGAAGTCTGCTGAGCTACATCCAGCTATTCCTCACCTGGTCAAGACGTCAGCTACTTTCTTCATGAACTTGGCTGAAGTCTTTCCTTGCTTCTTCACAGTCTTGCTAAGCACCTTGCACTTGTCTTTCAGCTTTTTTATCGTCCTGTCTTGTGCTTTGTTCCATCTCTGAAGTCGACCAATATGCTCATGAGCATCACGAAGCGGACCAGGGGGAAGAACTCCAGCATATGGCTGGAAGTAGTAGCGCGGAGGTCCATAGACGGGTTCAGATGCTTCTGCAGCAGGTTCGTCATGTCTCGTCGGAGCACTCATTTTCCTTGGTGCAGCAATGGGACCGAGATACCCGTGTTCTCCAAGAAAGTCTTCCTGGGAAATGTTGAAGCTGATAGCTCCGGGTTTCTCTAAGCTCGTCAGGTTCTTGTTTGGAAGAACCACCTCAACAGGCTTGCCTTTCAAGTAGTAGTGGTAGACGTAGTTCTTCCCATACATCCCGCTGAAATAAGTGGCAATCCTCAAGTAAGTGCCATCAATGAATCTAGGTCCTGCTGCGTCCTTTCCCAAGGGAACATTCATAAATTGAAGCAGTGGTGTAATCAACCCGCCAATTCCAACCTTCGGGCGCGAATTAGAGGTGTACCAGGCCCAGTCTCTGTAGTGCTCGAGATGACTCACGAAGAAACTGACCATCCCAAGGGTAGCATAGATGTCGGGGCTTGGAAGAGGCAACACTCCAGGGGCGGCGTAGGGTCGGATAGCCAGGCAAAGCAGTCGCATATCTTCCTCGATGACATTACCTGCTTCCTTTCGTGGATAGAATGCATGGACGAGCATCCTATGGAGGTAGCGCACAGACGGATGCCGGATATGTGAGTTCTTGTCAGACCCGGTAGAATGCCTGTTTCCGGTGATCAATTTCCAAAGCTCGATGGGGAGATTTTTGCATTTGGGAAGAGAGGAGTCTTCCAAGTCTTGGAACCCCATGACTCTCCCAATGTCCTTGAAGTTCATGTTATAGCCTCTCCCATTGACCTTGAACTTGATCTTGCCCCATCCTTGCCTCACATGCGGAGTGTTATGGTAAGTGATCTCAAGGGAAGACAAGAACTGACAGGAGACATCCTCGTAGACAGGGTAAGCCATGGTGAGGAGTTTTGGCAGCTTCAAATGTTCCAGCATCGCCTCAATATCAGAATCAAGACCCAACTCCTTCAGCAAATCAAGGTCGGCGAACCTTGTTGGAGTCCAAGTGACACCATTCAGCAAGTTATTATACAGCTCTTCCACAGATGGAGTTTTCCCTCTGTCCCTATCAACAGCAACCGCCTTCCCTTTTGACATCTTGGCTTTCTTTGTAGGAACCTGCTCATCCTCACTTTCATCGTCACTCTGCTCATTAGTGGGAACTGCTACACTTTTCCCTGCCCTCTTCTCTTGCTCTTTTGATTTCTTTGTAGCCAAGGTTTATTGTCGAGAAGTATTTTGTGCCCCAGAGTCAGCTGGCTCGGAGGCTAAGGCTTTCCCTCTTAGTGCAGACTCTTTTCTTTCAGCTTCTTGCTTCTCATCATCCATCTTTCCCTGTGTTTTCTTAACCATTGGTACCTGAAAAATTCAAAACTTGAAAAGGGATATGTAGATGGAAGCAAAGAAGATTAAGACTTTGTGAATGAAAATTGCAAGAGTAAACTCACCAAATGAACTAGCAATTTAAGCTCAAGTTAACCCAATGCAACTATTTCACACATTTAGCACTAAGAAGCCAAGCTAAGAGCAAAGAATCACACTTCTCAATCTTATCAAAATATGAAAATTACAAGTTAAGTAAAATTCAATAATCAAAGTGGTTCTAGAATGAGAAAATTCTTTAATCAAACTTTTAAACACCTAAACACATCAAGTTCACCCACCAACACACTCAGTTAAGGTCAATTTTGAAAAGCCCCAAATCCATGAACCATAATTTTATCAAAGTTCAAATTAAACTCAATTTCACGATCAATTTAACAATCCAACTTGATAGATAAGTTTTTCCTAGTCTATTTCACCACAATCAAGCAAGAAAATGACCAAATTTCGACTTTCAATTTCTAGGGTTCATGGACCTACGAAATTGAATTTAAAAACTCAATACCTTGCTTTGGATGAAAGGAAATGGTGAATGGGTGATGGGGAATATACTACATGGGCCAAAGCTTGGATTTAGAAACAAGAATTAGGTGATTTGGTTGAGAATTGAGTGAGTTATGGGATTTTTGGTGTGGGTGAGTTTGAGAGAGTATGAGTGTTTGGGAGGGGAGGGAGGTTGAGGATGATGAAAATCGAGGGTTGTGGGCTAGGTTTAGGGTCGTCCGGTTCGGTTTAGGTGGGAAGGGACCGGTCTAATTAAATTCAAACCAGGGTTAGATCGAAAATCACTTACCTGAACCAGTCGTGGAGCGACCTCGGCACGTCGCTCCGGGACGTCGCTCTCAAATCGACACTAACCGAGCGACGTCTGGGTGTCGCTGTGGTGACGTCGCTCCCAGCTCGACAAACCCGAGCGACCTCAGGATGTCGCTGTGGTGACGTCGCTCCCAGCTTGACAAACCCGAGCGACCTCGGATGTCGCTGTGGTGAGGTCGCTTCGGAGCTGGAGCGACTTCGCGTTATCGCTCTAGGAGGTCACTCCGAGAGTATTTTTCGATCCCTAAAACGCCGTAAGGACGAGCGACTTATTTCACTCGCTGTGGTGACGTCGCTCTGGATCTGGAGCGACTTCTTGTCGTCGCTCTAGGTCCTCGCTCCCACGCCTGATTCTTTGCTGAAACCGGCTCGATCAAGCACCTGCACACAACTTCAACTTCCCAGTTTTTTTTTTTTTTTTTTAAAATATGATGAAAATGAAAATACTAATGCAATATGTACAAGGATATACATGAGACTTCCTCCCAAGTGAGCTTGTTTTATGTCTCTAGCTTGACTTTGCCTCCCTTTAGATTAGGCCGGGGTAGGATCAGAAAGTGGAGTTGAAACCCTATCTTCCTCTGGTGCAGTCGCCATGTAGAGCTTAACCCTTTGCCCATTGACTGTGAAGTCTCTTCCATCAGTACTCCACAAAACTATTGCCCCATATGGCCTAACCTCTTTGACCTTAAAAGGACCGGACCACCTTGACTTAAGCTTTCCTAGAAATAGCTTCAGCCTAGAGTTGTAGAGAAGAACTTGATCTTCTTCTTTAAACTCTCACTTCAGGATATTCTTGTCATGGAAAGCTTTAGTCTTCTCCTTGTAGATCCTTGAGTTTTCAAAAGCATCCATTCTTATTTCATCAAGCTCATGTAGCTGGAGAAGTCTTTTCTCCTTGGCACTCTTGATGTCAAAGTTCAGCAACTTTACTGCCCATAGTGCCTTGTACTCAAGCTCCACTGGCAGATGGCAAGCTTTCCCATACACTAGGTTGAAAGGTGTGGTCCCCAGAGGTGTCTTGTAAGCTGTCCTATAAGCCCAAAGCGCATCATCAAGCTGAATGGACCAATCCTTCCTTGTAATCCCCACAATCTTCTCCAAAATGGACTTGATCTCTCTGTTAGAAATCTCAACTTGACCACTTGTTTGAGGATGGTAAGGAGTTGCTACCTTGTGCTTTACACCGTTCTTCTTGAGAAGTCCCTCAAGCAGTTTGTTGATGAAATGAGAGTCTCCATCACTGATCACAACTCTTGGAACTCCAAACCTTGGAAAGATGATGCTCATGAACATCTTGGTTACAACTCTAGCATCATTGGTGGGGCTTGCAATAGCTTCCACCCATTTGGAGACATAATCAACAGATACAAGGATGTATTTGTTGCCAAAGGATGATGGAAATGGTCCCATGAAGTCAATACCCCACACATCAAACACTTCAACTTCAAGGATTGGATTTTGAGGCATCTCATTCCTTTTGGTGATGTTCCCTCTCCTTTGGCATGAATCACACTTTGAAACAAAGTCTTGTGTATCCTTAAACATGTGTGGCCACCAGAATCCATCTTGTAGCACCTTTGCAACAGTCTTGAAGGTAGCAAAGTGGCCTCCATAGGATGATCCATGACATTGTGTAAGGATCCCATCAATCTCCTCATTAGCAACCACTCTCCTATAAAGTTGATCCTTGCAGAGAATGTAGAGGTAGGGCTCGTCCCAGTAGTACCTCTTCACACCCTTGTAGAACTTCTTCTTGGCATAGCCCACAAGCTTCAAAGGTTCTTTTCCTGTTTCTAGGTAGTTCACCAAATCATCATACCAAGGTTCTTTCTCTTCTGTTGCCTTGACTTCTTCAAGCTTTCTACCGGTCTCACAAACTGCCATCACTGCTCCAATAGCCATGATCTGCTCCTCTGGAAGTCCTTCGTCAATAGGAATGCCACACTCCACTCTCAGCCTGGACAAGTGATCAGCTACACCATTCTCAACTTCTGTCTTGTCTTTGATCTCTAAATCAAACTCTTGAAGCAAAAGGATCCATCTCAAGAGCCTGGGTTTTGCATCCTTCTTGGCCAAAAGATGTCTCAAAGCAGCATGATCTGTGTAGACAATGACTTTAGATCCCACCAAGTAGCTTCTGAACTTCTCAAAGGCAAAGACAATGGCTAGCATCTCTTTCTCTGTTATGGCATACCTCATCTAAGCATCATTCAGGGTTTGGCTCGCGTTAGTAGATCACATGGGTCTTTCCATCTTTCTTCTGCCCAAAATAGCTCCCACAACATAGTCACTAGCATCACACATGATCTCAAAGGGGAGATCCCAATCAGGTGGCTGGACAATTGGAGCACTGATGAGTTCACCTTTCAGCTTCTTGAAGGCTTCTAGACATTCCACATCAAAGCTGAAAGTGGCTTCTTTGCACAGCAGCCTGGTCAATGGTCTAGTGATCATGGAGAAGTCCTTGATGAATCTTCTGTAGAACCCAACATGACCAAGAAAACTTCTGATGTCTTTCACTGTCTTTGGTGGGGGCAAACCAACCATAACATCGATCTTAGCCTTATCCACCTCAATCCCCTTCTCTGAAATCTTGTGTCCCAACACAATCCCTTCCTTAACCATGAAGTGACACTTCTCCCAATTCAGCACAAGGTTGGTGTCTTCACATCTCTGTAGGACCCTGCACAAATTTGACAAACAAGCAGAAAACGAAGATCCGTAGACAGAGAAATCATCCATAAACACCTCCACAACATCCTCAATTAGATCAGAGAAGATTGACATCATGCACCTATGAAAGGTTGCTGGAGCATTACATAGACCAAATGGCATTCTTTGATACCATAAGGACATGTGAATGTTGTTTTCTCTTGATCATTGGGATGTATGGGGATTTGGAAGAACCCTGAATATCCATCAAGAAAGCAATAAAATGGGTGATTTGCAAGCCTCTCAAGCATCTGATCAATAAATGGTAATGAGAAATGATCCTTTCTAGATGCAGAGTTTAGTTTTCGGTAATCAATGTACATTCTATGACCTGTGATGGTTCTCGTTGGTATCAATTCTTCCTTGTCATTTCTAATTACAGTGATACCACCTTTCTTTGGTACAACATGCACAGGAGATACCCATTTAGAATCTGAAATAGGGTAAATAACACCAGCATCTAAGAGTTTAAGAATCTCTTTCTTTACAACATCCTTCAGGTTAGGATTTAACCTTCTTTGATGCTCGATAGAAGTCATTGATTCATCCTCAAGATGTATCCTATGCATGCACAAAGAGGGTGATATTCCTTTGATGTCATCAAGTGAGTAACCTATTGCTTTTCTAAATCTTTTAAGTGTTTTCAAAAGTTCAGATAGCTTAGTTTCAGTAAGTTCACTACTCACAATGACATGATAAGTTTCATTAGGACCAAGGAATGCATACCTTACACCATGGAGGAGAGGTTTAAACTCCACTTTATGCGCCTTAAGCTCGCTCCAGTCATCTTGATGGATGTCCTCTTGTTGAGTGACTGAGGCTTCTTGACGAACCACTTGTGGCAGCTCCTCATACTGATCCTTACTAATAAACCCTTTGTGTGAATCCAGCATCATCCCATAGGTAGTACTCTCCAGGTTCTCAATCACTTCAACATCTCTCTCTATCGTCAAAACATGCTGTAAAGAGTCTTCTAATGAAAACTCTTCAAGGAGCTCATCAGCAAGGGCGTCCATCTCTTCAATGTAGAAGACTTGCCCTTGAATTGTTGGTTTCTTCATTACCTCCTTGATTTCAAAGTGGAGAATGTGCCCTTTACCCAAGTGGAGATCAGTCTGGCCCTCTTTCACATTAACAATAGCTCCTGCTGTAACTAAGAAAGGCCTTGGAAAGGGATCTTGAGCTTTCTCACCCATCTCAAGCACCACAAAGTCTGTAGGGATCTCATAGTTTCCAACCAACACGGGGAGGTCTTCCAAGATACCCACAGGGTACTTCACTGAACGATCAACCAATACCAGAGAAAGCCTACACTTCTTGTACTGAGTGAAACCAATCTTCTTAGCAACAGATAAAGGCATCAAGCTGACACTAGCTCCCAAATCGCAGAGACATCTATCAAATACCATAGGTCCAAGAGCACAGGGTAATGTGAAGCATCCTGGATCTTCAAGCTTCTTTGGAACAACAAGCCTCTGGATGATGGCACTGCACTCATGAGTGAGAATCATCATGCCCTCCATCTCTTTCTTCTTTGCAGCTACAACATCTTTCAGGAACTTGCTATATTGAGGAATCAGCATGAAAGCATCAATAACGGGCATTGTGATTTGAACTTCACTCATCTGCTTCTCAAATAGAGCTTTGTACTTCTCTAGCAGCTGCCTCTTGAATCTACCGGGGAATGGAAGTTTGGGTTCATAGGGAGGAGAAACAAAAGAATTCTTACTTGCTGGAACAACAACTTCACCATCTTTCACTATTTTCTTCTCTTCCCCAACATTTCCTTTACCTTTGGCTTCCACAATCTTCTCCAAAATCTCATCATTGATCTTCTCATCAACGATCACCACTTCATCATTTATGTTGATGGCCACCCCTCACTTTGTTTCACAGCATCCTTGGTGAGAGCTCTATGAGGTAACTCCTTACCACTCCTGAGGGTGATAGCTTTCATGGTCTCTTTGGGGTTTTGCTCAGATTTTCCAGGTAAAGAACCTTGTTAGCGATTTTGGTGAGTGTTCATGGCAGCAAACTGGTTCTCCAAAGCTTTGAACTTGTTGTTGAGATCATTGTAGCTCCCATCAATCTTTGAGTGAAGGTTCTTCAACTCATAACCAACATGCTTCTCACTTCTAGTCTGAGACTCCAAGATTTATTTCAGTAGGGCATTAGTGCTGCTTTCTTGAGGAGTAGAGGTAGAAGGATTAGCTTGTTGTTGGGAAGAATGGTGTCCTTTGTTGTTGAAACCAGGAGAAGGGTTTTGTTAAGGCTGATAGCTTCCTTGCTGGTTTTTCCTAGGCTGATAACCACTCTGTTGGTTGTTGGAATATGATTTATTTTGGTAGTTGTTGTACTGAAAGTTTGGCTCTTTTTTGTACCAGCTACCATTGTTGTGAATGAAACACAGCTCTTCTTGACCTTCCAAACCCTCAACCTCATGGACAACAGGTGGTGTCTCTTGGTTTAGGTTACCAACAAAGTTCAGCTGCTCTTGGGTGGATTTATCAGCAATGAGTATGTCTATCTTATCCTGTAGAGCCTTTAACTCTTTCCTCGTCTGCTTGTCATCTGTTCTACTGCCTCTGTCGTGGTCTCCACTGTAGACTGCATCACTCTTTACCATGTTGTCAACCAGCTCTTCTGCATCTTCCTCAGTTCTTCCCAAGAATAACCCATTGCTAGTTGTATCCAATATGGCTCTGTACTTAGGAAGAGCACCCCTGTAGAATGTGCTCAGCAAGCTTTCCTTAGAGAAACCATGGTGTGGGCATTGAGCTTGGTAGCCCTTGAATCTCTCCCAGGCTTCACTGAATCCTTCCAAGTTCTTCTGTTGAAAGCTGGGAATCTCATTTCTCAGCTTAGCAGTTCTCGAACTTTTCCAAGAATGCTTTCTTGCAGTCATCCCCAGGTGATGATAGAGTCGCTGGATAGAGACTTCTCCCACTGACGTGCCTTATCCCCCAAGGAGAAAGGGAATAGCTTGAGCTTTAAGGCAGCTTCGGACACACCATTGGTTTTTAACAACCCACAGTAGCTGTCGAACATGTCCAAGTGATCAAATGGGTCCTCCAAAGCCAAGCCATGATACTTGTTGTTCTCGATCACGTTGAGGAGTCCTGATTTGATGTCAAAGTTGTTAGCTGCCACAGCCGGTGCTCGGATTCCCAGTCTATGACCATGAATGTTGGGGCGGTCATAAGTGCCAATGGGTCGAGCTGCTCGCTGTGGGTGTTGTGGAACGTTGTTGGCTTCATTGGCGTTCGCATCATCTTGAGGTTGGTCTCCCATATTAATATCCAATTTCTGCAAGTGAGGCTGTTGCTCTTCTTCTCTTCTCTTTCTAGCACACTCTCTCTCTAAAGCTCTGATGTCTGCGACTCTGGGAACTAGGTTTGATGGACCCCGGCTCCTCAAGTTCATACACCTGAAAGTAAAAGGGAGGTGAAGAAGGAGAATCAGTAGCAAGAGAAAAAAAAATAAAATAAAAATGACTTAGTCTCAAGCAAGTGACTAAATCTCAATGTTCAAATCTACTCAGAATTTGGCAACGACGCCAATTTGATGTTAAGAGTTTTCAAGGCTCCTAAAACAAATGATGTAGTATAAGAGATTGTCGAACCAATTCTAAGGGATTTCAAAGCACTGAGAATGCAAGTACTCACTTAATCTAAGTGCAACCGGTGATTTAAAATATTTATAAACTAATGATTAATGCTAATGCAGTTGCAGAATAATAAAAGCGATAAATGAAGTAACTTTCTTGACTAAGGGAAAACAGAACTCATGGGCATAGGGATTACACCTTGGGTGATCAAGTTTCGAACTAAGGATGGCAAACGATCAATCAAACTATCAACCTTAAGCTTAGACACAGTTCTAAACAAGCTCTATGTCTAGATGAAGGTTCATTTACTAACACATTTCAAACATCAAATGTCTTTGGTTGAATAATATGAAAGCAATCATTACTAACAAGTCTAATGGCTATCTTAGCACCTCTAACAACAAATGTCTTTGGCAAAGTATGCTAAAAGCTTAGAATAGTTGTCTCAGGCATTTCATCAAACACCTTTTGGGTGGAAAATGCCTAAAGATCAACTTTTGAGAGGCCAACTCAGAAGATGCATTATGAATACTCTACTAGCAAGGACTAAGAATGATCTACACTAAAATATTCTAGCTCTAACCTAATCACCCTTAATCTCCCTAACCCATGAATTCAAAAGGTGATTTCTCACTAATCTCCATGATTCCTCTTAAACTCATATTGGATTTCAGATTAATCATGTAGAGAAATACAGAGAATCGATATGAAAACAATAGGACTGCAATAACAAAAATGATCAATTGAATCAAAGAGATGAACTTTCCAAGAGGTTTTTGGTGGTTTTTCTTAAGATAAAAGATAATCAGCCTCCAATGGCTTACAAAAAGTACTTAAACATAGGTGTAGAAAGTGTATAAACGTGCATAACAAATGACCAAAAGGCCCTTGATTAATCATAAGTTCGACCAAATAATTAAAGCGCAGCGACCTCGGCACGTCGCTCCGGGAGGTCGCTCCCGGCTCGTTTTCGACACAAACCCGAGCGACCTCTGGGTGTCGCTGTGGTGAGGTCGCTCTGGAGCTGGAGCGACTTCGCCTTGTCGCTCTAGGAGGTCGCTCCGAAATGAAAATGGCGAGCGACCTCGTGTTGTCGCTCTGGTAAGGTCGCTCTGAGAGGTAGGGCACAGCGAGTTCATGGCGTCGCTCCGGTAGGGTCGCTCCCATGCACTACTCGTCCAATGATCACCTTTATCACCTCTTTTTAGCTCCAAACGCACCCAAATGTCTCCAAGAACTCCATGTGGTACTCCAATACCTAATAAAGACTCATGCATGCAAAAATGCAACCTAAAAATGGCTAAATCCTAGTCTATATGATCAAAATGCACATGGGTGAATGGATAAAAAAATGGAAATATGCAAGATATCAGTACGCGAGTCGATCCGATACACTGCACAGTCAGTATGTCTGGTACGGTCGGATGCCCGAACCTCACTCGAAATAATCTGATCGTTCTGATCAGCATCCAGTGCTGGTTCCATGTACTGATCCATGGACTGAGGCGCATCATCACTCTTTTCCTTCAGAAGAATCGACCACATGTATCCGGCTGTTGATGGTGAAATAGGTCCACGGAGATCACCATGAAGAAGTTCGAGAATTTGTGTGGCGCGATAAGTTGTTGCTTTGGGAAAGGAGGCTCTCGTTTGTTTCCCCATGAGACAAGAAGCACACGTTTCCCTTTCAATAGACATTTTTGGCATACTTGTGATCATTTCCTTGTTCACCATTGTCTTCATAGCATCCATACCAACATATCCAAGTCTTGCATGCCATAGAGCCGAGTCACCGACTTTCTCTAGTTGGAGACACTTTGTACGTTCGACTTCCATTGTGACTTTGTACAAGATTTCTTGACCTTACCGACTTAACTAACAGGTTTCCTTCACGATCATGGAGCGTTAGATAATCATCTCTCATCCTGTCAGGATGATCCTGACATCACAACCTGATTCTATAGCCTAGCCAAGATTAATTATATTACTCTTTAGCTCTGGTATAAAGTATACATCAGCCAAGAACTTTCGTTTCTTGTCTTTAGTGATGAATAGAATCGAGCCCTTTCCTCTGATGTTGATCCGTGAGTCATCACCAAATCTCACCTTCCCTGTAATCTTCTCATTTATAGTCGTAAAGTAGCCTCGATTTCCTGTCATGTGATTGCTAGCCCCATTGTCTAGGTACCAAACATTATCAGCTCCTGATTTTGTCTCAAACTTGCTTGGCGTCACATTTTCTTCATTAAGATAGACCACCTCGTGCATCATCAACTCCCCAGCTTCATATGTGCTATCATTCTCATTCTCATGCGTTTTTTGGAGCTTAAATAAACGATCGGGACAGTCATAGACATAATGTCCGGTCTTGTCACAACGATAGCATACAGCTCGAGATGCATCTCTCCCTTGTGTCCAGTTATTACGGCCATTACACTGTCCTCTTCCTCGCCCTATATTGTTATAGCGACCACCTTGTCCTCTTCCTCTATCATAGCTTTCTTGTTGTCTGTTACCCTCGGTGTTAGCATATAACAATTTTCCTTGATCCTCTGATTGATCTTCATCTTTAATTCTCTCCTCATAGGCTTTTAACCTCCCCACAATATCTTCAAAACTTGTTGTGTTTAGGTTAATGACTTGTTCCAGTGCAGCTATGATATGAATGTAGTTCTTCTTTGGGAGACTACTTAGAAACGTCTTCACAAGCTTTGATTCTTCAAGAACCTCGCCTAAGGCTGCAGAGAAATCATCTATGGTTTCTGTATCTTTCATCTTCATACGATTAAACTCATCCATAAGTGTCTGCAATCTTGCCTCTCGGACCCTATCAGCTCCCACATATCTACTTTTAATCGCATCCCATACTTCTTTTGAAGTATTTAGATTACCAACCTGTAGAATTACGGTTTCATTGATTGATTGAAACAGGAATGCTCGAGCCACATCACTTTTGTCTCCATCATCGGTTCCTGGTTTGATCGCCTCCCAAACCTTATGCACTTTAAGCAAGACATTCATGTGCATACTCCATACTGTGTAGTTGGTGGTGGTAAGCATTGGAACTGAATCGCTGAAGGACCACTCGTCTTAGGTTTATAAGTAGCCACCGTTAAATCTGCCATGTTTCTCTTCTCTTCTTCTCGAACGTTTTGATTTCAATATAGAAGCTATGATACCACGTACCGAAACCAAACTATGATTGTAATTCAACAATCAAGAACCCAAACTCAAACTCTTTTATTAATCTCAAAGCTCTAAAAAACAAATCTCAAAAAACTAAAGCTTCACAACTCACAAGTTATGCCACAAGATTAGCATCTCCTTATATAACTCATATAAGTTCCTAAATTCATTAGGAAATATATCTTCTAGATAACTCCCAATCTATTATAATCCTAAACTCATTAGGATAACTTATAACTCAAGTTAATTAATTACAAGCTTAGGTCAACAGTAAAACCGGATTTAATTTTAGTGCTAGTTGATTATATGTATAGGCAGGGTCGGCTTAACAGTTATGGACCCTAGGGAAAAAATATATTTTACTGTTTAAGATTTATACTCATATACTGTCTAAAATATTTTTAAAAATTAATCAGTAATATTTTGTAGTGACAATAAAACTATATACATATCAAATATTTTTGAGCCTTTTTAATTTTTATTTATTATATTATCTGTATAAAAATATGGATTTATAAAAAAAATTGGAATTTTTAACTAATATTATACCGGTGACACCCCCGCCCTGTGTATAGAGCTTTACATAGTTTATCATGTGTTTTTCTTATACATATAAACTGGATTTCATGTTCAAATCGTAGTGTCACTTAATATACACAAAAACGGACCTGATTAATAATAGCATAATGTAATTTTTTGGATAACGCATATTTGACTCGTACTGAAATATAATTAATTTGTATTCATATACAATCTATACGAGTAAGCACCATAAAATATATAACATAAACTATAACGATTTCATTTTATATAAATCAAACTCCATCGATTTTTTAAGTTTTATATAATTCAAACTCCAACAATTATTAAAAATCAATGATTATCCATAATTAACTTATTAATTAGTTGAGTTAATCTGGTATATTGATTATAGACACAATTCAAAAATAAGTGGTAGTTCTTATAAATAGTACTAGATCTCGACCCGCGCAACCGCTCGGATTTTTGTTTTAATGTATTTTTATATAAATATTTTGTTTTTAATTCTAAATTGGTATATATTATAATATATATGTGTCTATCAATTTTTAAAACATAATAAGTTTACGGTATATATTTTCATTGAATAGATTGTTTCAAACTTTCACATGTATTTGTATCTTCTTCTATATATATATTTTCGGATTATTATTTCATTGTTAAAATCGTAACTATATATATAAAGATTAGTAAAATATTGTTTTATTGTCATATTCAAAGATATTGTAATATTTCACAAATTTATAAATTTTTTAAAAAATTAAACTTTTTGCTTCATAGATTTATATTATCGAGTAAATAATTAAACATTTAAATTTTAAAATAAACTATATAGTTTAAATTTTTTTTTTCATTGGTTTAAGGTAGTAAATATTAATCATTGTTAGATAATATAATTTTTGTTATTTAAAAAAATCTTTACAATTTTAAAAGTTAACATCGACAAATATTCAACATATGGAGGTATAGTATTACAACATTAAATTATATATATTTAATTTATACTATCTATAAATCCAATGGATCATCTATTGTTTAAATCCAATTATTGATAGCCCAATAAAAATTTCTGGTAGACCCAAAATTTAAGTGATAAGATTAGGAATAGGTCCATTAGGTCAATTTAAAAAAAAAAATCACACACGAATCAAGGTTGTGACTTCTGTTTTAATATATAATATATGTAATGGTAAGATTAGTTACAATGAATGTTTCTTCTTAACAAGAGAGATTCTAAAAAGAGAAAATTACTAGAATGTTATAAAAAAGTTGATTTATTACTAAAGTGTTATACATCTTTTAAAAATTAGTAGAATGTTTGGATACCCCTAGTAAATGACAATAAGGACTTTCGGTTAGTTTTTTTTTTAATTGAAATTATTTTAAAACTTTAAATCTACATCAATTATTAAGTATTCACATCAGCAATCGAGAACAATCAACCATCTCTTTAATTACATAACATTGGAAAAAAAATACAACAACACAGCACAACTTCGTCGAAGAACTAAAGGAACCCTAACCGCATCTTCCCTGAAATCGTCATCGACATCGTGTTTACTCCCTCTTACTCGAACTAACTCTCTGTCTTGTCTTCTCCAATATCGTCTTCCCCGAAATCATCATCTCCGATCGTTTCTACGAAATATTTTTCACTGCAATCGCCCGAAATCATCTTCTCTGCTGCGTTTTTTGAGTTTGTGGCTGAGTTTTAATTTATGTTGTGGCTGAGTTACTTTTCTTTTACAGTTGGTTTATATATATAGTTGTGGCTGAGTTAATTCCCGCCAATCTCCGAAAACCTAGCTATAAGAAGTGTGCATTCCGAGGAAAAAAGACAAATATATTCCAAAAAACACCCAGATCGGCAATTGTGGGATGTATTTAATTAAGTTTGTTTTTGATTTCATACCCATATTTGGATAATCTAATTTTTTTTTCAGATCTGAGTGAAAGAGAAAATTGAACAAAAAGAGAATGAAGGAGATGAAAAGAAGTGACGGATTCAGCAGAGACGACACATAGGAGTTCATTGAAGCTTGGATACATGGACGAGTTATCACCGGAATGGTGCAGAAAACCTGTATTTTTTGTTTTCTATGCAAAAAACATAACTCACCCATGTATTTTGTGTTTGATTTATGCTATGTTTACACTACTCAGCCGTGTCGTTTAGTTATCTCAGCCGTGTCGTTTACATAACTCAACCATACCTCAAACATACCCTAAAATCAGAAATGTTTAGATAACTCACCCGTATCGTTTTGATAACTCACCCGTATCGTTTATATAAATCAGCAATACTTCAAACATACCCTAAAATGGGAAAACTGAATTCAGGTATTTTAAGAAGTTATATTGAAGATCATCTTATCAATATCAAGTGAATATAAATCAACTGAATGTGTATAGTTTCTTGAAGTTGATACTTTAACTTGATCTTGAGATATATGTTCTCTTACAATCACTTATACAATTCATACTTACAAGACTCTAACTTTAATATTTTCTTAAATCTAAACCTCAAATCCTAAACTATAGAATTATAAAGTTATAAAAATTATAACGTTTATCTTTAAACATTAAATCCGATATATTTTTATTATTTAAAGTTTAAGGTTTAGGTTTATAGTTTAGAGTTAAACTCAAATTTTAATCATTAAAAAAATAATAATCTTTAATTTAAAATTCCATTTTAAATTTTGATTCAAACCCATAATTATATTCTTTAAATTTAAGCAATTTAAAAAAAAATTGAAAAGAACTAAAATTGAAATTTATATTGTTTTTTCATGATCATTGATTTATTTTAGTCTAAGGGTTCAATATTTTCAATATAAAATTATAATATTTTATAATATTTTAAAATTTAAACTACAAATATTAAATATAAAATTATAAAGTTAAATATTTTCAAAACATTATCTCCAACCATATCTATTTCGAACCTTTAACCCTAAACTCTAAACCACGTGCTTTGACCTATACCATAAAACATTAAACTTCAAACTTTAAACAAAATTTAATTAATCATATACCATAAATTCTAACTACAAATGTTAAAACTCTAATGTTTTTGTTATTTAAAAATATAATCTTAAATGTTAAATCGAAACCCAAAACACTATATACCAAACCCTAAACTCACTCAATTATATACCCTAAACTTAAAACTTCATATTTAAACCACACATCAAAAAATCAACATAATAAAATCCAAAATTTGAAATTTAAAACTTTATCAAAAATACAGTTTAATATAAAATATAATTTTAAGCATAAATTAAAACATTAACCATTGATTGTTTTAATCTAAGGGCTACAAATTCATCTTGGGGTTATCTTCTAACTTCTTTCTCATTGGTTAGTTTTTTTAGTACAAGGATTACAATTCTTGACCATTGATTAGTTTTGATCTAATGGTCTAAAATGCTTTTTTCTTCAGTTTGTCTCTTCTACTTGACGTCTCCTTCTCCTCTTTTCTTTCCTACGGGAGTTCTTCACAATCCCAGATCTTCTTCATCTCTCTCACTTTGTCTTATAAACAAGAGAGATTCATACATCATCATTCATTTCTTATGCCTTAGTATATTTGGTTTGTAAATCTTAGAAGTGAGAGAAGAAGAAACGTCAAAGAAGAAAAGAAGATTCCTGGAGAAGAAGAAAAAAGTTCGAAGAAGACTGGTCTTCGCCGTTGTCGCGGATATTGAGCTCATCGTCGTCGCCATCTATACTCGCCGACGTCATCCTTGTTGCCGTTTCTCAGATCCATCTTCGCCGGTCTCCGTTTTCACCGTAATCGCCACCACTACCGCTTGTCACCACACTGGTCACCTCTCTCTCTTTCAATCTCTCTCGCTCTTTCTCTGTGTTTTGAATTTGTTCTTGTTACTGGAAGGTGGACAAGGCAGAGGAGCTTGGTGGTGGAGGAGGTAACAAAACCATTGTGTTACTTGAAGACGTCGAAGCTCTCGTGGTAATGGGACTGCGGCGGCGAAGGAAGAAGAGAATAATGACCTTGCGGCCTCGTGATGTGGAAGAAACACACGGTGATTTAGTTAGGTTTAGATTTTGTTGACGACGGCTGCAAGCTTTTTTGTTTCTAGGTTTTAGATTAAGGTTGGTTTAGAATTAAACTCAGACGTAATGTATGCATAACTCAGCTGTAAAGTATGCATAATTCAACCGTAATGTATCTGGATGGTATAAGTCAACCGTAACGTTCCTATAAGTCAGCCCTATAAGTCATCCGTCAAGTGTAATTTTTTTTCACGACATTTCATATTTTGGGCGGGAACAAAATCATTCATTCAACTCTGAAATCGTCTCCGCAAGCGTCTTATCCCAAATCGTCGTATCGTTTAAATAACTCAGCCGTGTCGTTTAGATAACTCGGTTGTATCGTTTATATAACTCAGCTGTGTCGTTTAGATAACTCAGCCATATCCCAAACATACCCTAAAATCGAAAAACTGAATTCAAGTACTTTAAAAAGTTATATTGAAGATCATTTTATCAATATCATGTGAATATAAATCAACTGAATATGTATAGTTTCTTGAATTTTCAAGTTGAGACTTTAATTTGATCTTGAGATATATGTTCTCTTACAATCACTTATACAAATATACCCTAAACTCAAATTCAGTTGATATATGTTCACTTATATATGTTCTCTTACAATCATTTATACAAATATACCCTAAAACTCAAATTCAATTGATATATCTTCTCTTACAATCATTTATACAAATATACCCTAAAACTCAAATTCAGTTGATATATGTTCACTTATATATGTTTTTACAATCACTAAACTATAGCCTTCATTTTCTTACAATTGACTGAACTTAGCCTCCTCATCTCTCTCTCTCTTTAACTCTTTCTTCTTCTACAAAATGACGAATCTGATGAGAGAGGAAGCAACAGGATGTCGGATCACCATACATGACACTGGAAGAGAGAAAGCTTCTTCTCTAACCGACCATGATCGAAGACGACAACCACTGCTATAAATCTATCTCAGATTTTTGAGTTTTTAGATCTATGTTGTTTATACGACTGATTTGTCTCTTGAATGGTATAAGCCAGCCGTAACGTTCCTATAATTCAGCCGTCGAGTGTAATTTGTTTCGCGGCGTTTCGTATTTTGGGCGGGAAAAAACTCATTCCTTCAACTCTGAACACAATACTAAAACTTTAATCTTTTCTTAAATTTGAACCTGAATCCCTAAACTATAGAACTATAAGGTTATAAAAACTATAAACTCAGTCGTAACGTATGCATAAGTCAGCTTTAATTTGATTATAATTCAGCCGTAACGTATGCATATATAACTCAGCCATAAAGTACGAATAACACAGTCGTAACGTATTTGAATAGTATAAGCCAGCCGTAACGTTCCTATAACTCAGCCATCGAGTGTAATTTGTTTCGCGACGTTTCATATTTTGGGCGGGAACAAAATCATTCCTTCAACTCTGAACACAATATAAAGCTTTAATCTTTTCTTAAATTTGAACCTCAAACCCTAAACTATAGAACTATAAAGTTATAAAATTATAAAGTTTATCTTTTGAGCACAATATTAAAACTTTAATCTTTTCGTAAATTTGAACTTCAAACCCTAAACTATAGAACTATAAAGTTATAAAAAAATTATAAACTCAGCTGTAACGTATGCATAATTCAGTCGTAACGTATGCATAATTCAGCCATAACGTATGTGTTGGAGACTCACTGTATGAACTAAAGTTATCATATTCAGATGACGCACCATCTGAGTCATCAAACATATAAAATCAGCTTTCAAATTTATCATCTTCTTCGTCTTCTCTCATTTTCTTACTTTTTTTGTTCAACTCTCTCCTTTTCTTACAATTTACAAGACTTAGCTTCTTCATCTCTCTCTTTGAGTCTTTCTTCTTCTGCAAGACGACGAATCCAATGAGAGAGGGAGCATTCTTGCAGGATGTCGGACCGTCATACATGACACTGGAGGAGAGGAAGCTTTTCTTTAACCGATCATCATCGAAAACGATGACGACTGCAATAGATCTGTCTCATATTTTCAATTTTTTTTTAAATCTATGTTTATAGACCTAGTTGCAGAAACAATAATTACCAGGTCCATAAGAACTCGGAGAAAGAGGAAGAATAAGATGAAGAAGATAGATAAAAAGATGAAGAATAAAGATAACTGAGACCATTATTTTACTGTTGTAACATTAGACTAGTGATGACATGGCAAATCCGAGTTGATGACATGGAAAATTGGTTAGTCAGTCGCCAAACGAATATATAACTCAACCTAAATAAATCAGTCCTCATGTACAATGTAAGTCAGCCGAAACGTGTATACTATTTCAGGAATTAATCTTTTGCTAATAAATCAGCCGTAATTAGGATGCAAAATCATAAGTCAGCCGTATCGTCAAATAAATCAGCCATCAAACGAATGCTATTCTAGTAATTAATCTTTCGCTAATAAGTCAGCCGTAAATAAGCTGAGTTTACTGTTAATGCATCCAATTATGGCTGATTAAATATAACTCAGCCATAACAACATCCCATAAGTCGGTCGTAAATTCAATATATAACTCAGTCAGTCGATGTTCATTAACTCAGCCGTGGAAACATAACTCAGCCATGTCTTAACTATAACTCAGTCGAATTTTCCAGAAATCAAATCGCCGATGTATAAGTCAGTCGTAACGCGTGTACATAAGTCAATCGTTATCCCATAAATCAACCAGATTTCTGTAAATCAACTGTAACTAACAGCTGACTTATGTTCTTAAGTCAGTTGTTTTCTCTTAAGTCAGCCGCGTTGCTTAATTCAGCCGCAACGTAGCACTAACTCAGCCGTAACGACGTATATAGTGCTTTACGGCTGACTTAATGAAAACACGGAACCGAATTCCTACGTCGCGCCAAGTTTTTGCTTATGTGGCACTAAAAAGTAATGGCTTTCTTGTAAATACGTTTTTTCTCATAACATAAAAGAAGGGCACGCTTGGTATAAAAAATGGCAGTAATAAAAAAAAAGATTTGTATGGTTCTAGTCAATTGTCCTAAAATATGTAATATTTGAGTAAACTTCCTTTCTAAAAAATATAAAATCTTATAAATAATTTATTTCTTTGTAAATAATTTATTATACTTTATAAATGATTTTTATCTCTTATAAATGATTTATATGTATAAATATTTATATAAAAATTAAAAATTTAAATAGCTTTATGAATATTTATAAAAGTCTATAATAGTTTTATGAATATTTATAGATTGTCTTTAGTTAATTTTTTGTAACTATTTACAAATAATTTCTAGCTTGTTAGGATTGAGCAGCGGGAAATAAGAAATTAGGATGAACAGCTCAAGAACGAGAGAGAGAGAGTTGTGAATCCAGAAAGTAAAAGAGAGAAAGAGAGTAAAGAAGGAGAAACTTAATTCCTTAACTTGTAAATTTTAGTTACAACACATATTTAAACTAATCTAGATCTGGACATAATAATAAATACAAACAATATGCAAGCTTCTTGAGTAAAGAGAGAAGACACAACTTCCAAAGTCATTTGCATGTCTCCAACGGTCGAATGGATACGTTTCTGTGGATGGGTGACAGTGGAGATAGCTTGTTGGATGATCAAGCATGGATAGGTAGTTGTGGATGATTCTTCTTCTCAATACTCCCCCTCAAGCTTGAGCATAAGGAATGGTCAACCTTGGAAAGTCATGAACACATCCCTCATTAAAACCTTAGTGTGCGAAACCCAGTGGGACAAAAAACACACTAAGGAAAAAGAGTAGACGATTCATGACCACGATGATCATGATCTGGACAAGTCTATGAGTCCTAACCTTGGATGGATGGACTCACAAAATTTGGTGCTTGCTCCTTTGGTGAAGATGTCAGCAAGTTGATCTTCACTCCTTGTGTAGCAAGGCAATATAATTAGTTGCTCCACAGCTTGTCTCACCTTGTGACAATCCACCTCAATGTGCTTTGTCCTCTCATGAAATGCTGAGTTTGATGTTATATGAATAGCCGCCTGATTATCACAATGCATTATGATTGATGTTGTTGTCTCTATGCCCAAATCTCCAAGCAGGTTTCTGATCCAAATAAGTTCACTAGTGAGCTTCCTCATTGCTTTATACTCTGTTTCAGCACTTGAACATGAAACCACATTTTGCTTCTTGCTCTTCCAACTTACCAAGTTGCCTCCAATCAAAGTGCAATAACCTGTTGTAGACCTCCTGTCCACTCTATCACCAGCCCAATCTGCATCACAATATCCCACAATCTACGTGCTCTTGTTGCAGCCCATCCATACTACCCGGAGCTTCTCTCAGATACCTCATGATCCTTTCCACCATATTCCAATGATGAACTTTAGGTGCTTGCATATGCTGGCTGACTTGATTCATAGCAAAGCAGATGTCAGGTCTTGTAATGGTTAGATAGATCAGCTTCCCAACCATTCTCCTATAGAGTTTGAAGTCTCCAAATGGCTTATCTTCAATCTTCCCCTCACGCAAGACTTTGTATCCTTCTTCAAGAGGTGACTTATCTATTCTTTCTCCAAGCTTTCCTGCCTCATTTAAAAGATCAAGTGTGTACTTTCTTTGAGATAAGAAAATCCCCTCTTTAGAGCGGCATATTTATATCCCTAGAAAGTACTTTAGCTCACCCAAATCTTTAATATCAAAAGTAGACTTAAGAAAAGCTTTGGTTGAGATGATACCTTTCTTGTCACTTCCTGTGATGATAATATCATCTACATAAATCAGAATCACCACAATTCCTTGCTTGTTTGTGAGGGTGAAGAGTGTATGATCAGCTTCAGATTTTACAAACCCTCTTCCATTGAGAGTTGTACTCAACTTATGATACCAAGCTCTTGGTGATTGCTTCAATCCATAGATAGCCTTCTTCAATCTAAGGACGTTCTCTGGTTTCACAAACTCTTCCATACCCGTAGGTGGCCTCATATAAACCTCATCCTCCAATTCTCCCTGAAGAAAAGCATTCTTGACATCCATCTGCCATAAATCCCACTCCAAATTGACTGCTAAGGAGAGTAGAATTCTTATGGTGTGGAGCTTTGCTACTGGTGCAAAACTTTCCAGATAGTCTTCTCCATAGACTTGAGTGTATCCTCTTGCAACTAGCCATTTCTTCTTCCTCTCTGGTTTCCCATTAGCTAGATACTTGATGGTGAAGAGTAGGCGACTTGTTACTGCTTTCTTTCCTTTGGGAAGCTCAGTTTCATACCAAGAATCATTTTTGATCATGGCACCGATTTCATACTGACTCTCTCCACTCATCTAGCTCCATTGCCTCTTCATAAGTCTTTGGAATGTACTCTTGATCCAGATTTCTGATGAAGACTACATGCTCTTGAGGATAACTTGCTAAAAAACAGGTTGCTTGGATAGGATGAGCAACGGCATTGTTGTTAAAGTATACTTTGGTGTTCAGCCACTGAGAAGGTTTCTTCATCCTTGTACTCCTCCTTAATGGTTGAACTTCTTGTTGAATTCCTTCTTGATCATGGACAACTGAATCGTGGACAGCTTCTTCTTGGATAGCTTCTTCTTGGATAGCTTCCTCGTGGACAGCTTCCTGGTGGACAGTTTCCTCGTGGACAGCTTCTTCGTGGATAGCTTCTCTGTGGACAATATGTATATTAGGTTGATTTCCCCCCTCATGATCAGGATGTATTGTTTCTACAACTGGTGTAGCTTCATCAACAACTGAAGGTATTGTTGAAGTGCTCGGTACCCCACTGGTTTGAGGCTGGCTGATGCCTAGGCTTTCCAAAATGATTTTCAAGTTGTTTGCCCTATCTGAAGGTCCTTGTGAGAGATCCTGAAGGCTTTCCCAACTCTTCTCATCATAGTACCCTTTCTGCGTGTGGGAATATCCTATGAACATGCTTTTGACACTCTTGGCTTTCAGCTTGTTTCTCGGTTCTCCTGGTGTCAAGACATAACACATACACCCAAACACACGCAAGTGATCTAGTGGAGGTTTAATTTTATTTATTACCTGAAAGGGAGAGGCATCTTGGAGGACTTTGCTGGGAATTATGTTGATCAGATAGCAAGATGATACACCATCATCTCCCCAAAGCCTCTTTGGAACATTAGTATGGAACATCATGCTTCTTGCAACCTCCATAAGATGGCGATTCTTCCTTTCAGTAACTCCATTTTGTTGTAGTGTGTATGGACAGCTTGTTTGATGGATAATTCCATGTTTTTGCTAGGTGTTGTTTGAAGACATGGCTAGTGTATTCCCCACCATTATCAGATCTGAAATTTTTGATCTTAGCATTGAAATGGTTAGATACATAGTTCTAAAAGTTAATAAAAGCTTCAAAAACTCTATATTTACTTTGAATCAGAGTGAACCATGTATATTTTGATTTATCATCTATGAATGTCACAAAATATTTATGGTTTTCTCTAGATGCACAAGGTGCTGTCCAAACATCAGAGTGAACTAGATCAAAACACTTCTCATAAACAGTCATAAATTTAGGAAAAACCGATTTGCAATGTTTACCAAGAATACAAGCCTCACAAGTTTCATTTTTGAAAGACAGATTAGGTAACATCAAGCTTAAAGCACGAGAATGAGGATGGCCTAGTCTAGCATGCCATAACACATCACTAGCTAAAATAGAAGCATAATTAAAAGCACAAGATAAATCAGAAACTTTGGTGTCTTCAAGCAAATAACGATCTCCCTTGCTCACACCTTTTCCCAGCATCTTGCTGGTCTTAATATCCCGAAAGTAAACATCATTAGGACTGAAAATAACATTTCAATTCAGATCATTAGTTGCTCTCTTAACAGATAATAAGTTAGATGTGAAAGTAGGCATATAAAAATCTTGAGACTCCTTATCAAATAGTTTCAGATTTCCTACTCCTTCAATTGGTATTTTATTTCCATTTTCAATCACTACACTCCCTAGAGCAGGTTTAACATCACTAATCAGTTTAGCATCCCTAAGCATATGATGAGAAGCTCCTGAATCAATGACTAAAGGCCTAGCAGTGTGAGATGCATTATGAATAGAGTTTAGAGCATTGACACTGATGTTACCAGAGTTTGCATTGAGAGCCTTGATAAGGGCTTCAATGTCTGACTTGCGGATGAAGGCATCATCATTAGGAATCTGAGAGGTAGCCCCACAGAATGAGAAGTAGACACCATAGCCTTTCCAGTCACATGGTTATGCACGGCTTCAGGAGCTCTAGTTTGGCTGAACTTGGATGTTGAAGGTGGCCTGAGGTATGGATGAAGGACCCAGCAAATGTTCTTGGCGTGACCTTGTTTCTTGCAATGTTCACAAGTCACACGCCTATCACCCCCTTGTTTGTACGCAACTTTGTTTTCTGCAGCAGTCTCCACCTTCTCAGCTTTGCTTGCCATAGACAGCTCTCTTTTTTCCTCCAAACAATCCATCTGAGCCTAGTTCCTTTTGTAGCTGAGAACAAACATCATCATTGAAGGTTGGATTGAGTGTGAGAAGTAACCCAAAGACCTTTTCTTGCTCATGCCTTTCATTGAGGATGTTTGGATCAGTGGTGTTTGGCCTTAGCATTTCAAGCTCAGACCACAGTTGACTGAACTTCCCAAGGTGCTCGTTAAAGTTCATCTCTTCCTGTTGTAAGTTGTTGATTGCCTTCTTCACTTCAAAAATTCAGGTAAAATTTAAAGTGTTGCCATACACCTTGTGTAAGGTATCCCACAATTCTTTTGCGGTTTCACAGTGAGAATATGCCTCCATAATAGAAGAGTCAAGCGAGCTTTGTAAAACAGACATCACCATAAGGTCCTCCTGGGCCCATTTTCCTTCATCTATTACTACAATCTCCTTTCCATCTTTTCCTTGAGTGGTTTGTCTTGGTGCTTCACTTGAAGTGATGTGCTTCCATAGACCTCTTCCACCAAGAGCTGTCTTGGTTAATCTTAACCAGGGTAGATAGTTTAATCCTTTAAGAACAACTGGAATGTTTATAGGTCTGTGTTGCTCCATTTTGAACGAAGAGAGGAAAAAGGTGAAAAGAGTAAAGAGATTTGCGGAAGTAGAAATGTGTTTTAGGAGCTTAGAAGCTCTGATACCATGTAAGAAAATAAGAAATCAGGATGAACAGCTCAAGAACAAGAGAGAGAGAGAGAGAGTTGTGAATCCAGAAAGTAAAAGAGAGTGAGAGAGTAAAGAAGGAGAAACGTAATTCCTTAACTTGTAAATTTTGGTTACAAGACATATTTAAACTAATCTAGATCTGGACATAATAGTAAATACAAACAACATCCAAGCTTCTTGAGTAAAGAGAGAATGCACAACTTCCAAAGTCATTTGCATGTCTCCAACAGTCGAATGGATACGTTTCTGTGGATGAGTGACAGTGGAGATAGCTTGATGGATGATCAAGCATGGATAGGTAGATGTGGATGATTCTTCTTCTCAAGGGCTGTAGGAATTGGCTTTAGCTTTAATATTAATATATAGCCTTTAAATCATCAATCAGCTTTATCTTGTTTTTTAAAGCTACAGTAAAATAAATAAATAAAATGGCTGTAAAAGCTTTATTTTCTAAAGTCATATCTTTTTGGTTGTAGAAAATATATACAGTATAACCTCTTTAAATTAATACTCTATAAATTAATATACACTAAAAATCTCTATAAAATAATATAATTTTATAGTCCCAAATTGAGTTTTTGGCTTAATTAGTATATCGATAAATTAATATCTCTATAAATTAATAAAAAATGATAGTTTTGGTGTAGTTCCAACATTATTAATTTATAGAGATTTCACTGTAGATGTATCAATCAATTTTAAACCTACATCACTTACAGCTAAATCAAAAATTCCTACAACCTAAATTCTACAGTAAAATGTTTATAGTTACATTCAAACCAATCACCCCCAATAACATTTTTGTATAGAAGTTTTGTAGGGAAAATAAAATTAATGATTGGTTTTAAAATTTTATAAACAAAAATATTAGTAATAAACTAAAAGTGAACATTTTTAGAAGATTAACAAACAATAAAATTAAAAGAACTTGTGGAGATGATTTATGGTTCCTTGTTGCTTAAGGAAACAATAAAACAAAAAAAAAATCACCAAGTTCATATTTGTCATTTTTCAAGTTAGCTTAGCTCTACAACCCATGCAATATGAAAGATTATTAAAATCGTCACGTATAAAACTTATAAACAATCTTATTATCAATTAGACCTTTGCGGTCGCTTGTTTGACTGAGTCATTGCCATCACTTGGCATTTTAAATTTCAAGTACATGATCTTTTCAACTAAAGATATAATCTTCTTTATTTTGTGCATTTAAGATATTACTAACATAAACATGGTAGCAACAAAATATTTTAAATAACTTCCAACATAATACAACTTAGGGATGCCGGTGTAATCAACATTTTACCATTTCAAACTTCTAGATAATAAAAGCTACAATTTAACATGGTAACAACATAATAATTTAAATGGCAACCAACATAATTAATACGACTTTCAGAGAACACGGTTGAATAAGTTTTACCAATTCAAAATTTAGATGATTAAAGCTACACCGGTGGATTTCTTTAGATTAAGAAATCAATGTAGACGCCTAGATGAAGTTTCTCTAAGAGGGCGATTTCCGGTGGTTCTATTTCCTTATTTAAATAAGTTTTTTTCTTTTCCCTCACCGTGAGTGGACTCAATTTCTAGCCTTTGGCTACGGTGGTTATTATTCTGGAAAATATTCATGTTTCTTTTTTTCCATCTCCCTCTTTCCTTAATTATTCACCAAAGATTTCTCTTGCTCGATTTCTTGCCTAAAATAGCGAGGAAATTGATTTTCTTTCCTTCTATCATGATGTCTTTAAGGATTTGTGTTCAATTTTGCGCCATCAAAGGAAAATTTTCATTGATTTGCTCTGACCTATTACCGGAGATCCATAGAGTCCTGCAATCTCAGCTGCTCCGCCCCCTTTCTCTGCCGCCGACGATAGTTGATTCATTGCACCAAAGCCTCAAGTCGATGTCTATTGAGGAGGATGAGGTTCCACTCACTTTACCGGATAGCCCGAGATTCAGAGTCTTTGATGGTAACTCAATTAGTTTATTAGGAAGATTGTTGAACCCTGATTGTCAGCCGATGGCTAAGATGATTGAGTACATGCCAACGGCATGGCGTGTTTATGGGAGAGTAAGAGGCATAGCTCTGTCAAGGGATAGGTTTCAGTTTATCTTCCAGCGGGAGGAAGATCTTGAGACTGTGCTCAAGGATCGCCCTTGGTCCTATAACCACTGGGCTATGGTCTTAGAAAGGTGGACTGCTGAGCCGCCACCAGACTTTCTTCGATACATGGAGATTTGGATCCGTATAAGGAATATTCCGATGAAGTTTTTCTGAAATTGGTCATGTTGAAGAAATAGCGTTTGATCCTAAGGTCTCCCACACGAAGGACTACATACGTGCTTTGATCACCTTTGATACGGAGAATCCTGCTAAATCCTCTCGTAAGCTTACGGTGAGCAAGGAAGAAACAGTTTCCATTGAGTTTGAGTATGAAAGGATCCATAAGAAATGTTTCCATTTCTTGCGTCTGACTCATGAGAAGTTTAGGTGCCCAATATTGAAGAAAGGTTCTAAGTCAGTGCCTATAACTAAGTCAGGACCATCTAGCAGTGAGCAGTCTCCCCCCAGAAGTACATCGGTCATTGCTATGAATGATATTGTGGAAGGTCCTCCTGGTTTCCCTCCCCTGTTTTCAGAACTACATCCACAAGAGCGTAAAGCGGCCTTGCTTTACATTTCTCACTCAGATAAGACGGAGAGACAAGCCAGGATCATGAGAGTCAGACAAGCTATTGAGGACCAGAGTCAGTCTCATATGGCTATTCTCACGAGATTTACCTCAGATCTTGATAAAGGAAAGGGGCACGTCTTCTCCTATCCAGACCCAGATCATCTCCCTCGAGTCCATCTGAAACCTAGGGCGACTGCTTCGCTTACACTGTCGAAGGAGATAGATGTTCAAGAAGGATACTCTGAATCAGAATGCTCTGGTGCGGCAGTTACGTTAACTCCATCTATCTCTACGGGTTTTCAGATTGGTTTGTCTTCCAAGACACCATCTGCCGGTGATAGTAATGGTGTTAAGGGTGCTCGCCGCCGTCCTCCATCCTGGAAACGTAAAGCTCAAGCTGGAAAATCTTCTGCGAAAGCGTTTCCGTCTTCTGAGATTACGATGCCACCGTTGGAGTCTGGTGGTAAACGTAAACCAGAAACTGTCTCAATGTCTCCATCCAAGAAAAGTTCGACTCCTACATCCATTTCGGTGGCTTCCATTTTGAAGCCGCTGCTGCCCCAATGAGTGTATGGAGCTGGAACTGCCGAGGTGCAGGTAGCACTGAGGCAGTTCAAACCATCCGGGAAGTTCGTCGTCGCTTCTTTCCGGATATTATGTTCTTGATGGAGACTAAGCAAAAGTTTGAGTATATGGCAGGGTTTCAGAAGAGTTTGGGTTATGATAAAGTTTTTACTGTTGAGCCTCGAGGTTTGAGTGGAGGTTTGGCGGTTTTCTGGAAGGATAGTTACAACGTTGAGATTCTTTCTGGTGATAATAGGATCATTGATATGAAGGTGATATGTCGGTCTGTGTCCTTTTTCCTCTCCTGCGTTTATGGCGATCCGGTGAGGGCAAGGAGATAGGAAGTGTGTGATAGATTAACAGACATTGGTGTTAGAAGAGATGAAGCTTGGCTATTGACAGGTGATTTCAATGAACTGATGTCGAATGATGATAAGCTAGGTGGTGCGGTGCGTGAGGAGTCTACTTTCTGGGGGTTTCGAAATATGGCTCTCTATTGCAAAATCAGAGAGTTAAGAAGCTCTGGGAATGTTCTTTCATGGCATGGCTGGCGTGATGAGGTTTGGGTTCAGTGTACGCTGGACAGATTCTTTGGTAATCATGAGTGGTTTAACTTATTTCCAAGATCGAGTGTTGATTATGGAGATATGTGGGGTTCTGATCATAGGCATTTGCTTATTGGATTTGCTCTGGAGCAAAGGGAGCTGAACAGGGGCAGATTCTACCTCGATAATAGAATGTTCTCGAAACCTGGCTTTGAGGAAACTATTGTCGAAGGTTAGGGTGCAATTGATGGGCCTGCGAGAGCCTTATGGATAGGATAACCAATTGTAGGAGAAGTATCTCGAGATGGAGGAAGTCCTCGGACCTCAACTCTCATGTGAGGATTCTCAGACTTAAAGCTGCTTATGAGGAGGAGATCGCTAAACTTTGGCCCTCACGTGTGGTTATGATGGGTCTTAAGCAGCAGCTTGCTGAAGCCTTTAGGGATGAAGAGCTGTTTTGGAGACAGAAATGCAGGGAAGAATGGCTGAGAGAAGGAGATCGCAATACCAAATACTTCCATAATGCGGTCAAGGGTCGCAAAGTGAAGAACAGAATCCTTATGCTTCTCGATGAATGGGGGAATGAGCACTTTTCTGAAGGTTCTAAAGGAGAAATTGCGGTGGAATATTTCCGGGATTTGTTCACTAGCTCCAACCCATTTGACCTGGAATCCCTTTTCTTGGATTTCCCTAGTCGTATCTCAGAGGAAATGAATGTAGGTCTTACAGATGCTGTGTCGTCTGAAGAGATTAAGCAAGCAGCAATGAGTGTTAATGGTGGGAGTGCTCCTGGTGAAGATGGTCTCACGGGCTCCTTCTACCATAGATACTGGCACATTGTTGGACCTACTATCTCCAAAGAAGTCTTGCAGTTTTTTGAGACGGCGGTTATTCCGGAAGGGTGGAATCATACTCAGATAAGTCTCATACCGAAAATCACCAGCCCGGTTCGAATGCAGGATATGAGGCCTATTAGCTTGTGTGGAGTGCAGTATAAAATTATTTCTAAGATTCTCTGCAATCGCATGAAGCGTATCCTACCAGCCGTGGTGTCTGAGACTCAAGGGGCCTTCGTTTCTGGTTGTTTAATATCAGATAATATCATTATTGCGCATGAGATGATTCATTCCTTGCGTACTAATGAAAGAGTCTCAGAGGAGTTTATGGCCATCAAAACGGATATGTCCAAGGCATATGATAGAGTGGAATGGAGCTTTCTGGAGACGCTATTAGAAAGATTGGGTTTTGATCGTGTTTGGGTACGATGGGTGATGGCCTGTGTCAGTTCAGTCTCCTACTCAGTATTATTAAATGGTGGTTCTCATGGCTTCATTAAACCAGAACGAGGGCTGAGACAAGGGGACCCTCTGTCTCCTTTTTTGTTCATACTATGCGCTGAGACTCTTGTTAATTGCCTGAATAACGCGGCTGATAGAGGGAGGCTCCATGGTATCCAGATTGGCGCCTTGGGTCCCTCAGTTCATCATCTCCTATTTGCAGATGATAGTTTACTCATCTGTAAAGCAAACTCGGAAGAAGCGGCTGAGGTATTAGATTGTCTTAACAGATACGGAGATGCATCGGGTCAACGTATTAATTTGGAGAAGTCATCTATTATCTTTGGGACTAAGGTTGATGATGCAGTTAAAGCTGATGTCAAGTTGGTATTGGGAATAGACTCTGAAGGTGGTGATGGCACCTATCTCGGTCTTCCAGAGTGCTTTAGTGGGTCGAAGCGGCAGTTGCTGAGTTTCCTCCGCGACAAGCTTCAGGGCAGATTGAATGGGTGGTTTGCTAAGTCCCTTTCACAAGGCGGTAAAGAAATTCTCCTTAAGTCTATACGTTTAGCTCTGCCGATATATGCGATGTCATGTTTTCGTCTCCCTAAGGAGACTTGTGCTCGTCTCAGAAGTGCCATGATTGAATTTTGGTGGAGTAGTGGTTGCAACAGGAAGAAGATAGCTTGGGTGGCCTGGCAAAAACTGTGTAAATCCAAGGAGCTAGGAGGTTTGGGTTTCAAGGATTTGGAGAAGTTTAACCAGGCTTTATTAGCTAAGCAAACAGCAAGGATTTTGAATAATCCTGATTCTCTGTTAGCAAGAGTGCTGAATCAACGGTATTTCAAGACTCGAGATTTCCTTGATAGTGGCTTAGGGTCGAGGCCCTCATTTGCGTGGCGAAGTATTTTACATGGTCGGGAGCTTCTTACGCAGGAGCTGATGACTAAAATCGGTAACGGTGCAGTGACTAATGTATGGTGGGACCGTTGGATTCTGGATGGTGTTCCAAGAGCCCCTGATTATAGACAAGGATCGGTGGTTGATCTTACACTAAAGGTGGAAGACTTGATAGATCAACATTCTAGGTCCTGGAATAGAGCTCTTGTCTATGATACCTTTGCGCGGAAGGATGCGGATATCATTATGCAGTTGAAACCCAATCTAAACCGTGCAGATGAAATAGTATGGGGTTTAACAAAAAATGGTGTCTACTCCTCTAAGAGTGGATATGATTTGCTTGATACGGTAGAGGAGCTTTCTTCACCGGTTCCTACAATCATTCCTCCTGTTGAAAAGCAGCTTTGGCGAGCCTTGTGGAAAGCGAAAACAACTCCTAAGCTACGACATTTTCTTTGGCGTACCCTTTCAGGTGCCTTGGCGGTCAAGGTGAGATTAAGATCAAGAGGTATTCATCTAGATAGGACCTGCTCTTCATGCAACGAGGCTCCTGAAGACATTGGTCATGTACTATTCCATTGTCGATTTGCGAAGGATGTATGGGATTTATCCTCTATTCCAATGCCTCCTTCGGGTGCATGGTCTCGATCTGTCTTCCTTAACTTGCATCACCTGATATCTTGCAGTAAGAAGACAAATCTGGCACCAGAGGCTGGTCATATATTTCCTTGGATTCTATGGCATATATGGAAGGCTAGAAATAGCATTTGTTTTGATCATGTGAGATTAGATCCAGCTGTGATTTTTGAAAAGGCTAAGGCAGAAGCTGAAATATGGAGGAACCTTCAGGCCATAACTCAAGTTACGGTACCGCCTCCTGTTCGATACCCTCAGGTGTGGTCTGAACCTCCTCGTGACTGGGTTAAGTGCAATATTGCTTCCGCCTGGGTCTCTAATAGGAGTTATAGCGGAGCTGCTTGGATTGTTAGGGACACTGCAGGTTCTGTGTTGTTTCATAGTAGAAGATCCTTTAGTAGTCCTTCCACGGCTTTGATGGCGGATCTTGTGTCTCTGAAGTGGTCGGTGGAGGCTATGGCCAGTTTGAAGACTGATAAGGTGATATTCGAAACATCGTCTGGGGTTCTTCGAGAAGCCTTCAGCAGAGGTTCTTCATTTCCTCAGGTTACCCAACTGGTCTCGGAAATTTTTCAATGCCTTACTCTTTTCTCAAACTGGTGACTAGAACATGTAGAGAAGGAGGGTAACAAAGTGGCTACTCTGATAGCTTCTAGCGTAACCTCTGATCAACGACTCCAGTCTTATGTAGCTACAGGGGGACCAGGTTGGCTTCAACCCCTATTAGTGCAGGAGGCTGTTAGGATTTCACCATAACTTCACCTTGGTGCTGCTCTCTTTGCTAAAAAGAGTGTCGAATGTATTGCCGCCTATTGGCGTTGGTTTTTTTTTCTTCTGTTGCTTTCATTATGGTGGTTGTTGACATTTGAGGCGATGTCCTCTGGGGTTTTCACCCTTCTTTCTATAATGATAATGCAGTGTTAAAAAAAAAAAAAATCAATGTAGAAGATATATACGTATGGACTTGTTCAACACCAAAATCTTCTATAAATTGAACTCCTTTTCTCACAAGTTTCTCACATCTTCATTGGAACCAAAAAAAAAACAAAGAGATTAACAATAATTAATCCTTATTTTCTTCAGAATATACTATATACACATACACTTGGCAATGAAGAGTCTCTCTTGTATTGCAGTTCTATCTCTCTTGGCTTTGACACTTCCATTAGCCATTGCTTCTGATCCAAGCCCCCTTCAAGATTTCTGCGTTGGCGTCAATACACCAGCAAGTGGAGGTATACATGATTTCTTAACTTCTTGAATATATTTTTATGCTAATTTTTTGCATTACTTATATTTTAAAACCATTTTCAGTGTTTGTGAATGGAAAGTTCTGCAAGGATCCAAGGATCGTTAACGCAGATGACTTCTTTTCATCGGTACTCAACAGACCTGGAAATTTAAATAACGCTGTTGGGTCCAATGTGACAACTGTCAATGTTGACAACCTTGGAGGATTGAACACCCTTGGAATCTCACTTGTTCGTATAGACTATGCACCCAACGGTCAGAACCCACCTCACACTCACCCACGTGCCACTGAAATCTTGGTTGTCCAACAAGGAACCTTGCTTGTAGGGTTTGTCTCTTCAAACCAAGATCGAAACCGTCTTTTCGCCAAAACGCTCAATGTTGGTGATGTATTTGTGTTTCCAGAAGGACTCATCCATTTCCAGTTCAACCTAGGACGAACTCCAGCGGTTGCAATCGCTGCGTTGAGCAGTCAAAACGCAGGTGTTATCACGATTGCTAACACAGTGTTTGGCTCTAACCCAGCTATAGACCCGAATGTTCTTGCAAGGGCATTCCAGATGGATGCCAATGTCGTCAGGGATTTACAAAATAGGTTCTAATAAAATAAGAATTGTCGTATTTGGAATTGGTTTATATTACGTTCTTTCTTCAGAATAATGATTACCAAATCAGCCTGATGTATGATGTTGTTTGTTTGTTTCTATCTTACCTGAAGTTTTTCAGTGAATAAATAATCTTGTTCCAAAAGGTCAGGTGGCTAATTAGTTTAGAACTTTATATTAGTATTGAGCATGTTGTGCCTAAGGTTCATGAGGCTTTAAACAAACAGTAAACTAAGTCTTCTGAAACTAATATATAATTATGATTTATAAATGTATATAAATAGTTAGAAAATAATAAATATTTTTTGTATCATTAATAACTTTTTCACTAGGTTCCATAATTCTTTTCCAGAAAACTTAATCAGCATTGGCTATATTTAGTAGAAATTAACTAATCAGACTCATCTGAACTAAATCTTGTTGCACAATCAGTCATTCAGAAACTTCCAACATATTATTAGGTAATATGATGTTTGGATAACTGGTTGAGTACCTATAACCACAATTAAATGTCTTAAATATTTCAAGAAAAAATTCTCCAGCATCTAAGTTTATTTTTTAAATAAAAAACTCCATATATTATTAAGCATTTTTCAAGAGGTTGGCCTCAGGAGTCATCCAACTTGGAAGATGAGTGTTTACATGGGTGAATGGTAAACCATGAGAATGAGCTCGTTTTGCAATGCTATTGGTTCGAAATTTCAGAGAACGATGAATAAAAGATATGGAGAAATAAGTAAACATAGAGAATGAAACGAAACTTATCAAATTCAGACAACAAGGATGGCCGGTCATCTTTTTTTTTTCTAAGAGATTGACTAGTTGTAGGCAGTCGGTCTCGGAGGTCATCAAAAATAGTTCAGCCGAATATATAGGGAATTTCATGGTCCACAGCAGTGCTTGGAACTCTGCATGTAGAGGAGTTAAGCCTCGGTTACTAGAACCATAAATCGCCGTCTCATCCTCGGATATCAAGACCAGCCCTCCACCGAAGTAAATGTCGTTTTTGTGCCAGGAGGCACGACTGCAGGAGCCCCGAGCAGTGGGGGTTGAGGGATAGATGAGGTATCTTCTTCATCATCTTTAATCTACTATCTGGGCCAGACGCCAACTTTCTGCCTCAGATGATGCAATCTGGATAGTTTTCAAAGGGGAAACTTCCTTTCCGTTGAAATTTTTTCCGTTTCAAACTTTCAAGATGTACCATATGATCCAAGGCACAAAGGCAAGGAGAGAACCCAGAACTCCTGATTCTGTTATGCGCCATAGAAGGTGATCAAGGTTGTTATATATCGAAATGCAGAATAACCATTGAGAATGAGAAATGTTTCGATAGTGCCCAAGCTTGGACGAGAAAGAACATTAATTCAAAGAGTATATGTTTACGTGTTTCCTCTTCTGCGCCACAGCGTGGACAGGTACTGTCAGTGCCGCAATGGTGGTCAGAGAGCGAACTGCAAACCGGAACATAATTGGATATCGCTTGCCAAAAAAATGCTTGATCTTCTTGGTTGTCTTGATTAACCATACTTTGGCTTTCAGGCCAGTGGTGCTAGGTTATATGATTTGATCCGGTTCAAATACTTCTATTGTTTCCATAGCTAGGTCATATCCTGATTTGAAGCTCCTGATTTGGTGAGGTTCCAATAGAAGCTGCTGAGTCGGGGTGTGCGCGAGGGTCTGGCTGCGGATGAGTGGAATGTCGTGAGGAACCAGCAGTTCCTGTAAAGTTTCAAGTATCCATTCCTAAGCAAAGATGGTTTTATCAAATAAATGCGCTGGTTTAAAAAAATTATAAAATAAAAATATTAAATTATAAGTATAACATTTTTAGAAGTTAACAAACAATAAATTAAAAGTACTCATTGTGGAGATGGTGGTATGGTCCCTTGTTGCTTAATGAAACAATAAAACCAAAACAACAAAAAATCACCAAGCTCACATTTGACATTTTTCAAGTCAGCTCTACAACGCATGCAATTTGAAAGATTATTAAAATCGTCACGTATAATTATGAACAATCTTATTATCAAATAGACCTTTGCGGTCGCTTGTATAACTGAGTTGTTATAATAACTCTGTGATTGCCAATGCCATCACTTGGCATTTGAAACTTTAAGTACATGGTCTTTTCAATTAGCCATATAATTTTGTTTATTTTGTGCATTTTAAGATATCTTTATAAATAAAGTTGACATATCTACCTTCTCAGGCGTCCACATCAGCATTCAGCATGGGGCAAATTGTGCCACCTGTCCTTATATTTTAACTCTCCGTATATGTCGCTGTATTTGTTGGGCGCTAATTAACTTTACAAACCAGGCCCATTGCTTATTAGGGCTTCGTTCGCTTACGCATACAGAGGTTCTGATTCGAGTTCAAGCGACGTGTCTCTTTCTCCATTCCTCCGAGCAAAGCCTATGTAACGTCTCCCATTTTTGGCTATCATCTCCATTAATCCAAGCTTCAATGTCGTTCCACCACTCCTCCCACTCTCTCGCATTTAAACTTCCTCATCATCCTCAAACGTAACCGTTCAGAGCTCCTTCTATAAATGGGTTCCTTGCAAGCGATGAACATCTTCACTACTATGAAATCCAAAAAGTCAAACTATGTCAAGCATCAACTTCTACCACGGCGAATTTGGGCACTCATCTTGCCGATTAGAATTCAGGACGCCTGGAGAAATCGGTTCCCTGGAAACCTCCACAGTTAATGTTACCTTATCCTCGAGCACCATCCAGAGTTCGAGAGAATTGTAATGCGTCAGAACGATGGCATCGTCACGCCTCAAACCAATAGTTTAACCTCCCACTTTTTCTTTGAAAACTTCTTCGGCTTTCAATTCTCATGATGTTTTCTTTTTGTTTTTAGGGTTGTTGCAGACTGGGTGCTCCGTGGTGCCAGATGATTATATTAGAGCAGATCTTAATTGGTCTCCTCTGTTGACTGATTTCTTAGAAATTTTTAGCGCTCTCCGCCGTAAAGTCTACGATCACCGAAGGTTTTTTTTTCATTACCCAAATCTCTAAACTCTCAGTTTATCTTAATATTTGATGAACACTCTATGAATATTGAATAGAGAATGACCATTTATCTTAAGAGTGTTTTAGATCTACTTTTCTTAAAGTGTTGTGTTTTTGACCTTGCTTATGTTATTGCTATGAACCTTAACAAGAAAAGTGAAGTACTTTCAGTCTCGGGTTTAGTGGACTCGAGAATAAGGTAAACGTCATTGTGTCAGTTTATATTCTAAAGCAAATGTTTACAGGACCTTACATAGAATTTCAACGTGTTGGACACACTCTTCTGTTGAACCATGAGTGCGTCCTTTTCTTATTCTCTTCCTTAAACCATGTAATTTCTTATGGAATGTCCTTAATGTTATATTTGATGGTGTGTTTTCAATCTTACTTTTCTAGCTTTCATGTGACATGTGCTTTTTCCCTTGCTGGAAGAGCATGACTGCTGCAATCTATGTGAGGATGTTTGTCACGGATATAGAAAGAAACGTTGGGATGCTACGAATCCAGATTTGATTTAAACATCCCCTAGCTGGTCACTAAAGCTAATGGTTGCCATCCTCACTTGATTGCTCCTAAGGAAGGTTACCATCGTCTCATTGAGTCTTCTATTGTATTCATGGGAGGCCCTTCTGAGGTATATGTTACATTGTGCCGTCTCTAACTTACACCTTTGATATTAAATGAATCAGCAACCTAACAAAAACATGCAATAACCATCTTTCCTTTTTTTGGTGTGTCTAATATTTTCAGTCTCATGCGATCCTCTTGAAGGATATGGACAAGTCTGTGATTGATATGTCATATGTCCTCCCCTTCTGTTAGTAATATATATACTATCTCCCAGGTGTAACTTACTTTGGTCCATTGTTATAAAATTATTGAACATGTGCATGAATTAAATTAATACCTATCTATGAAAGTGTAGGTTACAAACGCTGCCTTTCGAAAAATGTGGGAGGAAAGTAAGAAAGCAACACTGCTGGTGGACCGAAGAGTATAACGCGGCCATTGGACAAATGTGGGAGGAAAGTAAGAAATCAACACTGCTGGTGGACCGAAGAGACCTTTAGGTTGCATAATTTTTGTAAGATGATCTACTCTGGAAAACAACATGCCGTGTTGTTTTAATAAAACATCACAAAGTTTGTTCTGCTGCCTCTTTGTTTGTGTTCGTTTTTGGCCATCACCTCATATGCATGAGTTCTTGACATTAAGTATATTTGTTTAGTTATGTAGAGAAATTTACTCTTTTGGTGTTATTAAATCATTTTATTATTCGAACCGGAACAAACAAAAAAAGTCATCTACTCAGTCTCTCACGGAAGCTATTTATAAAGCATCAAACCATTTATAAATAGAAAGAAAACAGACAACTCTAATCGTTTCTGAGGTGTTCGATATAACTACAAATTCCATCTTACTAAGAAGATATTAATACAATTTTCATCTTACTAAGAAGATATAAGTAAGGAAGAAACCTATTAAATATAAAATTGAGTGAATACTTTGACTTTTTCAAGTAACAAAAAAAAAACATAGGCCACTTTTCCAAATGATGAAAGCTCAGAGAGCTACTATTGCCTTCATTAAATCATTATGGAGCCAATTCTCTATCCATGAAGAACAAGTCTTGAGACGGGCGCAGGCGCATATTCAAAAGTTAACTTTTTCTAGGGTGACTAAAAATTATATGATTTAAATTAAAAATAAAACATTTATTCATTTATAATAATTTTAAATAATTTTATATTAAAACTGTGAAAATACACATAAATTAAGTTTATAAGAAACTATTATATTAGTTATTTCATAAAGAATTGACAAATATATATATGGGTGAGTAAAAATTATATTATTCAAATTAAAAATAAAGAATTTATTCATTTATAATAATTTTAAATAATTTTATATTAAAACTGTGAAAATACACATAAATTAAGTTTATAAGAAACTATTATATTAATTGTTTCATAAATAATTGACATAATATACAATATTAGATTTAATATTTGTATATTACTATTAAATTTACATAAAAACAAAAAAAAAGATTTTATATTTGTATATTACTATTAGATTTATAGTATTAGATTTAATATTTGTATATTACTATTAAATTTTATATTTTACATAAAAACAAAAAGACATGATTTTTTATTTACTTATGACATATGTGTTTTTTTAAAACGGAAGCATGATTCTAAAAATGGAATGTTAGGCTTCTAACGGCTTTTAAAAAGAATATTTTGGAAGTGTTTTAGAAGGGAAATTCCATAAACCTCGTTCCGATTCCGATTCCGAAGCGGGAATTAGACGTCTGATGAAACTTCCGTGGCTGAAACCAAAAAATCCATCATATAAGACCCCATTATTTTCAATATATATATATATATATGACCCCTACAGTTTCAAATCACATTAAATATATGAGAATTATACTTAGGTTTAGCATAAAATTAAATATATTCAGTGTAATATTTTTTTTATATAAATAACAGATACACAGGACTTGAAAATATTCCAAATTGTTTGGCCATCAATAGATCTATTAAAATTACATGTATATAAAAATAAAATTTCAATGCATAAAAATTTATATAATTAGGTTGTAAATATTAATATAAGCTTAACCATTTCAATAGATTTATATTTTACAGCCAAACAAAAATATTGATCAAACTAAATGAAATATAAATTTATTAATATGTTTGTCAATCCAAATTAATTTATTTTGAATAGAAGTTCAAATTTTACTTACGATATCAAATATAATTATATTTGGATCCATAAGATAATACAATACACACTATTAATGTTCATTCATGAGTTTATTAGTTTTTTCAATAGTTTAATATATTATTTTAATTTAAAAAATATATTTTTATGAAATCATTTGTTAAGTAAAAATTAAGTAATTTATGGGAATCAAGCTTTCCATTGATTTAAATTAATTATCTTAATGAAACAACAAATACTCAAATATGGAATTAATTTGGTTTTCATATTTATATAATTAAAATCAGAAAGTTTTATATATAATTATATAATAGTCAAAATAGGATAATTAATCTATTAAATATGTCTCACATTGATTTAAAAATTTTAGATGCTTTTTAATAAAAAGGGTTAATACATCCTTTCAAAATATAAAATATTGTATAATATACAATTTTAAAGTATTGGTGATTTGAAAAAATACTTTTGTTTTGATTGACCACTTCCAGAATATAAGATCAATTATTACAAAGTCATAGCAAACAACAGAAACTAATACCTGAAGTTGTAAAATATTTTATGTGAAGATTAATACGACTTTCATTCATATATTTAAATTTTACTAACTATTTCATTTATCTAAACCTCATAATAAATGACGTAGGAATTAAAACTAAAATAAAAATAGGTTATAATTTTGACAAATAGTTTATAAAATGATAATAAATTTTGATAAATTCACTAAAATACATTTTAATATATAAAATATATATTTAAATTATTGTAAAAATCCGCGCGTAGCGCCGGTAAACCACTAGTTACTAACATAAACATGGTAGAACAGAATGTTTTAAATAACTCCCAACATAATTACAACTTCAAGGATGCCGATGTAATCAACATCTTACCATTTCAAACTTCTAGATAATGAAAGCTACAATTTAACATGGCAACAATATAATAATTTAAATGGCAACCAACATAATACGACTTTCAGAGAACACGGTTGAATAAGTTTTACCAATTCAGATCTTAGATGATTAAAGCTACATGTTGGAGTTCTTTAGATTAAGGAATCAATGTAGCAGATATATACGTATTGACGTGTTCAACACACAAAATCTTCTATAAATTGAACTCCTTTTCTCACAAGTTTTTCACATCTTCATTGGAACTAAAACCAACAGAGTAACAATAATTAATCCTTATTTTCTTCAGAATATACTATATACACATACACTTGGCAATGAAGAGTCTCTCTTGTATTGCAGTTCTATCTCTCTTGGCTTTGACACTTCCATTAGCCATTGCTTCTGATCCAAGCCCCCTTCAAGATTTCTGCGTTGGCGTCAATACACCAGCAAGTGGAGGTATGCATGATTTCTTAACTTCTTGAATATATTTTTATGCTAATCTTTTGCATTACTTATATTTTAAAACCATTTTCAGTGTTTGTGAATGGAAAGTTCTGCAAGGATCCAAGGATCGTTAACGCCGATGACTTCTTTTCCTCAGTACTCAACAGACCTGGAAATGTAAATAACGCTGTTGGATCCAATGTGACAACCGTGAATGTTAACAACCTTGGAGGATTGAACACCCTTGGAATCTCACTTGTTCGTATAGACTATGCACCCAACGGTCAGAACCCACCTCACACTCACCCACGTGCCACTGAGATCTTGGTTGTCCAACAAGGAACCTTGCTTGTAGGGTTTGTCTCTTCAAACCAAGATGGAAACCGTCTTTTCGCCAAAACGCTCAATGTTGGTGATGTATTTGTGTTTCCAGAAGGACTCATCCATTTCCAGTTCAACCTAGGACGAACTCCAGCGGTTGCAATCGCTGCGTTGAGCAGCCAAAACGCAGGTGTTATCACGATTGCTAACACAGTGTTTGGCTCTAACCCAGCTATAGACCCGAATGTTCTTGCAAGGGCATTCCAGATGGATGCTAATGTCATCAGGGATTTACAAAATAGGTTCTAATAAAATAAGAAATGTCGTACATGGAATTGCTTTATATTACGTTCTTTCTTCAGAATAATAATTACAAAATCAGTATGATGTATGATGTTGTTTGTTTGTTTTTATCTTAACTGAAGTATTTTCAGTGAATAAATAATCTTGTGCCAAAGGTCAGGTGGCTAATTAGTTTAGAACTTTATATTAGTATTGAGCATGTTGTGCCTAAGGTTCATGAGGCTTTAAACAAACAGTAAATGCTGTCTTCTGAAACTAATATGTAATTATGATTTATAAATATATATAAATAGTTAGAAAATAATAAAGATTTTTTGTATCATTAATAACTTTTTCACTAGGTTCCATAATTCTTTTCCAGAAAACTTAATCAGCATTGGCTTTAGTAGAAATTAACTAATCAGACTCATCTGAACTAAATCTTGTTGCACAATAAGTCATTCAGAAACTTCCAATATTTTATTAGGTAATATGATGTTTCGGTAACTGGTTGAGTACCTATAACCACAATTAAATGTCTTAAATATTTCAAGAAAAAATTGTCCAGCATCTAAGTTTTCTTTTTTTTTGAAATCAAAAGCTCCATATATTATTAAGAAGTTTTCCTGAGGCCAACCTCAGGAGTCATCCAACTTGGAAGATGAGTGTTGACATGGAAGGATGGTAAACCATGAGATAATGTGTTCGTTTTGCAATGCTATTGGTTCGAAATTTCAGAGAACGATGAATAAAAGATATGGAACAATAAGTTAACATAGAGCGAAAGAGATGAAACTTATCAAATTCAGCCAACAAGAATGGCCGGTCGTCTTTTTTTTTTCTTCTAAGAGATTGACTAGTTGTACGCAGTCAGTCTCGGAGGTCATCACAAATAGTCCAGCCCAATAGGGAATTTCATGGTCCACAGCAGTGCTTGGAACTCTGCATGTAGAGCAGTTAAGACTCGGTTACTAGAACCAACCATAAATCGCCGTCTCATCCTAGCTCGGACATCAAGACCAGCCCTCCACCGAAGTAAATGTCGTTTTTGTGCCAGGAGGCACGACCGCACGAGCATCGAGCCCGAGCAGTGGGGGGGGGGGGGTTGAGGGATAGATGAGGTATCTTCATCAGCATTCTTTAATCTACTATCTGGGCCAGACGCCAACTTTCTGCCTCAGAGGATGCAATCTGGATAGTTTCCGAGGGGGAAATTTCCTTTTCGTTGAAATTTTTTTCCGTTTCGAACTTTCTAGATGTACCATATGATCCAAGGCACAAAGGCAAGGAGAGAACCCAGAACTCCTAACTCTCTTGCCGCCATAGAAGGTGATCAAGGTTGCTATATATCGAAGTGCACGAGAATAACCCCTGAGAATGAGAAATGTTCAATAGTGCCTAAGCTTGGACAAGGGAGGACATTAATTCAAAGAGCATATGTTTACGTGTTTCCTCTTCTACGCCACAGCGTGGGAAGGTACTGTCAGTGCCGCAATGGTGGTCAGAGGGCGAACTACAAACCGGAACATAATTGGATATCGCTTGCCAAAAAAATGCTTGATCTTCTTGGTTGTCTTGATCGACCATACTTTGGCTTTCAGGCCAGTGGTGCTAGGTTATATGATTTGATCCGGTTCAAATACTTCTATTGTTTCCATAGCTAGGTCATATCCTGATTTGAAGCTCCTGATTTGGTGAGGTTCCAATAGAAGCTGCTAAGTCGGGGTGTGCGCGAGGGTCTAAGGCTGCGGATGAGTGGAATGTCGCGAGGAACCAGCAGTTCCCGTAAGGTTTCAAGTTTCCATTCCTAAGCAAGGATGGTTTTATCAAATAAATGGGCTGGTTTAAAAAAATTATAAAATAGAAATATTAAATTGTAAGTACAACATTTTTAGAAGTTAACAAACAAGAAAATTAAAAGAACTCATTGTGGAGATGGTGTTATGGTCCCTTGTTGCTTAATGAAACAATAAAACCACAACAACAAAAAATCACCAAGCTCACATTTGACATTTTTCAAGTCAGCTCTACAACGCATGCAATTTGAAAGATTATTAAAATCGTCACGTATAATTATGAACAATCTTATTATCAAATAGACCTTTGCGGTCGCTTGTATAACTGAGTTGTTATAATAACTCTGTCATTGCCATCACTTGGCATTTTAAACTTTAAGTCTTTAAGTACATCGTCTTTTCAACTAGCCATATAATTTTCTTTATTTTGTGCATTTTAAGATATTACTAACATAAATATGGTAGCAACAGAATGTTTTAAATAACTCCCAACATAATGAAAGATAATGAAAGATACTTCAAGGATGCCGGTGTAATCAACATCTTACCATTTCAAACTTCTAGATAATGAAAGATACAATTTAACATGGTAACAATATAGTAATTTAAATGGCAACCAAACATAATACGACTTTCAGAGAACACGGTTGAATAAGTTTTACCAATTCAAAATTTAGATGATTAAAGCTACACTGGGGGAGTTCTCTAGATTAAGGAATCAATGTAGAAGATATATACGTATGGACTTGGTCAACACCAAAATCTTCTATAAATTGAACTCCTATTCTCACAAGTTTCTCACATCTTCATTGGAACCAAAAAAAAAAAACAAAGAGATTAACAATAATTAATCCTTATTTTCTTCAGAATCTATATATATAAAAAAAATGTTTGTCTCCCTCCTGTTGCGCCACCTCACCATCCAGATCACAAAGTCGAGTCCTGGAGTGTCGACACGTGTCCCGCTTGCCAAAACGCAACACTTCATTTAATGCAAGTTGTCGCACCTATCTTCGCTTTTCGATCAGCCGTATTTTTTTTTGGGCCTTTTGTTTGTTCGATTCAACCGGCCCATAGATCAACCACACTGCCTGAGATATGTCACAATCACAACATAAAGAGATCAAAACACATACAAGCCCGGAATCTCTCAAATCATAAAAGTTTTTTTCTAAACACCATAAAAGTTTCTCTTTGCATAAACATTCAAAACCCCTAATGCCGATTCATCAAAACAAAAACAAAAAAAACCACAAAACTTTGGAAACATTAATACAGATCTCAGCATAAACAAATGAAAACTCATTGAAACAAAAGAAACAAACCCAGAAAGAAAAAAACTACATTGGATATGAACAACGGAAGAGGCTGAGGAAAGATTACCGCTGTCTGCTCGCCGCCGTCCTTCCGCTGAAGCCTCCACCGCCGGCGGCTTCTTCTCCATCCTCCTTCGTCAAAGTTTCAACCTTTGAAAATCTATAGTTTATCTTCTGAACAATAGCCACCAGATGCTTCAATCTGCAATAGATAACAAACAAACAACATCAAAAGTTAAAAACTTTGTGAGACTGTAACGAAACTGTTTTAGTAGGCAACAATGAACATCTAATAACTATCCAACTTACTGAGGTTGCTGGGATGGAAAGAAACGTCGGAAAAGTCACGGCGAGGAGCCTCCTCCGTCAGGCTTCATGTCCAACCTCCTCCACCACCAACAAAAACAAATCTGAATCAAAACTGACACACATACAGACACAGACATAGAGAGAGAGAGTTATCCGTGAGGGAGGTCCGGCACGAGAGAGAGTGATATTAGGAGTTTTCAAGGCTCCTAAGACAAATGTTGTAGTATAAATGATTGTCGAACCAATTCTAAGGGATTTCAAGCACTGAGAATGCAAGTACTTACTTAATCTAAGTGCAACCGATGATTTTAAAGGTTTTCTAAACTAATGATTATTACTAATGCAGTTTCAGAATAATAAAAACGGCAAATGAGTTGACTTTCTTAACTAAGGAAATGAGAACTCATGGGCATAGAAATTAGACCTTGGGTGATCAAGTTTCGAACTAAGGATGGCAAACGAACAATCAAACTATCTACCTTAAGCTTAGACACGATTCTAAACAAACTCTATGTCTAGATGAATGTTCATTTACTAACACATTTCAAACAACAAATGTCTTCGGTTGAATAATATGGAAGCAATCATTACTAACAAGTCTAAGGCTATCTTAGCACTTCTAACAACAAATGTCCTTGGCAAAATATGCTAAAAGCTTAGAAGAGTTGTTTCAGGCATTTCATCGAACACCTTTTGGGTGGGAAATGCCTAAAGATCAACTTTTGAGTAGCTAACTCAGAAGATGCATTATGATTACTCTACTAGCAAGGTTTTGGAATGATCTACTCTAAAACATCCTAGCTCTAACCTAATCACCCTTAATCTTCCTAACCCATGAATTCAAATGGTGATTACTCACTACTCTTCATGATTCCTCTTAAACCCATTTTGGATTTCAGATTAATCATACAGAGGGATATAACAACGAATTGGAAAACACAGAATTGCAATAACTAGATGAACAAAGATGATTCAAGAGATGAACTTTCCAAAGGTTTTTTCTTAGAACCAAGATAATCCGTCTGGTGGCTGCCAAAAGTACTTAAAACATAGGTTTTCAAAAGTAAAAACGTGAATAATGAAATGACCAAAAGGCCCTTGAGTAGAAATGAATTCGAGCAAACAGAAGGCGCGCAGCGACCTCCAGTAGTCGCTCCGGGAGGTCGCTCCAGGCTTTGCAGCGACCTGGAGGGGTCGCTGCGAGACGTCGCTCTGGGTCGCTCTTCGCGAGCGACCTCGCTGTGTCGCTCCGATCACGTCGCTCCGGGTGATGGAGACGCGAGCGACCTCGCTGTGTCGCTCCGGGTGACGGAGACGCGAGCGACCTCGCTGTGTCGCTCCGGTCAAGTCGCTCTGAAAGGGTGTCACAGCGGTTTCACGGTGTCGCCCCGGTGAGGTCGCTCCCATGCACTGCTCGTCCAATGATCACCTTTATCACCTCTTTTGAGCTCCAAATGCGCCCAAATGTCTCCAAGAACTCCATGTGGTACTCCAATACCTGATAGGGACTCATTTATGCAAAATGCAACCTAAACATGGCTAAATCCTAGTCTATATGATCAAAATGCACATGGGTGAATGGATAAGACAATGGAAATATGCAAGATATCAACTCCCCCAAACTTGTTCTTTTACTTGTCCACAAGTGAACTTTCTAGAACTCATAGGGAGAGAGGTTTGAAGGTGGGAGCTCATAGCCAAATGAAACACAGATAGCACTCGATTCAACATCTAATCTAACATGAGCACACTCTCTTATTACACTCTAGCTTCTCTAGGCCTATCTCAACTCTTTTTGCCCTTATACTCATCATCAAGCATCCACACATTCAAATCAACCAACTCTCACATTCATTAAGCATAAAACATCAAGTGAATTCTTGCAAATGGTCAATTGGTCCAAATCATTTGGTTGAGTAAGGGAAGGCTTTTATTCAAGTGGGTCAAGAGGTTCAAAATCCATGATCTTTTAAAGTGGTTTACTCTCAAAACAAGTAGCCTTGACATTGCACATAATATATCTAAGAAAGGGACCAACTCATGCATACAATGCTCAATCTCTATTGTTCTACCCTTTTCCCAAACATACAAGTTACACAATCACTTCATAATGTCAAACCCAACTCCCATCTCTCACCAAAAGATCCCAAGAATACTTTGCACATAAAACTCTTTTTCTTTGAAATCTATAAAGGATTTTCTTAACTTCTAAACAAATCTTAGCTCTAAACAACTTTGCTAGCCCCCTTTTTTTTTTTTTTTTTTGTTTGGGGGCCAAGACTTTTCACAAATCGAGCTAGAAGTTTCTCTACTTATCCCATAAAGACTAGTCAATTAAACACAAGAGTTCACTCTTTTCCTTCAACTTTCTCATACTCCCAAATCAAACTTCACAACACTCACCCCCATCCTATGGCTAGACAGTAATGTGCCTAATCTAGCAAGAATGAAGATCAAGCATTGTCGTTCCCGATACTCTCAGCATTATGTGCATGTAAGACTTTCCGAAAAAGGCCTCACTCATCAATCAATGAAGGCTTAAACAGAGGAAGGGATTTTGGGGAGAGGTCTACCACTAGAGGTTGTCAAAAAAAGATTGGCATAAAGGATGTGACAACTCAAGTGTGTATATCTATGATTCAGTACACAAGGGACCATGAGCAAGATGCATTAAGTTCGTTCAGTTCAAATAAGGTAGTAGTTGGCTTCAAAGACTGAGTTTCAGCAATCAACAAGTTTCAGGAAGAGTTTTCAAGGCTCGAAGCATAAAAGTCCTTTTGAGAGGTGCATAAGCTACTCAGGTGCAAAGTAGTGTTCTTTACAAGGCATTTAAAATCATTGCTCCCAATGCAAGTGAATGCAACCTATATGCTCTAGACTCTCCTAGAAATGCAAATGATGCAAACTAAATGATTTTTTTTTATATGCAAATAGATATGCAATGCATGACTCAATGAAACAACATCAAAGCAAACATGATCAAATACTTGGTACCTCCCCCAAACTTAAATGACACAGTCTCTGTGTTGTCAAGGAGAGGGAGATACCCAAAAAGAGAAGACTAATATGCAAAAACGAAATGGTATATACAGGGGAAAGTAGAGAAGTACCTTCAAGGATAGTAAGTGGGGGCAGATGCCCCAGCATCATCGTCGTCTGGTGGAAACGTGGTGTAGTAACCTCCATATCCTGAGATGTAGTCTCCATACCATTGTTGGCTCTGAACTTCTTCAATCTCAGCTTCACTTTCTGAAGAGGCTAGGGATGGAGACTTGTTTCCAGAGGCGGAAGGCTGAGTGGGTGGGTTCCTCCATTGTCGCTGGAGCTGTCTATCAGTGAGTGGGAAACCAAGATCAGTGGGCTGAGGTGGGGGCTGGGGGACTGATGTGTTCGCGAAGGCAAAGTCCGCTGAGCTACATCCAGCTATTCCTCCTCTGGTCAAAACATCGGCCACCTTCTTCATGAACTTGGCTGAAGTCTTTGCTTGCTTCTTCACCGTCTTGCTCAGCGCCTTGCACTTGTCCTTCAGCTTTTCGAATGTTCTGTCTTGTGCCTTGTTCCATCGCTGAAGTCGGCTAATGTGGTCATGAGCATCACGAAGCGCACCAGGGGGAAGGACTCCATCATGTGGCTTGAAGTAGTAGCGTGGAGGTCCATAGATGGGTACAGATTCTTCCCTAGGAGGTTCTGTGAAGTCGTGTCTCGTCGGAACAATCCTTTTTCTTGGTGCAGCAATGGGACCGAGAGACCCGTGTTCTCCAAGAAAGTCTTCTTGGGATAAGTTGAAGCTGATAGCTCCAGGTCTCTCTAAGCTCGTCAGTCTCTGGTTTGGAAGAACCACTTCGACCGGCTTGCCTTGCAAGTAGTAGTGGTAGACGAGTCCTTCCCATACATCCCACTGAAATAGGTGGCAATCCTCAAGTACGTGCCATCGATGAACTTAGGCCCTGCTGCGTCTTTTTCCCAAGGGAACATTCAGAAATTGGAGCAGTGGTGTGATCATCCCGCCTATCCTAACCTTTGGTTGCGAATCAGTTGTGTACCATGCCCAGTCTCTGTAGTGCTCGAGACGATTCATGAAGAAGCTGACCATCCCGAAGGAAGCATAGATGTCGTTGCTTGGAAGGGGCAACGTTCCAGGTGGGGCGTAGGGGCGGATAGCCGGGCAGAGCAGTCGCATGTCTTCCTCGGTGACACTACCAGCTTGCTTCCGTGGGTATAATGCATGGACGAGCATCCTATGGAGGTAGCGTACAGACGGGTGCCGGATATGTGAGTTCTTGTCAGCCCCGGTAGAGTGCTTGTTTCCAGTGATTAACTTCCAAAGCTGAGTGGGGAGGTTTTCACACTTGGGAAGGGAGTAGTCTGCCAAGTCTTGGAAACCCATGACTCTCCCAATGTCTTTGAAGTTCATGTTGTACTCTCTCCCATTGACCTTGAACTTTATTTTTCCCCATCCTTGCCTCACGTGCGGATCGTCATGGTAAGTGACCTCAAGGGAAGACAAGAACTGACAGGAGACATCCCGGTAGGTGGGGTAGGCCATGGTGAGGAGTTTGGGCATCTTCAGATGCCCCAGCATTGCCTCAATATCAGAATCGAGACCTACCTCCTTCAGCAAATCAAGGTCAGCGAATCTGGTCGGAGTCCAAGTTACCCCATTCAACAAATGGTGATACAACTCTTCCTCAGATGGAGTTTTCGCCCTGTCTCTATCCTCAGCAACCTCTTTCCCCTTGGACATCTTGGCCCTTTTTGTAGGAGCCTGCTCATCTGCACTTTCATCGCCACTCTCCTCATTTGTGGCAACTGCTATACTTTTTCCTGTCCTCTTCTCTTGCTCCTTTGCCTTCTTTGCAGCCACGGTTTTCTGTCGAGAAGTTCTTTGTGTCCCAGAACCAGCTCCCTCTCAACGAAGACTCTTGACTTTCAGGTTCTTGCCTCTCAGCATCCGACTTTCCTTTAGTTTTCCTAACCATTGTACCTGAGAAAGACAAAACTTGGAAAGGGATAAGTCGATTGACTTTGCAAATGTAAACTTCAAGAAGCAACGTAAAGAATCACAATTCTCAATCTTTTCATCATGTGAAAATTACAAAGCAAGTAAAATTCAATAATCAAAGTAATTCTAGAATGAGAGGGTTCTCTAATCAAACTTTTCAACACCTTAACATACTAACTCACCCACTAACACACTCAATTAGGATCAATTTCGAAAAGCCCAAAATCCATGAACCCTAATTTTGCCAAAGTTCAAATTAAGCTCAGTTCCACCATCAATTCAACACCCCAACTTGATATATAAGCTTTCTCTAGTCTATTTTACCACAATCAAGCAAGAAAACGACCAAATTTCGATTTTCAAATTCTAGGGTTCATGGACCTACGAATTTGAATTTAAAAACACAATACCTTGCTTTGGATGGAAGGAAATGGGGAATGGGTGGTGAGGAATAGACTGTTGGGGCGAAAGCCTAGATTTAGAAACAAGAACTAGGAGATTTGGCTGAGAATTGAGAAAGTTAGGAGATTTTTTGTCTGAGTTTGTTTGAGAGAGTATGAGTGTTTGTGAGAGGAAGGGAGAGTGAAAGAGATGAAGGTCGGGGGTATGGGTAGGTCTAGGGTCGTCCGGTTAGGTTTAGGGATGGTTAACTCGAATTAAACCGGACAAAATCGAAGAGGGACTTACATGGACCGGCTCGGGAGCGACCTGGAGTGGTCGCTCTGATAGGTCGCTCCGTGTCGCAGTAAAAGCGAGCGACCTCACGTGGTCGCTGCATCACGTCGCTCCCAGCGACAGAAAACGGGAGCGACCTCACGTGGTCGCTGCGAGATGTCGCTCCGAGAGCAATTTTCGAGCCTCGGACACAGAAAACGCGAGCGACTTAGCCGAGTCGCTCTGATCACGTCGCTCCCAGCGACAGAAAACGCGAGCGACCTCACGTGGTCGCTGCGAGACGTCGCTCCCAGAGCGCTTTTCGAGCCTCGGAGACAGAAAACGCGAGCGACTTAGCCGAGTCGATCTGATCACGTCGCTCCTAGCGACAGAAAACGCGAGCGACCTCACGTGGTCGCTGCGAGACGTCGCTCCCAGAGCGACTCTCGAGCTCTGGACCCCGAATATGCAAGCGACTTGGACCTGTCGCTCTGATCACGTCGCTCCCAGCTGAAGCGACCTCGTGGCGTCGCTGCGGAACCTCACTCCTACGCTCGAGTCCTTGCCTTGACCGGATCGATGAACCACCTGAACACAACTTCAACACTTTCCCTTCTTTTTTTTTATGAAATATGATGAAAATGAAAATACCAATGCAATATGTACAAGGATACGCATGGGACTTCCTCTCAAGTGGGCTTGTTTTAAGTCTCTAGCTTGACTTTGCCTCCTTTTGGACTAGGCTGGGGTAGGATCAGACATTGGAGTTGAATCTCCATCTTCCTCAGGTGCATCAGCCATGTAGAGCTTAACCCTTTGCCCATTGACTGTGAAGTCTCTTCCATCAGTACTCCACAAAACTATTGCTCCATATGGCTTAACCTCTTTGACCTTGAAAGGGCCGGACCACCTTGACTTAAGCTTTCCTGGAAACAACTTCAGTCTTGAGTTGTAAAGAAGAACTTGATCTCCTTCTTTAAACTCTCTCTTTAGGATATTCTTGTCATGGAAAGCTTTAGTCTTCTCCTTGTAGATCCTTGAGTTTTCGAAGGCATCCATTCTTATCTCATCAAGCTCATGTAGCTGAAAAAGCCTTTTCTCCTTGGCACTCTTGATGTTAAAGTTCAGCAACTTTACTGCCCAAAGTGCCTTGTACTCAAGCTCCACTGGTAGATGGCAAGCTTTCCCGTACAATAGGTTAAAAGGTGTGGTCCCCAGAGGTGTCTTGTAAGCTGTCCTGTAAGTCCAAAGCGCATCATCAAGCTTAACTGACCAATCCTTCCTTGTAATCCCACAATCTTCTCCAAAATGGACTTGATCTCTCTGTTAGAAATCTCAATTTGACCACTTGTTTGAGGATGGTAAGGAGTTGCAACCTTGTGCTTAACACCGTTCTTCCTGAGAAGTCCCTCAAGTAGTTTGTTGATGAAATGAGACCCTCCATCACTGATTACAACTCTTGGAACTCCGAACCTTGGAAAGATGGTGCTCTTGAACATCTTGATTACCACTCTTGCATCATTGGTGGGACTTGCAATAGCTTCCACCCATTTTGAGACATAATCAACAGCTACCAGGATGTACTTGTTGCCATGTGATGATGGAAATGGCCCCATGAAGTCAATACCCCACACATCAAGCACTTCAACTTCAAGGATTGGATTCTGAGGCATCTCATTCCTCTTGGTGATGTTTCCCCTCCTTTGGCATGAATCACACCTTGAAACAAAGTCTTGTGTGTCCTTGAACACGTGTGGCCACCAGAATCCAGCTTGTAACACCTTAGCAACAGTCTTGAAGGTAGCAAAGTGGCCTCCATAATATGATCCATGACACTGTGTAAGGATCCCATCAATCTCCTCATTAGGAACCTCTCCTATAAAGTTGATCTTTGCAGAGAATGTAAAGGTAGGGCTCATCCCAGTAGTATCTCTTCACATCCTTGTAGAACTTCTTCTTGGCATAACCCACAAGATTCAAAGGTTCTTTTCCTGTGGCTAGGTAATTCACCAAATCAGCATACCAAGGTTCTTTCTCTTCTGTTGCCTTGACTTCTTCTTTTTTTTTTCTGAAAGAATTTTAAATTTATTCAAATAAAAAAAAACCTTTGTACAAAGTGTTTTACTGCCTCATTTTTACAAGTAGAAAATTCCTAAGAACATACTACTATCCTTTATCCTCTTCCAAACCAAGCCTCCATAGTCTTCTCATGTTTTCCTCCAGCTCTTCTTCTAATTGATGAGATTCTGTTTCTGATTAGCTTATCAATCCTAGCTATCAGACAGGACGCAGGCAGTGAAGGTTCCCCTGCTCTTCTAACATTTCTCTCATGCCAGATTGCATAGGCCACAGCTTGAAAGCAATATCTCAGTAGCATAGTCACTATCCTCCCCTGTATACCATTTGCTACCACTTGAAAAACATCCAACCATTTATAACATCTCCTTCTTCCCATCATTTCTTTAATCGTCTCCTGCCATACTTCTTTTGAATATGAGCATTCAAAGAATAAATGATCTCTGCTCTCCTCCATCGTTTTACACAGCAAACAAGTAGAGTCTGCCTGTGGATTCCATCTTTGAATCCTGTCTCCTGTCGCCAATCTGTTAAGAGTGGCCAACCAAATAATAAAAGAGAACTTTGGAGTAGCTTCCGAAAACCAAACTCCCTTTGACCATGAAACTTTAGGAGACTGTACCCGAACAAGATTCCATGTTTGCGAAGTGAGGAAACCTTCTCCAAACTCTCCATTCTCCCTCTTCCAAAGACAAATATCATCATTGCTATTAAGACCTCTATTTTTTAGAGCCAGAACTTCCTGCTCTATCTACCTCAGAGTATTTAATCTATGTCTTCTAGCTCTATACATCTGAATAGCTCCTTCTACTGTAGTATTAAGAGGAATACCCAGATCCATACTACCTCTTTCCCCTGTTAACTCTATTAGATTTCCCAAGGGCGACCAGTTATCATACCAGAATGAAGTACTAGATCCGCTATTTACCTCCATTTTCGTTAACTGCATTGCCAAAGGCCTAAGATGTAATAGTTTCTTCCACATCCAAGACCCTAGACTGCTCTTCACCTTCACACTCCAGAATGACCCATTTCGAATAAGATACTTCCAAATCCATTTAACCCACAAAGAAGATCGCGTTGATAGAATCCTCCAAATCAGTTTAAAGCAAGCTACTCTGTTTGCAACACTTAGGTTTTTTAGACCTAGACCACCTTCATCCTTCGGTTTGCAAACATCTACCCACGCTACCTTTTCTTTCTGTGTGGAGAGGATCGGTCCTGACCAAAGGAAAGCTGCACAGATACTGTTTATTTCTTCAATACACTTGTTTGGCAATCTGTAAGCCGACATCCAAAAGTTTGTTATACTATATAACACAGACCCTATAAGCTGAAGCCTCCCTGCAAAAGTTAAGTGTCTTGCAGTCCAAGAAGTAATCCGACTTCTTATTCTTGCAATGAGAGGGCTATAATCTTGCGCATTCATCTTTTTTGTAAGCAGAGGAAGACCTAGATACCTGACCGGTAATGCACCAGATTCAAAAGGGAACTGCTCCAATATTTCTTCACTCTCTTCAGTATTAACCCCAGCCAGATAAAGCGTTGATTTCTCAAGGCTTATGTTGAGACCCGAGAGCTTTGCGAACTCCTTAAAAACTGCAAGAATCCCTTCTATAGATCATTTCTTTCCATCTGAGAAGACCAACACATCATCAGCAAAACATATATGAGTTAAACTCAGCTCCTTGCAATAAGGGTGATATCCAATTCTCCTCTCAGTGGCTGCTTTATCCAATAATTTTGATAGTACTTGCATACATATCACAAACAAATAAGGAGACAGAGAACATCCTTGGCGCAAACCTCTCTTGCTATTAAAATAGCCTGCTAATTCTCCATTCACCTGTATAGAGAATGAAGCTAACTCTATACACTTCTTTATCCATATAATAAACTTCTCAGGGAAATTAAGAGCTTCAAGCACTGTCAACAAGAAAGACCATTGGACCGAATCAAAGGCTTTTGAAACATCTATCTTTACTGCACATCTCGCTGACACTGATTCCTTGTGATAACTCTTCACTAGTTCAGATGCAAGCAGCACGTTCTCCATAAGTAATCTATCTTTCACAAAAGCCGATTGGTTTAAAGAGATAAACAGAGGAAGCAACCCTTTCATGCGATTAGCTAACAGCTTTGATATTACCTTGTATATTACGTTGCAGCACGAGATTGGTCGGTAATCCTTCATAAAGATAGCATCATTCTTCTTAGGTATCAGCGCCAAAATTGTTGAGTTGATTCCCTTTGGCAGAAAACCCTTATCAAAAAAGGATTGTATTGCAGTGACAAAATCCCTCCCTATGACTGTCCAAGATGCTTTAAAAAATTCGCTTGTGTACCCATCTGGCCCTGGAGATTTGTCAGAAGCCATTGAGAAAACCACCTTCCTCACTTCCTCTGCTGTGACTACTCTCATTAAATTGCTTCTATCCTCTTCCGAACATTCATAGTTGAGAAGTGTTTTACGCTCCTCTTTTCTAGCTCCACCATACTCATCAGGGACGTGAGTTAGGAAGTTGAAAAAATGCTCTACTGCTTCTTTTTTTATCTCTTCTTGGTTATCTGCAACTGTTCCATCCACTCTCTTGATCTCTCTAATAGAATTCCGAATCTCCCTCACTTTAGCAGCTCTATGATAGCTCTTGTTATTCTCATCTCCTACATCCAACCAATGAATTTTTGCCCTTTGACTCATTACTCTTTCCTCCAGGTTTGAAAGGAAAATCCATCTTCTATATGAGACAGATTCAGCTTCAATATTTATCTGAGTGGGATCTTCAAGAGTCTTCATTTGATCCCCACACAGTGTCTTATACGCTTCCCTTGTCTTTTTTACAATATCTCCCACCTGATCTCTACTTAACTGCTTCAGCTTCGGCTTCAGAGCTTTAAGTTCTTCAAGCTTCCTTCCAGTCTCACAAACTGCTATCACTGCTCCAATAGCCATGATCTGTTCCTCAGGGAGTCCTTCATCAATGGGAATGCCACACTCCACTCTCAGCCTGGACAAGTGATCAGCTACACCATTCTCAACTCCTGGCTTGTCCTTGATCTCCAAATCAAACTCTTGTAGCAAAAGAATCCATCTCAAGAGCCTGGGCTTTGCATCCTTCTTTGCCAAAAGGTGTCTCAACGCAGCATGATCTGTGTAGACAATGACTTTAGATCCCACCAAGTAGCTTCTGAACTTCTCAAAGGCAAAGACAATGGCTAGCATCTCTTTCTCTGTTGTGGCATATCTCATCTGAGAATCATTCAGGGTTTGGCTCGCGTAGTAGATCACATGGGTCTTGCAATCTTTCTTTTGCCCCAAAACAGCTCCCACAGCATAATCACTAGCATCACACATGATCTCAAAGGGGAGATCCCAATTAGGTGGCTGGACAATTGGAGCACTGATGAGTTCACCTTTCAGCTTCTTGAAGGCTTCTAGACACTCCACATCAAAGCTGAAGGTGGCTTCTTTGCACAGCAGCCTGGTCAATGGTCTAGTGATCATGGAGAAGTCCTTTAGGAATCTCCTGTAAAACCCAGCATGACCAAGAAAACTTCGGATGTCTTTCACTGTCTTTGGGGGGGGAGGGGGGCAAACCAACCATAACATCGATTTTGGCCTTATCCACCTCAATCCTCTTCTCTGAAATCTTTTGCCCCAGCACAATCCCTTCTTTGACCATGAAGTGACACTTCTCCCAGTTCAGCACAAGGTTGGTGTCTCCACATCTCTGTAGGACCCTGCACAAATTTGACAAACAAGCAGAAAACGAAGATCCATAGACAGAGAAATCATCCATGAACACCTCCACAACATCCTCAATCAGATCAGAAAAGATCGACATCATGCACCTTTGAATGGTGGCTGGAGCATTACATAGACCAAATGGCATTCTTCGATATGCGAAGGTACCATAAGGACATGTGAATGTTTTTTTCTCCTGATCATTGGGATATATGGGGATCTGGAAGAATCCTGAATATTCATCAAGAAAACAATAGAATGGATGATTTGCAAGTCTCTCAAGCATCTGATCAATAAATGGGAGTGGAAAATGATATTTTCTAGATGCAGAGTTCAGTATGCGGTAATCAATACACATCCTATGCCCAGTGACTGTTCTTGTTGGTATCAATTCATCCTTGTCATTTTTAATCACAGTTATACCACACTTTTTTGGCACAACATGCACAGGAGATACCCATTTAGAATCTGAGATAGGGTAGATAACACCAACATCTAAGAGTTTAAGAATCTCTTTCTTTACAACATCCTTCAGGTTAGGATTTAACCTTCTTTGATGCTCGATATAAGTCATTGATTCATCCTCAAGATGTATCCTATGCATACACAAAGAGGGTGATATTCCCTTGATGTCATCAAGTGAGTAACCTATTGCTTTTCTAAATCTTTTAAGTGTTTTCAAAAGTTTAGATAGCTCAGTTTCAGTAAGTTCACTACTCACAATGACTGGATAAGTTCCATTAGGACCAAGAAATGTATACCTTACACCATTGGGGAGGGGTTTAAGCTCCACCTTAGGCGCCTTAAGATCGCTCCAGTCGTTTTGCTGGGTGTCCCCTTGTTGAATGACCGAGGCTTCCTGATGGACAATTTGAGGCAGCTCCTCATACTGATCCTTACTACCAAATCCTCTGTGTGAATCCAACACCATCCCATAGGCAGCAATCTTCAGGTTCTGAATCACTTCAGCTGGCCTCTCTATCATCAAAGCATGCTGTAGAGGGTCTTCTATTGACAATTCTTCAAGGAGCTCATCAGCAAGGGCATCCATCTATTCAATGTAGAAAACTTGCCCTTGAACTGTTGGTTTCTTCATTACCTCCTTGATGTCAAAGTGAAGAACATGCCCTTTACCCAAGTGGAGATTAATCTTGCCCTCTTTCACATTAACAATTGCTCCTGCTGTAGCTAAGAAAGGCCTTCCAAGGATTTAAGGATCTGCAGCTTCCTCACCCATCTCAAGCACCACAAAGTCTGTAGGGATCTCATATTTTCCAACCATAACAGGGAGGTCCTCCAAGTTACCCACAGGGTACTTCACTGAACGATCAGCCAATACCAGAGACAGTCTACACTTCTTGTACTGAGTGAAACCAAGCTTCTTAGCAACAGATAAAGGCATCAAGCTGACACTAGCTCCCAAATCGCAGAGACATCTATCAAACACCATAGGTCCAAGAGCACAAGGTAATGTGAAGCATCCTAGATCTTCTAGCTTCTTTGGAACAACAAGCCTCTGGATGATGGTAGTTTGGGTTCATAAGGAGGAGGAACAAAAGAATTCTCACTTGGTGGAGAAACAACTTCACCATCTTTCACTGTTTTCTTCTCTTCCCCAACCTTTCCTTTACCTTTCACTTCTACAATTTTATCCAAGATTTCATCATTGATTTTCTCATCAACAATCACCAGTTCATCATCTATGTTGATTGTAACCCTCTCTCCTTGTTTCTCAGCATCCTTGGTGAGAGCTTTCTGAGGTAACTCCTTACCACTCCTGAGGGTGATAGCTTTCATGGTCTCCTTGGGGTTTTGCTCAGATTTTCCAGGTAAGGAACCTTGTTGGCGATTTTGTTGAGTGTTCATGGCAGCAAACTGGTTCTCCAAGGTTCTGAACTTGTTGTTGAGCTCATTGTAGCTTCCATCAATCTTTGCGTGAAGGTTTTTCAACTCATAGCCAACATGCTTCTCACTTCTTGTCTGAGACTCCAAGATTTGTTTGAGTAGGGCATCAGTGCTGCTGACTGGAGGAGTAGAAGTAGAAGTAGTAGGTTGTTGTTGGGCGGGTTATTGTCCTTTGTTATTGAAACCGAGAGGAGGGTTTTGTTGAGGCTGATAGCTGCCTTGCTGGTTGTTCCGAGGCTGATAACTACTCTGTTGGTTGTTGGGGTAAGATCCCTGTTGGTAGTTGTTGTACTGAAAGTTTGGCTCTTTCTTGTACCAGCTACCATTGTTGTTGATGAAGCACAGCTCTTCTTGCCGTTCCAAACCATCAACTTCCTGGACAACAGGTGTGGCTTCTTTGTTTGGGTTACCAACAAAGTGCAGCTGCTCCTGGGTGGCCTTATCAGCATTGAGAATGTCAATCTTATCCTGGAGAGCCTTTAACTCCCTCCTTGTCTGCTTGTCATCCGTTCGACTGCCTCTATCGTGGTCTCCACTGTAGGCTGCATCGCTCTTTACCATATTGTCAACCAGCTCTTCTGCATCTTCCTCAGTTCTCCCCAAGAAGAACCCATTGCTAGCTGTATCCAGTATGGCCCTGTACTTAGGCAGAGCACCACGGTAGAATTTGCTCAGCAAGCTCTCTTTAGAGAAGCCATGGTGTGGGCATTGAGCTTGGTAGCCCTTGAATCTCTCCCAGGCTTCACTGAAGCCTTCCAAGCCTTTCTGTTGAAAACTGGAGATCTCATTTCTCAGCTTAGCAGTTCTTGAAGTAGAGAAGAACTTCTCCAAGAAAGCTTTCTTGCAGTCATCCCAAGTGGTGATTGAGTCACTTGGTAGAGACTTCTCCCACTGTCGTCCTTATCCCCCAGAGCGAAAGGGAATAACTTCAGCTTTAAGGCATCCTCAGACACACCATTGGTTTTTGACAACCCACAGTAGCTGTCGAACCTATCCAAGTGATCAAATGGGTCCTCTAGAGCCAACCCATGATACTTGTTGTTCTCGATCACGTTGAGGAGTCCTGATTTGATCTCAAAGTTGTTGGCCGCTACAGCTGGTGCTCGGATTCCCAATCTATGACCATGAATGTTGGGGCGGTCATAAGTGCCAATGGGTCGAGCTGCTCGCTGTTGGTTTTGAGGAACGTTGTTGGCATCATTTTGAGGTATGTCTCCCATATCAGTATCCAATCTCTGCAAGTGAGACTGTTGCTCTTCTTCTCTTCTCTTTCTAGCACACTCTCTCTCTAAAGCTCTGATGTCTGCGGCTCTTGGAACTAGGTTTGATGGACCCCTGCTACTTAAGTTCATACACCTGTAAATTAAAGGGAGGTGAAGAAGGAGAATCAGTAACTAAAGAAAATAAAAATGACTTAGTCTCAAGCAAATGACTAAATCTCAATGTTCAAATCTACTTAGAATTTGGCAACGGCGCCGATTTGATATTAGGAGTTTTCAAGACTCCTAAGACAAATGTTGTAGTATAAATGATTGTCAAACCAATTCTAAGGGATTTTAAGCACTGAGAATGCAAGTACTTACTTAATCTAAGTGCAACCGATGATTTTAAAGGTTTTCTAAACTAATGATTATTACTAATGCAGTTTCAGAATAATAAAAACGGTAATTGAGTTGACTTTCTTAACTAAGGAAATGAGAACTCATGGGCATAGGAATTAGACCTTGGGTGATTAAGTTTTGAACTAAGGATGGAAAACGAACAATCAAACTATCAACCTTAAGCTTAGACACGATTCTAAACAAACTCTATGTCTAGATGAATGTTCATTTACTAACACATTTCAAACAACAAATGTCTTCGGTTGAATAATATGGAAGCAATCATTACTAACAGGTCTAAGGCTATCTTAGCACTTCTAACAACAAATGTCTTTGGCAAAATATGCTAAAAGCTTAGAAGAGTTGTTTCAGACATTTCATCGAACACCTTTTGGGTGGAAAATGCCTAAAGATCAACTTTTGAGAAGCTAACTCAGAAGATGCATTATGATTACTCTACTAGCAAGGTTTTGGAATGATCTACTCTAAAACATCCTAGCTCTAACCTAATCACCTTTAATCTTCCTAACTCATGAATTCAAATGGTGATTACTCACTACTCTTCATGATTCCTCTTAAACCCATTTTGGATTTCAGATTAATCATACAGAGGGATACAACAACGAATTAGAAAACACAGAATTGCAATAACTAGATGAACAAAGATGATTCAAGAGATGAACTTTCCAAATGTTTTTTCTTAGAACCAAGATAATCCGTCTGGTGGCTGCCAAAAGTACTTAAAACATAGGTTTTCAGAAGTAAAAACGTGCATAATAAAATGACCAAAAGGCCCTTGAGTAGAAATGAATTCGAGCAAACAGAAGGCGCGCAGCGACCTCCAGTAGTCGCTCTGGGAGGTCGCTCCATGCTTCGGGAGCAACCTGGAGGGGTCGCTGCGAGATGTCGCTCTGGGTCGCTCTTCGCGAGCGACCTCGCTGTGTCGCTCCTGTCACGTTGCTCCGGGTGATGGAGACGCGAGCGACCTCGCTGTGTCGCTCCAGGCCGCGTCGCTCCGGGTGATGGAGACGCGAGCGACCTCGCTGTGTCACTCCGGTCAAGTCGCTCTGAAAGGGTGTCACAGCGACTTCACGGTGTCGCTCCGATGAGGTCGCTCCCATGCACTGCTCGTCCAATGATCACCTTTATCACCTCTTTTGAGCTCCAAATGCACCCAAATGTCTCCAAGAACTCCATGTGGTACTCCAATACCTGATAGGGACTCATGTATGCAAAATGCAACCTAAACATGGCTAAATCCTAGTCTATATGATCAAAATGCACATGGGTTAATGGATAAGACAATGAAAATATGCAAGATATCAGAGAGAGAGAATCCGGCTAGAGAGGAGTCCTGAAGGCGAGCAAGAGAGAGGAGGGAGCGTGCGAGAGGTCCGGCTAGAGATAGAGAGCTCCGGTGTCAGAGAGAGAGGCACGGGAGAGAGATCTGGCGTGGCGGCTAAAGATCTGAAATGAGTTTGTGTGACGGGTGAGAGAAAATAAGTTGAGAGAACCAGAGTTTTTTTTCTTTTTTTTCAAAAGAACTAGGATTCATGATTTATTTTTAGATTTTTAGATTTTCAGTTTTAGTTTTAGAAAATTATTATTATGTAAAATTTTAAATTTATTCTTTTATTTTATTTGAAACAAATAATATTTCAGTGGAAAAATAAAATTTTCTTAAAATTTTAGGCGGAAATATCAGGTCCAAAACACAAGAAGATTTACTAGAAGTCTCCTCATAAATATTCTCACATCATTCTCTAAGTTTCTTTGTACATTGTTCCATGTTTTGTTTATTTGCACATGAGACTTATTTTGAATTATCTAGCCATCGAATTAAACTTTATCTTTAAACAAATAATTGGCGAAACTTAAATGTGTTAGTTTAAAAAAAAAAATGTGTTACAATCTCTTATAAGATACCAAAATCAAAAATACAAAATAAAACTTAAAACATACTAAACTACTGTATTCTAACGAAAATATTAAGCTAAAAGTATAATTATTTTAAAATTACAAATGATAGTTAAACTTTTTCTTGAAACCTATGAAAAAGACAAAAAATCATCAATTATGGATAAATTTTATAAGTTTAACAAATTTAGATATATAATCCGCGTGTTACGAAAATTGTTTTGTTATTAGGAAATAAAAAAATAGTTTACACCATTCATAAGAAATAACCCATAACCCCTATTCATAGACATTGAATTATATATTAATCATATGAATTGTGATTTCATCCTTATAAAAACCATAAAAATATGGCAAAATGATCTAAATATAAAGAACGAAAGAAACACAAATATCCATTTAAAACACAGACCTATAATCTCAAACAATTATAATTTATAAAATATATATATTGATATATTACACGTACACGTACAGCATATCCGGCGCGTAGCGCGCGCTTACCCTAATATACTATATACACACATACACTTGGCAATGAAGAGTCTCTCTTGTATTGCAGTTCTATTTCTCTTGGCTTTGACACTTCCATTAGCCATTGCTTCTGATCCAAGCCCCCTTCAAGATTTCTGCGTTGGCGTCAATTCACCAGCAAGTGGAGGTATGCATGATTTCTTAACTTCTTGAATATATTTTTATGCTAATTTTTGCATTACTTATATTTTTAAACCATTTTCAGTGTTTGTGAATGGAAAGTTCTGCAAGGATCCAAGGATCGTTAACGCAGATGACTTCTTTTCATCGGTACTCAACAGACCTGGAAATGTAAGTAACGCTGTTGGGTCCAATGTGACAACCGTCAATGTTGACAACCTTGGAGGATTGAACACCCTTGGAATGTTCGTATAGACTATGCACCCAACGGTCAGAACCCACCTCACACTCACCCACGTGCCACTGAAATCTTGGTTGTCCAACAAGGAACCTTGCTTGTAGGGTTTGTCTCTTCAAACCAAGATGGAAACCGTCTTTTCGCCAAAACGCTCAATGTTGGTGATGTATTTGTGTTTCCAGAAGGACTCATCCATTTCCAGTTCAACCTAGGACGAACTCCAGCTGTTGCAATCGCTGCGTTGAGCAGCCAAAACGCAGGTGTTATCACGATTGCTAACACAGTGTTTGGGTCTAACCCAGCTATAGACCCGAATGTTCTTGCAAGGGCATTCCAGATGGATGCTAATGTCATCAGGGATTTACAAAATAGGTTCTAATAAAATAAGAAATGTCGTACTTGGAATTGCTTTATATTACGTTCTTTCTTCAGAATAATGAATACAAAATCAGTATGATGTATGATGTTGTTTGTTTGTTTTTATCTTAACTGAAGTTTTTTCAGTGAATAAATAATCTTGTGCCAAAGGTCAGGTGGCTTAGTTTATAACTTCATATTAGTACTTACTACTGAGCATGTTGTGCCTAAGGTTCATGAGGCTTTAAAAAAACAGTAAACTAATGATGTCTTCTGAAACTAATATATAATTATGATTTATACATAGTTACAAAATACTAAAGAATTGTTGTATCATTAATTAAATTTTCACTAGGTTCCTTAATTCTTTTCTCGAAATCTTTATCAGCGTTGGCTATATTTAGTAGAAACTAGTCAGACTCCTCTCAACTAAATGATGTTTCACAATCAGTCATTCATAAACTTAGGGGTGGGCGTTCGGATACCCATTCGGGTTCGGATTGGGTATTTCGGATTTTTGGGGTTTCCGGTATAGGGGTATAGAACCCGTTCGGATATTTCCATACTTTGGGTCGGGTTCGGATATTTTTAGTTTGGGTTAGGTTATTTCGGGTCGGGTTCGGATATTGAGATTTTGAAAGAAAAAAAAATAAGTTTTTTTCATTTTTAGGTTTATTCTATTTAAAAGTATAGATTTTACTTAACTGATTTTTTATTTTTTAATAGATTGAATGAATGATAGATTTGGAGATAACATTTCAAAAATAAATAAACATTAATTTGGCTATTGTTTTGAAATTTTGAATGTAACTTTTGTTAATACATGAAACGAAAAAAACTTGATCTCAACTAAATGATGTTTCACAATCAGTCATTCATAAACTTAGGGGTGGACATTCGGATACCCATTTGGGTTCGGGTTGAGTATTTCGGATTTTTGGGGTTTCCGGTATAGGGGTATAGAACCCGTTCGGGTATTTCTATACTTCGGGTCGGGTTCAGGTACTTTTAGTTTGGGTTAGGTTATTTCGGGTCGGGTTCGGGTATTGAGATTTTGAAAGGAAAAAAAATTGGTTTTTTTCATTTTTAGGTTTATTCTATTTAAAAGTATAGATTTAATTTAACTGATTTTTTATTTTTTAATAGATTGAATGAATGATAGATTTGGAGATAACATTTCAAAAATAAATAAACATTAATTTGGCTATTGTTTTGAAATATTGAATGTAACTTTTGTTAATACATGAAACATAAAAACTTGACATGCATTTTAATTGAGTAACAAATCATTTTCTCCGTAATTATATGTATATTATATAATCTTAAAGTGTGGCTAACATCAATATAAATATTTTAAAAAAAAATGAGAGATGTAAACAAGAATTATAAGGGTAAGTATACATATGTTCGGTTATCTTCGGATATCCATTCGGATTCGGATATTATCCGATCGGGTTCAGATATTCAATCTCTCCTACATCAATACTTGTCCGAATATTTTGCTATTTCGGTTCGGATTTTTCTGATCGGGTTCGGATATGGGTTCGGGTATAGTGTAAAATGCCCACCCCTACATAAACTTCCAACATAATTTGACGTTTCCGTAACCAGTAACTGGTTGAGTACCTAGAACTACGGTTAAAAGTCTTAATTATTTCAAGAAAAAATCCTCCAGCATCTAGGTAATGATATTACTTTTGTTTTTGGATTACAACTTAGATACACATATTTTGGATATTCGACTCTAGATTATAATAGTAGGCTACAAGCTTTAGCTCCGGTCACCATTTTTCCTTTCCTTCCTCATGTCTTTCACCCAGTTTTTTCTTTTGTATATTAGTAATATTAGTCGAGTTCTTCCTAATCATCAGCAAAAAATACAACGAATATGTACGTCTCTTATTTTGTAATAGTATATCTGAATTCCAACATTTATCAAAGAGGGAAAAAGAAGTTTTGTATTCATACTTAAATATACATGAATCTGTACACTACAAGAAAACAGCGATATTCTGACGGACATTCCGACGGAAAATGAAATCCTCGGAATATATCGAGGAATTTCCGAGGAAATTCCGAGGAAACACAAAATTGGGTTTCCTCGGAATTTCCTCGGAATATACCGACGGGATTCCGAGGAAACTACAGTCCGTCGGAATATTCCGAGGAAATTCCGAGGAAAACTCTGTTCCTCGGAAAAAACCGATGAATTCCGAGGAAATATTATAGCCGTTGGAGAGCCGTTGGGGGATTTTACAAAATTCCGAGGAAATTCCGACGAACTAGTTTTGTCCGTCGGAATTCCGTCGGAATTTCCTCGGTATGTCGGCAGGATTTAAACTATAAATACAAGCACTCCTCTTCCTCTTCATTCACTTCATATCTTCATCCTCCCTCTTACTCTATTTACACACGAATTTGATTCATAAAAAATATGTCTTCTTCAAATTATTTTCGTTCTTGGATCGATCGACCTCATTTGGATCCGAACACGAGATTGCTTACGGAAGAATACCAACGAGGTATAACTGAATTCATGGGGTTAGTTCACCGACAACCGGAAGCAAAAACAGGTATGTTAAGATGTCCTTGCTCTAATTGTAAAAATAGAAAGGTTATTAAAGAGTGGGATGTTTGGACTCATCTATATTTGAGTGGGTTTACACGAAGTTACAAAATTTGGTATCATCATGGGGAAACTGATTATGAACATGGTAGTACTAGTGAACCTCAGCCAGCGGTTAGATTAGAAGAACCAATTAGAACGGATGTAGATTATGGTGTAGGTACTGAGCAGATGGTAAATGATCATTTTAGAGGGGAAGATTTACCCAATGCAGAAGCTAGGAGATTTTATGATATGTTGGATGCTGGAAAGCAACCATTGTACGAAGGTTGCAGAGATGGTCATTCAGCTTTATCATCTGCTACAAGATTGATGGGCATTAAAACAGATTATAATTTGGCTGAAGACTGTGTGGATGCGATTGCTGATTTTGTAAAAGGTATTCTACCCGAGGATAATGTAGCTCCTGGTTCATACTACGAGGTTCAGAAACTCGTAGCTGGTCTTGGTTTATCGTATCAGGTAATAGATGTATGCAGCGACAACTGCATGATTTATTGGAGGGTGGATGAACAGCGGGTTACATGCAAATTTTGTGGAAAGCCTCGTTATAAAGATACAATTGGAAGAGTTCCAGTGCCATATAAAAGGATGTGGTATTTACCTTTGACGGAAAGGTTGCAGAGGTTGTATCTGTCTGAACGCACAGCGCAACCAATGAGATGGCATGCGGAGCACTCAACAGATGGTGAGATCAGACATCCTTCAGATGCAAAAGCGTGGAAGCATTTCCAATCAAAGTATCCCGACTTTGCGTATGAGAGAAGAAATGTCTACCTTGGATTATGTACTGATGGTTTCAGTCCGTTTGGCAAGAGTGGAAGACAGTATTCTCTATGGCCCGTCATTCTTACACCATACAACCTCCCCCCAAACTTGTGCTTGCGACGAGAGTTTTTGTTTCTCTCGATTCTCGTTCCCGGACCAGAGCATCCTAAGAGATCACTTGATGTGTTTCTTCAGCCACTAATATATGAGTTGCAACAACTATGGGCTCAAGGTGCTGAAACATACGATGTTTCGTGTAAAGAAAACTTTCAAATGCGGGCAGTACTAATGTGGACAATAAGTGATTTTCCAGCATATGGTATGTTGTCTGGATGGACAACGCATGGAAGGCTATCATGTCCATATTGTCAAGATAACACTGATGCTTTCCAACTAAAGCACGGAAGGAAAACGTGTTGGTTTGACTGTCACAGGAGATTCCTACCACCTGATCATCCATATCGTAGGAGTAGGAATTTGTTTACGAAGAACAAGAGGGTGTTTGACAGTCCACCTCCGGAAATTTGTGGGAAAGATTTGAAGATACAACTAAGAGATTTTGGTGCAGAAAGGACGCCAGAAGTCGGTGGACATGAGCGTTTTCCGGTAGATGCTGTTGGAGAACTACATAACTGGCACAAAAAAAGTATTTTCTGGGATCTGCCATACTGGGAGGATCATCTGCTAAGGCATAATTTAGATGTCATGCATATTGAGAAGAACTTTTTTGACAATCTCATGAACACGATCCTTAATGTTCAAGGTAAAACAAAGGATAATTTGAAGTCAAGACTGGATTTAGTCGATATATGTGCTCGTTCAGAACTTCATGTTGATGAGAATGGTAGGGCTCCTTTTCCCATATACCGACTTGATGCAGCGGGAAAAGATGCGTTCTTTGATTGGATTTCAAACGATGTGGAATTTCCAGACGGTTACGCATCAAATTTGCGTAACTGTATCGACAGAAAGGAAGGAAAGTTTACTGGCTTGAAAAGCCACGATTGCCATGTAATGATGCAGCGCCTCCTTCCGTTCGCCTTCAAGGAAATATTACCACGAAATGTTCATGAAGCAATTGCAGGGATAAGTGGTTTCTTCCGCGATTTATGCACGAGATCAGTGACTCTTGAAGGTATTGAAAATTTGAAGACTAACATAGCCGTGATTCAGTGCAACCTTGAGAAGATATTTCCTCCCTCATTTTTTGATGTTATGGAGCATCTTGTTATTCACCTGGCAAGAGAATTGGAACTTGGTGGTCCTGTGCAGTATAGATGGATGTATCTGTATGAGCGGTATATGTTCCATTTGAAGAAGATGGTGAAAAATTTAAGTAGGGTGGAAGGTTCTATAGTCGCACAGATGATCAATGAAGAAACTTCAAACTTTGCCGAGTACTACTTTCCAGCAGAAGTTCAGACCAAAAACAGAAGACCTGCTCGGCATGATGATAGAGGCGAACGGGCAACATATCATGTTACGGTTCCAGACATTTTCACAGACGTTGGACGACTTAGCGGAAAACCAAAGGACCGTCGACTTACTGAGCAGGAGCGCAGTCATTTGCAAACATATTTGCTCACCAACTGCGAAGACGTTCTTCAATATGAGAGGTAAATAAATGAGCTTACAAATTTTTATTTTAACAAGTTGAAATTTAAATCTTAATTAATTACATTATTGTCATCATATACAGGATTTTCATGGCAGAAAAGCGGTTCGAGTATAGATACGCCACAGAGGACGAACTAGAAGAAATGAAGCAGAGAGAATTTACTGGATGGATGTTTACTTATGTGAGTGCTTTAAACAAATTAAAATATATTTTATCACATATTTATACTAATTCACATTTATTGATATAATATATATATATGTGCTATTAATAGGTGTCTGCTGGTTTGGCCAGAGGTGAAACATTTGACGATTGGATACGTGAGATGGTCGTTGGACCAAACTTTGTTGTGAAGTCATATCCGAGATTTTGTACTCGAGGATATGCATTCACAACTCAGAAGAGGAGACGTTCGAGTACGACTTATGATGCTGGCGTTTGTTCTGCATCAGGAGATGATGTATACTACGGACACATACATGAGATTTTGGAAATCAAGTATTTGGGCATGGTTGGATTGCGCTGTACTGTTTTCTATTGTGATTGGCACGACAACACCCCAGATCGAGGTGTGAGAACAGATGCATTTGGTGTTACATCAGTAAATTCGAGGCGAAAGCTGCAATATTATGATCCTTTCATTCTTGCTTCCCAGGCCGATCAGGTAATTAAATGTTAATTATTCAGAATGATTCATCATCATGTGTATTAATTTATAATTTTTCTAAATGTTACAGGTTTGTTATATCAAGTACCCCCGGGTAAGGAACAGAGATGATCCATGGGTTACTGTTACAAGACTCAACCCGAGAGGCCGAGTTCAGGGAAGTTCTGAGCTGGAAGACCCACTACAACCAAGCACATCCGGCAACTGTAGTGCAGCAGAAGATTTAGCTGGAGTTGGCCTTGTAGTCGATTTAACCGACTTTGGAGAGGAAGCCGTCGTTCACGTAGAGGATGAACCAGTAATTGGAGAGTTTCACCAAGATCCAGATTCAGATTCATCTGGTGATGATGACTCGGAAACAGACTACCATTGAACTTATTTTTTTTTTTTTTAAGAAATACCGAGGAAATTCCGAGGAACACTTGATATAACCTCTTTCCTCGGATAATAGTTATTTGGTTTATCTAGCAAGGCAAAGCTGAATACGAATTAAAAGCTACACAAAACACAACCAAATAAAACAAAGAAACCATGTAAAAGAAATACGAACTCATAATTAAGAAACCTAAAAAAAAACTCAGTTCAAAATTAACAGAAAATAAGACCATAAAACGTTAGAATAGAAAAGAAAATAAAATAGCCGGTGATAGCTCCTACTCCTCGTCTCCTGCTCCAGATGTTCCTGCATCGTTGGGTCTCTTGGACCTCTTTCTTACCATGTGTGTACCACTCGAACCCGAACCAGAGCTGGATGGAGAGTTGTCCCGATGAACTACATCATCCTTTTGGCAACGACACGGCCTGATACGTGAAATGGCAGCCCAGATCTTGTGTAGCATGTCGTTGTTTGTCTTTATGCTCTGATCTCTCCAATGTTGTTGCTGGCGCGAAGTGGCGTTCGGTGGAAGCTCTTGCAGCTTGTACTGGCTGGAGTCTGATGGGAGTAGCTGATGGGGTTGTGAATCATCTGGAATGGCTTGTGCAGCCTCATCTTGTCCTTCTTCATCAACCACGCCCTTGCCTTTGGTCTGATATTTTGGCGTGAAGAAGGATGGCTTGTCTACTAGTGCGGTAGCAGGGGGTAGAAACTCAACTGCAGCCTCTGAAAGTAGAGCAGTCAGGCCGATCTGAGGCAGGTGGCAGTAGAGTGTTTTCTTCGCTCGGTCCTGGAATACGTAGACGTAAGGACCATCCCGATCGATCCTCGAGTGGGGACCAGCTATGAACTCCTTACTTACTAGAGAAATGACATCCAGGTAGTTCCAAGCAATGTTGTTCGATCTGTCCAGTGCTACCTGGTGGTTCTCACAGTCTACACCCACATGTCTAAGGATCCGAGTAATCACTGCACCAAATCCACATGCATTGCTCTTGGATTTGGTTACTTTCCCCTTGTATCCTGCTAAGTTTGCGGCCAGCACCGCTCCCATGTTGAAGGCAGTAGCAGGTGGGAATGTAGAGTTTCCAAATGCCGGTAGCAAATGCCTCACACCTTGGTACAGGAGGCACAACTCCCATTGCGTGACTGATGCGGCTGTGGTTGTCCCGTATAGCAATGAGCCAATGAGGCGTGTCGCATATCTCAGTACTGGGCTCCGGATAAGTGACTCCTTTGCCTGAGAAGATCTATAAACCCCTGTGCCAATCGTTTCCCAGAAGTTCAACAGCTCTGAAGTCCAATAAAGACCATATGTCCTCTCCCCCGCACTCAATCCAAATAGTCCGCAGAGGTCTGTGAAAGATACCTCATAGTATACTTTCTGCACTACGAATGCCAGAAAACCTTCCTGATGGCTATCATCGGGACGGGTGACGTATGCGGATGCTATGAACTGGCGTACCAACTCCGGATAAGTGGGTTCCTTGAGGTTGCATAGTTGGCCTAGACCCATGTTCTGGAACAGTCCTTCAATGTCTGCTTTGATTCCCAATATTGTCATCGTCTCAGGACATGCTAGTTGTGTAGCCGGAACGGCTACCTTCTTCATGTTGTTGTAGTGGGTGGTATCAGACTTATCCCACTTCTTTGGCCTTTGCTTCTCTCGCTGAGACGAACCCTCTTCTTGTGTGTTTTTCTTTGCTGATGTTTTCGTGCGCTTCATTCTCTACAAAATAGAATCATTGCTCTCAACATGGTTATAATCAATTAAGAACTCAAAGCAACATGAAAATGAAAAGCGAAATCGAGTTGTGATAAAAAAAACGAAATTGAAAAAAATTCTCAATCCCTAAATCATCTCAAATCATGTTCCAAACTCGTTGATCACAGACAATTGTGTTCTATTCCATGTTTAAACATCTGTTTCATGCATATTTGATCAAGGAATCAACACGGAAATAAGAAATTCACAAAACCCAAAAATTGCTCAAGAACACGATTTCAGAATGTGGAGATTCGCGGAGTATACCTGTCTTAGGGTGAAGACGAGTGTAGGAATCAGGTAGAGCTCGAAAAATCAAGTGGAATAGAGCCCAAAATTGTTCAAATCGGATGATTATAGAGAGAGAAAGGGGGGGGCGAATTATAGGGGAAATCGGAGGGGATGAGAGTTCTAAGGTTTAGATCCAAAAAAGGTCGGGTTTTGCCTTATAATTCTGTTTTCCGAACACGCATCGATCGATGCGTTTTGTTTCTATAACGCATCGATCGATCACATTCTTACGGCCCGGGCCATCTTGGTAATCGATCGATGCGTTTTTGTTCTATAACGCATCGATCGATGCGTTTTTAAAAAAACATACAAGATTTTCCGAGGAAATTCCGAGGAACAATTCAGATTGTCGATCGATCGATGGGATACTCTCATCGATCGATCACAATCTTACGGCCCGGTCCATCCTAGTAATCGATCGATGCGTTTGTGTTCTATAACGCATCGATCGATGCATTTTTAAAAAAACATACAAGATTTTCCGACGAAATTCCGAGGAACAATTCAGATTGTCGATAGATCGATGGGTTACTCTCATCGATCGATCACAATCTTACGGCCCCGTAAATCCTAGTAATCGATCGATGCGTTTTTGTTCTATAACGCATCGATCGATGTTTTTAAAAAAACATACAAGATTTTCCGAGGAAATTCCGAGGAACAATTCAGATTGTCGATAGATCGATGGGATACTCTCATCGATCGATCACAATCTTACGGCCCGGTCCATCCTAGTAATCGATCGATGCGTTTTTGTTCTATAACGCATCGATCGATGCATTTTAAAAAAACATACAAGATTTTCCGAGGAAATTCCGAGGAACAATTCAGATTGTCGATAGATCGATGGGATACTCTCATCGATCGATCACAATCTTACGGCCCGGGCCATCTTAGTAATCGATCGATTTGTTTTTGTTCAAAAACGCATCGATCGATGCGTTTTTTTAAAAAAATTACGTTTTGAAACCCCAAACACTAGTTCGTCGGAATTTCCTCGGAATATTCCGAGGAAATTTCGAGGAAGAAGAGGGTTTCCTCGGAGTTCCCTCGGAATAATCCGAGGAAATTCCGAGGAAATAGGGTTTTTAAACCGAAAACAACGTTTTGCCGTTTGAATAACACCTATATAACCCTTATTAAGTGTCTTACGTTCATTATGAAGTCAAAAATTTGTTCCTTACCGTATAATTAACACTTTTCCGATTGTATGAACGAAATCTCGCAACATAAGAGAAACACTTATACCTTTTAACGAACGGTAAAGGGAATACTTTCAATTAGTTTTGAAATTTGTTATTTCATGGTTTATGCTCATGTATACAAAGAATCCTCAATGGTATGCATTACAATTGTATAAGAAATGAAATACGGCAAAAAAAATTGATGTTTTGAAACCCCAAACACTAGTTCCTCGGTATTTCCTCGGAATATTCCGAGGAAATTCCGACGGATATTTTACTATCTGTCGGAATTTCCTCGGAATATTTTCATTTTACCGGGCAAATATTTCGCGAAAATTGAAATTAGAATTCCGACGGAATTCCGACGGATAATGTCCGTCGGACCCTAGGTTTTATAACCACGAGCCCCTTCTTCTTCCCCATTTCTCTCTTCTTCCTCTGCGCCTCCTCTCCTTCTCTCCGGCGATTTCCCCCTGAAATCCGACGATATCTCCGGCGATCTCCCTCTTCTCTTACACAAATCATGTAAGGACCCTATCCCACTCTCTTAGGTTCTATTTGTTAGGTTTTTGTGTAGTTTTGATAGATTTTTGTTAGGGTGATTGGTTAGGATTGTGATTTGGTTGTATAATAGGTTTAGAATTGTGATTTGGTTGAATAATTTGTTTTGTTGAATTGATTTAGAATTTTTTTATAATTTTTTATTTTTTGTATTTATAAAATCGATTTTTGTATATAAAATCGATTTTTGTATTTTACAAAACAATTTTTCTATATAAATTCGATTTTTTGGATTTTACAAAAAAAAAATTCTATATAAATTCGATTTTTTGGATTTTACAAAACATTTTAAATATCTATAAAACTTTTTTGTGATTAAATACTATTATTTGGGATTTAAAAATATTTTCATATATATATATATATTATTAAAACTATTTTTGTGTAATTATTAAACAATTTTTATTTATTAAAACTATTTTTGTTTATTAGAACTATTTTTATATATTTATTAAAAAATTTAATATATATAAATCTTTTTCTGTGATTAAATTATTTGGGATTTTTTTTTAATAAAAAAATTAATTTATATATTTCTGTATTTATTAAATATATTTTTTTAATTTACAGGTCTCATGATGATCAGACCCGGCCTCGACAGCGTCGTGGTCGTGGTGGTACGGGGAGCCAGTCTCGGGATTCCAGCCATTTTCAGGATTCCCCTTCGCCCCACAGCTCCAACCATACATCTCCCTCTGCTGCACCCGCTCATGCTCCTCTCGCTCCCGCTGCTGCATCCGCTCCTGTTCCTCCGGGTCCTCCGGGAGTGATGAGGGTTGCGGAGTTGGTTCAACAGCCCGGTCGTGACCATCTTCCGTATCTCACTCCGTATCCACATGGACGGGGTCAAACATGGTAATTAAACATTTTTTTTCTTTAAATTTGGATTCATTATTAACCGTTTGTTCTTTTAATAAGGTTCAACCGATCCGGGAACGGGATCAGCGCATGGATCAACCGTATGATGTACTCGGCCCTCGACAGTGGACATCCGACTTTCACTCACTTCCCAACCGACAAGCAGGTTCTGTGGTTTCGTCAGTTTGCGGTAAGTATTCTAATTTTTTACTTATATTTTTAATCTTTAATATAAATTTTCTACTAATTGTGTTTTTTTTCAGCAAGAGTTCAACTGGAATTCCGATGAGACGCTCTTTATCTATCACCACTTCGTCCATAAAGTAATGGACAACTATGGGAAGCAGATCCACGAGTGGAAGAAGAAGTGGGAAATCAATAAGGTTCGATTTAATTTATTAAACAATTTTTTAATTTATTAAACTATTTTTTAATTTATTAAACTTTTTCTTTTTTTTTTAATTAAAAGGTCCCAAAGTCGATGAACGATACGGTCTGGAAGGAGTTGTGTGCGCATTGGGATAAGGAGGAGACGAAAGAAACTTCTTCCACCAACTCCACCAACCGCAGGAGCGACCGTAAAGGGAAGGGCATCTACAAGCATAACTTGGGTGCTCAATCTATTGCCACTCTCGGAGATCGCATGGTAAGTTCAACCGCTTTTTCTTCAATTATTTGAGTTTCAGAATTTAAATTTATTGTGCATTTCTTCTAATTTCTAATGTTTCTTTAATTTTATGTTTTTTTTCAAGGCGGAAGAAAATGATGGCGAGCCGGTCGATGATCTCGCCCTAATGAGGAGGGCGTATACCAACAAGAAGACCGGCCAGATTGATGACGGTCTTGTGAGGGACGTGGTCGACCTGGTCCAAACTCAGGTGGTAGACGAAGTGTCTCAGCTTCAAACCGAGGATGACGCTTCGACGGCTTCGACCAACTTGTCCCGGTTTCGAATCAACGAAATCGTTGAATCCGTAAGTTCTTTTTTTTTTAAGTTCAATTCATTTATTTCTTGGTTTAAATTTCTAAATTTGGCTTTTTTCTATTCAGTCGGTTCCAAAGAAGAAGGGACGTTTGTTCGGTTTGGGTCGTCGCACCCGGTCGGTTCCTCCTTCTTCTGCACCACCGCCCTTTGTTGATCCAGAAGTACTTACGGCTCAGTTGAAGGACAAAGATGATCGAATATCTTTGTTGGAGACCCAGATGGCGGCTCAACAGGCGGGCTATGAGGCACAGAGGAGGCTGAACCAGCAAATGATGGAGATGATGCAGAGGATGTACCCGAACGAGGTGTTCCCGGACGTGCCAGACCCGTAGTTTTTTTTTCCCAATCTCGGAATGTTTTATTTTTATTTGTGAAACTTTGAATATTAATTAGTATGATTTCAATTTTACTTTTAATTTCATATTTTCGAATTTAAATTTCAGAAATTTTATTTTTTCAAAAAAATTAATATTTTTTACATTTCGAGGAAATTAATTATATTTTTCACTACATCGATCGATGCGTTTTTGAACAAAAACGCATCGATCGATCCGTTTTTTTTTTAAAATATAGCGAGGGACATTTCCCTCGGAATTTTCCGAGGGACAACTCCCTCGGAAAATTCCGAGGAACGGATCCCTCGGAATATACCGAGGGAACAGTTCCTCGGAATAAACCGAGGAAAAAGTCCGTCGGTATACTCCTATCGATCGATGTATATATGTCCAAACACGCATCGATCGATGAACTTCCGAGGAATTATCCCGACGAAGTTCTACCTCGGTATATTCCGAGGACTTTTCCGACAAACAAGGGATCCTCGGAATTTCCTCGGAATTTTATTTCCTCGGAATTCCGTCGGAAAATTCCGAGGGATTTCAGAGGAAAAAAGAAATTCCGAGGAATTATTTCCGACGACGTATTTCGTCGGAATTGCGTCGGAATAACGATATTCCGACGAAATTCCGACGATTTTTTCCCTCAGAATCCTTGATGTTTTCTTGTAGTGGTATATCAATTGATATACGCCGATAATATGCTATTAGTGTCGAATAATTTAATGGGGGATCAAGAAGCTAAAGCAAGGCTTCCTGCTGAATTTGAAATGAAGGATCTAGGAGCTGCAACTAAGATCCTTAGAATTGATATTATTAGGGACATGGAAAAATGAGTTCTAAAATATCACAAAAAGTACATTGATTTCATCAAAAAAAAAAAAGTACATTGAGAAAGTATTTATGACGTTCCACATGAGCAAAGCAAACGCGATAAGTACGTTTTTGGTTCTCAGTTTCGACTTTGTGGCTTAAGTGAGGAAGGACAGAGGACATATATAAGTTTGATGAGTGAATTTTCTTATATGCAAATGCAGTAGGTTCACTCAAGTATGTCATGGTAGGTTAGAGGACTTATTTAGCACACATGATGGGTGTGATTAGTAGATTTATGAATTGTTTAGGAAGGCTGCACTGGGAAGTGGTAAAGTATAAGATAACTAAAAATAACTTTCTGGCATTCACTAGAAACTCAAAGTTTATGGAAGAAGGATTTCCAGATGCATACTAGCTACTGATCTCAAAAGAAGATGATCGGTAACATGATACATTACAAACTTTATAAATTAATATTTGATAAATTAATAAAAAAATTTATTCTAGGTTGGGCATGTAAAATATAACACAATTCAGATAAGATAATAAGATAATAATCTTTTGAAAATCTTGTGCAAATATATGGACCACGTAACATAAATTAATAACTAATGCATATAAAATTTATATAAATGTAAACAAAATATCATATTATTTGTATTTTGATCCATAATAAAGTCCATCTTTAATTTTTTCTAAGCACTTTAACATTTGATATTAATTTTTTTATTTGACACCTAAAGATGCATGATGCATCTACATTTAAAGTACATATATACACTAAATAATCGAATAAAAACAAAATGCAATCAATATATACCTTCAAATTTTAAATTTACTTTTATATAAAAATGCAATTCAAAATATATAAATCTAAAAAATAATTATTTAAATTAATAAATTAATAAAATATTGTAATACTAATATTAATAATTTTTTGAGTTTTTGTTGTACGTATTTCAGATTTGAGGAAACACTGTCAGTTGAAGACCGAGACTTCAACACATAGTAGTTCTATCTACTACTGAATCAGAATGCATGGTTCTCATAGAAGCTTACAAGGAGGCTTTGTGGTTAAAAGGTAGATTAGTGATTTGGGAATAACACAAGTGTAAGTGTGTTCTCAAACTCGTCGAGTGATATACACTTAACAAAAAATGAGAATTTTTTTTAGAGAACTAAGCACATCAATACAAGGTTGTACTTCATCAGAGATGTTATTGAAGATGAAGATGTTTTTCTATAAAAGATACATACTACAGTAAATCTGAAGGACTAACTAACAAAGGGAATACATAAAGAAGTTTGAGCAGGGGCGAGTGAGCCTCAAAGTTCTTGCCTAAAAATTCATAGGATAGCGAGAAAGTTTTATGTTGACTGGATCATGGCGCATGAAAAGAAGAAAACAAGGGATAAAATATCAGGTAAAGAAAATCGACATGACATATTTAGTTAAGGTATTTCTCTTGTGTCTGTGCAGGAGAAGTAGTTGAGGAATCTGCAACTATAGTTGAGCAGAAGTAGCACATCGAAAAGACACTCACTTGAGTAGTCATTAGAGTAGGTGTAAAAAGGGATGTGTGAATCTTCAAAGGTCCATAAATGAGGAGTGGCGAACTTCAGGTTATTAACAATGAAAGTTGGGAATTACAAAGAATAAGATGCAAAGGAGTCGTATACACATGAGCTGAGCCTGAGCTTCTTACCAGAGTATTTTGGTGGAATTGGTGAAAAGACTAACACGATCAATAACTATCATTGAAGGAAGATGTGATATTCAAATTCAAGAAGAAAAGGAGGCTAGACTGATAACAAAGATATTCACATCAAAGAAAGAAAAAAAGGATATTCACATCTCGGTCTGTATTTGTCAAAACTCTGGACAGTTATGCGAACGATCCTGGCGCGCGGCGGAGACTCCTAACTCAGTTCTGACCGCGGGGGAGCACGACTAGGCAGATGGAAGACGTCTCTCTGGTACGGAAGCGAGTCGGGTGATGAGGAGGTTGCGGGATGGGTCGGTGTTTTTAGGGTTTGGTTGGAACTTGCCGATGGTTTTCCCTTTCAAATCGGCGGTTCTTCCCTGGAGATGGAGGCGCGTGGCTTCGTGTCTCGTCATCCCACCGGCAGATCTGGAGGCTGGTCCTGTTGAGGCGGCTTGTAGGTCAGATCCAAAAGGTGTGAGGGGCGGTGGTGCAAGCTCGGTGTTTGCGTCATCGTTGTCTATATCCCCGCCAAGTGAACGTAGAGGGATTCTTCTCTCGACGGCGTGAACAGAGTGCATACGGTTGACTGAACTGGCTCTGATTTTCACGTGCTGCTCAGGATCCGATAACTGTGGAAGGTCGTCTATGGCCTAACCGGCGGTTGGAGAATAAAAGCTTCAGTTGGACGAGCAGTGTCATGTCACCGGCGTGAAGGCACTCCCGCGAAAGGCTGTCCTCCGGTTCTCGGAGGCAGGACGTGTTAGGGCCTTGGTGGCGTACATGTTTCGAAGCAAATTATTCGCACACTACAAGAAAACAGCAAGGATACTGAGGGAAAAAATCGTCGGAATTTCGTCGGAATAACGTTATTCCGACGACATACCGACGAAACAAGTCCTCGGAAATAATTCTTCGGAATTTCTTCTTTCCTCGGAAATCCCTCGGAATTTTCCGACGGAATTCCGAGGAAACAAATTTCCGAGGAAATTCTGAGGATCACTAGTTTGTCGGAAATCTCCTCGGAATATACCGAGGGAGAACTTCGTCGGGATATTTCCTCGGAAGCTCATCGATCGATGCTTTTTTGAACACATATCCACCGATCGATCGGAATATACCGAGGGAAATCTTCCTCGGAATATTCCGAGGAACATGTCCCTCGGTATATTTCGAGGAAGATGTCCCTAGGTATATTCCAAACGTTTTTTTATAAACAGATCGATCGATGGATTTATGTCCAATAACGCATCGATCGATCGAGTAAAAAATATAATTAATTTCCTCGGAATGTAAAAAATATTAATTTTTAAAAAAAAAAAAAATTTGAAATTTAAATTCGAAAATATAAAATGAAAATTTAAATTGAAATCATATTAATTAATATTCAAAGTTTCACAAATAAAAATAAAACATTCCGAGTTTTTGGAAAGAAAAAAAAAACTACGGGTCTGGCACGTCCGGGAACACCTCGTTCGGGTACATTCTCTGCATCATCTCCACCATTTGCTGGTTCAGCCTCCTCTGTGCCTCATAGCCCGCCTGTTGAGCCGCCATCTGGGTCTCCAACAAAGATATGCGATCATCCTTGTCCTTCAACTGAGCCGTAAGTACTTCTGGATCAACAAAGGGCGGTGGTGCAGAAGAAGGAGGAACCGACCGGGTGCGACGACCCAAACCGACCAAACGTCCCTTCTTCTTTGGAACCGACTGAATAGAAAATAACCAAATTTACAAATTTAAACCAAGAAATAAATGAATTGAACTTTAAAAAAAAAAGAACTTACGGATTCAACGATTTCGTTGATTCGAAGCCGTCGAAGCGTCATCCTCGGTTTGAAGCTGAGACACTTCGTCTACCACCTGAGTTTGGACCAGGTCGACCACGTCCCTCACAAGACCGTCATCAATCTGGCCGGTCTTCTTGTTGGTATACGCCATCCTCATTAGGGCGAGATCATCAACCGGCTCGCCATCATTTTCTTCCGCCTTGAAAAAAAAACATAAATTAAAAAAAACATTAGAAATTAGAAGAAATGCACAATAAATTAAAATTCCGAAACTCAAATAATTGAAGAAAAAGCGGTTGAACTTACCATGCGATCTCTCAGAGTGGCAATAGATTGAGCACCCAAGTTATGCTTGTAGATGCCCTTCCCTATACGGTCGCTCCTACGGTTGGTGGAGTTGGTGGAAGAAGTTTCTTTCGTCTCTTCCTTATCTCAATGCGCACACAACTCCTTTCAGACCGTGTCGTTCATCGACTTTGGGACCTTTTAATTAAAAAAAAAATAGTTTAATAAATTAAAAAATTGTTTAATAAATTAAAAAAATTGTTTAATAAATTAAATCGAACCTTATTGATTTCCCACTTCTTCTTCCACTCGTGGATCTGCTTCCCATAGTTGTCCATAACTTTATGGACGAAGTGGTGATAGATAAAGAGCGTCTCATCGGAATTCCAGTTGAACTCTTGCTGAAAAAAAAACACAATTAGTAGAAAATTTATATTAAAGATTTAAAATATAAGTAAAAAATTAGAATACTTACTGCAAACTGACGAAACCACAGAACCTGCTTGTCGGTAGGGAAGTGAGTGAAAGTCGGATGTCCCCTGTCGAGGGCCGAGTACATCATACGGTTGATCCATGCGCTGATCCCGTTCTCGGATCGGTTGAACCTAATAAAAAGAACAAACGGTTAATAATGAATCCAAATTTAAAGAAAAAAAAGGTTTAATTACCATGTTTGACCCCGTCCATGTGGATACGGAGTGAGATACGGAAGATGGTCACGACCGGGCTGTTGAACCAACTCCGCAACACTCATCATTCCCGGAGGACTCAGAGGAGCAGGAGCGGATGCAGCAGCGGGAGCGACAGGAGCAGGAGCGGGTGCAGCAGAGGGAGATGTATGGTTGGAGCTGTGGGGCGAAGGGGAATCCTGAAAATGGGTGGAATCCCGAGACTGGCTCCCCGTACCACCACGACCACGACGCTGTCGAGGCCGGGTCTGATCATCATGAGACCTGTAAATTAAAAAAATATAAAAAATATATTTAATAAATACAGAAATATATAAATTAATTTTTTTTAAAAAAAATCCCAAATAATTTAATCACAAAAAAAGATTTATAGATATTAAAAATATTTAATAAATATATAAAAATAGTTCTAATAAACAAAAAATAGTTTTAATAAATAAAAAATGGTTTAATAATTACAAAAATAGTTTTAATAATATATATTAAAAATATTTTTAAATCCCAAATAATAGTTTTTAATCACAAAAAAAGTTTTATAGATATTAAAAATGTTTTGTAAAGTCCAAAAAATCGAATTTATATACAAAAAAGATTTTGTAAAATCCAAAAAATCGAATTTATATAGAAAAATCGTTTTGTAAAATACAAAAATCGATTTTATATACAAAAATCGATTTTATAAATACAAAAAAAAATAAAAAATTCTAAAAAAATTCTAAATCAATTCAACAAAACAAATTATTCAACCAAATCACAATTCTAAACCTATTATACAACCAAATCACAATCCTAACCAAATCACCCTAACAAAAATCTATCAAAACTACACAAAAACCTAACAAATAGAACCTAAGAGAGTGGGATAGGGTCCTTACATGATTTGTGTAAGAGAAGGGGGAGATCGCCGGAGATATCGTCGGATTTCAGGGGGAAATCGCCGGAGAGAAGAGAGGAGTCGCGCAGAGGAAGAAGAGAGAAATGGGAAAGAAGAAGGGGCTCGTGGTTATAAAACCTAGGGTCCGACGGACATTATCCGTCGGAATTCCGTCGGAATTCTAATTTCAATTTTCGCGAAATATTTGCCCGGTAAAATGAAAATATTCCGAGGAAATTCCGACGGATAGTAAAATATCCGTCGGACTTTCCTCGGAATATTCCGAGGAAATACCGAGGAACTAGTGTTTGGGGTTTCAAAACATCAATTTTTTTTGCCGTATTTCATTTCTTATACAATTGTAATGCATACCATTGAGGATTCTTTGTATAGATGAGCATAAACCATGAAATAACAAATTTCAAAACTAATTGAAAGTATTTCCTTTACCGTTCATTAAAAGGTATAAGTGTTTCTCTTATGTTGTGGGATTTCGTTCATACAATCGGAAAAGTGTTAATTATACGGTAAGGAACAAATTTTTGACTTCATAATGAACGTAAGACACTTAATAAGGGTTATATAGGTGTTATTCAAACCGCAAAACGTTGTTTTCGGTTTAAAAACCCTATTTTCTCGGAATTTCCTCGGATTATTCCGAGGGAATTCCGAGGAAACCCTCTTCTTCCTCGGAATTCCGTCGGAATATTCCGAAGAAATTCCGAGGAACTAGTGTTTGGGGTTTCAATACGTCAATTTTTTTTTATAAACGGATCGATCGATGTATATATATCCAAAAACACATCGATCGATCACTAAGATGGACCAAAGCGTAACAATGTGATCGATCGATTAGATTATCCCATCGATCGATCAAGAATCTCAAGCGTTCCTCGGAATGTCCTCGGAAAATCTCGTACGTTTTTTTATAAACGAATCGATCGATGTATATATATCCAAAAACGCATCAATCGATCACTAAGATGGACCAAAGCGTAACAATGTGATCGATCGATTTGACTATCCCATCGATCGATCGAGAATCTCAAACTTTCCTCGGAATGTCCTCGGAAAATCTCGTACGTTTTTTTATAAATGGATCGATCGATGTATATATATCCAAAAACGCATCGATCGATCACTAAGATGGACCAAAGCGTAACAATGTGATCGATCGATTTGACTATCCCATCGATCGATCGAGAATTTCAAACTTTCCTTGGAATGTCCTCGGAAAATCTCGTACGTTTTTTTATAAACGGATCGATCGATGTATATATATCCAAAAACGCATCGATCGATCACTAAGATGGACCAAAGCGTAACAATGTGATCGATCGATCCGTGTTTGTACAAAAACACATCGATCGATGCGTGTGCGGGAAACAGAATTATAAGGCAAAACCCGAACTTTTTGGATCAAAACCTCAGAACTCTTATCCCCTCCGATTTCCCTATAATTCGACCCCCCCCCCCTTTTCTCTCTCTATAATCATCCGATTTGAACAATTTTGGGCTCTATTCCCCTTGATTTTTCGAGCTCTACCTGATTCCTACACTCGTTTTCACCCTAAGACAGGTATACTCCGCGAATCTCCACATTCTGAAATCGTGTTCTCGAGCAATTTTTTGGGTTTTGTGAATTTCTTATTTCCGTGTTGATTCCTTGATCAAATATGCATAAAACAGATGTTTAAACATGGAATAGAACACAATTGTCTGTGATCAACGAGTTTGGAACAGGATTTGAGATGATTTAGGGATTGGGAATTTTTTTCAATTTGGTTTTTTTTATCACAACTCGATTCCGCCTTTCATTTTCATGTTGATTTGAGTTCTTAATTGATTATAACCATGTTGAGAGCAATGATTCTATTTTGTAGAGAATGAAGCGCACGAAAACATCAGCAAAGAAGAACACACAAGAAGAGGGTTCGTCTCAGCGAGAGAAGCAAAGGCCAAAGAAGTGGGATAAGTCTGATACCACCCACTACAACAACATGAAGAAGGTAGCCGTTCCGGCTACACAACTAGCATGTCCTGAGACGATGACAATATTGAGAATCAAATCAGACATTGAAGGGCTGTTCCAGAACATGGGTCTAGGCCAACTATGCAACCTCAACGAACCCACTTATCCGGAGTTGGTACGCCAGTTCATAGCATCCGCATACGTCAGCCATCCCGATGATAGCCATCAGGAAGGTTTTCTGGCATTCGTAGTGCAGAAAGTATACTTTGAGGTATCTTTCACAGACCTCTGCGGACTATTTGGATTGAGTGCAGGGGAGAGGACATCTGGTCTTTATTGGACTTCAGAGCTGTTGAACTTCTGGGAAACGATTGGCACAGGGGTTTATAGATCTTCTCAGGCAAAGGAGTCACTTATCCGGAGCCCAGTACTGAGATATGCCACACGCCTCATTGGCTCATTGCTATACGGGACAACCACAGCCGCATCAGTCACGCAATGGGAGTTGTGCCTCCTGTACCAAGGTGTGAGGCATTTGCTACCGGCATTTGGAAACTCTACATTCCCACCTGCTACTGCCTTCAACATGGGAGCGGTGCTGGCCGCAAACTTAGCAGGATACAAGGGGAAAGTAACCAAATCCAAGAGCAGTGCATGTGGATTTGGTGCAGTGATTACTCGGATCCTTACACATGTGGGTGTAGACTGCGAGAACCATCAGGTAGCACTGGACAGATCGAACAACATTGCTTGGAACTACCTGGATGTCATTTCTCTAGTAAGTAAGGAGTTCATAGCTGGTCCCCACTCGAGGATCGATCGGGATGGTCCTTACGTCTACGTATTCCAGGACCGAGCGAAGAAAACACTCTACTGCCACCTACCTCAGATCGGCCTGACTGCTCTACTTTCAGAGGCTGCAGTTGAGTTCCTACCCCCTGCTACCGCACTAGTAGACAAGCCATCCTTCTTCACGCCAAAATATCAGACCAAAGGCAAGGCCGTGGTTGATGAAGAAGGAGAAGATGAGGCTGCACAAGCCATTCCAGATGATTCACAACCCCATCAGCTACTCCCATCAGACTCCAGCCAGTACAAGCTGCAAGAGCTTCCACCGAACGCCACTTCGCGCCAGCAACAACATTGGAGAGATCAGAGCATAAAGACAAACAACGACATGCTACACAAGATCTGGGCTACCATTTCACGTATCAGGCCGTGTCGTTGCCAAAAGGATGATGTAGTTCATCGGGACAACTCTCCATCCAGCTCTGGTTCGGGTTCGAGTGGTACACACAGGGTAAGAAAGAGGTCCAAGAGACCTAAAGATGGAGGAACATCTGGAGCAGGAGACGAGGAGTATGAGCTATCACCGGCCAGTATTGCCATTTGATTTCCGACCGCGCTATTTTATTTTCTTTTCTATTTTCCGACCGCGCTATTTTATTTTCTTTTCTATTCTAACGTTTTATGGTCTTATTTTCTGTTAATTTTGAACTTAGTTTTTTTTTTATTTTTTTATTTTTTTTCTTAATTATGAGTTCGTATTTCTTTTACATGGTTTCTTCGTTTTATTTGGTTGTGTTTTGAGTAGTTTTTAATTCGTATTCAGCTTTGCCTTGCTAGATAAACCAAATAACTAATATCCGAGGAAAGAGGTTATATCAAGTGTTCCTCGGAATTTCCTCGGTATTTCTTAAAAAAAAAAAAAAAAAAATCAATGGTAGTCTGTTTCCGAGTCATCATCACCAGATGAATCTGAATCTGGATCTTGGTGAAACTCTCCAATCACTGGTTCATCCTCTACGTGAACGACGGCTTCCTCTCCGAAGTCGGTTAAATCGACTACAAGGCCAACTCCAGCTAAATCTTCTGCTGCACTTAAGTTGCCGGATGTGCTTGGTTGTAGTGGGTCTTCCAGCTCAGAACTTCCCTGAACTCGGCCTCTCGGGTTGAGTCTTGTAACAGTAACCCATGGATCATCTCTGTTCCTTACCCGGGGGTACTTGATATAACAAACCTGTAACATTTAGAAAAATTATAAATTAATACACATGATGATGAATCATTCTGAATAATTAACATTTAATTACCTGATCGGCCTGAGAAGCAAGAATGAAAGGATCATAATATTGCAGCTTTCGCCTCGAATTTACTGATGTAACACCAAATGCATCTGTTCTCACACCTCGATCTGGAGTGTTGTCGTGCCAATCACAATAGAAAACAGTACAGCGCAATCCAACCATGCCCAAATACTTGATTTCCAAAATCTCATGTATGTGTCCGTAGTATACATCATCTCCTGATGCAGAACAAACGCCAGCATCATAAGTCGTACTCGAACGTCTCCTCTTCTGAGTTGTGAATGCATATCCTCGAGTACAAAATCTCGGATATGACTTCACAACAAAGTTTGGTCCAACGACCATCTCACGTATCCAATCGTCAAATGTTTCACCTCTGGCCAAACCAGCAGACACCTATTAATAGCACATATATATATATGTTATATCAATAAATGTGAATTAGTATAAATATGTGATAAAATATATTTTAATTTGTTTAAAGCACTCACATAAGTAAACATCCATCCAGTAAATTCTCTCTGCTTCATTTCTTCTAGTTCGTCCTCTGTGGCGTATCTATACTCGAACCGCTTTTCTGCCATGAAAATCCTGTATATGATGACAATAATGTAATTAATTAAGATTTAAATTTCAACTTGTTAAAATAAAAATTTGTAAGCTCATTTATTTACCTCTCATATTGAAGAACGTCTTCGCAGTTGGTGAGCAAATATGTTTGCAAATGACTGCGCTCCTGCTCAGTAAGTCGACGGTCCTTTGGTTTTCCGCTAAGTCGTCCAACGTCTGTGAAAATGTCTGGAACCGTAACATGATATGTTGCCCGTTCGCCTCTATCATCATGCCGAGCAGGTCTTCTGTTTTTGGTCTGAACTTCTGCTGGAAAGTAGTACTCGGCAAAGTTTGAAGTTTCTTCATTGATCATCTGTGCGACTATAGAACCTTCCACCCTACTTAAATTTTTCACCATCTTCTTCAAATGGAACATATACCGCTCATACAGATACATCCATCTATACTGCACAGGACCACCAAGTTCCAATTCTCTTGCCAGGTGAATAACAAGATGCTCCATAACATCAAAAAATGAGGGAGGAAATATCTTCTCAAGGTTGCACTGAATCACGGCTATGTTAGTCTTCAAATTTTCAATACCTTCAAGAGTCACTGATCTCGTGCATAAATCGCGGAAGAAACCACTTATCCCTGCAATTGCTTCATGAACATTTCGTGGTAATAGTTCCTTGAAGGCGAACGGAAGGAGGCGCTGCATCATTACATGGCAATCGTGGCTTTTCAAGCCAGTAAACTTTCCTTCCTTTCTGTCGATACAGTTACGCAAATTTGATGCGTAACCGTCTGGAAATTCCACATCGTTTGAAATCCAATCAAAGAACGCATCTTTTCCCTCTGCATCAAGTCGGTATATGGGAAAAGGAGCCCTACCATTCTCATCAACATGAAGTTCTGAACGAGCACATATATCGACTAAATCCAGTCTTGACTTCAAATTATCCTTTGTTTTACCTTGAACATTAAGGATCGTGTTCATGAGATTGTCAAAAAAGTTCTTCTCAATATGCATGACATCTAAATTATGCCTTAGCAGATGATCCTCCCAGTATGGCAGATCCCAGAAAATACTTTTTTGTGCCAGTTATGTAGTTCTCCAACAGCATCTACCGGAAAACGCTCATGTCCACCGACGTCTGGCGTCCTTTCTGCACCAAAATCTCTTAGTTGTGTCTTCAAATCTTTCCCACAAATTTCCGGAGGTGGACTGTCAAACACCCTCTTGTTCTTCGTAAACAAATTCCTACTCCTACGATATGGATGATCAGGTGGTAGGAATCTCCTGTGACAGTCAAACCAACACGTTTTCCTTCCGTGTTTTAGTTGGAAAGCATCAGTGTTATCTTGACAATATGGACATGATAGCCTTCCATGCGTTGTCCATCCAGACAACATACCATATGCTGGAAAATCACTTATTGTCCACATTAGTACTGCCCGCATTTGAAAGTTTTCTTTACACGAAACATCGTATGTTTCAGCACCTTGAGCCCATAGTTGTTGCAACTCATATATTAGTGGCTGAAGAAACACATCAAGTGATCTCTTAGGATGCTCTGGTCCGGGAACGAGAATCGAGAGAAACAAAAACTCTCGTCGCAAGCACAAGTTTGGGGGTAGGTTGTATGGTGTAAGAATGACGGGCCATAGAGAATACTGTCTTCCACTCTTGCCAAACGGACTGAAACCATCAGTACATAATCCAAGGTAGACATTTCTTCTCTCATACGCAAAGTCGGGATACTTTGATTGGAAATGCTTCCACGCTTTTGCATCTGAAGGATGTCTGATCTCACCATCTGTTGAGTGCTCCGCATGCCATCTCATTGGTTGCGCTGTGCGTTCAGACAGATACAACCTCTGCAACCTTTCCGTCAAAGGTAAATACCACATCCTTTTATATGGCACTGGAACTCTTCCACTCGTATCTTTATAACGAGGCTTTCCACAAAATTTGCATGTAACCCGCTGTTCATCCGCCCTCCAATAAATCATGCAGTTGTCGCTGCATACATCTATTACCTGATACGATAAACCAAGACCAGCTACGAGTTTCTGAACCTCGTAGTATGAACCAGGAGCTACATTATCCTCGGGTAGAATACTTTTACAAAATCAGCAATCGCATCCACACAGTCTTCAGCCAAATTATAATCTGTTTTAATGCCCATCAATCTTGTAGCAGATGATAAAGCTGAATGACCATCTCTGCAACCTTCGTACAATGGTTGCTTTCCAGCATCCAACATATCATAAAATCTCCTAGCTTGTGCATTGGGTAAATCTTCCCCTCTAAAATGATCATTTACCATCTGCTCAGTACCTACACCATAATCTACATCCGTTCTAATTGGTTCTTCTAATCTAACCGCTGGCTGAGGTTCGCTAGTACTACCATGTTCATAATCAGTTTCCCCATGATGATACCAAATTTTGTAACTTCGTGTAAACCCACTCAAATATAGATGAGTCCAAACATCCCACTCTTTAATAACCTTTCTATTTTTACAATTAGAGCAAGGACATCTTAACATACCTGTTTTTGCTTCCGGTTGTCGGTGAACTAACCCCATGAATTCGGTTATACCTCGTTGGTATTCTTCCGTAAGCAATCTCGTGTTCGGATCCAAATGAGGTCGATCAATCCAAGAACGAAAATAATTTGAAGAAGACATATTTTTTATGAATCAAATTCGTGTGTAAATAGAGTAAGAGGGAGGATGAAGATATGGAGTGAATGAAGAGGAAGAGGAGTGCTTGTATTTATAGTTTAAATCCTGCCGACAGACCGAGGAAATTCCGACGGAATTCCGACGGAAAAGGCTAGTCCGTCAGAATTTCCTCGGAATTATGTAAAATCCCCCAACGGCTCTCCTAAGGCTATAATATTTCCTCGGAATTCATCGGTTTTTTCCGAGGAACACATTTTTCCTCGGAATATTCCGACGGATTGATATTTCCTCGGAATTCCGTCGGTATATTCCGAGGAAATTCCGAGGAAACCCAATTTTGTGTTTCCTCAGAATTTCCTCGGAAATTCCTCGGGATATTCAGAGGATTTCATTTTTCGTCGGAATGTCCGTCAGAATACCGCTGTTTTCTTGTAGTGGCAGTACCGATTCAGTGTCAAATCCGGTAGATTTGCTTCCTCCTATGCTTGTTTAGAGTTTCTGGATTGCGGGTTTGCAGAAGTCTCAACCCATCTTTTTTGGGGATGCGTGTTTGTTTCAAGCTGGCTGGTTTGAAACTGTACGGAGCTCCGGTTGATGCTGCACCACACTCCGATCTCTTGGTACCAATGGCTTGGTCTTCATTTGTATCTCTCGACTATGAGGATCTCTTAACGGCTTATAAATGGCTTTGTTATCTTGTTTTAGTGGTAGAATTAGGTGGTTTAGAGACGGTTCATCTCAAGTCGTGTGGTGAATTCGTTCTCATCGTGATGAAAAATACAATGTCGTTCCAGATTAGGTAGCGTAAGATCCTTCTAAGTGTTCCTAGGTGGTACTAGATCTCGACATTGTATGTGGGGTTTAAATCTCTGTGAGATTGAAATCTTTGTAATCACAATTTTGATAATGAAAGTTGTTGTTGAGTCAAAAAAAAAAAAAAAAAAAGACCAAACGTCTACTTGGGTTAAATGCATATTTTGAAGAAAAAAAGAAAAAAAAGAGAGCTATTTGCAAGTAAAATATAGAAAGATTCAATAATTTGCACACATGGAAAAACCGGTGGTCCAAACACCAGGTCCAGTGAGAAAATACTGTGATACCCCTATATCTTCTTTTTTTTAACCTTACGAAGTGGGAGGGGGAAGGAGTTGCGTAATGATTACATTCATGTAATCACTAGTAAAGCTATACACACACGACCCATTTGTATTTGTGTAGCATATCTCTCTCTCTCTTTCTTTCTCTCTCTCTCTCTCTCTCTCTCTCTCTCTCTCTCTCTCTCTCTCTCTCCTTTTACACATTCTTGTTTATCTCTTTCTTCAAAGTGTTCACATTCGTGGTACGGCAGCGTGTGTGTGAACTCGTCTTTGGAAGAAGCGGGTGAGCCATTTTTGTTTCCACATGCAAGAGCTGTTCCCAAAAGGAACAATCAACGATCGCTTGGGATCATGAACTTAGAACATGTCGTCTCTTCCATTGTTCTCCATCAATTTTTTAGGTTTATGGTAAAACAAAGCTCTTTATCACTTCATACTCCAACAAATGCTTACTTTCTAACCATCACCATCCATCCGCCTCCGCTGCATTACCGTCGCCAAGTACCATCTTCGGTGGGTCAGTTCAGAAGACGAAGTTGGTTAAGGGTAAAGTACTTGAGTCGTGTTCTTCTTCTTAGTTGTTACCATAGTTATTGAAAAAAAAATTCCACTTTTCTTTAATGATGTAATTTGTGAAATAACAGGTTAATAGATTTTACTTATATTTTTTTGTTATAGTTAGCCGGTTACGAAAACAAACACATGAAGTATCATAATTCCAAATGCAATGTATTCATTTGGCTACATTGTATACCTAACTTATAATATATACCAATTATCTGGTTATCTCAAGTAGTTGATGGTTATTTAAGTTAGTAGTCGGTTATCTTTTGTCTCCAATAATATAACACATATGTGTCTCTATTGATATAATCTATAAACATACAATTATTTGGTTATTTCCAATAGTTTATGGTTATTTAAGTTAGTAGTCGGTTAATTCTAATAGTTGATGGTTATTTAAGTTAGTGGTCGGTTATCTTTTATTTATAATAATATGACATGTATGTGTCTCTATTGATATAACACATGTGTGTTTGTAATAGTTGTAGTTATCTATAATGGTTGTTGGTTATTATCCGGTTATCTCAGTTAACATACATATTGGACGGTCACTATTAAATTATACTTAGGTAGTATATACTAATTATATGGATGTCAATACTTTTAGCAAGTGTTTTTAATCAATGGCCGGTTAACACTATAAACCCAAAACAAAAGATCTTTCGAGTAATTAATGTAGAGTTCGACTGGTGACCATTCTGGAAACAAGAGGAACGAATAGGAAAGGAACGTAGAGGAATAAAATTGCAGGAATGAAAGAAAATGGTTGTTCCATCTCAAATTTAACAAGGAACAATTTTGTTCTTTATTTCTCTACAAAAAAAGGAATGATAGGGAATGAGAAGGAAAAACTATTCCTCGTGAATGGTGATTTTTTTCTGGAACATTAAGGAATGGATAATTCCTCTTCGTTCCTTGGTCACCATTCATACCCGTAGTGTTTATTGCTTCACTCAAAAGAAAAAAATACATTCAGCGCAATATAGTTATCCGGCTATAATCATATATCAAACAGAAAGACCAACTATAGTTATCCGTCCACATATGGTTTTCCATATAGTAAACAGACAGGCCATTCGTCCATTGTCGTCTCCTGAAGCCTCTGTTCTTCCCGTCTTCCTCTTCATCCTCTCTCATCTTTTTGTTTATTCTCTCTCCTCTTTTTTTTTCCTTCTATATAGCATCCTATATCATTCCTTACCAGATTGAAATGAAGACGAGCTGTTGCAAATGTGAGGTGACGGCGTGACGGTGAGCTTGAGCAGATGAGAGGTAATTCTGTGACAGCAAGCTTGAACAGATGTAATGATGTGATGGTGTGACGATGTGACGGTGAGATGGTGCAACGGTGTGACGGCAATAGCAAAGAAGAGAACTTGATAAATTTGAAGTGAGGAAGAGAGGAGAGATTAAGAGACATAGAAAATTTAAAAAAATTAAAGAAAGAGATAAAATGAGAGAGGTGAAATATGTCGACATAGTAGAAAGAGATAAGAGAGGAGAAAGGAAAGAGGAGAGAGAAGAGAGGAGAAAAGAGAGACTGGATAGAAGGGAGATTGGTTTTAGGTTGTAGTATTCAAAGAATAGGTATAGAAGGCTGATTAAAAAAAGCACATAAGCAGAAAAAACAAAAGTACATGCATGCAAATTATGTAGCTATGTTTGTATATGCACCACAAATACTCAAAAAGAAAAGGGATATCGGGCTGAAAATTACGATATACGTCATCTAAGACCCAACAAATGCGGTAAACATTTGTTTAAAGATTTATTATACAAATACGATACTTGTCTAAATTTTTAGGTATCAATTACGGAAATATTTTTTTTTATTTAGATCAACTCCAATAGATCCCTCTATAAATAGAGTTATGTTCTATCTCATTAATACTCTATATTAAAATATATATATATAAAAGTAATAAACAAAAATAAATAAATTATTTTATTAACATAGTAAACCTATTTTTCATTTTATTATAGAATGAAAAAAATAAGATAGGATTTGAACATTTTTTTGCAAAATTTATTTTAGAGTTAAAAATAAAATAAAGTAGAGTTGAAGATGATTTTATTTGCATAACAGTGTTGTGTTTTTCTGTGGTTCAAAAAACAACACTGGTTTTTTTTTGCATTAAACTTATATCAAATAATATTAGAGCTTATTTGCCAACTAGCCATATTTCAACAACAAATTAAGAATATAGTATTGATTTTGACATTATTAGATTTCATAGCATTTGTGCAATATTTTTCCGGTTTCGTCCTTCTTTTGAACCAGTTGCCAGTAATTATCTCATCCTCCAATCATCCCAATTCCTCTTTTTAGGTTTATACGAAAACGACGTTGATGATTATTGCGGAGGAGGTAGTGGTTAACGCACCGGCGGTGGCGGTGACTACAAAGATGGTGGCTACAGTTGGAGTGATTACGGATGAAACAGAGGTCATCAATCCAAAAGAATCGGTCATCTTTCATATAAAGATTACTATGACTGCGATGATTGGAGAAACAGATAATGTTATGGAAGAAGATAAACATACTAAATAGAATAGAATATTCTAAATGGTATAGTTCATATTAATAAAATTTTAAAATGGTTTAATAATAGTGGAAGTTGTTTACCCCAAGGTCAACTCAAATTTTTTATAAACTAAACCCAAAACACTAATTACTAAACCCTAAGAGGAAATATAAACCTTAGCCTAAATGTAAAAATAAACTCAAAAATTTTAATATACAAATAGAATAGTAACAAACAAATAAGATAGTGCATATTGTTCAAATTTTGAAATGTTTATGATTACAGGGAACGAAGTAATGTTTATCCAATGTCAACCTAAACCTTCTATAAACTAAGCCTAAAACACTAATCACTAAACCCTAAAAGAAATATAAACCATAACTCAAATATCAAATATGCACATAGTATGTCATAATATGAAGCATTATCAAAATAGAGTAGTAACAAACGAAATAACATAATACATATTAATGTTCCAAATTTTGAAATGTCTATGATTACAGGAAAGAGGGTAATGTTTACCCCAAAGTCAACCTAAACCTTTCATAAACTAAACCAAAAACACTAATCGCTAAATCCTAAAAGGAAATATAAACCCTAACCCAAATATCAAAATTTGGACATAGTACATAATACGAAGCATTATTAAAATAGAATAATAACAAACGAAATAGCATAGTACATATTAATGTTCCAAATTTTGAAATGTCTATGATTACAGGAAAGAAGGTAATGTTTACCCCAAAGTCAACCCAAATATTTCATAAACTAAACCAAAAACACTAATCACTAAATCCTAAAGGAAATATAACAATAACCCAAATATCAAAATATGGACATAGTACATAATATGAAGCATTATTAAAATAGAATAGTAACAAACGAAATAGCATAGTACATATTATTCAAATAGCATAGTACTACTTGGAACTTACTGAACGAACAAGGGCGCCTCCACCGTAACACTGTCGTGGTCTGTAGATTTCAGAAGCGGAGATGACATATGTAGCAAAGATTATGGATTTGGAGGTGGTTGTGGAGGCTTTGGTGGGACAATGATAAATGTGAGTATGAATAAGGAGATAATGATTATGAAAAAAAGATATTGATTATAGAAAAAAAATAATGATTAAGTGGCTATAAATACAAAACACAACGTAGAGTTTGTGATGACGTATTGTAAACGTGACGGAGGGTAAGATGGTAAGAATGGAAGAAGAGTTGTGGTAGGAGATAATAAAAAAAAAAGAAGAAGAATATATTTTTCTCTTTTATTAACCGGAGACAAGGGACAATATAGTAAATAATTACATAAATAATGGAGGTATTTTTTTTTTGGCTAGATATTTAATTATGGTTTGTTTTATAGCTATAGGGTCTAATTTCCAATAATATTAATAGATCGGGGTTTGAGTCTTTTAAGCTGTAAATATTTTGTCTTTTAAGCTGTAATATTGTTTTAAATCTAGTAAAAATTGAAGGACAAAAAAAAAGATTGGTCTTGAATCGATGGAGGTTGAAACTTTACAGGCTCTATTTTCATTCTTGCATACTTATTTTTATAGATCGATAAGAAAGCAACCTCCGGAAGTAAAGTTTGAGCTTTTCCCCGGGGACTCGAATTTCATTTTTCCGATTTGCCTCCGCCAAGCTGAATCCAAGGTATGATCTCCGATTCTCAATCCACTTTTCATTTCAACTGTTTCCATCATCCCCCAGAGCAGAGAAATTTTTTGGATCCTTAATACCCAAATCCAATTCAGGAATATATTGATGAAAACATAACCTGGGTCAAAATCAAAACTGGATCTTTAGTGTTTTCTCCAAATAAATCAATCTCAACTCTTGCCGTGAATAAAAGGGAAAGAAAGATTCAGTTATCTTTTTTTCTTTGTTATTACATGAAACCAGAGAGACAATGGGAGCTTTCGCATCTAGATTTTGGTTCATGATGTTCCCTGCAAAAGAGTACAAGATTGTCGTTGTCGGTTTGGACAACGCCGGTAAAACGACGACGCTTTATAAGCTTCACTTGGGTGAAGTTGTCACTACTCATCCTACCGTCGGAAGTAATGTCGAAGAGCTCGTTTACAAGAACATCCGCTTCGAGGTAACCCCCAAAGCTTTCAGAAGTTCTTGTTCGGACATTGTTTGGATTCTTACATAACTTCCGCTGTCTCTATGTGTGTGAATTGGATGCTCTGTTAGGTGTGGGATCTTGGTGGGCAAGATAGGCTGAGAACATCGTGGGCAACGTACTATAGAGGAACCAACGCTGTAATCGTGGTTATAGATAGCACTGACAGGGCCAGAATCTCTCTCATGAAAGATGAGCTGTTCAGATTACTGGGGCATGAGGATCTTCAGAACTCGGTGATACTCGTGTTTGCAAACAAACAGGACCTGAAAGACGCTATGAGCCCAGCTGAAATCACGGATGCGCTTAACCTTCATAGTATCAAGAACCATGATTGGCACATTCAAGCAAGCTGTGCAGTTACTGGTGAGGGATTGCATGATGGGCTTGGTTGGATTGCTCAGAAAGTTACTGATAAAACTCCAAAGTAAAAAAGAGGAAATGTTAGAAAATGAATCATATAACCTTTCCATTTTCTGTACTTCAATAATTATTGTTTTTACTACAATGTATCTATTCCACTCATCATATTATGAGAGTTATCTATTTGGTTTACTCTGATTGAATTGGACTCAAGAGACCAACTGCTGATCAATTCACTCTTCACAAAGATCTTACTGTATTCTCTTTCAGGAATTGCAATATCCACCGCTGGCATTTCAGTTTGTGTCTAAACCTCTTGAGTTGGCTCCAATGAAACAAGCTTATTAGGTTTCATTTTAGGGCTGCAGATCTTGGGCCGTGAAATTTAGGATAAAAATTAAGGTTGATTGGTTAGTTTTAAGGGATGCAGAGAAACATGTGGATGTCACGTCTAAAGCTAAAAACAAATTATTTAAACCGTTTGGGATGATTTTGCACATATGCCAACCAGAAAACGATATGTGACAGTCGCGTTATTAGTATTCGATCATACATACAAAAAACAATTGACGTCTCCGGGCATATTTTTTGTTTAATTATAAAATTCGATACTGAAAATTCAGGTCATGAAAAGATGAATCAGTGTTATTCGTATCGTTTTAGATTTTTGTTGGTCCCCTGCTGGTTTGCTACCTCTTATTGTGATTAATATTTTATTAAGCTTATGAGCTTATAATGCAGACGATAGGGTCAATTTTAGCGTAACTAACAATGCAACATACATGCATTTCCTTTTTGTTGGAATACCAGATTCAATGCAAGTCTCTCGTAAAATCTTTCCTAGCAATAGATGTTCTGATTATGATCTTTTGGCAGTAGTTATTCTTATAGATTATGATTTTTATATCTGACGTTCAAAACATTTAAACTTTTAACAATATTATTTTAAAATAATAACATTTTTAAACGATAATTTTTGCAACTAAAAACAGATTGTGGCTTTCAAATGATAAAACGATACCAATAGCTTTACTTTTAGAGCCATTTAGCTCTATATACATATATATGTGTATATATATGTTGGTAATTATAGGTAACTAACTATCAAATGGTGAATGAAAATGACGATCTTAACTTTAAGATGTGTTGACTATGTAATTTGTTTGTACTTCAATAAGCCACAATATATCTTTGTTTGGTCTTGTGTTATTAAAAATAGCTACAGTAATATTAATGAATGTGTATTTTAAGTACGTAGATAGATTATCCAAATTATAATAGTAATAGCCAGAAATAATTTTCTTACCAATATTATGATTGTATATTATAATCGGATGATACATCATGGGTTCAAATTGAATATTATAAGAAATGAAATAATATGTACGCGTGAATCTTAACTGGACATTAGAAAATTAACCTTGTGTTATGTACATGTTATTACAATAACTACGTGTACACCTTTTCCATGGCTTATATTTGTCATTTAGTATTGTATAACTACAACAATTTTAATGAATGTGTATTATAACCGGATAATATATCGATTATTCGGATTATAGTTCGCTCCAAGACAACAACATCATATATCGATAGAATGTGTACACAATAAACAAACAAGTGAAAATTTGGTTCATTGAATTACTAATCGATTCTAGCTGAAATTATCTATTGATACCAACAGGGGAGTAAACATATATCTAAGCAAGTGAATTTTGATGGCTTTAGCAATCCTCATAATACAACTATTACATTTAGATTGTTTGTCATTTTATCCAGATAATTTAATCCGTAATTAGTAAGATTCAAGCCAATATAGTATTTACGAGCCCATATTGCCCAGAACTCTATGCCCACATGGTTCCAAAAAATTTCAAAAGTCAGTAAATAGTATTTATTATATAACTGATACTACATTATATATGAAATGGTTATCCAAATAACTTAAACAATAACCGGTTTTGCCACAGACGAGCTGATAGCAATGATAAAGAAACCTCATGTCTGACCAAGCTTTGCGACGGAATTGGAAAGGATAGAGACGCTGCAGATATGCTTCCCGGATTTCAACATCATTCATGTTCCACGAGCGCACAATCAGATTTTAGATTTTTTAGCTAAGACTGCTAGATCTTTCTATAGGGAGTTACATTTTATTCGTTGATCTATTACGATCTGGTTACCCAAACTACTTCAAGTTTGAGTAATAGAATGGTCTTTTGACGTAAAACAAAAAACAAAAACCGGTTTTACAGTTTATCAGAGCATATTCCACCTCAGTTAAGCCATTATGCCAGACATTGAGGGACAAAGAAGCTAGATCCACCATTGTCATCACTAGATTTGGCATAAATCTGGTCCATTGTTGTAGTCTTACATTTATCCCTACGAAAAGTCTTTTCATCTAAAAGATTTTTGATTCTTTGATGTTACCGCTGCACCATCCTTGATGTCACCGCCGCACTATCCTCGATATGACCACCGCATCTCTTCAATTTGATTTGAATTGAAAGAAAATCTGAATCTTATAACTTTAAAAGTGAAAAACAAGATCTAAAAGAGGATTACCGGAAATAAAAGAACAAAATTCATCAAAATTGCAATATCACAACAATACAAAATGATATGAACCGCGAAAGAAATCAATGAAAATGAGAAAAATACAAAAAATAATAGAATACAGGAAAAGAAAAATAAATAAATAAATAAGGAAATAGTTTCCGATTAAATCTATTAGCCACATACAGTGTTCGTGTTCTAAAATACGGTTGATACACCTGTATATACAGTGTCTATACGTTGTATAGTAGTACAATGTACTATTTTTTAGTATACGGTAGATTAATACGGTGATAGTTTGAAAAAGCGCAAATACGCGTATATACATCATTTATACAACGTTTATATGCTCACCACTTATGCACTGCACTTAGAAAGAAAAATTAATAAAATGGAAAATTAAATAAAGGAAAACTCTTACTTAACAGTTCTCTCGTATAGATAACATGATTAGGTTTGCGTGCTAGTTAAGCAGACAATCAATTATGTTGGATAATTCCAATTAACTTGAGGAGCAAGTTAACTCATTAAAGTGAAGTTTGATGGGTTAAGAAAAAAGGAAAACATATCGAGCTTAGGAATGTTTTCATATTATTATTAAGAAAATATGTAATTTCGTCTTGTATAAAGAGTTCTCATGGAGAGATGTTCCATCAAGAAAAACATATTGAGAGGTTTAGTTTTGAGAGAGTTTTTAAATCTAATAAGAAGTGCATGTTCTTATAATCTTTGTGTTAGTGCAACTTTAATTGGTATCAGAGCAGTTGACAAGAAATCTGCAAGAAGACCAAAATACCCTTTAGTAGGAACGGGATACATCGAGTTAGGATTGGGAAGTGTGTGTGGCAGATATCAAGTCAAAAGATCCTGGAAGTCAGTTGTGATACACAAGATGAGTGTGATCCTTAGTTTGAGGGGGAGAATGTGAGATATCAAACTAAGTCCCACATTGGAGAATTAGACAAGGAGTGTCTAATATATAAAGATATGTCCAACTCTAATTAGTATAAGACCTTTTGGGATGGAGTCCAAAAGTAAATCCATGCGGACCAACCTCTACGGCTCAAAGTGGACAATATCGTACTAATCAAACAATATAGAGTTGGAAATGGATTTAATAAATTCCAACAATTGGTATCAGAGCCAGGTTGACGAGAAACCTGCAAGAAGACCAAAATACCCTTCGAGAGATGAATGGGTACTCTTAGAGTTAAGAATGGGAGGTGTGTGTGGCAGAGATCAAGTCAAAAGATCCTGGAAGCCAGTTGTGAGACATGAGATGAGTGTGATCCTTAGTTTGAGGGGGAGAATGTGAGATATCAAACTAAGTCTCACATTGGAGAATTAGACAAAGAATGTCTAATATATAAAAAGATGTCCAACTCTAATTAGAACGAGATCTTTTGGGAAGGAAACCAAAAGTAAATCCATGAGGGCTTGACTAAGGGCCAAAATGGACAATATTGTACTAATCAAACAATATAGAGTTGGACATGGATTTCATAAATCCCAACAATTGGTATCAGAGCTCCAGGTTTCGAAGATCGTTTACAAGAGGAGTTGTAACTCGATCAAAACATGGGAGACAATAACAATTCTCAAGGACGTGATAAAGGTCTTGAGATAAAGAAGGACATACGATATCCGATGCTATCATCGACCAACTACACCGTATGGTCGATGCGAATGAAAGTGATGCTTTGTTTATACGAAGTTTTGGATACGATTGATCCAGGGAGTAACGATGCAAAGAAGAACAATACACTACAAGAAAACAGCGGTATTCTGACGGACATTCCGAAGGAAAATGAAATCCTCGAAATATCCCGAGGAAATTCCGAGGAAACACAAAATTTGGTTTCAACGGAATTTCCTCGGAATATACCGAGGGAATTCCGAGGAAATACTAATCCGTCAGAATATTCTTATGGAATACCGAGGAAAAACGTATTCCTCGGAAAAAACCGATGAATTCCGAGGATATATTATAGCCGTTAGAGAGCCGTTGGGGGATTTTTAAAATTCCGAGGAAATTCCGACGAACTAGCTGTTTGCGTCGAAATTCCGTCAGAATTTCCTCGGTTTGTCGGCAGGATTTCAACTATAAATACAAGCACCCCTCTTCCTCTTCATTCACTCCATATCTTCATCTTCCCTCTTACTCTCTTTACACACGAATTTGATTCATAAAAAACATGTCTTCTTCAAATTATTTTCGTTCTTGGATCGATCAACCTCATTTGGATCCGAACACGAGATTTCTTACGGAAGAATACCAATGAGGTATAACCGAATTCATGGGGTTAGTTCACCGACAACCGGAAGCAAAAACATGTATGTTAAGATGTCCTTGCTCTAATTGTAAAAATAGAAAGGTTATTAAAGAGTGGGATGTTTGGACTCATCTATATTTGAGTGGGTTTACACGAAGTTACAAAATTTGGTATCATCATGGGAAAACTGATTATGAACATGGTAGTACTAGCGAACCTCAGCCAGTGGTTAGATTAGAAGAACCAATTAGAACGGATGTAGATTATGGTGTAGGTACTGAGCAGATGGTAAATGATCATTTTAGAGGGGAAGATTTACCCAATGCACAAGCTAGGAGATTTTATGATATGTTGGATGCTGGAAAGCAACCATTGTACGAAGGTTGCAGAGATGGTCATTCAGCTTTATCATCTGCTACAAGATTGATGGGGATTAAAACAGATTATAATTTGGCTGAAGACTGTGTGGATGCGATTGCTGATTTTGTAAAAGGTATTCTACCCGAGGATAATGTAGCTCCTGGTTCATACTACGAGGTTCAGAAACTCGTAGCTGGTCTTGGTTTATCGTATCAGGTAATAGATGTATGCAGCGACAACTACATGATTTATTGGAGGGCGGATGAACAGCGGGTTACATGCAACTTTTGTGGAAAGCCTCGTTATAAAGATACGAGTGGAAGAGTTCCAGTGCCATATAAAAGGATGTGGTATTTGCCTTTGACGAAAAGGTTGCAGAGGTTGTATCTGTCTGAACGCACAGCGCAACCAATGAGATGGCATGCGGAGCACTCAACAGATGGTGAGATCAGACATCCTTCAGATGCAAAAGCGTGGAAGCATTTCCAATCAAAGTATCCCGACTTTGCGTATGAGAGAAGAAATGTCTACCTTGGATTATGTACTGATGGTTTCAGCCCGTTTGGCAAGATGGAAGACAGTATTCTCTATGGCCCGTCATTCTTACACCATACAACCTACCCCAAAACTTGTGCTTGCAACGAGAGTTTTTGTTTCTCTCGATTCTCGTTCCCGGACCAGAGCATCCTAAGAGATCACTTGATGTGTTTCTTCAGCCACTAATATATGAGTTGCAACAACTATGGGCTCAAGGTGCTGAAACATACGATGTTTCGTGTAAAGAAAACTTTCAAATGCGGGCAGTACTAATGTGGACAATAAGTGATTTTCCAGCATATGGTATTTTATCTGGATGGACAACGCATGGAAGGCTATCATGTCCATATTGTCAAGATAACACTGATGTTTTCCAACTAAAACACGGAAGGAAAACGTGTTGGTTTGACTGTCACAGGAGATTCCTACCACCTGATCATCCATATCGTAGGAGTAGGAATTTGTTTACGAAGAACAAGAGGGTGTTTGACAGTCCACCTCCGGAAATTTGTGGGAAAGATTTGAAGATACAACTAAGAGATTTTGGTGCAGAAAGGACGCCAGACGTCGGTGGACATGAGCGTTTTCCGGTAGATGCTGTTGGAGACCTACATAACTGGCACAAAAAAGTATTTTCTTGGATCTGCCATACTGGGAGGATCATCTGCTAAGGCATAATTTAGATGTCATGCATATTGAGAAGAAATTTTTTGACAATCTCATGAACACGATCCTTAATGTTCAAGGTAAAACAAATGATAATTTGAAGTCAAGACTGGATTTAGTCGATATATGTGCTCGTTCAGAACTTCATGTTGATGAGAATGGTAGGGCTCCTTTTCCCATATACCGACTTGATGCAGAGGGAAAAGATGCGTTCTTTGATTGGATTTCAAACGATGTGGAATTTCCAGACGGTTACGCATCAAATTTGCATAACTGTATCGACAGAAAGGAAGGAAAGTTTACTGGCCTGAAAAGCCACGATTGCCATGTAATGATGCAGTGCCTCCTTCCGTTTGTCTACAAGGAAATATTACCACGAAATGTTCATGAAGCAATTGCAGGGATAAGTGGTTTCTTCCGCGATTTATGCACGAGATCAGTGACTCTTGAAGGTATTGAAAATTTGAAGACTAACATAGCCGTGATTCAGTGCAACCTTGAGAAGATATTTCCTCCCTCATTTTTTGATGTTATGGAGCATCTTGTTATTCACCTGGCAAGAGAATTGGAACTTGGTGGTCCTGTGCAGTATAGATGGATGTATCTGTATGAGCGGTATATGTTCCATTTGAAGAAGATGGTGAAAAATTTAAGTAGGGTGGAAGGTTCTATAGTCGCACAGATGATCAATGAAGAAACTTCAAACTTTGTCGAGTACTACTTTCCAGCAGAAGTTCAGACCAAAAACAGAAGACCTGCTCGGCATGATGATAGAGGCGATTGCTCTAATCTTTCAATCTGTCCCGGAGGCGCTAATACTTCAGATTGGAGAACATGATACATCGAAGAATATTTGGGAAGCTATCAAATCTCGTAAGGTGTTGATCGTGTGAGAGAAGCGAGGTTACATACTTTGATGTCTGAGTTCGACAAACTGAAGATGGAAGACACAGACACAGACACGGTAGATGACTACGTAAAAAATCTTTCAGGCTTAGCATCGAGAGCAACCGCGTTAGGAGAGATAATGGAAGCATCGAAGATGGTAAATAAGTTTCTGAAGGGACTTCCAAGAAAAAAGTTCATTCACATCGTAGCTTTGTTAAAACAAGTGTTGGATCTAAATTCAACGGGGTTCAAAGATATTGTTGGGAGATTGAAGGCTTTCGAAGAACGCGTAAAAGACGAAACCCAAGATGAAGATCAATCGAAGCTAATGTTTGTGAAGAATGATACGCAAGGTCGTGGAAGCCATAACAACTTGCGAGGAAGAGACAAAGGTTATGGTGGAAGAGGAAGAGGACGAGGAAGGTCTAATGGTTCTGATGGTCATCACAAAGGAGGACAAGCTTCGGACAAGACCAAGAAGGACTACTCTAAAGTTAAATGTTGGAGATGGGACAAGATGGGGCACTTCGTGTCACAATGCTCTACACTACCAAGAGAAGAAGCTAACCTAACGAAAACACAAGAAGCAGATGCATTATATATGCATGAAGAGTATTCCTCAACGAAGAGAAAGTGTTTCCTAAGAGGTTTGACGAATGCGATGGAAATACGAGTATATGGTACCTTGAAAATGGTGCAAGTAACCATATGACATGCAAGAGAGAGTTCTTCTCAAACCTAGATGAAAGCATCAAATGCAAAGTCAAATTCGGTGATGGATCAAACGTCGAGATTGTTGGGAAGGGTTCGATCACGTTCATCGGAAAAACAGGGGAGAGAAGAGCACTCAAAGACATCTACTACATTCCTAGTCTAAAACACAATATCATAAGTGTTGGACAAGCAACCGAGATGGATTGTGAGGTTAATATGAAAGAAGACTTACTGATGCTGAAAGATCCTCGTGGAAGTCTATTAGTACAAGTCGCAAGGCAACCAAACCAATTGTACAAGACGCCAATGGAGGTTGCATATCCGAAGTGTCTTCAAATACAAGAAACTGATGTTACATGGACGTGGCATGCATGGCTAGGACATGTGAACTTTGGAGTCATGAAGAATATGGTAGGGATGCCTCAGGTGATACACGAGAAAGATGTGTGCAGCGCCTGCTTGGTTGGGAAGCAAACTCGGAAGTCTTTCCCGCCTAAAGCAATGTATCGAGCATCACACGCATTGGAGTTGGTACATGGTGACTTATGTGCTCCGATATCACCATCAACACCAACAAACAATAGATATGTATTGTCTTAATTTATGATTACTCAAGATATATGTGGACGATGATGCTAAGAGAGAAGAGTGAAGCGTTCGATCGGTTCAAAAAGTTCAAGGAGTAAGTGGAGAATCAAACAAAGCTAAAACTCAAGACTTTTCGCACCGATAGAGGATGAGAGTTCACATCTTCTGAGTTCATTCGTTTTTGTGAAGAAAACGGTGTAACTAGACATCTCACCGCATCGTATACACCGAAACAAAACGGTGTGGTCGAGAGAAGAAATAGAACACTAATGGAGATGACTAAAAGTTCGATGAAAGCTATGAAGATTCCTAATCACCTATGGGGAGACGCAGTACGTCATTCAACTTATCTCATCAACTGCATTGCTACGAAGGCATTGGAGAATAAAACTCCATACGAAGCTTATTTGTTAGGAAACCAAACATTGAGCATCTCAGGATCTTCGGCTGCATCGCTTTTGCAAAGATCAATGCTCCACATCTCAAAAAGCTCGATGATCGATCAAGGATGGTGATCAATCTCGGGATGTGGCCTGGTTCAAAAGCTTATAGGCTCTATGATCCTGTCACGAAGAAGGTAGTTGTTAGTAGAGATGTAATCTTTGACGAGAAGAAAAGTTGGGATTGGTCTACACTATCAACAATCGTGGACGAAGAACCAGGATCATTCAAGCTTTCTCATATCGATGTTACAGAAGAAGGAGATAGTGATGAGCATCAAGATCACCAACACCACGAGGAGCAAAACAATAACGAAGAAGAAGAAGATGTAGACACAGGTGAACAAGAGCAAGTAGCAGAGAACAACGATGCAAACCAAGACCAGCATGTAACATCGAGATATGGCCATAACATCAGAAAACCAAAGCGGTTCGATGATTACATCATCTCTGAAGTTGAACGTGGCAAACTCTTGCTCACCATAGATGGTGAACCAGAAAGTTACATCGAAGCTGCAATGATACAAGCTTGGATCAATGCAATGAAGGCAGAGATTGAATCTAACATCAAAAACAAGACCTGGAAGCTCGTCAAGAAGCTGGCAGGTGTGAAACCGATAGGTTTGAAGTGGATCTATAAGATCAAGAGGAATGCAGATGGAACGGTGATCAAATACAAAGCAAGGCTAGTTGCAAAAGGCTACGTGCAAGAACAAGGCATAGACTTCGACGAAGTGTTTGCACCAGTTGCTCTAAGAGCTTGGAACATCAAACTCGACAGTGTTCTCAAGGAGAGCTTGGAACATCAAACTCGACAGTGTTCTCAAGGAGATGTAGTTCACGAAGTGCACCAAGGAACATGCGGTATATCAAAAGAAAGAGAAGGGGGAGCTTCTGATCATAGCTATATACGTCGATGACTTGTTTGTAATAGGGACTTCGCTCAACGTTATCAAGCAATTCAAAGATGATATGTCAAGAAGATTTGATATGTCAGACCTCGGGAAGCTTACATACTATCTTGGTATAGAAGTAACCCAAGGAGCTGATGGCATTCGAATCAAGCAAGGAGGATATGCACAAGGTATACTTGTCAAGACGAAGATGGAGTCATGTAACTATACTCACGTTCCGATGCACACGAGTTTGAAAATATCAAAGGCAAAGGAGGAGCCTGAGATTGATGCAACATCGTATCGAAGCACCATAGGATGCTTAAGGTATCTTCTTCAGACACGACCGGACTTGGCATTTTCGGTTGGTGTATTAAGCAGATATATGCAGAGTCCAAGAGAGAGTCATGGAGAAGCAGTGAAGCATCTATACTCACGTTCCGATGCAACATCGTATCGAAGAAATGCGATGCACCTATTAACGGTTTGCGCAAGTTCATCGGAGTTCAGAAAAACAACATACCTAAGATTCAAGTTGGAATTAAGGGGGAGAATGTTGGATAATTTCAATTAACTTGAGGAGCAAGTTAACTCATTAAAGTGAAGTTTGATGGGTTAAGAAGAAAGGAAAACATATCGAGCTTAGGAATGTTTCCATATTATTATTAGGAAAAGATGTAGTTTTGTCCTGTATAAAGAGTTCTCATGGAGAGATGTTCCATCAAGAGAAACACATTAAGAGGTTTAGTTTTGAGAGAATTTCTAAATCTAATAAGAAGCGCAAGTTATTATAATCTTCGTGTTTATAATCTTCGTGTGTATGTAACTTTAAAATTCATCATAAAGATACCAAGTCATCTATGCCTTCCTCTATCGCTAGCAGTACTGATCGTTAGTTTCATTTTCCTCTTAAAATATCCCCAAGTCTGATGGTGATTTGGTAACAGAGAGTGATTTGATTCTACAAGATGGAGACGAAGAATGTGAGGATTTGAGTTAAAAGTTTGTTAAAGTGATTTGGTCAAAGATCGTGAATCTTTCATTTTAATGTGTTTTATGTTTAAACTTTTAAGTATTTGTTTTATAATTACAATATTGAATCTCTTGACTTCATCCATACCATTTTATGTTTTTTTTTCTTCAATATTTGATCTATTTAATTATGTTTGCTATATATTGTATTTTTAATATAACTTATATAATTATTTTATTTATAATTATAGTATTTATTTAGAATATGTCTATCGTATATATATATATATATCCGTATATACATCTAAACGCTATACAATAATCAATCCAGCTAGCGTATAGCGTAGTTTAGAACAGTGGCCACAGATATGCAGTTTTTACGCTAAAATAAAGGTAAAAATATCAGTAATTTAAGAGAGCGGTAACGAAACTGTAGTTTTTCCGTATATTTAATTTTATTCCTTTGTATGATTGCAATTTTCTTATTTTTTAAATGATATTAGTATTCATTTTCCAGAAAATGAGTATATTATTAATATATTACTCGACGCTAAAAATAATAATTAATTTACTTTTTAACAAAACTTCTGAGAACTTTTTCTGCTAAAGGGTTTGCTGATTTTGAGAACTAAAATCTTGTCCCATGACGAAAATAAATTTTCATATAAAACGGCATGGCTTGGTCTAAGACTTTCAATGTTTTTTGTCTCCCATTTATCGAGCCATTACAGCTGTCGACACCACAACGTAGTGTATATATGTCAACATATACAACCTTTTCAGTAGTAGTTTTTTATGTTCAAAATAATTGTTAGTCGGTAACTATGGGTCCGATTGGTAATTGGTGTAGCTTTAAAATTTTTGATGTAGAAAAAAATCTGTAGATTTTTTGCTGTGTCTTTAGATTTTAGTGCTGTAGAATTTTATAGAAAGCACTAAAAAATTGCTTTGAATATTTGGCTCTGCAGAGCACTTGTACAGCTGTAGGTTATTTCAAGAGCTGTGGTTTCAAAAAAAAATTTAAAGCTTGATTGCTCTGAATTTGGTGCTGTAGAAATAAATAGGGCTATGGACAACACCTACAACAGCTACCAATCACCCCCTATACCTTCTGTAAAAGACTAGCGACTAGGTGGACCAGAGGTTAGACGAGGCTTAAACATTAACAAATTGTTAATTTAATGTAAATACATTACATTTACATAAGATATTTTAATTTTTGAATTTAATAATAAAATTATTTTGATGAATTGTCAAAATTAGATATACAAAAAAAAATTATAAATTTTTACTAACATTATTGATTAATTTAATGGATATAAACTAATTTCTTTCGATTTAAACTGATTTTAACCAATTTTAATCGATTTGAACAGTTTAAACCAATTTGAATCGTATAAAAAGGACTTTCGGAAAATCATTTTAGCCTAAACCAATTTTTAGAACCATGGTTTTTGGGAAATCAAAAAAACTTTCTTTGCGTTGAACAAAAAAAAAACTCTTTCGATTATTTTGGTAATTTTTTTTAAGATGGCTGATCCTGAAATTTAAGAAATTATAAACGTTTACTATAAATTTAATAGTATAAGAACTATAGATTTATATATTTTAACTCTTTAAATACAATATACTCCTTCCATGGTCAGATGACACAAATTTTGGCTGCTCTTTTTCTTTTCTCTATATTATGTTCGTTTGAAGCCTCAGTATAATTCATCCTGGAGTCGAACTATATGCATCTACCCAATTGATCTTGGTCGTGTGTTCTCCTTTGTAATGTGTCTTTGGTAATATATATTTTTTGGTTAAAAAAATGGTAGTTTCACCTCTTTGCCGGGAACTCAATCATTGTAAATAGTATCTTCCACCGTGAATTGAACATGAGTGGCGGTAGTTACAACTGTAACCCCTTTACCACTAGGCCAACTCAACGTTGGTAATATATATTTTTAACTTAAAACAAAACAAAATGTCTAATAGAGTAAACTTAGACCAGCAAATGAGAGTTGAAGCTTGGAGAGTTTTATGAGCTTAGTGAGTCTAATCACTTAGATCCAATAACAACACATCCTAGTGGTTTCAGCCGTCAGACGGACATTTGAACAGCTTCTTTTTGTTAACAGGACATTTAGACAGTTAAACGGTTGAGTTTTAGATACAATAAGTCTTTACTAATGACGATTATGTACGACTTAACCGTAGCTCGAGAACAGCAACAATTATTATATGCTATTGGGTCATGTGACCAGAATTAAAATTTTCTGCTCTAGAATTAAAAACTTCCCTTTTAACTTTAAATAATTTTAGAAGGCTTATAGATTGAAAAAGTACCATGAGTCCAAAGTAGAAAGTTCTTGTCACGACTCTACAAATAGACCATAAATCAGAGATTCATCAACAACTTTAAACCTTTGGCTCTCTCTCTTCTCTTCTCTCTCACGACCCCATAAAACAATGGAAGACACAGCACTGACAAAGGATCAGATCATCGAGTTCAAAGAGGTCTTTTGTCTCTTGGACAAAGACGGCGACGGTTCTCTCTTTCTTCTCTAAATGATAATATATATATATATATATATATATATATATATATATAATTAAGTATATGTGTTGGTGACATATATATTGTTCTTTTGGAATCCAGTAACAGGTCGTATAACGGTAGAAGAACTTTTAACAGTGATCCGTTGGTTGGATCAGAATCCAACAGAACAAGAACTTCACGATATCATCACTGAGATCGACTCCGATGGTAATGCCACCATTGAATTTGCTGAGTTTCTTAACCTCATGACCAACAAACTTCAGGTTCGTCTCTCGTGCCGGGGTCTCTCCATATGTTATTACATTCATGCTTAGTTAGTTTGATACGAAATATGTACTATTTCACAATCAATTACATGAACGAATTTTTTTTTGCTCATATCTATTATGAGTGTTGTCAAAATGGAGCTGTCTCATTCATTATGCCTCTGTTTTATATTTCTTGAGTATAGTTAGAAATATTCCTCTCTCGTGCCGGGGTCTCTCCATATGTTATTACATTCATGCTTAGTTAGTTTGATACGAAATATGTACTATTTCACAATCAATTACATCAACTATTTTTTTTTTGCTCATATCATTTATGACTGTTGTCAAAATGGAGCTGTATCATTCATTATGCCTCTGTTTTATATTTCTTGAGTGTAGTTAGAAATATTCTTCTTCTCTTTTTTTTGACAAATTGTTTTTTTTATTATAGTAAATATTTAATCACCTTTTTAGGTTTTAATTATATATTTTTTTGCTTTGGTCAAGAAATTTAATTATTTTTTTAATAAATAAGACTTTTATTTTTTCTCTATTAACAAATCTCATTTGTAAAGAGCCATTTGATTATACTCTAAATAAAGACAATAATCTCCTATATATTAAAGGAGAACCACTTTTAAAACTTACCTTAAAAGTTTATTGGCAAGGAATGTGATGTGGTGACGTGGCTTCACGAGAAGCTTTTATTTAGTAAAACGCTTATGTGTCACGTAGAGAACGTTTCTCACCAAAACTGTGAATTTAATGCGTTCACACTAACATTCCTTTAAAAAAATTTTATACCATCTATATTTTTCTTGACGAACACTTTTACGTGATAAACCTTCAGCTTCAAGTTCGATTAGTTGATTTATCAATCCTCTCAATATAATCATAGCATCAATAAATATTCATTATTTCTCTATACGTTTCTGTTAAAAACGGTAACCCATCTGATCTATCACCATTAAATCGACAGATCCGTAGAGACAACAAAACGATGAAACTTTTGTATGATGCCAAGTGTTAATGAAAGAACCCTTTTCTCCGTACCTGCTTTCATGCATTTAGCAGAGCACTCACGTTCTTGAGAACTGCCTCTCATTGCTGAAAGAGGACGTTGAAAACTATTTCTCAAATGTGTCATATTCGGTTTTGTTACTGCTCGATGAGGTGATCTCTGTTTCGAGGAAATTGAATCACTGTAAATCGTCTCGGCTTAGTGTATTAGTCTTCTCGAGCAAGCAATATAAGCATGCGAGTGTCACCACCTTCGCCGCCATGAGAGCTCTACATTAGATGACCTTGAAGATGAGAAGAAACTTCCAGGAACGAACCACCAGCAAGTCTCACGTGCTGTCGCATCTGGAACAACCTTTACAATTTAGAGGGTCAAATAACCTTCAATTTATTTTATTATGCAACTTTGTTTACTGAATTTAAAGGAGTTGTACTTTTTTTTTTTTCATACAGTTATTGTTTTGCTTATAATATGTTATTGATCCACGTTTTTTCGATTTTATGTGTTAATCCCTTAAGTCCATAACTACTACAACGTGATAGGTAAAATATAAACAAAAAATATTTTCCAAAACTTCTTCTCAAACTTGCAAACACCATATTTAAAATTTTAATATTAGTGAGCTCATTATAAAAAAGTTTATGGCTTCGCCCTTAATAACAATCATACCTTTAGTTCTATCTAACTATCGCTTAAAGTATATCTTATTTTATACATAATCATAATATATAAATTTCAACATTAATATAGACATCTTATTCCGCGCTTTGCGCGGGTTACTATCTAGTTATATTTTATAACAGGTAATGTTTGTTAATTTGGTGTCGTGATTTGATGGTATAGGAAAATGACGCAGAAGAAGAGCTGAAAGAAGTATTCAAAGTCTTTGACAAAGACCAAAATGGTTATATCTCTGCCAGTGAGGTCCGTGATTTTTTCAATCTCGTTTTTTTTTAGTTTTAATTTGGGGCCCTTTAATTTGAGTTCTTTATGTCTCTATATAAGTGCGTATATAGGAAGATATAACCTTGACTTATTAATAAAACTATATAAACAAATTAGTTCCATGCACTGGATTACGTTTTGTACAACGTTCTTCAATAATAGCATGTACGGTCTTTTTTTTTTTTTTGCTAAATTGTAAATATCATTAGTTAAAATGAGCAGTTTGTCTCTACAATGGAAAGACTTTTACATACATCCTTCTTGGCAAAAATTAAATAAAAAACAAGAAAGGGAGTAGTTATAGGCGGTTGAGAAGACTCGGTCATCTGATCCAAAGCGCCATGAGGTTGTTGAAGTTGCGCTTGTTGCGCCGAGCGGTGATCGTGTTCCTCACATCTCTGTCCAATAATTTGAATGTTTCGGCTGAAGAGAGATGGGTATTGTTATGGAGAAGATTATTCCTCTGTCTCCATACGTGATATACAAGAACGTGGGTGACTAGTCTTCGCAGGGTAGATGGCGCTGATGGCGATTGGACTCTACACCAAGAGAGCAGCTCAGCCCAAGATATGAACGGTGGCTGTCGAGGGGAGAGCCTTGCGAAGACTGCAGCCCAAAGGTACACGGCAAACCTGCAGTTCAAAAAGAGATGGTCCCTGGCTTCATCTGCGGAGTTGCATAGACTGCATGTAGTGGTGATGTTCAGACCCCAAGAAGCCAGGCGAGTTTTTGTCGGGAGCCTGTTGAGTGTAGTGAGCCACATATTAAAAGCTTGTTTGGGAACAACACCTTTGAACCAGACTGTTGGTGCCCATGCTTTAGTTGATTCTCGAGGCCTGATCGCCTCCCAAGTTTGAGAGGAGGAGTACCCATTGCAGATCGAACCATTTACTTTCCAGTTGTAGGAGTCTTCTGTGTCTGTGCTCCTCGGGGAGAGACAGATGTGAGGGCAATGTGAAGTTGGAGAGCCTTTTCTGATCTAGCGTGAGGGAGATCCCAAGATGTTACATTAGACACATCAACAACCTTTGCGTTCAAGGGAATTCCGAGTTCGCTGGGGCCACCTTCTCCAAACAGTTCTACCAGCGGACCAGTTGGTAGCCATGAGTCAAACCAGAAACTGAGTACGCGGCCATTACCTAGATTTCCATGGATAAAGCGTGAAGCTATAGGGCGGAGATTAAGGAGCGTTTTCCAGGTCCAAGAATGGGCGTTAGATTGGGCTATAGTCCAGAAGTTCCTTTGGCTAAGATGGTGACGTTTATGCCATGCTGCCCATAGTGAGTCCGAGTTCGAGAAAAAAAGCCAGATGAAACGAAGGCACAACACTTTATTCCAAATGGCGTAGTTTCTCAGCCCCAAACCCCCTTCAGCTTTAGGTAAACAAACCACATTCCAGTTTACCTTAGCCCCTTTCGCTAATTCGATTTGTCCAGACCACAAGAACCTTGAGCAGAGGCGTTCAATCTTAACACAACCTTTGGGGAGCATGAATGTTGAGCACCAAAAGTTGACTGAACCAGAGATTACAGTGGATATGAGAGGCAATCTTCCTGCATATGACAATGTTTTAGTCGCCCATCCTCTGAATTTTCTGACAATACTATCCAGCAGCGGTTCATATTCTGATATTCTCAGTTTACGATGCATAAGAGGTAAACTGAGATATCTGATAGGTAGTGAACCAATGGGAAATCCAAAGGCTGCAATTGCGGTGGATTCGACTTGGTTCAGACCAGCGTGAAACAACTCCGTTTTGTGTCTGTTCATATACAGACCGGACCAACTTGCGAAGTCGTCTAATGTTTCAGTAATTCCATGGAGTGAGTTGCTTGTTCCATCAAAAAATATCATCACATCGTCCGCAAACATTAAGTGTGAGATATTGAGCTCAGCAGTACCTGGATGATAATTTATAGAGCCGTTCTCAAATCTGGAGGTAAGTAACCGGGTGAAGACCTCCATTGCGAGGACGAACAGGTATGGAGACAGCGGGTCTCCCTGCCGCAGCCCTTTTGAGCTTTTGAAGAACCCTGAGCTGCAACCATTAATCGCTAGCGTGAAAGAAGCTGTGGAGAGGCATTGATTAATCCAATTGATGAACTTCTCCGGAATCCCCAGGGTCTCCAATGCAGCGAGTATGAAATCCCATCTCACTGAGTCAAAGGCTTTACGTAAGTCCACCTTTAGCATTCCTCGAGGACTGATGTTTGATCTGTTGTAGCCCTGAATTATTTCGGTAGCGAGGAGCTCATTCTCAGAGAGTAAGCGCCCTGGCATGAAAGCTGATTGAGATGGGGAGATGACCTGATTAAGCACATCACATAGTCTTTTGGCCAGTAGTTTAGCTATTACTTTGTAAACTGTGTTAAGACAGGCTATGGGCCTGAAGTCCGATGTTTTACAAGCAGTTGGGATCTTGGGAATCAGCACGAGGGTGGTGGCGTTCCACTGCTTAAGTAGCTGACCAGAAGAGAAAAATTCTGCTACTGCCTCACAAACCTCCGCTCCAACAATATTCCAGCAACCTGTGAAGAACTCAGCTGAGTATCCGTCGGGACCACAAGTTTTATTATGCGGGAGAGAGAAGAAAGCTTCCTTGATTTCTACTGCAGAGAAAGGCCTTTCGAGGGCAGAAGCTTGAGTTGATGAGCATCTGAAGGGTAGGAGCAGATCAATGTTGCTCTGCACAAACATTTTCGGTAAGACCTCTCCACCAAGGAGGTTTGAGAAATACTCCACACAAATATTGTTGATGTCTTCTTGATTTTCCCATTTTACATCTTGATCATCCAAGAGAAAGTGAATGTGATTAGCTGATTTCCTCAAGGACATCATCCGGTGATAGAACAGAGTGCTGCTATCTCCTACTTTCAACCATGTAACACGGGACCTCTGATGTAAGAAGGACTCCTCAGCAGTAGCAAGGACTTGCCATTTACGTTGAGCTTCAGCTTCTTCTTCAGCGAGTGATGGAGTGGGGTCAAGAAGATGCTTGGTTTGGCAATCAAGTACAATGACATGCGCTTCCTGAACTCTCTTCTCAAGGTCAGAGTAGTTTTCTCTGCTGAAGGCCTGGATCTCATTCTTTAGAGTCTTTAACTTTGTTGAAACTCTGAACATGGCTGATCCCCGTACATCGCAAGTATACCAGTGTAGAGCAACGCTGCTTAGGAAATCTTTGTGGGTGAGAAGGAAGTTGTAAAACTTGAAAGGTTTCTTTGCTTTATTTCCATCTTTCCTGAGAATCACCTTAGCTGATGCATGATCCGAGAAGTCTGGATCTTAACTCTGTTGATATTTTTATAAATGTTTTAGAGCCACAATTTTTTATATTTTCTGTTTGCTAAATCCTTATTGGGTTTTTTGTCAAATTTAATTAGGGTTCATGAACCAGTTTCATAAATGTTTCCTCTGCTTAAGTGGTACATGCTTTATATCGCTAAATTGTCAAATCCAGGCTAAGCATCATAACTATGAGTTATATTTTGTTCATTGACCCACTTGATCAATTAATTCTGCATTAACTAGATAGATGATAAAGCCAGCTAAACACTCATTGAAATATTTTGAATTAATGACAAAAATCAGACAACAGCGCCAGGCAATCTTCCAATTTAAAGAGATCACATACTTGTCTTATAAAATATTCTAAACATTTTTCCGTCGTGAAGGCTTAGAGCTAGCTGGCATTGTGAATCTTTGGAGAAGAACGAGGAGTGACAAAAAAAAAACAATTAGCGGAAAACAAGTTAGGAGTCAAATGCGTTTGATATTTGGTTTTCTGTACAGGTGGGCACATGTTTCACCTAGTTTAACTAAATATATATACTTTTCTTCACATCCTCAGAAGTTGCATTAGTGCGTAGAAAGTCATATATGCACATTTTGGTATGCATATATATACAATTTATTAATAACCTTTTTAGATAGCATTATAACCATAGCCAGAGGCTTTCTAATTGTGTATTTGAAATGCATGACTCATGCCTAACAAATAAGTTCAATTCGAGTTTATTTTCTCAAACACGTCGATCTAATAAAGCTCGAGTTCTTGCAGCTATAATCTAAGTATTAATATTCTAGCTTCTTCCTTGTTAACAGTAAGAACATTTCCAGCAAGTCTCCTCATTTTCAATGGAGTACACCTTTAAAATAAAGGGACGAAGGGGTGGTTCTCCGATAGTCACTCACAAATGTTTTTTTAGAAGTTAACAATTTACATTTTAGTCATTAAATTATTAATAATTAAATATAATCACAAAATTTTCAAAAATCAATAAAACATATTATTTGAAGCATATTAAAATAAAATATTTTTGAGAGAATATAATAACATTTAGTCAAATATAACTATAAATAATACAAAAAATGTTAATAAAATAATTTAAATCGAAATAATTTAAAGAAAATATAACGATAAGTACTAAAATATGATATATAAAAAGTTATTCATGCTATTGTCAAACATATATAACTGTAGGGACTAAATTAAAAAATAAATAGTGTTTTAAGGGAGTGAATAGTGTCAAATATATAATTTGAGGGTGTACTATTCACTCCTTTAAAATTTGAGGGAATGAGGGACTATTGGAGCGCAAAAGCCTTCCAAAAAATGAGGGGATAAGAGACATCATCAATTAGGTATATAACAAATCTACTGTATGCTGGTCTTCAGATAATAGGTCTCTTTAAACGGAAGGGTCAGACTAAGGCCAAAACTTGTTGCTTCTTTCTGAAAAAAAATGATTGGGTTTGCTTATAATTAAAATGTTTTGAAAGAGTATGAGTCTCTACAAGATCTAATTAACAGGTTTGATTGACATGTACAAATTTATTTACTAATTTCAAAAGCTTTGTTATTGCAGTTGAGTCATGTAATGATAAATCTAGGGGAAAAGCTAACAGATGAAGAAGTTGAACAAATGATAAAGGAGGCAGATTTGGATGGTGATGGCCAAGTCAACTATGATGAATTTGTCAAGATGATGATCAACATTGGCTAATTACTATTAATTTGAGGACTAACAAAGCAAATTATCCTCAACTGCCTTGTTAGTTTTTGCTTCTTTGTCTTCACTACATCTCAACAAATGCAATTATTCTGAAATTAATTCTAAGAAGCTTTCAGCTTCAGTTTAGTTTTTGTCTCTTGGTGTACCTTTGAGGTGCAGTTTGATCTCTATAGCTTGGTATATTACATTTTTGAAACACAATTTGACTTTTTGTCCTTCTCTCAGTGTTTCACAAGTTGTGACAAATATATAGGACCACCATAACTAATCTTGACTAGTTATATGGTAATGAACTAATATAAACCATACCCAAATTTCATATTGTAAGGAAATATCATAAAACCAACAACATTTATAAACCCCTCAAACAGAAAACCCATGTCATGTATACAGGAAACCCAATCCACACAATCATTTGGTTTCCTCCCAATATCCCATAATAATTTTAGAAAAAACCTTCAAATCACAAGACCGATAATGCAAATCTGTTCAATTCATTGCAATGTTGCAGCAGAGGCATGTTCCAAATAGCGAAGATTTGCTCCTTTTTCTGACTCTGCCTCTCATAGAACCCCAAGAAGCTTTCTTGTCCAGCAAGTTGTCTCCTGAGTCTTTGTTTTCTTTCAGGCTATCATCTGCCTCGGATCTCTCACCAGGTTTCATGGACAACTCTCGAGACAACTCAAAGCCTCTTGTTTCCTCAGACTCACTTCTCTTCAGCATCACAGTTTTCTTTTCCACATCAATTGTTGCCTCATATGTCTCTGTCTTGTCTTGACAAAGTAACGAAGCTTCTTGCGCTTTGCTGCTGCTGCTTCCTACACAAGAAACAAAGAGAGTCTCAGACGTGTTAGCTTCCTTGTCCCCCAAGTTATCTTCTGAGCTATTGATTTCTTTGAAGCTACCATCTCCGTCACATCTCCCACTGAGATTCATGGACAGCCCTAGAGACAACTCAAAGCCTCTTAGTTTCTCAGTCTCACTTCTCTTTAGCATCACGGTTTTCTCTTCCACATTGGGTGTTGAGTTGTATGCCTCAGTCTTATCCTGCGAGAGTAAAGAAGTTTCCTCTGTAGATTTACCGCTTCTTTCTTTGGTTCTTAGGTCATTTCCAGAGCTCGGTGACCGCATCTCAAGTACATCTCCTTTGTTTCTTTCACTTATCACATCATTAGTATCTTCTGCCTTTTTGCTTCCTACACAAGAAACAAGCAGAGTCTCAGACATGTTACGTTTTTCCTCTAGCAAGTTATCTTCTGAGCTCTCGGTTTCTTTGAAGCTATCATCTGCGTCACATCTCCCACTGAGGTTCATCGACAACCCTAGAGACAACTCAAAGCCTCTTATTTTCTCAGTCTCGCTTCTCTTCAGCATTACAGCTTCCTCTTCCACATCAAGTGTTGCCTTGTATTTCTCAGTCTTGTCTTGAGAGAGTAAAGGAGTTTCTTCTGTCGGCTCATTGCTCCTTTCCTCGATTCTTAGATCATTACTAAAGCTGGGAGATCGCATCTCAAGTTTAGCTTCTTTGCTGCTTTCATTTATTGCTTTAGTAGTTTCTTGCCCTTTGTTGCTTGTTTGGCAAGAAACAGGCAGAATGTCTGACGTTTTGGCTTTATCGAAACCCGTTTTGTTTCTTGAAGGATACGCAACCTCTGAAACCAATCCTTGAACCGGCGAGTCTCCCTTAACTCTACTATTGTTCCTCACTGGTAGAGATCTGCATCGAGACATGCGTTTCAGACTTGCTGCTTCTCTTGCTATCTCCATGTCCTTCTCTTCCTTATAATCTTCAAAACCGATCGCGTTTGATCCTTGTGAACCAGGTTCAGAGATCTCCTTGTCAGCTTTTCCTTCATTTATAACTTCATCATCAAGAACGCCACTGTCCAGATTCAGAATCTCCTGGGGCTCGATTTCAGGAAACCATGTTCTTTGTTCCATACAGATCTCTTGATCAAGCCTTACAACGTTCCCTGCAGGAGCAGTTTCTTCTAGAGACTCATTCATGACCAGCTTTTCTTCAGTTCCAGCAGTTTCATTGAACTCTTCCCATTTTGTCGGTTCACACACAGTTTCAACACCTGGTCATGAGCAGAGACATGAATTAAGAAAATACAAAGAAAGGCATAAAGGTTTATTCAAGAATAAAAGAGAAGAGATAATAGATATAAAAGTCAGATCAACCTTCTCCAACTGATGTATTTTTATGTAGCTGCTCATCGGTTTCCGTTACCAAGCCATTGCGACTCATATCTTCTTCAACCTTGGTCACTTGTGGATCTTTATCTAATTCCTTGCTTTGTGGTTCTGTTTCAGGAGTCTCTTTACCTATATTTCCAACAAAAATAATGACTCAAAAATGGTCAAAATGTATATATATATCTATTGGTCTAAATGATTTTATATATAGATAGATATAAGTGAAAATACTGTGAAGAAAAACCTGTAACACCATCAGAGAAGCTCTCCCTCTGTTTATCTCCATCTTTGCCTTCACCTACAAGAAACACCTGATCTTGCGTGGTCTCCACGGGAACATTCTCCAACGGAGACATTCCATTGGTTTCTAGCTTTGTGCTTTCTTCTTCTGCAGTTACATAGACAAATATTCAGTGAGAAATATGATAATTAGAAGAAAAAAAAACGGAGATGCCTTTGATGTTTTTACCTGTTAAATTGGCGGTTGCGTTGTTGTTTCCCATATCATCCCCAGTGTTCAGTTTTCAATTAATCAAATTCTCTGATAAAGATCTGAGAAATTGATACAAAGAATAATAAGATGGGCTTTCAACTGAAGGAGAAGGTTCAAGGAACTGTATGTCTTGCGTAGGTAAAGCAGTGTTTGGTATTCTATTAACTATTTTTTTAACTTAAATCAAATGCTTATTAGTTGGCGTCACTTTATTAGAGCTTGGGACCCTTTACAACATTATGAGACCATATGACATGTTAATATTTCATATAGAGCCGTCTCAAACTTTTGATTAGCTACATGTAAATGTTTTACTAAATTTATATTCTTTTCGGATTACTTTTTAAGTAGGGGTTTTGCTCGACTCTTATTTATTTTAATTTTTGTTAAATTTACTTCATCAACAAAGAGGAATACTTACAAAATATTTGAAAAACTAAGCTAGTGTATGTCCAGTAAGACATTATGCTCGATAGTGTACGTGCAGTAAGGACACGACAAAAGCGGATGTTTATGTTTTTCATCCGAGTCACTATAAAAAAGGACACTCTTCCCATAAACGCATTGTAAAAACATGTAGTTTCTCGAATTAGTTCAAAGAAAAAAAACATGTAGTTTCTTAGATAGACGTACGATGATGTAAAACATTTCTATAGTGAATGTTTAATGAGCAGTGAGACGCTAAGAGCATGATTAATAGAGGGTTCTTAGAGTGAAGTTTTTAGCGGAATATAAGAATCTGTCTCTTAACTTTTGACAAAAAAAACTACGAACCGGTTTTTAAATGGTTCCTAGGTTTTTTAGTTAAAAGTTAAAAAACAGATATATTTCATTAAGAATCTCCATTAATCATGCTCTAACAGAGTTAGAAGAAAATAGAAGGGAATATTGGGTATGTTCATGCCGTTTAAAAAAAAAAGTTTGTTCGTCCCTTTAAGTGAGGAAATTATTTGTATAAATTAATAGTTATACATCAAATTTATAAGAAAAATCTTTATTGAGCTAATGGGACTCATCCCTAATCATTTTCGTTGTCGTTTTCCTTTAAAAGCTTTTATTTTGGATTTAAATTAAATGTTTGAGCTAGAATAAAGCCCATAATTAGTTTTCAACTTTTGAAGGCATTACTCTTTTTATTTGAAATTTAAAACACAAGATGTCTTTTTATGCTGGAATTCCTCAAACCAATCCTTTCTGCAATATTGATATCTAAAAAAATATTAGCCGTAGGATGAAAGTATAGACAGCATTTTAGTTAGTTAATATGCAATTATTGGTTAGGAATTAGAGTGAGTTCGGCTGTTTAATCATGTAATGATTACAACAAATTGGTTCTTCTTTTACTATTTCTTTCAGAGTTTTTTAAGACGTTTTATTTATATTTAGACTAGGTGTTAAGCTTCAAACAAAATGATGAACTTCAGTAGTATAAATTTAGAAAAAGCAAAAACTGTAAACAAGAAAATCAATACTAAATGATAAGATTAGAGCAACATCAAATTCTAATAGTATAGAAGACATCTAGTATTATATTAAGTTATATTTCTCATCCGATCTAATCTATTAAAATAAAAGGACACAACTCTTCCATACACGCATTCTAAGAACATGTAGTTTCTAAGGTAGAGAGAGATGTACGATGATGTATAATATTGACCATTTAAAATGAGGTCCAGGCTTTAAATTCTGAAATTTGGCCCTAACTTTATTGTTTTATGAACTCAACCAAATCTCTGGTTAATATTTGTGAAAGATATTTTTATATTGTATCTACTAAATATTGAAATATATGGATATCATTTTTATTGTATCTACTAAAATCAAGACTCTATGAGATGTATCCAAAATGACGTTTTATGTAGATATCATACGTAGTAATAACGATGGTTTTGCGTTTCTTGCAGTAAAAAGTAGACTGGTAAAAGTTGAAACGTATTACTAAAACGCTTTAGTTGATCATTTTCAGTGTCACATACAAGAGAATACTCTTGATAAACTGGTACTAGTGTTGGAATTTACTAGTGACGCCAATCGATTAGTAACTCAAGAAATGGATTGTAGCCAACATCAAATACCTAAATTAGTCCAAACATTCCTCTCTTAAAGGTGGAGAATATCAACATTCGAAATTCTAGGTCATTAATTGTCTGCGCAACTTAAAAGAGTACTTACCGAACATAAGAGATTGCACAAAACCACCATCACATGAAGAGACCAGACAGATTCACTCTTCAGAGATGGGTCCAAGATAGTCCCCTTCAAGGCTAGCCAACGCCTGAAACTCCTTCTCTACTTCCATCCACTTGGTCCCAATCACCACAAACCTAACCAAAGTGTCAACCTGAATCCTAGACATCTTCTCGTTCATGAAGATGGGGTTCTCTCCCGGGAGGTACTTGTAATCAGGCATCTTGACGTGAGAGAGGTAGACGTTCTCGACAGGACCACACCTCATGAAGACACCGTGCCTCAGCACCTTGTGCACCACACCCTCAAGTATCTCTCCTTTGAAGATCTTGAAGGTCATCCCGCTGAAAACGACAGGGAACATGACCTCACCGGTGTGCTCCCTGATTTTGCCTTCTCCGATCTTGTCTAGAGATGTGACTGTTAAGTAGTAGCCAAGCTCCTTGGTTGCTCTCTTCGAAGCAAAGGCCTCTAGCAACTGAATCAGAATGGTCCTCTTCAGCATGAGACCTTTCGCATCCATGTTTTCGGCTGGGATCATCACGTTCCATGGCAACTCGACTTTGAGAAACATGTTTCAGCCCCTTCAGAGCCAAAAAAAAATAAAACATTTTCCTCAGCACTCAGATTCAGAACACAGAGAGAAATTAAAAAAAAAAGGAAGTAATCAATATGGTATAGGTTTTCTTCGAGACTTCGACGAAAGCAACAACAAGATATCTAAAACCTTTCCTTTCATAGTAATCTCAGCTGAACATCAAAGTTTCTGTTTTTAGGATTCAAATGTATGCATGCACCAGCAAAGTTTCCTACTTTCGACAGTTCTCAAAAAGAAAACCGGAAACAGGAACATATAAGAGAATCTAAGTGGGTAAACTGTGGGGTTTTCACTGGAAACTTTTCTGTCAGGCATTTTAACGAACAGTTCGCAGACAAAGTGAGTGCTCATGAGAGAGTCATCAAAGCTTCGTTGAAGAGTTAGCAATTACAAAGGACCCACAAAAAGATTTGTCTACATTCGACGGTTCACTACCATTCATAGATTCTTTAGCAAAACATTGTCCAAGACGCTTGACTGAAAATATCTGAGAAATCAGCAGATTCAAGAAGACATACCTTTGCTTTAGAGTTCCGAAGGTGGGGAAAGACACGAGAATCGACAAGAGAGAGCTTCCGAGAATTAACGATGCGATGCGAGCAAAAGAGAGAGACACTCAGGTGACCTCTTTTTGGAGGTTTTTATGTTAATGGGCTGTAAAGGCCCATTAGTACTGAGATTCTTTTTTTGCCCATTTCTATGTTCACATTCACCTGAACGAAGTGTTGATTGTTGAAAAGATTGATTCCTTTATTTTATTTTATACTTTGGGTGTAATATTTGTTTGTATTTTTCCAGTTTTACTGGTAAGACATCAAAAGGATGTTTGAAATGCGACTTACCAAAGGCTTATTGTTCACTGAGATTTATTCAAAATGTTCTAGAAGCGTTGGATTTGCCTCTAGCGTTTCAGAGTAGCGGAGGACAGAGAGTAGCGATGGAAACTCAAAAGTTAGAGAATCAACATAAGGTTTTCTCTCTCTCTCATTTGTTTGAAGTGTCATAAAAAGACATCATTTACATAATTTGAACCGCGAAAAATCCCCGCCGTTCTCATACTCTCTCCAACTGATGAACCAAAGAACATTTCCGTCACTAACCTAACTCAGCACTACATACCTAATAAAAGATTAATACAAAAAAAAAAAAAAAAAACAGAAAATTGATCGATTAAGACTCCTCCAGCTCAACCTTCTTGTGCCATGTTTCTGAACTAGAGAACATTCCTTGCCTTCTTTTTAACTGTTCTTGTTCGACCCCTAATACCATCCCCAGTTTTTGGCCATCTTGTTAGTTATCTAGAAACACAAGCACATTGGAAACATTTAATTATTTTAGCAAAAGCTTTTCAAGTTTGCAATATGATTTTCACTCATAATCTTCTTACCTTCGCTATTTAAATCACTGTTCAGATCAACAGATAGATTGGGACTTCTTCTCTGATTTTCAGGTGACTCGTGCTGTTCTCCTCCAGTGCCACCACCGCTAAGGCTTTGTGAATATGCGTTTGTCACTGGCTGACTACGATTTAGATACATCTCCAAGCTAGATGATGCAACTCCTGGTGCCTTTTTGTTCTTAAACAATCTCCTGCTCACAAAGAAAAACAGATTAGTATTCAGCAATCTGGATGGAACAAGCGTGTAAGAATTTCGAGTATTGTTTCTTTCTAAAGCACCTATCCTTCCGCTTGTCAAGATATCTTTGCAACGACACTTTTCTGTTAGCCTGGCCCTCCGCATCTTAACAAACACACACAAGCACGACCATTAACATTAACAAAACAAAATTTAAGAGTGTCTGCGGAACAAGCAATTCAAGTTTATAATGTTTGAACAACACTGTTGGTACCAGAATCACGAGAAGCATTTGCCTTTTCAAGGCCATAGTGGGGAGGTTCAACCATCTTCTCTGTAAAAAAAAAGAAATCACAATTTCCATTTAATTATCGATTAGTTCAAACTCGTTAAGAACCTGGCACAACTAAAAGAAGCAACATGTAGTCCATCTGTTAGAAGATGCAGATCCATTCAATTTTTCCATTTTGATAATATACTTATGAAACAGAACCATTTCAAGTTTGAAGCATCTATTTATCTATCTATCAACTGGAAAAAGCAAATCAGATCCTTTTGTAAAAAGCGCTTACCTTTACTGCTCATGGGCCTGGATGTCATTCTAGCAGAAGCAGAAACACCATATTCAGGCAAATCAATCGGATTGGCTGCAAAGTGCATGATAGACCGCGCCTGCAAAACCAATATAGGGAGGGAGATGCATGATGCCATCAAGGTGAGGCAGGCCAAAATGAAAGTCATTTCATTTACCTTTTCAGGTGGTACACCATCATACACACTCACTTTCCCACTATAGAATATCGTCATTTGCCCAACCAGCGCACTTGTTTCTGCTGGGCTTCTGCTACATATATTATTACAGATAAGCGTGTTTAAAACATCACATTTTGCTTTTAATACATGGATGGACTACCACCCTAAAAACTCATGTTCGTAAGCAGAAACCATTGCTGATTTTCACAAATCAGACGCCAAAAAAGCTGACCAATGGAGTAAGAAACTGTTTTTTCCCCCACTAAGTAGCAAAGTAGCAAAGTCATTTATTTCACCAAAAAACAGAAGACTAGAACAGAAAGAACAAAGAAGATCTGGAAATAACAAGATAAAGCCTGTATGATCACATAATCTAGTGGAAAGGATGTGTCAACCTAAACGCTCTCTGACCAATCAACCATCAAAGTTTCTACTTTCTAAACAACAATCTCTCAAGGTATGAGATGAACCTGGGAGAGATAGTGTTGTAGCTGTCTTTCTCGGAGCCGGAGAACTCAGCCGATCTTGGAGAATCTCTTCTGTCATCTTCCTGAAAAGGAATCCGTGCTCCGACTTCGCTCGCTGGCTCAGCAGAGGTTGCTGTGACCTGTCATGACAGCAACAAGTTAATGAAGGAGCAGAATCGAAGTGGAGGAAAGAGAAATTAGGGTCTCACGCGAGTGGGATTCGGAGAAACGAGGATCTTGCGGAGGATGCCGGCGCCGGAGTCGTCGCCGGGCTCAAAGAGAGCTTTGAGGGATAAAACTTGCTGGATCGCCTGAGATTTGTTCCAAGAAGGCCTCCGCATTCCTGTTAGGACACGTGTCAGCCGCTGCCATTCTCGGAGCAAGAGAGTGAGAAGTAATCGAACCTTTGTCCTTGAGGAACTTGCGGCAATCCTCGCGGGTGAGCTGAGAAATGTCATCTTCCGTGAGGAGCTTCAGAGGCTTCTCCAGTATGGACTTCGCCGAAGACACTAATCCTCCTCCTGCGTCCATCTCAGATTCCGAGGAGCTCCGGCGGGAGAGAGAGGAGTGGCGTTTTTGTAATTATTGGAGGGTAAAAGTTTAGGGAAGTCTAAGACAAGTCCCATGGGCTTGATATTTGGGAGAAGCTCCCTACAATGCCACGTCTGATTCTTCTCTTAACCCTAATCACGCCCTCCTAACTATACTCCTATTCTTTTTTTTTTTTTTTTTTTTGGTAACTCTGGTATCTGGGCAGCCACGTTCCTAACTATCCCCGTAGGAGGTCCAGCGCCCCAACGGAAGAGATGTTAAATCCGTTGTGGTCAAGGCTCGAACCCGGATGACAGGCAGTACAGCTGTACCTCCTTTACCACCAAGCCACGAGCGCTTGGTTCTATACTCTATACTATACTCCTATTCTTTTTTCTTTCAACTATCATTCCCTTCATTATTTGTTTGTGTGCGTCAAAACTGTGGAATTAAATTAAATGTAACAAGTTTATTTTTATTTTTTATTTTTTATATAGTAGCACGAGTGAAACATATAGAAATAAACGGAATATTCTGCATCAAACACTGTGATATTTTCAAATTTAAAATCATATCATATAATATTAGTGCATGTTAATTTCATCATATAATATTAGTTTTAGTTTCATCATTCGATCATGTAATATTTTAAATTTTTTATTATCTTACTTACAGTTGCCTAACATTAATACTTGGTCGAATTTTCACATTTCTTATTCTGATTATATGATTAATCTCTTGGAATTATTGGTGACAAAAGAGTACTAATTATAACATGGATTTTTTTGTTCACAGAAAACGTAACCTATGGGGAGGGTGCAATTTGACATAAAACCACATGGCAAAAGCGTCCGAGTCTGACCAACATGGACTCCCACACCTATTAAGTATTAACATCTCCTTGATCTGGCCTGACATTCCTTCTCATTATCAAACCCTGCCTTCTCCTTTTTCTAATCATATATAATCGTAAACATTTTTCTACGTGTTGGTCCACGATAGGACTGCGCATTTATCCGTTAAATTTGATTCAGTTCATTATTACTTCGATTCGATCTAAAAAAATCCAGATATCCGTAAAGTTTTGGAGCAAATCAAAAACTAAAAATCAATATGCGTTAAAAACAAAACAAATCACAAATATAAAATTTTAAGAACCGGATATCTGTTCCGTTCCCACAACTATATAAATATATATATATTAACATATTAAATGTACGATTTTATATACTTGTTATTTTAACGAATGATTTAATAAATTTTATTCACATAATTACTTATAAAAGTATTAAAAGAAAAAATAAAAGAAAATTTTATGATATCTATAACTTTTTCTTAAGTTTATTTTTCTTATAATTAATTTTAAAATTTACAAACATATAATTTCACTGTTTCTTTTAATTTTTATTTTATATATCATGTAAAAATATCTTAAAGAGCAAAATTTTCTCTAACGTTTTTTAGATTATTTGTATTAACTAAAACGAAAAGATATATCTGTAAGTATTTACAAATATCCACAAATATCTACATATTTTTGGGATATCCGATTTTCCGGATATCTGTATTTTTCCGAAATAAAATAAATCGAAAAATTTGATATTCGTAACATACGGATCAAATCATATACCTTCAAAAACACGGATATCTGATCCGTTGACATCTCTTATCTAGTTAAAGTGACAATACATAAAACATGCAAATCTCATTACGCAGTTCACAAGATACGCATTTAAAGCGAACTGTTACGTATTTATGAAAAAAATGTCATCCATGCATTCAATTATTTATAATCAATCCCGGTAAAATAATTAAATAAATAACCATATCCCCTGTATATTAACCCTGAAGCATTAGTTAAATAATAACCTTGCTTATGTATCAACCTAAAAGTGCTCTTCAAACTTTTTTCTAATTTGACTGACCTTACTATAATTATTAAAATAGTGACATTAAATAAGATCACTTAATATTTTATTATATATCATCAAATTTGAATATGAAAAAATATCATTAAATTTTTTCTTTTATTGTTTGGTTATCTAATATATTAAAAATGTAATTATTTTTATAGAAATGAAGATCATGGAAAAAAAGATGAAACCAGAAAGATTCCAGCAAATTGTATACATATTTGTATATATATAATGTTAAAGAATAGTTTGAGCAAAATTTGGTTGCATAATCATATTTTACCTTTTTCTTCGCTTTGCCGAGAGAAAATGATTTCGATTCTCTCCATTGAAAATCTGAAAGAAAAGATTATGTGTTTAGTTAAGCTCATTTGAATTCATTTTGAGTTTAATGTAGTTTTAAGAATCTATAAAATTGGCTAAATACAATTAAATGTAAAATTATATTACATTTTTATACGTAAAATCAATTATGATGAGGTAAACGAAAAAACAAACTCAAATTTTAAACAATTACCATCATCAAATTACTAAAATTGAAAGAACAAAAATATTATTTAATATTTTGTGTCATGTCTGTACTTTATTAAAATTGAAACATGCTTTCATACGTGGAGAAAAAGAAAAATAAAATTTATTTTAAATTGCAAACATTTCATTATTTTGTATATTTATTTCCGCGCAGAATGTGGATTATCACCTAGTTATACTATTATTATATTCTTTCTGTTTCACAAAGATAGATTTTCTATCATTTTCACACATATTAAAAAAACACATTAAATCAATATAATAAATATATAATTTTTTCAATTTTCAAATTTCAATATCTTTTAACTAATAATAATTAAATAAAATCAATTAATTTTTTTGAAGTTTACAACTTTTTTATAAAAAACACAAAATATCTATTTTTGTGAAACAACTTTTTTTTCTAAAATATTTATCTTTTTAAAACGGAGAAAGCATTGCTATGCATTGCATGAGTCGTCTGTTCGTCGCAATGTTTTGAATATATATTATATAATCTTCTAATACACCAGCATGTGATATTGCAGTTTATTGCGAAACTATTTAATATTTTCAAAACTATGCATTCTTCCCCGTTGGCCTATATTCGTACATAATAACAACAATGAGATGATGACGAAAGGAAGAAAAACGTTGTCGATAAAATACTCAACATGAAAATATGAGATTTCAGAATTGTGAACAGTGTAAGAAACAAGTGAGGAAGACAAGAAAAAAAGGGAAAAAAAGAGTGGAAATAGGAAGAATCGTTATCCAACAAATGTATCCACATTGGATTAATATAGATGATTTTTTATTATTGTGAGTACTTGTGCTGAGGTCAAATACAGATACTCAAATAATCCCATGAAAGATGATACCGATGAATAGTCCAATCCCAAATTTTCTAAATAAGGTTTAAGTCTTTAAGATATAGTTTTATGCCGTGTGACAGTGTGACGACGAAACAAATGCCATATTTAAGTTATACACTAAACTTTGGCCTTTTTTTTTTAAGCTGATTCGAAAACCAATAATACTATATGTCTTATGAAGATCTATGCCTAACTGCATCACCCGAGACGTTCTATGAAAATCCACGTATGACCGGATTTACTTGCACCATATTGAAGATCTCTTGTAACTCTTTCTTCCGTTTTACGTAATCAACATAATTGTTTAATAAATCGCTTTCTCCGGGAATTGAAACCTGAACCTCATATAATGTGCAATCTGCAAGAAATGTGCAACCCTTTTGTTTGGCCTTTGAGAGGCAGTGTAAAGTCATGCACCCACCTTTTTTCTCTACAACTTTCCAGATCTAGCGTTTAGGGTGGAGCCACTCCGGTCTTCGGTGTACTCCGTCGGACCGTGAGGCGGCCTCACACCCTCTTTCCTCGGCAACAAAACTTAATGATGTATTTGCTTCCGTTTGGTGGTCATTTGGAGGTATTTCTCTTCTTCCTCCGCTGTTGTTTCGTCTCGCTCTCTGGTGTGGCGAACCAATAAAGGAACCTCGTCCGTCCTGGTGGCTCTTCGGCTGACAGAAAACTGCTCTCCATTAGAGGACTGTGAAGGCGTAGCCGAAAACTGCAAGTTAGACATTGGGATCCTAGGGTCTTGCTTCAGGCAGAGATAAAGTTCTACTGGCGGTAGATCTGTTCATGACGATGGCGGTTTGCATGGATATCCATTTTCACCGACGCGGTCAATCTCTTGAGTGGAGAGCTTGAGGAGGAACATGTGGTGGCTCAGACCCGTGAGACGGTGAAGCTCCTCCCAGTATATGGCGGCTAGGTTTTGGGAGTTAACTCCTTGCGATTTCGGTGATTTATAAGCCGCAGGGACGCCTCTGAGGTGACAATGCATTGACGGTACACTGTGGCGGATCGAGTGGTCGGCTTGGACACCCCATCACCGTGAAGCTCCGGACAATCAGATATGCAAGTTGCTGGTGTTCATTGGAGGAGGAGGCTATGCCTCCAGCCTTTCTTTACCTCATCTGTAGATCTGTTGTTTTAGGATTGTTTTCATCTTTGTTTCCTTGTAACCTAGCAAGCTTTTGTTTCTCTGGTGTACCGGGCGGTTCTCGTTCGATTTGCCCGCTAAGGTTGTTTAAATTAATATAATTATAATTTAAAATGAAAAATGAAAAAACAAATGCCATATTTTTTTTTCAAAGTCCTCCTTCTCACCTAGATTCTCATTCTCAAAATTTGTTCATTAATTCTCTTCGTACAAACAAAAATCAACTTAAAACTCTTTTTTTTTTTCCAGAAACATATAGACTCATATAGACTCTGCAAACCAAACTGGTAGCTCGCATCCATGTGGACAACAAACGAATGTTGTTTTCTTGCACTGCGTGCAAGGTTGTCCGCCCTTGAATTATGCACCTGTGGTATATGAATAATCTCTGAGCTGTTGAAACTTGTCTTTAAGTTCTTTATGTCTTCCAAATAACTTGTAAAGGGTGGTCATTTTTCTGGTTCTGAAACATTCTTCACCGATTGAGAACAATCTCTTGTAAAAGTAACAGAAAACTATCTTAGGTTCCTCATACATTCTATTGCCCAAATGAGAGTCTCTATCTCTGAATGAAATGGCGGCTGACTCGCTTTTGTATTTCTTGCTCCCATTAAACCATCAAAACCTTCCAATAAGCTATACCACCTCTGTCTCAAAAATATTTCATGGTTTTCCATAATCCATCCGTAAAACACCATCTACCTGGGATAGTACTATTGTTGCTACTGGTAATCAATTTTGATAGATTCCCTGTGCAAGTGAAGTGTATGCATGAGCCCAAAGGAAGGACTCCGTTTCTGCCAGTTTAAGAATATCTCTAGTATGAACATCCAAATTTCTAAACACTTTGTTGTTTCTTCCTTTCCATATGTACTATAAAATCCAAGCAAATTGATGATCTTCTAATTCCACAGAAACCTTCCAAAATAAATGATCAATATTTGCAAACAATGATTTTGTAGGGGATATGTCTGGGTTTGATGGAATTCTGGAGAGTATCCAAACCTGAACCGCTGGTGGTAATTCAAAGAAACATAATTTATGGATTCCTCGGGTGCTCCACACCGTGCATAGATTGTATCCCCTTGTAATCCTCTTGCCCTTAAATCAACTTAAAATTCTAGTTGGCGAAATATTAGGCACAACCATAATTAAATAATTAAAATGAAAAAATAGTTAGACTATTTTCGAAATAAGTAAAATTTTAAAGTATTTATATGTTTATGAAATTTAGTTGATATATTTTTATTTAAATTTTTTATATTTTACATGAACATATATCTATAATTTTGTACCCATGCACACCATTCAAATAGGAGTAATAACAATACACGTAAAAGAAAATAATAGATTTTGTAATTGGTTAGCCAATAAAATATATTTATAAAATTTATTATCAAATTTATTTTGTTGTATATTTTTGTATATGGAAAATATATTTATGTTTTTGTGGTTAACCAAATAAATAAAAAATAGTAAAAAGTCACTAACAATATTATGTAATAAACAATTAGAATAAATTAAAATGATAATATATTCATTTTTTTGTGGTTAACCAAATAAATAAGATAGTAAAAAGTCATTATCAATATTATGTAATAAACTATTAAAATAAATTAAAATGATAAATATTAAGAGTAAAATAAAGATAGTTGGTTGATCTAAAGTTTTTATTTAAAAGAGACAGTCAAGGGTTCTATAGTACAACTACACTAGAATAACATTGGAACCGTAGATAATTAAATATGGCCTAAGCCCAATGCTTTAGCCGCCTTAGGGAAAGACCAAGCATGTATGGAATCCTCACTGGTATTAGCCAAATCCGTTCAAGACAACCACATCTATAAAAAACAACATCAACCTCTTGGCGGACTATCTATTTGCATCACTGAAAAACTACGACTTAACTACCAGATATCTTTCCGCTGGAACCGGTAGGTTCACTATGTCAAAGACAAATAATAACATTTCTATTAAAACAAACAACACTAATTTGGAGTATATTACTTCCAAACAGCTGCAGAAGGTTCGTATATCAGCGTAGTTTACCTATACAACATTAACAAAATATGCATGAGTGAAATAGCTCTCGGAAAAACTTATTGGAAAAAATTAAGATCGACACAAATGAACTACATGACGTCAATGTTGGAAAGATATCAATAAAGTCAATGCGACTGAGCACATATAAAAAACTCCAGTGTTACTTAACAACACTAACAACAACAAATGCCCCATTAACGTATCTCCCCAACAACATAAAAAGAAAAGATGCGACCAATCTTACTATTACTAGCAAATAAAATAAATTATATATTTTTTATAAAACTCATTCTGCAAAATTTTATATTTTATGCTCCAACTATTAGCCATTCAATTTGTGTATTCAAACAATATATACATTATTCCGTTGCTTTGAAATAATTTTACACACCTCGTGTATGTCAATAAAATAGCAGTCGCTCACATACAAAATATACATCCAATGGATAAATACAAAGTTGATCCTCAACGTCGCGAGACTTCCATAATAACAGCTCCAGCTCCACAGCTCTGTCAAATAGCTACAACACCAGACAATTTCTATTCAGGGACGGCCTATAACATTATTTCACTGAGATCATTAAAAGAGTTTACTTATAATTAGTAGGGTGAAAAATAATTCTTACAATTGTAATATAAAATCACTAAATATTCAATCTTTCTTTTTTGAAACACACTAAATATTCAATCAATATACAATTTTTATAAAATATTAGGAGTGTCATAACCACACGTAGAGAAATATGGTACCATATAACGTGCCTTAAATGTATAAATATTGTTTTATTCACCAAAGCTTTGAAAAATCAGAAATTCTATCGGTAAAGTTTCCACCTAACATAAGATTTAATCGGTCACTAGATTTGAACCCGCACGTACTTACGGGTATATGTTTATTTTAAAATCATATTTAAACAATAAAAAAGTTAAGAGATATATATTTAATATCAATTTTAAGTATATAATATTATTTTGAAATTTTTATATTTGTTAAAATTTGTTTTTGACGAAATTTTACTGTTCATATATTAATAACTTATTTTGTTTATTTATTTAAAAATGTAACATTATATTAATCTTTTAATTAATATATTATATTTTAGTTTGGTGTTTTTATTTTTACTACAAAAATAAAACATTAAATGTTACAACATTAAATTATTATTTATTTTGTTTAAAAAAATATTATAATTTTAAAAAGAATTGGGATATACTATTTAATTTTAAAATTAATTACTAATATATATATATATATATATATAATTTGGTCTTGATTAAATATGATAAAAATAAAAAATAATAGCATAATGGAAATAGATTTGGCCTTTCTTAGGAATAGTATTGCTTAGATATATATTGTTTATTTGTTTTGGTTGGGAAAATACCATATATGAGCAAATTTAGGATATTTAGTTAAGTTTCTAATTAATGGTCTAACATAAATTTTTGTATGGTAGATAAAAAGCAGGACCCTAATTTAATAAATTAAATGGGTCTGTCGCTAGTGTTAAGTCTGGCATTGCAATTTCTACAAAAAATTGACCACAAAATTTGAATTTTACCACCAATTTAATTATCTAATACCAAACGTCCACCCGTAAACTCACAAAATCAACAACTATATTTTTATTACAAATATCAAATATTGTATTGCACAATTAATAAATATTATGTGCGTAGTGAACAACTATATTTTTATTACAAATATCAAATATTGTATTGCACAATTAATAAATATTATGTGCGTAGTGCATACGAACCACTAGTTGGAACAATATAATAGAGTTCATTTGTATAATTATAAACAGTGATGGAAGAAACGTACATGTTTGATTTGTGCAGGATGTGGGGTTGGAGTGAGTGGGTTGGATACAGAAGATGGGTCAGTGAGCCAGGAGCTGTTTCTCCTTTGGTAGGGACATTTATCACCAATTAATGGGCCTCCCATATCATAGTCCTAGATGCATCTTTTCGGTTCATCTATAATATTAAAAGAGAATCATTTTAAAAATTTTGATTGTTGAACCTATTTATTAACTATTTATTATATTTTGATTCTACTTTTATTTTTTCTCTAACGATATAAGTACTTTACATAATTTAAATGAACTCATTTATTACTCTCCATAATCTATTATATAATTACTCAAAACCCCCAAGAATATAGGACATATGACTCTAACATGTTAAACATGTATAACATTTTAAGTGATTTAGAAGTTAAAAGCCTTAATGTCAAGTATTCAAATATGAAACATTGATTTAATTAATTACATGCAATCAATTATTAAGATTTGATCTTACATTCTTATACATGAATTAAATGATTACTCTTATTATAAAAACAAAATCAAATGGGTCTAAACCGGTTAGAAATTTAAATGGAATTAGTCAAAAATACTTGTTTAAATAGGACATGATTCTTTATTTTACAAATTCTAACAATGCATATGATACGTTTTCATCGAATTTTCACAAATTTAAAATATCTCGCGCTTTAAATATCGAATAATTTGGGTTGTTTGGGTAAAAATATAGGATAATTCAATTTTTAATATTTGAATAAAAATATTGGGGTAATTTTTTTTTTGCGTAATTTTGTTTATAAATAGTATCTTAGGATATTTGGTTATTTAGAAACTAAATATAGTTAATATTGGTAGGTATATAATTTATATTTTAAAATTTCAAGTACTCATTTGGGTTTTGGTTCGGTTTATATTCTTCAGTTCCAGATATATATATAAGATATGCTTGGTTATTTATGAAATTCAGTTTAATTTTAGTTTTTTTTTGTTTGGTAAGGTTCAGTTCACCTGGATAAATGTGTCCACACCTATACATTATTTTATATAAAATTTACTTAGAAGAATTTATTTAATTTCGAAAATAGACTAGTGCTTTCTAATTGTTGGTCAAAATCTAGTTTCTAGTTAAAATATAGCGTGATATTTTTTAATTTGTTTTAGTGATGAAGACGAGAAAAAACTGGACGGCATCAAAATTACCCAATACTAGCAGTGTCATATGAATTAATTTTGGTGACAATAAAATAAATATTATAAATAAATCTATCTTTTATAAATAATAATTTTTTAAAAAATAATAATTTTGGTAATAATACAATAAATATTATGAATAAATCTATCTTTTATAAATTTATATATTTTAAAAAAAAATTCTAATGAGTGCATCAAGAGCATAAAACAATATATCATTACACTATTTTTGAAATTACAAATTTACGAAAGAAAACTTCACTTTTAATCTGTCAATGAGCAGACATCAACTGATATTGTTTTTTTTGTAATATACTGAGTTATTTTGTATTTTTTTTAAAATTGAATTACTCTTATAACTAAATTAATTTAGTAATTTAGCAATTTACCAAAATTTTGCAGGATTAGACTTTTTCAAAGCTAACATTACTTCACATGAAGTCTCCATATATGTAACATGAAGTCTACAGAGTGTGACCAGAAGTCTGATCAGGTTAATTTTGTAATTGATCATGTTTGATTTTATACAAGTACACTTTGGATGAAATTTACTCTCAGAACTAGGGGTATAATTAAAGTCTCTGATAAATTAAGTGCAAACTTTGGGTGAATTATGTCTGCTCGGTTTTTGAAAATAGTAAAAGTCATCAAAATTATGCTTATTAGTATATTTCTGGTTAAATTTTTGACATTTTTGTCAATTGCGAAAGTGACATAAGCATACTTCTTGTAAAACCTCAGAACTTCAATGATAAATAAGAAGATTTCAGGTGAAGCCTGCTATGAAAAATTCAAATTCATATGAAGTTTGAGTTAAATGCAAAATTGACTTGGCTTTACGTTTACTCAATTTTTTTTGTTTCAAAGAGAATTTCTACATAATAGTCAATTTCAAAACTAACACTTGCATTGAATAAGAGATTTCACATGAAGCCTTCATCGCGAAACAGATCTAAAAAATTCGAAATCATTTGAATAATTACGTAGATCTAGTGAGAGTTCGTATTTAGCTTCTCTAAGCACCCAAAACTTATAATTTAAGATGAATGAAAGATAATCGGTCATTAATAAACAAGAATCATCAAACTTGAGGAAGTTCAATGAAAATGTTATTTTGAAACAAAAATTGGGATTTTTTTTAAATGAAATAATAGAGGAAAGGTAAGATAAATGAGTTTTGTGTGAAATAATGAGAGAAGATGTAAAATTTAAATTAAAAAGCATTTATAGCTTGGTTTTTGGTTATGCTAGTTGTTGATATTTATAATAATTATATTTTGTTATTAAATTAATATGGTGAAGATGTTTGAGGCATATTCATGGATTTTGTAAAATATATAATGACATTTCATAAATAATTAATATGCTAGGGTGAAAATTTTGAAAGTTCGTAAAGAAAAATAAAAAGCTAGGTTTGTATTTTATCAGGAATTTATGGTCATTAAAAAACAAAAAAAAAATATTATTTCATGCAGATTAAGAAATCAGACAAAAAACCAAGAAATATTAAATTGACAATCCAATGCAACACCAAAATCGCATAAATGAAACCAATACATAAAGATTTTTTTTTCTCCACTTCAGTCATTTTTAGAACGAATGAGAAAACACCTGGTCAAGAAAAAAAAAAACTTAGCAAATATAAAGTTAAATCGAGTTCAAACTTTTTGACACCTAATTTTAAAAATCTGTAAATAATCATAATAAATTGAATAAAACTATACGAATTAATCTAAATAAGTTAGCAATTAACTGAATATAATAAAGTTCTTAAACCATAAACGAAAATAATATGATGGAAAGGATTGATTTTCATCATAACAAAATTTTGAATTTATGTTTTCATAGCGAAAACACACCAAACCATTATCATTTTTTGTCAATAAACAAAATTTATAGAATTAAGATTGTACAAACGCATTTTTTTGCTTACAATAATGCATACTTATCACTTATAAAGCATTTAGATAAATAATTTAACAAATATATAAAATACTGATATAAGAATTCAGAAAGATAATGTATTTACAGAGATAAAAATAATGTGAAAATTTTCTGTTGACCATGCTTTAACGGGTTATTTGCTTCTCCAAGAATCTCTTGAAAATGATATATATATATGTATATATATTTAACCAAAAAATATATATTGACCAGATGTTTTGAAATATATTAGTTTGAATGCATTTGTCTTTGCATCCACCATTTGATTATTTTTTTAATATGTAAATTCCGATGATCATCCAACCTAAATAAATTTATCGACTTAAGAATATGCGTATAGATTTTAAAGCTTCTCGCTGTTCAGGAAATGATATATGATATCTTGAAACAGAGGAACCTACGGATCCACAATCACATCACCAACACCCCCATTGCTTGTCTCTAAGGATATCAACCACCAAATTTTGAACTCTAGTGCTGGGAAGCGGGTCGGATCCACCCGCTGGACCATCCCACAGCAGGTTGGCACTTAATTTTTCAAAAAAAAATTGACTCGCATAACCCACAAATAAAATATAGTAGATCTGTATTTGCTCCGTTTGAGTTTGCGGGTTATCCATGGTTATCTGCGAATCATAATAATTAAACAAAAATTAACTTTAATATATTCTACTTTAAAAAATATTTTAATCATATGAATTGTATATTATTAAAATAAAAAAGCTTTTTTCTTAATAAATTAAGAAATATTTTTATTATATAATATTTAAATTAAAATTAGAAAAAATAATAAAAAACATATTTTTATTTAAATTTGACAGGTTTGTGGATATCCGTAGTTCTGAAATAGTCGACCTGCAACCGCTCCTAATCCTAAACATTCAATCCGTATCAACAATATATACAAAAAAAAATCTTTACCCATACCAATTCTGCAACGGGTCAAGCGGTCGGGACTCACAATTTTTAAACTAAATTTCCAGCCCTAATCACAGCTTGGAAGCACATGAAAGGAATCACGAGAATGATGTCGCTTTGGATCCGTTAGAAAATGACAATAAATCGTCTCATTTGCATTGTATACTAACAGTCCCAGCCAAGTGTAAATGGCTGCCTAAAGCAAAAATTAATATTGTACCTCAGTGGAGTCGGACCATGTACTTTAAACACAAGGAAGAACGGCACAACCACTAGACTACATACATTCTTTTCATATTTTTGATGCTCCTAGTGGCGTCTAAAGCCCTAGCTTTACCAGATTTAGATCAGGAGAGGCACTGTATACTGAGTGTAGAGTCTTGCGCTTTTGTTTCCTTGTTAGTAAGGACACTTGTATAATGACTCCTGTTTTTTCTTCTTTTTTTGTGAGGGAAACATTTTTGTTTTGGGAGCTTTATGTGACCTCTTTCTTCATCATTAATAAATTTAATATTTTTAGCCAAATATTTAATATTTTTAGCCAAATAAAAAGAACAAAAGTATAGATATTGCCACTGTTGATAGCTTAAGAAAACACATGATAAGTTGTAAACAAAACCAAACTAATTTGTATGTCAAAAAACAACGAAACTAATTCTTATGATTTATTTTTGTCTTTTTTGTTAAATATATACATCTTTTTCTTAAATATAATTTAAAATAAACAAAATTGTTTATTTAAGCTTAATTTTATGTTCAATTAAATCAAAATTTATATTAAAATATTAGTAAGTAAATAATAAAATCTAAAATAAAAATAATAAAATTTTATTTTTCAGTGTAATTTAAATATAAACATTTTATTATTGCACATGGTGCAGGAAAACACTTTGTAATGTATATTTTTCTTAGACTTATTCTTAGGTTCACCAACCAATAGGATTTCATTATTTCAAATTCGATATTTTAAAAAAGGAAACAAAATATTATCAAATTATATTATGTTTTTAAAATTAAAAGGTAAAAAGAAATAAATAAAAAATAGTAGTAATTAAAAATATATATATTTTTAACGTCGTCAGCAAAACACTAAACCCTAAAACCTAATCCCTAAACCCGAAATCTTTGGATAAACCCTAAACTCTTGGATAAATCCTAAACTCTAAATCAAAATCATTAAACACTAAAACACTCAAGAGTTTAGGATTTAGGATTAGGGTTTAGGATTTAGGGTTTAGTGTTTAGTGTTTTTTATTTAGAGTTTAAGATTTATCCAAAGGTTTAGGGTTTGGGATTTAAGGTTTAGGGATTAGGATTTAGGGTTTAGTGTTTTGCTGGTGACGTTAAAATATTTTTTTAAAATTTTTTTTTTCTGTAACTACTATATTTTTTTTTACTTTTAAAAAAAAATATAATATAACTTAACAATATTTTGTTTCGTTTTTTAAAAGATATCGAATTTGAAATAATGAAATCCTATTTGAAATAGGTTCAGTCTAAGAATAACTCTTTTTCTTATACAAAATGAACATGCACCCCTAAATTTCGTTTATCCAAACCAAGCGCTCCCGCACCTCTTGTTGAATCCTTGACTTGTAGGTCCATTACATTCCTTTTTTTTAACAACATATTACATTCTCATACCTACCCTAAAACATTACCTCAAAGGAACCCCTAAAGTTTCTCAAAGTTTTGAGTTGACCCCATAGTTAAACACTGACACCACATATCGAGCAGCCTTTTTATTCACATCCTAAATCTCCTCTCAGCAGCAATAACAAGAAGCCTTGCGACACCTTGTGTCCACATATCATACTCCCTCTGGCTCTTGCACTCGAATTCTACATCACCTCGCAGAACCGTCTTCAAACCGAAGTATCTCAGATCATCTCCTCCCTCTAGCAAATGTCGTCCTGGCCAGGCCGGGACATTCTTGATCACTTCAAGCACAATGTCTGAAGAAAATTGGAACATAGTTACATCGAAAGAGTCTTCAAGTTCACATTCAAAAGAACAAAAAAAAAGGTCAAAGATTGAGGGCCACTTTGATCTTATAAGTTACTTTAGTTAGACACAATTGCTTTTTTTTCTTCTTTTTTCTTCTCAAATCCCCAAATCCAAAGCAGACCCACATCAAATTTTTGAATTCTTTTTACCAGGGTTCACATTATAATTGACTCATTACCAGTAGATAGTGACAAAAAGTTAAAGCTTTCAACTTTGGAACTATGAGAGATACAGCCTAAAAAATAAAAAATAAACATTCTTTGTTTTAAACCCCATTAGAAGAATCATATTTAATGTCTTGGAAGGAGTTACATAAACCTCCTATCAATTTAAAAATCGTGTGTTAAGAAAAGAGATGTTATATGTAATAGAGTAAATATCTCTTACTCTTTTTCTTCTTGGTAAATGTTTTCCCAACATACTTGCTCTTCATCTTCAACATAACCTACAAGTTTAGTAATTAAAAAATCAGAATTGTTGACAAACAAAAAATCAGAATTAAATAAGATGATTCATTCTCAAAGAAGATGCTTAAGCAAAAGACAAAATGTGGATCCCATAACTTCATTATCATCATCATTGTCATAACGAATGCTTTTTTTTATTAGCTTTAGTTTTGTTTCTGCTTTCTCTTCTTTTCCTGCCATTTGAAATTATCTTTTTGTGTGTTTCATATAACAAAGTTCATATCCATGTGAAGTAAGCTAAAGATTCCCACTGATTTACAAATAATTTGACAATCTTTTTATCTTTTCACTAGATCAACGATAAAGTGAACAAGTTACGAGACACCGTAAGAATAAACCTTTACCTGATTCGTCTTGTTGATGTAAACAGAGACTATTTTCCAGTGGAGATCACCTGCAAAAGTAACAAAAAAGCATTAGATCACAAAAGAATCAAGAACTAAAACGTAAACAAAAATAAAAAGACGTGATAATTTTTGTTACCTTTGCGAGTACGTTTGAGAAGTTCACAACCTCTAGCGAGCCATTCTCGGCTACAAGTTCCCAAGAAATTATCTTCTTGTATAAGCTCCCCACTGTGACTACTACTTGAGCTTCCATTGCTACCATTATTAAGGTTGCTGCATCCTCCAGAAGTTGTGAGTCCTTTGTCCATTGGAATCACTGATGCAATGTTCCAAACTTCCTTCATGGCCCTTGCCTTTAGTGTTGCCACTCCTCTTAACGCTGCACCAAATATAGTCAAATTACCAAAACATTTACTTTGATCTCTGCATAAATTTCACTCTTAAGCTAAACCCTAAGATCAGTTATTATGTTTTATTCATCAAAATCAAAACTTTATCAAAACCCAAAATACAGATTCTTGAAGCTACTAAACCTGTGGCTGCACCGGCGGTGAGTGTCATGATATCACCGGCAGAGCGAACATTGACGGCGGAGCTAACAACATAGGCCAAATGCTCTCTTTCAGCTCCCATCACTTCAGCAGCCTCCACACACTGAGCAGCCACAAGAGTCGCGGCTGAAGCAACAGCCATGTCGGTTTTAGCCATCTGCTCATCCTTCCCGGCGCTCGAAGACGCGGCGGTGGCTGCTGCGATAGCGGCTACAGCTGCAGCCACACCGGCGACGGAGACAGCAGCGTGAATCTGAGCGTTGTGTGCTCGAGTCTCCTCTTTCTTCTTCTCCCTCCGGTCCTTAAGCCACCGTCCTACAGTCTTGGATTGTGTAGCTGTGGCGGTTATAGGTCCCGGAGTAGTCGCCGTTGAACGGAACTGGCAGTTTATGTTGTTCAGTGAACTGTTGTTTGCTCGAGTAAACTGCTGCTGCATAGTAATTCAAATTAGGGATTCGCCGGAAATGGATACAAACATCAATGAAGCAAAAACTAAAAAGGAATTGTCTTGGAAGCGTGATGAACAAGAAAAAGGCAAAAATATCAAATCTAGTAAAGGAGATTGCTTTCGACCAAAGTGTCACTAAAATAATAATAAAAATAAACAACCTATATTTGTTTCACAAAATAAATTAGTTTATTTAAAATGCTTATGTTAAAAAAATATTTTATATAAAAATATAAATATTAATTCAAATATTATTATTAAATATATAAATTAAATATAATTTAATAATTATAAAATTATTAAAATGCAGAATATAATTTGTTATACATTATCCACCAGTTAAATATGATCTCTAGGTATGCTTGAATATTATGAAATCCTATAAAATATGAAAACAATTTATGTTATACAATAAAAAATACTTATAACACAATTTCTATTATTAATTAAGGAGTTTATTTCAATAAATAGTTTTTTTTTTTTTTTGTCATTCAAGAAATAGTTGTACTTTTACCAAATATACTATTTATCTGAATATTTTTAATCCTCGGAAAGCCTAATGGAGAAAAACATGATCTCTGGGTATGGTTGGATAAAGAGAAAGGTGTGTTATTTCACTGTCTCTCATGTACCCAAATTGTCAGTGAGGCAGTAAAAACTGAAACATTTACATTGAGAGACACAAAAACAAAAGTTTCAGAATCTCAGAAAATGCTTTACTACTTAACGATAAACCCAACATTTCACCAAAATGTAAGTGTATATTATATAGTTAAATAGAGAAAATAAAAACCTTGATTTCGTCGGATTCTGGAGGAGGACTGTCGGTTAAAGAACCGTTGAGAGGACCACTACTACTATGTGAAAGCCGACCAGATGTTCTTGGTGACACTTCTTGCTGCAAAAAGATGATGAAGATGAGACAAAAGGAGAATCAAGAAAGAGATGATGACAAAATACAAGAACTTGTGATTATGTCTTATAGGGACCCAGAAAGTGAGTGTGTAGATAGATATATCTAATCATAATTTTTTCCCGTTCTTTTCTTGTTTGATTAATTATTATAATTATTGCGCGTGAATATACTTTCTCTAATAAATAAATTCATGAACAATTTGAGACTAGATTTGAGATATTTCTATAAAAAGACAGAAATCAAGAATCTGAGGACAAGAACAAAAAAGAAACTGAAAGAGATTATCTCTGTCAACTTCTCGCAAAAGTAAAAGTTGCTTAGTTTTGTCCGTAATTACTCTGTTCTTATCTAAAACAAACATAAAAAAAAAGATAGGGAGAAGAGACTCACAGATTGAGACAAGATACGATCCATCACCATTTGAGAAGTCTCTGAAGAAGCGAATGAGAAAGGGTTTCCGGAGACAAGTCCGCTCTCCTCCGTATCACCGTCTCCGAGTATGGGTTCTTCTTCGGTTTTGGAGAGGAGGATCTGAGGATCAGAAGGTGTTAAAGCCTTGGATACTTCGAGAGCTGAGGCGCTCCAGGAGCGAGCGAGGAACTCCATAGGCTCAAGCGGCGTCTCCGGTGGCCGGTAAACCGGATCGGGTCTCCATGTTGGAACCATGGATCTTTCCATTTTAGACAGAGAGTGAAGGAAGCGAGATAGTGGAAGGGGAGAGAGAGAGGGTGTGTGTGCTGGTTTGAAATGAGAGGTTGTCAATGGAGTGAAATTTATAGTGACAACAAAGCTATTTGATCACTATGCTTTTTTTCTGTCCGTTTTATTGCTTTTTCTTATTCTGTCTTGTCTCTCGCGCTCTCTCTCTCTCAGAAAATTAGCTAATTAGTAATTACCCTTTATTTTACTTGAAACAAAATTATTACCAAACTATCGAAAAATGTTTTTGTTTTATTTTAATTGGCCAATGTCTTTTCCTATGATCTGATAATATTAGAGATAAAGTGGAACTTATAACATTCCTAGTTAGCAAAGACGCAAGAAGACGAAATATGCTTAAAAACGAACGTCCCCCGAATCAAAGAATATTATATACAGAGAAAATCAAACCCAAGACACTAGATAAAACGGCTTGAATTAGGGGTGTTCAATCCGGATATCGGTTCGGTTTCGGTTCGTTTTTTTTGGTTTTTCAGTATTTCGGTTAGTAAAATATAACTACCATTCTAAATCCATATTTACTTCGGTTTGGTTCGGTTTATATACCGTCGGTTTTCGGTTTATTCGGTTTTATACCAAAAAACATAATTCTTTATTTTGGGATCATATTATATGAATTTTAGAGTCTTGTTGTCAACACATTCATTTATTAAAAATATTATAAGTTTAAATAAAAGAACAAAAATAAAAAATGTTTCTATCATCTAATAAAATAATCAAATCTATAATTAAAATCAAATCTCAAAATTTTGATAATAAAAATAAAAAACAAAAAATAAAACAGAAACACGAAGCGCAAAAAATAAGTTATTATATTCTTTCATATTTAGCATTTATCAAAGTCATGTTTCTTCTATTAAACACGAAACTCTATTCGTCTATAGATAATAAAAAAATTGTGAAGAATTTCCACTAATTGTTATCATCAAATTTATAATCTTTATTTCAATTTAGTCAATGCTAAATTAAAGCAAAAAGATCAAAAGAAGACTAAGAAAATAAGAAGCATGTTTGCGATGAATTGTTATTTAATTATAGTTCAAGTGTTTTACAAGTCAGGACTATTTTATTACTGTAAAAAATATGGTAATAGTTATTAGCAAAAAAATTAACTTATGATTTTCATACGTTGTTATAAAATATATACATATTTACATGTTTCTATTTTTTGATCGGTTTTATTCGGTTTATTCGGTTTTATCGGTTATATACCGAACCATATCCAAATCCTACGGTTTTTTAAAATCATATCCATTCGGTTTGTATGGTATATACCAAATCCAAATCATATTATCTATTTCGGTTCGATTCGGTTCGGTACGGTTCGGTTTTGCCATATTGAACAGCCCTAGCTTGAATCCTAAACCACCAGAATAAACTTCACATCAACATAATTTTCTAACTTCTATAAGAGAGCTCACTAAAAATGCCTTCAGCCAAACACCGGTAAACCACTTCTTCATAGAACAAAGAGGAAACTCCTAGGAACCAAGCAACCAGAACTCTGTGTGTTTGTTAGAGCAGGTTTAACCCTGTATCTTATTGGTGTATCTTAGTGTAACTAAGATTAAAAATAAATGAGAAAGCATGATTTTAGGAAGACACGCTTCCTAATTAGGAGAAAAAAGATATGTATATTGTTGGACACCTGTCAAACCGTGAGTGGGTAGATGAGAAAGTGAAGCGGTCTCGCCTCTTTCTCTCTGTCTCTCTTCTCACCTTCTCTGGTTTCTCTCTGCAATGGGAGATTTTCGTTTCTCTCTATCGACAGCGACTTCTCCTCCGATCGGTGGCTCTCTGGTTTCTGTCTCTCTCTCGGTGGCTCTCGGTTTCTCTCTCTCTCGATGGCTGTCGTCGGCTACCTCTCTTTCGGTGTCTCTCTCGACACTTCTCTGGTTTCTCTCTCTCGACGACGACTTCTCTTTCCATCGGTGGATCTCTGGTTTCTCTCTCTCTCTCGGTGGCTCTTCCCTCGACGACGATAGAACTCCCTCTTGGTGTCTCTCCTCGAAGGTAAAGCCATTGTTGTGTTCTTCAATTATGCATGTATTTAGATTATGCATGTTCTTCTTCTGATCAATTTTGCATGTTTTTTTGATTTGTTTGCCTTTTCGATTCTGTATCTCGGTTGGTCTCAAGCACGACGGCGAGGGACGGACAACTATCTCGGTGGCTCTCCTCCGATCGAAAGGTAAAGCTTCTGATTCATGTTGTTCGATTTTGAAGATTTTGATTTGTTTGTGGTGTTCGATTCTGTCTGTAGATTCTATATGTTTTGTGTTAGGATGGATGGATCAATTTCGAATTGTTTGTTGCAAGTTGGTTTAAAATGTGTCTTGATTTATTTTATCTTCCTGTCTTTGTTTGGTCAGATGGATGTATAAATTTTAAAGTTGGTTTGCAATGCGAATGATGAAGGGAATTAACCAAGTGCAAGGTCTGCAACAAGCCCTTCAAGGTCATGCGAATTAATGCAATACATGTTAGCAATTACTCTTTGTTCTGTCTCTCTTGTGTGTTATGGTAACTGAATTGATTTAGCTTCTGCTTTGAATCGAACCGAGTGTAATTAATGTTATGGTTAGCTTTAGTTAATGGTTAGGTAGAAATGAATGGTGTAGTGATGAATGTGTTAGCTAGATGTCAACTCGGTTTGGTTGTGTGTTCAATGCTTAGATAGTTCTCTTCAATCTATAGAAAAATATTCATCATCCTCTTCTTTGAATTCATTTCAAACCGTGTTTCCTCCTCTCACTTCCTCACTCTTTCCTTCTCCTCTATCTTTCTTGATCGTGTTTTGGAGATGGATTCCAATCCATTTACGCATACAGGAAACTTTGTTGATCTACTTCATAGTCAACAAAGTATTTCTTTTCCTAACTATGAAGATATCTCGACTCAGTCTTCATCTCAACTTCATTCTGTTGGGTTGTGCCAATGTTGGTGAGAAGCGGGAACGAAAGACGTGGACTCCTACTGATGATATTCTACTGATCAGCTCGTGGCTCAACACGAGCAATTATCCAATTGTTTCCAACGAGCAAAAATCAAGCAACTTCTGGAAGAGAGTTGCAGCCTATTTTGCAGCAAGTCCGAAGGCAGCTGGGTCCGAGGAGAGAACGGATAATAATTGTAAGCAGCGTTGGCACAAGATGAACGACTTGGTCTGCAAATTCTGTGGCGCGTACGAAGCTGCAACTAGGGAGAGAAGCAGTGGTTGCAATGAGAATGATGTCCTCAAAAGAGCTCATGAGATTTTCTTCAATAACCATAAGAAGAAATTCACTTTGGAGCATGCTTGGAAGGAATTGCGAAACGACCAGAAGTGGTGTGAAGTGTCAAGTGCTAAAAAGGCAGGAACCTCTAGGAAAAGGAAGTGTGAAGACGGTGCAGACTCATCGGCCTCTCAACCATCTGAGAACAAGCGTCCCGCGGGTGTTAAAGCATCAAAGGCCGCTGGGAAGAAGACTATGAGTGAAGAGAATTCAGTGAATCGGTTTCAAAGTATGTGGGACATTAAACAGAAGGAGTTGGAAGTGAAGGAAAGGTTGTCGAAGATGAGTATACTTGACTCTCTTATTGCAAAGAAAGAACCTCTAGCTGACTATGAAGAAGCCCTCAAGAAGAAGTTCATCAGTGACTGAATGTTTAATTAGTGTAAGTGTAACTCTGTTTCTTGGTCTTGTTAATACTGTGGTTATTGTTCTTGGTCTTATAACTGCTTGGTAGTTTTGTTAACTCGGTCTGTCTTTCTTGTTAACACGTTTTCTTGTGTGTACTTGCTTTCAGGTGAAGACAAGGTGAAGACAGTGTCACGGAGTGGAGCAATCAGAGTCACTGCCTTTGTAGTATTTGGAGTCTTGTGTCACGTTGTCTCTGTTTCAAGACAGTATCACGGAGTGGAGCAATCAGAGTCGATCAGTTTGTAGTATTTGGAGTCTTGTGTCACGTTTTGACATTATGTCTTGGAGTCATTTGTTTTGGAGTCTTGTGTCACGCTTGTTTGTAGTTGTACTTGGACAAGTCTGTTTGGAATCTTGTGTCACGATGTAATATATTATCAGTCTTGTTGCAGTTGTCACGGATTGTAAACTCTTGTTGTTCACTTTTAAAATTTCAGTCTATATAAAGTCTTGTTGTTCACTTCTCACCATTGACACAAGACAGAAACTCTTCTCTCTTTCTCACCATTCAAACTCAAGGCAATTTTTTTTCTATCCTTTTCACCATTCAAACTCAACCCAATCTCATTCTATCCTTTTAACCATTCAAACTCAAACCAATCTCATTCTCTCCTTCTCACGATTATAACTCAAGGCCTCACGAATTCTCTCCTTCCCACCTCACCATTCAAAGAAGATCAAGCCAAAAAAAAAAAATAGCATCATCTTCTCATAACACATTTGATGGATCAATGGATGATGCTTTTGATCAATATTTTGATCAATATTATGATCAAGCGTTCGAGAATTTCTCCAATAACATTGCTGATCAAGAAAAATAAAACCGCGAGCTTACATCGAAAGAAATCGTGAAGAAGGCGATTTACGTTTATGGCATGATTATTTCAGCGACACTCCAACATATCCTCCAAATCTATTTCGACGATGATTTTGAATGAACAAACATTTGTTCATGCATATTGTTCATTGACTCTCCAATGAAGTTCAATTCTTTCAACCAAAAAAAAATGCTCTCGGAAGGGCCAGTCTCTCTCCACTTCAAAAGTGTACAGCAGCCATTCATCTCTTGGCATATGGCAATGTGGCTGATGCGGTCGACGAATACCTCCGGCTCGGTTCAACTACAACTCGGTCATGTTTGGAACATTTTGTGGACGGAATAATTTCCTTATTCGGCGAAGAGTACCTGAGGAGACCAACACCTGCTGATCTTCAATGCTTACTTGATATTGGCGAATATCGTGGATTTCCCGGGATGATAGGAAGCATCGATTGTATGCATTGGGAGTGGAAGAATTATTCCACCGCTTGGAAAGGGCAATATACTCGGGGTTCGGGTAAACCAACAATTGCTTTAGAGGCGGTTGCTTCATATGATCTCTGGATATGAAATGCGTTTTTTGGACCCCCAGGTACCTTAAATGATATCAATGTTCTTGATCGCTCACCTGTTTTTGATGACATAATAAATGGTGAAGCTCCGCAAGTCACATACTATGTCAATGGAAGAGAGTATCATTTGGCTTACTATCTCACTGATGGTATTTTTCCGAAATGGGCAACTTTTATCCAATCAATTCCATTACCACAAGGCCCGCAAGCAGTTTTATTTGCTCAACGTCAAGAAGCTGTCCGAAAAGATGTCGAGCGTGCTTTTGGAGTCCTGCAAGCCCGCTTTGCCATTGTCAAAAATCCAGCACTTTTTTGGGATAAAGTCAAAATTGAAAAGATTATGAGAGCTTGTATCATACTCCATAATATGATAGTAGAAGACGAACGAGATGGATACACTCAGTTTGACGTTTCAGATTTCCAAGAAGCTGAAGACAACGGAAGTTCACATGTCGATCTCACGTATTCTACAAATATGCCTTCAAATATCGCTAATATGATGAGTGCTCGAACTAGAATTAGTGATAGACAAATGCATCAACAACTGAAAGCTGATTTGGTTGAACATATATGGCGTAAATTTGGACGTGCTGAAGACAACAACTGAGTTTGTTTTTTTTTCGTTTAATTTAGTAATCTTTGTTTTTATGTTTTTTTTTAAGTTCTATGTTTAAAATGTTATCTTTGTAATGTTTAATTAATTAAAAAAATTTCCTTTTTAAAAAAAATTATTATTATTTTATAAATGAAGAATCATTAAATAAGATACAACCATTGGAGGCCCAAAATCATAGTGGTTCTTAAGTGTGTATCTTAATTGCTTTTAATTAGTTAAATAATGATTAGGATACCCATATGAGTATATGGGTTAATCTTGCTCTTATGTTCCTATTTTTTTTTTGGAATAAGTTCTTGGATTAATTGGCATCTATGCCTCTAAACTGACCCCTAATTGGCTAATACATATTTTAGATGATACATCAATTATTAACAACCTACAATAACGATTGTTACATGCTACATGTGTTGTTTTATTTGTTAACTTATTTTTTAGCAACAAACTTATCTGTTACATGATAAATTATATATTATATATCTGTTACTAATTACTAATACTGAATTTTAAAGAATGTATCACCTAACTTGGTAATCAAATAAGTATCTTAACAGATACTATAGTGTTAACTTTTTTGACTTATATCATATTTCTATAAATATATGATAGTATATCATACCAGAAAATAGTAATACATGATTTCTAACTGTGAATCAAAGTCATATGAGAATTACTAACCTTCATCATCAATAGAATTACTAAAATGAATTTTGTCGGTTTTATCAAGATTTGGTGTTAAATCATCTTTGGTTTTCGTTGGAACATCAAAAAATTGGCATCCAAAATTTTATGTATCTATATTGAAAAATGATAAATCAACAAATATATTCAAGGAAAAAAAAGAAATGAAGAAAAAGAAATGAAGAAAAAAGAACAAAGAGAATCGGAAAAAAAAGAAAGAGGATGAGATTAAGAAGAAAGCGAGAGAATCAGAATGAATTTTGGAGGGAAAGAGAATGTAAGAAGGGTGTAAATGTCAAACCGGAACCAAATTATAAAAAAAGTTGTCTTTGTGTCAACTCATAGGTAAGTCACTAATTTAGGTCTCTATTAAAGGTAATCAGCTAATTCACCCTAAGTTCTTTTTACCTTGTAACCCAAATAGACTATGTATCGAAACTTATGCTTCCCCAATGCATATAGCATATATAGAAAATTAAGTAATAGTTTAGCGAAATAAAGATCTTAATTATATGATTAATCATAGAGGGTGGAAAACACACAAATTTGATCATAAAACTAAATTCTGTATTGTAAAAACAACTGCAAAGTTGAAATGTTTTTGTCTACTTGTTTGTTGCATTCTGTTTGGAATGTAGGAGTCAGAAGAAACATGGTTCAGTTCAATAGTTTATTGTTTTTGTCATGTCTCATTTGAAGAACTATTGCTTTTTTTCCAGCTGGAAATCGAATGAGGACCATTTATAAATTATATTGCTTTAGCTAATTAGGGACCCTTTAGTTTATAATAGAATGATAGAAAACTAATTAGAAATATACTCGTTTTGCTCTTTTTTTGTTGTAATGGTTAACGCAGACTGTTCAACGGTTTCTAGAGTAAACTTTTCGGAAGTGATCTCTTCCAAAATATCTTTAACCAAAGAAAAAAATATTTTTATCCGGAGAATTTTTATCGTGTAGGCAACGCAAGTGACTGCAGGAAATCATTTCGATTGTTAAAAAGTACGAAACAAGATAATCTTGATATCAAGTCCAACCAGATTCGGTTTGGACTTCATCACTGATTTCTCTTTTAATCGTATTTGTAAGATTATATTTTATGTCGGGTTAAATTGTTTTTCAAAAGTTTGTTTTGACTTTGTTGATGCGATGTATCATATCAACTGTTATATTATTGTCTTCGATAGACAATATTGAATAAATAAATCTTTAGATAAAGAAAGAAAACTAATTGGGTTGTAATGACAACGATAATGCATGTAATAATTCATATAATAAATTAATCACCCGGGGACAAATGAAAGAGCCTTTTCAATCGAAAGGATGTATATACACATAAACTTTAAACTGAATTTGAAAAGATTGTTTGAGGTTTAGATAATGGTTTAGATAATCGAGGGCCTAAATGAGAATGGACATCTCAACTTTCTTATCTTTCCTGAGTAAACCTACAAATAGGATGGAAGAGAAAGCTTTTCTCGATTAATATTGATACTAGGATAAGACCTGCGCCTTGCGCAGGGTGAGTTTATTTATATATATATTATCGATAGTTTTTTTTATATATGTGATCATTTTATTTATATATATAAAATATTTTTTGTTGTTATTATATAATTTTTTTCTGATGGATCGGATCAATTTTTATTAAAAATAATGGAACAAAACTATAATTAATACATCATGGGTTGATCAGATTGGACATTAAACAAATTATAACATAAAAACCTTATTTTTTTCATTGAACACATTCTTGAAAAAAGTGAACAGTATTGTTTTCACAGTTGAATTATTTTGACTTTTATCTTCCATATGGTTTTGAAAGCTTTCAAATCAACCATCGAATTGATACATGTCATTTTAATGTTTTTAGTCGTATAATTAAGGAAAACTTACATTTTTGTAATTTCAAGTCGTTTTAAAAAATTCAAAATATAACATCTAAGAAAAAATCTAACATATAAGAAAAATCTAACATACAAGGTGTCCTCATTTTTGTATTTTAAAGTCGTTTTAAAAAAAAAATAACATATAAGGTTTCCTCATTTTTGTAATTTAAAGTCATTTTAAAAAATTCAAAATATTACATATAAAAAAAAATCTAATTTTTTATTATATGGTTAATGTGATTGTTTATTTTTTTTAATAATATAAAATTAAACAAAATGAAGGAGGATGCAAAAATTGTTATCAAATCTTTATTATTCATAATCATTAATTGTCATATATATGTAAATCATATTAGGTAATTTCGTAGCTTTTATTTAGAGAACGAATACACACTTCTTATATTTTAGGTTAATATAATGTTCTCTAGTGGACATTAAACAAATTATGACATAAAAACCTTATTTTTTTCATCGAACACATTCTTGAAAAAAGTGAATAGTATTGTTTTCACAGTTGAATTATTTTGACTTTTAACTTACATATGGTTTTGAAAGCTTTCAAATCAACCATCGAAATGATACATGTCATTTTAATGTTTTTAGTCGTATACTTAAGGAAAACTTACATTTTTGTAATTTAAAGTTGTTTTAAAAAATTCAAAATATAACATATAAGAAAAAATCTAACATATAAAGTGTCCTCATTTTTGTATTTTAAAGTCGTTTTAAAAAAAAAATAACATATAAGGTTTCCTCATTTTTGTAATTTAAAGTCATTTTAAAAAATTCAAAATATAACATATAAGAAAAAATCTAATTTTTTATTATATGGTTAATGTGATTGTTTATTTTTTTAATAATATAAAATTAAACAAAAATGAAGAAGGATGCAAAAATGGTTATCAAATCTTTATTATTCATAATCATTAATTGTCATATATATGTAAATCATATTAGGTAATTCTGTAGCTTTTATTTAAGGAAAGAATACACACTTCTTATATTTTAGGTTAATATAATGTTCTCTAGTGGACATTAAACAAAATATGACATAAAAACCTTATTTTTTCCAGCGAACACATTCTTGAACAAAGTGAACAGTATTGTTTTCACAGTTGAATTATTTTGACTTTTATCTTCCATATGGTTTTGAAAGCTTTCAAATCAACCATCGAATTGATACATGTCATTTTAATGTTTTTAGTCGTATACTTAAGGAAAACTTACATTTTTGTAATTTAAAGTCTTTTTAAAAAAATTCAAAATATAACATATAAGAAAATTCTAACATATAAGAAAAATATAACATATATGGTGTCCTCATTTTTGTATTTTAAAGTCGTTTAAAAAAATATAACATATAAAGGTTTCCTCATTTTTGTAATTTAAAGTCATTTTAAAAAATTCAAAATATAACATATAAGAAAAAATCTAATTTTTTTTATTATATGGTTAATGTGATTGTTTAAGTTTTTTTAATAATATAAATTTAAACAAAAATGAAGAAGGATGCAAATTTTTTTATCAAATCTTTATTATTCATAATCATTAATTCCCGTATATATGTAAATCATATTAGGTAATTCCGTAGCTTTTATTTAAGGAAATAATACACACTTCATATATTTTAGGTTAATATAATGTTCTTTAGTGTTATATAATTATGGAATAATGTAACACCATTAGATTAAACTATACTTTATATTAAATGCTTTATAATTCTTTGAAATGAAATTTAGAAGGCATTTAGAGTGCCACCTAGGATTTGAGGTTTTTTTTTAATTAATACAAAATTAAGGTTCTAATTTTTCAAATGCTTCTCAATTAATATATAGGGGATATCAGCTACTACTTGGAGTATATTAGATATTGGATCGATTGATATTTTCCTAGACTTTGATTTGGTTCAGACTATTATCGTTGGCAATACAAGTAATTATCTGGACAACTAGTACCAGTCTCACGTTATATATATGGTTCGTACCTAGTTAAATATATTTTGTTGACAATTAAAAGTTCATAATTTTAATATGCTGTTTACAAACTAACAAGCCTATACATGATTACTGGGACAAGTACTGAACCACCTCCTTTAACACGGTAACCACCTCTAATATAAAAAGGAGATGTATATTTACTTGTTCAATATTCTGTTTTTTCAGCCACAGCTCAGTAAGTTTATTCACGTTGTGAGTAGCAAAAGATGTTGCTTTTTAGATTCTATAATTAAGAGAGTTCATGCTTATTCAGGGTCAAGCATGTAATGTTGACAGCATCTCTGCTAGTATGTGGTGCAATAAGGATGACTTGACTGTGTGATACGATATCAGAATCTGGAGACTGGAAGCCTGAGCTTCCTTTGCTTGTGCTCAGGGCCGCTGCTGCCAAAGCATTACCTCCACCACTGGTTCCTATCGAAACAGGGAGCAGGTAATGAGCTGAAGGGTGGTGTATATATAGTGTATTTTTAAGATAAAATATAGATCTGATGGTACGATTGAGCGCTATAAAGCTCGTCTTGTGGTGTTAGGAAATCATCAGGAGGAAGGGATCAATTACACCAAGACTTTTTCACATGTGGCAAGGATGACAATAGTTCATTGTTTCTTGATATTGCAGTGAAGGAGGATCATGAAGTCCATCAAATGGACGTTCACAATGAATTTTGTCATCGTGATCTTTATGAAGAAGTGTAAAAGAAATTACACCCAGGTTTTAAAACGAATGGAGAAAATCGAGTATGTCGATTACAAAAATCACTATATAGACTAAAGCAAGCCACAGTCATATTATTCACTTTTCATCGACGTGCTTATGGTTTTAAACAAAAACAATACGATTAATCACTTTTCATCGACTACAAGAATGGAGTTAGACTTCGTATACTGGTTTATGTTGATGATATAATAATATCTGGCACCTAACATGAAGTGATTCAGACATTTAAAAACTTCTTCGCGGTTTGTTTTCACATGAAAGATCTGGGAGCTATATATGAAGTACTTTCTTGGGTTATAAGTAGCACGCAGTTCATCAGGCATTTATCTTTGCAAACAAAAGTAAGCTACTGCTAACAGAAGTATGACTCTTTGGATGTCGCCTTGCAGGATCTCCTATTGACCAAAATCATCAACTGAGTATTGCAGATGGAAAATTTCATGCGGATCTAGAAACATATCGAAGACTCGTGGAACGTTTGATTTATTTGTCTGCCACTCGACTTGATCTAACATATTGGATCCAGAGTGTGTGAAAAAACCCTAGCCGTCAAGGTACCTCTCTCTCTCTCTCTCTCTCTCTCTCTCTCTCTCTCTACATAGCCGTGCCAGAGCCGAGTCGCTGGAGCATCACCAGAGAGCCACCGCGGGAAGCTGCCGGTCATCCATCTCCTCTAGCCGAGTGTCATGTAGTGTTCATGCTCATCATGGTTCGTCTCTGCTTGTTCACTTGTTCTGATCTGCATTCCAGACCAATCTCCAGATCTTCCGTCCATGTGGGTTGGTCTCGAAACCAGTTTTCTCTCTTGACCTCCTATATCGTTAAATTCTGGATTAGGTATGGTTAGTCTTGATTGTTCGTTAGACTGTTTGATCATAATGGTTGCTAGGTTGCTAGATGCATACTGCATAAGAATGCCCGTACGGGTAAAGGACTTAATGGACTGTTACTGTTGCTGTGAGAAATTGGTTGCCCTATTTTATGATTGTTTTAAGACTTGAATGCGAGCTAAGTTGTTAGAAAGAATTGAACGATTAGGTTATTAAATGAATGATGCAGTTTAGATGATTGGATGTTAGGATGGGATTATGTGTTGTATGTGCGTGTTCGCGAAGTGTTGAATGTAGAGGATGTGTGATGTGTCCCAGTTAGGGGTGTGTATGGTGTATCGGTTTAACGTGTGACACTGCCAGTTGGGCAGAGTGGTAGGCATTGGCCGTGGAGGGATGACAGCGGCCGTTGTGGGTTTGGGCGCTTGGCCTCGGGAGAGACAACGACGGGAAGTGTGAAACGTGTGAAGATGTATGTGTGTGTAGCGTAGTTGATTGTTTACCGTATTTGAGTCATGTTGAATGTTCATGCGAGTAGTCAGTCCTCGTTCTACATTGAACCATATGGGTGGCCACGCGGAGGCGCTGTTTTATAAGCCATCTCACTGAATAATCCATTTAATCATGCCCTTCTCTCCATTTCCATTTCCCCTCCCTTTTGCAGGACTATGAATAGAAGTGCTAGATATCTGTTGGGTTGGTTGATTTAAGCAGAATGAACACGTTTGGAGATTCTCGTACCATTGGCGGGACACGATGGCTTCTATTTTGGCGCGTAGACACATGTCTCTAAGACCACGATTTGAATCCTTGTCGGTTTTAGGGGAGGATCTTACACATTTCAGGGCTCAACAATGAATCAGCTTGCAGACATACTTATCAAAGCTTTGGGATTCAAAGAGTTTCATGTGTTTCTGATCAAGTTAGACATTCACAATCTCTATGCTCCAACTTGAAGGGAGAGAATATTAAAATATTATATATATATTCTCATTAGATTTGGTCATATGGATATTGTATATTTTCCATATTGTTACAAATGTTTGTACATGTGTGTATATATTGACATCGTTATGCCTATGGATTGATACACTACAAAAAGTGGTATTGATTGCACATTATGATGACATTGTTTTCATAACTGCTATGAAAGATCAATTTCTGATTTTGATTCATATTAATAACACTTAATTAATGATATTTTGAATATTAGTGAGCGGGAAAAGAAAATCATTGATACCACCAATACTTAGCTGAAATTTAGATTTAAGCGCCAAAGACATGTTTTAAATGGTTTCAATAACACTATCAATAACATATAATAGCATTTTTCTTACGTTAAGAAAAATCATTTTCAAACATTATACTTCAAACACTAAAACTCTAAACCTAAACTACATACCAAATCAGAAATATGTATATCTAATACAATTTGTAATTTTCAAACTTCTTTAGTCTTATACAAGCAATACATCTTAATCTTTTAAAACTTACAATCTAAATCTTAAATTTTAACTTCAAATCTTAATTCTACATCTTAAATCTTTTTTTTTGTAACACTTTAAACTTCAAATCCTATATTATACTCAAACTCTAAACTACAAACCCTATATTATAAACCAATAAACTTAAATCATAAATCTTAAGTACTATATCTCAAGCTTAGTACTTATGATTAATATTTTTAAATTTAAATACCAAATCTTAACACATAAACTACAAATCTAGTATTTTCAAATTTTATTTCAATTATCAAATTTCACCCTAAATCTCAAACCGCATACTCCAAACCTTATATCATAACACTAAAATGTAATTAATTATAAACACAATAACATAAATTTTATATTCAAACACTAACCCCTAACACTATATTTCAATCCCTAAACTCTGAACTTAAACTCTATATCCAAAGCATAATCTTAATATTAATCTGATGTTTTCAAACTTAAACACCAAAAATCTATTTCACAAGCCCTTAACTTCATACATTTTATTTTAACTCTAAATCTTAATTTCAAACTTAAACCTAAGCTATGTATCATAAAACCTAAACTGTTTTTATACCCAAATATCATTCACAAAGTTTAACTTTTAAAATTATAAATTTAAATCTAAAAATTTTAAATAGTGAATTATAAATTTTTGATGTTTTCTTAAAAAAATATATTCTTTAGGAAAATATATCATAAATATTTTATATATTAAAACACAAAATAGAATAGAAAATAATGGTGTTAAAAAAAACAGTTTTAAAAATCTGATTGGTGATCATAAAGTGGCCAATCACATACAAGAGTGGGATAGCTAATATTGACCATTGATTTAATTTTTTGAACGGTCCAGGTTCATCCCGCTTCTCTCTCTCTCTCTCTCTCTCTCACATCACCAGCCACCACCATGATAAGTTAGCTGTGCCCATGGCCTTTGTGCAGAAGAAGAAGAGAACCGTGAGAGGAGCTAGAAGTGGCTGAAGGAAGTGTTAAGTGAAGGAGAGACTCTAGCTGAAGAGGAAGGTTCTGTAGAGTATTAATAAAAGAGTAATGAGAACGATGTCGTTTTATTATTTACAAGAGTTGTATTTAATCTTTGGGTTGTAAACATTTGGGGGGATCAAATGATCAACTTAACAAATCTTATTTTCTTATCTTATCTCTCTCTCTCTCACTCCCTTTTCTGTTACACGATAAACCCTAGTTTATCATTGGTATCAGAGCCCTGAAATGCCTCCGAAGCAGGATTCGAACGCGGATTGTATCACTGCGTTAGAAGGGCAGTTTGGGAGTCTCACCAGTTTAATCGAAGATATGCGAGCTGAGATGAAGGCGAATCATCAACACTCTCTAGAGATTGAGAAACGAGCCGAGGAGCATCAACGCCAAGCATCTGAAGAGAAGCAGATGCGAGTGGAGACGGTCGCGACGCCGAACCCTGATCAACCGAGATCGGTGCAGGAAGCCACCGTTGAGACGCGTCGTCCAATCTCTGACGGATCTCAGCCTCAATAAAAAGGGCTGCAGATGCGACCTCAGAAGGGGATCCTCTCGGTACCAGAGGCTGCTAAACCCTTGAGAACCGCCGAGATTCAGTTGGCGCCTTTCACGGCGGGGTCTTCTGGGTACTCAGCACCATTGAAGGGGTCATCACCTAAAAAGAAGCTTGAGCTACCAGATTTCGAAGGGAAGAACCCAGAGGACTGGATCGTCAGAGTGGAAAAATACTTTTCGACGAACCAGACGGAAGAAGAGGAGAAACTATCACTGGAAATGGCTTGCATGGTGGGTTGCGCAGTGACGTGGTTATGGATGATACAGGTGCGTGATGAGTTGTTGGACTGGCGAGATTTCAAGATGAAAATAAAAAGAAGATTCAAACCCACTCGTGGAGGTACTATACTGAGTCAGATTTTACTGTTGAGGCAAAACGGGACGGTATCTGAATATCGTGAGGCGTTTGAGGAGTTATCAGCAGAGGTCCCACATGTGCCAGATGATGTTTTGGAGGATATTTTTCTACATGGTATGAAGCGAAGGTTGCGCGAGCAGGTTGTAAGATTGAGACCAGTAGGGATGGATGAGATTGTGGAGATGGCAAGGATAATCGAAGAGCAAGAAAATGAGAAGAGTGCTTATCAATCTCAGAATTTTCAGAGAACCTACTCAGCTCCGACTCTCAACAGCCATCAGAGACAAGAGGTTACTCCTGCGAGAAAGTCGTTTGATTCACCACGTGATAGCAGGCAAGGTAATCAGAAGAGACCAGTGCAAAATCCTTGTAGACATTGTGGAGAGAGATTCTTTGCTGGGCATCGTTGTAAGGCTTTCCGGAAGTTTAAGTGTCTGGATGTGGAGGAGGAAAGTGAGCCGGAGGAAGACGAGGAAGAAGAACTCGAAGAAACAACGAGCCAACAATCTCAACAGAATCATAAGCTACAAGTTCTTTCCTTGCAGTCTATGGTAGGAATCACTTCGAAGAAGACTTTGAAGGTGATAGGGAAGATTGGCAATGAGAAGGTTGTGGTGTTGATAGACTCTGGAGCGTCGTGTAATTTCATAGCCAAGAGGTTAGTGCAGACGTTGTGGGAACCGAAATTCACACTGTCGATTTCCGTTTAAATAAGGAAACTAGGAAAACCCTAATTTCCCAGAGGTCCCGGATATCTGCTAATACCACACGCCAAGCAATCAGAACACGATAATGACAACGATAAAGTATAAGAAATCAAAAGAGAGAGCAAAGTAGATCTTATTCCGAATTCGCGTTTGAGCGTTACAACAAGGTAAGAGCATGGGCTACGAGAGCTGTCGGCGAGATTCCTAGTTCTAAAACCCTAAGACGGCAATAACCTAGTTGAGTCGCAGCTTGAATAACAAAAACGGAAATATGCCTAATTGCTCTAAGTGCTAAGTTCGCTCTGGAAAAATCCTCCTCCATGCCTCTCGCCTAGGACCCCTTATATACTGACTCCAAGGTCGGTTTACGCCTTTCCTCTTCTGCCCTTAAGCCGCTATAGCATAAAAATGGAGATATTCCATTTTTTCCGATCTTCGTAATTATCTTCAAAGTTTCGTATTTATCCGCGGAAACTTGACATTTATCTCCTCTTGCGGACCAAGCGTAAACCGACATGCGGTTTACGGGCTGTTGGTTAAGAAACCGTAAGTTGGGCTTCGAGTCGTGTCCTAGGTCCCTTTGGGCCGTCTTTCGACTCGAATCGTTTATTACGGCTTCTTTCGATAAAGAATGAATTTTCCGCGGTTTTTACGGTAAAGTTTGATTGATAACTTAGAAATGGCGGGGAACGTGAGATGGGTTCGCTACGGTATTCGGGAGATAGCATTGAAGGGTAGACGAGAATGCATGGACTGATGTCGTATCGACGTTTCGGAAGAGCTCGGTCGCTACGTAGAAAAAACGTAGAAGAATTCTTCGACAAATATACTTTCGAAATAGATTCTTCTTTACGAAAAACCTCTGCGGAAGAAACACGAATCATCGGACAAGAGCTCGACAAGGATCGTTACGCAGCGACCAAACACGTGCTCTGCTCGGTCGCTACGTAGCGACCAAATTCGAGCCAAAGCTCAGTCACTGCATAACAACCAAACGCCCATTCCGCTCGGTCGCTACGTAGCGACCGAGCTCCGGCTCGAGCTCAAGCTTGGTCGCTACGTAGCGACCGAGCAGAATGGGCGTTTGGTTGTTATGCAGTGACTGAGCTTTGGCTCGAATTTGGTCGCTACGTAGCGACCGAGCAGAGCACGCGTTTGGTCGCTGCGTAACGATCCTTGTCGAGCTCTTGTCCGATGATTCGTGTTTCTTCCGCAGAGGTTTTTCGTAAAGAAGGATCTATTTTGAAAGTATATTTGTCGAAGAATTCTTCTATGTTTTTTTCTTCTTCGGGAATTTGGACGTTAACTTCGTCGTAACCGTTTTTGACCTCAACAGTCGTTGGGATTACCAGTGTAGACGACACAGGAGTGTGGAGTTTTGATAGGAGATGGGAGAGTGTTAACTGGACAAGGAAAGTGTTCTGGAGTGGAGATGGAGATTCAAGTCATGAAGATTACAGAATAATATTTATTATTCGAGTTGGGAACAATCGATGTCGTGTTGGGATATTTATGGTTGGCTACCCTAGGTGAAACAAGGATCAATTGGGGGTTACATATCATGAAATTCATGGTCAATGAGCAGTGGGTTACCATCAGTGGAGATCCAGCGTTATTGAAGATGCAAGTCTCGCTGAACTCTATGGAGAAGCTGGTCGGAAAAGATGAGGTGGTGTTTCTTTTGGAGTTGCAGGCCCTATTTGAGGCTAGCCCGGGAGAGAACAATCTCAAGAGTCCAATAGAGAACACACCATCACGTTGCAAGCCGGTACTTCTCCTATTAACATCAGGCTGTACCGGTACTCTAATATTCAGAAGGACGAAATTGAGAAATTGGTTAAGGAGATGTTGCAAGCGGGGATCATAAGGCCGAGTATCAGTCCCTACTCCAGCCCGGTGCTTTTGGTTAAGAAAAAGGATGGGGGGTTTCGGTTCTGCGTGGACTATAGAGCGGTGAATAAAAGCACGATACAGGATCGATATCCCATACCGGTGATTGAAGAGCTGTTGGATGAATTGGCTGGAGCTTCATTGTTTTCCAAGTTGGATCTGAAGTCGGGATATCATCAGATCAGAGTTAAGGAGGAGGATGTCGGCAAAATGGCTTTTAAAACGCACGAAGTGCATTATGAGTTCTTGGTGATGCCATTCGGGCTCACTAACGCCCCCCCCCCCCGACGTTCCAATCAGTCATGAATGAGATCTTCAAGCCATACCTGAGGAAATTTGTTTTGGTCTTCTTTGATGATATCCTGGTGTATAGCAAGAGCGAAGCTGAGCATCAAGAACATCTGAAAACGGTCCTTGGAGTCTTGAGACAACACCAATTCTATGCCAATGAGAAGAAGTGTGCATTTGGGCAATCTAGCGTTTCTTATCTGGGGCATGTGATCTTTGCAAGGGGAGTAGCTGCCGATCCTAAGAAGATTAGGGCCATGAAAGAGTGGCCGCAGCCTAAGAATGTTACCGCATTATGCGGGTTCTTGGGTCTCACAGGTTATTACCGGAGGTTTGTGGCGAGTTACGGCAAGATAGCACGACCACTCACAGATCTGTTAAAGAAAGAAGGGTTCAAGTGGTCTGATGATGCTACGAAGGCATTTTGTTGGCTGAAGAAGTCGATGACAACTTTGTATGTGCTGTGGTTACCGGATTTCTCTAAACCTTTTCTGGTTGAAACTGATGCCTCAGGGACCGGGATTGGAGCGGTATTGTCTCAAGAGAACCGTCCAGTGGCCTTTATCAGCAAGGCATTTTCGAGTTCAGGAAGAGTGAAGTCAGTCTATGAGAGGGAACTCTTAGCGATAGTGTATGCTGTTACCAAGTGGCGGCATTACCTCACAGGTAATCAGTTCACTATACGCACCGATCAGAAGAGCCTCCGGTACCTGTTGAAGCAAAGAGCAGTATCTGTGGAGCAGCAAAAATGGGCGTCCAAGTTACTGGGGCTCAACTATACGATCGAGTACAGGCCGGGAAAGGACAATCGTGTGGCAGATGTTTTATCTCGACAGAAGGTTGTATCTACAGATGCGGTGGACTTACATGAGTTTCAGTTGACTGCTCCATTGTCAATTGATCTCGACGAGTTAGCGCTACAAGTAGAGAAGGATGAGAGTCTGCAGTTGATCATTAGGGACTTGGAAGAAGGCAAGGAAGCTCCTGGGGGTTATTATGTGAAGAAGGGGCATTTGTTCCATGAAGGCAGACTTGTAATCCCTGCTAAGTTTCCTTTCATTCCTTCCTTGATGAAGCAGTTTCATGATAGCGCCATTGGTGGTCACGAGGGAGTGTTAAAGACGTTTAAGCGGATGGCTAGAGAAGTGTGTTGGAAGGGAATGCGCACTTATGTTACAGAGTTCATTAAATCTTGTGAGGTGTGTCCGAAGAACAAATATTCTACTCTATCTCCAACGGGCTTGCTTACTCCTTTACCAATCCCAACCCAAGTCTGGTCTGATATTAGCTTGGACTTCGTTGAGGGACTGCCAGTTTCTAAAGGAGTTGATGTGATCATGGTAGTAGTGGACAGACTCACGAAATATGTGCATTTCATTCCTCTGCGACACCCGTTTACCGCGAAGTTGGTAGCAGAAGCTTTTGTTAGGGAAGTGATTAAGCTTCACGGCTTTCCAGAGACTATGGTTTCTGATAGAGACAAGATTTTTCTGAGTCGATTTTGGGAAGAGTTGTTCAAAACTCAGGGCACTGCACTCCATAAGAGCACTGCCTACCACCTCCAATCTGATGGGCAACTTGAGGTGGTGAACAGATGCTTAGAAGCTTATTTGCGGTGTTTCGCTGGAAGGAAACCCTCTTCCTGGTCGCAGTGGCTGCTTTGGGCTGAATATTGGTACAACACCTCCTACCACTCTTCTACGAAATCAACTCCTTTCAAGGCTCTATATGGGCGTGGGCCTCCTAAGTTGTTGAGGTTTGGTGATGTACCTACAGCTACCGCAGAAGTTGAGAGCATGATACAAGACAGGGATGCGTTGTTGCATGAGTTGCGTGAAAATCTAGCTACTGCTCAAGCTCGAATGCAGGTGGCTGCGAACAAGAAGAGACGAGATATGCAGTTTGAACAGGGGGATTGGGTGTATCTAATGCTGCGTCCTTACAGACAAGTCTCAGTGGCTTCGCGGAGAGCAAAGAAACTTGCTCTGCGATACTTTGGTCCTTATCAGGTGGAGAAACGCGTGGGGAAAGTGGCTTACAAGCTGAGGTTGCCGTCGCACAGTCTCATTCATTCAGTCTTCCATGTTTCTCAGTTAAAACAGGCCGTGGAACCGCAAGTTCGAGTCCAGGAGATCCCCTTGATCCTATCTTCCTCGTTGGAGTGGAACACGGAGCCTGCTGAACTATTGGACATCAGGAGATCAGCAGAGAACCGCCAGCCAGAAGTGTTAGTGAGATGAGTTGGTTTACCAGAGTTTGAGTGCACTTGGGAACCAGTAACAAGGTTAGCGGAGCAGTTTCCTCAGTTCCAGCTTGAGGACAAACTGAGTCTTCTTCGAGGGGGTATTGATAAGTTAGCTGTGCCCATGGCCTTTGTGCAGAAGAAGAAGAGAACCGTGAGAGGAGCTAGAAGTGGCTGAAGAAGTTTTAAGTGAAGGAGAGACTCTAGCTGAAGAGGAAGGTTCAATAGAGTATTAACAAAAGAGTAATGAGAACGATGTCGTTTTATTATTTACAAGAGTTGTATTTAATCTTTGGGTTGTAAACATTTGGGGGATCAAATGATCAACTTAACAAATCTTATCTTCTTATCTTATCTCTCTCTCTCTCTCTCACCCCCTTTTCTGTTACACGATAAACCCTAGTTTATCACACCACCACCTTCTTTGTGTCTCCTTCGGCGAGTCTGAATATCGTCGTGTCGTTATGGTCTCGAGTTCTCCCCCATAATCACCGGTCTCAAGCTCACACCGTCTCACCCCGTCGTCGCCGTCTTGAGCTCGCTCTGTCATCACCGTCACGAGCTCGCTCTGTCGTCACCGTCACGAGCTCGCTCTGTCGTCAAAGGTCTCAAGCTCGCCTTGTCACCACCACTCTCGAACTCGCCCCAGTCGTCACAATAAGAAGGTAGAGCCGGAGGAGGAAGGAGGCTGTTTATGGCAGTTGACGACAGTGAGAAGGTAGAGCCGGGCTGGAGGAGGAAAGGCTCATGGCGGCTGGAGTAGGCAAGGCTAGTGGAGGCTGTCTTTTTGTTTTTTCCTTTTTTTTTAGGTTTAGGCATTTTTTTTGTAAACCAGGTTCTTTTAGATTTGGTTTAGTGTAAACCAGTTTGGACAGATGTGTTGGTTAATTTTTAATTTTTTTAAAAAACTTCTGGTTTAGTTTTGTAAACCGAAATTTATTTTTAATTTCATTTTAATTTATAAATAAATAAATTATATTTTATTTTTAATTTTAAATTAATTTTCGGATTAATTTTTAATTATTTTATTTTTAGTTATAATGTTATCCGATAATAGCAAGCTATAAGAAATACTATTATATAGTTTAGAGACATAGCATTTTTAAAACTGCTATGATACATAGGAGTTCTATTATAGCTAGAGTAGACATAGCGGTTACAATAACGCTAACAATGACATATCATAATTTTTTTACAATGACATATCATATCTTTTTTATGCTAAGAAAAACCATTTTTGTAGTGATAAGAACATTAAACCTAATTTGTCAGGAAACAATATTAGAAAACCTCTTCTTACGAATTCAAGTTATTTTATATAACGGTTTTCAAATCCAAGTTATTTTATATAACGGTTTTACAAAATTTTGATATCTATAAAAAAAAGTAATGATCAAACCAAAATATTACGGGTATCCGATTATATCTAAATCATATTTTTTAATTTAAATATATTAATTATTTTTATATTTAATATCTAAAATATATAAAATATTTTAAAATTGTCCAAAATACTTGAAAATATATACAAATAGTTAAAAATAGTGTTGAATTCTTCAAACTCAACAATCAGAAATCCGAATAGAGACCGAACCAAATCTAAATGGGCATCCAAACCCGAATGAGTACCAACATCATATAAATATATTTGAAAAATATAAATAATTATATTTGATTTATAAAAAAATAAAGCAAACACCCGCGCGTTATCTTTAAGAGCGGATCATAGGGGAGACCAAAATTACCGGGTTCCGACTCTTGGTTGAACTTGTTCATTCTTCTGCGGCAAGCGGTTGGTTCTAGCTTAGCTGAACCTTCGGATTTCAGTGTGGGTGTTGTGTTTGCCACTGCTTAGGCTTGATAGAGTTTGTGTCTAGATTTTTATTTTCATTTATCTTCTTCTTGTTTCTTTTGTAATTCTGTCAAAAACATAAAAGCCTGGTAATAATATCTTTACAATTTTACCAAAAAAAAAACTATTAGAGGGGGATTGGGAGCGACGGTGGAGGCACCGCCGGTCACTAGGCCTGAGATCAAGAGAAATTGACAAGGGAAAGAGATCGGGGGGAGAAGAAAAAGAGAGCCTCTCCCTCACCTCTCTAATTTTTTGCGTCCGTACATTTAGTTTCACAATTATTTTCTTGGTCTGAATGTTACATGTTTCACAAAATTAACCTCGTATATATATGCAATTTCGTTTCCTTTCTGATATCATTTATATAGTTTTAGTTTAAATAACTCATTGATTTTTTAGACTTTAACAAAATAAAAGGACGAACTTGGTTTTACAAAATGACCATATTATATAGATAAATTAGATCGTACATCCACCTAAAAAAGAGAAGAAAATTAAATTTTTACCAATTAGACGCTGCATGTAACAACGATATTCTCGACATTATTTGAGAAGTGATTTTCCATGTGTCATCACTATAATGATTTTGAAAGAAAAATGATGACATATTGTACTAACAATAATGACATGGCTTGAATGTAATTGTGACATAGACATTTACATTTAATGTTAATTTATATTTTTGGTAAGTATTTTAGAATATGGTAATAAATCATAAATCATCATTAATATAATAATAAATAATATAATAGTAAAAATATAAATATAATAATATTTTACAATTTCCAAAATATTATTTAATTTTAGTTTTTATAATTTCATAATTATTATTAAAAATTCTTCCAAATTTTATGCAATTTTTTAAAAGTTGTAATTTTATAATTAATCCCAGTACCGTTAGTTTTTTTAAGTTATATTATATTAGTTATCCGCCTAAACCGGAAAATGGTTATTGATTACAATGAAAATTTAACCCGAAAATCGAACCAGCTTAAACCATAGTAAACCACAGAAAACCGGATCCAAGCAAAACCCTAGATCTAGCGACGTTTCAGCCGTCCCCTTGCATCCGCTGTCGCCTTCTCTGAAGCTTTCTCTCCGCCCTCAACAACGTGTATCTCGAGCTCTCCCGGCCAGTTGTAACCACTCCAACGGCAACCACATGAAGGCGATGGGGAGTGCGACCCAAAGAAGCCCCTGTGAACCTCGCCGGAGCCGTGAAGTTCGTAGGGGCAGACGACCTTCACCAGCCAATCTTGACTCGCCATGCATACCCTCCGTCGACCTTACCGGAACTACAAGATGCGGTTTCCACCACTTCCACAAAGGTATCAGATCTGAGAAAAAACCTCCTCCACCTGCGGTCCTCGAGCAGATGCTAAGGAAGAGACACCAGATCTGGAATCCCGCTTCAGAGAGCATCTTCCGGTCCACCACAGCTCCGTCGGTCTCCTCACCGCGCACAGCCGGAGAGGAGAAAGAGTTTCCGGGTTAACATGCAACCAGAAACGCCTTCAGCACCACCGAAATAGAAGAAAAACAAAGAGAAAAAAGCCCTCTCACACCACCGGCGGTGAAACCGACGGCGAAGAGGCAAACGGTGGTTGAAGTTTTAGAGAGAGGTTGGAGAAAAGTTTTTAGAGAGAGATGCTCGTCTCTGAACTTAATAATTTTGAGTCTTCCGTAACTTACCATTATTTTTTTAATATCTAAAATTTTTAGAAATATTATTTATTTTACGCTTTGATAGTTATATACCTAACATTTTTTTCTTAATTTTATGAAATTTTTATTTAATATATTTTAACCAAAAGAAATAGTTAAAAATATTTCAAAGATTATAATTTTCAATATATACATATATATATTATTAAATTTAATAAAAATAATTATTTTATCTTAACTTTTACTTATAATTGATTTTAAATTTAATATTATAAGCAGATAATTAAATCTAAAAATTAACAAAATTTTATTTTAAAAATAGTTTACATTTTAAAATTTTATTTCTGCATATGGTGCAGGAAAACACCTAGTATAATCATTACAAACAAGGAAGGAAAATAATTTGCTTTCTAGAGATCAGAGAATGAAAACAATTGAGTTGATTTTACACCACTTTGATAAACTGGTTCTGCTTTATTTTCACTCAATTCATTATGAAATTCAAGTATGCTTATTCTCTTTCGAAGCTTGGTTTTATGGTTATTCATTATTCTTGTTTATCAACTGAGTTTCTAATTTTAACTCAACAGATTTGGAAGGGCTTAACAAATAATATGTTGGGTACTCGCGATACAGAGGACTTGAACTGCATTTTGGACCTTTTGGTAGACAGTGGAAGAAACAACACTGACATGTTTCTTCTTAGACATGTCACATATTGTTATAAGCTTTTTAACCGACCGAGCAATACTCGTTAATTGGTTCGTCTGGATAAAAAATAATATAGGGAAATCCATGATTTTATAAACATTATGCATACATTATATACTTAGTTTTTCAAAGAATTTTACACAAAATTTATAGTTTTAAGCTCGACCCTAATGCCCAAAAACGTTTGTACATAAATATACGTCAAACAACCGTTGCAAGGACAACAAACTACCGCTGGCTTTCACGTCTGATAGAAAATATCTTTTGTCTACTGGTTACATGTATACACAAATGAGTCATGAATAGCTAATTTACGCATGAGTCTATTTCTCACATCTGCTATACATACAATCCTAAACTCAAACAAGCATGATAATATATGCATAAATAAAATCCATAAACAATATAAGTCTATAGCTTTTTCATTAATCATATTCTTAAACTTCACTTCCATATTAAAACATATGAAAATGATAAAACATGTATTTGGTGTTATGAAAGCACATATTTACTATTTATTCAAGCTTTGATTTGTTTCATTTTAAATAGGTATGTTCAAAAATACAAATACCAAACAAAATATATTCATATTTCATTTAAAAATTTATTTTTATTTTATCGAACGTGATGTTAAAATAACAATAAAACAATCCGACGAAACATAAGATTTCACGGTGTAGTAATGACTATTGCATGGTTTTACTAATAAAATAATGAAACTGAGATCAAACTAATTTTTCTTGTTCGATAAAAATATACAGTAGAACATATATAAATTAATACTCGATAAATTAACAATTTCTATAAATTAATAAATTTAGCCGTTCCTAACTTTCAAATTTTGACATAAATCGATAAAACAATAAGATAATATTTTTGTAGAAAAAATCTATATAAATATATGGTCCCATTAAAATTATAAGTTAATAATTTATATGCATACATATTTTATATAATTAAGAATCTATTATTATATTGTTTATTTTATTTTCACAACATAATTATCTTAACATACTTAATATATTTTTGATGAGATTTAGTAATATTATATCTAAAACCACATTTAAGTTATATGCAATATATATTATATACACCAAATAATATAATAAAATTATATAAATGTCAAATTTCAAAAAATAAAAATTAATGCATATACACTAAAATCAAATATTTTTCCTATCTTTGAATAAATATATCTACAAAAACTAAATAATAATTTTTTTGTAAATTAATATCTCTATAAATTAATAAAATTTTAAAATTCCAGCATTATCAATTTATAGAGGTTTTCTTGTATAACTCTCCCGAGCTGGTAGATCTTCTCGTAAAGCTTTATGTCCTAAAAAATTATAAGATTCCATCGGGAACTTCTTGCAATTGAATATATATATATACTGAATAGAGTTGCTCAGCATTATTATATATTTTTCTTATTTGGCCAATAAAAACACATGTTGCTAATTACTTTCTCAATACTATTTCTAGTTTTTTTATAAGATTGGTTCTTCACTTGTATAATTTTTATTATTAATTGTTGGTGAAAAACTCTGGTAGAGACCGTTGATGGCCTATAATATTTGTCTTAACACAAGAATGAAACATAGAAAATTAAAGAAGAAAAAACAGTACCCATCCACAATATCAAATTCAAAAGGAATCGACTTGTATACAAAATTTGAATTCTAAAGTAAAAGAGTTCAGATACAGAGCAGCCTCCATGGTGCTAGAGAGACACATATCATAGATGATATCAACCACAATGACGATCCTCTTAGATTTGGTCCTGTTGCTGTAATTTAAACAAATCTGAAGTGTAATACTTATCATCTTAATAAGTATATGCTATCTTGATTAAGATCTTAACGAGTCAATCAAACCTTGGCTCTTGCTGCCGTCAGGTAGAGCAGGTGGAGATGACGATGATGCGTTCGATGATGAGTTCGAAGGGGTCCCAGGGTTCAAGCAGTCCTGTCCAAGTGCACCTTCCAAAACATTTTTTTTTTTAAAAAAAAACCTCAAATAAAATATATGGTTCAATTGACAATCAATAATACCAATTTTTTTTTCTTACATTGCTTAAAGCAAGGCGATGTGGCGATATTCATAAAATTGCTGTAACCTTCACGGCATTCACAGCTGTACAAAAACAGATTTTTCTTTTTGCAAATCCCTTCTCCACAATTCATCCAGTGACAAACTATAAAGAAACATCTAGAGTCATATATATATATATATATATATATATATATATACACAATCACACATAGTGTATGGAGAAGCAAATGAGATTAGGGATTATGTTACCATCGAAAAATGAAGCATTGTTGTCTTTGGGAGGCGTTGGGGGCTGTGCTGGAGGTCCTGCCTCACCGCAACTTAGATCAAAGGTACCTAGAATGATGAATATACATATTGTTATGTTATATATGATCACACCAAACTAACTAATTTTAAAGAGAGATGTATAGATAGAGAATTTACAGTTGGGGATGACGCAAGGAAGAAACTTGAGATTATGATCAAATTGCTTCCAACCATTATCACACTCACATTCATACTTAAAAGTTCCGTTTGAAGATGCTTTGCATTTCCCTTTCCCACATACCACTGCCTTGCATATATTATCTATTTTTCAGAAAATTAAATCAACCAACTTAACATGAGTCACAGCATACTAGGGGTGAACAGAGTTGAGAAGAGGAAGACAAACCAAAAATAGGAGATAGGAAACCGCAAGTAGCTGTCTTCTGGTAGATTAGAAGTAAAGCTGCAACGAAGCATAGTGTGTTCGCAACACAAGCCATAAATCTTTCTTCAGTGTTCACAAAAACAAATCTGAAAAGTACTAATAGTATGATAAACAAAAAGAAAACGAAAGATCGTTATATAAATTGGTTGGGGGATTTGGTAAGTGTGTAACGCCATCTGTATGCCTATATTTCTTTCTCTAATACATTTGAGTTTTGTTATCGGAGATTATTTTCCATCTATGTATTAAATTTTATTAAAAAGTACATTTGATATATTAATATTTATACATAAAATTAGTTTTACAATATCATATTTTAAATTTTATAATATTATATGCATATATATATTAATATAAATCTTGTATAAATATTTAATTTATGTATTATTTTAAAATTTTAGTATTTTTACAAATATAACTTTTCTAATTATTTTATGAATCTGGATTCGGATCTGGATACTTGCGGGGATATCCGCAAGTAGTATAATATCTACATGGATGTCCAAAATCTAAATATCCGGAAACCACGAATCCGGAAGCTACGAATCCTGATCCAGATGCTAAATCCATGGATCCGACAAATCAGGATGCCCTAAATTTCCTTGATAACTGGATCCGTTCTACCCCTAGTTTGGTGTTTCATGCCTCTTAACTATGGATGTTAAAATGGGAACAACCATATTAAAAGCTTTAGCCATAATTCTGACTTTTAAAACATGGCTCAAGAAGTGATGCGACCCAAATCATCAGCTATGTCTCAACGAGTAGCTTAAGGTACGAACCAGCTAAGCAACTGATCATAGCTTGGCTTAATGGGCATTTTATGGGCCTTATCGGTTTGATCCATGAAGTTCTAGACCGAGAGAAGCTAATGGGCTTGCAGAACGTGGAGGCCTTATGCTCAATAAGAAATCAGTGTTTGGATTTGTCCAAGAACGACCCACCAAGAAAATACAAGCCATGGTCGTATAATATATCAATCCGATGGAAATTCCGAGATATTCAACCATGCAAAAGGACGGAACCCGTCGAAGAGTTTTGCGACCAAAACTTTCAATATTCGGTCAATAGTCTTGATCTTTGGTCAAGTCAATATTCCTAGTCAAGTCTTTATGGTTTTAAGAGCTTTATAGTTTCTAGGATTGACTAGAATAATTATTTCTTCCACAGCCCATTATATAAAGGTTTGCTATTGCATTGTTTTAATCATTCAACTTTTTAATAAAAACATTTCCTTTTAACTTGTTGAATCATTTGTTCTTCATCGAACATCTTATCTTCTGAGTCGTCGGAGTGTGTCATATCTTCGGGCCTAGAAGTTGGTAGTATCAAGAGACTTTCCGCACCTCTTGTGTCACCATTCGATCCACATCCCTTGATCGTTTGTGCTTTCTAGCTCATTCGGTGGAAGGCTTATCCAATCCACCAACCTTAGAGTGATCCTCAATTTAAGGCGTATCAAGAAGGGTTCAACATAATTAACCCGAATATTTATAGGACTTAAATTTTATCCCATTAATTTCACTTCGCATCATTTTATACAGTATTTAAATATACTAGGGATTTTCCCGGGCTATGCCCGGGGTGTTCGTATAAGTTTTAGTTAAGTTATAAAAGTTGACACTTATATATGACCATAATTGTCGATTTTAAACTATTCAACTGGTAAAAAATTTAAATTTGTTTGCATATATTCATTATCTTTTGTCTAACAAATTTAAAATAGTTTAAACTCACAATTTGTTATTTTTTATTATTAGAAGTCATATATATAATTATAAGTAGGATTAAAAAAATCTCTAAACTTACAACTGGTGTAAACTTTGACTTGAGATTCATTGAGTTCTTTTTTCTGTAATCAACTTAACATCCTCAACTAACCATTGAGTTTTAATACTAACTTGAACACTTTCATAATAGAAATAGTATTGAATCAAAAATTGATCCAAACACAAAAATAATATCATTGTGCAAACCAAACCAAACTAAAGAACAAACTTTTTTTTTTTAAAGAACAAAATTCTTCAACAAATCATGACCAAAACTTGATATTTAAAACATATAAACCAACAATGACTCTAAATTAAGAATGTTGGCATCGTCTCAAAAACCTTAGTCTTTTCTTTTATGAAACCTCATAGAAACAATAATCTTCCAATTGCACTTTTGATCATTACTCATCACAACTTTTTTCCATTTAATAATAGTGCATATGAAAACAGAAAGAAAATAAAATTATTCACCCATATGTGTCCGGTAGTTCCAAATACACAAAGTTACAGAACAGAAACTTGCTAGAAACCTGCAAGATAATGTGATGTCAGTTCCCAAGTCATGCGTAGTAGAAAATAAAGGTAAAAACTATAAAAGCAACATACATGCTTCTACTCCACAAAATTAAGGATACCAAGTAGTCTAAAGTTGTCTTTCAATCACTACAACTAAGCTGCATGAAAGAATAATCAAATGCTTGAAATTGTCATGGTTCTGTAGGATGCAGATCCACAGACTTTACTCTCTCAAATATTTGAGCTAGTTGTTTCTGATTCAAAAAAAAAACAATACATTGAATCATTAAACATAGTCAAAACCATAGTGAATGATCCAAAAAGATCTCCAAAATACAACATCGATATAGTAAAACAATACCTTTGACTCAAGTCTGAGAAGCTGTTTCAACAAAAAGACAAAAACCAGTAGTCTATCTTCAACTATTTGATTATAATATTTGATCCAAAGCCAGTTTCGGAGGTGGAGAGTACCCTTTCCGTTAATATAATCTCGACACCAGATTCTCTTAGATTCACATCTCATAGCCGCCATTCTGACCAAATATCTTGCAAACTCATACTCCAACTGCATCACGCCATAAACAAATACTCTCTGTTTATTCAAGTACCATTTAGTCTATGCGTGTGTGTTTTCTAAACTGAGAGGTTCAGAAAATGATAAAATCAAAACATAATCTTACATGAGCTTCATCGTCTTGAACTTTCATAGACCTGAACATGGCTTGGACCCGCACTGCAGATCTATCGAGACGCTCCCTCTAGATGTTCCCCCATTTAGTTCTCGGCTGACCAAATCAGTATTAAATATTGTTTCTGAGCTACAGATCACTATAAATATGAACAATCAAGTTTTGGAGGTTTTAGCTCACATGGTATTTTTTTTCTGCAGGAGCTTGAGTAATGATCTGTGGATTTGGGTGATATGCGTTCTGTTTCTCTTCATATACTTCATTGTGCATGATACAAAGAGTCTAACTCTTTAAGAAATCGAAGGCAAAGGTTATAAAAAGGTTTCTCTTCTTAACTTCATTTTTCTGTACTGCTTATGAATGGCAAGCGTATGAACCACATATATGTTTTCATTCCCTCACAAATCTGTTTTTCAAAATATCACTGTAAATTTGTCAAAGAGGAAAAAAATTCTTAACTTTACTATACATCATGTTTTGAAACAGATCATGCATAGTAGTAGTAGTCTATGTCATTTTGGGGTCAGCTTACTTAGGGAGACAGGAAGATGAGTTAGAAAAGCTTGCAGAGGAAACATATTAAATCTTTGAGCCGCCGCCATGGAAGCTTCACAAGGGAATAAACTTATGGTTGTTGTGGGCTGACGTAAGCCTGCAATTAGTATCTAAAAGTAAGATTTCTATTAATCAAAAGGTAACCAATTGCCAAACAATTCATCAAGCAAGCTTAGCTCACACACTCATACGCATAGTATGTAAAGAAAAGAGTGTCAAAAATCTGTGGGGAAAAAAACTGCAAGTTAGGGATGATTTTTATACAATAAAAACGAAAATAGAATAAGGCTAAACTGAAGAGAAGGGAACATAGATGCATACGCAACATCATCTTAGGGCTCACATCAACATCTTCAGCCTTGATTTCGTCCGATACCAAGAGAAATGAACAAAACATCTAGATTTAGACACAATTCAAAGATTCATGTTCCAAGATTCAAACTTTAGTAAAAGAATTATTGAATTTACTCACAGCCTCTCAAAACATCTCAGTGTTTTCTTGTGACCGGACCGTACCGGATTTTCCATCAGTAAGAAGCTTCTGTACCAGGAGTTCACAACTTGTGAATTCCCGGTGGATTTAATTGTCGTAGCTGTAGCTTCTTCAGTGGAGGTTTTCGATTAGAGATGGATTTATTATGAGATGAATCTCTCTATATAGAATGAGAGAGAGAGGGGGGGGGGGAGTGGAACGAAACCATTAAAGAAGGTTTAAAAAGCATAATAGATTCATAAAAGTGAGTTACAGTAATGGCGAAGTGGAGAGATCTTGATCGGTGACGACGAAATCGAAAAGTCGGAGAAGATCAAAACTTTACACTTCCTACACGTGACATGGCTTGAATTGGACCGTTTAAAATGTTAAAACCCCAAAATCGAAGACCAGTTCGATGATGACATGGCAAAAACATGATATCTGATAGGCTGATTTTTCAATCCGACGTGGCAGAGGGCTTCCTTGATCCCTTTTATATATTGGGATTGAAATCATAGATGTGTTTGATTATGGAAATTCGAGTCTTTTCATCAAAACCGCAAAATCGAATTTTCAAACCAAATAACAAAAGTATAGTTTTCTACTAACAATCAAATGAAGGAGTTCTCTGAAACATGAGTTACTGATACTGTGCAACCCGCAGACTAATTTTATATGTATATTTTATTAATTTTATATGTATATTTTATTCTTTTATTAAATATTTTTTTTTTATGAAAAGGTGAGTATTTTTTTCCTGTAAAAGTGATTCAACTTTTAGATTATATGCTTATTTAGAATGACTTGCTGGATTAAATGTTAAAATTTGATTGATCTAAAACATCTGAGTTATTAAAAAAGCATTAAATGTTTATATATAAATAACATGATGGGCCATCAGTTCTATTTTTTAAATAATTGTAACTTTTATTTGTTTTAATTAATTAATTTCCGAAAAAGATGTAGATTAATACAGTTGGTTTTTATTGGGAGTTTATAATTGTTAGTTTCATAAAGTTATTTACTTTGCTAACATATTTATTCTTTCTTGATAAAGGCCAATCCGAATTGTGAAAATTCATTATGGTAAATCCTTTTGGCTGTCACCATATCATCAATCTCTGATCCGATGCGACAACAGATTTCAGAAGCACTACTTTTTTTTGGGAAGAAAGACCAGAGGTTACGAACTTTAGAGTCTTGTCTGAGTTTGATCCATTGATTCCTGGACTAAAATAGAACAGCCTGTCTTCTTCCACAGAGGTCACCAGTCTCGATACCAGCTTAAAGTGATTAGCTTCCATGGATTTATGCTTACATGGAAACATGGTTCCTTGTTGATCAGCATGGAAGAAGTTGAACGTCAATCTCCTTCTATGTTTCTGGATGGTCTCTGCTAATTTTGTTGAGACCCGAATACTATATTTGAGAAGAGAAAAATATTAACTGAAAAAGAGTTATGTATTCACATTATATACTTTCTTGAACATAAACTTTGAGATCAACATTTGTCTTGGTCTTTCAGGCGAATCAAAATCGGAGCTTTCATCTTCTGTAAAGTGATTCTCCTCCTCCCACATTGCTAATATGTAGTCATATGTTCTCATCCTCTGCAAGTATTTGAGCATTACTTGTTAAAGAACGAAATCTGAAACATAGTAATTTTGCTAGCTTTATGGGTAGGAGACTGTAAGAGTTACCTTTCTGATGAGAACCAGATGAAAGAGGAATAGCTACCCATGGCTGCTGAAACATAGGCCGTTAACAAAACCAACTTAACCAGTAAGAACACAAAACATTACAAACTTCATAAGGCAAGAGAAATTGCATTAGATTTCATGAGAAATAAGCAAGTGTGAAGAGCATACATATATTGTAGGAAGAGGCCATCTAGGGAACACTACATGAAGCCTTCTCTTGAGTTTGGTTTCCGTCCCTTTCTTGGCCACAAAACATCTGAAAAATATGGCATGGCTGTTCCACATTTTATCATTAGCTGTTGCAACAAAAGCCAATCAATGTTGAACTTGAATGAGCTATAGGTTTCTGTTTTAAGTAGTTGAGAGAAACAGTACAAACCATGGGCAAGACCAAAACCATTAGAAGTATGAAAGTGGTGTAGTTCCTTTTCCCAATCGCAATTATTGAGCCACTGATTAAACCAAACATCCAAAGAGTAAGCTTATGGATAAGAAAAAAAACAGCAGAGATTTAGATTCATGTGTTAAACCACCAAATCTTACCCTGGAATTGTGAGCAAACCCTTCAACACATCGGTTACATGGCCTGCAATGCTATCACTGCGTTTAACTTAAATAAAACACAAAGAAACCGTCTAGAGAAGTTCTAACTTTCATAACAAAAGTGGTTCTGAAAAAAGGCAAACCTCTTAATCACAAATTTAGCAATAAGAGATTATATCATCTTTCTCATGAAGACTTGCGTAACAGCATCATCTTTCGTGGTGAAATAGTCCCACAGACACACACCAGTCAGTGTGTTATAAGATAAAGATGAAAAAAATAAATTACTAATATATCCAAGACTATTGAAGCTTTGGGTATCCTAACGGAATTGAATTAGGAATATAAGTGTTATCTTTCAATCTAGAGCTCTAACAAAACCCATCCAGAAATGGAAATAACTTCCGAAGCATTTGTTACAGGTATTGTTTCCAGGGCAAAAGGGAGCATACCTGATAATCAGAAAGACCCGTTTGTTAAGATTCACATTTTCATGCACATTATCACTGCAGAGAAAGACGGTTCGGTGGACGTGTTTCGGACGATTATGGAGACGGGATTCCAGCTCGTCAATTCTATTCCTTCACGGTATTTGATGAAGTTCCGTACGGATCTTAACATCAAAACCTAGAATCTGAACGAACCGGCTAGGATTCAAATTCAAAAAAGGGATGTTATCTAAGGGAGAGTCTGATCCACTCTAGGTGAGTTTCTTCAGCTATTTATTGGACGCCTAGATTTCATCGAGATTCGTCTTCTGCGAATCGATATTTGATTGCTTCTCTGCAACTTTTGATTCGAGCTTATCTTTGTTGTATATGTTTTTTCTGGTGAATTCTGCGAGAGGCAGAGATTCGTGGTGAAGGGGTTTATATAAGGTGATAAACAAAAGGAGTCGGAACGATAACGTTATTCGGATGAAAGGAGTAAAGAGCAGAACTGAAGGACGTGGAGGGGATAATAAATTCAGATACGCAGGGAAGTGGAAGAGCCAGGGAATCTTTTCTTGCGTCGAATATTAGGTAAGGTGGGACTTTAAATGGGTTATGACGAATTATTAGGATTATGAGCCCAAACATATGGCTCGGTATTGTTTGTATTGACTTAAGCAAATGACGTGGCAAATTAGAAAACTCTTATTGGACGATTTTTTAAAATGATGTGGCATGCCTCTCCTTTGAGCATATCTTCCTTTTAGTATTGTTAGATTCCTTTCAATATCGAAGAGTGGTGATATTAAAAAATAGATGCTAAATTTTCAAAAAAAAAAATCAGATTTTATAAGTTCAAACCACATTCAATTACTATAACTAAAATATTCAATAAGCACAACATGCCTCATTCGATACATTCATTCCGGTTATAAATCTTATTGGATTATTAACGAAAAATTCAACATATAAATCTACTTTAAAAGGTATAGATTTTGGATCAAAGTCTTCTCTAGAAATAACCAAATCATCATTAGGTAACTTTGATCTGAAATAAAACAATTCTTGTAATTTTGGATCAAAAATAATTTCAGTGGCATTGAATTTATTAGAAACAATTACTGCTAAACCTCAAAAAAATAACAATAGCCAATAAACATCATATATTATCAACAATTTAGATCTTAGAAATAATAACAAAAAAATAAGACCTTTTTGTTTTCTCGTACAGAAACAAATCGGGCAACACACACAAAACATGATGCCTCATTAGATTTAAATTAAATTTGATACTTATTTTGTATACTCAGACCATATCATACATGTTAAACACATATCACTAAATTTTAAAATTTTAAATTAGAATCACGTCATAAAAATATAACAATATAAAATTAAATACTGAAAAATCTACATTATCTCATTATTAGTTCATTTTAACTTAGTTAAAAATCTTTTTTTGCCATAAGATTTTCTAAAGGTTCAACATTCACAACCTTGCCAATAATAACTAAACACAAAACATTAGAATGAGGAACTGACGAACAAAGAAAGCATACATAAGACACATCAATTAAAACACAATATGATATATATATATATGTGTGTAGAAAACTCGCCAACGAAAACTTCTTATTCATACTCGTCTTAATATTTCTTTAAATTCTTTAAAATAATTATTTGCCAACTCTTTAAGAAAATCATGACAATGAATGATTGTAGTTGTTCTATATAAGTTTATCTTAAAATCATATTCTATATTATGTGGTATAGTTGGTGAAATTACTCAGGATAAAAAGTCTCTTTGAGATAACTTAGATCGGAAGTTATCAAGAGAACTTTCATCAATAGAAGCATGAATCTCATTTCCCTAATTTGTTTTTTACAAAATACGTGACGAACATCAAATCGAGTAATTATGCAAATCAATAACAAAAGATAAAATACTATTTATACTGGTACCAATACAATTCTATCGAAACGATTTTTGAATTTTTTTTTATGTATTCTATGATTTCAATACTTTAACTTTAATCTTGTAACAATCTCTAACCAAAACAAAAACTCCAATAAAACAAGAGAAATTGGCTTCCTCTTAAAAACATCGTCCATCAAATGTATGATGACAACTGTATATACTAATATAGAGTCGGTACATTATTATTATAATATAATATTAAGATATAATCGGCATTATAGATGGATTCAATATAGTACTTACATATAACTTTCTTATTATATATATACTATTATTTAACTATAAGATAAGATAGATTATGTTGCATTTGGAGTAACAGATATGATTTTAAAATTTAAATTAATGATAACTAAACAAAATTACCTTAAATTATGTAGTATATGTCAAATAAGAAAAAGATACTTAAAATTATGGAGAACGTGACAAATAATCAAATTTAAATTTAAATTAATGAACTAATGACAAATAAGTAAAATTACCAAAATTAAGGAGAACATGACAAATTAGTAAAATTACCTTAAAAATTATGGAGAATATAACAAATAAACAAAATCACTTCTCAAATACTATGATGTAAAATATTTTTGGATAACATAATATAAAATATTTTTAGGTAATGATGATTATCAAATTGATTATTTTTTTTATTATGGATAATTTTATATTAACAAATCTAATCTAACTATTTATTAAGGGTAATAATGACTTTAAACTCTCTAAATTTTAAAGTGATTTCAAAAAAATCAGCCAACTTTTTTCATAAATTCTTACAATGAGAGATTTTGATTGTCCTAAAAAAGTAATCTTAAAAGATAGATGATTCATTCTCATGTGATATATATATTAAAATAGTGTCGGTTTAATATTACTAAACCAAATATTATATAAACCTATATATAATATTTTAATATTAGTAACGTAAATATAATATAAAGTTAACTATGATATTATCGTTAGAATTTTTTATTATTTTTAAGATAATGATAAATTATCAACTAAATCACTAAAAATATTTAAACTATTTTTGCATAACTTTTCTGAAATTTTTTATCTTATTATGTTAAATTATATATGAAAACGTGAAATAAATGATTTAAGATGGTTAATTTTATATTTTTCATAATAAACTTAACTTATTTATTATTTAAAGTTAAATTTGAAAAGTGGTATCAAATTTTAGGTAGAGTTACAAGTGCTATTGAATATGACAAACTAATGACTGAAATAAAATAACTAATAACTAAAAGTGAAAACATGACAATTAAGCAAATTACGTAAAAATGTGGAAAACATGACAAATCAGTAAATTTACTTTTCAGATCTATCTATCTATCTATACTAATAAAATAGAGTTTTTTTCTCTCTTTCGGGCAAAAACTCTCGTTTGTATTTTCGATTGGGCTTTATTTTTGGTTTGGGCTTGAATTTTTCTAATTAAAATTTGTTAGGCTTTAGTAATGTAGGCCCATGAGAATATGTTTAGCGTCTTCTTGCGTTAGAGTTTCGTCTCTCTGCCCACCAAAGTTGCAGGGATCAAAGACGACGATCGCCTCTCCGTGACGTCTCACATCTGCATTGATAACTACTTTCCCTCCCAGCTTCTACGTAATTAACCCACTCCTCCCACTCTGTAGCATTCAAGGTATATAGTCCATTGTGGTTTAGTAAGTTCCTTTTAAGAAAGCTGTTTTCTTGCAGCATGGTGTTTTAGATTCTTCAATGGGGTGAGTTTCACAGTCTATCTCTTTGATGACTTATTTTGTTACCTCTCTATCTCATCTGTTCCTTTTATCTTCAGATAGGTATCTAATGGAGTTGGTGGATATCCTTCTTTTGCGGCTTATGCTCAAGGTCAGCGCCAAAACAATACTTATTTCTCAAATCTCTTTGTGATAACTATATAGTAAAGATTTACCATATGATTCATTCTGTTTCTTCTTGTTAGGGTACGATGTTTACCTAGGGAACTTCCGCGGTTTAGTTTCAAGAGATCAGCAAAAACATTTTTGTCACAAGAGTGAGTTGTATAGAAACAAACTGGTTCTTCATGGATCCTGAATAAAATGCAGTTTCTGGAGTTACTCCGTCAATGAGCATCCAAAAGAGGATATCCCCGCACTGATAGAGAAGATTCACGAAATCAAAACTTCAGAACTGAGACTTTACCAGCCTAATATGGAAGAGGTAGTACCTTATAAGCTCTACATTCTCTCTCAAAACCTAGGGGGGGCTGCTATTTTGATGTATGTAATCAATCACCCGTAGAATCGAAGAGAAAACTACACAGACTCTCTAGACTGATCATGATTTCTCCTGCCGGGTTTCACGAAGACTCCAACCTGCATTTTACGTTAATAGAGCACACATCCCTTCTCTTGAGCCGCTACTATCCAGGATTGTTCCCGCTTTCTACATCCCCACTAGATTCTTCCGGATGCTTCTCAACAAGTTAGCTCTAGATTTGCACAACTATCCTGCTGTTGGTGGATTGGTCCAAACATTGATGAGTTATGTAGTTGGTGGAGTCATGGGTTTGCCTCACTATAACATGAACGATATGGCCCATGTATTCTTCTGTGTGGTTCTGCATCTTGCTCAGATGAAACGTAGTAGTATGTTTAAAATGTTTGATTATGATAGTGTTGAAGCAAATATGGAGGTTTACGGGTCTCCTAAGCGTTGGATCTTGGATAGTTCTATGGGTTTGTTGATGTCACTGTGGATTTAGTAGCTAGAAAGAAAGATAAAGTGATTAGACCTTCAATGTTTAGGAAACATTACAGGGTGATGAGAGAAACATGTGTTGTTGATGCTTCTGACAATGAGTTTGAATATGCTCATTTGGATTTTGCCTTCTCTCACTGTGAAGAACTTTTGGCTTATGTAATGTGGTGGTTGCTGCTCGTGGAGCCAACATCGAATCAGCCGGTTCATAAGAAGGGGATGAAGCTGAAGAATAAATTGATACATCTAAACCTCATCTATGAACTATGTAAAACTAGGCTTTTATAAAGTTACATGTAGTTTCTTTTGTTCTCGAGACTGGCTTAGAACACAGTAGATACATGTATGGGTCTTTATTCTATTTAAGTCGAGTACTGAAGTCATTTACCCAAAACCAGAATACAAAAAGGAAGACGCATATTATACAAACTTTGTATGATGTTTGTTATTACAAATGTATCGGTGAGGTTTCTACAAAAAGCCATATGTATACAATACACCTATTTTTTTTTACTTAAATGCTGATTCATTCATACAAATAAAATAAATTCAGCAAAACACTCATAAAAAGTTTAGGAACTCTGTAGACAGTGAAAAGGAGAGATTGTTTGGAGCATCAAACTCACATATCCTACTGTTTAACATGGGGCCAAAGTTAGACACATTCATAAACTCATACGTCCTATACAGGTAGTCGTTCCTCAATTGCTACACAACGTATGAACATGGCAGCAGCTGAGTTAGCTATGAGATTTAATAACTATGATACGGCCTCACATGTTCCTATTTTATAAAGTATTTCCAGCCGAGTGCGAAATGCAAACTTGAGTTAGTAATTATAATATGAGTAATCATCATACATGCAGAGAACACGGTGTCTACATCACATGGAAGCAACACCAAACTGATTCTTTTTCAAAGCAAGCCCTACACAGCACTTTCTCCTGGTGCAAAGACACATTTGGAAGCTAATAAGAAACACCAATAGAGAAAAGCTAATAATGGATAGATACACATGAAAGCATGCATAGAGAAAGCAGAAAATTTACATTTTCCAGTCTTTCATATTCTTGCTGGCTGAATTTGTGATTTCGGTTTGTTTACATTTATATACTCAAATTTAGGTACATTTGAAGTATAGAGGGCATCAAATTAGACCAAATGCAAACATCACATATAAATATTGCAACTACACACAAGACTCGTCAACAAAGAGAATCTTAATATCAGTGTTGATTGGAAAAGAAAAATGCAAGAAATAAAAGTGAATTCATCTCTTCAGCAAGATATTCTTTTGGCATTTTCTTTACTATCTCAGGCGGATGACCGCTGAAGGTACTGTAACTGTTTGTACAAAAACAAATAATGCAAAATGTTGTAAAAGACTTTTTCATTAATTATTACTAAAAACATCTCCAACTTACTCTATTTTTCATTCTAAAATAGAGTTTATAGTAAAACTGCTTCAATGGTACTCTATTTATCACTCTATAATAGAGTGAAAAATAGGTTTACTCCAGATATAAAATAATTTTTTTTGGTTCATCACTCTATTATAGAATTATTTTATTTTAGTATTATTATATTTTAAAGTAAAAAATAGAGTAAACCATTGGAGATGGTCTAATATTTTATAATGGCTTTTACTTCATTTACGACTTAATCAACGTTTATTAATAAAATATTACTAATTCATTCCTCAGAATCTGAACTTTCGAGAAGGTGTTCTTCAAGATATTCCGATACAAAAATACAAACTTCAGACATGTATCTTTTCTATAGTTTCTTAAGCTGGACAGTCTACTATTCGTTTATCCAATTATGCTTTCGGGCCTGACTTCGGACATTGCAGTGAGATTAAAAGGGGAAAAAATTAATGACCTGCTCCATATGTATATAACATTTCAAATAATAAAACAATATCCAAAATTTTAATATATATATAGTCCCCTAAATTTCAAATAATTGCTTAATACGATTTACCCTGAAAATACACCAAACCCAAATGATGATTCTTAACGAAAAATAGACATGATGAGTAAAAAAAAGTAAAGTTCACAAGTTCTTAATTTTGACAAATTATGAGCTACAATGGGTCGGTTTAATATAAAAGCTCACTACTTTTAAATGTCTAGCAATAACATCCCTATTCAAATCATTATGGACAATTAAGTTTTCACAACAAATCAGCACCAAAAAAATATAAAATATTAAACAACCACACCACTAGTAATCTATACTCCATCTATTTCAGAAAGATGTATGTTTTAGGAAGAAAACATATCAAATTTTATCTGCCAATGCATTATTTTATGTTATCATCTATTTTCCACAACTTTTAACTAATAAATTTTTTATAAACATCATTATGTTTTTTGAAGTTTACAATTTGAAATTAATTTAAGTATTGACAATGTAAAACATATATCTTTTTGAAACAATTTTTTTTTCTAAAATATGAATCTTTTTGAAACGGAGAGAGTATTATAATAGGACAGTTTCTTCGTTCCTAAAGCTATCCACCTCAGCATGTGAGTCCCACTAAAAACAAATTTCATTTAAAAAAATCTAATTGAAAAACACGTGTATTTAATAGGTAAAAGGGCTGAGTTACTCGGATTAAAACGTAAGGCAGTGTGTATACGGAACATTATACCTTTAAACCTCGGCCCACTACCTTAAACAGATTGCTGGGACGGTGTTTTCACCCTAATCATTGAAACTAGCTGCGATTGGATCTATTCCCATATGCGATGAAGCTCATCCAATTCCATGATTCTCTGTATCCCTTTTCCTCCCAAGTTAAACGATGCAATGTACTCTCAGAAGTTGAAGCATCACAAGATAATTAAGGTTGTCTCTGGTCTCATTAAATTACTTTTTTCCCCTCTCTCCATTATTATTTTTTCACACATTGTCATCTCAAGCGTCGCATAACGACACAAAGATACCACTATAAATCGTTTAGGCCCCAACAGGGAGAACCACATCTAAATCCCTAACGCTTAATTTATCCTCCCCAAAAGTCCTTAACCTTTTCACCTAGAACTCTCTCCATGTGATGTTCTCGCTTCCCCAGCTCCGTCGTGTTCTACTTATCTTTCTGAAATGACAGCTGCCACAACTTTTCGGGGTCGCCTTACCTCAGGCAAGACAACCAACTTAGTCATGGTGGTGACCACGGTGGATTCCAAAATATTTCAAGGTTTGCTCAACTGTGTAGACTTAATCATATATAAGTAAATAGAAAACTTGGTATACTTACATCTCAATCTCTGGCTTACACTATTTTGACACCAACGTTCTTGCCATCCAAGAGTTTACGAATAAGTCAGTTAAAAGTCTCACGTTTATGTGTCTCTATGTTCATATTTTCGAACTTCATGCTAATGCTTCAGTACACAACTGCGAGTTAGAGCTTATTTGAATATCGCTTCTGCCCAACACATTAATACTTATTTTTAGTTTTAATATCCTCCTCAAACGCAAGATTTATTGACGTCTAATATTAGCCTAAACTACTTTGTTTGTTTCAGAAAATATATATTTGGACAGCAACTTGGGAGTTGCAGCGATTGTGGCTACACGTGATGAGACAATGGCTGGAATTCAGAAAAGAAGAACTGGTGTTGATTGCAGATCTTCACACCTACCTATCGTCCTATCCAAGTCCACTGACCAGGTGTCCATAACTCTTTATTCTGTTACGGCCGCAGTTTCAAAATCCCCACTAATGTTTCCTCTAACCCCCTCTGCTAAGAATCATGAAGCTAACTTTTTGTGTATAGCTAAGATCGCCTGTGTCTTACAACAAAATGAGTGGTCTTACGTTTCTTGCACCGGTTGCAACAGGAAGTTGGAAAAACCAAGGACAACATTGCGTTACAACAAATGGGTATCACCAAATGTCACTGGTGTCATAAGGTACCCAAATAGTCATAATTAATCACAGCTCAAGATATATCTAAGCTTGAATCACAGTTCACATAGTACACATGCACCACTTATATTTATGTATGAAGTTGACTTGGCTTGGACTATGGGCATGAAAGTGCTACGTACGTCTGTGGTATTGGACACCAAACGACGAAACTTACCGGAAAAGATGCAGCCTCGCTAAAGGCAAGTAGGCAACGTTCGCGACTATTTGCAACATGAAAAAAAAACGTCCGTTCAGTTCGAAAAGACCTTATCGTGTGAACTTAATTTTCTCCAACTTTATCGTATCAAATGACAAACTTTTCTAATAATTTTTATATCTAAAAATATATATTGACTAAGTTTTTATGAGTTGTCCATTTATATGTATACTGTATAATCAAGTAAACATGAATCAATGTATATTATTAAAGGTTATTCGAGTTTTGGAAATGTGAAATGGCGATGCAAGTGTTGCATCTTAACTTCAAATTTCTTAAACAGTCAGACTAAAAGGCTATCGTCAGAATCAAGAATTTTTTTTTAATTCTATCGTTAATATTCAACAAATAAATATAGATTCTATATTTATAAGGATTTGCTCTCATTTATTCCTATACTCACTAAAAGTAAAAGGCCATGTTAGATGGTTTTGCCTTTATCAGGCTCTCACATTGTATCAAGTTAGTTATTTTATTGACAAACTCAATCAGCAATACGGTGAGTCAAATATACTTTCTTTTTGATGAACTAAAAAATGTCTACTTCGCATCGAATATGAGTCCAAAAATAAACGAATACGACAGACCGACAATGGATAGTAATATAAAAGTCTACTATACTAATAATACAAGGAACGATTACCTTCTCTATCCCAACTCCTACATCTCCAACTCTGCATATCAAAATTTGGAAAGTCAAGAAGAACATGAACAACAACAAAAATTGTCACACTTCTGTCTACTACATAGGTTAAGCATCAATTAAAAACATAAGATAGATTTGTGCTTCTTCAAAAACGAAAACATAGATTTGAGTTGTAGACTTTGGAAATGGGCCTTAGAGCATGATTAACCCATAACCCCATTTAGGTTTCTTATTCATTATTTTAGTAATTAAAACTAATTGAGAACTTTAGTTAAGTATTGTCTTAATTTTGGGTCTCTTATTTTGGGGTTCTTAAAAAAAAAATTAAGAACAAGAACAAAAGTGTTGGATGAACAAGAATGTTGATTCAAAAGAGATGATGACTGATGAGAGAAGATGCGTGATGAATGAAGAAGAGTGTTGTGTTGTGAATAAAAGTTTGGTGTTTACATAGTTTATATAAACACAAAGCATCATCAATCAGTCTGATTCTTTACAAGTCCTTGACAAATCTTTACACAAGAAAACAAGAGACCATGACTGATAATACACAAAAACAAGTATAACTTACCTGATCCAGTGATTGCACTGACACAAAAATCACGCCCTGTAAGTACTAAAGGTATACATGCTGCCTGCATTTGCAACATAGTTTCCTCGCCTCGCAATAAGTTGAGGACACCTGAAACCAAAACGCCCAAAACAATTTTACTCAATAGGCCAAGGTTCATACTACACTTTGTGCTACAAACACTCACTGAAATCTGAGACTTATTCTCGAATAAGATTCTACTGTGAAAATATTAAAAGTCAGGTGACTTTATCATCTGAGACTTATTCTTACTAGAAAGATTGTCACAAATGGGTTTACTACGAGATATATTAATCGATCAACTTAAGCTTAGCTACCAAACAAAATATGCCAAATAGTTAAACAAGACAAAAAGCTCAACATAATGATAACATAAAACAACTGGTATTACAATTTTCGATGCGACCCCTGAGTTTCACATGTCCTCAGCCTTCATGGGTAATTTGCATCTCAAAAAATAAATGAAAAATAGCCTCTCGACAAAAATCTCTTAACTAACCAGAATCTAGAAATGGTTGTATAACTATCACTACAAGAAAACAGCGGTATTCTGACGGATATTCCGACGGAAAATGAAATCCTCGGAATATCCCGAGGAATTTCCGAGGAAATTCCGAGGAAGCACAAAATTGGGTTTCCTCGGAATTTCCTCGGAATATACCGACGGAATTCCGAGGAAATATCTATCCGTCGGAATATTCCGAGGAAATTCCGAGGGAAAATGGGTTCCTCGGAAAAAACCGATGAATTCCGAGGAAATATTATAGCCGTTGGAGAGCCGTTGGAGGATTTTACAAAATTCCAAGGAAATTCCGACGAACTAGCCTTTTCCGTCGGAATTCCGTCGGAATTTCCTCGGTCTGTCGGCAGGATTTAAACTATAAATACAAGCACTCCTCTTCCTCTTCATTCACTACATATCTTCATCCTCCCTCTTACTCTATTTACACACGAATTTGATTCATAAAAAATATGTCTTCTTCAAATTATTTTCGTTCTTGGATCGATCGACCTCATTTGGATCCGAACACGAGATTGCTTACGGAAGAATACCAACGAGGTATAACCAAATTCATGGGGTTAGTTCACCGACAACCGGAAGAAAAAACAGGTATGTTAAGATGTCCTTGCTCTAATTGTAAAAATAGAAAGGTTATTAAAGAGTGGGATGTTTGGACTCATCTATATTTGAGTGGGTTTACACGAAGTTACAAAATTTGGTATCATCATGGGGAAACTGATTATGAACATGGTAGTACTAGCGAACCTCAGCCAGCGGTTAGATTAGAAGAACCAATTAGAACAGATGTAGATTATGGTGTAGGTACTGAGCAGATGGTAAATGATCATTTTAGAGGGGAAGATTTACCCAATGCAGAAGCTAGGAGATTTTATGATATGTTGGATGCTGGAAAGCAACCATTGTACGAAGGTTGCAGAGATGGTCATTCAGCTTTATCATCTGCTACAAGATTGATGGGCATTAAAACAGATTATAATTTGGCTGAAGACTGTGTGGATGCGATTGCTGATTTTGTAAAAGGTATTCTACCCGAGGATAATGTAGCTCCTGGTTCATACTACGAGGTTCAGAAACTCGTAGCTGGTCTTGGTTTATCGTATCAGGTAATAGATGTATGCAGCGACAACTGCATGATTTATTGGAGGGCGGATGAACAGCGGGTTACATGCAAATTTTGTGGAAAGCCTCGTTATAAAGATACGAGTGGAAGAGTTCCAGTGCCATATAAAAGGATGTGGTATTTACCTTTGACGAAAAGGTTGCAGAGGTTGTATCTGTCTGAACGCACAGCGCAACCAATGAGATGGCATGCGGAGCACTCAACAGATGGTGAGATCAGACATCCTTCAGATGCAAAAGCGTGGAAGCATTTCCAATCAAAGTATCCCGACTTTGCGTATGAGAGAAAAAATGTCTACCTTGGATTATGTACTGATGGTTTCAGTCCGTTTGGCAAGAGTGGAAGACAGTATTCTCTATGGCCCGTCATTCTTACACCATACAACCTACCCCCAAACTTGTGCTTGCGACGAGAGTTTTTGTTTCTCTCGATTCTCGTTCCCGGACCAGAGCATCCTAAGAGATCACTTGATGTGTTTCTTCAGCCACTAATATATGAGTTGCAACAACTATGGGCTCAAGGTGCTGAAACATACGATGTTTCGTGTAAAGAAAACTTTCAAATGCGGGCAGTACTAATGTGGACAATAAGTGATTTTCCAGCATATGGTATGTTGTCTGGATGGACAACGCATGGAAGGCTATCATGTCCATATTGTCAAGATAACACTGATGCTTTCCAACTAAAACACGGAAGGAAAACGTGTTGGTTTGACTGTCACAGGAGATTCCTACCACCTGATCATCCATATCGTAGGAGTAGGAATTTGTTTACGAAGAACAAGAGGGTGTTTGACAGTCCACCTCCGGAAATTTGTGGGAAAGATTTGAAGATACAACTAAGAGATTTTGGTGCAGAAAGGACGCCAGACGTCGGTGGACATGAGCGTTTTCCGGTAGATGCTGTTGGAGAACTACATAACTGGCACAAAAAAAGTATTTTCTGGGATCTGCCATACTGGGAGGATCATCTGCTAAGGCATAATTTAGATGTCATGCATATTGAGAAGAACTTTTTTGACAATCTCATGAACACGATCCTTAATGTTCAAGGTAAAACAAAGGATAATTTGAAGTCAAGACTGGATTTAGTCGATATATGTGCTCGTTCAGAACTTCATGTTGATGAGAATGGTAGGGCTCCTTTTCCCATATACCGACTTGATGCAGAGGGAAAAGATGCGTTCTTTGATTGGATTTCAAACGATGTGGAATTTCCAGACGGTTACGCATCAAATTTGCGTAACTGTATCGACAGAAAGGAAGGAAAGTTTACTGGCTTGAAAAGCCACGATTGCCATGTAATGATGCAGCGCCTCCTTCCGTTCGCCTTCAAGGAACTATTACCACGAAATGTTCATGAAGCAATTGCAGGGATAAGTGGTTTCTTCCGCGATTTATGCACGAGATCAGTGACTCTTGAAGGTATTGAAAATTTGAAGACTAACATAGCCGTGATTCAGTGCAACCTTGAGAAGATATTTCCTCCCTCATTTTTTGATGTTATGGAGCATCTTGTTATTCACCTGGCAAGAGAATTGGAACTTGGTGGTCCTGTGCAGTATAGATGGATGTATCTGTATGAGCGGTATATGTTCCATTTGAAAAGATGGTGAAAAATTTAAGTAGGGTGGAAGGTTCTATAGTCGCACAGATGATCAATGAAGAAACTTCAAACTTTGCCGAGTACTACTTTCCAGCAGAAGTTCAGACCAAAAACAGAAGACCTGCTCGGCATGATGATAGAGGCGAACGGGCAACATATCATGTTACGGTTCCAGACATTTTCACAGACGTTGGACGACTTAGCGGAAAACCAAAGGACCGTCGACTTACTGAGCAGGAGCGCAGTCATTTGCAAACATATTTGCTCACCAACTGCGAAGACGTTCTTCAATATGAGAGGTAAATAAATGAGCTTACAAATTTTTATTTTAACAAGTTGAAATTTAAATCTTAATTAATTACATTATTGTCATCATATACAGGATTTTCATGGCAGAAAAGCGGTTCGAGTATAGATACGCCACAGAGGACGAACTAGAAGAAATGAAGCAGAGAGAATTTACTGGATGGATGTTTACTTATGTGAGTGCTTTAAACAAATTAAAATATATTTTATCACATATTTATACTAATTCACATTTATTGATATAACATATATATATGTGCTATTAATAGGTGTCTGCTGGTTTGGCCAGAGGTGAAACATTTGACGATTGGATACGTGAGATGGTCGTTGGACCAAACTTTGTTGTGAAGTCATATCCGAGATTTTGTACTCGAGGATATGCATTCACAACTCAGAAGAGGAGACGTTCGAGTACGACTTATGATGCTGGCGTTTGTTCTGCATCAGGAGATGATGTATACTACGGACACATACATGAGATTTTGGAAATCAAGTATTTGGGCATGGTTGGATTGCGCTGTACTGTTTTCTATTGTGATTGGCACGACAACACTCCAGATCGAGGTGTGAGAACAGATGCATTTGGTGTTACATCAGTAAATTCGAGGCGAAAGCTGCAATATTATGATCCTTTCATTCTTGCTTCTCAGGCCGATCAGGTATTAAATGTTAATTATTCAGAATGATTCATCATCATGTGTATTAATTTATAATTTTTTAAATGTTACAGGTTTGTTATATCAAGTACCCCCGGGTAAGGAACAGAGATGATCCATGGGTTACTGTTACAAGACTCAACCCGAGAGGCCGAGTTCAGGGAAGTTCTGAGCTGGAAGACCCACTACAACCAAGCACATCCGGCAACTTAAGTGCAGCAGAAGATTTAGCTGGAGTTGGCCTTGTAGTCGATTTAACCGACTTTGGAGAGGAAGCCGTCGTTCACGTAGAGGATGAACCAGTGATTGGAGAGTTTCACCAAGATCCAATTCAGATTCATCTGGTGATGATGACTCGGAAACAGACTACCATTGATTTTTTTTTTTTTTTAAGAAATACCGAGGAAATTCCGAGGAACACTTGATATAACCTCTTTCCTCGGATATTAGTTATTTGGTTTATCTAGCAAGGCAAAGCTGAATACGAATTAAAAACTACTCAAAACACAACCAAATAAAACGAAGAAACCATGTAAAAGAAATACGAACTCATAATTAAGAAAAAAAAAACTAAGTTCAAAATTAACAGAAAATAAGACCATAAAACGTTAGAATAAAAAAGAAAATAAAATAGCGCGGTCGGAAATCAAATGGCAATACTGGCCGGTGATAGCTCCTACTCCTCGTCTCCTGCTCCAGATGTTCCTGCATCGTTGGGTCTCTTGGACCTCTTTCTTACCCTGTGTGTACCACTCGAACCCGAACCAGAGCTGGATGGAGAGTTGTCCCGATGAACTACATCATCCTTTTGGCAACGACACGGCCTGATACGTGAAATGGCAGCCCAGATCTTGTGTAGCATGTCGTTGTTTGTCTTTATGCTCTGATCTCTCCAATGTTGTTGCTGGCGCGAAGTGGCGTTCGGTGGAAGCTCTTGCAGCTTGTACTGGCTGGAGTCTGATGGGAGTAGCTGATGGGGTTGTGAATCATCTGGAATGGCTTGTGCAGCCTCATCTTCTCCTTCTTCATCAACCACGGCCTTGCCTTTGGTCTGATATTTTGGCGTGAAGAAGGATGGCTTGTCTACTAGTGCGGTAGCAGGGGGTAGGAACTCAACTGCAGCCTCTGAAAGTAGAGCAGTCAGGCCGATCTGAGGCAGGTGGCAGTAGAGTGTTTTCTTCGCTCGGTCCTGGAATACGTAGACGTAAGGACCATCCCGATCGATCCTCGAGTGGGGACCAGCTATGAACTCCTTACTTACTAGAGAAATGACATCCAGGTAGTTCCAAGCAATGTTGTTCGATCTGTCCAGTGCTACCTGCTGGTTCTGGCAGTCTACACCCACATGTCTAAGGATCCGAGTAATCACTGCACCAAATCCACATGCATTGCTCTTGGATTTGGTTACTTTCCCCTTGTATCCTGCTAAGTTTGCGGCCAGCACCGCTCCCATGTTGAAGGCAGTAGCAGGTGGGAATGTAGAGTTTCCAAATGCCGGTAGCAAATGCCTCACACCTTGGTACAGGAGGCACAACTCCCATTGCGTGACTGATGCGGCTGTGGTTGTCCCGTATAGCAATGAGCCAATGAGGCGTGTCGCATATCTCAGTACTGGGCTCCGGATAAGTGACTCCTTTGCCTGAGAAGATCTATAAACCCCTGTGCCAATCGTTTCCCAGAAGTTCAACAGCTCTGAAGTCCAATAAAGACCAGATGTCCTCTCCCCGCACTCAATCCAAATAGTCCGCAGAGGTCTGTGAAAGATACCTCATAGTATACTTTCTGCACTACGAATGCCAGAAAACCTTCCTGATGGCTATCATCGGGACGGCTGACGTATGCGGATGCTATGAACTGGCGTACCAACTCCGGATAAGTGGGTTCCTTGAGGTTGCATAGTTGGCCTAGACCCATGTTCTGGAACAGCCCTTCAATGTCTGCTTTGATTCCCAATATTGTCATCGTCTCAGGACATGCTAGTTGTGTAGCCGGAACGGCTACCTTCTTCATGTTGTTGTAGTGGGTGGTATCAGACTTATCCCACTTCTTTGGCCTTTGCGTCTCTCGCTGAGACGAACCCTCTTCTTGTGTGTTCTTCTTTGCTGATGTTTTCGTGCGCTTCATTCTCTACAAAATAGAATCATTGCTCTCAACATGGTTATAATCAATTAAGAACTCAAAGCAACATGAAAATGAAAGGCGAAATCGAGTTGTGATAAAAAAAAACGAAATTGAAAAAAATTCTCAATCCCTAAATCATCTCAATTGTGTTCCAAACTCGTTGATCACAGACAATTGTGTTCTATTCCATGTTTAAACATCTGTTTCATGCATATTTGATCAAGGAATCAACAAGGAAATAAGAAATTCACAAAACCCAAAATTGCTCAAGAACACGATTTCAGAATGTGGAGATTCGCGGAGTATACCTGTCTTAGGGTGAAAACGAGTGTAGGAATCAGGTAGAGCTCGAAAAATCAAGGGGAATAGAGCCCAAAATTGTTCAAATCGGATGATTATAGAGAGAGAAAGGGGGGGGGCGAATTATAGGGGAAATCGGAGGGGATGAGAGTTCTGAGGTTTAGATCCAAAAAAGGTCGGGTTTTGCCTTATAATTCTGTTTCCCGCACACGCATCGATCGATGCGTTTTTGAACACATACAGATCGATCGATCACATTCTTACGGCCCGGTGCATCTTAGTGATCGATCGATTCGTTTTTATACATATAGCGATCGATCGATTCGTTTATACAAAAACTCACTAGATTTTCCGAGGACATTCCGAGGAACACTTGAGATTCTCGATCGATCGATGGGATAATCTCATCGATCGATCACATTCTTACGGCCCGGTGCATCTTAGTGATCGATCGATGCGTTTCTGGATATATATCCATCGATCGATCCGTTTATAAAAAAACTTACAAGATTTTCCGAGGAAATTCCGAGGAACAATTGAGATTCTCGATCGATCGATGGATAATCTCATCGATCGATCACATTCTTACGGCCGGTGCATCTTAGTGATCGATCGATGCGTTTCTGGATATATATCCATCGATCGATCCGTTTATAAAAAAACTTACAAGATTTTCCGAGGAAATTCCGAGGAACAATTGAGATTCTCGATCGATCGATTGGATCATCTCATCGATCGATCACATTCTTACGGCCCGGTGCATCTTTGTGATCGATCGATGCGTTTTTGAACATATATCCATCGATCGATGCGTTTATAAAAAAAAATTGACGTTTTGAAACCCCAAACACTAGTTCCTCGGAATTTCCTCGGAATATTCCGAGGAAATTCCGAGGAAGAAGAGGGTTTCCTCGGAGTTCCCTCGGAATAATCCGAGGAAATAGGGTTTTTAAACCAAAAACAACGTTTTGCGGTTTGAATAACACCTATATAACCCTTATTAAGTGTCTTACGTTCATTATGAAGTCAAATATTTGTTCCTTACCGTATAATTAACACTTTTCCGATTGTATGAACGAAATCCCACAACATAAGAGAAACACTTATACCTTTTAATGAACGGTAAAGGGAATACTTTCAATTAGTTTTGAAATTTGTTATTTCATGGTTTATGCTCATCTATACAAAGAATCCTCAATGGTATGCATTACAATTGTATAAGAAATGAAATACGGCAAAAAAAATTGATGTTTTGAAACCCCAAACACTAGTTCCTCGGTATTTCCTCGGAATATTCCGAGGAAATACCGAGGAACTAGTGTTTGGGGTTTCAAAACATCAATTTTTTTTTTACCGGGCAAATATTTCGCGAAAATTGAAATTAGAATTCCGACGGAATTCCGACGGAAAATATCCGTCGGACCCTAGGTTTTATAACCACGAGCCCCTTCTTCTTCCCCATTTCTCTCTTCTTCCTCTGCGCGACTCCTCTCTTCTCTCCAGCGATTTCCCCCTGAAATCCGACGATATCTCCGGCGATCTCCCCCTTCTCTTACACAAATCATGTAAGGACCCTATCCCACTCTCTTAGGTTCTATTTGTTAGGTTTTTGTGTAGTTTTGATAGATTTTTGTTAGGGTGATTGGTTAGGATTGTGATTTGGTTGTATAATAGGTTTAGAATTAGGATTTGGTTGAATACTTTGTTTTGTTGAATTGATGTAGAATTTTTTTATTTTTTTGTATTTATAAAATCGATTTTTGTATATAAAATCGATTTTTGTATTTTACAAATCGATTTTTCTATATAAATTCGATTTTTTGGATTTTACAAAAAAATTTTGGTATACAAATTCGATTTTTTTGGATTTTACAAAACATTTTAAATATCTATAAAACTTTTTTTTTGAGATTAAAAACTATTATTTGGGATTTAAAAATATTTTTAATATATATATATTATTAAAACTATTTTTTTTTAATTATTAAACTATTTTTATTTATTAAAACTATTTTTTGTTTATTAGAACTATTTTTATATATTTATTAAATATTTTTAATATATATAAATCTTTTTTGTCACTATATTATTTGGGATTTTTTTTAAAAACAAAATTAATTTATATATTTCTCTATTTATTAAATATATTTTTTTAATTTACAGGTCTCATGATGATCAGACCCGGCCTCGACAGCGTCGTAGTCGTGGTGGTACGGGGAGCCAGTCTCGGGATTCCAGCCATTTTCAGGATTCCCCTTCGCCCCACAGCTCCAACCATACATCTCCCTCTGCTGCACCCGCTCCTGCTCCTCTCGCTCCCGCTGCTGCATCCGCTCCTGTTCCTCCGGGTCCTCCGGGAGTGATGCGTGTTGCGGAGTTGGTTCAACAGCCCGGTCGTGACCATCTTCCGTATCTCACTCCGTATCCACATGGACGGGGTCAAACATGGTAATTAAACATTTTTTTCTTTAAATTTGGATTCATTATTAACCGTTTATTCTTTTTATTAGGTTCAACCGATCCGGGAACGGGATCAGCGCATGGATCAACCGTATGATGTACTCGGCCCTCGACAGTGGACATCCGACTTTCACTCACTTCCCTACCGAGAAGCAGGTTCTGTGGTTTCGTCAGTTTGCGGTAAGTATTCTAATTTCTTACTTATATTTTTAATCTTTAATATAATTTTTCTACTAATTGTGTTTTTTTTCAGCAAGAGTTCAACGGGAATTCCGATGAGACGCTCTTTATCTATCACCACTTCGTCCATAAAGTAATGGACAACTATGGGAAGCAGATCCACGAGTGGAAGAAGAAGTGGGAAATCAATAAGGTTCGATTTAATTTATTAAACAATTTTTTAATTTATTAAACTATTTTTTAATATATTAAACTATTTTCTTTTTTTTTTATTAAAAGGTCCCAAAGTCGATGAACGACACGGTCTGGAAGGAGTTGTGTGCGCATTGGGATAAAGAAGAGACGAAAGAAACTTCTTCCACCAACTCCACCAACCGCAGGAGCGACCGTAAAGGGAAGGGCATATACAAGCATAACTTGGGTGCTCAATCTATTGCCACCCTGGGAGATCGCATGGTAAGTTCAACCGTTTTTTCTTCAATTATTTGAGTTTCAGAATTTTAATTTATTGTGCATTTCTTCTAATTTCTAATGTTTCTTTAATTTATGTTTTTTTCAAGGCGGAAGAAAATGATGGCGAGCCGGTTGATGATCTCGCCCTAATGAGGAGGGCGTATACCAACAAGAAGACCGGCCAGATTGATGACGGTCTTGTGAGGGACGTGGTCGACCTGGTCCAAACTCAGGTGGTAGACGAAGTGTCTCAGCTTCAAACCGAGGATGACGCTTCGACGGCTTCGACCAACTTGTCCCGGTTTCGAATCAACGAAATCGTTGAATCCGTAAGTTCTTTTTTTTTTAAAGTTCAATTCATTTATTTCTTGGTTTAAATTTGTAAATTTGGCTATTTTCTATTCAGTCGGTTCCAAAGAAGAAGGGACGTTTGGTCGGTTTGGGTCGTCGCACCCGGTCGGTTCCTCCTTCTTCTGCACCACCGCCCTTTGTTGATCCAGAAATGCTTACGGCTCAGTTGAAGGACAACGATGATCGTATATCTTTGTTGGAGACCCAGATGGCGGCTCAACAGGCGGGCTATGAGGCACAGAGGAGGCTGAACCATCAAATGATGGAGATGATGCAGAGGATGTACCCGAACGAGGTCTTCCCGGACGTGCCAGACCCGTAGTTTTTTTTTTTTTCCAAAAACTCGGAATGTTTTATTTTTATTTGTGAAACTTTGAATATTAATTAATATGATTTCAATTTTAATTTTAATTTCATATTTTCGAATTTAAATTTCAGAATTTTTTTTTTTTTTAAATTAATATTTTTTACATTCCGAGGAAATTAATTATATTTTTTACTCGATCGATCGATACGTTTTTGGACATAAATCCATCGATCGATCTGTTTATAAAAAAACGTTCGGAATATACCGAGGGAAACCTTTCCTCGGAATATACCGAGGGAACGGTTACCGAGGGACATTTCCCGGGACCTTTCCCTCGGAATATTCCGAGGGACAGATCTCTCGGAATATACCGAGGGACACATTCCTCGGAATATGTCCCTCGGTATATTCCTATCGATCGATGTATATATGCCTAAAAACGCATCGATCGATAAACGTCCGAGGAAGTATCCCGACGAAGTTCTCCCTCGGTATATTCCGAGGACCTTTCCGACAAACTAGTGATCCTCGGAATTTCCTCGGAAGTTTGTTTCCTCGGAATTCCGTCGGAAAATTCCGAGGAATTTCCGAGGAAAGAAGAAATTCCGAGGAATTATTTCCGACGACTTGTTTTGTCGGTATGTCGTCGGAATAACGATATTCCGACGAAATTCCGACGATTTTTTCCCTCAGAATCCTTGCTGTTTTCTTGTAGTGTATGAAGAAAAATAAGAGGGAGAAGAGAGGGAGATAAGAACCTAGCAAGACGGGTGTACAGAAGCTGCTTAGACAACTCTTGGTACTTCTCCACGGTGGCAGGTTCTTGGATGTATTGCTTGTTCTTCTCAAGCAAGTGTTATGGCCTTGGGCTTATTTCTCCTATAACGCTTAAGTTTAACCCTAGATAAACTTAATAGGCTGCATTCAGTAACCTAACACTTGTAATTATTTAACCACCAGACTACATATATATGCACAGAATTCAAATGTGTCGACGCAATCAAATAATGCTGAAACATCAGGATAAATGCCAATATGGTCTTCAGAAAGTTGTATTGGAAAAAGAACTGTAAATAGAAGTTAAATTGTAAGCAGACAATGGCGACATGATCCGAAAGCTTTGATATGTTGAAAGAGTTTTATAAATAATCATAGTGAGTCTAAAGTTTTGACAGCTCAACCACTTTAGTAAACATTTAGTACAAAGGAATTAAGTGGTAAGGTGGTCCATGCATGTGTCTCGATGCTAACGCGTAAAATGGAATATGGTTTCATTTAGACCTATGTTTCTGTACAGATTATTAATGGAGTATAGTATTTTATTATATTGATGGCTTAGCGTAACATGAATCAACCGAGAAATGTGTAAAACTCTAAAATAAAAGACAAATTATCAATCAAGAATATCTCATCGGTGGAAACACCGTAGCATAATGGTTAAGGTTTAAAGACTTCTACACCCAGTTCTAGGGTTCGAATCCCAGACTTTGCAATTTATTGTAGAATACAGGAAATCTAGGTTTCAAGTTCCGGAGAGAGCGATTTATTACTGCAGACTACGGAAGAAAGGTGATACGCCCTAAAATAGGGAAGGATCACTCGACCGGACTAAAGGGATATGAACTCGCCAAAAGGGAGAACTGATGGATTGAACGGTGACACAATGGGTTGCGGATGGCCCAATGATACTACCAGACTTCAGTTGGTGCTTGATATGACTCACAAGTCCACCAAAAGAAGGATTTCTAAACGTTGCCTGATATGACGCACAGGTCCAACGAATTAGAGGCTGTTTACTCGGAGATAACCTCACCAAGAAACAAAGAAGTGTTCTACAAAGAACAAATAGATAAACTCAAATAAAAGGGGGAAAAAGCTTATCTTATTTCGTGGCTCTTAGGCCCTATATATAGGATTACAAGTTGTAGAAATCCAAAGAAGAATGTGCTAAAAACAAGACATGGAAACTAGAAATGAAGACTTTGACTAAAGACCGAAATTAATGATTTTTGTTGAATTCTTTTTCCCATGCACGACCAAGACTTCCTTGCTGACTCCCTCTTGGCATTCTTGATGAGAATGGGCTTGAAATGGACTGAGGAAAGGTCTGGTCGAATTTGGTGTAAAACCGACCCAAATTGAATTTGTTATGAATTTTTCTTTGGGCTGAAAAATGCTCATTTCGCCCAGCAACTAAACCAGCTCAATCTTCAGTGTCACTTAGCTCATTCAGCTCCAAGCTAGTATCACTTAGCTCACTCAGCTCATCTAGCTCATCTACTATCACTTCAGCTGGTTTCAGCTCAAGCATACTCTCTTCAGCTGGTTCCAGCTCGTCCTCAGTCTCATCAGCTGGTTTTAGATCAGTATCCTCACCATTAATCCATCCTGGTTTGTCTTTTGTTGAAGAATCATCTGGCTCAGCCATGGTCGCATCATCCTGGCCCGGGTCTATGATCCGAGGCGCATCATTCCCTCCCTCTTGAAAAGGATTTGACCTCAAATCCATTTTACCTGTATCAAAAGGAAATGAATCAGACAAAAAGAATTTAAAAATCATGTAAAATTTAGTGAAGGAAAATTTTGGAAAGAAACTTCCTTGGAGTTTTGAAGTTGGTTTCCTCGAGTACATGCATCTCCAAGTCTTAAACTGATAAGCACGATCTCTGCTTCTGTTCCTGACACCTCTTGGAGACTGATCCTGTTTATCCTGGACACTCAAAACAAACATTAAAATACCAGGATCATATGTACAAGACAAGTACTTGTTCAGATCATAAACCAAAGTTTCTTTCCCTAGAACATGTAGCACACGTTTCAGATCATCATGAAGCCTATCAAAGTAAGTCTTGTACACCAGAATGGTGTCAGGGCACGTGATATCACAGTTCCTAAAGAACAAATTCAAATCATGCGCAAGTTTCTCAGATTTAGAACACAAAAGATTAAGTTCAAATTGAGAATTTCTTATCCAAGGCTCAGCATGTTTATCAAAGAAGGTGTTGTAAATCAGAATGTTTTCGAGGCATGAACTACCATAGAACATTTCCAAAACGTGCCTAACTTGATCAGATTCAGAACACAAAAGTTTTAGTTCAAGATCAGATTCAGAATAAGAATGGACAGGTTTCAAAACAGAATCACCACAAAAATCTGTTTCAGCTTTATGTGAATTCTGTTCCAGCAATGTGCTAACCATAAAATCTTCCAAAGCATATGAGGATGCAAACAAAATTCCAGTGATCAGTTCATGTCCATAAGATCTCAGACTAAAGCTATTTTCTTTGAAGACAAATGAATCAAACGATTTTCTAGAGCAGAAAACTAGTTGTTGCAAATCAAGCTCAGATGACTTTTCAAGATGATCAAGACCAGAAAGTTTTATGTCATTGGAACTGACTTTATCAAACAGATCAGGCAGAAAATTAATCAAATCAAGTTTCTCACAGTGCTCTTGAATGTATGTGGTCAAAGGCGTAGGAGTTGTGCCGGGATCAAAGCAAAGTTGGTTCTCCATGATGATGGATGTTATGCTTGGTGCTTCCGCTTCAAAGGTTGGACCAGGTTCGCCTTCCTCATCAAATATGGGACCTATATCATCGTCCATGGGTCTCCTGGTGCCAAGAAGCAGTCCTTGATGTGAGTAGTCGAATGGTTCTTCCTTAAAATCCTGTGAAAATAAAACAAGACTACTCGGATGCTCCGGTTCAAAACAGGTTAGTCCATTAGTCTCTTCATCATCAAACATAAAATCAGATTTTGGAGATGGAAGATCACATTCATCCTCACAAATGATCAAACTTTCAATCATCTCTTCATCATACTCATCAAAAATTGGTAAAGAATCTGAAAAATCTTTTTGATCTTCAAGGTTGTTTTCAGATTTACCTTTGGGTTTTTCATTGATGAATAAAGAAGGCTTAGCTACAGATGCACGTGTGGTTGTGCTCTTCTTTTGGATCTTGCTGACGTCCTTGAGGGCTTTCACCACACCCTCCACAAGGTTGTCACAAAACTCCCAGACTTCAAACTGACTGAAAAGCCTTCTTTGATCAGCTTCAAACATCTTAACCTGAAAGTTCTCAACACAAAAGGTTAACAGATAAAAATAATCCTCACACTCTCAAGTGTTTGATCTCACCCACACAAGTGTTTCTCTCAGATTTTATGGTCACTCAAGAGTCTCCTCTCAAAGTTCTAAGAGAACAAATCAAATAACCCAATGGATTTCTCCAAGCAAGCAAGAGATGAACACAAGATAGAAAGATAAAGAGAATTGTTTTGAAATCCGTATTAACCACTCCAAGGCTGGATTTCTCCTCAGCCAGCAGGATTTCTCTTCCACCACCTAGCCAAATAAATCAAACTTTTTTTTTTCTTTTCTCTTTTTTTTTGATAGATCTTTTTTTTTTTTTCTTTTCTTTTCTCTTTTTTTTTTTATAGAAGAATGGCGATAGGTAAGGTAGTGGCCCGAATTTGAGATAGAAAGATGAAGAAGAAGTGTTTAGAAATGAAAGATGAGAAAGATGGATAGATAGTACCGGTTGAGTGGCTCTGATACCACTTGATACGCCCTAAAATAGGGAAGGATCACTCGACCGGACTAAAGGGATATGAACTCGCCAAAAGGGAGAACTGATGGATTGAACGGTGACACAAGAGAGGCGGAGAGTCTCTTGATACTACCGAGCTTCGATTGTTGCTTGATATGACGCACAAGTCCAACAAAGGAAGAACTGGTGGATTGAAGGGTCGCACAGCAGATGCGGAAGGCTGCTGATATTCCCGAAGCCAATTTGTTGCCGGATGTGACGCACCGGTCCAACAAAGAAGCAATCTCGATCCGTTGCTTGATATGACGCACAAGTCCAACGGGAAAGAGGTGTTTACTTGGAGCTAACCACACCAAGAAAGAAGTGAGAATCCATCTCAAGGTTCCAAAAATAATAATCAAAGCTTATTTTATTTCATTGATCAAATGGCCTTTATATAATAGGCAAAGCATACAAAAGGTTGGAATACAAAAGACTAGTCAAACATAGAAATTAGCAACTTATAAAAACAAGGAAGACTTGACTAAAGACTTTGAATTGACCAAAAATCATAAATGTCTTGACTTGACCGAAATTGAAAGATTGTGGTCGCCAAACTCTTTGGCTGATCTCGTGCTTCCACATGGTCGACAGTCTCTGAATTACCGTCAGATTGATATATTATACGACCATCACTTATAATTTCTTGTTGGGCCTTTCTTTCTTTGGGCGGATACATGTTCATAAACACATTTGCAATATACTTCAAGCTCATCTCGATTAATCGCAAACCCATAAGCCAAAACTTCTTAATTTGTTTCTGCTGCTGATTCGTGGCGCATCATTCCCTCCTCCTTTAAAAAGATTTGCCCTCAAATCTATCTTTCTTTAGCTTCAGATGGGATGATCTCTTGACTTTCCGTAGAACTCTTTTTTTTTTTTAATAAAGAAAAGAAGATGAAAGGTAGAAGATGGATGATGAAGATGGAAAGATGAGAAAAATGAACAGACAAGTACCGGTTGAGTGGCTCTGATACCACTTGATACGCCCTAAAATAGGGAAGGATCACTCGACCGGACTAAAGGGATATGAACTCGCCAAAAGGGAGAACTGATGGATTGAACGGTGACACAATGGGTTGCGGATGGCCCAATGATACTACCAGACTTCAGTAGGTGCTTGATATGACTCACAAGTCCACCAAAAGAAGGATTTCTAAACGTTGCCTGATATGACGCACAGGTCCAACGAATTAGAGGCTGTTTACTCGGAGATAACCTCACCAAGAAACAAAGAAGTGTTCTACAAAGAACAAATAGATAAACTCAAATAAAAGGGGGAAAAAGCTTATCTTATTTCGTGGCTCTTAGGCCCTATATATAGGATTACAAGTTGTAGAAATCCAAAGAAGAATGAGCTAAAAACAAGACATGGAAACTAGAAATGAAGACTTTGACTAAAGACCGAAATTAATGATTTTTGTTGAATTCTTTTTCCCATGCACGACCAAGACTTCCTTGCTGACTCCCTCTTGGCATTCTTGATGAGAATGGGCTTGAAATGGACTGAGGAAAGGTCTGGTCGAATTTGGTGTAAAACCGACCCAAATTGAATTTGTTATGAATTTTTCTTTGGGCTGAAAAATGCTCATTTCGCCCAGCAACTAAACCAGCTCCATCTTCAGTGTCACTTAGCTCATTCAGCTCCAAGCTAGTATCACTTAGCTCACTCAGCTCATCTAGCTCATCTACTATCACTTCAGCTGGTTTCAGCTCAAGCATACTCTCTTCAGCTGGTTCCAGCTCGTCCTCAGTCTCATCAGCTGGTTTTAGATCAGCATCCTCACCATTAATCCATCCTGGTTTGTCTTTTGTTGAAGAATCATCTGGCTCAGCCATGGTCGCATCATCCTGGCCCGGGTCTATGATCCGAGGCGCATCAAAAGGCTTGCAAGAGATCTTCAACATGGTGCAAGTAAATCCAATCATGCGTGGATCTTCATAGGACGGCATCAGGTGATGCAGTTAGGCGTAGATCCTCATAAGGCAGGTAGTATTGTCGGTTGTCAAATCGTCTATGTAATATTTCTCATAATTGTAATGCCATAATAAATCAGCGTTAAAAAAAAAAAGAATATCTCATCGAAACGGTCTCAAACTAAATGGAAGCTATGTAGAAAATTTATATCTAAAGAATGGAACATTTGAATGGAAATAAAAACGGCAAACGGAGCCGTATTTGTTGCCGGCCGCCGGAAATAAATATGAAAAAGAACGGCAAAACAGACAACAAAGTTATGGTTTGGATGATTTGATGAAAACATAATGAAAACTAGTCAACGTCTTGTAACATGCCATGTGATTGCCAGCTTCATATACAAGCTCCGACACATATGATCATGCTACTGTTCAAATATTAATATTAATATAGTATTGTTTTTAAGAGATTTTAGTAGTTAACTATTAATGCACGTTATATGGAGTGATGTACAAATCCCCATTCATATAATTGGAACAAAGTTCCAAATCGTGCAGTAGTCACTAATTAATCTTCAATGACAGTACTGCGAGAGGCAACAATCTTATCTGATGATTGGCTATGTGAGTCAACAACTTATATAGTAGTACTAGTTTTGTTTGGTGGTGCCCTTTGGCCTAATTTGTTTTAACTATTTAACATTACAATACATTCTCATATTTAAGCTTGATCGAATTCAGAGACATTGTCTACTCCAATCCGAATCGGGTTTAATAAACAAAGATTGAAAATACTCAAAAAACGATCTATATAATTGAGTTTTGTAAACTTCTTTACTATTATTTTGTTCATGTCAACTAAACTCGAAATTCATTTAGTGGCAGAAAACATATTCTGCGGATGTTTTGTCTCTTTTATACAATGACTTAATGATTTAACTATAATCCAAAGACTAGCTTAAAGAATACTTTTCAATATGCTTAAAACAAAATTTGCAACTTTTTGTTTTTTGTACATTCCCAACATGGCATCGGCATGCCAATCCCTAATGATATTAGTTCACATATAAGGCTGGACCATCGGGTAAACGAACCATATCTCCAAACAAAAACATTTAACCCCACAAATGTAGTTATTTAATTAAAAAAAAAAATTTGTTTGCGATATCATTTATACGAGGCTTGTATCAGTTTTAATGAAACACTAGCTTTTGACCCGCGCGCTCGTGCGGATGTTTTTCATTTTTTTTTATATATAAAGCTATGGTTTTATATTGAACATTCAAAATACATTGCTTATATTTTTGTTATTTTGCGTAACTCTATTATATCGCTGCTCGTGTTCTTTTGACATTATTAATGTATGATTTTGAAAATGTTCTAATACCGATGCTATTTGTGTTCTATATCAGTCTCATATTGAAACATGAGATCATTTCTTTTTCAGTTTCAGTGTTCTCAGGAAACATGGATGAAACTTACCAAAAATCTGCTTCGTACTTGGGTCCCCACGGACTGGAATAACATTCTGGATCTGTTAGCGAATAATGGAGGGAATGGCAATGACATGTTTCTTCTGAGATATGTTTTCCAAATCTTCATTCAAACTATTTGGAGGGAGAGGAATTGAAGAAAGCATGGTTTGGAACCGTATTACATTCATGGTTGGAAGTGGAATGTTAACCATGCAATGTAAGCGTGGTTTGAAAACAGGGAGTAGACACAAGGGGATTCTTTGATTCTATTTCAGCTTTTAATTTTTTTTCTTAAATTTTTTTTTTTTTGATAAAAAAAACTTTTTTTAGTTCAAATTTAAGAAACAGAGTCACAAAAGCTGTACACAAAAATTTATATGAATGATTTAACATTCTTTCAAAAAAAATATAACAATTTATGTTTTTATACATAATTTACTTTGTTAATACTTGATATTAACACATACCAATATATTCTTGTAAGATTTAGGTACAATAATTCATAATTTGAAATAATAAAATAGAGAACACTTTCAGAATATGAAAGAAATATTTTCTGTTTCTACAGTTTGTACACATTAAATATTTTAACTATTTATATATTATAAACTATTTTTTATTATTAAGATACAGTAAATATTCTTAAATTATATTTATAGTAAAGTTATTGAAAATATTTATTTTTTATAATTTTATTTTACATTAAATAAAATTAATTATTATTATTATTATAAAAATTGAACTGTAACAGCCAAAACAATTTAAAATACATGGTTGTCTTAATTACACTTTTATTCTCTAATTAATAATCATTGCATTTTATTCTTTAATTAACATTCATCTGTTTTAAAAAATATGGTAAATCTATCTTTACATGACATCATGGAGAGGTTGACAATACATACAAATTTCATTGGAACTAATCACTTAGCTGCAGATCTCGCAGTAAAGTGTTGTAGTTCTAAATGGGATGAGAGTAACGGTGAAAGTAAAGTCAAACCGTGTGTTTTCCCTGGTGTCATTCACATACCTTCTCTTGTTATGAGATTTCTTTGCTTCTTTTTGTTTTCCTCAAATACTCTTTGTGAATTCTTCATTGCAGAGGCGCGATTATGGAACTATATGAATTTTTTGTGAAGAATAAGAGCAAATTTCCAGAAGCCTGTGAATTTTTGTTAAATATTTCATGTCTGAATCCGCCAATTTCCAGACTTTAACACTGTCCCACATGTTGGTAAGTTCGGTAGTGATCTTCTCCTTGGTTTAATTTTACTGTGTATTATGTGATTTCGTTTACCCATAGACCTACATGGAGATTCAGGTATAGTTATGGTTAAGATACGGTTGTTAAGTTTAACTAAAGATGTGTCATATTCTCAAGAAATGCTTACTTCCAAGCATGAATTATTTTGTCACGCATGAGTTATTTTTTTTTAAAAAATCATTTTGACAGGTTAATTTTCATTTTTTTCAGCAAGCATTATGGCAAATAGTTTTGGCTTTGAAACTATTTACCCGTCGTAGACGTTCATTTATCAGAGAGCAAAGATAACTAAAATACACGTGACTTCTCAAATCTATCACTTGTGGAGAGTACCATGAATTCTGAGTATATTCTTTTAGCAGATTAATTATTTCAATAATCTGATACTCTCTTTAATTTGTTTTATGAAGTCATAAGCATTGGCATCCACCAAACCATTCACAAGATACATATGCAAAAACCTCTAGAAAACTTATATAACACAATAATGCAAGAGAAATCGTAGTGCAAATAATCACTTGCAAATTATTATATTAGTTACCAAAAAAGGACAAATATGGAATCCCACTCTCCTTTGATATCATCTTTTTTAATCTAAATGGAAAATGTTCTCACAGCCATCTTCTAAAATAACATTAGAATCTATCTCATGAAATGTTGTTTCATGGAGATGAGAATTTTTACAGGCCACATACAACACCAACTGTCACTCTCTCATATTCATTATCAACATTCACCAAAATTTATCAAAATCTAAATCCTAAAGTATCTTCAATTACGATCCAAACAAACTTAAATTTAACATGTTTACCCAAAAAAATAAAGGATTAAAAATCAAACCTTTCCATGGACTTCTCTTTTCTCAGACGGCACAACACATGGATACAAACATTCTTTAAGCCTAAACGTCTTACTGAACAAAGCAAAGTCACCATGAAATCTTAGATCCATACAGAGAGACTAATCAATCGAAAGATTAAGAGTGATAGATGAAGATATAAGCCAGGGAGGGTTACAGAGATGATCACACGGTGAGATCTACGGAGCTCCGATGAAAATAATACAGGACAACTCCGATGAGCTCTGCCTCGTGCTAGTCAACTCCGATGAGCTCTCCACCAGCAGGTGGTGAACAGAACAACGCCATTAATGGAATTTAACGCCCTCGTCATTGTCCCCGTCGTCATCACTCGTTCTCTTTGTCGCCAAGAGGGTTAAGGTTATATCGATCAAATAAGAAAAGATTAGGTTAATGTAAGCAAAAGACTAAAACAGCCTTAATGAATTTAAGACCTTAGGTTTATCGTTAATTCCAGTGGCACAAGTCGGTAAATATTGAAATAAAATAAGGGTTATTTTCCAAGTGTACTTCAGTTTTAATAGATTAGATAGTACAGGTAGAGGGGTATAGAACTAATACCATATCAGTAGACAGTAATTCAATATGGACCATTTGTGAAGTTGATTACACCTAATTATTTTTATTTGTATCTGATTTTCGTGTATATAATAATACGTACTACATGTAAGAAATTTATTCGATTTCAGCAACCGTCTTTCAAACCCTAATTGTCTGAAACTGGAAGCACCCAACTTTGTCTTCAAAACCTAAACAATTGAATTTAGATACATCACATATTTTTTCCTGGTACATTTTCATCATACGTATAGTTGATTTATGGATAGAAAAAAAGTTAAAATTGAATTGTATAGGGTCTTAGTATCAGTTGATAAAAAAAAAGGGGTCTTAGTATCAAATGGTGTCCTACATTTTTATGGGGTCCTAGCTCCGACCAAGAAAATAAATACTTTGGATTTATCCTTTAATGAGACCAAGGCGTAATAAAAGATAAGCCTATCTAATACTTTTACCATCTTGGGTCACTTACTGAAATTGGCAATATCTTTCCAACTTTCAACTATATACTTAGGGCATGTGCATCGCTGGAACCCCACTTGGGGTTTCAGATTTTTAATTTTTTCTTTTTTTATCTTTTTAAAAAAAAAAAAAAAAAGGGAATCAATCGCGGGCCACCACGTGTCAGTGGGGTCCGTGAAAATCACAAAAACCCAAAAGAAGTCGATCCTTATCTCATAGTTTTCCTTACCGGTTTTCTTCCTTTGTGCGGGGTCCACGCCTGAAAATCCTTCTAAAGACCACGCGATGCACATGGTCTTATGTTTCGGGAAATTTTCTTCTTTTACTAAACTAATGAAAAGATAATAAATATATTGAAGTTCGAGAGATATAATGGAATTATGTTCTGTGATGGTTCTCCAATGCTAATTAGAAAAGACAAATCAACGTATTGGATCCGAGAGGAGAAAAAGATCCGTAAGAAAACTATGACTTAAGATAAACACTTAGTTTAACCAAAAAAAAAAAAAATAAACACTTAGTATATAGAAAATATTTACGGTTTTGAATGGTGACCAAGAAATGAAGAACATTTAATTTTTTATTTCCTAATAAAATATTACCATTCATAAGGAATATTTTTTTTTTCTCATTCCTTCTCATTCCTTTTTTGTAGAGTAATAAAAAAAAATATCATTCCTTGATAAATTTGAGAAAGAACAAGCATTCTTTTTCATTCCTAATATTGTATTCCTATATGTTTCTTTTATATTCTCGTTCATTTTGTTCCCAGAAAGGTTACTAGTTGGAGCCTACATAAGTAATTAAGTGAAACGTAAGATAAATACTTTAGTGAGACCTTCATACCAAGACATATAAATAAAAGATAACTTTAACTGATATTCTAACATCTTGAATCACTTACTGAAAATGGAATAATAGCATTCAAATATAAGATTATGCTTCGGAAATTTTCGTCTTCTGAAAATAAATCGCTTGGAAAAATAGCAATATACAAATTATTTTCAGGTGTTTTGTGATGATGGTTGATCAGGATACAACCACATATACAAAATCGGTTAAGACCATTTCCAATGAAACACTATTTTTATATTATATAAGCATATCTTTTTTTCGAGAACTTATAAAAGCATATCATAGGAGCAAACCCATTACTATAGAGTTATTTTATTTCAAAATAAAAAATAGAAGAAAAAAAGAGTGTTTCATGGAAATGTCCTCACAGTTGCAAGTGAGTATTTCGGTGACTTTTCAACCGAGAAAGAAAAGATCGACAAAATAATCATGATTTATCGACCCTTTGTGTGCCAAAGATGTTGAAGAAGAATTTAAGTGCAACATAATATAAATGGCCAAGAAAGTTACTTTACGGAGACCAGAACCTAATAAAAGATGATTTTGCTAATAATAATAATGGTATAATTTGATAACTTTCAAATAAAATAATAATAATGTTTTAGGATTTTTTGTCATTTATAAAATAAATCAACTGAAATGTACTGAGTATTAGAAAATTGAAAAAACAAATCAGAATAGTATTTTGTGATGACTAGGATTGGACATTCGGATATTCGGTCGGGTTTGGGTAGGACCCGATCAGGTCCAGATCTATCGGGTAAATGAATTCTATACCCAATAGATATTTAAGAAATTTTGTTTTGGTTTCGGATCGGGTATCACCGGTTCCGGGTCGGTTCCAATTTTGTTACAGGTACCCATGTAATACGTAAATCAAATTATATATTTACAAAATGAAATAGTTTACATGTAAATTAATACGGTTCAATTGTAACGTAGTTGCTTATTTGCCTATCCAACCCGAGTTCGGGTCACTGTAATTTCATTTTTGTAATTAATTATTATGCGTATCTTATATATTTACAATTTCTAAGAATTTAAAAGTAAATTGAAGTGGTCTAGTGTTAACACAGTTCTTCCACTGTTTATTCAACCTGGGTTTTAGTAGTAGCGATGACACTTTTTCAAATATTCTAGATTTGATGGTATCAATTTCGGGTACATCGGCTTACCCGGTCAAGTTCGTATAGGACCTGGAACTGGACTGATACCCACAGAACTGAGCTATAAAACCTGTTGGATAAAAATGATATATCTGGAACCGAAATTGGTTTGAGTTTCAGTTCCGGTTAAAAATGCCTAGGTCTAGTGATGACTTTCCATTGTTGGTGAGTAGCTGAATATTTGAACGTAGAGAGAACCCTCGTGAGAAACAACTCTTGTTGAAATTTTCAGCAATGGAAACAAGACTTCTTGAAGTGAGAAAGTTGTGGACATACCCATACGTTCTCAGTCTACTACCGGGTACTAAATTCTTCTTCAAAATGATACTGAAGAAGAATTTAAATGACCATAAGATAAATAACCAAAGAAATTGTCGGAAAGAGAACTGAATCGGAGCCTGGTAAGTATGAGAGAGAACTCCGAGGAAGCAAAAATATATTTGAGCTTGATGAATGAAAAATTGGATCTGCCTATAATGACCAGCTCCTTGAATAGTTTTTTCTTGGTTAAAAAGGTGTGCATGATTTTTTTGTAAGAGAGTGCTAAAGTGTTGAATATAGGTCTAAGAGAATGTTATTCAATGTATTGGGAGAGGATAGAGTACAAATATATAAACATAGAAAGATGACAACTAAATATTCACACTATACTTGGTAATCAAGAATATCCAAATATGAGATCCTTGACATGAAAGAAGGTGGGAAAAAGTTCCACCAAAACTTTATTGTCTGTGCAAAGCTTGTGAACAGATAGTAATTTTCAAGAAATAGCAAGAACATGTAAGAATTGTTTAAATATAAGTTACGAGTTTAACAAGAAATCTGATAGGAACCCGTGTTGGAAATATCGAGTCTCATGCCATTGCCGATTTGAACCTCTTGACCACCATTGTAAGGTGCACGAAGAGACAAGTTCGCCCAATCATAGGTGCGATGATGGGATGCACCTGAATACAGAAGCCATTATCGTGTATATGGGAAAAGCATCATGGTGTTGTAAGCACGTGGAAACTGAAAAGGATACTTTCTCTTCTGTTCCTGAAACGGATGTGGAGAGTAGTTTTTGTTAGATTTTTGAGAGATGAGGCAAAACATTGGTCATCGTCTCACACTATTACCTTGGGTTCTATATGATTGACAACGACCTTGACAAGAACGATAGTATCTCTGACCATAACCATTCTAACGGTTTTAATTTCCAGAGTTAGAGTCGTTATTGGATCGCCAGTTGGTGGACGGTTTTGAGCATGATTGGAAGTGGTCGGTAGGTGTTGTGGTTGTGACTTGGTGAGAAACGAGAGTGTGAGTTCACAGTTGAGAAACTGCTCACTAAGTTTAGGGAATGAGATGGGAGTGTCGCGGCCATTGACTGCTTCAGTGATTGACTTGTACTCATCATTGAGTCCATCGAGGATGATATCAGTGAGATCCTCCTGAGTGAACGTGCTTCCTAGAAATGCAAGTGCATCCACTTTGATATTTATGTGTTTCATATAATTGTCTATGGATCTAGTTCTTTTGTGATCTTTTTTAGTTATTGTTGCAACTGTTTGATATTTCCGCAAGATAGGTTTGCATATATAGATGCTAGTTTGTTCCATGCTTTCAGTGAAGTGGTGGATGTTTCAATGAGAGGTTGATGAGTGACTTCAAGAGCTCCATTAAAGCGCTGAAAAGCAAGCTGTCATGCCTCTCCATGCGACAAAATTGGTTCACTGCTGCCGGTTTGAGAGACAGCAGTCGGCAACGGAATAGCAGTGGTGGAATTGATGTACATGAGCAAGTCATACCCTCTGAGTAGTGATTTTATTTGAGCGCTCCATGTGATGAACTTTGTTGATGATAGTTTTTTTATGTTGATCATGTTAACATAGACTAGTGTTGTTGAAGGAGCACCGGAAAAAATGATTTTGGCGGATGATGTAGGCATGTATGGGGAAGAAATAAAAGAGAAATAGTTATGCGTGAGATTAGAGATTCTTTGAAAGTGAAGACTCTGATACCATATATGTTTAAGAGAATGCTATTCAACGTATTGGGAGACTACAAACATATAAACAGAGGAAGATGAAAACTAAAATATTCACACAATACTTGGTAATCAAGACTATCCAAATATGCGGGATATGAGAATATATGGTAATATCTCTATATTGAACATTTGTAGTCGGTCAAGTTATAAATAAAGAAGTTGAAATTTGATTTACGTATTAAACATTACATGAACACTTAAAATTATCTCACAGTCAGATTAAAAAACCATAAGCTAATCAAGAAATAGTCCTAATCGAAAATATAAAAGAAATGAACTATAAACCCATTTAAGAAATCCGATTAAAAGGAGTGTTCATGTTATGTTATGTGTGATGTTTGTTTGATGAAGTGAAAGTGTATGTGTGTAAATATGGTTTTGATATCAAGGAGCAATGACAGGATAATTTGAAATTGTTTAAGGAAATGAGATAGATGCTGATCGTCGAAAAGGAAAGTACTGATGTTATGATTATGTTGTCGTATGTTACCCTCGGATCGTGTTACTTCGCTATGTGTTGATTATGGGATGTATGAGATTTTTGGGGACATGTAGCTTTGAGCCGTGTGCAAGCTTTAGGCCTTGTGTGAACTTTGGTGTCAACTGGCTTCTTGGCTTCGGGTTATATGGGATCTTCGGATTATATGCAATCTTTGGGTTATAATATGTATAAGCTAAGTAATATGAGAACTGATTTAGGTGATATGCATAAAAAGATTAATATGTGCTAGTATGAATTATATATTCGGTGGAATTGTGTGATATGTTATGTTTGCATGGGGCGGATATGTTTATGCGCAGTTTTTTTTTAAGCATGTGAGGATTAGTTGTTTGAGCTGGAGGGTGAAACAATAGAAATCATAGGTAATTCGGACTGAGAGAGAGTTTATAGAGTTATTTCAATTAAATTTAATGGATCATTATAAACTAATAACAGTAAGAAGTTTTGCTAAATTAATTACAATTAGTACTAAAATAATCTAAATTAAATATAATATATACTCCCTATGTTTTTTTTTTGTATGATGTTTTAGCATAAACACACAAATTAAGAAATTTTTTACTTTTAACAAAACCACTTGATTACAATATAAAAATAATTAAAATAGTTAATCAGTGCTATTATGAACAAATAAGACAAAAATTACACATTAACTTTTAATATTTTAGTCAATTGCTTTAATAATTTTGCAGATAAAGTTCAAAACATCATACAAATTGAAACAAAAATATCTTCAAAAACATCATATAAAAACAAACGGAGAGAGTATTTCCATCAAATCAAAAATAAAATTCTATAAAAATTTTACTTCTACGGAAATAGAAGAAAATGTTGTGAATAAAAGGTAAAGTAATATATGATAATCAAAGTTTGTGTATAAAGAAAAGAGGATCAAAACGAGGGAGAGAGAGATGATAGTGACTTGTGAGAGATAATAATTTATTGTATATGTATGTTAGAAAGTGATAAGTAGACAGAGAGGAAGAGTTTGGTCGTAAGAGGAGAAGAAGAGTTGATCTTATTCAGATTATTAAAATAACCAAGTACAGCCTCTCTATTTATAGATGTCTATGTCGGTAACATTTAAAGATAAAGACAAGGACAAAGTGACATATGTACTGATGATAAAGCATAAACAATGAGAGGATGCTTAGTGTCCTCATACGTGGATGATCACATTTGTAACACTCCCCCTTGATCATCCATCTTGTATTACGTAGTGCCTCGTTAAAAACCTAGTCATGGAAAAACCCGTTGGGACAAAAACCATGACAAGGGAAAAAGAGTACACTGCCGTAATCTCCCCCTGAAAATAATGGACATAGCTTTTTCTTCACAGGTCACGCAAATGCCGCATTCCGATACCGTAGACGTGGTTTCGGAATGTTGTAGTCGAAAGAGCTTTGGTGAACAAGTCAGCTGGATTGTTGCATGATCGTACATATTCGATGTCCACTTCTTTATTTTTCTCGAGCTCTCTTATGTACGAGAAAAATCTTGGAGGGATGTACTTCACTCTAGTTATAGCTTTCTTTGAGTTGAGCGACCCACGCTGAATTATCTTCAAATATTTTCCTCAGCTCTTTCTCGTTAACTATTCCGCTTGATTCTTGTATGTGGTGACTCATTGACCGAAGCCACACACATTCTCGACATGCTTTGTGAAGCGCAATAGTTTCTGTATGATTTGAAGATGTCGCAACTAGCGTTTGTTTCTGGGACCGCCAAGAGATCGCGGTTCCACCAGTTGTAAAACCATATCCGGTTTACGTTCGACTTTATAAATAGCATGTATCTGCAAAACCATACCAAACTCGGGGTATCTAGGATAAATCAATCCTAAATCAATACTTACCTTGGAGAGAACGGATATATTCTCGACGCCGTTCTAATTTCCATGAATAGAAAATGAGCTGTATCTTGCAAAGACATTAGTGTCTAAAAGTATATTTAATCAAATACAACTCGCAAGACATATACGCTCACATATGCTTTATTACCATTAGCATCTCCAAAGTACTTATTTATATAAGATCTTACCAGGATCTTTTAAAACAACATCTCTTTTAACATCGAGAGATCTATTTATCATTGGAGTACTCAAAGGAGTCGCTTTATTCATAAAAAAGCGTTTCAATAACCTTTTCGTATAGTTTGATTGATGCACAAATATTCCTTCTTGGAGATGCTCTATCTGGAGCCCAAGACAAAACTTTGTCTTGCCGAGATCTTTCATTTCGAACTCCTCTTTCATATGAGTTCGAGCATCATCAACCTCCTTTTGAGTTCCAATTATGTCAAGGTCATCGAACAAATCTCCCTGGATTTTTCTTTCAATGCCCCTGGATTTTTCAATCCCTCAGGGAGTTTCATATATATATCTTATCCAACGATCCATACAAATATGTAGTCAAACGTCTATAAGATGCATTTCAAGATTTTTAGATGCCATTAGGCTCATCAAAAATCTAAACATAATTGCATCCATTACCGGAGAATACATTTCCTCAAAATCAATTTTCGGTCTCTGAGAAAATCTTTGGGAAACTAATCAGGTTTTATATCGTGTTACTTTTCTCACGAATACCCACTTATACCCAACAAGATTTATATTCTCAGGCGTTATGACTATAGGTCCAAAGACATTTCTTTTATTCAGGGAGAATAATTCAATTTGAATGGCCTTCTGCCACTCCTCCCAATCATGTCTTTTTAACATTCCAAAATGGATTTTGGATCGGGATCATCACTTTTATGATCGACCTCTTTGGACAGAAAAGGAGAACATTCCATCAACATCTTTTATCTTATAACTTTTTCATCAAGGGTGTAGTTGATGGAAATCTCATACTTTTCTGTTCCCTTTTCGTCATCTTGATCATCTTTATTTGGTTCATCTTGACCCTTTTCATCTATGCCTTCTTTCAGACATTTTTCAGTATCAGGTTCTTCTGGAACCTTTCCACTTATGCCTTCTTTCAGACATCTTTCAGTATCAGGTTCTCTTTGAACCTTTCCACTTATGTCTTCTTTCAGACATTATTCAGTATCAGGTTCTTCAGGAACCTTGCAACTTTTCTCAACCAATTTCTTTCGGGGATTTTTATCTCTAGAACCCGCTAGTCTCCCCCTCTTTAACTGAACCCTAGGTTCATTTATTTTGTTACCATCACTTTGTTCTTTAGGAACATCAACTCTTGATGAAATATTTTCAGTGGGTATATCATGTCGTATCTGTGAACACATCTGGTAACTGGTTTGCCAAATTATGCAAATGCACAATTTCTTGAATTTCCAGCTCTCTTTGATTCGTAGGGGGATCAAGGTGTAACAACGACTATGTACACCATGTAATCTCTTTAGGAATTTATCAAATTCCTCCCCCTAACGCTAGTAATTCATCCTCATTAAAATGGCAATCAGCAAATCGTGCCGTAAACATATCACCAGTTACCGGTTCAAGATACCTTATATACGGCTTGTTCTAACTCTTCCAGAGTTTTATACTTTCCCGAGAGCATCTTTAACTCTCCAGGGACTTCTAAAATATCGAGATGCAACTCAAGTCATTTTTGTCCTGCCAGACATTTCAATATATTGCATCTATTTTAAATTTTCTCCAGTGACCTCGGAACAAGCCATTTTTCATACCTCAAGGTCATCTTTCATTTCATTCTCTGGAAAACTATACCTTGGACTTTTGGTCCAAAAATTTCTCGTTTTTCTAACGAGCTTTATATCGAATTGATGGCCAATCAATTCACTCTACCCTCATACATTGAGGTAGATTCATAATCCTTATTTATATAGCGCTTTTTTTTTCATTATTGTCGACAATCTATTTTCTCTTTGGTTCCATCTTTTTATCCGTACTGATATGGTTAATCTAGATCTCTTTATCATCATCAATGATTTACCCAGGTACCTGACTATTATATTAACCATATCAACGGTCTCATCATGAGATTCATCCTATATTTATATTTTTGCTCCTTTTCGAGGACTCTTTGGAACCAAAGTGGTCTATCACGTCTCTAGCGTGCCATAGACTCATATATCGTCCGTTTAGGACACTATTTTCTTATTGGAGCATTTTCAGCTGGAATATGAGATTTCATTATTTCATCAAAATGTCTGGCATGCATTTTGTAAATGGATTATTCTATTTTTCATTGTAATCCATTTCACATATCTCATTCCATCAGCTTATCATATGCTTCTAGCAAACTTGCGAGCATATTTCTAATTATCCATATACTTTATCCCTTTGGATTGTATATGTCGTTATTACATATAGTTGTGCATGTTTACACCCGATCATGGGGATCATCTTACTTGAATTTACTTTATCAAGTTCTTTTCCAAGTGCGAACATAATTTCTCAATGTTCCACTCACTAGGATTCTTTAATTCTCCCCCTCGAGATGATGACACTCCATGTCTAAAATCTCGTACTGAATCCCACTCTAGAACCAATAACATATCCAATTTTTCCATTTGGGATGAATTATGTTTCAAATCCTTTAGAGTGAGATCCTAATTTGGGATCTGGTTAAAGAAACCACATCTAGTGAACTTGCTTGATGATTCATCACCCATGATGGTTTCCTTTATTTTCTTGACATGCTATATGTGAAAAACTTCTGGTTTTTCAACATTTCACAATAATGTCGATAACATTATTGGAGATGGCTATATATCAGTAAACTTCAGGTTTACCACCCATTTATAATTTTGCCATCTTTTTCTTATGCATGTCTTTTTATCATAATCTCTTCTAGAGCCAATAATATGTTTATATTACTAGATACTATACTTATTTAATTTGAAAGAGGAAAGATATTTGTTACCTTTAGTAGTCATGACGATGACCCAATACATGTCATGTATATTTTTCTCCATCCTGAATCTCAAAATCTTATTCAGGAAAATAATTCTCATATCACATCGATATTTTATTTTCATTTTCTGGACCAACCAGAAAATCTGAATCATCAAGATGAGTATTCAAGCTATGAAAAATGGTTCGGGCTCATAAGAGATGAAGTTTAATATACTTCCTTTCTCTTTTTCTTTTTGATTCTCGATATAGATCGGCTAAATATTTGGCGTACGACAACTACGTACCCAATTTTCTTCCTGGCCCTATCTATAGAAAACCTTTTCTGTTTGTCTTTTATCACCCGACCACTTTCATTTTTCGTGGAAGTTTCCATTATTTTCATAGGGACGGAATCTTCTTCCTCGTCCTCTTCCACGACCACGATAGTGGTTTCAATCGCATCCACACCCTTGTCCTTTTCAAGAAGGACCGATTTGATGGTTTAGTATCATGAGTTTATTTTCTTTTCAATTCTCATGGAGGATTTACATCAACTCCAACAATTTGGTGAATCCTTTCTTTCAAGGATTTGATTATTCAAAGATCTTCTAGATCTTTCTCATGATAGACCTCATCTTATAAACCATCATTAAAGTGGTGTAAATTATCATGGCTTTATCTTTTTCTCATCCGATATAGTTTCAACTTATCGATGATTTTTCAAACCTCATTTTTTTTCAGGTGCATCTTTGCACCCACTGCCCAGGTCATATAACTATTTCCCGTAATATCAAGGGCATTTATTTTGAGCTTTGTCAAATTTGATATGATAACCGAATTCATAGAATAATAATATATAGACGAAAATTGAAATGCAGAAACTAAAGGCATAAATTTAAATTGCAGAAATTTAAAGAGCATAAATAAAATTGGAGGCTTAGCCTACCACATGATCCGAGGAGTCTTAGACTACCATATTGATCATTTTTCAAAGTCCGAAGAGACATAGTCTACCATTTTGACTTTTACTTATTTCAAGGTCCGAGGAGACTTAGTCTACCATTTTTGACCTTTTCTTTTTATTCTCGGAGGCAAAGCCTACCACGTGTTCTCTGATCGTGAAGGCATAGCCTACCATAACGATCAGTCGGGAAAGGCGGCGCCTATCATCCCGATAAATAGACGGAGAAGGCCTAGCCTCTCACTCCAAAAATATAATACAATTTAAATAAATTAAGTATATTGAAATACATAAATTTAAACATTACCTCGGCTGGTTTAAGAACTTTCGGATTGATAAGCTTCGGTTGGCCAGAGCTTCCGGACTGATAGACTTCACTGGTATATGAGAGCTCGTGCTGATAATGTGTTGTGAATAAAAGGTGAAGTAATATATGATAATCAAAGTTTGTGTATAAAGAAAAGAGGATCAAAACGAGGGAGAGAGAGATGATAGTGACTTGTGAGAGATAATAATTTATTGTATATGTATGTTAGAAAGTGATAAGTAGACAGAGAGGAAGAGTTTGGTCGTAAGAGGAGAAGAAGAGTTGATCTTATTCAGATTATTAAAATAACCAAGTACAGCCTCTCTATTTATAGATGTCTATGTCGGTAACATTTAAAGATAAAGACAAAGACAAAGTGACATATGTACTGATGATAAAGCAGAAACAATGAGAGGATGCTTAGTGTCCTCATACGTGGATGATCACATTTGTAACAGAAAAAACATTAAAATGGCATCCCTCTGTAGATCCATCAAATCTATGGGCACATACTTTTTTTTTAATTCAAGAAGTTATGGATCTAAGTCCATAATTTATTTGGGCGAGGGTTAAAGTCAGTTTTTTAATCCTAACCCACAACCGCTAAAACTTGAACCTGACACCTCTACCATTTGAAAAGAAAGCTTTACCAGTAGAGTTAGCAGCTCTGGCCCAAAGCAGATGAAACACATGCTTCCGGCCTCAAATATTATAACTATTAAACCGGCTACATTTTACAATAAAATACTTGCAGTGTAGTGGTTAAATGACATTAGCTATTATCCTTAGAGTGTAAGGCTCGAAGCCACATTGCCACATGTATTTATTTCAGACATTTTTCTGGTCTGGGCTTGTAGCCTTAATAATTCCATGACCGGCTCTGGTTAGCAGCTCCTGGTATTTCTTTTTGATATACGCACACACTCGACGAATGCATAATTTACGTAGACAATAGTAATCCACTAGCTTGAGTTTTATTTCAGCAGCTCTGATTACTATGAACTAGTTACTCTGTATCATTTTAAGAGGTGTTTAAGGTTTTTGCACAAATATTAAGAAAATATAAACTTTTATGTAATTAGTTTTGGTAACATAAAATAACATTAAAAACAAATTCAACCAGTAAGAAAAATATGCAGTATTTTATAATTGGTCAAAAATTTCAAATGACATTAAATTTCACCTAGAATTGTGAAAACATCACATATTTTGAAACAAAATCAAAATCCTTAAACACCAGTTAAACTGATATGGAGATAGTATTAAAATATGTGTGAATAATATTTCCTGAACAGTCTCATTCGACTGACCACAAACTATAACTGCTAACATCATTTTCTCATACATTTCAGTGTGGGGCAATAAAGCCAACCGTGTTTTTATTATTCCAAATGTTTCCATCAAATATAATATATTTTCATGGTAATATGTCTCACGCTAAAATCCATGAAAGCAGAACGTCCCCCTCCCTTCTAAGAAAATACAAGTTCAGAATTCATGATAAAGTATTTCGCACACGGACTCTGCATAGTCTTTACCATGGCTCAGCCATCTCAAATCACACTCTCTAATCACACTTTTGGAGGTGCACTAACGAATCAATATATCAGTATATGCAGACTGAGTATATGTTACGTAGTTAGCTAGGTTCTTCATCACACAAACTGTCCTACATTAGTGTCGAAGATAAAGGTATCCATATCTTTATCAACTTAACTACAGTAAAAACTCTATAAATTACTCGATAAATTAATAAATATTATAAATTTATAAAATTTTCAGATCCCAAATTAGACCGGTCCAAAATATGACACCAATTGATAAAATAATATTTTTTTTAAAACTCTATGTAAATATATTGTCCCATTAAAATTTTAAATTAATATTTTGTTTGTATATACATTTTATACATGAACAAACAAAACATTGTATTGTACGTTTTGTATTCACAATAAATTATCTTTATATTTTCTTAACATTTAATATATTTTGACGAGATTTAGTAAAATTATATATAAACCATATTTAAAACTTATGAAACATATTTTATATACACCAAATAATATAGTAAAACAGTATGAGTGACGAATGTAAATTTTTTTAATTAATGTATATACACAAAAATCAAATATTTTTCCTATTTTGAAAATAAATTTTAAAATAGAAAATTAAAAAAAAATGATTATTAAAATTTTTTAAATTTTACAAATTAATAAAATATTATACTCCCAACATTATTAATTTATAGATTTTTACTCTATCTTATTTATATGATATCAGTCACAAATTTTTTGTCGTGACACATTTGGTTCATAATAAGAATTTTGATTAATATTTATAGGTAAATATAATAATAATATTTTTAATAATTTTAGTATTTATTTATAGAACTTTTACAAATAAATAATTTTAAATAATAATTATATTTAAAAAGTGAAATTTTGTATTAACAAATTATTTTACTAAAATTATGATTGACTACAGTAAAATGTGTATGATAAAATTGGTTAATAGGGATTAACTTGATAAAATTATTTTTATCAATAATTAATGTAATTGAATAAGTTTCTAAAGTTCAAATGTGATTTAAATTATTATATATTATATATATATTAAAACATAGAAACATATTGTTGATATTGTTTTACTAAAATCATAATTGTTGATATTAGATAAATCTTTTTTCTGATTTCAAACCTTCCTGTGTTTGGATGAGCGAGATGTGGCTTCGCTTTAGTTTTACTTTTTTTTGTTTATTTTGTTTCCTTACATTTTTTTCAAGTGTTTCTATACTTTAAAATCAGAAAAATAGCAAAATATTTCAATAAAAATCTTTGAATTTTTTTTTTTTTTTGCTTAGTGATCATTACATGTTGGACGGCACTGTGTACATAGTGATGAATTAGGAGCAGGTGTGAATGTGTAAACAGTCGAGATATTTTTAAGGTTTTAGTTCCAGTTGAGTGCAAATACAAACTCTGAAACGTGGACGTTAACATAGAGAAACATCAGCGTTAACACAGAGAAACAACGATCAACATTTACTTATATAGTTCATGAGCATGAGTTTGAAGTAATTAACCATAAGGACACTTCGAGTGGTTAGTTTTATTTTTATCTTTAAAAATTCATTTTCTTTCAAATGAAGAAAAAACAATGAAGCAATGATTGTTCTAGTAGTTTGCGTCATTTTTTCGTAAAAAAAATATTCAAAATATATTTCATCTCCAGTTTACCATTAATTATTAATAACACCTTCTATTTTTTCATGTTTACTAATGCTACTCAATTATTTTGTTTTAATAAAAATTTCGAACAATTACTATTTTGTATAAATTAAATATAATCATATTATAAAACTATTACATAACATAAATAAACAGACAAATAATATCATATTTTATAAAGTATATATATATATATATATATTCTATAAGTGATTAACAAAAGTAGTTTGAAGCAAAAAGTAAGTTTATTTATGTTTGATTCTTTTTAATTGAGCTCAAAATTTTAGAAATGAATATTTCCATGTTTTTTTAAGATAAACATTCATTTAGATGAAAATAATAATTCAATCTATCAAATTAATTGGATAATAGTAATGTATATAATTTATTTTGGCAAAAAATAAGAATAAGTAAAAATTAAAGACTAATTTATAATTTAGAAAGTTCTTCATAAAAAAAATGAAATATTTGAATATTTTCAAATTTAAAGATATACCGTTTATTTCTTCATTTTGAAACAAGAAATGTTCAAAATGAAGAACCATTCGAACAAAAAACAAAATTGAAATGAAGCAAAAGTGAAAAATGAAACACCATTGAAAATGGTATACCACTAACTAAGACTACGTCAAGGGTATTTTCATACTTTGTGATATCAAATCTGATTAATTGAGATTGTGTAGTTGGCATTCTAGTGGCTTAATCGTGGCCATGGAGCTTCCCCTCTGCTTCTTCTTCTTCCGAATTACCCTACAAATATACTTTAAAAAAGAACTCAATGTAAATAAAATAACATATCTTCATAGTAACGAGGGGTAGTGAACCGACTAGATCTACATCGAGTTATGTACATATATGCCCTTGTATTTTTAATATTACCTTACTTTTTAGGTTTACAGACCAAAAAAACAAAAGAAAAATTGTACACAGAGACAAATTAGATTAGAATTTATACCTTCCAACATAAATAAACCAATAAGAGAATGCAAAGACTGGAAAAAATTGAATGTTACTGAGTGATGGGTAGTTAAGGAACTTATGGTGTTAGGGCATCAGCATTGGGACTTCTTAAGCCCAGAGTTCGGGGTAGACCAGTCCATCAACAATTGAAACATGATTTGATCGAACATATATGAGATAAATTTGGGTCTTAAAATTAAAATCGGTGAAGTTTATGTTATTGTAATTTTTTCTAACTTTGTAATTTTTTTTTCAACTTTGTAATTTTTTTTTCAACTTTGTAATTTCTTTTTCTACTTTTTAATTTTTTTTCAACTTTGTAATGTTTTTATGTTTAATGTTATATGTTTTATTATAAAATCCTACCAAACAATTATCAAAAAAACAAAATTTAATATTTTGCTAAGAACCTACCAAAACTTCTACCAATAATCTTTACTTTTACTCATGTATCTTACCAAAATCTCTTAATCTAATTATATTATTAAAGTAATACTAAGATATGCAATTGCATATCTAGCAATGCTGATGCCCTTAGGCTGTCCAAGAAAAGAAGCATCTAAAGAGTTCTTGAGTACAACGTCTTAGATAAGAAAATGTCAGTCCCATTATAACCTCTGAAAACCAAACACACACACACACATTATAAAATCTCTTCTTCTCTGACATATAATGGGGAAAACAAGCAAGTGGATTCGAAATTTCTTAACCGGAAAAAAAGAGAGAACAAAAGAAAAGATTAATCAGAGCGAGTGTGGATTCACTTCTACGACACCAGGAACTCCTAAAGAGAAACGTCGATGGAGTTTTAGACGTTCTTCTGCCACTGCACCACCAGCTTGTGCTTCTACCCTCAAAGATTCATCTCCACTGCCTCAGCCGCCACCTCCTCCACCGCCACAACCATTTGTGTTGGACAGCGAAGATGAGCAGAGCAAGAACGTTTCAGCCGCAGAGATTGCAATTGATGTTGAAGAATTTGCAGCAGTGAAGATTCAAGCTTGCTTTCGTTCTCATTTGGTAAAACTAAAAACAAACTCGAGCTTATTAAATACTCTGTTTCTTTCTTTGTGTTCAAGAGTTCATATTTTTAATTTTTTGGGGGGCAGGCGAGGAAAGCATTAAGAGCGTTAAAAGGGTTGGTGAAACTACAAGCACTTGTGAGAGGTCATTTAGTAAGGAAACAAGCAACGGCTACACTTAGATGTATGCAAGCATTGATTACACTTCAAGCCAAAGCTCGAGAACAGAGGATTCGTATGATCGGAGATTCACCAACAAACACCACAAATCTAAGAACATCGATTCATAAAACCCGGATCCATAACATTTACCACGTAATGGATCTAACCCAGATCTCAAAATCTAATCTTGACAGCACCCAGATCCCAAAGTTTCTGACTTTGTCTCCTCTGTTTTTGCCTTTGCAGGAGAATGAAGAAAACATCAAGATTGTGGAAATGGACACTCAGTCTAAATTTTACTCTTCAGCTCCTTCTGCTATAACAGATATGAGTCCTCGAGCGTATAGTAGCCATTTCGAGGACTGTAACTCGTTCAACACAGCACAAAGCAGTCCTCAGTGTTCCAGATTCAGAGAGTATTACAATGGAGATTCTTTGTCTTCTTACGATTACCCTCTCTTCCCAAATTACATGGCCAATACTCAGTCTTCTAAAGCCAAGGCTCGGTCTCAGAGTGCGCCTAAGCAGAGACCTCCTGAGATCTATGAGAAGCAGCCTAGCGGGAGGAGAAGATCTTCGATGGAAGCACCGAGGAACGGTGTCCCCAGAGCTGTAAGGATGCAGAGATCTTCATCTCAGTTAGGCAAAGAAAGTCAAAGTCATCATCATCATCATCCGTGGATGGCAATTAAGCTCGATAGATCTAACATTTCTCTTATGGAGAGTGAATGCGGATCTACCAGTACAATTATGACCAACAGCAACTACGGCAGACATGTTAATGTGAGTCTGTAAACGTTACTTGTTTCCAAGAAATATTTTACTTGAGGTTAATCTTATGTTTATTGCTCTCTCGTTCTTGTCTATGTGTTGTTTTGTTTATTTCTTTCTTTTTTTAGTTGTGTTGTTGAAGGCTCAGGGGAACATGTACTGAAAAGTGTGATTTAGAAACTAGTAAGTGATTTGATTGCTGGAAGAAATAAGACAAACTTAGTAACTGAAGAAGGATTCGTTTTCTCGATGATCAAAACTTCAGCAAATAACAAATCTCGATGATCAAAATTTCAGCAAATAACAAATCTCCATATGCAAAGAAAATATAAAGTACAAGACACATATCGTCTCAACTCTTGATCCTTACCTTTTGTTTTTATCATACGAAATTTAGGGGGCGTGAAAGAATTACAATTTGAAAGCCAAATAGTCCATAAATAAATACACTTTAGACGTTTGAAGAACCAAATATTAGGTTTATTATATACTTATTCCGTTCATGAAAGATGATAGGTTTATAGATTTTTTTTTTGTTCCACAAAAATATCATTTTGTAGATTTTTAAGATACTTTCAATAATTAATATTATTAAATTGTACATTTGAAAAAACATTAGTTGAGAATACTTAAATGAATTAAATATTATTGGTTGATAATTATTGAAAAATTATAGTATATATAAATAATAAATTCAATTGTAAATATTTATTATGTTATTAATAATCGTAAAAATTTAGAAACCATCTTTTAAAAATAGGAGAGTATTTTTCAAAAAAAGAATGGAAAGAGTATCTTTTTTATGTCGGTTAGCGAATCAAATACTGACATGTGGAAAAGTCATACAAAAAACAAAATTAAAATGCATCATTTTTCCTTTGGTGAAAAAATAAAGCCGCATGTGTAAGTACAAAAAAGTTGCATAGGTATCTCAACAGTTCATCAATCAAAAGCCATGATCTCCACTTTTTTACGTTAACGTTTTAGGGTTAATTTGAATAAAATTTAAAATCATCTTTTTTTTGCACTGAATTTTAAAATTATTCCAACAACAATTTTTTTTTAAAACTGTTGTTAGTTCTGACTGGTTTTTTTAATATCAATTTTCCTTTTTCTGCCTCAGTTTGAAATTTTTATCATTCATTGCATGGATTTATATATGGATAGATAGAGCTGCAGAACGTTTAGCCATTCAGAATTCAGGTAAACAATAATTTTAGTTACTTTTTAGTTTTATCATTTTAAATTAAATTTTTAACCATTCTCTTTGATTAGTTTTGAAATATCTCAAATTTTATTTTACAATTTTCCTAGGTTTTTTTAATGACAATCTAAAAACAGAAAATAGTTAACATGTTTAGATAATCACTTTTCCTGAAATCCTTAACTAAGAATTCAAGAAAATAGCTTTCTTTATAATAAAAAAATCTAAATTTGTAAATTAATATTTAAAACAAAATAAGCAAAGTGGGTAAAATTATAATAATAAATATTAAAAACAAAATTTTAATTGTTAAGGAATCAAAAATTTAATCATAAAATCAAATTTTAATCTCAATGTTTTTGGAAAATATTGCAAACATGTAACCATTTTAAAAGTAATATCAAAATTATTGTTTAACCCCTCCCCCTTGCCCTTGAAAAAAAAACCAGAACCGAACCAAATTATCTGAAACCGAAACCCTCAACTACCCGAATGATTCCTATATTTTTATATCCGAATAACCGAAACAGGAACCGAACAGAAAACCGAACGGGTACCCGAATATCCGAAAAACAAGTTTATGTACTCTCTTATATAAGGTAAAATGTCATCAACCTTACTCGAACCCATGTTTGACAAGAAGAATGAGAACATTGTTACTACCAGGCCACATTATCTTTTATGTACTCTCTTATATTATACATATATATATATATATATATATATATATATATATATGGTATTTCTATATTAAAATACAATAAATACTTATAAAACAACACTTTAGTGGCTCGAACTTTGGTTGGATTGACAATTATACTAGTGTTTAACCATTAGACCACTTAAATTAAAACGTTAACTAATATATTTTGTATATATATTTGATTCATATATTAAACGGGTATCTGAAACCGAACTGAAACCAAACCAAAATTTCATAAATATCTATTGGGTATAAAAGTGATTTATCCAATATACCTAGAACCAAATGGTTCTTACCCGAAACCGAACCAAATACCCGAATTCCCAGGGCTACCTCCCCCTTTCAACCTACTAGTTTAAATTCTGAGTGAAAATTATACCATGATCAAATAATTTTGAAGACAACAAAATTGACCCGTGTTTAGCACGGGCGTTGATACGAGTTAATTATATAAATTTGGGGTCAAACAGACCATGCATGTTTCTATGCGTTTATGTTCTAGTGCGGCGCTGAAACGAGAGGCAGCATCAGGGAACTGTAATCGGAGATTAACTCCGTATACCCCTCCCTCTCTTGAAAATTCCCCTTTATCCCCTTATTAAAATATTATTTGATATTTATTTATTTTAAAATAGTAAACGTGGGACCAGGGTACGTAAAGACCCAAATGCCCTTAATGAAATCACTAAACTACATGATCCAACCTAAGCTACCCGACCCACCCAATCCCAGTCGGGTCGGATCCTCTTAGACCTAATCTCTAAACGCTGCGTATTGCTCTCTTTCTCATTTTTGTTTCTCCAACTCTTTCTCCCTTTTCTCTCGTGTGACAGAAACGGTCTCAGAAAAGGCGAGCTTGATTCTCTCTTCGCTGTTGTCAAATCTCCATAACTCCCCTCTGGTTCTTCCGAGAGCCACCGCCTCCTCCTCTCATGCGCCTCTGATAACTCCGATGATCTCGTTGCTCATCTCAATTCTTTATGTTCCATCGACGAGCAGAAGCAAGCCGCCATGGAGATCAGGCTCTTGTCCAAGAACAAACCTGAGAATGCATCAAAATCGCCAAAGCCGGAGCGGTTACGCTGCTCATCTCTCTGATCTCATCTTCGGATCTTCAGCTCTAGGAGTACAGAGTCACGGCGATCATGAATCTCTCGCTCTGCGACGAGAAGAAAGACCTGATTGCTTCTTCCGGCGCCATCAAGCCGCTCGTTAGAGTGTTGAAGATGGGAACTCCCACGGCCAAAGTGAACGCCGCCTGCGCTCTTCTTCTTATATCGCAGGTTGAGGATAACAAAGTCGCAATAGGAAGATCAGGAGTGATTCCTCTTCTTGTGAACCTTCTAGAAACCGGAGAATTCAGGGCCAAGAAGAACGCCTCGACTGCTCTATACTCGCTGTGCTCAGCTAAAGAGAACAAACTCAGAGCCGTGCAGTCAGGAATCATGAAGCCGCTGGTAGACAAATCGGCGTTCGTGATGGGCTTGCTTATATCGGTTCCGGAATCTAAACCGGTGATACTGGTGGAAGAGTTCCGGTGCTGGTGGAGATCGTGGAGGCAGGAACGGATAACACATGTAAAATACCTTGTGATAAACTTATAATAAAAAATTTATACATATAATAATAAAAAAACTACACATGTAAAATGTATTGCCGTTATATACATAAATTTAATATTCTAATTACATTTAGTAATTCTCGGTAATCTTCAAGGTATTAGTAGTACTACCTTACACATAGTAATACTTTGGCAAATTATAAGTTTTATTAGTAAAACCATGTCCAAATGAAATATTTTGTAGTAAAACCAATTATTTTATACAATGAATATTATTAAGACAGAGTATTACATAAACAATTAACGAGAAATAAATATTTTAATAGATTCTGCTTACTATAACTTTACGATTCACTCATCAACCATGAAAGTTAAGGAGTCATTTTGGGAAAATGATAAATATTCTTAAAACTATAGAAAATAATCATCTAAATAGTTTTAATAGTTTTATTTACTATATACATAGTCTACTAATAAATAATATATGAGTTCTATATGTTAAATATATATACTATTTGCAATATATGTCAAAACTAACGGGATAATCTAGAGCCAAAACAGATGCACTTCTACATTGATGAACTCCATATGTAGAACACTTCTACACTTCTCATGATTAACTTGCAGTAGAAAACCAAAAACGTCTTCATCATTCCAATTTCCAAATATATGATGGTTTGTTCGAACACAATACCATTGGAAAGTAACTAAGCTTCGCTTCCATCTTAGATTCATCTACCTTTATTTTTCTGCAAATATTCTCAAGCAAAGCAGAGAATGTGACCTTCTCCACTGATTTCTTCAACGCAATCATCTGAATTTCATCTGCTCCTTCACCATCTCCCGGTATCCATTTTATTTCAGCCCCATACTTCATATAATATCCCCCATAATCAAAATAAATGAATGTGCAAAGCGTATTTTACATTTTTTCTAAAATAAAATAGAATTCTCATTACAATTAGCATTATTAAGAATCTTAAAATTAATTTTCACACCGTACAGTTTTCTCTTACTAATACTAATCTATTTTAGTACTATACATAGTAATACTAGTAATACTAGTCGAACTTGTAAACATAGTAATATCAGTAATACCAGTAAAACTATTTTGCCTTAGTAAACTAGTTCTCTTATTAATACCCAGAAATTATCTTTGCACTATCTAATTAACTTTTTATGACGATTTTGTTCGGATTTTACATTACCTATGATATATAATTCATCTTAATGAAATTACACACAAAAAATCATCAAAAACGGACATAAATTATACCATAAATCCATAAACACAATTTTCAAAAAAAACAAATCTTTTCAAATTTGCATCGAATCTTCTTTTTTACACTAGCCGTGATATACACTTCTTTTTAGTAGTATTCCAGCAAAAAAATCATCAAAAACGAACATAAAATATACCTAAAATCCATAAACACAGTTTTCAAAATCGTTTTTAATCTCTCAAAATTTTCATCAATTTTTACTTTTTAATGTTACCCATGATATAAACAACATTTAATTGATATTTCAGAAATAAATTTCATCGAAAACAGACAAGAATTGCTTATTCTTCAAGCTTCAAAATCATCAATGGAAGATGGGGAAAATGAGCTTTCACGATGAAGATGAAGCCAGGTGGGCCAGGTGAAATTTCATTGGTTAATGTTAATCCCTGTTCGGGAACGCTCTAGGCGCTAGTCGGGCGGTCGGGTTGGGCCTAGCGCCTAAAGAGAAAATCAAGGATTAATCGGAAATTATGCGGGACGGAATTTTTAGATGGTTTACTATGTTATAAAACATGTTAATCTTTAATTGTGTATAACATTAATACATTTTCATGTTTAAGATTGTATAAAACACACAAATAGAATATATAATCTTAATATAATGTAATTTTCATCAAAATTATGAATATAAATGATATTTATAAAATTTTAGATCAAATAAACAAATAAAAATATTATTAAAAATAAAATAAAAATAAAAAAATAATAAAAAATAATAAAAAATAATAAAAAATAGATTAGGCGGCCGCCTAGGCGGCTAGGCGATCATTTAGGCGGTCTAGGAGGAAAATATCGGATATCCGATTTCTAAACCGATTTGGCATAAATCGGAGCGGAAGAGTGACGCGTAGCGGCTAGGCGGCCGATTTTTAGAACAGAGGTGTTAATATGTGAGCCATAGTAGTAGATGAGTTATGATTGATTAATTTAATTGGAGAAATTACTGTATTTATGAGGTAGAATAAAATATAATAAATTAATGAAGAATTGTATATGTAAGCACAATCACAAAAGGGTAGCGAAAATAGAGAGATGATATCCGGCAAAGATTATAGCCCAGGTTTAGTCGATTTCAGTAGGGCAGCGAACAATATAGTAAAAAAAAGAATATTTAGTCAATGTGAAAGAATATTTAGTCAATTTTTATGCCTTCTCTGAAAAAAAAAAGAAGAATATTCGAAATGAAACTCAAGGTTATACTGTTCAGTTTTAATTATTTAAAACTCAAGGGCCAAGAAAAGTCTTTTTAGTTATACTTTTCAGTTTACTAGTGGTATTCCGGCGCTACGCGCCGGGTTCGTATGTTTTGTTTTCTAATGATTTTAAATTTTTTTTGTATCAATTTGATAGTCGTTAGTGATTGTAGTGAATTACTTTGTTTTGAAGTTGTTTAGGTCAAAAAGGAATAACATAAGTGATTTTCACTAATCGATTCAATAAAAATAGAATAAATAAGTGATAGTTGCAACAAAGTAAATATAGTTGATCTTAAAGCATAAGGTAAAATCGATGTTCTAAAAGGAAAACATGTAAATGCATGTGTTTGAACGAAGATAACAAAAAAAAAATTCCTTTTAAAGTATTAACAATCCTCACATGTTTTGTCCATGTCATAGATGTGACAATACGTAAAGGATTCATCGTGGACGTATTGGTTAAATACTTTGTCTCAAAATAATATTGAATTCATTTATTGTGTTGCATTTTTATTTTATTTTAGTTTGTAATGTATATTGTAAATTAAGACTTGTAATTGGTTTTAATTAAATTAAAAAAAAAGTAATCATCCGCTAAGTTTCGTAATTTTTAAGCTTTTAGTTCTCTCTCTCTCTCTCTCCTGAGTTATTGCTGATGTCTGGAAGAATCTCAGAAGAAGAAGATATCGTTTGGGGACAAAGTGATCTTTGCACAAAAAGATAGAAAGATTAAATGTTTCTGAAGACTTTCAAGACCATATATACACATAAAGTTTATATATCAAAATCCAAGTTGGGAACCTTTTATAAATTATTTGACTAATAAATTAGCTAAGATACATAAAGAACTTAGAAAGACAATTGCACCAAATTTTAGCAAAAAAAACATAAAAAAACATAGGAAGACAATGTGTGAGACTTGCCCGCCGTTGAAAGTATTTAATCTTACACCATATATTGTAAATTTTATTCTTCGTAATTGGTTTTTTTTTATCAAAAAAGGAATTAATATTCTTCGTAATTGTTAAATGTAACAATCACCCTAAACAAATCGATTATTGCTAGGTGACATCAAATACGATAGTTTTCAAGCTATCAGCTATGCAAGGAGGTTGCTCGATGCAGACAAAAATAACACAATCAAGCACATGCATAATAGGAAAATTCATAAACATCTTCCGAGCTAGCTACGTAAAGGCGGCAAGATCATCACCAACTATTCAGTTACGTAGTTTACAAAAAAAAAAAAAAAAAAAAAACTATTCAGTTACGTTCTCTTCTGAATTGGGTTTTATAGGCCCACCAACCATCCTAACTTGAGACTGTGATAATTGTTAACATATAATCCAAAAAAAACTATGCCAATTCAAACTGAAACAAAACCATAGTCATGAAAAGTATATCTCAAAATATATCAGTTATGTTAACAGTTATTTTCATATTCATATTGGGAGACGTGTGAGACAATACTATCTTAAAAGGTTTGTATTTTTGTACCTGGAATTTCGAAAGGGGGTGTTGGAGGTAGGTTCTCCATTCTTTTATAACTCTTTCCTGAGAATCAAACAGGAGAATCAAACATTAGTTCCTATACAATTGTTTTTTGGTTTCAAACAGGATCAATATTCGTATATCCTCTGTTTGTTAAATAATTGTCATACTTACAGAATCTTCTCGCGAGCTTCTTGGACAACCGTATAAGGAGCCAAGGTTGAACCGGGAAGGAGAAGAATTGTGTTGCAGAGCGTTTGGTAATCGAGTATGTAAACGGGAGTAGGAAGTTTAGTTTTATTTTTGCCCTGTTTTAAGGTATTATATTATTCTGTAGGGGCATAATTTTGGAAAAATATCAGTGATGAGATATGGGAATATTTTCTTACCTTAATTTAATATGATTAGTGATCGCATGTTCAGTTGGGCTATATTCCCAAACTAAATAACTCTTATTGTAACTATACTGTTATGGATTTTTGATATGGGAATATTCCCATACTGAATCTCGTCTCTAGGACAGTAAGATGCTAATATGAAAAAAAAACGTGTTTTCCTGCAATTGCTAACTTGAGACTGTGATAATTGTTAACATATAACCCAAAAAAAAAACTCTGCCAATTCAAACTGAAACAAAACCATAGTCATGAAAAATATATCTCAAAACTCAAACTGAAAATGAAAAACCATGAGGCAGCATAGATTTGGAAACAAAAACACTAAAACTGCATCCAAATTTCCATCTCTGAGAAGACTCACGCGAGCTCTAGTCCACACGCTTAAGGCGTTTAGCTTCTTCTAGATCAGTACCGTCACAACTTCTCTTACTCCCCTCTGCAGAACCCACATGGTTTATGAACGTTTCCTCCGATGCAGTAGTCTCGTTACCTTCCGAAGACTCTGTCGCTGGTGGAGTGTCTAGAGGAAGAATCTTGGTCACGGTAAGAGATCGTGTCTTGCCTGAGAAGTTATGCTCTGTCACTTTGACACAAAATTTATGCTTCTGACCAATGGTGCTGATTAGAGCTTCAGGAAGAGGCGCCTCATGGTTAACTCCTTCGTTCCCATTAGCCTGACATTCAATCAAAAAAAAGTGTCAAGCTGTATACTTTTCATAGCATTGTCTGAGTAAAAGAAGACAGCGTCAAGTCAACATGTTTGAGAGCTTAAATTCTAATAAAAAGCTACCTCAAAATAGCTTCTAACTAACTCTGATGCGGGCTTCCCAGTCAGCTCACGACCAGCATCCCCAAGTAGCACAAAAACAGCTTGGTCACTGTTGTCATACACGGATATCTTTGAAAGGTACCTGTTATGAAACAATCAGAACCTAATACCAATGAAAAATTAATTGGAAGTCAGGAGAGAGTTCTTACTGTGCCACACCAGATACGTTAACATTCTCACACTTGTTGTTTGTACAAATCAACGAAGTTGGGCCTTTGCTAACATTACTACGGCACCCACTGCATGCAATGTAGTACCAAGAAGAACCATGCACGACATCATCGATCGTAGCCGTGCACTCAAAAAAGGCATCCTGTGTAAGTGCATAAGATTATAATTTTTTTCTTAACGGTCAAAGATATAAAGATTGAGTTTACCTTTGCGGTTTCCTGCTTAATGTAGGAGAATATTTCCCCTATAGTCATTGTCTCACGTTTGGTTACTATCTCTGCATTAACCTGCTCAGCAATACCGGGGTTAGCCCCCAACCTGCGACAGAGTAGAAATCATTAATCTAATCATTCACTGCAATGAGATAACGTGGGCAATGCAGTAAGTAATAGAGAAAAGCAAAACACGTTAATATTTACCAAGCGAAGTAATCTATGGTGGGCTGGATATCGTAGTCCATGAACACCCGCGAAGACGACATCGAGGTCAAGGCAAGAGTGCATGTGGTCATTTGAAAAACGCATCAAAGAACACTAACTGAATATATGTACCTGTAAAAAACCAATATTGAAGACAAAAAGAAGAACCTCCGAGAGTCTTTGTGTTAACGGCCGTGACCAGTAACACAGTGGGTGTGCGCTCGTACGACTTAAACTTCTTGCAGAAGTCTCTTGCAGCCTGATCCCAAAGGTATAGCTTCATGACCGGTCCACTGTGCAAAAACGATAGTAAATAGTTAAGAGGAGTAAACAGAAGTTGTTGTTTAAAAATGATGAAAACATACTCATGCGATTGGATATGAATCAGAACACGCCTCGCCTTTGCTATCTCCACTTCGTCAAGAACTGGGGCCTCAACAATACTTTGACCATTAACCAACTTCATGTGGCCAACAACATCTACAACATTGTTCATCAATAGTGTTAGTAATTAGTTAAAGTAATTATGTTGAGTGACATTACGTGAGAAGCTAAAATCGCAAACACACAACGAATCCAATCATCGATTCAATAAAATCTGAGGGCCGAGTGCAGAGAGTATTTAAGAAACCCAAAACATCAATACAACTAAGTCGAGATATATATATCTAAGCAGCAAGAAAGGAATAATCATACGTCTAATAATCAAGTCGAGATATGTATTTATATCTAAGCAGTAACAAAGGCCAAAGATTACTTCTAATAATCTAGCAACGCAATAATCAAGCAACTACGTTAAGAATTAACGTAGGGAATTACAGAGCTTACCGTAGAGGTCTCCTTTGAGATCACAATTAGCTTGAAACTCCTCATACGAATGGAACCGGAAACTATCTTCATCGAAAGGGATGTGACAGTCTCGAAGAACCGACAGTTCCGAGTTCCATGAGAACGACACTGTAACAGTATGATCAGCAACACGAAACACAACTTTGTTTCTGGATCCATAGAAGTTGTTGAGTTTGTAAACAAATCCTCGCTTCATATCGGGTAGATATTTTTTGATACGCCCCGGGGAAACGAATCCTTGAATAAGAGTTCCCTAAGAAGAACAACATTAAAAAAAAAAATTTAATAGGTGAAGAACGATAAGGATTTACTTTTTCTGAAAGGATAACGAGCGATTCATTACTATACCTTTTCGTCGATGAGTAGCATCTCCATGCCGATGAGCGTCTTCTTCAGTGGGTTCCAAGCCTCCCATAAATGGATGAGCCGAAACCGCAACTGAGATTCTTGGTGACCCAGCGAGAGATCTTTGAAGAACACGACTTTTTCGTCATAATCGGAGGAGACAATCGACTTTCCATGTGGTTTCATCGCCATCGATCGAGTTTCGAGTAATTCTAGGGTTTTGATTTGTGATCGGGTGAAAAAACTTTATATAAAGGAGCAAAGGAGGGAGATGAAACGAAACCATTAAGAAAAAATTGATTGCGAAATCGAATGGAAAGAAACTGAAGGTGAAGAAGGGGATGATTAGAACTCAAGGGAGAAGATGAATCGAAATGGGGAAGAGGCGGAGTGATTCGTGATCTCGTCTCTGTAGAGGCAGGTTAGGTAGGTAGACGACAAAGCCTCCACCGAATTGAAAACCAAGACGAAGCCCATATGTGGAAAATGAAGCCCAAACCGAGCCAGGTTAGGTAGACGACGAAGCCAAACTGAGAATGAAATGTTCTGATTGGCCAAATATTTTTAAGGACGTGGCAGCATAGATTTTGAGGGAATGTCTCTTTTAGTATTGTGATTTTTGGTCAATGAGAATATTCAAAATGAAACTCAAGTTTATGACATGGATAATAAATGATTTCTGCTTTACAAATATATCCACAACATCAAATCATATTGAAGAGCTGTGTAAACTGCAAGAGAATTCGGATATATTGCTATTGGGGAGCTAAGATAACATCCAAATATTGAATGCCTTTACCAGAAGTTATGGTCTTTACATGAGATCAGTGAAGTGAAACTTTGAGGTTGGTTCCAAGCCTATAAATTCGTACTCCGAGGATCCTGAGCTTTCGTAGTTCCTAGTCTAGACACGGCGGATCTAGAAACAATATTCACCCGGGGCAAACCTAAAAATCACTATTATTACATTTACAAATTAAAATTGTTATCAAGGGCATTTTCAAAATTTGGTGCAAAATTACACTAATTATTTTGTTTCATGGTGGGCAACTGCCCCACCGACTCACAAGGTACATCCGCCAAGACACCTAATCTCAGAACAATCACCAAACTCAGGTTCCAAGTGAAGAAAGCGAGAGGTTTGCTTGCAGAGTCTATGTTTATTTACAAATAAACCCCTAAACATTTGCTGAACTCTCTTTTACGTCCTCGTCCTTTAGAAAAGAGAAATTCCAACACTATCTTCTTAGGTCCCTATTGGTAACAAAATATGTCAAAATTACCCCTAACTATATTGTAGAATTACCCCCAGCAACCCGTCTTGTTCCTCAAGTCAGCTTTTGATCTAATATCTCCCCGTGACGGAGGAAAAGGACAACTGGAATCGAAATTGGGAGAAGATCCAAGTAACTGAAGAAATCTTGGCGAAGAGATCTGAAGATGGAGTGCGTGTTCGGTCTCGTTGGTAATGGATTCGCTATCGTGGCGGCGGATACGTCGGCAGTTCACAGTATACTTGTGCACAAGAACAACGAGGACAAGATCATGGTCCTTGACTCACACAAGCTCATCGCCGCAAGCGGGGAGCCTGGTGACCGGTAAATCCTCCTCCTCCGCCTCTCTGAATCAGTACATTGGGTTTGATTTTTGGGAATGTTTATAATAGGGTTCAGTTTACGGAGTATGTACAGAAGAATGTGTCACTGTATCAGTTCCGAAACGGGATCCCTTTGACTACCGCTGCTGCTGCCAACTTCACTCGCGGAGAGCTCGCCACTGCTTTGAGAAAGGTGACTTCTTTTCCTACTTTGAGTTATGAGCTTAGGGGAGTTAGGGTGTCCAAGTTCTTTGCTTTTATGAGATAGTAATATTAGCTGATATTAAATTGTTGGAGCAACTTTTAGGTGTTGGGGGTGATCGATAATGTGCTTATTTCTTGGGGTTTTACTTTACTCTTTTGATACAATTTTGTCCAACTGGTGTGTTATTGTGGTATTGGATTGAAACTGTTTTGATTGTTAATGTTCTTGTTTATATGATTAATCCACTGGGTACAGAGCTTACCCTTCGGGGTTGATTGAAGTCACAAAGTTGAGTATCTTTGTGACAAGCTTTATAAGTAATTGATACTGGCTTTTGATAAGAATGCACAAATACTAGACAGTTTTGTGTTCAGGACTATGAAGTTTGTTTACTCTGATTTTGTGACTTGATTATGAAGTTCATACTTAACTGGCAATGTGATCTTTTTCAACTTTTAGACATTGTTGAGGGGTATTATACTGATGCAATGGTAGCTTTTGCTTAAGATTGCTAATGGAAACTGAAAATGGCAATGGTAGACACTGTATTAGTTTTCCGCAATTATTCTTCTGATTTACCTTGTTTCTTTTGGTTGTTCATGAATGGCCTCACACTTGATCATTTTGAGTATCTCATTGCTTTTTAAATTCTGTTTGATTCCAGAACCCGTACTCAGTAAACATCCTGATGGCGGGCTACGACAAAGAAGCAGGCGCATCTCTATACTACATTGACTACATTGCAACTCTTCACAAGGTTGACAAGGGAGCATTTGGTTACGGCTCATACTTCTCTCTCTCCACAATGGACAGGCACTACCGCAGCGACATGTCAGTTGAAGAAGCCATTGAGTTGGTCGACAAATGCATACTTGAGATCAGGTCAAGGCTGGTCATTGCGCCACCAAACTTTGTGATCAAGATCGTCGACAAGGATGGAGCTCGTGAGCACGCTTGGCGTCAGTCTGTACAAGATGTCACCACTGCTTCTGTCTAACTCTGTTACGTTTGCTTTTTTTTCTTTTACTAAGCTTGCATTTGCTTTTTATGTTGAAACTTTAAATGGTTCATGGAAAATTAGTTCCTAGATAATGATGCTATGATGTTATTGAAATGAAAACATGTATCTTATGAGAGAACGTGCTATGCTTTTGTATATGGAAGGAAAGTAAAAACAAATTGCTTCAGATGCGAGTGAGGATAGAAGTGGCCAAAGTCATGATGATGGTCGTGAGAAACAACAACAGGTTGCTGATAATTGGAGAGCCGTTTATGATGAGTTGTGGTGAGACGTTATCTATATCAGGCGAGAACTGATCGGAGGTTGGTGAAATCTTAGCCGTTTCCGGTGGTAAGCCTAGCGATTGAGGAGAGGCAGAGTCTCGATCACCTGCAGAGATACAAATGAAGCTCAGTCTCAACCAAAAATCCATCAAAATCGATTTTGTTTATTTACCGTAGTCAAAGGGAGACGTGAACTGGATACTCTGAAGCGGCGGAAGCTCAGGCGACACTGCAACACACAGATCAAGATCCCTAAAGTTACACATCTAAGGTTCAACACAATCGATTCCATTTGGATTAGAAGATTTGAAACTAAACCTGACGGAGAGCAAAGAGACTCGAAAGATTCGTCGGAACTCTTGAATTCGGTACAGATCTGAGAAAGAGAAAGCAATCTAGATCGATCCAAGGGGAATCCGAGGATCATCGGCTGGCGAAGAAGATAACAGAGGCACTTTCCGGCGGTGGAATGAACAGACGTGGAGAAAACAGAGCAGCATAGAGCATCCGGCGTCTTTGAGATGTTGTTTGGCGGAGCCGAGACGTAAGGGATGCATGGAGAGAACATAACCAGCTCCTCCGAGCAAGTCGGAGACGGTGGAGAAGAAGAAGGTCCCTGCGTCTCGGCCACGGCGGTTGAGGAGGAAGAGAAGGTGATCGCGAGCATGAGGATGATTACGATGGTGACGGCCATTGTCGTTGTTTCAGAGAGCTCCTTCTCGATTTCAGTTACAGAGATTATGAAAGTGTCGACTGGAGACTCGCGTAACGATATCGTGGCGGGAAATAACAACTTGTTGAGGTCTTGATAATTCCCTGTATTTACGAATTTGCCCCTAGATCTCGACTTTACCGGGACGAAGCAGGTTTTGGTTTGTTGAGAGGCTCTGAGTTGGCAGTGATCTGCCACTTATATGCATACACGTGTGAGGATTAACCTAATTTCGGGTTCAGATGTAGTATCAAAGGTTACGTTTTGATTGTTGCTTATCTAATTGAATGTGCTCAAAGTATTACAACACATTTTGTAATCACGTGTCATCACCACAATCATTCTTAAAATTCTTAGAAAAATATGTTGATCCATATAAATATATAATAAACGTTTTATTAAACTAACCATAAATTAATCATGAATGTTCTTCATTGTTTCCTTAAATAAAAATCACGGAATTACCTAATGTGGCTAAAGTATATATGACAATTAATGATTTTGAATAATAAATATTTGATAAAAAATTAGTCTATTCTCTATCATTTTTTAAAATTTTAACTTATTAAAATAAATTAAACAACCACATTAACTATATAATAAAAATTTAGATTTTTTCGTATATGTTATATCTTAAATTTTTAAAAACGACTATAAATGACTAAAATTGTTAAAAATCTCACATTGAAATTTTTGTGATCCATGGTTTAAAATTTATGCTATAACAAGATACAAATGATTACGAAATTACATAAGTATGAAGTCTCATTTAATAAATATTATATATGTATAGATTAATATTTTTTTTAAAAATAAATTATATACCATATAAAATACATAAGTATTTTAATTTCGAAATGTGCTCTGAATTTTTTGATAAACATTTTGAAAAATATTGACAATTTAATATTTCGATTTTAAACTTTGCATTGAATGTTTTTAAAAATATAAATTACTAAAACTATTAAACATCCCACAAATATTTTATTGTTATCGGTGATTTAAAATTTTGTTATAAAGAAATACAAATGATCAAAAATATATGAGTATAAAATATTTTTTTAGCAGATGTCAATATTAAAAATGTACTATATATCTATGTTAATATCATTTAAATTTAATTGTATACCATATAAAATAGAAAAAAGTGTTTGTCTGGATTAATAAAATTTATTTATGTATTTGCATCAATTTAGTTATATACGTAATAGTTACTAAATTTTTAATTATTTAATATATATTTATTATTTCGTAATATGTAAAAATCATATAATACATAAAAGTAATTTATATATAATATTCATCATGCGCTTTTGCGCGGGTCTTGACCTAGTTAATATTATTGCATGATCATGAACGTTCTATCATAATTCATCAGTTTAAAGACTAGGCATTTTCCAAATTGGTCGAATCCCTAAATACATTTGTAAGACAAGTCATATAACTTGGGATTCAATTATTCAAAGTTTAAACATATATCTAAGAAGAAAACAATTTCTCTACAAATTCTTTATTTTCATTTAAAGATCGGCAAGGATTTGGCAAGCAGGTCAAATAATTATCTAATCAGAAAGGTAGGTCAACAAGCAGCCAGTCACTAAAAACGATTAAGATTCTTTCACAGAAGTCTCGGTTAATTGTTAATCACAACTCAACTTCGCCAAAATGGTGTTGCAAAAGTTGGTCATCCAGATCAAGCCACCTCCTTATTTTCATCTTATTCTACGGTCATCACTTCCTTATTTATTTTAGTTGCTCTCAAAACACTCCAACGCAAACCATTAAACTCAGCAACTAATAAACGAACTCTTTAAGAGATTCTCAGAAAACCACAAAGAAAACATGAAACATGGAATGTGTTTACTGCTGCTTACAGTTTCAGTGGCAGTGATCTGGTCCACAACGACGGTTTCTTCTCAATCTGACTGCACAAATGTTCTTATAAGCATGGCGCCGTACTGTCTAGGCTACATCACTGGGAACTCTATTTGTAATGACCCACCTCCACTATCCCCACTATCTCCACCATCTCCACCATCCCCACCACACCCACCATCTCCACCATCCCCAACTTCTTTAAAGAGAAAGAGAGAGAGAGGGAGGGAGAGAGAGAGAGAGAAAGAGAGAGAGAAAGAGAGAGAAAGCTCACCTGAGCTCGTCGCCGGAGCAATCGTGTGCCGTGATCACGTTCAGCTTGCCACCACCGACAAACGCCCTAGGTAACCGCATTCCTTAAGCTCAGTTTCGTTTCCGTTTAGTAAATCGCCCATAACTTCCTAACCATTGATCATCGCGTACATCCAAGGCCATCATCGTGTTCCTCTCGTCGAGACGAAGCCGTAGACACCAACCACGCCTCAAACGGAGCCCGGACGAAGCCGCACGCGCCTCCCGAAGATTCGCTTCGGCGCGCGCGTGAAACACACGCGCCACCGCCGTCCGCCGGAGCCACCGCGAGTTCCGGCCACGCGCCGCCGTCTCCGACCAACGTTCGCCGGAGCCGCCGTGACCGACCACCGTCCGTCCGCCGCCGAGAAGCCGCCGCCGCGTCGCCGCCTCGCCGCCGTCGCCGCCGTTGATTTTCCGGTAAGCCGCCGCCGTCGCCGTCGGCGACCGACAGCGGTGACTCGCCGGTGACTCGCCAACTCGGCCGAGTCAACCCGGTGAGTCAACTCGGTGACTCGGTCAACCGGTGGTTTGACCGGTTTAAATCGATTTCGATTCGGTTTGATTAAACCGGTCGGTTAAAATCAATTGGAAATCGGTTAGGGAAAACCGGATTAATTAATTAATTAATTAATTAATTAATTAATTAATTAATTAAATTATTAATCTTTGACCAGCGGGTTGACTTTCCCGTAAATACCCGTTTTAAACCGTTCGAAAGGCGTTCTGACTCGAAATTTCGATCTGATTTCAGATTTGGAGTCCATTTGAGCAGCTGGAGTTCATAGATACCACCTCTTATTGTTGCTAAGGTGAGGGTCTATTCCCGAACTCCTCTTATACGGCTTAGGACCTCGAATAAGTATAATTTATTTCTAATGTGTTCCGTCTGTGTGAAATCGAGTCTGTCATTGCTTGTTTAGTTTTAGGTTCTTTGCATAAACCGGAACTAGGGGGTTAGAGGATTCAACATTGATTGTTTCACTTAATGTAAATTCTTAGCTAGGATTGTTTTTGTTTGGAGACGGATACAGAGTCGGACTGCTGTATGCCGGATTGTATGGAGGTCACGGCCAACTTTAGTCGACCGGTTGAGCCGTAGACTGGAAGTGTCGATAAATCGTCTACGGGCGTGTGTTACCGAGCACTTTTTCGGTGTGTGTATGAACCGAGCACCTTTTCGGTAGTGTTTTGGCCTGTTAGTGGGCGGCGAGTGCGCACCTCGCTAGGACCATTGTTTGTTGCTTGAGTACTTTAGGTACTGTGTTTGACATGCATTAGAATTAAATTATATTTATTCGGAGTGCTATGTCCGGGTCCATGGACTTCGGGGTAGCATCCCATACCTCGCTGAGCGATTCCCCTGTCGCTCACCCCTCATTCTTTCCCCCTTTTAGGTGAGACCGATGAGCAGGAGTGATTATCGGACCGGTGCTATTGGGCTTTTGGGCTTCTATCGCTTTTACCGCTTTTATCTTTATCGGGCCTTTAGGCCTTTGGACTTTTATCGTCTATGTTATTCCTATTTCAGACTTTCGGTTTATATCGTATTTTATATTTCGGATGTTATCGATGTTGGGCTTTTAGGCCTTTTGTTACCGTATTGACTTTTATATTATATGAAGATTATTATTATTTGAGTTGTATTATTATTTTATTTCCGCTTTTATCAATTTATTATATTTTGAAAGTGGCGGGTGTCACAATTTGGTATCAGAGCGGGTTCCGTCCCGGCTCCGACCCGGGATGGCGATTTTTGGAGACCTGGTTTTATTCGGTTTTGACGGTTTTACACGATTTCAAAATATTTTCGGGGATTTGGGAATTTTGAAAATAAAAATAAATAGCACCTTTTCGTTCGATATCACTGCTCCTTAAAATGTTGGTATCCAAAGTTCAGCGTAAGTTAACTTTTCGCTTTCCTTTTAGATGCCGCCAAGGAGAAGAACCACCCGTGCCCAGACCGCCAGAGCCGTTAGAGACAATGTAGATGAGCATGAGCAGCCCGCAGTTCCACCACCCGCGGCTCCACCAGTTGATCAGGATGCATTGAGACAGATGGTTCAGGATGCCGCTAGACAGGCCGCTCAGGAAGCACTTCAGCAGATTGCCCAGGAGGCAGCCAGGCAGGCCGCTCAGGAGGCCGCCCGAGTAGCTGCTCAGGAGGTTGCTCGTCAGATGGCTGCCGTTCAGCAGGGACCGCAGATTCAGGTTCAGCAAGTTCCACTGGTTCATGTCCAACAAGATCAGCAGATTCCAGCTCAGCATGATCATCAGGATCCCGTTCAGCAGGTTCCCCTTCCACAGGTTCCTCTGCAGCAGGGTCCAGTTCAGCAGTTTGCTCATGGTGTTCAGGATCTACCGCCACCACCACCGCGACCTCATGTTTACCCGGTTTATAATGAGAGGTTCTACAGGCTGACATGTCAGATGAGAAACATGGAGATGGAGCATTTTAGCGGGACAGTGGATGCTGTAGCTGCACACGATTGGAAGTTAGCCTTGCAGCGGAAGCTGGAGATTATTGAGTGTCCACCAGAGTTGTCGCTCAGATTGACTATGCAGTACCTTCGTGGAGATGCTCTTATATGGTGGGAGGGAATACGATTGAGCCATTTTGGGCCAGAGAGACTTACTTTCGCTGATTTCATTCGAGAGTTCGATAGGAAATACTTTCCGAAGGAAGCGATGGATAGGAAGAAGTGCGAGTTCGAGCATGTAAGCCAGGGAGAGATGTCTATCAGGGAGTATGAGGTTGTGTTCAACCAACTTCGCAGATTTGCAGGAGTGGGCATTTCAGAAGAAGACTTGATTAGAAAGTTTTTGAGTGGGATGCGAGTGGAGATTCGTAACAGGTGTCGCGTAGTCACTTACCACCGGTTGGGAGATTTGGTGGAGAAAGCTGCCGAGCAGGAGGCAGGCTTGGCGGAGGAGAAGGAACTCGCCAAAGCAGTTCATGTTAAGTCTGGAAAAGCTCCAGAGTCTCAAAGGAGAGCAGGGGACCCGTCGGGATTACCGATATGTCCTCGTTGCCATCGCAGTCACAGTGGGCAGTGTATGAGGTGTCTTACTTGCGGTAGGATTGGACACATTGCGAAGTTTTGTCGAGCTAGGCCATTGGATACGCCACCAGTCAGACAGATTGCAGCACCAGCAGCACCAGCAGCGGCACATGTTTGCTTTGGCTGTGGTCAGCCAGGTCACTTCATCAGAGATTGCCCGAGGAAGGACAATGCGGCACTTCCACCACCACCGAAGCGTCTAGCCATCGCTCCACGTGTGTTTGCGGTTGGAGATCCTCAGGGAGCTGAGCCGATAGCAGGTATGAGTCTTTTCCATACTTGTTTGTGTTTGGGTATTTTGGCTCGTGGTTGTCATGTGTAGTTAGTAAAAATCTCGTGTAGGATCGGTTTTAGTTGGAGGAGAGTCAGCTTATACCTTATTCGACACGGGAGCCTCTCATAGTTTTGTGAGTCCGCGCTTAGTCCAGTCTTGGTCTTTTCGTGGAGTCTTTGAACCGAAGGCTAAGCAGATCCAGACTGCCGGCACGGAGAAGTTGGGTGCAGTTGGCATTCATCACGATGTACCAGTTCTACTTGGAGGAGTCGAGTTGCTCGGAGATTTGACGGAGATGGAGATGAGCTCCTACGATGTTATACTTGGGATGGATTGGCTGTCGCGACATCGAGTAGTCTTGGATTGTCCGAAGGCAAGAGTTAATATCCCTAGAGAAGAAGGAAAGATCATTTGCGAGGGAATTCAGACACACCGGGAAATTTCTATCGTCTCCATGTTGCGTGCAGAAGAGTTATTGGAAAGTGGAGCAGAGGGATTCTTGGCAACCATTTCGATGGTTAAGGAGGACGGTCAACAGAAGCTGCATGATATACCAGTGGTCGCCGAGTACGAGGATGTTTTTGAGCCTTTAAAAGGGCCACCACCAGCTAGAGCGGACGTTCTTACAATAGAAGTAGAGCCAGGAGCAGCACCAATTTCACGAGCTCCATACCGTCTCGCACCAACTGAGATGGCAGAGTTAAAGAAACAATTGGAGGAGCTATCTGATAAGGGGTTTATCAGGCCGAGCACGTCACCGTGGGGAGCACCAGTGTTGTTTGTGAAGAAGAAAGATGGGAGTTTCAGACTTTGTATAGATTACAGAGGTTTGAACAAAGTGACCATCAAGAATAAGTACCCGCTCCCGCGTATCGACGAGTTGTTGGACCAGTTGCAGGGAGCTTCATGGTTCTCTAAGATTGACTTGGCATCGGGATACCACCAGATTGCGATAGCTGAGGGAGATGTGCGGAAGACGGCATTCCGTACCCGTTATGGACATTACGAATTTGTGGTGATGCCATTTGGGTTGACGAACGCACCAGCCGCGTTCATGAAGCTTATGAATGATGTATTCCGTGAGCACTTAGATAAGTGTGTGATCGTTTTCATAGATGACATCTTGGTTTATTCTCGGAGTAGAGAGGAGCATGCTGAACATTTGCGAATTGTGTTGGGTAAGCTTCGGGAACATCAGTTATTTGCCAAGCTGAGTAAGTGTAGCTTTTGGCAGAAGAAGATTGGATTTTTGGGTCACGTGGTTTCAGAAGCAGGAGTTGCCGTAGATCAGGAGAAGATTAGCGCCATTTCAGAGTGGCCGACACCTAAGAATGCGACGGAGATCCGCAGTTTTCTCGGTTTGGCAGGATACTACAGAAAGTATGTCAAAAATTTTGCTAGCATTGCAAAGCCAATGACACGGCTAACAGGAAAAGACACCGAGTTTGATTGGACAGAGGAATGTTCGGGGAGTTTCACTGAGTTGAAGCGACAGCTGACCCATGCGCCAGTTTTGGTACTCCCGAGGCCAGGGATACCATATGATGTTTACACTGATGCGTCAGGCACCGGATTGGGATGTGTACTGATGCAGGAAGGTCAGGTCATTGCCTATGCATCACGACAGTTGAGGCCTCACGAGACCAATTATCCTACTCATGATTTGGAGTTGGCAGCAGTTGTATTTGCATTAAAGATCTGGAGGTCATACTTGTATGGAGAGAAGGTGAAGATTTTCACGGACCACCAGAGTCTGAAGTACATATTTACGCAAACGGACTTGAATTTGAGGCAGCGTAGATGGATGGAGTTGTTAGCAGACTACAATTTGGAGATCACATATCACCCGGGAAAAGCCAATCATGTGGCGGATGCCTTGAGTAGGCGCAGAAGCGATATATCGGGAACCAAAGAGGTCCAGGAGCTTACTGGGACACTTGCTAGTCTAAGATTATGTGCAGTTACTGTAGAGGGAGAGTCAGTTGGCGCTGAGGCTGTAGAGCGGGCAGACTTACTATGGAGGATACGCAAAGCTCAGGATAGTGATGAAGCTTTGCGTAAGCAGATCGAGATGGAGAGTATTGGTTTTCATACAGCCACCAACGGGATGTTCATGTATCGAAACAGGATTTGTGTGCCCAATGATGAGTTGTTAAGAAAGGAGATATTACGGCAAGCACACCACTCGAGTTTCTCTATTCATCCAGGAAATACCAAGATGTATAGGGATCTGAAGCGATATTACCATTGGCCTGGTATGAAGAGAGATGTTGCTTCAACTGTATCGCAATGTCAGACGTGTCAGATGGTTAAAGCCGAGCATCAGGTTCCTAGCGGGTTATTACAAAACCTGCCATTACCTGAGTGGAAATGGGACATGGTAACTATGGATTTCGTGACGGGTTTGCCGACTACATCAGGAGGGAAGAATGCCATATGGGTAATCGTGGATAGACTTACGAAGTCAGCCCATTTTCTAGCAGTTAAGAAGACAGACAGAGCTGATCAGCTAGCACAGACTTACATCAGCGAGATTGTAAGATTGCATGGAGTTCCGGTCAGCATTGTATCGGATCGGGATACAAAGTTCACGTCTGAGTTTTGGAGAGCCTTCCAGAAGGCGCTTGGGACGAAAGTTCATATGAGTACGGCTTATCACCCGCAAACAGATGGTCAGTCAGAGAGGACTATTCAGACTTTGGAGGATATGCTCAGAGCTTGTGTTTTAGATTGGGAAGGTAGTTGGGTGAAGTATCTACCTCTAGCCGAGTTTGCCTACAACAACAGCTATCATTCGAGTATTGGGATGGCACCATATGAGGCTCTATATGGTAGGCCTTGTCGCACACCACTTTGTTGGACGGAAGTGGGAGAGCGACGTGAGATAGAACCAGCCATGGTTCAAGAGACAGTCGAACAGGTTGAGATGCTCAAGATGCGGCTTAAGGAAGCCCATGACCGTCAGAAGAGTTATGCAGATAAACGGCGAAACGGCGAAGAGATTTGGAGTTTCGACCTGGCGACCTACCTAAAAATGAGGACATTTCAGGGAGGATCTAAGACTCGGAAGCTAAAGAAGCTTAAACCGAGATATATGGGACCATATCCTATTTTGGAGCGGATTGGAGCAGTTGCTTACCGACTAGATTTATCAGGAGAGTTATCAGATTTCCATGACGTGTTTCATGTTTCCGTTTTGAGGAAAGTAGTGAGAGAGCCAGAGCTCATTTTGCAGCAACCACCTAGAAACCTTGGCAAAGGGTTACGTGGGTTGTGCCAACCAGTAGAGATATTGGATCGCCAAGTGAAAGCAGATCGTGGAATGATGACCATGTTGATCAAGGTTCGTTGGGAGGGAGACGGAATTCAGGAGGATACCTGGGAGTCCGAGCCCCAAATGAGGATTGATTATCCAGAGCTGTTTCGGGGTGTCATTGGAGAGTTTGGTGACGTGAATTCGGGGTCGAATTCCTTGTTAGTGGGGGAGAATTGTAATGACCCACCTCCACTATCCCCACTATCTCCACCATCTCCACCATCCCCACCACACCCACCATCTCCACCATCCCCAACTTCTTTAAAGAGAAAGAGAGAGAGAGGGAGGGAGAGAGAGAGAGAGAAAGAGAGAGAGAAAGAGAGAGAAAGCTCACCTGAGCTCGTCGCCGGAGCAACCGTGTGCCGTGATCACGTTCAGCTTGCCACCACCGATAAACGCCCTAGGTAACCGCCGGAAACCGCATTCCTTAAGCTCATTTTCGTTTCCGTTTAGTAAATCACCCATAACTTCCTAACCATTGATCATCTCGTACATCCAAGGCCATCATCGTGTTCCTCTCGTCGAGACGAAGCCGTAGACACCAACCACGCCTCAAACGGAGCCCGGACGAAGCCGCACGCGCCTCCCGAAGATTCGCCTCGGCGCGCGCGTGAAACACACGCGCCACCGCCGTCCGCCGGAGCCACCGCGAGTTCCGGCCACGCGCCGCCGTCTCCGACCAACGTTCGCCGGAGCCGCCGTGACCGACCACCGTCCGTCCGCCGCCGAGAAGCCGCCGCCGCGTCGCCGCCTCGCCGCCGTCGCCGCCGTTGATTTTCCGGTAAGCCGCCGCCGTCGCCGCCGGCGACCGACACCGGTGACTCGCCGGTGACTCGCCAACTCGGCCGAGTCAACCCGGTGAGTCAACTCGGTGACTCGGTCAACCGGTGGTTTGACCGGTTTAAATCGATTTCGATTCGGTTTGATTAAACCGGTCGGTTAAAATCAATTGGAAATCGGTTAGGGAAAACCGGATTAATTAATTAATTAATTAATTAATTAATTATTAATTAATTAAATTATTAATCTTTGACCAGCGGGTTGACTTTCCCGTAAATACCCGTTTTAAACCGTTCGAAAGGCGTTCTGACTCGAAATTTCGATCTGATTTCAGATTTGGAGTCCATTTGAGCAGCTGGAGTTCATAGATACCACCTCTTATTGTTGCTAAGGTGAGGGTCTATTCCCGAACTCCTCTTATTCGGCTTAGGACCTCGAATAAGTATAATTTATTTCTAATGTGTTCCGTCTGTGTGAAATCGAGTCTGTCATTGCTTGTTTAGTTTTAGGTTCTTTGCATAAACCGGAACTAGGGGGTTAGAGGATTCAACATTGATTGTTTCACTTAATGTAAATTCTTAGCTAGGATTGTTTTTGTTTGGAGACGGATACAGAGTCGGACTGCTGTATGCCGGATTGTATGGAGGTCACGGCCAACTTTAGTCGACCGGTTGAGCCGTAGACTGGAAGTGTCGATAAATCGTCTACGGGCGTGTGTTACCGAGCACTTTTTCGGTGTGTGTATGAACCGAGCACCTTTTCGGTAGTGTTTTGGCCTGTTAGTGGGCGGCGAGTGCGCACCTCGCTAGGACCATTGTTTGTTGCTTGAGTACTTTAGGTACTGTGTTTGACATGCATTAGAATTAAATTATATTTATTCGGAGTGCTATGTCCGGGTCCATGGACTTCGGGGTAGCATCCCATACCTCGCTGAGCGATTCCCCTGTCGCTCACCCCTCATTCTTTCCCCCTTTTAGGTGAGACCGATGAGCAGGAGTGATTATCGGACCGGTGCTATTGGGCTTTTGGGCTTCTATCGCTTTTACCGCTTTTATCTTTATCGGGCCTTTAGGCCTTTGGACTTTTATCGTCTATGTTATTCCTATTTCAGACTTTCGGTTTATATCGTATTTTATATTTCGGATGTTATCGATGTTGGGCTTTTAGGCCTTTTGTTACCGTATTGACTTTTATATTATATGAAGATTATTATTATTTGAGTTGTATTATTATTTTATTTCCGCTTTTATCAATTTATTATATTTTGAAAGTGGCGGGTGTCACAATTTGGTATCAGAGCGGGTTCCGTCCCGGCTCCGACCCGGGATGGCGATTTTTGGAGACCTGGTTTTATTCGGTTTTGACGGTTTTACACGATTTCAAAATATTTTCGGGGATTTGGGAATTTTGAAAATAAAAATAAATAGCACCTTTTCGTTCGATATCACTGCTCCTTAAAATGTTGGTATCCAAAGTTCAGCGTAAGTTAACTTTTCGCTTTCCTTTTAGATGCCGCCAAGGAGAAGAACCACCCGTGCCCAGACCGCCAGAGCCGTTAGAGACAATGTAGATGAGCATGAGCAGCCCGCAGTTCCACCACCCGCGGCTCCACCAGTTGATCAGGATGCATTGAGACAGATGGTTCAGGATGCCGCTAGACAGGCCGCTCAGGAAGCACTTCAGCAGATTGCCCAGGAGGCAGCCAGGCAGGCCGCTCAGGAGGCCGCCCGAGTAGCTGCTCAGGAGGTTGCTCGTCAGATGGCTGCCGTTCAGCAGGGACCGCAGATTCAGGTTCAGCAAGTTCCACTGGTTCATGTCCAACAAGATCAGCAGATTCCAGCTCAGCATGATCATCAGGATCCCGTTCAGCAGGTTCCCCTTCCACAGGTTCCTCTGCAGCAGGGTCCAGTTCAGCAGTTTGCTCATGGTGTTCAGGATCTACCGCCACCACCACCGCGACCTCATGTTTACCCGGTTTATAATGAGAGGTTCTACAGGCTGACATGTCAGATGAGAAACATGGAGATGGAGCATTTTAGCGGGACAGTGGATGCTGTAGCTGCACACGATTGGAAGTTAGCCTTGCAGCGGAAGCTGGAGATTATTGAGTGTCCACCAGAGTTGTCGCTCAGATTGACTATGCAGTACCTTCGTGGAGATGCTCTTATATGGTGGGAGGGAATACGATTGAGCCATTTTGGGCCAGAGAGACTTACTTTCGCTGATTTCATTCGAGAGTTCGATAGGAAATACTTTCCGAAGGAAGCGATGGATAGGAAGAAGTGCGAGTTCGAGCATGTAAGCCAGGGAGAGATGTCTATCAGGGAGTATGAGGTTGTGTTCAACCAACTTCGCAGATTTGCAGGAGTGGGCATTTCAGAAGAAGACTTGATTAGAAAGTTTTTGAGTGGGATGCGAGTGGAGATTCGTAACAGGTGTCGCGTAGTCACTTACCACCGGTTGGGAGATTTGGTGGAGAAAGCTGCCGAGCAGGAGGCAGGCTTGGCGGAGGAGAAGGAACTCGCCAAAGCAGTTCATGTTAAGTCTGGAAAAGCTCCAGAGTCTCAAAGGAGAGCAGGGGACCCGTCGGGATTACCGATATGTCCTCGTTGCCATCGCAGTCACAGTGGGCAGTGTATGAGGTGTCTTACTTGCGGTAGGATTGGACACATTGCGAAGTTTTGTCGAGCTAGGCCATTGGATACGCCACCAGTCAGACAGATTGCAGCACCAGCAGCGGCACATGTTTGCTTTGGCTGTGGTCAGCCAGGTCACTTCATCAGAGATTGCCCGAGGAAGGACAATGCGGCACTTCCACCACCACCGAAGCGTCTAGCCATCGCTCCACGTGTGTTTGCGGTTGGAGATCCTCAGGGAGCTTAGCCGATAGCAGGTATGAGTCTTTTCCATACTTGTTTGTGTTTGGGTATTTTGGCTCGTGGTTGTCATGTGTAGTTAGTAAAAATCTCGTGTAGGATCGGTTTTAGTTGGAGGAGAGTCAGCTTATACCTTATTCGACACGGGAGCCTCTCATAGTTTTGTGAGTCCGCGCTTAGTCCAGTCTTGGTCTTTTCGTGGAGTCTTTGAACCGAAGGCTAAGCAGATCCAGACTGCCGGCACGGAGAAGTTGGGTGCAGTTGGCATTCATCACGATGTACCAGTTCTACTTGGAGGAGTCGAGTTGCTCGGAGATTTGACGGAGATGGAGATGAGCTCCTACGATGTTATACTTGGGATGGATTGGCTGTCGCGACATCGAGTAGTCTTGGATTGTCCGAAGGCAAGAGTTAATATCCCTAGAGAAGAAGGAAAGATCATTTGCGAGGGAATTCAGACACACCGGGAAATTTCTATCGTCTCCATGTTGCGTGCAGAAGAGTTATTGGAAAGTGGAGCAGAGGGATTCTTGGCAACCATTTCGATGGTTAAGGAGGACGGTCAACAGAAGCTGCATGATATACCAGTGGTCGCCGAGTACGAGGATGTTTTTGAGCCTTTAAAAGGGCCACCACCAGCTAGAGCGGACGTTCTTACAATAGAAGTAGAGCCAGGAGCAGCACCAATTTCACGAGCTCCATACCGTCTCGCACCAACTGAGATGGCAGAGTTAAAGAAACAATTGGAGGAGCTATCTGATAAGGGGTTTATCAGGCCGAGTACGTCACCGTGGGGAGCACCAGTGTTGTTTGTGAAGAAGAAAGATGGGAGTTTCAGACTTTGTATAGATTACAGAGGTTTGAACAAAGTGACCATCAAGAATAAGTACCCGCTCCCGCGTATCGACGAGTTGTTGGACCAGTTGCAGGGAGCTTCATGGTTCTCTAAGATTGACTTGGCATCGGGATACCACCAGATTGCGATAGCTGAGGGAGATGTGCGGAAGACGGCATTCCGTACCCGTTATGGACATTACGAATTTGTGGTGATGCCATTTGGGTTGACGAACGCACCAGCCGCGTTCATGAAGCTTATGAATGATGTATTCCGTGAGCACTTAGATAAGTGTGTGATCGTTTTCATAGATGACATCTTGGTTTATTCTCGGAGTAGAGAGGAGCATGCTGAACATTTGCGAATTGTGTTGGGTAAGCTTCGGGAACATCAGTTATTTGCCAAGCTGAGTAAGTGTAGCTTTTGGCAGAAGAAGATTGGATTTTTGGGTCACGTGGTTTCAGAAGCAGGAGTTGCCGTAGATCAGGAGAAGATTAGCGCCATTTCAGAGTGGCCGACACCTAAGAATGCGACGGAGATCCGCAGTTTTCTCGGTTTGGCAGGATACTACAGAAAGTATGTCAAAAATTTTGCTAGCATTGCAAAGCCAATGACACGGCTAACAGGAAAAGACACCGAGTTTGATTGGACAGAGGAATGTTCGGGGAGTTTCACTGAGTTGAAGCGACAGCTGACCCATGCGCCAGTTTTGGTACTCCCGAGGCCAGGGATACCATATGATGTTTACACTGATGCGTCAGGCACCGGATTGGGATGTGTACTGATGCAGGAAGGTCAGGTCATTGCCTATGCATCACGACAGTTGAGGCCTCACGAGACCAATTATCCTACTCATGATTTGGAGTTGGCAGCAGTTGTATTTGCATTAAAGATCTGGAGGTCATACTTGTATGGAGAGAAGGTGAAGATTTTCACGGACCACCAGAGTCTGAAGTACATATTTACGCAAACGGACTTGAATTTGAGGCAGCGTAGATGGATGGAGTTGTTAGCAGACTACAATTTGGAGATCACATATCACCCGGGAAAAGCCAATCATGTGGCGGATGCCTTGAGTAGGCGCAGAAGCGATATATCGGGAACCAAAGAGGTCCAGGAGCTTACTGGGACACTTGCTAGTCTAAGATTATGTGCAGTTACTGTAGAGGGAGAGTCAGTTGGCGCTGAGGCTGTAGAGCGGGCAGACTTACTATGGAGGATACGCAAAGCTCAGGATAGTGATGAAGCTTTGCGTAAGCAGATCGAGATGGAGAGTATTGGTTTTCATACAGCCACCAACGGGATGTTCATGTATCGAAACAGGATTTGTGTGCCCAATGATGAGTTGTTAAGAAAGGAGATATTACGGCAAGCACACCACTCGAGTTTCTCTATTCATCCAGGAAATACCAAGATGTATAGGGATCTGAAGCGATATTACCATTGGCCTGGTATGAAGAGAGATGTTGCTTCAACTGTATCGCAATGTCAGACGTGTCAGATGGTTAAAGCCGAGCATCAGGTTCCTAGCGGGTTATTACAAAACCTGCCATTACCTGAGTGGAAATGGGACATGGTAACTATGGATTTCGTGACGGGTTTGCCGACTACATCAGGAGGGAAGAATGCCATATGGGTAATCGTGGATAGACTTACGAAGTCAGCCCATTTTCTAGCAGTTAAGAAGACAGACAGAGCTGATCAGCTAGCACAGACTTACATCAGCGAGATTGTAAGATTGCATGGAGTTCCGGTCAGCATTGTATCGGATCGGGATACAAAGTTCACGTCTGAGTTTTGGAGAGCCTTCCAGAAGGCGCTTGGGACGAAAGTTCATATGAGTACGGCTTATCACCCGCAAACAGATGGTCAGTCAGAGAGGACTATTCAGACTTTGGAGGATATGCTCAGAGCTTGTGTTTTAGATTGGGAAGGTAGTTGGGTGAAGTATCTACCTCTAGCCGAGTTTGCCTACAACAACAGCTATCATTCGAGTATTGGGATGGCACCATATGAGGCTCTATATGGTAGGCCTTGTCGCACACCACTTTGTTGGACGGAAGTGGGAGAGCGACGTGAGATAGAACCAGCCATGGTTCAAGAGACAGTCGAACAGGTTGAGATGCTCAAGATGCGGCTTAAGGAAGCCCATGACCGTCAGAAGAGTTATGCAGATAAACGGCGAAGAGATTTGGAGTTTCAGGTTGGCGACCTGGTATACCTAAAAATGAGGACATTTCAGGGAGGATCTAAGACTCGGAAGCTAAAGAAGCTTAAACCGAGATATATGGGACCATATCCTATTTTGGAGCGGATTGGAGCAGTTGCTTACCGACTAGATTTATCAGGAGAGTTATCAGATTTCCATGACGTGTTTCATGTTTCCGTTTTGAGGAAAGTAGTGAGAGAGCCAGAGCTCATTTTGCAGCAACCACCTAGAAACCTTGGCAAAGGGTTACGTGGGTTGTGCCAACCAGTAGAGATATTGGATCGCCAAGTGAAAGCAGATCGTGGAATGATGACCATGTTGATCAAGGTTCGTTGGGAGGGAGACGGAATTCAGGAGGATACCTGGGAGTCCGAGCCCCAAATGAGGATTGATTATCCAGAGCTGTTTCGGGGTGTCATTGGAGAGTTTGGTGACGTGAATTCGGGGTCGAATTCCTTGTTAGTGGGGGAGAATTGTAATGACCCACCTCCACTATCCCCACTATCTCCACCATCTCCACCATCCCCACCACACCCACCATCTCCACCATCCCCAACTTCTTTAAAGAGAAAGAGAGAGAGAGGGAGGAGAGAGAGAGAGAGAGAAAGAGAGAGAGAAAGAGAGAGAAAGCTCACCTGAGCTCGTCGCCGGAGCAACCGTGTGCCGTGATCACGTTCAGCTTGCCACCACCGATAAACGCCCTAGGTAACCGCCGGAAACCGCATTCCTTAAGCTCAGTTTCGTTTCCGTTTAGTAAATCGCCCATAACTTCCTAACCATTGATCATCTCGTACATCCAAGGCCATCATCGTGTTCCTCTCGTCGAGACGAAGCCGTAGACACCAACCACGCCTCAAACGGAGCCCGGACGAAGCCGCACGCGCCTCCCGAAGATTCGCTTCGGCGCGCGCGTGAAACACACGCGCCACCGCCGTCCGCCGGAGCCACCGCGAGTTCCGGCCACGCGCCGCCGTCTCCGACCAACGTTCGCCGGAGCCGCCGTGACCGACCACCGTCCGTCCGCCGCCGAGAAGCCGCCGCCGCGTCGCCGCGTCGCCGCCGTTGATTTTCCGGTAAGCCGCCGCCGTCGCCGCCGGCGACCGACAGCGGTGACTCGCCGGTGACTCGCCAACTCGGCCGAGTCAACCCGGTGAGTCAACTCGGTGACTCGGTCAACCGGTGGTTTGACCGGTTTAAATAGATTTCGATTCGGTTTGATTAAACCGGTCGGTTAAAATCAATTAGAAATCGGTTAGGGAAAACCGGATTAATTAATTAAATTATTAATCTTTGACCAGCGGGTTGACTTTCCCGTAAATACCCGTTTTAAACCGTTCGAAAGGCGTTCAGACTCGAAATTTCGATCTGATTTCAGATTTGGAGTCCATTTGAGCAGCTGGAGTTCATAGATACCACCTCTTATTGTTGCTAAGGTGAGGGTCTATTCCCGAACTCCTCTTATTCGGCTTAGGACCTCGAATAAGTATAATTTATTTCTAATGTGTTCCGTCTGTGTGAAATCGAGTCTGTCATTGCTTGTTTAGTTTTAGGTTCTTTGCATAAACCGGAACTAGGGGGTTAGAGGATTCAACATTGATTGTTTCACTTAATGTAAATTCTTAGCTAGGATTGTTTTTGTTTGGAGACGGATACAGAGTCGGACTGCTGTATGCCGGATTGTATGGAGGTCACGGCCAACTTTAGTCGACCGGTTGAGCCGTAGACTGGAAGTGTCGATAAATCGTCTACGGGCGTGTGTTACCGAGCACTTTTTCGGTGTGTGTATGAACCGAGCACCTTTTCGGTAGTGTTTTGGCCTGTTAGTGGGCGGCGAGTGCGCACCTCGCTAGGACCATTGTTTGTTGCTTGAGTACTTTAGGTACTGTGTTTGACATGCATTAGAATTAAATTATATTTATTCGGAGTGCTATGTCCGGGTCCATGGACTTCGGGGTAGCATCCCATACCTCGCTGAGCGATTCCCCTGTCGCTCACCCCTCATTCTTTCCCCCTTTTAGGTGAGACCGATGAGCAGGAGTGATTATCGGACCGGTGCTATTGGGCTTTTGGGCTTCTATCGCTTTTACCGCTTTTATCTTTATCGGGCCTTTAGGCCTTTGGACTTTTATCGTCTATGTTATTCCTATTTCAGACTTTCGGTTTATATCATATTTTATATTTCGGATGTTATCGATGTTGGGCTTTTAGGCCTTTTGTTACCGTATTGACTTTTATATTATATGAAGATTATTATTATTTGAGTTGTATTATTATTTTATTTTCGCTTTTATCAATTTATTATATTTTGAAAGTGGCGGGTGTCACACTATTCCTTCTCAGCAATGTTGCAATCAGTTGGCTAATGTTGTTAAGTCATCTCCTGAGTGTTTGTGTGAGGTTGTCAAAGGTGGAAGTTCACAGGTTGGGATAAATGTTAACCAAACACAAGCTCTTGCGTTGCCTAAAGCTTGTAATGTTCAAACTCCTCTTGCTAGTCGCTGCAATGCTAAGAATATACTCTGTTTTGGGGGAATCACTTTCTACTAGATTCATATTGTCACTTCATGTGGTCCTTCAGATAATTCGCCTGCAGGATCATAAAACACTTCAGGTGAAGGGCTAAGTTGCATATAAAATAAATAAATAAATAAATAACCAGTTTTGATAATCTTTATGGAACCTAATCATATATATTTTCGACACTATCGATGAACAGAACATGGAAATGGATCAAAAGAAGGTCCAAGAGCACGGTCGTCGTCTGATGGGAGTTCTATCAAGTTCTCATTCCTTCTTCTCGCCATTCTTTCCGCAGCTTCCTACATTATCTACTCAAAATACTAACCTTTTCTTCAGAAACCACAAAGCTTTTGGCCTCTTAGGCATATTCTTTACTAGTCTCTATTGAATATGAAATAATATATTGTGGTGTAATGTATTTCGTGCTTTATCAATCCCTACTTTCTGAGTGATATTGACAAAGAGTGTGTTGTATCTGCTGGCTTTAGGCAATAAACATTACTTTCTAGGACATAAATCGACATAAATAACACTAGACAAACATAAATCAATCTATAAATTTTGGGTTTAGATCCGGAAGCAGACCGGTGAAACGCCTGGAAAAGTGATGTTTGGGACCTAGGGGATTGCGGGGTTTGGAGTAGAACCTCCTTGTCATTTAAAAACGGCGTTATCTCTTGAATGTAATACATAGCAAGCAACACATGTATTTTAGGTTATCAAATCTCATAGTACCCTATTTAATTTAGGCGAACCTTGTAACACAAACTTAACTTTTGAACTTTTGGGCCGGTTCTAGAGATTTGCAAGGCTCATCCTATACTAGACGAACGGAACGAATAAGGCGTACGTAAGGCCACCCTTCTACTTTCCCCTTGACACTAGAAATTGTAGCCATGATATTCGATAAGAACGACTTGCCGGCAAATATAGAATAAGCCTATAGACGGCAGTTTCATCTGCTTTGTTCCTGACCATCTAAGCCAATTTTATCCTTTGAAATTCCGGAAGAGAAGGCAAGATTTCACGCTTAGGGTTTCAAACATTTACACACACCAGGACAATACTATCAAGTTTTGCAAAAATGAATTCTGATTCAAAACTTACCCTGAAGATTAAAAAATCTCCCATCAAATATTAAATAACTTAAAATATCTACTGCTGATGATTTGATGAACTTCAATGCTATAAATATAAATGTATGATGTGGAATGTAATAGACAAACATTTATATTTATGCTTGAAATCTGGAAGAGAAAGCAAAAATGGCAATGGAAATTAACTCTAACAACTAGTTAGTACGAAGTTTTATGTTCAAAATTTGAATTTTTTTTTTTATAAAATTAATAGTTATATTTACCATTTTAACTATATATTTGTATGATTTTGACTTTTTCGGTAAATTAAGAATTTGACTTTCCAATATTGTTACTTTTTAGCTGAAAGCTTTTGTTATTATAAATTAGGTTCATAATCTATGAAACCAATGATGAGTTATGTAAATAAAACCATGAAGTTTGAGCAACTTAAACTTCTTTCTGAGCGATCTCTACTTTGACTTCTCCATTAGACCCATCGTTACTCTCTTAAGGAAGTTCAATATATTCCCTATTCCTCTTTTAAGGAAGTTCAATATATTCCCTATTCCCTGTCACTGGTTAACTCTGATTTTCACCTGACTTTGAGATGACTCCTGAGCTCACAAACCCGAGTTGCCTTCCACCATCTTTTGGTGTAACTGTGGCAGACATTGGGGTCATGAGCTGCCTGCTTCTCCAAAGATGTCATTTCATCTTCTGGGAAACCTGCTTTGTTCAGCTCTTTATTTTTCCTCCTGCAAATCTACCATATTATCTTCTTTTTAGCATGATTTATTGTAGAATGAAATAATTCTGAAACAAAAATATAAATACGGTCAGGTCATTCAGCTTTCAACGCTAAAAGTACAACAAATGGACTCTCAAAATTGAGAACGGACAGTTGCTTGTGAGCTGAAAACAATGGAAACAGCGGCAAAATCACCTGACTATAAGAGATTAGAGAGCAAACCTGACTGTAACTTGCGGAAACTTCTCTTGATCTGAAGCATTCCTATGTATGTGTCTTCATTCCCATGATGCACCTCAAACGTGTGACACTTGGCCTTCAGGAACCTTTTTGGTGGCTTTTCCATAAACTTTCATAGCTCGCTAGGCCAGACCGTAATCCTCTTCTAGCTTGGCGTACTGAAGATATAAGGTCCTGTCAGCATCTGGTTGACCCTGAAAGAATTATAAGAGAAGTTAGATCACGCACAAATCGATAGACTACACAAACAGCCTTTTAACCAGAGAGAATGTGCGCAAAAGATAGATTAGATTACCATTGAAACATCATATTCAAAGAAACTCTCGCCCGCTCTAGCTTTGTCTTCCCTGCACCAGCCAAACTTTGTCTTTCACATGAGGGTACTTGAATTTCTTGACACCTCTTTCATACACCTTAAGAGCATCTTCGAAATAGCTATTTTCCTCAAGAAGAAAGGCATAATTCAAGATGATCTGAGGCATCCCTATCCAGAAATGCACGGGAGAAAATGTACAAAAAAGACTTTGTGTTTTGTTTGAATCAACTCTTTCTCTTACCCATTTCTATACGCATGTTCTCTTCATTTTGATTCTCACTTTTGCTCCTTCAAAGCAACCACTTGTGCAGTAACAATCCAAGCTTGGTCATGGAACCAAATATAAACTGACCGGTGAAAAGACTGTTTTTAGAAAGAAAAAAGAAGAAGCTAACCAGTAACCACCCATAGTTTTCTTAGATCCACCAATTGATGACCCTTGAACACGAATATGCCTGCGCATATCTCCACTTCGCGGTAATAATATGTGATTCTCAAGAAATCTGGATCCATATTTTTCAATCAGAATCTAACAAAAATGAAGATACATCACATAAATTCACTTAGCCCACATACATAAAAGACATCTAAAAAAAATAAGATGAAACTGATTGAAGGACATAACGTTTGGATATACTCACTCATAATTAAATATGGTTGATTTTCTGTTGTTGTAGATGATTGCATGTTGGACCGAGATACCATGAATCTGTGATAGAACATTATGAATTAGAATATTTTTATTCATAGATACTTATTCATAAAATGTATCAGTACCTTTCGTTCCTCTACCAAAGCTCAGTCTTAGACTCAAGCCTGCTATATTCCATTGACCAGTTCATCTGTGCCTACGCAATTAATTTTCATAGTGTAAGACATTTTATACATTTTGCTAGTAAGTTTAAAACACATTCAAGGTATTGGGCATAAATATATGCTTGACAGAGATTTGGAGATTATTAAACATATATTAATGTGGGAATCAAGAGATTTTAGTTGTTTCTCGACTTAAGAGTACCTCTCAAAGCATTGTAGAAACATGGTGAATAGTCTTTTATAAAATAAGATTTATCTCGCCAACTGATCTAAGACTTTTATTTGCCACACCATTTATCGATTGAATCGTAAAGATAAAATATGCTTGTTGAAGTAAACTTTCAAGCTAAGAACACATACCCAGGTGTAGCGACAACCATTTCTCTGTTGTTGGTGCGAAGAACATCTGTATATGAAATGGTTGTCAATAGAATCAGAGCAGAGTTGGAGCAAGTAAGAAGATTACGACACTGTCAGATTCGCTACTCAATTTTAAAAGGTGACAGCTTTGCAAAACTTATCCGGAACTCTTTCATGGACCACACTGTCAGATTCAAGCACGTGTAGGCGACACTTTTGCAGAATCTTGTAGAAATGGAACCTCTAACCAGTTACTATGGTCAACAGAAGAGAAATCTATTTACTATCAGGATAAAAAATTCTAAAAAAAAAATTAAAGCTTTAACCTTTAAGAGTGGTTATCTAACCGTTTCCGCCGTTAATTATGTCACTACCTAGGCCGTCGTCATCAAACTCTGGCTCTAAATAGTTCAAGTCTCATAATTCGACACTGTATCCTAACCCGCACTTTGTCTTCTCAATTACCTCCAAGCTAGGCTTCGACGGCTATAAAGGAAACAAAATTGGAAGATGAGGGTACTTCCGACTCCGATGGCACCGGTGGTATGTCGTTAAATTATAAGGCTACAGGAGACTTGCCTTGCCGGAGGTATGAATCGATACCAAGGCCATAGCTTGATATTCTTGTATGGAGGTTCTACTACGTGGTTTGATGTAAGTTTCAGTAAAGGAGTTATATAAGATGGAAAACAAAGGGAGGCGAAAAGAAAATATGCCTCATGAAGATAAGAGTAAATAAGTGAACTAAATGTGTTATCGGAGATCCACGGAAATCGGAAACGATGGTGGTGGAGTGGAAGAGTTGCGTCAAGCAAGATGGGCATTGTTATAATGGGCCACTTTGATTTGTTATAAGCCCAAAATGATGTGTCGAGTTAAATTGATATGATGTGGCAAAAAGACTCTCTGTCATTGGCTGATTTAATTGAAAGACGTGGACACGCCGAGAGATGAGCATTAAGCCCTTTTAGTATTGTAAGATACCGACAGATTTGTGCCAAAACAATAACTAATTAATTATCGCACATGCGACATGCCAAGCATTTGCAGAATGATGATTAAACCGGATCTACTACCTCTACTGGTGAAGCTTTTTTGCCCTAAGGGTGCAAGTGTCAGATCCGAGTCTCATCAGCTGTGAGGAGAAGATATAGCAACCGGCTCTTGTCCTTGTTGAAAACTAAACTTGATTTGGATCAAACATCATTGGGTTAATCATGTGTTGATCCAAAACTTAGCCCAAATTCTAGAAAAATCATCCACCTCCTTAAAATAAAAATCTAGATATTCTTATAGAATTATCTAGAAAATTAGGATAAAATAATCTAGATATTATGTTAGAATTATCTAGATTTAGGATTAAAATATTTGAGATATTTTGTATAATGGAGGCTATAAATACTTCCACTCCCCTTTCATTTTGTATCATCAAGAAGTATCCAAGTTTGTAAGAATCATCTAAGTAATAAGAATCATCTTCTAAATTATAAAAACTTTCTTCTTCACAAAACTTTTTTTCTCTTCAAATACTTAAACACTTTCTCCATCTTTATAAAATTTTTCATTCCAACAAAGTGGTATCAGAGCTACAAGTTCCTTTTGAAGATGGCAAACAATGGTGTTCCCTTCCAAGTTCCATTGCTCACTAAGAGCAACTATGACAATTGGAGTCTTAGGCTGATGGCTATCCTAGGACCACACGATGTGTGGGAGATAGTCGAGAAAGGCTTCAATGAACCGGAGAATGATGGTGGTCTATCTCAAACTCAAAAGGATGGTTTGAGAGATTCAAGGAAGAGAGACAATAAGGCTCTCTGTCTAATCTATCAAGGATTAGATGAAGATACATTTGAGAAGGTTGCTGGAGCAAAGACATCCAAAGAAGCATGGGAGAAGCTTCAGACATCTTACAAGGGAGCGGGACAAGTTAAGAAGGTACGTCTTCAAACTCTAAGAGGAGAATTTGAAGCATTACAAATGAAGGAAGGAGAACTCATCTCAGATTACTTCTCAAGAGTCTTGACGGTTACTAATAACCTAAAAAGAAATGGTGAGAAGTTAGATGAGGTAAGAATCATGGAGAAAGTTCTTAGATCATTGGATTCAAAATTCGAGCATATCGTCACTGTGATTGAAGAGACAAAAGACTTGGAGACTATGACAATGGAGCAACTTCTTGGATCACTACAAGCTTATGAAGAAAAGAAGAAGAAGAAAGAAGATATTGTGGAGCAAGTTCTCAAGATGAGAATTGATCACAAGGAAGAAAGTGGCCGAAGCAATCTAAGACGTGGTGGCGGTCATTTCCGAGGACGAGGTCATGGTGTAAATGGACGAGGTTGGAGACCATATGAAGATAACTCCAACCAAAGAGGAGAGAATTCATCAAGAGGTCGTGGAAGAGGAAACCCAAAATCAAGGTACGATAAAACAAACATCAAATGCTATGCTATAGTTGTGGAAAGTTTGGACATTATGCTTCTAAATGCAAAACTACAAACCACAATAGAGTTGAAGAGAAGTCCAACTATGTTGAAGAAAGGAGTAAAGAAGAAGATATGCTAATGATGGCTTACAAGAAGGATGAACCAAATGAGGTTCACAAGTGGTACCTTGATAGTGGTGCAAGCAACCACATGTGTGGGAATAAAAGCATGTTCGTGGAGCTCGATGAATCGGTGAAAACCAATGTGGCTTTGGGAGATGAATCAAAGATGGAGGTGAAAGGTAAAGGAAATATTCTCATCCGCTTGAAGAATGGAGATCATCAATTCATTTCCAACGTTTACTACATTCCAAGCATGAAGACCAACATCTTGAGCCTAGGACAACTCTTAGAGAAAGGTTATGACATTCGACTAAATGATAATAGTCTTTCTTTAAGAGATAATGCAAATAATCTCATCACAAAGGTGCCAATGTCAAGCAATAGAATGTTTGTCCTAAACATTCAAAATGACATTGCACGATGTCTCAAGATATGCTACAAGGAGGAATCTTGGCTTTGGCATCTTCGATTCGGGCATCTAAACTTTGGAGGATTAGAACTACTTTCCAAGAAAGAAATGGTGAAAGGATTACCTTGCATCAATCATCCAAATCAAGTGTGTGAAGGTTTCTTACTTGGAAAGCAATTCAAGATGAGTTTTCCAAAGGAGTCGGAGACAAGAGCAAGAAAGCCACTAGAACTTATACATACAGATGTATGTGGTCCGATCAAACCAAGTTCACTTGGTAAGAGTAACTACTTCCTTCTCTTTATTGATGACTTTTCAAGAAAAACATGGGTTTACTTTTTGAAACAAAAATCAGAAGTGTTTAAAAATTTCAAAAAGTTCAAAGCCCATGTTGAGAAGGAAAGTGGTCTTAAGATCAATTCCATGAGATCAGATCGAGGAGGAGAATTCATGTCCAAGGAGTTTCTGAAGTATTGTGAAGATAATGGCATTCGAAGACAGTTGACGGTGCCAAGAACCCCTCAACAAAATGGAGTAGCGGAAAGAAAGAATAGGACAATACTTGAGATGACAAGAAGCATGCTCAAGAGTAAGAAGCTACCAAAGGAGTTGTGGGCAGAAGCAGTTGCTTGTGCGGTTTATATATCAAACCGTTCTCCAACAAAGAGTGTTTTAAAAAAGACACCACAAGAAGCTTGGAGCGGAAGGAAGCCTGGAGTCTCACACCTAAGAGTCTTTGGAAGCATTACTCACGCTCATGTTCCAGACGAGAAGCGGAGTAAACTAGATGATAAAAGTGAGAAGTACATCTTCATTGGGTATGACGCTAACTCCAAAGGCTACAAGCTCTACAATCCTGAAACAAAAAAGACAATCATTAGTCGGAATGTCATCTTTGATGAAGAAGGAGAATGGGATTGGAGATCAAATAATGAAGACTACAACTTCTTTCCATCCTTTGAAGAAGAGAATGTGGAGCAACCGAGAGAAGAGCCAGCTACACCACCAACTTCACCAACAACAAGTTCTTAAGGAGATGAAAGCTCAAGTGAAAAGACTCCACGTTTTAGAAGTCTACAAGACATCTACGAGGTAACCGAAAATCAAGACAATCTTACTCTATTTTGTCTATTTGCGGATTGCGAGCCTATGAACTTTGAAGAAGCCCAAGAAAAGAAGTCATGGAGAAGTGCAATGGATGAGGAAATCAAGTCGATTCAAAAGAATGATACATGGGAGTTAGCTTCACTTCCAAATGGACACAAGGCAATTGGTGTGAAGTGGGTGTACAAGGCAAAGAAGAACTCTAAAGGAGAAGTTGAAAGGTACAAGGCAAGATTGGTGGCAAAAGGCTATAGTCAAAGAGCCGGGATCGACTATGATGAGGTATTTGCTCCAGTTGCTCGCTTAGAAACGGTTAGACTAATCATTTCATTGGCAGCCCAAAAGAGTTAGAGGATACATCAAATGGATGTCAAATCAGCCTTCTTAAATGGAGACCTTGAGGAAGAAGTCTACATTGAGCAACCACAAGGCTACATAGTTAAAGGAGAAGAAGACAAAGTCTTAAGGCTGAAGAAGGCGCTTTATGGATTAAAGCAAGCACCAAGAGCATGGAACACTCGGATTGATAAGTACTTCAAGGAGAAATGCTTCATCAAGTGTCCATATGAGCATGCACTTTATATCAAAACTCAAAACAATGATATATTGATTGCATGCTTATACGTTGATGACTTGATATTCACTGGCAACAATCCGATTATGTTTGAAGATTTCAAGATGGAGATGACAAAGGAGTTCGAGATGACCGACATTGGATTGATGTCATACTACCTTGGCATTGAAGTAAAGCAAGAAGAAAATGGAATCTTCATTACTCAAGAAGGATATGCTAAAGAGGTGCTTAAGAAGTTCAAGATGGATGACTCAAATCCAGTTTGCACGCCAATGGAATGTGGAGTCAAGTTATCAAAGGAAGAAGAAGGAGAGAGTGTGGATCCAACACTCTTTAAGAGTTTGGTTGGAAGCTTACGATATCTAACGTGCACAAGGCCCGACATCCTACACTCAGTTGGAGTTGTGAGTCGATACATGGAGCATCCAACAACAACTCATTTCAAGGCAGCCAAGAGGATCTATATCAAAAGTACAATCAACTTTGGCTTGTATTACTCTATTTCTGACGATTACAAGCTTGTTGGATATAGCGATAGCGATTGGGGTGGAGACGTAGATGACCGGAAAAGCACAAGTGGCTTCGTATTTTTCATTGGAGAAACCGCTTTCACATGGATGTCAAAGAAGCAACCAATTGTCACTCTTTCTACTTGTGAAGCGGAGTATGTGGCAGCTACTTCATGTGTTTGCCATGCTATTTGGTTACGAAACTTGCTAAAGGAGCTGAACTTACCACAAGAGGAGCCAACGAAAATCTTTGTGGATAACAAGTTGATATCTTCTCAATTTGCTTTGTTTTAACCATTCATTCTAGCATATGCTGACCATTTAGGATAGCATTTAGATATGTTTAGGATTGCATTGCATTACATATGTCCTTATCAGGTGATGGAGATTTCAATTGGTGACTTTGGAGCATTTAGAGATGGTTTGGAGGCAAAAAAGGGGTGATTCTCGAGAAAGAGACGCATTGATCAAGTGTCCCAGCGGCATAAGGAAGTCCCAGCGGCCTTTTGGCCCCTCAAGAAGCCGCTGCCAGCACTGTGAAACGGAGAAGTATGGGAGCGGCCTTACGCAGCGGTGTACCGAAGCCGCTGTAGACGCTCGAGAGATGAAGACTCAAGAAATGAAGACCAAGTGCGGGAGCGGCCTGACGCAGTGGTGTGACGAGACCGCTGGCAAAATACCTCCTTCCCTGCCGCGTTCGTACTTGTCGCAGCGGTGTACCGAAGCCGCTGTAGACGCTCGAGAGATGAAGACTCAAGAAATGGAGACCAAGTGCGGGAGCGGCCTGAGGCAGCGGTGTTACGAGACCGCTGGGAAAATACCTCGTTCCCTGCCACGTTCGTACTTGTCGCAGCGGTGTGATGACGAAGCAAGTAAGCCACTGCGAGTGTCCCAGCGGCTAGGCGGAGCGGTTTCACGTGGCCGCTGCGAGTCAAGAAAGTCAACATTTTCCGGGTTTGACCCGATAATTACCAATTTGTGTTTTGGTTAACCCAGGTTTGTTGGGTTAAACCAGGTTCGACTTTAAGCTACTATAAAGGTCCTTCAGACCTAATTGTAGGATCTTATCTTGTTTTCTATCAAATCACAAAAGTACTTTGAGGTGAAAGATTATATCTTGATCATTTCTCTCTTGTGATTGCTTGATTTTCTTGATCTCTTATCATGTTTAGCACCAAATCATCTTTGATTCTTGGGCTCATCATGGAGAGTAGTGAGTAGTCATCTTTGGATTCATGGGTTAGAGAGATTAAGGGTGATTAAGCTAGATCTAAGGTGTTTAGGTATAGATCAATCTTATTCCTTGCTAGTTGAGGGCTTTTAATGCAATTTTAGAGTTGGCCCTCCAAAGTTGAGCTCTAGGCATTTCATACCCGGAAGGTGTTTGATGAAATGCCTGAACCAACTCTCCTAAGCTTTTAACATCCTTTGCCAAAGGGATTTGTTGTTAAAGGTGTTAAGATGGCTAGTAGACTTGAGATTAATGATTACTTAGGTAACATTCAACCAAGGGAATTTGATGCTTGAGTTATCTAGGTAAATGAGCATTCATCTAGGGATAGAGTTTGCTTAGGATTGTGTCTAGGCCTAAGGAAAATATAAATTGGTTAAAAGTTGACACATTTAGGTTGAATCTTGATCACCCAAGATCAGTTCCCATAGCCCATGAGTTCTCACTTCTTATAAGAAAGAAAACTTGTGCCTTTATTGCATTTTAGGTAGTAAGTTAGTTTCAAATCATCTCAAAAACTGGTAGCACTTAGATTAAGCATGGTCTTGCATTCCCTTTGCATCATAATCACCTAGGATTGGTTCGACAATCTTTTATACTACATTGATTTGATCTTAGACCCTTGAAAAGTCATGTATCAAATTGGCGCCGTTGCCAAATTCTAAGTTGATTGTGACATTGGGATTTAGTCATTTGCTTGAGACTAAGTCAATTTTTATTTAATCGTGTTATTGCTTCTCTTTGTTCTTCTCTCTTTGCATTTCAGGTGTATGAACACAAGGAGCAGAGGTCCAACAAACCTAGTTCCAAGAGTTGAAGACATTAGAGCACTTGAGAGGGAGATAGCAAGACAAAGAAGAGAAGTAGAGCAACAGGCTCACTTGCAAGGGTTGGGGTTTGATATGGAGAATCTGCCTCAAGATGGTGAAGCCCAAGGAGGCAATGGTCCAGGAGCTAATCATTTTAGACCACAGCGCCAGCCACAACATCCACAGCGCCAAGCTCGTGCCATTGGAGCCTATGATCAACCTCACATTCATGGTCATAGGTTGGGAATCAGAGCACCAGCTGTGGAGAACAACAACTTCGAGATCAAGTCAGGGCTGCTCAACACTATAGAGAACAACAAGTATCATGGTCTTGCTGCTGAAGACCCTTTTGATCACTTGTACAAGTTTGATCAGTACTGTGGCTTGTCCAAGACAAATGGTGTTTCTGAAGATGCTTTCAAGCTGAAGCTATTTCCTTTCTCTTTGGGAGACAAGGCACACCAATGGGAGAAGACTCTTCCAAGTGACACTGTCACTACTTGGGAAGATTGCAAGAGAGCTTTCCTAGAAAAGTTTTTCTCTACTTCAAGGACAGCTAAGATCAGGAACGAAATCTCCGGATTTCAACAAAAAGGTCTAGAGAGCTTCAGTGAAGCATGGGAAAGGTTCAAGGGTTATTGGTCTCAGTGCCCTCATCATGGTTTCAGCAAGGAGAGCTTGCTTAGCACCTTCTATAGAGGAGCCTTACCACAGTGCAGAAACAGGCTTGATACTGCCAGCAATGGTTTCTTCTTGGGGAGAACTGAAGAAGAAGCAGAGGAACTGGTGGAGAACATGGCTAAGAGCGACTCAGTCTACAGCGAGGAGCATGATAGGGTCAACAGAAATGATGATCAACAGACAAAGAGAGAGATCAAGTCCCTGCAGGAGAAGATGGACTTGCTTCTTTCTAACCAAGCTAAACAAGAGCAGGTCAACTTTGTGGGTGGTCCTATTCAAGAGATTCCTCCCAAGATTAATGAGGTTGATGGTTTGGAAGGACAAGAAGAGCTGTGCTTCATCAACAACAATGGTTCTTGGTACAGGAAGGAACCTAACTTTCAGTACAACAACTACCAGCAAAAGTCCTACTCAAACAACCAGCAAGGAGGATACCAGCAGAGGCAAAACACTCAGCAAGGGAGCTATCAGCCTAGGCAAAACACCCCTCCTGGTTTCAACAATAACAACAATCAGTCTACTCAAGCTCAAGGAAGTTCTTCACAGGCTCCAGCTTCAGATACAAGTGTGGATGCAATGTTCAAGAAACTTTTGGATTTTCAGGCCAAGAATGAGAAGACAATGGGTTATGAGTTCACGAAAATTCACTCCAAGATTGATGGAAGTTACAATGAGCTCAACAACAAGATCCGCCATTTGGAGAATCAGTTTGCTTCAATGAACTCTCAGCCAAGTCGCCAACAAGGGGCATTACCTGGAAAGCCAGAGCAAAATCCCAAGGAGACAATGAAAGCCATCACCCTTAGGAGTGGAAAACAGCTACCACCAAGAACTCTCATTAGGGATAATGAGAAGCAAGATGGGGAGGTGGTCATCAATGTGGATGATGATGTAGTTATTATGGATGAGAAGACCAATGAAGAGATCTTGGAGAAAATAGTTGAAGCAAAAGGAAAGGGTAAAATTGGAGAAGAAAAGAAGGGGGAGAACAAGAATGAAGTTGCTACTTCATCAAAAGAAGCTCTATTCAATCCTCCTCCCTATGAACCAAAACTTCCTTTTCCCGGTAGATTCAAGAGACAGCTTTTGGAGCAATACAAGGCTTTATTTGAGAAACAAATGAGTGAAGTTCAGATTACTATGCCCATAATTGATGCCTTCATGCTAGTGCCTCAATACAGCAAGTTCCTCAAGGATGCTGTAACTAAGAAGAAGAAGGAGATGGAAGGCATGGTGGTTCTTACTCATGAGTGTAGTGCTATTATCCAAAGGCTAACCATCCCTAAGAAGCTTGAAGATCCAGGAAGCTTTACTTTACCTTGTGCCATTGGGCAATTTACTTTTGAGAGGTGTCTATGCGATTTGGGAGCAAGTGTGAGCCTTATGCCTCTCTCCATTGCTAAAAGGCTTGGCTTTACACAATACAAGAAGTGTAGACTCTCTCTTGTGCTAGCTGATCGCTCAGTGAAGATTCCCATTGGTATCCTAGAAGATCTCCCTGTCATGGTTGGAAATTGTGAGATCCCTACAGATTTTTTTGGTGTTAGAGATGGATGAAGAACCAACAGATCCTTTAATATTGGGGAGACCTTTCTTGGCTACAGCAGGAGCAGTTGTGAATGTTAAGGAAGGGAAGATTGATCTTCACCTTGGAAAGGGAAACATTCTTCACTTTGACATCAAGGAGGTGATGAAGAAGCCTATTACTCAAAGCCAAGCATTCTACATTGAGGAGATGGAGGTGTTAGCTGATGAACTTCTAGAGGAGTTGGCACTTGAAGACTCTCTACAACATGCCTTAACAATTGAGAGAGAGGTCCAAATGGTTGAGAACAAGGAAAGTGATGCTTATGTGAAGATGCTGGACTCTCACAGAGAGATTAGTGATGAAGAACAGAATGAGGAGATTTCATATGAGGATCACCATGCTTCCCCAACTTCTCAACAAGAGAATCTCCAAGAGGATGATTGGAGTGAACTCAAAGCACCAAAAGTGGAGCTTAAACCTCTTCCCCATGGTGTAAGGTATGCTTTCCTTGGCCCTAATGAGACTTACCCTGTCATAGTGAGTAGTGAGCTTAGTGAAGATGAATTGTCTAAACTTTTGAATGAACTTAAAAAGTATAGAAAGGCAATAGGCTACTCACTAGATGATATTAAAGGGCTATCACCTTCTTTATGCATGCATAGGATACATCTAGAGGATGAATCTATGACTTCTATAGAACATCAAAGAAGGTTGAACCCCAACTTGAAGGATGTTGTTAAGAAAGAGATTCTAAAACTCTTAGATGCAGGAGTCATCTATCCTATTTCGGATAGCAAATGGGTGTCTCCTGTGCATGTTGTTCCAAAGAAAGGAGGAATGACTGTGGTTAAAAATGATAAGGATGAACTAATACCAACAAGAACAATAACAGGACATAGGATGTGCATAGATTATCGAAAACTTAACAAAGCATCTAGAAAGGATCATTTTCCATTGCCATTCATTGATCAAATGCTTGAGAGACTTGCAAATCATCCATATTATTGTTTTCTTGATGGGTATTCAGGGTTCTTCCAAATCCCCATACATCCAAATGATCAAGAGAAAACGACTTTCACATGCCCCTATGGTACCTTTGCTTATCGAAGGATGCCATTTGGGCTATGTAATGCTCCAGCCACTTTCCAAAGATGCATGATGTCTATTTTCTCTGATCTTATAGAGGATGTTGTGGAGGTGTTTATGGATGATTTCTCTGTCTACGGATCTTCGTTTTCTGCTTGTTTGTCAAATCTTAGCAGGGTCCTCAAGAGATGTGAAGAGACCAACCTTGTGCTGAACTGGGAGAAGTGTCACTTCATGGTTAAGGAAGGGATTGTGCTTGGACACAAGATTTCAGAGAGGGGGATTGAGGTAGACAAGGCCAAGATTGAAGTGATGGTTGGGTTAGCTGCACCAAAGACGGTTAAAGACATTAGAAGCTTCCTCGGTCATGCTGGATTCTATAGAAGATTCATCCAAGACTTCTCGATGATAGCAAGGCCAATGACTAAGCTTCTATGCAAGGAGGCTGCATTCGTCTTTGATTGGGAATGTCTACAAGCCTTCAAGAAGTTGAAGGAGAAGCTGGTTAGCGCCCCAATTGTGCAGCCACCAGATTGGGATCTCCCCTTTGAGATCATGTGTGATGCTAGTGACTATGCTGTGGGAGCTGTTCTTGGTCAAAAGAAAGACAAGAAGACTCATGTGATCTACTATGCGAGTAAAACTCTTGATGAAGCCCAAATGAAGTATGCCACAACTGAGAAGGAGTTGCTAGCCATTGTCTACGCCTTTGAAAAGTTCAGAAGCTACTTAGTTGGGTCGAAGGTCATAGTCTACACTGATCATGCTGCATTGAGACACCTCATGGCCAAGAAGGATGCTAAGCCAAGGCTGTTGAGGTGGATCTTGCTGTTACAAGAGTTTGACCTTGAGATTAGAGACAAGCCAGGAGTTGAGAATAGTGTAGCAGATCACTTGTCTAGACTGAAGATTGAGAGTGGGATCCCTATTGATGAAGGGCTTCCAGAAGAGCAAATCATGGCCATTGGAGCGGTGGTAGCAGCTTGTGAAACTGGAAAGAAACTTGAAGAAGTGAAGGCAACTGAAGAGAAAGGGCCTTGGTATGCTGATTTGGTGAACTACTTAGCTTGTGGGAGAGAGCCACTTGATCTTGAGGGATATGCCAAGAAGAAGTTCTACAAAGATGTGAAGCGATACTATTGGGATGAACCTTACCTCTACATCCTTTGTAGAGATCAACTCTATAGAAGAGCAGTAGCTGATGAAGAAGTTGAAGGGATCCTCACACACTGTCATGGATCATCCTATGGAGGGCACTTTGCTACTTTCAAGACTGTCTCAAAGGTGTTACAAGCTGGGTTTTGGTGGCCTCATATGTTCAAAGACACTCAAGACTTTGTCTCTAGGTGTGATTCATGCCAAAGGAGAGGAAACATCACCAAAAGAAATGAGATGCCTCAAAACCCAATTCTAGAAGTGGAGGTGTTTGATGTGTGGGGTATTGACTTCATGGGACCATTCCCATCATCTTTTGGCAACAAATACATCCTTGTAGCTGTTGACTACGTCTCCAAGTGGGTAGAAGCTGTGGCAAGTCCCACCAATGATTCTAGGGTGGTGATAAAGATGTTCAAAAGTACCATCTTTCCAAGGTTTGGAGTTCCAAGAGCTGTCATCAGTGATGGGGGTTCTCACTTCATCAACAAGCTGTTTGAAAGTCTTCTCAAGAAGAATGGTGTGAAGCATAAGGTTGCAACACCATACCATCCTCAGACAAGTGGACAAGTTGAGATCTCCAACAGAGAAATCAAGTCTATCTTGGAGAAAACAGTGGGGACTACAAGGAAGGATTGGTCCATCAAGCTAGATGATGCACTATGGGCTTATAGGACTGCTTACAAGACTCCTTTAGGAACCACGCCTTTCAACCTTGTGTATGGGAAGGCTTGTCATCTACCGGTTGAACTTGAGTACAAAGCATTGTGGGCTGTTAAGTTGCTGAACTTTGACATCAAGAGTGCAAAGGAGAAGAGACTTCTCCAACTCAATGAACTGGAGGAGATCCGACTTGATGCTTTTGAGAACTCAAGGATTTACAAGGAGAAAACCAAAGCTTTTCATGACAAGAAGATCTTGAAGAGAGAATTCAATGCTGGAGATCAAGTGCTTCTCTACAACTCTAGACTGAAGTTGTTCCCCGGGAAGCTCAAGTCAAGATGGTCCGGTCCTTTCAAGATCAAGGAAGTTAGGCCATATGGGGCAATTGTGTTATGGAATAAGGATGGTGGAGACTTTACAGTCAATGGACAGAGGGTTAAGCTCTACATGGGAGCCACAACAGAGGATGAGAGAACCTCAGTTCCTCTCTCCGATCCCATTCTCGCCTAGCCAAGAATAAAGGAAGTCAAGCTAGAGACTTAAAACAAGCTCACTTGGGAGGAAGTCCCATGTCTATCCTTGTACATATTTTTATTTTTTTTTCTATTTCTAGTATGTCTTTGGCTATTTTTCTGTGTCTATCAGACCTTCAGGTCCAAGAGGAGAGATTATGGCATTAAACGAGGTGTGGTGAGGTTCAAAACGCTCACAGCGGCCAACCACAGCGGTCTACACATACCGCTGCGACTAAATGAGAAATATGCTCGAAGTCTCACAGCGGTATCATGGAGCGGTCTCATCAAACCGCTGTGAAAATACTCTACCCCCTGCCCGATTCGTACTTGTCGCAGCGGTCTGTGAGATTTTGAGGCAATAAGCCGCTGTGAGAGGCGCAGCGGTCTGGCGGAGCGGTTTACGGCGACCGCTGCGACACTCAATTGCGCGTACCGGCGTCGATTTCCGGTTCAATTCAACTGAACCGGATCGAAATCACCAAAACCCGACGCGAGACACTCCTTCTTCCTCTCTACAATCGTATCTCTCTCTCTCTCCCTTATCAAAAACTCCATACTTTCATTCTCTCCAACATAAAAACTCATAAATCTCTCAATTCTTCACCAAATTCGTTGATTCAAGTTGCTATCTCTGTGATTTCACTTAGACTTTTCATTTCCCTACTCTTGTTTATCTGAAACAAGCTAAGGTATAGAGAAATCGTCATCTTATTTTCGGATTTAAAATTTCCATTTTTTAAAAAAGTGGTTGCATGGTTGATTTCTTGTTCAATACTCGTTAATTATGTCCTTTTAAGCTTGATTGATGAGTTGGGTAGATGAAAAACGTGTTTAATTGACCTGAATTCGAATTTGAAAAAGTTAGGGTTCATATTGGGGATTTTCGAAATTTGAAATGGAGTGATTGTTTGATGTTAAAATTGAGTTTATTGAGTCATAGAAGATGAGTATGAATGCCATTAGCTGTTTTTGAACTCATTAACTCTTTCCAAGCTTAAATTTGTTTCTTATTGATCATGTCACTTATACAATTTCGAGCTTGTTGATAGCAGGACATGGGGAAAGATCGCGGTCCCGGAACTGATCGCATTGTGGATGTAGGCACTTCGTCTCGAGCTGGGACAAGAACCAACCCACCACGAGCAGGCCGATCAAGGCCAAATCCACCAGCTCAAGTTTCCCGGCGCAGAGCTCCACAGCAAAGAGAAAAGTCGCCAGCTGACAGAGCGACATTAGAGGCAGAGATCGAAGAGATGATAGAAGAGGGTCTTAGAGCTGATACTGAAGATGAGGAGGAAGAAACACCTGCTCCCAAGCCAGCTAAGAAGCGGAAGAGAGTGCCCCCAACCAGCAAACCGACTTCAGCACAACTCTATGAGCGCCTTTATGATGATGTCAAATGGAACCCCATGAGATTTCCGGATGCTGAAGCTCTTCATGCGCTTGGGATCTATGAAGATGTAAGGATGATTCTCCGGAACATGGGCATGGAGTCACTACTTGGCATGAGCTACGGGATTCACAAGGAGGCCTCTTGTGAGTTTTTGTCTACATTCTTCGTGCAATACCATTACGACGAACATAGGACCGAGGGGTTTGGGCGCATCAGTTTTAAGATCAATGAGAAAACCTATAAGGTGGGTTTCAAGAAGCTAAGCTCCATTCTCGGTTTCTCGGACAACCGTGGGTCATTTCTACCTGCTAGGTCGGCAATTGTGGATGACATATGGACAGTGATTACGGGGTGGTCGCGTACAGCTGGAGAGGACAAGAGCAATGACATCTCCAACCCGGGAGTGAGATATGCCCACAAGGTCCTTACTCACACCTTTTACTCACGGAGAGAACCGGGCGGAGCAAATGATGATGAGCTCAAACTTCTAGCTCTTGGACTTCTCCCTATTCTTGAGGAAGGAACGCTACTCCACACCGATCCGGAAGATTTTGAGGATTTGGGACTTGTGGGACTGTTGATGAAGCGGTTTGAGTACTACCGAGATTGGGCTTGGACAACTCCGAATGAGAAACCGACACTGTTTATCGGGAGCTTCATTACTCCGATCTTGGAAGCATTTGGGATAGATTTGGGACCTCAGGATCATGCTCCAGCCTCCATTGATCTCGCTTACTTGAAGAAAACCCATTTCCTCACCGGCCAATCTGGCGATCGGTATGGTTACCCCTTTTGGTCCACTGATCTCGAACCTGAGCAGCTACAGATATTCCTACCTTGTGAGAGATTGACGACGCTATCTGATCCTCGGCATGTACTTTTCGCTCCAGCTGCTCATGAGCTCATTCCCGCAGATTTTGGTGTACTCGAGACCATCACCAAAGCGCGCAAAAAGAAGACCAAGGCCAGTTCTTCTCGGGCAGCTCGTCCTAGTGATGCTGATGACGAAGGACCGACCACACCAGCCTCGGTGCATGGGACAGAGAGATACCACTTTCAGCCTTATGGTGGAGTTACACCGAACTTTGCATTGCGCCAAGCTCTCTCTCAAAATGCCAAGTTGCTTCGGTGGAACAAGATGCAAGATTCCACCATCCACAAGCTGAAGAACTCAGTGAAAGCGCTTAAGAGACAGATGAAAAAGGTCACTGCACTTCTCTCTCAAGTGTCTATCGGTTCTGGTTGTCAACGGGATGACGTGTTGGCAGCTGCTGGTCCATCTACTCTCCCATACCCCGTCTTCTATGGACCTCCTCGTTCCCCGGAGTACCGACTCCGTCGTAGACGCAGGAACACAGCTCCTCCACCCCGAGCCTCCTCCAACGAGTCTCCTTCAGTCGCTACCGACGACGACGACACGGAGGGAGCATCCTCCTTTGCTTAGCCAGGTTTCATCATCACCCTTCCTTTGTATATATCAGTTTTTCTTTGCATTTATTTCTCTTTTCGGTATCTCCTCCTACTTTCTAACACAGAGACTGTGTGAACAAAGTTTGGGGGAGGTATCAAGTATTTGATCATGTTTTCTTTGATGAATTGAGTCTCATGCATCGCATTGTACATACATATATGCATAGAAAAAACCAAAAAAATATAAAAATTTGAAAACACAAAAAGAAACATGTAGTTGCATCACTTGCACTTTTAAGATTGAGTCTAGAGCATATAGGTTGCATTCACTTGCATTGGGAATAATGATTTAAAATGCCTTGCAAAGAACCCTTGTCTAGAACTCAAAATGACACCCTAGTTAAACATATCAAGTAGCTTAAGCATCTCTTGAAAACCTTGTACGCTTCGAGCCTTGAAAACTCATCTTGAAACTTGTTTGCTTGCTTGATGTTAGCATTGTTCTTAAGATCAGCTCCAATCTAAACTTGGCTTGAATGAACTTAATCTCTCTTGCATATGGGCATTTGCATACTTGATCATGGATCTCATACACATTTGGGTTATCTTATTCCTTCATACCTATCTTTGTTAACCCAAATGGCACTCCTTACCCTAAAACCCTAACCATTCTTTGAGACCAAACATTGAATTGCATGAGTGAGGCCTCTTTTGATAGCTTGTCATGTGCAAAATCTTGAGAGTATTGGAGGCGACATAGGTTTATTCTCATCTCTTGCTAGCACAATGAGTTAGCATTTGGGGATGGTGAGAGGGGTTTGTGTTTTTAAATTTCAATATCTTGGGTTTGGAGAGTGAGAAAGATGAGAGATATGAAAATAAAGCTCCTAGGGATATATAAAAAAAAAAAAAAAAAAAAATGATAATAAGAAGCTCTTGATTATGCAACAAAGAACCTTCCCCCTAAAAAAAAAAAGAAGATCAAAAAGAAGTTGGGGAAGGAAATGAAAAAAGGGGTTAGAGCTTGTGGAAAGTGGATTAAAATCCCTAGTGAGTGGGTCATAAAAAAAAAAAAAAGAGTTGTACATTGGGTGAGTGATGTGAGGGGTTTTAGATTGATTTTTTGAGATGATGATAAAGAGGGTAGAACTTGTGATCATTTATAACAAAATGGGGTAGAATGATGAGAATGAATCTATGTATGCATGAGTTGCTTCTAATCTTAGATAAATTTTGCATAATGATCAAGCTCCTTGTTTTGAGTGATAACCACCCTTAAATAAAAGACATTTGAACCCATCTCTTCATTCATATTAGACCATTGCATACCTAGCCAAATGATTGAGATCATGTGCCCATTTGTGAGATTTCACCTTGTGTGTGTGTGTGTGTGAATCAATGTGAGAGCTGATTGAAGGGACTTGTTGGTAGAAAGTATTGCAACTTGAGTAGAGAAAAAAAGAGTATGGATAGGCCTAGAGAAGCTAGAGTATATTAAGGAGAATGCTCATGCTATTTGCTATGTTTCTTTAGGATGTTAAGTTGAGTGCTAGGAAGTGTTACTTTTGGCTATGAGTTCCCACCTTCAAACCTCTCTCTCTTATGAGTTCTTACAAGGTCACTTGAGGACAAGTAAGATACAAGTTTGGGGGAGTTGATATCTTCTCAATTTGCATTGTTTTAACCATTCATTCTAGCATATGCTGACCATTTAGGATAGCATTTAGATATGTTTAGGATTGCATTGCATTACATATGTCCTTATCAGGTGATGGAGATTTCAATTGGTGACTTTGGAGCATTTAGAGATGGTTTGGAGGCAAAAAGGGGTGATTCTCGAGAAAGAGACGCATTGATCAAGTGTCCCAGCGGCATAAGGAAGTCCCAGCGGCCTTTTGGCCCCTCAAGAAGCCGCTGCCAGCGCTGTGAAACGGAGAAGTATGGGAGCGGCCTTACGCAGCGGTGTACCGAAGCCGCTGTAGACGCTCGAGAGATGAAGACTCAAGAAATGAAGACCAAGTGCGGGAGCGGCCTGACGCAGCGGTGTGACGAGACCGCTGGCAAAATACCTCCTTCCCTGCCGCGTTTGTACTTGTCGCAGCGGTGTACCGAAGCCGCTGTAGACGCTCGAGAGATGAAGACTCAAGAAATGGAGACCAAGTGCGGGAGCGGCCTGAGGCAGCGGTGTTGCGAGACCGCTGGGAAAATACCTCGTTCCCTGCCGCGTTCGTACTTGTCGCAGCGGTGTGATGACGAAGCAAGTAAGCCGCTGCGAGTGTCCCAGCGGCTAGGCGGAGCGGTTTCACGTGGCCGCTGCGAGTCAAGAAAGTCAACATTTTCCGGGTTTGACCAGATAATTACCAATTTGTGTTTTGGTTAACCCAGGTTTGTTGGGTTAAACCAGGTTCGACTTTAAGCTACTATAAAGGTCCTTCAGACCTAATTGTAGGATCTTATCTTGTTTTCTATCAAATCACAAAAGTACTTTGAGGTGAAAGATTATATCTTGATCATTTCTCTCTTGTGATTGCTTGATTTTCTTGATCTCTTATCATGTTTAGCACCAAATCATCTTTGATTCTTGGGCTCATCATGGAGAGTAGTGAGTAGTCATCTTTGGATTCATGGGTTAGGGAGATTAAGGGTGATTAAGCTAGATCTAAGGTGTTTAGGTATAGATCAATCTTATTCCTTGCTAGTTGAGGGCTTTTAATGCAATTTTAGAGTTGGCCCCTCCAAAGTTGAGCTCTAGGCATTTCATACCCGGAAGGTGTTTGATGAAATGCCTGAACCAACTCTCCTAAGCTTTTAACATCCTTTGCCAAAGGGATTTGTTGTTAAAGGTGTTAAGATGGCTAGTAGATTTGAGATTAATGATTACTTAGGTAACATTCAACCAAAGGAATTTGATGCTTGAGTTATCTAGGTAAATGAGCATTCATCTAGGGATAGAGTTTGCTTAGGATTGTGTCTAGGCCTAAGGAAAATATAAATTGGTTAAAAGTTGACACCTTTAGGTTGAATCTTGATCACCCAAGATCAGTTCCCATAGCCCATGAGTTCTCACTTCTTATAAGAAAGAAAGCTTGTGCCTTTATTGCATTTTAGGTAGTAAGTTAGTTTCAAATCATCTCAAAAACTGGTAGTACTTAGATTAAGCATGATCTTGCATTCCCTTTGCATCATAATCACCTAGGATTGGTTCGACAATCTTTTATACTACATTGATTTGATCTTAGACCCTTGAAAAGTCATGTATCACAAGTCGGCAATAGCATTGGCGAAGAATCCAGTCTTCCATGATCGGAGTAAGCACATCGATACTCGTTATCACTACATAAGAGAATGTGTTACCAAGATGGATGTGCAATTGGAGTATGTGAAGACAAATGATCAAGTAGCTGATATCTTCACCAAGCCACTCAAGCGAGAAGACTTCATCAAGATGAGGAGCTTACTCGGAGTAACCAAATCAAGTTTAAGAGGGGGTTTTGAAAACTAAACTTGATTTGGATCAAACATCATTGGGTTAATCATGTGTTGATCCAAAACTTAGCCCAAATTCTAGAAAAATCATCCAACTCCTTAAAATAAAAATCTAGATATTCTTATAGAATTATCTAGAAAATTAGGATAAAATAATCTAGATATTATGTTAGAATTATCTAGATTTAGGATTAAAATATTTGAGATATTTTGTATAATGGAGGCTATAAATACTTCCACTCCCCTTTCATTTTGTATCATCAAGAAGTATCCAAGTTTGTAAGAATCATCTAAGTAATAAGAATCATCTTCTAAATTATAAAAACTTTCTTCTTCACAAAGCTTCTTTCTCTTCAAATACTTAAACACTTTCTTCATCTTTATAAAATTTTCCATTCCAACAGTCCTTTAACTTAAGCAGATTATAGGATTCGGCTCAGAACTTCTTGCAATTAAAAAAAAGCAATATGTATTATTAAATCAATGTCATCTGATAAGTGTGGTTACAGGATAAGAGTAAGTAACTATGGTTTAGTTACCTTATGGGTTAGTTACTTTATCTATATATTAGCTTGGGAGGAGGGTGAGAGAGGTTATCCAGAAATTAGAGAGTTGTTGTAGAGAGAGAGTCTCATGGTTTCTTTCTTTGTATACCATTTCTGATCAATAAGAACTTATTTCATCTTTGATTATCAGTATTGTTATCCAAATCGTAACATGATCATGGTCATGTACAGACAGTAAGCTGGTCTAACTACTGAGAACCTCGGATCCTTGGCTCAACCTACAGGCTACAGCAGGCTACAAATTAACCAGTTAATAATACATGTTAAAAGGTGACAGTCGTACATCTTCCCAAGGTATTGATTTGAGCTTTCGGCTTTGTCAGGTCGCCAATGCACTGCACACTCTTACCAAGTGGGACCCAAACTATATAGAATGGTTTAGAACAACCCAACCACATTAGTGGAACTTAGCACTTCATCAGCACTAGACCAAAATCCACCAAGTAGGAATACCTAACTTTAATTGTATGTTTTGACTATTAGTTGATATGAGCAACAAATAATTGAAGAGTGGAGCCCTGACTCCGACCACATTTGTCTCCATTTCCACAAATCAAATTCTCATGTCCCTTCGAACATGGAGCCAACTCTTACAACTATTTGCCCACCCTAATCGTATTTCTATCAAATCATCATTTATTTGCGCGAAACATTGGTATCCTGCAATAATTATTTACTTCTACGTGGAATAAACACCCAAAACATACATACCAAATGTCATAACCTACAAGTTCTTTGGTCCACTTTAGAAACCTTGAGGTGGAGGAACACTGAGGGTGCCTTTTTTTTTTGAAATTAGGCTATTAGAAATAATGTAATTCAAGATAATAATGTTTCAGTTTAAAGATGATGTAATTCAAAGGTGCAACAAAGCATTTGTTCTAAACTTTTCTAGAATATAATATTAATGTTCCGAAGTCTAGAGCCAACATATAAACCCCACCATGCAAACATGTATACTGTCACGTGTATATAACAGACAATTAGCTTTGTTGTTCAATATTCACATATCAACAAAAGCAGTCCATCGTCAATCTATCCTCAGATTCGAGAATCATATACTAAAAAAAAAACAGTTAAACACTATCGTTCTAATATAAGTTAAAACAGCAGTTTTGACCAAAAGATTGGTGTATGATGGACGTTGAATCGGTGATGTGCGAGTGTTGTGGCTTAACGGAAGATTGTACGCAACACTACATTAGTGAAGTCAAAGCTAACTTCGCCGGAAAATGGCTTTGTGGACTTTGCTCCGAGGTGGTTAACGACGAAGTCAGCCGAGATCTGAAGCAGACGACGTTGGAGGAAGCTCTTAATGCTCACGTGTTGTTTTGTGGCAAGTTTAAAGCTAACCCGGCAGAACTGGTCGCTGCCGGCATGAAACAGATGCTACGTAGGAGGTCTGGTGACATGTTGCCGGCCAAGTCCAAGATGTTCGGAAGATCTAAGTTCTAACACCAAGTCGTTGTGTACACATCTTGTTCTCTCAGTACTTTCTTCTCTTTTAGCGTTGGCTAATGTATAATACAATAAAAAAAATGTTAATCAGTACAGTCAAACAACTATTACCAGTAATCTTTGCAAGAACACAAGCCGTCTTTATAACAGTGAAACCTAGTTCAATACCTCACTATGATCTCCCGTTCATGCACTTTATAGATACCATCGTGAAGAACGTGTGACAATCCTTAGATTCTCCACTATCCTTATAACAACGCTCGAGCCTTTCTTTTCTTCTTCTTTATTCATTAAATCAAAAGAGTGAGAGTGAGCGAGATGCCAAGGTGTTGGCAGCAGGGAAAATAATTTTGCTTTTTCAAATCTAAATAAAAAATTAATTTGAATTTCAAACCCAAACTTTTAACCGTAGCACTAAACCTATCTTGACTAATCCGACGTTAGTCAATCGTTAATTCTAGGTGGAGTTATAGCTCAAAACATCGTCGTTTTATGTAATTACACAAAACGATGTCAGTTTACGTAAAAATATATATTCCATTAGTCACAACAAGGAAGCGAACCAATTCTATGAGACTTCATTATACAGAGGATGGAACCACTCGACCAATATCACTATCTTGTTAGAACATTAAGTTTAAAATATAAAAGGTAGAACCACTGTGAGAGATGATCTTATTTCCGAGAATGACAAAGAGATCTGAAGTGGATACATGGACGAAGGATGTTGGTCTAAGATTGAAGATAACCTGAAGCTCAAGTTATTCTATTTCTAATGAGTTATGGAAAAGGAAAGCTTAGATATCTAGGAGTTATCTAAATGTCAATTTTGTTGTGAATTTAGGATGTTTACTTTCCTATGTATGGAGATGCAAAGGTTTTGCATGACATAAATTGAGAGTGTGTGATTGAGAGCTTTAATTTTTGAGTTATTTTTCTAAGGCAATAAAGAAAAGTGTTATTTATATCTCAGTCTCAAATTCTATATTTTGTATCAGAGCAAACTACGAAACTAAGATCGAGAGTTCTTACTGAAGAAGAACAATGGTGGTCGTTAAAGATGAAATCGAGATAACCTCCAAGGAGGCTGGACCATTCTCTGCAAAATTCCCGATGCTGAATTCCTCAAACTAAAATGTGTGGTCCATGCGAATGAAGATCTCCCTCAAAGTCAACAAAGTCTGGGAGCCTATCGATCCTGGAAGCAAACACGAGGAGGAGAATTACATGGCTATTGCTTTGTTGTTCCAATCCATACCTGAGGCGTTAACTTTGCAGGTGGGCGACCTTGATACAGCTAAAGCAGTCTGTGATGCAATTAAAGCTCAGCACGTTGGAGCAGAGGGAGTTAGAGAAGCACGATTGCAAACATTAATGGCAGAATTCGATAGATTAAAGATGAGGGGAGCTGATACAATCGATTCCTTCGTCGGAAAGCTATCCGAAATCTCAGCAAAATCTGCTTCTGTTGGCGAAATCATGGAAGAACTGAAGCTCATAAACAAGTTTCTGAAGAGTTTGCCGAGAAGGAAGTATATTAATATTGTTGCATCCCTCGAACAAGTTTTAGACCTAAATACAACAAGTTTTGAGGATATTGTTGGCATACTAAAGGCATATGAAGACAGAATATGTGAAAAAGAGGAATAACAACAAGATGATCAAGGGAAACTAATGTATGCCAACACGGATTCCCAGCAGAGAATTACAGTGGTGGTAGAGGAAGAGGACGAGGTGGACGGTATAACTGGAGAGGAAGAGGACGATACAGCTCGTTCCAAAGTCAAAGAGAAGCATACAGACAAGGTCAAGACGAAACCGCGGCACATATTACATGTTTTAGATGCGATAAACTCGGTCGCTACGCATCTGACTGTCCCGATATATTGCTTAAACAACAAGAAACCACTGAGAAGAAAGAAGAAGAGACTCAGGAAGATGACGAATTGATGATGCATGAAGTTGTTTACCTTACCGAACAAAAGGTAAACCCAAACATAATCGAAACAGAGCAAGACATGAATAACTTGTGGTATCTTGATAACGGAGCAAGCAAACAAATGAGTGGAAACCGAACGTTCTTTAAGGAACTTGATGAAGGGATTACAGGAAATGTCCGTTTTGGAGATGATTCACGCATCGACATTCAAAAAAAAGGTTATATCATGTTTATTTTTGAAGGAGGCGAGAAGAAGATATTGAACAATGTATACTATATCCCGGGATTAAGAAGCAATATTGTAAGTTCGGGTCAAGCCACAGAGGAAAGTTGCGAAGTGAGGATGAAAGGCAATCTACTGATGCTCTTTGATCGATTAGGAAAATTAATGATTCAAACCATAAGAGCCAAGAATAGACTGTACAAGGTAATCTTGCAGGCCGACAAGATCGAATGTCTACAAATGACGCTTCCCACTGAGTCATCGAGATGGCACGCCCAACTAGGTCACATCAATACGGAAACAATGAAGGCGATGATCAATAAGCAACTAGTCACCAGCATACCCCACATCGCGATAGGTAAAGAGAAGTCTGTATCGTGTTTGAAAGGGAAGCAAACAAGGCAGTCATTCCCACAGTCAACATTATATCGAGCTTCACATCCTCTTGAGTTAGTTCATGGCGATCTTTGCCGGCCCATCACACCTCCTACGCCAGTTGTTATGTATTTGTACTAATCGATGATTACTTTTGGTACATGTGGATAGCATTATTAATGGAGAAGAGTGAAGCACTCAAAAAATTCAAACGGTTTAAATCGCTTGCAGAACAAGAAACAAAGGCGGTGGTGAAAGTGTTTCGAACGGATAGGGGAGGCGAGTTCATGTCAGACTACTTCATTGTTTACTGCGATAAGAACGGAATCAACAGACACTTAACGGCTCCATACTCTCCACAGCATAATGGAGTCATTGAACGACACAATCGTATACTGTTTGAGATGACGAGAAGTATTTTAAAAGACATGAGTGTTCAAAACTTCCTATGGAGGGGGGGGGGGGGGGGGGAAAGCAGTGAGGCATGCCACTTACTTAATAAATAGGATTGGGACGAGATCATTACTCGGGAAGATGCTGTATGAAGCCTTGCGTGAGAAGAAACCAAATCTCCAGCATCTAAGGTTTTTAAATGTGTCTGTTGTGCGAGAACTGAGTCTGCAGGGAGAAAAAAGCTTGATGATCGATCTAGAACTTTGGTACATCTCGGAACTGAGCCCGGCTCTAAACCTTATCGTCTGTTCGACACTTTTAAAAACCGGATAATAGTAAGCCGAGATGTGATCTTTAGCGAAGACAAAGAGTGGAGCTGGAGTAAAGTTGATTTGAAGGAAGACTCTGTCTCTTTCTCATTCGACATAAGAGGTATCGAATACAATGATAAAGCTCGAGCAATGAGCAAGAATGAGATTGATGTTGAAGATATTGATAACGTGGAAGACGTTGATGAGGATGAAGAAGAAGAACAGTCTGAGCCAATGGTAAGAAGATCGACTAGAGTAAGCACGGAGCCAACATATCTTGACGACTATGTTCTTCTCGTAGAAGCCGAATGTGAAAGGCTACTGATGATTATAAATAATGAACTGTGGGATTACAACGAAGCTAAGGAGATGAAAGTATGGTTTGATGCTTGCAAGGAAGAGATATGCTCAATCGAAAAGAACAAAACTTGGATACTAGGCTTTCAAAGATGCTCGAAGGAACCTTCCCACAACACAAGAGATGATAAGGCAGGTCTTCTTCTCGTATGCGTCTATGTAGACGATCTTCTTGTCACTGGTTCGAAGCCGCAGTCAATTGTTTCTTTCAAGCGGGAGATGGCGAGCAAATTTGAGATGAGCGGCCTAGGAAGATTAACATACTACCTAGGTATTGAAGTTCATCAGCATGAAGGAGGAATCACATTGGTGCATGATCGATATGTGCGAAAGATTCTTGAAGAGACTGGTATGAATGCGTGTAATCTTACACATAGTCCTATGGATATGAACGTAGTATTGTAAGTATTGACGAGAGGAAGTATTGTAGGAACATTAGATGTCTTAAGTTACCTGCTACATACACTCCTGGATCTTTCTTTCAGTGTGGGAGTACTCAGTAGATACATGCAGGCACCGAAGGTATCTCATGGAGCAGCCCTAAAGCAAGTGTTACAATATCTGCTTGGAACAACTTCACTAGGCTTCAGTTTTCGCGAGCAACATGGCAAGAATTGGTAGGTTACAGTGACAGTTCGCACAATGTTGATACCAATGATGGTAAAAGTACTACCGACCATATGTTCTATCTTGATGAGAGTCTGATAACGTTGTGTTCGCAAAACCAAGAGATCGTTGCATTGTCATCTTGTGAGGTAGAATTCATGGCTGCTACAGAGGCTGCCAAGCAAGCATTTTGGCTGCATGAGTTACTCAGTGAAGTGATCGGCAAGGCTTGTGAGAAAGTTACAATACGGGTTGATAATAAGTCTACAAATGCACTTACTAAAAAACCTTGTATTTCATGGTCGCAGTAAGCACATACATAAAAGATTTCACTTCATACGAGAGTGCGTAGAGAATGAACAAGTTGAGGTTGAGCACGTGCCCAGAAATGATCAGAGAGACAACATACTAACCAAGTTGCTTGGAAGGATCAAATTTAAAGAGATAAGGAGTCTTATTGGAGTTAAGATGTGAGTGAAAGTGAGTTCAAACTTAAGGGGGAGAATTTTGGACTAAGCTTGAAGATAACTTGAAGCTCAAGTTATTCTATGAGTTATGGAAAAGGAAACTTTAGATATTTAGGAGTTATCTAAATGTCAATTGTCTTGTGAGTTTAGGAAGTTTACTTTCCTATATATGAAGATGCAAAGGTGTTGCATAACATATGAATTGAGAGTGTGTGATTGAGAGCTTTATTTTTTGAGTTCTTTTTCTAAGGCAATAAAGAAAAGTGTTCTTTATATCTCAATCTCAAATTCTATAATGGAGACAGTGAAGCTAACGAGACAAGCAGTAGCGGAGGAAGGAGGAATGAAGTAAATCAGAGAGACGAGGCGGAGAGGAGAGAAAAGGGAAGTTGAAGAAAGAGAGAGACGAAAGATGGCGACGGGGCTCTGAGTGCTGTAGAGAAAATAGAGAAATTAGAGGAGAAATATGTGAACGAGATGGAGCTGACGAGGTGGAATGAAAAGCCGGTGTCGCAGATTACAACGGCAGAGGATTTGGAGGGAAGGTATGATGTGAAGAGATTCAATATATCTCATCTACTAGACATTATTTGCAAAATGATTTTGACACATGTCCTTTCTACAATCATTTTCACTAAATAAATATGTCATGACATACTAGAATTGATGACATGACTTATAGCTAAATATGACATGGACAATTATATTTAATACTTATTTATATTTTTGGTAATAAATTAATTATATCATTAAAGTAAATCTATTCACTTTAAATAACATATAATAATATTTTAAAAATCTCCATATATTTTTTATTTCTATTTTTTTATAATTATACAATTTTATTACTAAAAAGATCTTCAACTGTTTACAATTTTTTAGATTCTTTTATATATCTACAAATTTTTCAAATACTATTTACTTGTACTTCTTGATAATTATAAAACTTTTATATCAAATTTTTTATTAATTTTATACAAGTTGATTTAGTATATTTTATCCAAAAATAGATAAAAATATATCTAAGATTATAAATTTTAAATATATACATATTTATTTTTAAATATAATTTAAAATAAGAAAAAAATTTTATTTTATATTAATTTTATGTTCAATTAAATTAAAATTGGTATTGACATATTGAAAAGAAAATAATAAAATATAAAAGAACAATAATTTTTTTTTTAATATAATTTAAATTTAAAAATTTGTCACTGCACATATTGCAAGAAAACACCTAGTAGACATTATTTGCAAAATGATTTTATACATTTTGCTTATATCTCCTATGTACAATCATTTTCACTAAAAATTGACATGACATAATAAAAATGATGACATGGCTTATGATTAAATGTGACATGAACAATCATATTTTAGTATCATATTCAGATATGAAACTAAACAATATAATAGTAAAAGATAAGAATATGTTACAAATTTCAAAATATTATTTAATTTAATTTTGGGGAAATTTTATGTTTACCACTTTCATGATACTACTTTTCATCTTTACCACCACTAAAGAGACATTTTCAAAAATACATTCTTCATTAAGTGGCAAAAGACTCTTATACCTTTGTTATCTATATATATATATAATAAATCATTATTTAAATAAAAAATAAAAAATAATAAAAAATAATATTTTTTTTATGTTTCTGAATTATAATTTTTCAAATTCGAAATTTTATATAAGCTGTTTTTTTTTGAATTTTTTTCGAATTTTGTTTTTATTTTTTTTTCAAAATTTCTTTTTGAAAATCGAAAAATTATGTTTGATACTATTTTAAAAAAAATATATTTTTTTTTAATTATTGATTTATATATTTATTAGAATCCTAAATTTCACATTCCAAAAACCCCTACCCCACCCCTCAACTCTAAGCCCTAAGTCTAGATTAGTTAACCCTAGGGGTATAAGTGTCTTTAACCTTAGGGGTATAAGTGTCTTTTGCCCTTCATTAAAAGTGAAGGTGAAAGTGATTAGTGTAAACATGAAAAGTGGTACTATGAATGTAGTATTTATGGTAGAGATCTATGAAGCAGATGATGGTGGATAGAGTAAGGTAACGTCCATCCAGTGCCAAGGTCACTGAATGGGTAAGTCACCAATCCCTAAAATGGTAACTATTTCATTGATGAATTTCATAGTAATAGAAATACTTGTCCTACCGTAGAGCTATTTACTCGATTGCAGATATTTCTGGAACACCTCTAATAGAGGGACAAAGAAGCAAGTCCTTCCCTTGTTAAGTTAGAAAGAAAAGTCTTCTCTGAAAAAAGGGGTTGGAATCGACACATTGATTTTTTAACAATTTTTGTTGAACCGTATTACTTACATATTTCTTCTGAATTATATGTATCCGCGGGATTCTCTAACTAGAAAAGTAAATGCTTGAGCTTGAGAAGCCTCTGGCCTTGTAGGTCCGTAAAACTCATAGGAAGAACATGTTCAAAATCACGATCAATTTCTTTTTCAAATCCTGCTGCCGCTGCCCGAGCTCTTACTGTGGTTGCCCGAGACTCGAACCCGGAACTATTCGGGCAATTTCCCTTTAATTTTTTATAATTATACAATTTTTATTACTAAAAATATTTCAAAATTTCTACAATTTTTTTAAAAAAAATTATAAATATTTAATCATAATATCATTATTTTCCTTTATATATATTTACACATTTTAGAAATAATATTTAGCCTTGATTGGTAAAGCATTTTTATCATCCAATCAAAAGTTTTTACATCTCTATTAGGATTCTGCTCTTATTTTTTAAAGTTATTTACATAGTTATGCCATTTTTTATTTGAATTTTTTTAAAAGGGTATTTACCTCAATTTGTTTTTGCTCTTGAATTTCTTTTTTCAAGTTAGCCAGCGTTGGTTCATAACACTCCTTCTAGCTTTGCATATATCTCCTCTGATTGCTTATGCCTCTTGTCACCAATGAGAAATACGTGTGATTTCCCGTTTAAGTCAATCCGGCTAAGAAGTTTCTCCTTGTACACATTCTTTTCCTCTATTACTCGTCTTACCTTCCTTACATCGTCCCATCTCTGTTATCTCGCGTGGATATTGGACATCAACACAAGAGCCCCGTCATGGTCAGGTTCCAGCTCGAGGACATGTTTAGCTGCGAGTTCACCTAACTCGAGCTCTCCATGGACCCTACAAGCTGACACAGTGATCCCAACTATCAACTGTACAGCTTGGAAGTATATTTCAGGACGGTTTGAGTTCGGTTGATTCTGATTGGTTTGGTTCAGTTTTCTGCCACTCCTTTTTAAGCATTGCCTTATCCGATAACCTTGGGCTTGGCCTCAAACTCGGAAAGATCATTAATTTGGAATATGAGTCTGGTTATATGTTGAAGTAGACTAGTTGGTTTAGTTCTGATGATCTGATCATTATGAAAATATAGAAATCAAATCAAAGTAAAACTCAAACTTATTGACAGAATGTGTTCTTCACAAAGGAAAACAGAGAAAATCTAGATTGATTTTTTATTCTCACACAAAGATACAGAAACACAAAAGACGCACTGAAACTGAAACTGAAGATGAAGATTCTCTTTAGGAGAAAACTGAACATCTCTCTTTTATTTTTGGCGTCTCAAATGAAAAGAAATTGAGAAATTTTAAGGTGAGACAATACAAGCCTGGAAGGTCATTGATTCTGCTTCTTTCCTGGTGGCATCGAATAGTACAGTCGACAGGTACCTCTCCCCGAAACTCGGGAACACCGCCTGTAAAATAACAATTCAGTTGAGTTCTTTTAATCTCAGAATCAAGTAACACAACGATGACATACAAAACCCAAAATAACTTACCACAAAAAGCTTCCCAGCATTTTCTGGCCTCTTTGCAAGTTTGATTGCTGCGGCTGCTGCTGCTCCAGATGATATTCCCACCTACAATTTTTAGATACATTTTTTCATTACGAAAATGAGAATATGCAGCAAAGCCGATAAAGTACAAAAAACTGATCCTGGTGAAGTACTTACAAGAAGACCTTCTTTAAGAGCAAGAAGCCTTGCCATGTCGATGGATTCATCACTTGAAACCTGTAGCAATCGTTACAGGATAAGATGGGAGAGAAAGCAAAGTAAGAATTGTAGCTCTCTTACATGATGCAGTACAAGTTTCTGATCAGTAATAATATAAAAATTGGAGACTAGTAGTATTACTTGAACAACTTCATCTATAAGATCAACCTCCAACACACTTGGTATAAAGCCAGCACCAATCCCTTGAATCTTGTGAGGGCCTTGCCATTTTTAAGCAAACATCAAAAGTGTTAGGTAACAAGGAACATGCAAGAGCTATAGTAATAAAACGGACAGGGAATCACCTGGCTTCCCACCGGATAGAATAGCACTTTCAATTGGCTCCACTCCATACAGCTGAAAGAAGAGAAAAGAAAAATAAAGAAGCTTGCAAATACAAATTACTGAAGAAGCCTACTTGTATGAGATAGATGCACACCTTAACGTTAGGGTTCTGTTCCTTGAGATACTTCCCTGCACCTGTGATGGTACCACCAGTACCAATCCCAGAAACAAATCCATCGATTTTTCCATCAGTGCCTTTCCATATCTCAGGTCCAGTAGTCTCATAGTGTATCTGCATTGAACAGCTTCAAAGTTCAAAAACAGAAATAGATTTCACTAAAATAATAAAGCATTTACCTTTGGGTTGGCAGGGTTCTCAAACTGTTGGAGCATGTAACCATTGGGTGTTTTGGCTAAAATCTCTTCGGCCTTTGCGATAGCGCCTTTCATGCCCTTAGCAGGGTCAGTTAAGACCAACTCAACTCCAAAAGCTAAGAGAATGATCCTTCTCTCCACACTCATTGAAGCTGGCATTGTAATGATGAGCTTGTAGCCCTTAGCAGCCGCCGTGAACGCTAACCCAACTCCGGTGTTTCCACTCGTTGGCTCAATCAGCACACTCTAAAAAATAAGAACACTATCAAACACACAATGAACAAAGAAAATTATTGTGGTGGTTTGAAAGAATCAGGACCTCTCCTGGCTTTATCAGACCCTTTTTCTCTGCATCAGAGATCATGCTAAAACCAATCCTGCGTTATAAAAAAAAAAGGAACAAAGTTCTCACAAACACAGAAACTCAGAAAAAAAATTAAAACACAGAAGAGTTTTTGGACAAAAGCAGGAAAACCTGTCTTTGACACTGGAGCAAGGCTCCATCATCTCGAGCTTAGCAGCGACACGACCAACACATCCTTCAGCCACATTGTTCAGATACACCAATGGAGTGTTCCCAATCAACTGTGGAGAGTAAGTAGAATCAAATCATTACATGGAAACAAAAGCCTCACATTTTTTATTTGTTCTAAATGAACAGGTTGAAGAGCTTACTTCGGTAACATCTTTAGCAATACGAGATGCCATGATTCAAGCAAGCAGGCTTCACTGCTTATATTCACAAAGAGAACGTTAAGACCAAAGGGCCATAATAAAACAATCCACAGACAATGATTCCTAATTTAAAGTCTAAAACTTTTCCAAACACACATAATCAAAACATGAATCTCCAGATGTATGAACACAAATCTAAACAAAGAAACCACTAGATTCAACATCGAAATCAGCTGAATACAACCAAACAGAGTCGAAATCAAATAAAATAAAAATAAAAATAAAAATTGGGAAGAGGAAGATGATGAGGATACCTCGTGAGTGAGAAAGAGAATGAAGAAGTTATGGAATAAAATCGATTTTATGGCTTTCTTTTATTCCTTTATATATACAGGTACAGGTAGATGCCACATGCTTTGGATATATTAAAACACGCGGTGGTTGTTAACCATAATTCATTCACGGGTTTCATATAATCTAATCCTGCTGATACCGGTTGAATCCGGTTTAATTTAGTTAATCCTGTTAACACGGGTTTTAATCATCACTAAATTGGTTTAAACAAGATTAATTAAACAGGATTAATCTGGTTGATACGGTTTATCCTTGTTTTAATACAGTTTAATCTGGTAAAACAAGATTTTGACTCGCGCTTAAAGTGCACATTCTTTTTTTTTTAACTATAAACAAAGTTTGATACGAATTAGTATTTTGGGATTTTTGTGCATTATTATGTTACAAAATCGTATTATATTGAAACAATGAATTTTTAAAAAATTATATAATATATAAATTAGTTTATTTGAGATTTCGTATGTACATTTTTATGTAACTCTCTTTAGAAATGTGCATTTTATCTTAATCCAAAAACACGAACCGAAACCAACCCGAAATATAGTTTTGGTTCAGATCCATAGCAAAGTACCTATAGGTTATTTTTAAGACCCGCGGGTTTCGATTCTGGTCCGGATCATATCCAAAACCCGATCGGATACCCAAAGTACTGAGTTTTTTTTATTAATATTATGTATGTTTGGGTATTTCATATATGTTTTGGTATTACAAATATTCTTTTAAGTTTCAGGTTTGGACGGGGCAAGTCTATTACAGGCTGGAAGCTGGATCACCCAAATGGTTGTTGGAGGTTCAAATCGGATCAACCAAAGATATGACCGGTTGGTCGATATGGTCTGAAATCGATTGTAAAACCTGAAACAAATGAAATAGGAATGAGATACGAATGTTATGAAGAATAAACAAAGATAAATAAACAAAGAAAAATGATAGATATGGCGGAATCAAGCTGCTGGATGTGTATCACTCTCAGCTTGATCAAATGATGGATTGAAGTGGATTTGCGGAAGAATGTTTGATTGAATCTCTCAATCTGATGGATGATGGAAACGATGTGATTGACTCTCTCAATCTGTGTACTGAGCTTGTTTGATTTGTACAAACAAACTAGACTCACGAAATCAATAGAACAACAAAGAATCTCTCTTTGAATCCTAAAGACCGATATTTTATACAAAGAACAATCTTTGATAAAAACTGAATAAACTTTTTATTAACTTGGTGATTGAGGGTGTTCTTTACAATGACTATCTAAGAGATTATATAATGCTCTGGAAACTAAGGAGGTGTTATTGGTTTATATATTTTGATTGATTTAGAAATCCATATAGTATTTATAAATCCAAGTAAAATATGCAAATCCGGAGGTTTTCCCTCGGATTTGAGTCTTTGTATTTTTAACTAAGAAATCCAAACAAATCCATTCAAATCCATTATAAAATCAAATATATTAGTAAATCCGTATGATTGAATAACACTTGATTTGATACAGAATTTATGAATCATTAAACCAATAACACATGATTTTAATACAGATTTGAAAATCATAGAACCAATAACACTAGATTTAGTTCGGATTTTCAAATCCATTAAAATACAACAACCAATAACCCCTACTAAGTCTAACGTTCATAAGAAGAAAAGAAAGGAAACAAATCAAGCAAACTAACAAAATCGGAAACTAGCCGTTGGAGCCTTTTATGGGATTTTGGCTCCAAATGAGAAACTTGATTCTTCTTGAACCTGGATGGTTTAAGAGGATAAAAGAGCTTCCTTGGGATCTTCTTGGGTGCTTGATAGGTACTGATGTCGTGCCTGATCTGAAGAGAAAAGAGCTGTTGGACATTAATGTCGGTTTGCTCCAAATAAGGCAGGTTTGAGTAAATGAGGATCCTCCTGATCCAATGGTTGCTGGTGCATGGTATGAACTTGTAGAACTCTTCTGGATATCTGGATAGACTTTCTGAACGTATAGATTGATCTCCTGGTTGTCAATTTCTGGTTTGAAGCTGATTGAACCGGCTAGCTTCCAATTGAGGTAAGTGCAGAACTGGTTTGGCCAGTTTTGGAGATTGGATCATAACTTCATAATTCCGTGGCCATTTCTCCTGATCTTGGCCTTTATGGAAAGATGATAAACTTCTCTTGACTCCTATGATGGGCTTTGCTTCAGGCCGATTCTTCATTGGGCTTGAATCGTCTTCTAAACTCAGGTACTCGCAGATGGACGGGCTGAGAAACCTCTGACTTGTAAAATTCATAACTTCTTTGTCCATGAATAATTTGGCCCAATTACAATTTTCCTGGATTCATTCTTGAATGTAGAATCCATAAAAATTAGCTCCGTCATTTAATAACTCCTGGTTTGTAAGATATGGCATTTTTAGTGCACGTATGTCCTGGATGGCGCCTTGGCTGGTTGAGTAGGGCTTTGGGTTGACCTCTGGTTCAGTTGCTGATCTGATGGCCGCATCATACCCTCCCTCTTGACAAAGTTTCATCCTCGAAACTGGATAACCTGTACCAAGATAGAGCAAGTCAGGTTTCATTCTCTTTTGAGAGTTTAGACCCTTACCATGATATAATTTCGGTTTGGTGATGCATGATGCATCTGGTGGCTCTTCTTTGGATAGATATGAAAGGATCACGCCTCTTCTATGTTTATGGCCATTGCATCTCTTCTGTATTGGATGGTCCTTCAAATTTGTTGCGGCCACGTTTCTGATCCTCTTTGGAGTTGATCCTCCTAGCAACATAAGATAATCTAGTGGGATTTTTTTGAAGGATATGCAAACAAAGGAAACAAATTCAAAATGGCAATTTTTATGAGATTTTTCGATTATGGAAGAAAAAAAAAAAGAGATGTATCAGATTTTCGACAAATGTTGCAGGCTGGGAATCAGGGTGGACGAGATGGATGATGGAAGCTTGGATGGGTCGACCAAAGAGATGATCGGATGGGCGATATGAATGGAATGCAAGTTGTAAACCTGAAAACAAATGCAAAACAAATGAGATGTGAATTCTACTATAATAAAACAAGATAAATAAAGATAGATTGGATGGAATTAGGCTGCTGGTCGTGTGACACTCTCAGCCTAATCAGTTGATGATTGAAGTGGATTGAGATGGTGCTTTGCTTGCTGGATGTGTATCACTCTCAAGCTTGGCAAACGAATTGAAATGGAAGGATGGTGGATTGAGGACGCCACAAGACTCTATGGAAAGGAGGCTTGATAAGTCAAGATGCTCTAGTGCTGCTTCACACACACACAAAAGACTTAGAACAATAGTTTTGACAAAACTAGAAAAACTGAATAATTCTTATTACTTTCAAAAAATGGGGTGATTTACATTGAAGCAAAGACTAGAGCTTTATAGGCTCGACTAAGAAAGACTCTAACAGTCATAAAATGATAAAGGAAACAAAATAACTTGAACTTAAAGTCTTGGGAGCAAAGGCTTTGATGGCTCCATGGAATATAGCTGTTAGGCTTGATTTGCTTCCTTCCAAAAGAGAAACTTGTGAAGACTTGTATCTTGATAGCTTCTGGACGTGGCCATGATCTTCAACCTTTCCTGAAATACTCCTTGGCCTCAATAAAAGAGAATATGGCCGTTGGTCTTGGGCAAAAATCTGTAGAGACATCTTCGAAGCATTTAGTGTAGTTGCTGCCAAATATGGAAGGTTGATGGGAAGAGAGATCCGCCTGATCTCCTGGGTGATGGTGCAGCTGAGGGCTTCTTGGATGTCTTCTGTATGGTTGATATGATCTCCTGGCTTCCATGAATAATTCTGGGTCGAACCAAGTGGAGTTGGTTGAAGACTTTCCATAAATAATATCGGTTTGGCCAATTTGAGTAAACCGGCTTGATCTTTTGGTTTGATTGGGATCCGCCTGATCCAGTGTGGCTTGGTCTTTCCTAGGATGTTGTGAAGTGACTCTTAATGAGTTAGAAGGTCGTCTGGTTGCCATTCTTGAGGTTGGTTTGATGTGAACCCCAGATCTTCCAAATAAGGCAAGTGTAGAACTGGTTTGGTCGGTTTTGGGAAATTGATCATATCTCCTAATTTCCGTGGTCATTTCTCCTGATCTTGGGATTTATATAAATCTGATACACTCATCTTGACTTCTATGATCGGATTTGGTTTAGGACGATTTTTCATTGGGCTTGAATCCTCTTCTAAAGTCGGATACTCGCAGATGAATGGGCTGAGAAACTTCTGACTTGTAAAATTCATAACTTCTTGCTCCGTGAATATTTTGGGCCAATTCAAATTTACCTGGACTCCTTCTTGAGTGTAGAATCGATAAAAATTATCCTTGTCATTTAAACACTTCTGGTTTGTAAGATATGGCATTTATAGTGCACATATGTTCTGGTTGGCGCCTTGGCTGGTTGAGTAGGGTTTTGGGTTGACCTCTGGTTCAGTTGCTGATCTGATGGCCGCATCATACCCTCCCCCTTGAAAAATTTTCGACGTCAAAACTGGATAACCTGCGCCAAGATAGAGCAAGTCAGCTTTCATATTCTTTTGAGATTCTAAGGTCTTACCTTGATATTGTTTCGGTTTGGGGATGGATTGTGCATCAGGTGGCTCTTTTTTCAGCAAATAGGATATGATCAAGCCTCTGCTATGGACTTTGGCATTGCATCTCTTCTTCAGTGGATGGTCCTTCATACTCCTAGTAGGCTCGGTTCTGACCATCTTTGGGGTTGATCCTCCTAGCAACAAAAGATTATCCGGTGAGATTTCTTTGAAGCTTTCTTCTTTGCTACCTGAAAATTTTTCAACATTCTGGACAAAGACCAAGTGAATTATATCTGATACTTTAGTTTTATGAACATAATTTTTATGGTCGAATTTACCTTGGATGCTTTAGCATGATGAAGAATGATATTCTTCTTTGGACAAGTTTGGTTTGGTGGCTGCCTTTCTTGCAACTTTCGATCTTGGTTGGTATGATCACCTTCTTTTGATAGCTCAGTTCGGTTTTTATGTTCCTCTTGACTTATCCCTGGATCAAAACATCTTGGTAAAGACAAGTATATTATACCAAAATAAAGGGATTTATAAAATGATATAAACATAGAACAATTAACTCTTAAATCAGTTGTGCAGCAAGAACTTCTTGTTCTTTCTTTGCCTTGTACTCACCTTGGTTTCCTGCAATAATTTCACTTTTCTTTGGACAAGACAAGTTCATTAATCTTGTCATGGAATTAATAATATCATGATGATCTAGAGTGAAATTTACCTCAGGTTTGACACTTGAACAATCTTTTGTTCAGATTTCGGTTTCCACTTGTGGTGTGGATTTTAATTGAGCTCATGTTCTGGTTCGGTCCTTGTAACCTCAGTAAGCATATGACTCTCATCTGGTACCCCTGTACCAATAATATTCACGTTTAAACCAGTAGCTAAAGGATGTGTTAGACTCTTACCTTGGTTTGATACTTTTATTACTGGTTTTGCTTCTTTAAGCAAATTTGATTGCTTTTCCTTCTGGTCCATTAGAAGGTTTGCTCTTAGTGTGTCATCTACGTGGGATCTAGACTCTTTAGTACATGTAATAACACTCTTGGACAAAGACAAGTGCATCATACAAGTGGTAGATGACTTATGAACAATATCATCAAGTATAGGACTTACCTTAGCCTTTACTTGCATAGTAGCATGCTCTTGTTTTTCTTTGGACCTGATCAAAGTGTTTTGGCCGACACTTTTGCTCATCTTCATGGCCTCTGGGATGTCACTCTTCTGGTCAAAGCAGTGGACAATGGCGTGCCCTTGGTTTGGCTGAAAGTAGTCTTGTTGAGGCAAGACTCTTTGACCTTCTTGTGCCACAATTTTCCTTGCTTCTTTGGAACCATGAGTTGGATATCTCCTTGGATATAGTTCCTGGATTTCAGAACTTGTAAAATCTAGTGCAAATCTATCCCTCATGACTTCCTTAAGAGCTCTCCACGTTTTGATAGCTGGCTCCTTGTAAAACCATCTATCATCTTCTTCTTGTACCCACCATTTAAAAGCATCATCTTTTAGTTGATCAATGGCATAAGAGAACCTCTCCTTTTTCTGGATGTTGTTGTAGTGAAACCACTCATCAAAGTTTTTTTCCCATCTAAGATAACCTCTTTTCCCTGAAAATTTAAAGAGTTCAATTTTATCAGCAAAAAAGTTATAATCAAACCGAGAATTAACAACATGAGAGTTGTGGGTGTTAGAAGTTGGAGTTTGATTGATCCTTGAAGGATCTGGTGGCTTGGGCTCGACATAGACAGCCCCTGATACATTTCCAAATCTCCTTTCTCCTTTATGTGGACGTTGGCCTTGTGCCTTGTTTCTCTTCTCCAACAGAGCAGTCTGATTTTTGAGCTTTTGTAGAGCTGCAAAATGCCGGCTCAGTGTGGCCTCTAGGGCTTGGCCGTGTTCTTCCTCTTCCATTACTTCCTGAAAAACAATCTCAAAGAGAAGTGAAGGTATGGGAAGTTCTGATTGAACCAAAATAAAACAAATGCAATATTGAAACTTAAACTAAACCGAGAAAATATGCAATTATGAACCGAAATGAAATAAAGTATGCAAAATGATTTTTATTTTTGGTTTTTTGGATGCAAACTCGAAATTAAACAATATGGTATGATAAGAAACACAAATGGAAAGAAAATATGAAAAGCAAACTATCACTGATTTTTTTTTTGAATTTTCTTAATATGCAAACAATTAAAAAATGATGTAAACTATGCTCTTAGATGTTTTTTTTTTTAAATGCAAGCAAGAAATGAATACAATATGAAATGATAATAAACACTATGGGAAGAAATATGAAATGCAAAACTAACAATGGTATATATTTTTTTGAATTTTCTTAGGATGAAATGCAAAAACCGGAAATGGAAACTAATATGTCTGGTTGGACCAAAATGATATAAACTAAGATGAATGCTTTTTTTTTTTTGATTGCAAATAACAACTTATGAAACAGATATGGTATGCACGAAATTATAAAAATGGTATGACTTTTTATTTTTTATTTTTTTTAAGCAAGAAACAACTATGAAAATGCAGATTTTTTTTTTTTTTTGAAATGAATGCACAAAATCTAAAAATGGAAAGTGGAGCTGGGGAATGAATGCAAACACGTTTTTCTTTTCTTTTTATGGATGAAATGAATCAAACTAGACAACAGGTCGTCTCCTATCTCAACTCTTTATGGGTTTTCAATTTATGATGAACAAAGAACACAAAAAATGCAAAAACAGTTTTTTTTTTTTGATTTATAAATGGAAAAAAAACAAATGCAAACAAGAATAATGATGCAAGGATAGAATAGACCTGATTCAGGAGCTTGAGCTCTGTTACCAAATGTTGCAGGCTGGAAGCTGGGTCGCCCAAATGGTTGTTGGAGGTTCAAATCGGATCAACCAAAGGTATGACCGGTTGGTCGATATGGTCTGAAATCGATTGTAAAACCTGAAACAAATGAAATAGGAATGAGATACGAATGTTATGAAGAATAAACTTAAGATAAATAAACAAAGGAAAATGATAGATATGGCGGAATCAAGCTGCTGGATGTGTATCACTCTCAGCTTGATCAAATGATGGATTGAAGTGGATTTGCGGAAGAATGTTTGATTGAATCTCTCAATCTGATGGATGATGGAAACGATGTGATTGACTCTCTCAATCTGTGTACTGAGCTTGTTTGATTTGCACAAACAAACTAGACTCACGAAATCAATAGAACAACAAAGAATCTCTCTTTGAATCCTAAAGACCGATATTTTATACAAAGAACGATCTTTGATAAAAACTGAATAAACTTTTTATTAACTTGGTGATTGAGGGTGTTCTTTACAATGGAAACTAAGTCTAACGTTCATAAGAAGAAAATAAAGGAAACAAATCAAGCAAACTAATAAAATCGGAAACTAGCCGTTGGAGCCTTTTATGGGATTTTGGCTCCAAATGAGAAACTTGATTCTTCTTGAACCTGTACGGTTTAAGGGGATAAGAGAGCTTCCTTGGGATATTCCTGGGTGCTTGATAGGTACTGATTTCATGCCTGATCTGAAGAGAAAAGAGCTGTTGGACATTAATGTCGGTTTGCTCCAAATAAGACAGGTTTGAGTAAATGAGGATCCTCCTGATCCAATGGTTGCTGGTGCATGGTATGAACTTGTAGAACTCTTCTGGATCTCTGGATAGACTTACTGAACGTATACATTGATCTCCTGGTCGCCAATTTCTGGTTTGAAGCTGATTGAACCGGCTAGCTTCCAATTGAGGTAAGTGCAGAACTGGTTTGGCCGGTTTTGGAGATTGGATCATAACTTCATACTTCCGTGGCCATTTCTCTTGATCTTTGGCTTTCTGGAAATATGATAAACTTCTCTTGACTCCTATGATGGGCTTTACTTAAGGACGATTCTTCATTGGGCTTGAATCGTCTTCTAAAGTTGGGTACTCGCAGATGGACGGCTGAGAAACCTCTGACTTGTAAAATTCATAACTTCTTTCTCCGTGAATACTTTGGCCCGATTCCAATTGGTCTGGACTTCTTCTTGAATATAGAATCCATAAAAATTATCCTCGTCATTTAAACACTCCTGGTTTGTAAGATATGTCATTTGTAGTGCATGTATGTCCTGGCTGGCGCCTTGGCTGGTTGAGTAGGGCTTTGGGTTGACCTCTGGTTCAGTTGCTGATCTGATGGCCGCATCAAAGTCAAGTAACAAGTATAGCTAAAACAGAAAGTACTTGCCTCGTGCTCACCCCTGACTAGAACGAGACAGCTGTCCATCCACGTGTCTCCATCATGTATTTACTAGCTCTACGTATCGTTCGAGGGGAAGGATTGTGTCTTCATCGGCAAAATCACCGACTTGAACTCCGGCGAGTCGATTCCACCGGAACTCAAAGAGCGAACACCAACTTAGATTCCATTTGCATGCTTTAATCTATCAATCAATGTTGCTTCAGAAAATCTCTTCATGTCTTCACCGGATGTGATCTTCTCCAAGAAGGTTTTCCTGATTTAGGATACAATCATTTAGAGAACGCTTGTCTATAGAACAGATTGTCTTTTCTTAAACTGTACCAAACCAAAAGCCTACTTGTAAATCTCAATTCTTCAAATCACCCACTTTGACAAATTCACTTGAAGCAGAGATTGATTTCTTCAAACTTGAAGTTCAAGCATGACCGAGTAAAGAAGAAGAAAATTTTAATGACAAACATGGATATATAAGTTGAAGAACGAGACATGAAGTTTAAGTTGGAAGAACGAGAGACATGAAGTTTAAGTCAGAAAATTTATTCAGTTTTAACTCAAACAAAGACTGATATGTGCAAAGCTCTCTATCGTTCTGTCATTAATAGGGTAAATCACATACATATATATATGGGATTGTCTCATAAGAGATAACTTTCATCCCAAGTAACGATATATCCTATGAGATTCTATATCCTAAGTTATTGGAAACTTAACATTATCGTATTTAGGAGAAATATAGATATGGTATATCTAATACTCCCCCTCAAGATGGAGAGTGTAGATATCGAACTCCCATCTTGCACAGTAGATAATTGAACTGACGCCGTCCAAGAGCTTTTGTGAGAAAGTCTGCAATTTGATCTTGAGAACTAACATGTCGTGTTGAAATGACTTTGTCCTTAACTGCATCTCAGATGATATGACAGTCTGATTCAATATGTTTGGTGCGTTCATGGAACACCGGATTTGTAGCAATATGCAGAGCCGCCTTGTTGTCACAGTACATTGGTATCGACTCTGTTTGTATAATACCAAATGCTGTAAGAAGCTCTAGCAGCCATTGTACCTCCGAGTAGGTGTAAGACATGGCTCGATATTCAGCCTCTGCAGATGATCTGGAAACAGTAGGCTGTTTTTTGTCTTCCAAGAAATTGGTGTGTCACCAAGGAAAATGACGAAACTGGTGAGAGATCTTCTTGTTCGTGGACATCCCGATCAGTCAGCATCACAATAAATCGCAAGCTTCAGAGATGGTTGTGAATCCAAGAAGAGACTCTGACCTGGACATCCTTTTAAGTAGCGAACCACTTGAACAGCTGCTTCCCAGTGTTTCTTGTGTGGCTTACCCATAAATTGTGATAGCAAATGAACCTCATAACTTAGTTCTGGTCGTGTGATAACAAGATACACAAGACGGCCAAACAACCTTCGATATTGAGCTGGATTTGTGTGATATTCACCAACTTCTAGTCCAAGCGTGTGATTCTGTTCAACAGGCGTGTCAAACGGTTTTGAACCAGACAAACCGCATTCTGAATTAATATCGAGAGCATATTTTATTTGTGAGAGATAAATGCCACTGTTTGCACGAGATACCTCTATTCCCAAAAAATATTTAAGAACACCAAGGTCCTTCATGCGGAAGCACTGACTTAAGTAGGCTTTGAATATTGCAGTAAAGGCCTCATTGTTGCCTCCAATTACTAGATCATCCACATAAACAAGAACATAAAGCTTTGTATTCTTGTTGACGTAGGAGAACAGAGAATAGTCTTTGCGATTCTGGATGAAACCAAACTTAAGGAGGGCTTGAGAGAGCTTGGCAAACCAGCACCTTGGTGCTTGCCTAAGACCGTAGAGTGACTTTCGAAGTTTGCATACAACATTCTTCTGAGAAGATGAGAACCCTGGTGGTAGTCTCATATATACTTCTCCGTCTAAGTCACCATGAAAGAATGCATCGTGTACGTCCATCTGATACAAGTTCCAATTTTCTGTTGCAGCAAGTTTGAGTAAAACTCGTACAGTAGTTAATTTAACTACAGGAGCGAATGTTTCATTGAAGTCTTCGCCCTCTTGCTGCTGATTTCCATACGTGACTAAGCGAGCTTTGAAACGCTCGATGGTGCCGTCGGAGTTATATTTGATCTTGAAGACCCACTTACATCCTAGAGCATGCTTTCCCGGAGGAAGAGTGGTCACATCCCAAGTATGTTGGTCTTCTAGTGCTGTAATTTCAGATGCCACTGCTTCTCTCCAAACTTTTTCAAGCATTGCCTCTTTGAAACTAGTAGGTTCCGTTGATTTAAACACAGCCGCAAGAAAGGCTTTCTGCGAAGGAGAAAAAATATCACAAGATACATAATCAGTTAGTGGATAAAGACACTTACTAGAGGAGCTAGGATGTGATGTTGGTGAAGCTCGAGGGGGTTTATCATGTATTGTTGCAGAGTTCGTCACATAGTCTTTGCGATGACCCCGACCAAGCGCTTCCTGTGATGTGCTCTGTTCTTCTTGACTATTAGTTTCTGGTTCAGTAGGTTCTACGGGAGGAGTAGGAGATTCGTCTGCGAGTGGTGATGCAGATTATCCCCCTGTCTCAGCTAAAACTGGAGCTACCTCTTGTGCGCTAGCAACCGGAGCGGATATGTGAGATGGTATCATCTCGTCAAAGAACACCGGCTGAGGTTGTGGAGTAGAGGCTACAAGCTGAGGTTGCAGCTCTGAATAAGGAAACACATCTTCATGGAATATGACATCGCAAGATACAAATGTTTGCTCACTCTGAAGGTCAAATACAAGCCAGCCTTTCTTGCCATATGGGTACCCGAGGAAGATACACCGAGCTCCACGATCTTCAAACTTGTCAGTAGAGCGATGAACTTTTCTAGCATAACACAAGCATCCAAACGTCCGAAGATCTTGATATGCTGGAGCTCGTTTCGACAATGTTTCAAATGAAGACTTGCCTTTCAGGAGAATAGAAGGCGTCATGTTTATAAGATGTGTAGCTGTTAAAATACTTTCACCCCAAAAACGAATGGGAAGGTTAGCTTCCATTAGCAGTGATCTGGCTATGTTAAGAATATGGCGATGTTTGCGTCCCACGCGTCCGTTTTGTTGTGGAGTTGCAACACACGAAGTTTGATGTACAATCCCTTATGAATCAAAATACTTCTTGAGACATTTGAACTCTGTTCCATTGTCTGTTCGTATGATTTTCACTTTCTTGTTGAATTGACGGTCTACAAGAGCGAAGAAATTTTTCAAAACATTTCCTACTTCAGATTTCTCGAGAAGCAAAAAAGTCCAAAGAGCTCTTGAAAAATTGTCCACAATGGTTAAGAAATATGATGCTCCACATGAAGATTTTTCTCTATAAGGCCCCCATACGTTGCAGTGAATCAATGAAAACAAATCATCTGCTTTATTAGAACTCTCTTGAAAGGTTACACGAGTTTGTTTTGCACGATTGCAAGTATCACAAAGCACATCTAAATCACTACTGCTTGAAGAAAATTTTCCTAAATCTGATAGAAAAGACAACACTGTCGACGACGGATGTCCCAAACGTCGATGCCATAAATTTCTAATATCCTTCTTGCTGGCGTGGTTTGCTTGAGGAAGAACCGAACGAGTAAGATGATAAACCCCTTCGCGCTCTTCACCCGCACCAATCAAAGTCCTCGAAGCTAGGTCCTGTATCACACAAAACTGTTTAGTAAATATGACAATGCTTGCAATTTCATAAAGCAACTGCGATAAAGAAATCAAAGTAACAGAAAGCTGTGGTGCGTAGAACACGTTATGTAGAATAAGCTTTCCACCAAGATTCAAAGTTCCATGGCATGTTGCCCAAGTTACTCCACCATCAGGCAAAGAGATTGCAACCGCGTTGATTGATTTGAGATTCGTTAATAGATTGATGTCGCCGGTCATATGGTGCGACGCTCCAGAATCTATGATCAAATCATACTTGCTGTGTGTCCCATAAAGAATGAGTTTTTGTTTCTTACCAGAGAGTTTATCTTGAGTTTGCTTCTGCTTAACAAAGTTTGCTATCGAGATCCATTGACTATGTGTGATTTTCGGAATTCCTGTCTCTGAGGTTGCAGGTTCGTTAACGATCGTTTGTGATGACTGTTGTTGTCGAACTACTTCTGCTTGATTTGCAGACGGTCCGCCGCGACCTCTTCCTCTGCCTCTGTTAAAACCTCTCCCACGTCCAACTGAACCTCGACCAGTAGATGTTGTTGGCTCTCCAAACCATTCAGGATATCCTATGATCTTGTAACATTGATGTTTCTCGTGACCCGTTTTCCCACAATGTGAGCATGTCACTGACTGATTCTGTCTCGCAGCTGCATCCATAGCGGAGAAACCAACTACTCCACCAGTTTCAGGTTTTTCTTGATTAACTTCCAGATGTCTCTCCTCTTGCGTGATCAGTGAGTAAACGTTCTCCATGTTATACTCGCCAAGACGACTGAGCAGGTTTGATCTTCCTGTACCAAATCTATGCTTATCATGTCCCATAAGGAACTAATGCATTAAGATCTTTTCTTGTGTTTTATGGAATTTTACCATTGATTCGCACCTATCTTGCCCGCAGCCGCAGTTGAAAGACCCGTTGAAACCAGACAGATCATCCCATAATACCTTCAGCTTCCCGTAATACACCTCCACCGTTTGTCCATCCCGTTTACACGCTGAGATATCAGCGCGTAATTGATGTACACAAGTATCGTCTCTGGTGGGGAATCTTGCTTTCAAGTCTGACCACATCACAGAAACATCTGAGACGAGAGAGATTGAGGTTCGTAGGTTTGGTTCTATGCTGCTGTATATCCATCCGATGATCATGGCGTTCACCATATCACACCGTTCAGCTTCATCTTCTTCTTTTGGTCTTTTTATAGTTCCAATGATGAACCCTAGTTTCCTCTTCGTTTTAAGAGAATTGGTCATCAATTTTGACCAACGCTCATAGTTTGATCCGTTTAATAAAAACGGAGTCTGTACTTGCCCTGTGTGATCAAAGGCATGTAGATAATAAGGAGAAACCAAGCTTCTGTTGGTAACTGCGATTTCTTTGCCGGAATTGTCGGACATCGTTTTGTTTTCTTTCTTTGTTATGAGAGTTTTGAAAAAAATTACAGGCCAAAGGGAAGCTCTGATACCATGTAAAGATTCGGGTTTATTATGGGCTTCCAACTTAAAACCAATTGGCAATTAGTGGATTGGCCCTAACCCTTTATATATTACTTCAAGTCCATTAGAATTTCCGATGTGAGATATATATCCCTAATATGGTATCAGAGCCCAGATCCTAAATACCCTACAGTACCCCTAATTAATATAACACTATCCGACCGGGTATAAATGTCGTAATTAACTCGCTCGACCGAGTATAACTGTCTTAATGTTCCGAGATTTCTAGCTGATAAGAGTCATCATCTCGAGGAGGGGTATTAGGGATATATATCCCACATCGGAAATTCTAAGGGACATTAAGTAATATATAAAGGGTTAGGGTCAATCCACTAATTGCCAATTGGTTTTAAATTGTAAGCCCATAATAAACCCGAATCTAACAATATGAGTGATAATGGGCTCTTTTTCGGTTAAAACTTAGCACACCAAAATCATCTAACGAACACAAGAGTGAAAGTAAATTCCGTTAAACGGAAGGATAATTCATCTATAGAGCGAAGCATATAAACAAAACAAAAAAGGACCTTAAACTCTTTGATTCCTTCTCAGAAATTTGTTAAGAAGAAATTGAGAGGTTTTTCTCTCTCTGAAAACAGAAGAGAGAGGTCTTTTGGATTTTTCATCTTCAAGAATATTAAATCATTAATTTTTTAACTTGTTTGTATAAATATATTCCACAAACATTAGGATTGTATAAATATATTCCACAAACATTAGGATGCTATGATAATATATATCAGTACATATAGTAATCCGGTCTGTGTATTATCAACATATATGTTATAAATGGGTTTACTAAATTAATAATATGTTTGGTTTTAGACATAATTGTTCGTGAATTGGCTTGAATCTCAATGTCAAAATTAAACTGAACTTAGTTAAGCTGAAACACGAACCTTAATTGGAAGTTGGTTGCAGAGCCAGCCCTGGCATCACGCGAATGAAGCAATTGCTTACGACCGTTTATTTTACCAATAATTTTTGGCCACATAGTTCTTTTATCCTCTTTAGTCTAGTGGCAACACTCACTCATCTCACTTTCCTCAGATCACAGGTTCGACCAACAGTTGGTACAGTTCCGGCCACATTGTTGCTTTTTGCTTCTGGTTTTAAATATTCTAAGACCGGCTCTGGTCGGTTGGATCCAAAACAGAATTGACGTTTTATCATATGTTAAACATCATTTGTATAATTAGGAGTTAGATATTAAAAAATTATAAGTGCTAGATGTTTTTTGTCTACCGAATGATGTTGTATAATAAGTAAGGGATTAACTAAACCACTAAATTTCATATGTATCTCAGATTACCTTGTATTGTTAGGGAAATATTAGGTAGGACCAAACAATAATTAGTTAATGAATAAGTACGACAATTTTATTTAAATAGATTTTTCAGAATGATATAGATATCTAAAATATCGTTTAACTAAGTTAAAAACGGTTAACTCTGATTTTTTGGTCAACTTTTTAAATATAATTTAATCCAGTTTAATCAAGATTTTTTCTGGCATTTTTTTCTTGGCATTCTAGTTTAATCAAGTTAAAAGTTAAAACTTGATTAATCCAGATTTAATCGGATATAGATATCTGGTTAACTATTCTCCATATTATCCCCCTTGCTTCTCTGTTGCTCCTCTTCTCCTAACCGTCGATATGTATAGAGCTCTGAAGATCGTGGTTCAGTGATATAAAGTGGTGGTGAAGCAGGATGTAAAGACGACGGAGCTAGAGGTTGAACTAGACAAGATGATTTTGTCAAAGGCTCTTGAATTGTGCATGGACGTCCCCTACTACAACTTACGGATTTTTTTTGCAATTTTTGAAAGTAAAAAAATAATAAGTATAATAGTATTTTTGTAAATATTGGAAAAACCTAAAAATTATATAGAATGAATATTTTGGAACGGATGGAATATTTATCTAATTCCCCATTTTTGTTAGTTACTTACCTAATTTATTACACTCGTATTAGAAAAAGTGTTTTGTAAAGTAACTGAACTTTGTAACATTAATTTAATATAATTTTGAATAGCTTTGTTTTCAGAACATTATTAATCTACGTTATAATGAGACACTTTGCTCACTCCTCAGCACGCCACGTCAGCGTTTTGTGGACCTTATTTTAAAAACTATGAAAAAAGCATATGGTGCTCGAACCCAGGTTATTGAGATAGAAACACCAATATTTATACCACTAAACTAATAGATACTTTGTACATTGATGGCCGAAACTAATATATAGTTATGAAGGTCGGAAGCCCTTGCTTCTTCGGCTTCTTCTAAGGGTTGTGCTTACAAGTGCATTATGGGTTTTATTTTTAAATGGAATTCATCACGTTATATGAAAAAAGCTCAAGTTTGCAACAATTATAGTTTTCTCATATTATAAACTATTGTCGTTTAATATGAGTTAAGGTTCTTTTTGTCATTGTCTCAGACAAATCTGAGTTACAGAGTTGCACCGTGTGTCTGTTCGTAATCTATTTTTTCACCGGTGAACTCTTCATCTCCCATCTTAAATTGCTTGATCATAAATGTTCCTGATTTGTAGCCCTTCTGTAAACCCTATATATATGATTCTCATCTTTGATGAACCCAATCTGTATCTCCACAAAACTCATTGATTCCTCTTAGCTTTAACCATCTTCTAGAAAATGTCTCTCTCTGCCTCTCCAGTTCCTCAAACTGGCGTCCCCGGCGTCCGTCACTCAACCTTCGAGTCTCCCCGTCTTGGTTGTAGTAGTCAGAGCATAGCCTTTGGCTTCCTCCGCTTCTGGGATTCCCTGAACTTCAAGAAAGACAGAGATTTTATGGGAATCACGGTTCTCTAGATGAAAATGTAAGTTAATCTCCGATCTATCACACTTATTTAACATATATGTTTTTAATTGATTTCCTAATTTTTTGTTGAATAATATTATTTGCAGACTCCGTGATTCATGGATTTATTCCCGCCAGACGTGCTAATCATTACAGGCCATCTTTGAAAGTCGGTTCCATTGTGAGAGTCGATCGTTGTGAGGTTGCTAGGTGGTCAAGCATGTACAAGATAACTGATCATCCATTCCTCATTCGTTTCGTTTCACCAACCATTATTGATGAAGTCATCACGGGTGCTCATGAGATCAATCTCCAGTCATGATTAGACTGTTCGACAATCTCCAAGTGATTGCGAACACAAACCTATAACTCCCATGTATATTATCATATTGCATCTGGGTTTATATTATGTTCCGATATCATAACTGATATTTAAACTCGCAGATGTGGTTGGGCAAATCCGTTATGTCCAGGCCTCTGACCTCACCAAAGATACAACTCGAGTCGTTATTCGTCTCCTCATTGATCCGTAAGAAACAATGACCACACAATTTCCTTTATATTACTGTCTATATTGTGCTAACATCAATAATCAAAAATATTTCCTAACCAAGATCTGTGATCGTCTATTTATCTCCCTTACTTATCAAACTAATTTTACATAAACTTTTATTTTATAGTTTAAAAGAAACCATAACAACCCAAACAATCAAAACACCAAAAACTAGAATCCCAAAAAAGACGAATCATTAATGATCACCTCTTTTTTGTCTAATCTTACAAATAAACTTCAAAACAAATATATTAAACCAATTACCTCAACTAAAACTCAACGACACATATATCGAGTCAGCTAAACAAATACAAACTACACGGCCAGCTATTTAACAATTTACAAACTTACTTTCGCAGATGATTATGAAGAAGACGAAGACGACAACTGAAATTACCTAAACAAAAAGAGGTGATCATTAATGATTCGTATTAATATTAATTAGTACTCGGGACAATTACAATTCATTTCCAGTGCCATAGTGGTAAGACATAATACACTTATTCTCTAGTGGCTGGGTTCGATCCGACCAAAGCCCATTTTGTTTTTTTTTTAATTTAATTTTTTGAGTGGCATAATCGTAATATTTTCATCATCTTTCCCAAAAAAAATTCTAGGGCTTCGACTCAGCAAAACTATTTCCATGGCGGCCATCGATTATTCTCATGAAAATCATCAAATTGTTGTCTGATTTTGTGTTAGTTATATCTTAAATACATAGATTTGCCATAATACATCAGTTTTAAACATTCAAAACTCAAAAAAAAAATTATACCGCTACCTCTGATTTTCTCGCCGACTATGGTGAAGTCGCCACGGCTCAGCTCCGCCGAGCGTCTCGCCGGAGCTTAATCGGGCGCGTTACCCGCGTTTTTGAACATGGCATATTACCCATTAAATGAAAGAGAAACAAACACATCCACACTAGGACATATAAGAGACAATCCCGACAGACACAAAGGCGGCAACAACATCTCCGCCTGGTCACTGCTCTTGTCTTATGAAAATAGCTTAAATGCCCAATGTCAACAGATCAATGGTACTGTCTTCTTATGAGAAATATATATATTAGTTTAAAACACATTAAGGCCTAAATACTCGTAATTGTCATTCATTTTATAGTTATTTCTACAAGTCTTCATGTATTTGATTTAAAAGTCCAGTAAAAGCAACAAGTTAAAAAAAAAACATATAACAAACATAATAAGGATAATAAAAATTATTATTTAATACACACAACTAAAGTGAAAAAAAAATATCCAGAAACAAAAGGTACTCTCAACAACATTAATATAATTTATGTAATTTCAACAGTACAAGAAACAAATTAAAAAGACAAACAAACAATAAGTCTCAGTGACACAACAAGCAACTCTACGAACTATATCAATCACATTATTAACACAGTTTAGTCCTTCATAAGTGGAGAACAATGCATACACAGTTCATCATCACAACTCTAACCCTACAACAATAAAAAACTTGAAAAACAATGATGAACCCAAAACGTAAAATTCACAATTACAATAACTCTAACAAATATTAAGATGAAACAAAAACTTTGTTAATAACGTCGCGGAGGCAATGCCCCTAGCCAGAGGTAATTAAAGGTTGACCATAACGTTAATTGATAAGAGTAACATTAATATATTGATTTTTTTCAAAAAAAAATTAATATATTGATGAACATATTTGCTTTATTTTCATCAATATATTGATAGTTAAAAAAAAAAAAATCAATATATTAGATTAGGAAAACATTCATTTTAACACGGAAACGATTCATTTACTTTATACGGTAACTAGCACAAATTATTGTATTGAACGTTTACTTGATACGGTAACTAGCACAAATTATTGTATTGAACCTTTTCTTAGATTCACTTATTGGAGCTTAACGCTGATTCCACCTTCTTTTCAGTCTCGAATCTCTCTTTTTCTCTAGTCAGAGCTAAAACAATTAATGGGTGAAGAATAGGAAACCACTAATTTAAAAGTAAAGTAAATTAATTAATAGTAATTCAGTAATAGCTTCGTTTAAATTATTAGCAGAATTATTAATGAGAGGAAAGCAAATGTTGGCAACAGACGTAAACTGATTAGGAAAAACATTAACTTATTGATGAAAGCAAAACAAATATTTGAATATGGGGAGCCGTTTCTATACTAGGGAGTGAGTCATTCATTTCAACACGGAAACGATTCATTACACCTTAGTAAGGTAATCACACAAATTATTGAATGCAAACCCTTTCTCACTGCCACTTATTGTGGAGCCTATAAATAAATAAAACGCTTCTTCTTCCTTCGCTTATCTTAAGACTTAAGATTACAGAGCGATGGCGATTAACGGCGAAGATCGCATCTCCGGCGAACGCCCGATCATCATGGTCACCAACGACGACGGGATAGACGCGCCTGGTCTCCGTTCTCTCGTTCGCGTCCTCGTCTCCACCAACCTCTACGACGTCCGCGTCTGTGCTCCCGATTCGTACGTTCTCTACTCTTAAATTATGTTCAAATGTGACCTTTTGGATAGCGATTTTGGATAGAGATTGTATACATTTGGATTCTGAATCGCCGTACCTTGGCCGTTGTGATTGTGATTGTGATAGGGAGAAGTCTGCTGTTAGTCACAGTATCATATGGAGTAGACCTCTCACTGCACACCGTGTTGAAATTGAAGGAGCTGAGGCCTATGCTGTTTCTGGTTTGTTTCTGTTTGATAGATTGTGGACTATGAGCACAGTTTTTTTTTCTAGTTGTTTGTATGGTTTGAATGATTTGATTAAATGTATTTGATACATGTGAAGGAACCCCTGCGGATTGCACTGGGTTGGGCTTATCGGAAGCGCTCTTCCCTTCTCTTCCTGACCTGGTAATAACCTTCATTGTGCTGCAAATTATTATAGTGATCCTGTAGAATGTCTGTGTAAAATGGAAAGTGAATGACTGACTTGATTAATGTGTCAATATAACCTTTCATTTATCTTTGGCAACAGCTGCTTCTGCTTAAATCTACGGTAGATATGTTGTTTTTTCCCTTCTATTGTCCTTTTTGAAGATTGTGATGTCTGTTTGCTTTCGTCTTGCAGGTTCTTAGTGGTATAAACGTTGGTAGCAACTGTGGGTACAACATGTATGTGAACATTTCCTCCTCTGTTTCCACCAACCTCTATTTTTTTGCTCTCTGTTTGGAATTTGCATTTAAGCTCCATAAAACTAGTAAGAAATTTGAAAGTTTTTTCAAGATAAGAACAATATTTTTGAGAATGTTAGAAAGAGAAATACTAGTTGGAATGTTTCACTGGCCACCAAACTTTTTTCTATAGCCGGTCCAAATTGTTTTACAGCCTGTTATGCTTCTATGGTCCCTGCCTGCGTTTTATCAAATTAGCTCTTACCTGACATGTTGATTCCATGGCAGCGTCTACTCTGGAACTGTTGCTGGTGCTCGTGAAGCCTTCATTTATGATGTGCCTTCTGCCTCCATATCTTATGATTGGTAAAGAGTATAGCCTCAAGAGGCTAATATTTTCATGTAGCCTTTAAATATTGTTATCAAAACCACCTATTTGTTTTCACCACTAATACCTTTTAATTCATTCATCCTTAATGCTCTCTCTAGGAAACGTGGAGACATCAATGTTAATGATTTTGTTCTCTCTGCCCAAGCTTGCTTGCCTATTATCAACAGCATGCTCAGTGCCATCAAGAACAAAACTCACCCAACAAACTGCTTTCTGAATATCGATTTGCCGACTGATATTGCTAACCATAAGGTAACGTCCCATGGCAGATTCTAACAGATATTCTTTTAGTCACTGTTCCTGAGTTTCATATGAATTGATTCTTTATATAAATGAAGGGATACAAGTTAACTACACAAGGTAAAAGCTTGTGTAAAATGGGATGGAGACAAGTGGAGGAGGAAGCACAAGGTGCGAAGATGCTGTCAACGATGTTAATGGAAACAGAATCAGGAGTAGTCTCAGACAACAACGACACATCTGCTCATCATTCAAACGATAGCCGTTTGTTCAAGAGAGAGGTATCAATAGCTATCCTACTCTTAACTTCCTGTGGTGTACATAGAATTGAATCCCTTTGGTTATTTTTTGATTGAATAGGTAAGGACTGTGGTGGTGGAAGAAGGCACTGATCTTCACTTCCTACGAGAAGGATATGTAAGCATCCTCATATAATATCTCTTAAACTCATCTCCACACCGTTACTCAAAATTGTTGGTAAAACGCTTATTTTGAAACGCAGATTACAGTGACGCCGATAGGAGCTCTCTCTCAGGTTGATGTGGATTGCCAAAACTACTACAAAGAATGGCTTCCCAAGATTTCTTCATCCTTGTGATGTCACCAAATGAAAACATAAAACTCTTTTGATGATTTATCCATTATGGACCACAGTTTGTGGTAGACCTATTATCAGTATACTCTTTTAAGTTATTTTATGTTGTGATCAGCTAGTTTTCTTGCAAGTCAATTACTGCCAGACGTGTTTCTTTTTCTTTTAATTTATGCAGTAGCTTAACCTCGACTTGAAGCCAACGAGTCTACAATCATATTACATCATCTTGACCTGTTTACATTGACAGCTTACAAGAAAAAAACTGGAACAGATGTTCAAACCGATGTGTTTGTTACCGTATAGCATCACATCTACGTACTAATAATGATATGCAGGCATCCAAAAAAATTGTGTTAGGCCCTCTTCGTTTGTACATCTGGAAGATGCATCCAGATGATCCATCTAGATGTCTTATCTAGATGATCCATCTGGGTGTTGTTCGTTTTTTCATTTCGTCCATGCATCCAGATGAATCATCTGAATGCAACTATGTTCGTTTGCTTTTCATTTTTTAACTTTCATCTGGTTCTAGGTGGACTTGTTAATAAAATGACTAAAATATAATTTTTTACGTTTCGGCAGAAAAATAACATTTTTACCGTTTTGGCGGAAAATATTTTTGCGGTTTTTTAGGGAAAATGTGTTTTTGGCGAAAAAATGTATTTTCGTGGTTTCGGCGGAAAATACGTTTTTATGGGTTTGGCGGAAAAATACTTTTTTGCGGTTTGGACGGGAAAAGCGTATTTTTGCGGTTTTAGCGGGAAAAGTATTTTCGACGAGAAAAGTTTTTTTCACGATTTTGGCGGGAAAGTTTTTTCGTGATTTTGGCGGGAAAAGCTTTTTCGCGATTTTGGTGGGAAAATTGCGTTTTCCGGTTTTGGCGGGAAATTATGTTTTTCTGGTTTTGGCGGGAAAATTGCGTTTTTCTGGTTTTGGCGGGAAAATGTATTTTTCCGGTTTTGGCGGGAAAATTCCGTTTTTCGGTTTTGGCGGGAAAATTCCGTTTTTCGGTTTTGGCGGGAAAATTATGTTTTCCGGTTTTGGCGGGAAAATCATGTTTTCCAGTTTTGGCGGGAAAATTGTGTTTTCCGGTTTTGGCGGGAAAATTGTGTTTTTTTGGTTTTGGCGGGAAAATGCATTTTTCCGGTTTTGGCGGGAAAATGTGTGTTTTCCGGTTTTGGCGGAAAATTGTGTTTTTGGCGGGAAAATTGTTTGTTTTAAGTTTTGGCGGGAAAATTCTGTTTTTCGGTTTTGGAGGAAAAATTGTGTTTTCCGCTTATGGCGGGAAAATTGTGTTTTCCGGTTTTGGCGGATAAATTCTGTTTTCCGGTTTTGGTGGAAAAATGATATTTTCTGGTTTTGGCGGGAAAATTGTGTTTCCGGTTTTGGCGGAAAAATTGTGTTTTTCTGGTTTTGGCGGGAAAATTGCAGTTTTCCGGTTTTGGCGAGAAAATACTTTTTGCGGTTTTGGCGAGAAAATACTTTTTGCGGTTTTGGCGGGAATGTGTATTTTTTGGGTTATGGCGGGAAAATGCGTTTTATGGGTTTTGGCGGGAAAATACGTTTTTGGGGGTTTGGCGGGAAAATGCGTTTTTTGGTTTTGGTCGAAAAGTGCAATTTTACTGGTTTGACTGAAAAATGTGTTTTTATGGAAATGTGCGTTTTAAGTTTTTTTTTTGCGGAAAAACGCATCTTGCGGTTTTAGTAGGAATTTGTGTTTTTCAGTTTTTGCGAGAAAATGTATTTTTTGGTTATAGCGGAAAAATGTATATGCAAGAAAATAGAATTTACGGTTTGAAAATAATATTTTGATTTTAAAAAGTCATTTGTCATTAATCATTTTGGACTAAACTAGATGCATCTGCATCCAGATGCACCATCAAGACTCACCTTCATTTGGGTGAGAATTTGAGATGAGTTTTTAAAAATTCAGCTGGGTGATCCATCTGGATGTAGTATTATAATGCACAAAACGAACATCGATTTGCATCTTCACCTAGATGGATCACCTGGGTGAGCAAACGAACAGGGCCTTAGGCATCCAAACATTTTGTAACAAGTTAAGAATTATGACATATAAAAAAATTAGAGTATTTAGCAATTTTGTAACAAGTTAAGAATTATGACATAGAATAAAAATGGGCTTTTTGCAAAAGTAACTCAAAACTTGAAGTCAAACAGAAAACTAACCTTTTCTTTTGACTCCTTTTTTTTTTGAGATTTTAACCCCACACCTGCATTTTATCTACGAAAATGCCATTAACATTTTTTTTTTTTTTTTTCGAAAATGGCTTCTTTACTGTCTCAACCTCATCTTCTTCAAGTATTTACAATATTGCCACTGCAATGAATAGTGGCAACAACCTTGTACGAACTGTTTGGAGCTTTTAATGCCCTTTAATGCACGTAAATCTCTTTACACTCTCTCTGTTTCAATTGTTATGAACTAAAAACAACATTTCTTTCACTTTCTCTCTATATTCATCCAAAAAACTCAAGCTTTTGATTCAAAATATGGGCTATGGTTGACAGAGCCATATTTCTTTCGTTTTTACTTACGGTTGCTTTCGTTTGAGGTTCTGGGTGGTTGGAGAAGACCCTGTGTGCAAACGAAGTCATCTCACCTAGTTTAAGGTACGAATTTGAATTTTTTTTCAAGATCTGTTCGCGTAGAAGACTTACTAGTAAGTCATCTGTATGTAGAAGACTTACTGATGAGTCTGCTGGTCAAACGGACGACTTAAATTAAGTCGTCCAGCTTTGTTTGTTAAAAAAAACACTCCAGACGACTTATATATACGTCGTCTACGAGAAACGGGCTAGTTTTGCATTTGACCGAATCGTGTCAGATCTTTGACTATTTCTGGACGACTTATAATTCAGTCGTCTCTGGGAAAGTTAAAATTTTAATATTTTATGAAAACTTGACGACTTACGTGTAAGTCGTCCTAGGTTAGTTTTGTAATTGAAAAATAAAACTTCATAATTTAACTTTAACCAGACGACTTAATATAAAGTCGTCCCTCCAGAAGACTTAATTTAAAGTCGTCCGGGGAAAGCAAAGTCGTCCAGAATTTTTCCCAATTTTCTGGTCAAACCTTGCTTATCCCGGACGACCTTAAATTAAGTCGTTTAGCTGGACGACTTTCATCTAAGTCGTCTGGAGAAAGTTAAATTTCAAGTTTTATTTTTCAATTACAAAACTAACCTTAGGACGACTTACACGTAAGTCGTCAAGTTTTCATAAAATATTGAAATTTTAACTTTCCCAGAGACGACTGAATTATAAGTCGTCCAGAAATAGTCAAAGATCTGACACGATTCGGTCAAATGCAAAACTAGCCCGTTTCTCGTAGACGACTTATATATAAGTCGTCTGAAGTTTTTTTTTTAACAAACAAAGCCGGACGACTTAGAATTAAGTCGTCCCTTTTAATTTTCAATTGCAAAAGTGACCTCTTTAGACGACTTACCTTTAAGTCTTCTGGACGACTTAATGCTAAGTCGTCTGCGGCAATGTTTATTGAACTTCTTCATTTTCTCTATGTTTACTAATGTGTTTTATTTTGAATATTTGCAGATGATTTTTCAGTTACATGCAGTGTATGGAGAATGGTTGTTGAGAGATTTCCGTTGGGATTTTGTGGTTGATGATCTCAAAGGAGCAAGATTGTTTTTATTGAATGAAGATTCAACACATGCTGAACTTGTTGCAATGGCTCAAGAAGATTATAACCTGGACATGAGAACAGTGAGTGTGGAGATTAGCTACTCATTACCAGCAGAAATGATGATGGCTCCAGACAGTCTTCCCATTCATGTTACAAGTGATAGACAAGTTCGAAACTTGCTGGAGATACTCAAAACCCATAGAGTATGTCTTTGTGTATCAAGCCGCAGCAAGGTCGAAACGGTTTCAGAGAAAAGGGATATTGATGAAGCTGGTGAATGGGAAAAAGATGTTGGTGATAATGATGAAGCTGGTGAATGGGAAGAAGATGTTGGTGGTGATGATGAAGATGTTGGTGGTGATGCTGAAGATGTTGGTGATAATGAGTTTGTTGAAGATGAAAATCAAGATGGGGAGGAGGAAAATGGGGAGGAGGATGCTGATAATTCTATTGTTGGTGAAACGGATCAGAATGGTGGGGATTACAGTCTTTATGGAAAGGTTCCAGATGAGGACGAGGAAGATGATGATAATATTTGTTTTGAAAAAATCCAAAAGGCATATGCTAAGACAAATGCTATTGAAGGAGGAAAATCGAATGGTACCATCTATGTCAACCAGAGTTTTGTTAGCAAGGGTGCACTGCTTTCAGAGCTGCGGTTGGCAGCAGTGAGGGGTAAGTTTTCTTTCAGATTATACAAATCAACGAAAACTCTCGTTGTGGCAACATGTCCGGTTAGCTATTGTGGATGGAAGGTCAGAGCGAGTGTCAAACATGGGACAAACACGTTTTGGGTAACAAAGTATGTGGAAAAACATTTATGCTCAGCGGGAGACCGAATCGCTCAGCGGAGACACTGTACTCCGAAGTATGTAGGTAGTCTTTTCATTGATCGTGTTGGAATCATTGATGGGATAACTCCGCAGCATATCACTGATGCAATGAGGAACATGTTTGGCATGGCGCTTGATTACACCACTTCATACAGAGCACTGTTATATGCACAAAGATTGGTGAGAGGATCAGCAGAAGAAGGGTATTCGCGTCTGGCATCATATCTCGAGCAAATCTCCATTGCAAATCCTGATTCTATCACGGCGATAGAACTTGATTCTATGAAAAGATTTAAGTATCTATTTCTCTCTTTTGGAGCTTCTATCAAAGGTTTTAAGTATCAGAGAAGGGTCATTGTGGTGGATGGAACTCACCTAAGTGGAAAGTATGGAGGAACTATGTTAGTTGCAGCCGCACAAGATGGCAATTTTCAGATATTCCCATTGGCTTTTGGGATCGTGGATGAGGAAGATATACCTTCTTGGGAATGGTTTTTCACAAAATTGGCTAGTTGTATATCTCATGACAAGCCTCTGGTGATAGTCTCCGACCGGCACAAGGCCATTAAAAGTGCGTGTGATAAGGTGTTTCCTTGGGCAACCCGAGGAATATGTTATTATCACCTTCAAGATAACATTGTCAAAAAGTTTAAAGGGAAACATCTCATGTACTTGGTGAAAGGGGCTGCTTATGCTCACACGGTTTACGATTTTGACCGGTACATGGCTGAGATACGGAGTGCAAACCCGGAACTTGCAACGTATTTGGAGAAAGCCGACGTCAGGCTATGGTCAAGGGTTTATTGTAAGGGGAACAGGTTCAACATAAAAACAAGCAACATTGCTGAATCTATTAATTCCGCACTGAAGCGAGCAAGAGGATTTCCGATTACGTTCCTGCTGGAGTTCATAAGGCAGAAGTTAGGAAAATGGTATTGGAAAAGGAGACAAGATGCTTTGAGTCTCACAACTGAACATAGCCGGGCTGTTGAATACTTGCTTGCTGTTCGAGAAGAGATAGCGGGTATGATGACGGTCGAACCAATTGATGGATGGCATTTCTTTGTCAAAGGTGGCAAAATGGACTGTGTGGTTGATTTGGAACATGCAAAGTGTGATTGTGGTGTCTATGGAGTGGAGAAAATACCTTGCTCTCATGCTATAGCTGCTGGAATACATGCTGGTTTGCATATCTCCACACTTGTATGTCCACTGTACTCAAAGAATTATCTGTATGCAGGATACTCAGAGAATATATATCCTATCGTGTCACAACATATTGAGGAACGAGAATGCTTTCCTCCAGAACTAAAGCGTGGTCGGGGGAGACCGAAGAAATCAAGATGGCAATCTTGGTTGGAGCTATCTAGGATGAGAGGACACAAACCCAGGAAGAAACACAGGGCACGGAGATGCTCAAACTGCAAGGAAACTGGCCATACGAAACCACAATGTACACAACCAGTTGACTAGTTGTCCAGACGACCTAAATTTAAGTCGTCCCGTCTTGATTACCCGTCCAGACGACTAAATATTTAGTCGTCCAGTGTATTTTATTTTTAGACGACCTTCTACTAAGTCGTCCAGTGTATTTTATTTTTAGACGACCTTCTACTATCCCTTCAAGTGTATTTTATTTTTAGACGACCTTCTACTAAGTCGTCCAGTGTATTTTATTTTTAGACGACCTTCTACTATCCCTTCAAGTGTATTTTATTTTTAGACTACCTTCTACTATCCCTTCAAGTCGTCCAAACCTTCTAGACGACTTATTTGTAAGTCGTCCAGTTGGAAAACCTTCCAGACGACTTATTTGTAAGTCGTCCAGTTGGAAAACCTTCCAGACGACTTATTTCTTCCAGACAACTTATATCATGTTCAAATACAAAAATCATGTTAAAAAATCATGTTCAAATACAAAAATCATGTTCAAAAATCATGTTCAAATACAAAAATCATGTTAAAAAATCATGTTCAAATACAAAAATCATGTTAAAAAATCATGTTCAAATACAAATCTAATCATACATGCCCACGAACTTATCACCATCCACATTTTCTTTCAGATGCTGATCAACAAGCTCCTTCCATATATCCACCGCCATATTATCCCTCATTTTCTTCGCGTTGCACCTAGCAAAGTCTTTAGGGTCAAAGGAGCCCCCGAGCGCATGACATTCAATGTACTTTACAGTGTACACGCCACAATCACCATTGTTGGCCGTGGGTACACCTTTCAGCGGTCTCTCATATGTGTATGGCTCCAACCCGTATTTGACCCGCATTTCGTCGGTGGCTGCGCACTCAACAAGCAGATAAGGGACCATCTGGAGAAAAGGCTCCATTATCGCATCCCATGCGTCTGGTACACTAGATGAAGGTATGCTGTCCCAGACGACTATGTGCCTCTTAGGGATCGATATCCAAATAGCAACCCAATGCTTGTCGTCCAAGTTCACTGGCGCATAGATATCATCAATGTCCTCCCCCCACTTCTTGTTTGATTGGCAAAATGAAGGTATTGATCCGTCATAAAAATACGACGCCCCACCAGGTAGAACTCTTCCTAAACCTTTGTGATCAGGTTCCGATGTTTTGAAGAGCTGATACTGCTCTCTCCAAGACTGAGAAAAGTTGTGATCCAGGAAGCACATTCGCTCGCTCCTGAAAGCTTGTGGGTTCTCCTGATACCTCTGCCTTAGCACATTAATCCAAGCATCTATATGCTGCATATTAAATATAACAAGTTAGAAGTTACCAGACGAAGACGACTTAATTATAAGTCGTCTACGTGGTCGTCCAAGTAGACGACTTTCCAGACGATTTATCTTTAAGTCGTCTGGAAAGTAGTCTACTTGGACGACTTTGTAGACGACTTAAATCGTGTGCAGAAGACTTACGCAGTCTTCCAGCCATCCTCTGGCTGTCCGGAGGAAGTGGTACCACCTTGTTGGTGATGTACGTGGTTTGTCCTCGATCTTAGTTAAATAATGACTGCAAACAAAAAAGCAATCAGTTTTGGACGACTAAATCAAGCTATTATGGGTAAAGCAATCACTTACGGATCAGTTTTCAACCAATCAGCGAGTTCCTTCAACTTTTCTTTGTTTACTGGCGGAAATGGATTATAGGCTGCCACTTTATCTTTTTTTTTCTCTGCCATATAAGGAGATCTCACAGTAGGAGCAGGTTTCTTCGCTCGTTTACTCTTTGCACGCTTGTCCAATACAACCAGGCTCGGTTGTGAAACTGGATCGCTTGGCTCGGTGGAAGCGAGGCTCGGTTGTTGATCTGTGGAAGCGAGGCTCGGTTGGTGATCGGTGGAAGTGACAGCAACAATCTCTTTGGAGGTGACACCATCTGCTTTATTTACCGAGTTCGCCTCGGTTGCTGTATCCTCCGGCAACCATCTCTGCAATAAAAGTTGCACACAAGTTAACCCTGGACGACTTAAATAAAAGTTGTCTGGACGACTAGTTGACCCTGGACGACTTAAATAAAAGTTGTCTGGACGACTAGTTGACCCTGGACGACTTAAAATTAAGTCTTCCGTGGTCAACTAGTCGTCCAGACAACTTACGTTTAAGTCGTCCAGGGTCAACTAGTCGTCCAGACAACTTTTACAGTCGTCTGGACAACTAGTTAACCCTGGATTTGATACTAACATATTTGATTTGAGGAGGCTGTTTCTTTTGAGGAGGAGGCTGTTTCTTTTGAAGAGGAGGAGGCTGCTGCTGTTTCTTTTGAGGAGGAGGAGGCTGCTGTTTGGTTTGATGAGGAGGAGGCTGGTTACTAACCACGGTTTCATTGGCATGAGGGGTAGCCTGTTTGTTTCTACCCCCGGTTTCTTTGGCAAGAGGGGTAGGCTGTTTATCTTGAGGGGTAGCCTGATTGGTTAGAGGTGGAGGGGTAGCCTGATTGGTGACACCAACCTTCTTCTCCACAGCTTCCAATCTATCAGACAACTTCCTAAACTCCCTCATGCACTTATTAAACCCTTTTTTCATAGCCTCAGCTACGCCCTTGAACATAATTTCCAACTCCTCTCTGGTCACCCCTCTAGCCTCTTCTCTAGCCTCTTCTCTAGCCTCTTCAGGAGCCTCTTTACGAGCTTTCTTCCGAGGTCTTGGATTGTCTTCCTCCTCCTCCTCCTCCTCCAACACAACCATCTCTTTGGCCTTCTTCGATGGAGTCACAACCTTAGGTTTTGTATTGACCTTAGTACCAGTGACTTCCCAGCAATCCATGGTCCACTTCCACGGTCTCCGCTCATACATGACTTTAATGATGTTCTCCGCGGGCAGGTCCTCAACCTCAGAGTCCCATTTTGGCCACATTTCACTAATGTCCTTCTCAACAAAGTTGATCACGCGGGTCTGCAGTAAATAGAAGAATCGAGTTAGATATTTGAAGACCTTCCAGACGACTTATAATAAGTCGTCTAATAAGTCGTCCAGATGGAAGACTTTCCAGACGACTTAATTAAGTCGTCCGATAAGTCGTCCAGCTGGGAAGACTTTCCAGACGCCTTATTATAAGTCGTCTAATAAGTCGTCCAGATGGAAGACCTTCCAGACGACTTATAATAAGTCGTCTAATAAGTCGTCCAGATGGAAGACTTTCCAGACGACTTATAATAAGTCGTCTAATAAGTCGTCCAGCTGGGAAGACTTTCCAGACGACTTATTATAAGTCGTCCGATAAGTCGTCAAGCTGGACGACCTTCCAGACGACTTATAATAAGTCGTCTGCGCAGTCTTTTGGATTGAAGTAAATACCTGACTCAAGATAGCAGCTTTCATTGATCTGCGGCCTCTGCTGCCCTCGTAAGCCAGTATCGGTGGAGACGGACTGTCTGCTCTGGGACCACCAATACTAGCACCCAATTCCGGCATAGCTGTGTACGTCCAGACTTGAAGAACTTGTATAAACCCATCCACGGTGTAACAGCCAGCAATTTCTTTGTTCCACAAAGAGTCCATCAGCACCTTAAACGCGACTCTCCCCCATGGATAATTCTCAAACCGTTCTAAATCCATCACTAGCCTTGCCAGAGTAGATCGTGTAGCGGTTGAAAACTTTCTCCCTTCAATGAATCCAGTGAAGATGGAGAGGTACGCGAGCCGCTTGCGATCTTCCCTGGACCAATCCCCGCATCTCTTCAGTGCTGCTATTATCTGATCAGTAGTTGGCCCAGCTTCCAGATGAACTCCCAGCATCCCCCAGAAAGAAACCATCTCTGGGGTAACGTCACATTTTGGTGTCTCAAGGTCCTCGATGTACTCGCAGTTTAGACCAGTGAGGTTTTCAAACTCTAACAGTGAAAACCTCAAAGGTTCTGGACCAACGAGAGACCACATCTCATACTTCTTCTTAATGTCCAGCTTGAAACTGAGCATGTAGTGAACCAGCCTTGAAGCCCAACCAAATCCCTGCTCCTTGAACTTGATGAAAACTCCCAAACTCGACTCCTTGAGCTCTTCAAATTCGTCATCAGTAAGAGCTTTCCTAAGAGCAGTATGCAACTTGCTGTTATCCGTATGATACGAAATGCTATTGTGGGCTTCTGGCTCTTCCCCTGATGTGTATAACCTACGGGGGAGTTCTGGAATATCCATCCTTTTTGTCTGCAAAATAATCAAAGACAACAATATAAGTCCAGACGACTTAGTAGACGACTTAAATTTAAGTCGTCTGGAAAGTCTTCCAAATGGACGACTTATATTTAAGTCATCTACTAAGTCGTCCAGGTGGAAGACTTTCCAGACGACTTAAATTACTTACAAGTCTTCCAGTCGCAGAAGGAGTTGGAGTACTCGTCATTGCGGTTATTGATCTGAAAAAATAAACGTGAAACGGTGAGAATGAGTAAATTGATAGAGACAACGTTTTATGTTCATCTTTTCCTCGAGATTGATGACTTAGCGGCGTTAGGGTTTACAGAGAAACGGCGCTAAGGTTTACAGAGAAGAAGCGGCGGCGCTAGGGTTTAGAGGAATCGGCGGCGCTAGGGTTTAGAGGAATCGGCGGCGCTAGGGTTAGAAGAAGCTGCGGCGACAACGGTGAGAATGAAGTGAGATAGATAGCTGACGTTGAGAACGATGGTTTGTTCGGAAATCGTGGGAATTCGAAATCGCCTTTGAGAGAGAACTGTTAGGGTTTCTGAATTTCGTGAAAAATGAAACAAAAAAAATAAAAATCACCTTATATATTGGGTAAATAATCCGGTTAGCTTTAAAAGTACATTGGTAAACTTTAAGGTTTGGTCCGGTTTAGACGACTTATTCTGGCTGATAATGTACAACAGACGACTTAATATTTAGTCGTCTGTTTTCAGACGACAAAATATTAAGTCGTCCTAGACCCTAAAATGAACCCCTAAACTAAAATGACTAGATTAACTAACTAACCACGTTATAAAATCAAATTATACTTAAATAGTGTTTACTATACATAGAAATGAACACGCATAAGTAATTTTAAAAATTTTCAAAAACGGTTTTAATGCTTTCCAAAATCTAACCCTAAGAACACATACAATACTACAACATATGTTGATGAAACATAAACTAAAGAATATCATGACTCACTACTTTCACTCATCTATGCTGAAAACAATTGAAATTTGTTATATCTTAATTTATACCTCCTAAGACATATGTTAATTACATAATTCCCATTTTTCACTTATCAAAATATTTTTTACAAAATTTTTAAATTATGTTTAAGACTAACTGTCCAGACGACTTTCAGTTAAGTCGCCTGGACGACTTATTTTCAAGTCGTCTAAACAGACGACTTGCGAGGGGTAGAAACGTAAAAAAAATTCCGTTTTTTTGTTTGGTCACAAGGGGATAGTTGTAATTTCAATAGCCTTTTAGGTTACTTTTGCCTTTGACCCAAGTTAGGGTATTGTTTTGGTTTGACTCCAAGTTTTGAGTCACACTTGGCAATTCTCCCAATAAAAATATATCAAAACTTAAAATCTATAACTATTTAAATGTCAAATGCGAATAATTAAATTAAATTAAATTTTAAATCCAAAATAAGCCAAAAGTAAAACATAAAATTGTAATAAACTATCATTAACAAAAATAAACTAGTATCAAATTACATCAACTAGTTTTGTTAATAAATTCATAATCCACATGATTATATGATATTTTTATTATTTTTTTAAACTAAAAATTAATTTCTTAATTAGAATACAAAACAGTTTCTAATAATATAATTGAAAAATCTAAAAAAGAAGTAATCAAAAGTTACGTATTTGTTCAACCAATGGTAGCCAAATTCCGGATTTTAACGATTTTTTGTGGGGTTTTAACGGATTTTTTAAATAATGGTTTTTTGATAAAATCCAAACCTGATTACTAACCAACCAGGTTAGGGTTGCAAAACACTGGTTTTAAATGAAAACTGGATTGGATCTCCGGTTCAACCGGTCACATCATGACGAGAAACGTAGTGGGCCTTTATAGCCCATTGACCTACACCGACGTCACTAGCGTTTTCGTGAGAAACTCTGTTAAACTATACGTTTGCGGTTGCTTCGGAATCTCTTGATTCCATATCTGACTTTCTAAAACAAAAGTCCAGGTCTCCTCCTCCTCTTGGTCTATCTTTACCAAAGCCCACACGTCACGTTACAACAAAAAAAGAATTTTGTTTCCAAGCAATCTGTTTCTGCCCATCTCCCCCAATATCCTTTTAAAAAACATCCGAATCTATGATAACTCAAAATCTAATCATCTTTATCCTGTTGAGATATATATATATAGTTGGTGACGCACGCATACTCAGAGATGGGATCCGCCGCCGTAGCTAGTTCTTCTTCTGATGTTGCAATCTCAGGCAAGTTTCCCCTTTTTAACCCTTGATCGATTGTTCTGAAGAACAATTAGGGACTATAGAGATGGCTTTCGAGATCCGAATCATAAGCTTTCGATTTCGTGTAATTGGAATCAGTAATGGTTGTGAATATCTATGATTGTGGATTGTGGATTAGTTGCTTTAGCTGAAAATAGGAAACTCACACCAACCAACAACGAGTTGGCCTAGTGGCTAAAAGATCATGAATTACCTAGGAGTGATCTTGAAGATCACAGGTTCAAGTTTCCTATTGTTGGGGGTTAGTAATGTAATCTTTGTTAAAAACTTTGTAGCTCTGCGTGAGAAGCATGAGAAGGAAGTGGAGAATCTAACACTCACCTCACAACCTCTCTATACATTGAAGTTATTCGTTGAGGCTACTTTTCTTTACATCAAGCGGTCGATATTGTACCTACTTGCTCATGGAGGCTGGTTCATGCTTATAACCACTTTGTTGGTCGCATTTGGAGTCTTGCTTGTAACTGTTGATGGACCACATGGAAAGGTAGACACTTTCTATTGGACTACTTCATACATTCATAGCTAGACTTTCCAGGACAGGATTGTGTAATAGAAGGTCTAATTGTTGTTACAGCATGTTGAAGAACTATTGGAGTATGTTCGGTACAGCTTATGGTGGATAGCACTTGGCGTTGCATCTTCTATTGGCCTTGGTTAGTCAGTCACACTTAACTCCTCCTCACTCGCATTAAAAAAAAATTGCGATATTTTTCAAATTGTTATTTTCTTCTTCTATTCAGGATCTGGTCTACACACTTTTGTTCTCTATTTGGGTCCGCACATTGCTTTGTTCACTCTAAAAGCAACGCAATGTGGGCGGGTCGATCTCAAATCTGCACCTTATGATACGATACAGCTGAAACGGGTTCCCTCGTGGCTCGACAAATCTTGTTCAGAGTTTGGTCCTCCATTAATGGTCTCTGCTGCTGGGTCTCGTGTTCCTCTCACAAGCATACTGCCACAAGTCCAACTAGAGGCCATCTTATGGGGTATTGGGACGGCTCTTGGGGAGCTTCCTCCTTATTTCATCTCAAGGGCAGGTTCGTATATTGCTTCTCTCTCTCTCTATCTGCGTGTGCATTCGTTTCTCATTGTTTATTATCATCAGCTAGTATCTCTGGAAGCACGGTGGATGGAATGGAAGAGTTAGATGCTTCACCATCTGAGGATAGCGGAGTTATGGCCAGGTTCCTGAACCGGATTAAGCGTTGGCTATTAACGCATTCGCAGCACTTGAATTTCTTCACCGTCTTGGTTCTTGCTTCGGTTAGTAATATCATATAATGTCCTGATTGGGAACTACTATTCAATGATCTATACTTACACACTGCTCTGCAGGTCCCAAATCCTCTGTTTGATCTCGCTGGAATAATGTGTGGGCAATTTGGAATACCTTTTTGGGAGTTCTTTTTGGCGACTTTAATCGGAAAAGCCATCATCAAAACTCATATACAGGTGTGGAACCTCATTGATATTTTTACCTCTCTGGACTTGTTCTTAGACCTAAGTGGTTTTTTAACTTTCTTTTTGTTTGATTTAAGACAATATTTATCATCTGTGTGTGTAACAACCAATTGCTCGATTGGATGGAGAACGAGCTGATCTGGATACTTAGCCATGTCCCTGGTTTGGCTGCTGTATTGCCTGGACTCACAGCCAAACTCCACGCCATGAAAGAAAAGTATATTGATGCTCCACCTCCTGTTCCATCTCATATCAAGGTAAACAAAACCAACAAACCAACAAATTAATGTTATTTGTATTGAATATGCTTTTGCGTTTTTTTTTTGTTGGGTTAGGTGAAAAGATGGGATTTTTCATTTGCATCAATCTGGAATGGGATAGTGTGGCTGATGCTCCTCAACTTCTTCGTCAAGATTGTGACAGCGACTGCACAGAGACACTTGAAGAAGAAGCAAGAGAAAGAAATATCTGCTTTGACTCATTTAGATTGATCTTTCTTCCTTATGCGCCAACATCAGAAGGAGCTAAACTAAACAAGACAATGGCAGCTTTTCTTCTCATTTTCGCATCGTTGACACATTGTTCTGGTGGGATTTGTACTTTATAGAACATAAAAGGGTTTAGGAGGAACTGGGAGATTGCAGGAGGCTTATTCTGACCGTGTGATTGATTCCATAGAGAAAGATTTGTGGGAAGAATTTAGAAAAGAAAAGCTCTAGTTGCTAATTTGCTACTCTGCTTATCAATGACAATTTCGTTGTTTTTTTTTTCTTTTTTCGCTCACTGTCAACTTTTATTTTCAGTGATGCATGAAAGAAGGATATCTGTTTGGTTGTCAGGTGCCAATATGTTTAGTTACAGGCCCTGTTCTAAAACACAGACGCCTAATCGACTAGGTGTCAACGACAGTCTACCGCTGTGATTTTAACCAAATCGGTACAATTAATAGGAAATTTAATTAGCCGCATATTAACCAATTAATCGACTATAAATCGGATATAAACCGATTTAAACAGCAAATATTGGACTCTGATGACAAATAGCCATAAAACAGGTCCATTTGTTCGAAAAGAGTTAGAGACCTTCTCTATCTATTTATAGAAGACTTCAAAACTCCTCTTAGAAGAGATTAGTGGATGTGGAATAAATGCAATTGGTTTTTTATTTATTTTTTCTGATTCGCGCTATTAAAAACAAGAGAAAAATTAAGTACAACCAAACTTGGTAAGAGGCAAATCTTTCTAAGTGCAAGAAGATTGTGAGATCCAATTGGGTGTTTGCCATCAAGTACAAGAGTAATGTAGAGATAGAGCGTTACAAGGCAAGGCTGGTGGTAAGGGGGTTCAGTCAAACATTTGGAGAGGACTACTTGAATAAATTTGCACCAATCACCAAGCTACACACAGTAAGAATCACCCTATCTTGGGATCCTTGGAAGATGGTGTCAATAATGTATTCATATAATGTAAGCTAGAGGATTGAAGTGTACATGAATCCCCCACCAATATGTGAAAACTCGGTAGCACAAGGGAAGGTTTATACTTAAGAAAGCCATTTATGGGTTGAAATAATCTCCTAGAGCTTAGTACCATAGGTTGAGCTCAACCCTCAAGGATAGATGATTTAAAAAGTCTGAGACCGACCACACTCCATTCATCCTTCCAAGCCAAGAAGGTATTGTACTCATTCTCATTTATGTACTCATCATCTCTAGGAATGACAATGTATGTATTCAAACAACTAAGACATTCTTAAGTCTGTTTTTGGTATAAAGGACTTTAGTGAGATAGAGTACTTCATAGGAAAATAAATGTGTAGCTCTAAAAGAGAGATTCTTTTTATCTCAAAGAAAGTACACACTTTTGACTGAAGCAGAAAATCTTGGAGTAAAGCCAGCCAAGACACCTCTTAAAGAAGGCTATAAAGTTATAAGAGAATGAGAGGTTGAGGATCATGTCATTTGAGGACGTTAAGCAATTCTGAAGGATGGTTGGTAAGTTGATCTTCCTAACCATCACTCAGTGAAATTTGTTTTGTTGTGAAGTAGGTGAGCCACTATATACAAACTCTCGAGATGTACCATTGGAACATAATGAACATGATATTCAAGTATCTTAACGGAACTCCTAGTTAGGGTATTTGTATGAGATGCATTGGAAGTTCAAAAAGTGGCTATTGTGATGATGATTAGGCTGAAGATAAAGTGGAAAAGAGATCTACAACCGACTATTACACATTTATTAATTGGAGTAAACCTATTCACTTGGAAGATAAAGAAACATAAGATGGTATCTTATTCAGAATATGAGTATATAGCATTTCATAAGCTCACAATCAAAGTCGTGCGTGCATATATAACTAATATAAGAGGTTGAAACTAAAATGTCTCGGATTTTATTGAAACTATAATAGTAAATAATATTGTCACAGAAAAAAAAAAACAATGTAAAACACCAACAAAATAAATATTTTTTTCTAAACATAGTAGTGTTCTATTCTTTTATGCAAAATCGTGTCTGAACTTTAATTTAATGTTCATAAACAGTTTCTTTATGGAAAATATAACCAATTACTTAATATTTTCATTTTTTTACTAAAACTTTTCTATTTTAAATTTTTATTTGGTTATTCTATTATTAAAACTACGACCATGTCCTTAAGACCATAACAATCAATATTTTCTTACTTTTTTTACTTAACCCGTATTCAGCTTATCCAAATTGTTATAAAATTTGCAACACAAATCCATATACTCTATGTAGATATCTTCTTTTATTTAAGATTAAAATAATATAATTAATAAAAATGTCTCTAAAACAATAACTATCACAAAATGCCCGATTAATTAATGTCGAGGAAGTTCGGTTAGAGCATCATTAACGCATGGTTCTTATTACAAGGTTCTTAGCAGAATATAAGAACCCGACTCTTAATTTTTAACTGAAAATGCTAAGAGTCGGCTCTTAAATAAGAGATTTAAAAGCCGACTCTTAACTTTTTCAGTTAAAAGTTAAGAGTCGGGTTCTTATATTTTGCTAAGAACATTGTACTAAGAACCCTGCGTTAATGATGCTCTTAATGTAAAAATGACATCACAATACAGTAATCTAGAAGGGATAAATCAAAATACAAAATATGATACAAGCAAACAACTATTAATTTATTAGAAATCGTCTGAACAAACTATACAACATTTGTTTAATCAGTTTTACACAGCCTATTAACACTCTAACAACTGCTATTGTAAGATTCATAATCTACCCAAACATGTCTCTCCATTGTCCGTACTTCAACATTTGCTTCAACACAACCCAAGAACACCCCTAAGAGATTTTCACCATTCCTCTATAATAATACCCCTCCAATGTCTTATGGAATAAACACGACTCCATAGCCATTTTATAGTGATCTCCACGTTCCCAAAACCCTTTGTCCAAGGAACATGGATATGGACAATTTCCATATAAATAAGGACACTTTCATTTTCTTGGAATTGTACTTATTGCTCAAGGCATAAATTGAGTATAAACTTGCTCCCTAAATTTATATCTTGTCTTTTCTCAATGGTATAAAATTGTTCCTCAAATTTATCACACGCCGTCTCAGCATTTTGCATCCATATGGTCTCCACCACTCCCATGCCTCATTGAATTACATGATTCTTACATCTATTTTCATATGATCGAAAGAAAAAGTAGTTGTGATTTTTTTCTAATTTTATGGCTATTAGGTAGAGATAAAATAATTAAGACCTACAACTAATTTCTGAAGAGTTTTGAAAGAAGATTAACAATTTAAAGAAGAATCAACAGTTAAAAAGATTATCGTACTTCAATAGTGCCACGGGTGTTAGTTAGATCAATTAGATCTGTTTGTAACTTAGTTAAGTGGCAATGTGATTTTTGAGTTGGAGAAAGCTATTTTAAACATTAAACACATAAAAACCTGAAAGTAAAAAAAAAAAAGAACCTGAAAGTATATATGTAGTAGAAAGTGTCTAATGATATAAAGTTTAGAAAAGTGTATTATTCTATAAATTTCTCATTTTATTTTTACATAAAGGGCATGGTATTTGTTTTATATCTTAATTGTTAAAAAAAAAAAAATTAGACGGGGCCTGTGCCACCGTACTTCTTTTGCTATGTACGCGCGCCTGCCCTTAATTCGACACCAATCAGGTCTCCATGTATCAAAATGACACACTCCTAGATTCAAAGACCAGAATCTCTTATTTTTGCTTCCTAAATTTCTCTGTTGATCTACAATCACAGTCTTCACGTTGGAACTCGTTTTTGACAAAGTGGTATAGATCATTTTTCTGATGGGTTTTTCGACGGAGACGTCTGTCGGAAATACCAGAATTTGGACACGATGTAATCGTCACCGTGAACACTATAATTTAGTGTATTTGTTTGTCAAAATCGAAGTTGCTGTGAATGAAAAATGGAGGTCCAAAATGTATGACTTGCAAAATTTGTAAGTTTTGAATTTGACTAAGTATATAAACTAGCAAATATACACTTTGGATACGTGGGTTTGAATTAGAATATAAAATGGTTAGTTACACTAAATGTCTAATAATTTATTTTAAAATCTTATTCATGAATAAAAAAAATGTAAACCCATTTAAGAAAAAGATCATTGGTGTTAGTCAAACATACAATATCTTCTTCTTGAAAGCTAACGTTACCAAATTGATTACAAGGGAATCAAATTTCCTTTATGTCTATTAAAGGTTGTGTACGTTAGTGGCTCCATCACTACAAGAAAACACGCCGAATTCCGACGGAGATTCCGACGGATCTCAATGTCGTCGGACGTTTGTGACGGATTACTGACCAATTTCCGACGAAAACCAAAAATTTGAGGTCGTCGGAATTCCGTCGGCCATTTCCGACGGAATTCCGACGAAACATGGGTCGTCGGAATATACCGACAAACTTCCGACGACATTCCGATTAATAGTACAGTCGTCGGTATTCTGTCGGAATTTTCCGACGAATTTCCGACGAATCATGTGACCGTTGCCGACAAATATATATGACCGTTGTATAGCCGTTTGAGATTAGAAAATACCGACGGAATTCCGACGGACTTCTTTACTTCCGTCGGAATTTCGTCGGAAAGTCGTCGGAGGGCCGTAAGCAATTTCCTATAAATACAACCCCTCCTCATTCAATTCATTCACACTTCATTCTCTCTTCATTCTCTTTAGTCATAACAATTCCGTGAAAATCATGTCTTCAGAAGTTTATTATCGTTCGTGGATGGATAAACCTCATTTGGATCCGAACACCAATTTGCTTACGGAAGAATACGTTCAAGGGATTGGAGAATTCATGAGGCTTGTTCAACAGCAACCGGATGCAAAAAGTGGTATGTTAAGATGTCCCTGCTCTACTTGCAATAATAATAAGGTTATAAAAAAATTTGATGTTTGGACTCATTTGTATATGAAAGGGTTTTCACGTAATTATAAAGTTTGGTACCTTCATGGGAAAACTGGTTAAGAATATGGTAGTACTAGCGAACCTCAGCCTGTTAGTGAACTTCAGCCTGATATTAGGTTAGAAGAATCTAGAACGGATATAGATTATGGTGTAGGTACTGAGCAGATGGTACATGATCATTATAGAGGGGAAGAACCAAATCCCGAATCTAGGAGATTTTTTTACATGTTGGATGCTGAAAAACAACCTTTGTATCAAAATTGTAGAGATGGTCATTCAGTCTTATCATCTGCAACTAGATTAATGGGTATTAAGACAGACTATAATTTGGCTGAAGAATGTATGGATGCGATTACTGATTTTGTCAAAGGTATTCTACCTGAGGATAACCTTGCACCGGGTTCATACTACGAGGTTCAGAAACTTGTTGCCGGTCTTCAACTACCGTACGAAGTGATAGATGTATGTATTGACAACTGCATGATCTACTGGAGAGTGGATGAGACACGGAATGTATGCAAATTTTGTGGGAAACCTCGTTATCAGGAGACGAGGGGAAGAGTTCCGATCCCATTCAAAAGAATGTGGTATTTGCCTTTGACGGAAAGATTGAAGAGGTTGTATCAGTGTGAGCGCACAGCAAAAGCAATGAGATGGCATGCAGAGCATTCCACAAATGGTGAGATTAGACATCCTTCAGATGCGAAGGCTTGGAAACATTTTCAGTCAACATATCCAGAATTTGCGGAAGAGAGAAGAAATGTTTATCTTGGGTTATCTACTGATGGTTTCAGCCCATTTGGAAAGCATGGAAGACAGTATTCTCTATGGCCAGTTATTGTGACACCGTACAACTTACGGCCGAGCTTGTGCATGCGACGAGAGTTTTTGTTTCTCTCAATTCTCTTCCCCGGGTCAGATCATCCTAAAAGATCACTAGATGTGTTTCTTCAACCACTGATATATGAGTTGCAACAACTATGGGCTCATGGTTTTGAGACATACGATGTTTCGTGCAAAGAAAACTTTCAGATGCGGGCATTACTTATGTGGACAATAAGTGACTTTCCAGCATATGGTATGTTATCTGGATGGACAACACATGGGAGGCTATCATGTCCATATTGTCAAGATGACACATATGCTTTCCAACTAAAGAACGGAAGGAAAACGTGTTAGTTTGACTGTCACAGACGATTTCTACCACCTGATCATCCATACCGCAGGAGTAAGACTTCGTTTACGAAGAACAAGCAGGTGTTTGATGGTCCACCTGAGGAAGTTAGTGGGAAAGATTTGTTAAAGCAGTTTAGGTATTTTGATGCAGAAAGGACGCCAGATGTAGGTGGACATGAAAACATTCGAGTCAGTGCGGTTGGAGAGCTACATAACTGGCACAAAAAGAGTATTTTCTGGGATCTGCCATATTGGGAGAGTCATCTATTGCGGCATAATTTAGATGTCATGCATATTGAGAAGAACTTCTTCGACAATCTGATGAACACAGTCCTTAACATCCAAGGTAAAACGAAGGATAATTTGAAGTCAAGGTTGGATTTAGTCGATATTTGTGATCGTTCTGAACTTCACGTTGATGAGAACGGTACGGCCCGTTTTCCCATTTATCGGCTGGATGGTGCTAGAAAAGAAGAGTTCTTTGATTGGATTACAGATAAAGTGAAATTTCCTGACGGATATGCATCAAATTTGGGGGACTGCGTTGATAGAAGCGAAGGAAAGTTTACTGGCTTGAAGAGTCATGATTGTCATGTAATTATGCAGCGCCTCCTTCCGTTTGCTTTTTCAGCATTATTGCCACGTAATGTTCATGAAGCAATTGCAGGTATCTTATATTTTTACAATTTAATTTATTTTTATATTTAACAATTATGCATATAAAAACTTAATACTTACGAAAAATTATGTCTTTTATCTATGTAGGGATTAGTGTTTTCTTCCGCGACTTATGCAGCAGAGTAGTGACTGAAGAGGGTATTAATAATTTGAAGCCAAACGCACCAGTCAGCATGTGCAACCTTGAGAAGATATTTCCTCCATCATTCTTTGATGTAATGGAACATCTTGCTATTCATCTCGCAAGAGAATTGGAACTTGGTGGTCCTGTGCAGTACAGATGGATGTATATTTTTGAGCGTTATATGCATCATCTGAAGAAGATGGTCAAAAATCAAAGCAGGGTGGAAGGATCTACAGTGGCACAGGTGATCAATGAAGAAACTGCAATCTTTGCTAAAAATTATTTTCCACCAGAAGTGCATACAAAACACCGAAGACCTGCTCGGCATGATGATAGGAGAGAGCAACATATCATGTTACTGTCCCAAGCATGTTCAAGGAAATATGACGACTTAGTGGAAAATTCACGAAGCGGAGACTTACGGACACTGAGCACGCTCATTTGCAAACGTATTTGCTCACCAACTGTGAAGATGTTCTACAATATGAGAGATAAAAATATTTATTCATTTATTGTTAGATTAATATTCAATAAATTTATTTCATATTGATAATATTTTTGTATATAGTGTATATATGGCGGAGTTGCGTATGACTCACAGGCATGCAACAGAAGATGAGCTTCGACAACTTAGAGACAACGGATTTGCTGCGTGGCTTCGTAGTTATATGAGTCATATATCATATTACCCTATGCAAATGATTAGTTTAAATTTAATATAAACTAATTAACTTTTCAATCATATATGTTTTTAATTTATAGGTGAATGTTGGTTTGGCCAGAGGTCTTGTGTTCGATGATTGGATACGCGAATTTGTGCAGAAACCAAACTATGTGGTCAAATCATATCTTAAATTTTGTACGCGAGGATATGCATTCACAAGGAAAAGTCATTCTAAGACAACATATGATGCTGGTGTTTCATCTTCTTCCGGTGACAATGTCTACTACGGCAACATAAAAGAAATATTGGAAATCCAATTTCCTGGAATGGTTGGATTGCGTTGTGTAGTATTCTATTGTGATTGGTTTATTCTTGGTTCGCAAGCTGATCAGGTATGTCAATCTATTCATATTTTTTTACCAATATAATTAATTAATGTTATATATTTTACTAATACTTGTATAATTGATATGTATAGGTGTGCTACATAAGTTACCCTCGGGTGACGTACAGAGACGATCCATGGGTTACTGTAACGCAAATCAACCCAAGAGGACGAGTGGATGGAACTTCTGATGATGATGAACCATTGCAACCAGAGTCTACCAGCAACGCCCAGGCAGTTGAAGATTTGGAAAATGTTCAACTTGTTGAGAATTTGTCTGTGTTTGGACATGATGCTGTTGTACATTCGGAGCCAGAAGCCGAGGTTGGGGAGTTTGATGAAGATTCAGAAGATTCTGATTAGTTTTTTTTTTTTTTTTTTTATTGGTCCGTCGGAAATCCCTCCAAATATACCGACGACATAGCGACGACCAAGGGTTTCGTTGAAGTTTGTAAAGGTCGTCGGTAATTCGTCGGTATATTCCGACGAATTACCGACGACATGTGTTTCTAAAAAATTTCAATCATAAAAAACTATAAATTTAGATGCCAAAACTATGAAAATAACACATAATAAGTGTTTAGTATAGTATTAGATCGCAACCGTTCAAATATAACAACTCATTAAAATATTTATGTATGCATATCATTGTTTTCATAACATCTCATCTTAACACTCATATACTTATACAATCATATTCATATAATCTTACATTACAAAAAATGTTGTTGTGTAAAATCGTGTTATAAAAACATTTTTATTGTTAAATCTTTATGCAAATACTATATATCTTATCAAAGATATGGATTTTGCATTTAGAAACTTGTAATCAACACCCTAAACACTAAGTCGTTGGAATTCTGTCGGAATATACTGACGGACACATTCCGTCGGAATATACTGACGGACACATTCCGTCGGAATATACTGACGGACACATTCCGTCGGAAATCCAATTTGCCCGGGAGAACCAAACTGCGTGAAAATTTTCGCGAATCGCCATTTGGTATATTTTAATTATACCGACGGAATACCGACGAACCCGTGTCCGTCGGAATCTTCAGATATAATAACTCTCCTTCTTCCTTCTTCGTTATTTCCGCCTCTCTCTCAAAGACGATCTCTCTCCGGCGATTTCTCCATCTCTCCGGCGATTCCGGCCCTTCTCCACCTCTCTTCACCGGCGAATCCTCTTCTCACCCTCATATCTCTTCCCCAAATCCCAAATCATGTAAGAATCATCCCAAACCTTCTTTTATATCAATTGTTTAGGGTTTTGGTAGTTAGATCTCAGATTTTAGGTTGTTTGATTGCAAAATTTTAGAATTGAATGGATAGTTTAGGATATATAAGTTAGGATTGTTGTTTTTTTTTTGAATTTTTTTTTTGTTAAAATTCAAAACGTTTTAATATTTTTAAAACGTTTTTCTGATTTTTAAAAACGTTTTTCAAGTTTCCAGTAATGAAATATATATATAATAAAACGTTTTTAAAATTTTTTAAAAATATTTAACAACATTTTTCTATATTTATAATTTTTTTATAATTTTGTATACATATATATATATATATATATATAAATCATGTATAATAAAAATTTTAAAATTTTTTAAAATTTTTTATAAGTTTCCACTAATAAACTATGTATAATAAAACGTTTTTTAAAAAATTTTAAAAATATTTAACAACATTTTTCTACATTTATAAATTTTTTATAATTGTGTATACATATATATATATATATATATATATCATGTATAATAAAAAAAATTAAAATTTTTATTATTTTTTATATGTTTCTAGTAATAAACTATGTATAATAAAGGGTTTAATAGTTTTTTTTAAAACGTTTATAAAACCTTTTGTAAATATATAAATGAAAACATTAAAAATAGAAATGATTTGAAAATATTTTTGATGTATTAATTTTTTTTTTAGGGCCGGGGATGAACCCTGCCCCGCAGCCCGTCTTCGACGTAGTTCGGTGAGCAGTTCTCGTGCATCGGGATCGTCTCATGAACAACACTCGGTTCCCGCATATATTCCCGCTCCAGCTCCCACTGCCCCTCGCGCTGCTGCTCAACAGGATTCGGGGGTCATGCCAGTTCAACTATTGGTTCAACAACCAGGTCGAGAGCATCTCCCGGTTCTCCAACCCAACCCACGACGAGGGCATAGCACTTGGTTAGTATTTTTTTTTATTTGTACCATTATGTTTTTTTCCTTTAATTAACTTGCTAACTTGTATTTTTTTTAAAGGTTCACCAAGTCGAAAAATGGCATTAGCCGGAGCATCAACCAGATGATGTACTCCATGCTCCGTTTTGGATATCCAAAGTGGAGTGTGATCCCTTCCGACGAACGAGAGTTGTGGTTTCGTCAGTTTGCGGTATAGTAACTCTTCATTTTTTTAAAGTTTTTACATTTTTTTAATATATTTACTTATTAAATTATGTTTGTTTTGTAGCAAGAGTTCAACTGGCACTCCGATCTTACGGAAACAGTCCGTAAGAAATTCAACGAAAAGGCCATGGACTCTTATACGAAGCAGATAAACGCGTGGAAGATAGTTTGGCAGAAGAACAAGAGGCCACGGTTCATCAACGGGACGGTGTGAGAGCAGTTGATAGCTCATTGGGAGAAGGAAGAAACTGCAGAGACGTCTTCTAGGAACTCCAAGAACCGGAAGAGCGATCGTGGCGGGAAAGGTATGTATGTGCACAACCTCGGCGCTTGCTCTATGTCTACTAAGGAGGATGAACTTGTAAGTTTTTTATTATCATTTATCTTTATATTTTTTAAATAAATATTTTATATATTCCTTGGCTAATAATGGCGGTTTTTTTAGATCGAAGCAAATGACGGTAATCCCGTTGATCGTCTCCAACTCATTAAGGTGGCTCACACTAACAAGACGACGGATCAAATTCAGGACCCCGTGATCAAAGGTGTCGTTGATTTGGTGGAAGCTGAAATAGTATCTCAATCTCATCCTCTCTCTGATGACGGCGATTCTACGGGAGCTTCAACCAACTTGTCTCTATTGCAAATAAATGAGATGGTTGAAAAAGTAATTTTTTTATTAATATATTTTTTTTATAATGTCGATTACTAATTTGTCCCTATTTACTAACTTTAAATATTTTTGTAGGCGGTTCCTAAAAGGAAAGGAGGCCGTTTAGTTGGGTTGGCCCGCCGTGCTTCTTCGTATCCGGCATCTTCTTCGCAAGCTCCGTATGCCGATCCCATGATTCTCGAGGAGCTACATGACAAAGATGAACAGATTGGGGCATTGGAGGAGCAGAACACCACTATCCTTTCTGAGAATGCCACTATCCGTTCGGAGAATGCCACTATCCTTGCTGAGTTGGCATCCCAGAAGAAGTTCAACACCGAGATAATGCAGAAGCTAGATCGTTTGATGTCTTCGAGTTCATCTTAGTTTTTTCGGCTTTTTAAAACTTTTTGAATGTTTTTTTTTCTATTTCGGTTTGTATGAATTTTAAACTTTCTGAATGTTTTTTTCTATTTCGGTTTGTATGAATTTAAATTCTATAATATTATTAGTTTTAAATTTCTGATTTTTTTAATTTATTAATTAATTTTTAATATAAAAAAATATATAAAAATGCAAAATTAATTCGTTTTTAAAATTGGTATATTTCGAAGAACTCTGGGCGTCGGAATATACCGACGGACAACGGTTCCTCGGAATATACCGACGAACCAACATCCGTCGTAATTTACCGACGAACCAATATCCGTCGGAATATACCGACGAACAAATATCCGTCGGTATACTCCGACGAACCAATGTCCGTCAGTATATTCCGACGAACCAACGTCCGTCGGAATATACCGAGGAATCCACTACGTCGGAATTGTCCGAGGAACGTTCTCCATCGGTACTTAGTTTTTCCGATGAACTCTGGTCTCGTGTGTCCCCATCGTAATATCGTCGGAACTTCGTCAGAATGACGTTTCTCGGTATTCGTCAGAAAGTCGTCGGAAGTTCTGACGAAATTCCGACGAATTTTTTTTTTCCGACAAAACGATACCGACGGACAGGTTCGTCAGAAATTCGTCGGAATCGGTCTATTCCGACGAATTTCTGACGATTTCGGCCATCAGAATCCCCATGTTTTCTTGTAGTGCATATTAAGTGCACGACGTGTTTCATCTTATTATAAAGGAAGAGAAACAATTGGTGTAGTCTCATTATTTTACATAGAAAAATAATACAATCCTCCATATTTCTTTTCTTTCTCTTTGATTTTCTTTTGAATATGAGAGTATACACAAAACTAGTTTCGCCAGGCTTCTGATAGAGTGACACAAATCAGAAGATTTTTGCAGTTGTATCATGGGACTCATTACGTTATCGAACCATCGCACTACATAACGTATTTTGAGTTACAGAAAGAGATAATATCTCGACTCTGCAGTTGTATCATCCTCTTTTCTTAATCTTTGATATAATTTTATCAATTTTATTTTTTACAATATTCAATTCTCTGTAGTTTATATAATACGGTTCTATCACTTCAAACCAAATTCTTTGCACACTAGATTTCATGGGAAAGCAAGTAGAATTGTGCCCTCTAAATGAGACTGAAACTCGTCTTCTTCTCTTTTCTCTCAATATTTTTGTTAACCTAATTAATTGACTCATAAACTCTGTATTTATGGAATAAGACGTCAAACTTCGAGTATAGAAAGATCTGCAATATAGTGTTCATCCTTAGGGCATGATTAACTTCGGTCTGTTAGCCGGAGTTCTTAACTCATGATTTGATACTTTTTTTTTGTTTTTTACACTTTTCGGCTAAGAGACGGCTCTTATATCTCTTATTTAAGAGACAGTTCTTAGCTTTTCTTAGATTTTTGCTAAAAACCGTCTTTTAACCGAAGTTAAAAACCCCAGTTAAGAGACTCGGGTTAATCATGGTCTTATCAAATATTTGAATATTCTCAACAAGTCTCCAATACCGTATCAACGTATCATAAATTATATATGTCACATTCCTCTTTATTCCCACGTCGTACCGCAACAGTATTATGCAACGACTTCATGTATTACAAACAACTTGTGTTCTATGGTGCAAACGTTTGTTTACTACGTATGGAACTCTTTTAAACTGATCCGAGAATTATTTTTGATTCATTTCTTCCTTTTTCCCGTATAACTGAATAAAATTGTAAAGTTTGTGACCACCATCAATTTGCACGTTTGGGATTATTTCTGTGACGAGTTTCTTTAATTAGTTATTCCCCCCACCAACCATTAAAGTATCTTTTAATTAATAAAAATAATTGGTGTGTAAACAGAATTCAATTTGGTTTTAGTTTAAGCATTTAACTAGATTTTGATCCGCGCTTTCAAAGCGCAGATTTATTTTCCTTTTTTTTTTCAATTGACAAATATTTAGTAAATGTCATATTTCATATATTTGTGTTTTATTTTATAAAAGACTTAAACTTTTTATCTTTCTTTATTGTGTTTCATTTTAAATGACTATTTATGTTTAAAAACTTAAACTTTATTTTTTCAATGAATTAAGTTGGTATAACTCTGATAAATTAATTTTATTATGTGGTTAATATTTTTAATAAAAATAATTATATACTTTTAATAAAGATTTATACTTTTCAATGAAAAAATCAAATTTTTTTATGAATGCTTAAATTATATTAAGAAAATAAAAAAAAATTAAGAATGGTTGAAATTTTTTTTTTGAACTTGAACTAAATGGCCCAAAGAAAAAAAAATGTGAGAATTGGATCTGATTTCTTAATCGGCTTAAATGAACCAAGAGAGATCTGATGTGGACAGTGAGCTGAATCCAAAAAAAATGGTCCAATATAGATGTGTTATTAATATTACTTGATTGCCCTTAATGAAACATGCAATGTTAGTAAAGAAATGGCAGGCTAAGGTAAAAAAGACAATAGGATCCTGCTTTAATAGTATAGATTAAGTTTGGCTGGTTTCTTTTCTCCATCCCTTGACATAATGTAGAAAACAAAGTATTTATTGAGAATGATCATCTTCTTTATTGATAATTTTCATTATAGTCTGCAAAGAGCTTTATTGAGAATTTATACAGTGGTAGGTAGAAGCTCCTGATATATATATAGAAAGAGGAGTCATGAAGATGATCTTGATGAGGGAACTAAAGTGGGTTGGGTATTTTATGCATCTTCGAACTTCTTATTCTTCTCGAAGGTGAGGCTCGAGCGGAGAAAATCTTTCTTCAGAGGGTTCTTGATGGCAGGGCTTATGAACTTCTGATACCATTTTCCAGAAAGTTTGAGGTCTCTGTCAGTGACATTATTCCAATCAATGTAACTGAGTCCGAATCTGACGGTAAATCCTTTGTCGAATTCATAATTATCCCCAAGAGACCACGCAAAGTATCCTTTCACGTTGACATGCTTCTCCCTAAAAGCAGGAACAATGAATCATTCATTAGAGGTCATACGTGCATACACAGGAAGGAGAGAAGCATCAACTCACTTGATGACTTTACTGAGAAAACAGAGATGGCTGCAGAGATATTCAATGCGCTTGTAATCGAACATAGACTCATCACGCGTTTCATTACCGGGGGTACTGATTCCTAATTAAACCGTTATAATATGAACAATCCATAGTATTTTTTTGTCAATTTCTTGAACCAACCTCAAATTACATTTAACATTTAAAGACGAATTTAGAGATGGGTAATAGAACTCACCATTCTCAGTGACATAGATTAACGGGTTATAGTATTTGGTTTTGAAGTAGTCCATTACGTAATAAATGCCTTTAGGGTAGTAATAGGAGTTTTTGGTTTCGTCACTGTTTGCCTCGAACTGAGAATGGGAAGCAAATATTAATAAGAAAAAGGGATTTTTGGTTAGCAAATAAATGAAGGATATGGGTGGATCATGCATACATACCAGTGGACCAATGGAATGATTACTTGCATTGATATCTGTAAACACAAGTATGATATAATTGATGGTCACCGAATATTGTAATTTGAAAAAAAGAGTGGGTAAATAAATTAAGTTTTTAACTAAGTGGAAATATATATAGTACATGTGAGCTTTGCGCCTGCGTCCATCATGGCAGTGTGATTAGCCCAATGAACTGGATTAGGGCTTGGTTGGGCATACTGAGTGACATAATAGTTGAGACCAAGATAATCATATGAACCCTTTACGAGGTTGGATTCTTCTGGAGAGAACGATGGAAGCCGTTCACCCACAGTGTCTATCATGATTTGAGGGTATGTTCCATTTGTTAGCGGCCCCATGAACCTGATGCACATACACATTTTCATCAGTTTATATATACAACATATGCTAATGTTAAGTTTATTTTATAAACATATACCATCCCAAGAAGAATTCTTTCATCCTCTCGGTTGCAGCTATGCTGTCTGGATCAGTGTCATTATATGGAAGAAACCATCTAGTTATCATCACAGGTCCAATCTTACCTCCTTGATGCTGTGGTCACACAGATATATATACACAATGATGTGATTAAAATCAGAATCAGATATGTTGGATTACTTTTTTGATAACTGATCAGTCAAATATGTTAGATTACACAAGTCACAAAATGGAGAACTCACCGAATAATTTTTCCTGTAAAGATCGACCACCGTGGCATGAGCGAGAAGCTGGTTATGTGCAACGATATAGGGTTCTGTTGAAGAATTACCGGCGTAACAGGTAGGATCAACCATTGGAGAACATCTACCGGGTGCATCTGATCCTGCTCCGTAGCCTCTCGTAGGCACTGTGTAGAGCTGGTTGATCGTGAGCCAGTTCTTTACTTTATGACCGAATTCTTGGAAACATAGATTCGCGTAATCTTTGAAATCGTGTCTGCAAATATAACAGAATCATTTCATTAACCCAGTACCAAAACTTTGTATGTTTTCGTCTTTTCTTAATAAGCAGCATGCATGGCATAAATGTAACATACATGATCTGGGGGTCCAAAAAACCTTCATATTCATCTTGTAGTACTTGAGGAAGGTCCCAGTGAAAGAGCGTAACGAAAGGTGTTATGCCCTTGTCGATGAGTCCATCTATGAGTCCGTGGTAGTAGTTAATACCATCTTTGTTTACTCCCCTGCTCCTCTTTCCTCCTGCTCATCATATTCATATGTATCGTATATTTATTCTTTCCAAGAAATCACATATATATACATGGATCAGTGATATGTGTACATACTTGGAATGATTCTTGACCACGCAATGGAGAATCTGTAACCAGTAGCGTTGAGTTCGTCCAGCACATCTATATCTTTCTGCAGTTTATATATATAGTTGCATGTCAAGTCACACGTAGTTGATAGATAAGTCAGTGAATAACATTAGTTAGCACACATATATATATTGAGAAATTTACCTGCCAGTATGAAAATGAGTCACAAGTAGTGTCTCCATTTCCATGATCGGGTCCTGATTTATCTGATAGTAAACAAATACATTACTATAAGTGTATACGAACACGTAACCAATATTATATATATAACCATGCAAACAACAAACTTGGGTATCGGTGTGTGAAACCATCCCAAACGTTAAGTCCACGACCTAGGCAACCTTCAATCTGAAATGAAAAAAAAAACACATGCAATTTTGGATTGTAGTGTTTTAAATGATTTTCTTTGTACGTAAAGTGACGTATGACAACACAATATTAGTGGTTTATTTGTTACATGCCTGGTAAGCAGAAGATGCAACACCGAAGATGAAGTCTTTCTCGAAGCTGCTACTGTTGAGACGATCAGGTTGACTACATTTGAATGGCAGGTTCTCTTCGCAAGTTATTTCTTCATCAGCTTTGCAAGTTGCCAGAGCTAATAGAAAAGCTAATATGAGCCCAAGATGCTTCATGGTTAATTTGTAGATGTGTGTGCTGTGTAGTATATATGTAACCTTTGTACCGATCTAGGGTTTATATAGCCTTTACAAAGAAGAGTAACGTATGCATTTTCTTGTCTTAGTGTCTTGATTAATATATTGGAAGAGGTGTAGGTGACATGAAACCCGTGGCTTTTTACCGTGGTTGGCTCTTCAATCGATCATTTCATTAAGAAAATATTGGATTTTTATGTCAATTGTTATCGGTTGATTACTATCATTTTAAAGTTAATCTGGTAAATGACGATGGGGTAGAATTTTTATATTTATTAGAATAACTTGGCCAGAAAAAATACAAACAAGGTATCAAAAGAGTTGAGTAAGGTTCCATGAGCTTCTAATAATGAATGCATGGCATGAAAATTCAGTCGACCGGAAGGTGATATGCAAAACACACACTAATTTACAAAGAATTGATGAGTCAACGGTGACATAATGCAGCATGGGTCAAAGGTTTGCGCAAAAGTATAACGACATGCATCAAGATTCCTTGTACTAATTAGCTCCCCAATAAACGTTTTCTTCTAGTAGAGATGATGTTCAGTGCCGTTTTACATTTGACTTGGAGTTCGAATTGACGCCATAAAGTTATTGAAAAGTCTATAGGGATACGTACTATACGTACTCTTCAATCTGAAGTAACAATGCCGTAAGAAAAAGAAAACCAATTATCATGTGATCCAAAAGGCCACATTCATCACAAGCCTCATCGGCTCACCGCTGACAGTCACCGCATATATTTTTTCGCTGCTCGATGATTTATCACATGAAACCAGAGACTTTCTCTCTCTCCAACCGATAAAAGAAAGCAACAACCAATTCATATATTATTTAAATCGTTATTGATCATCTGCAAAACAGTTGTGGTGCAGGAGATGGACTTGCCGATTCGTTGCGTGGATATCTAGCAGTGAGGTAATGCTTTTCTACATTTTACGGTTAATCAGCAAAAATTATGGAAATGTCTATCTTGCCATAGTGCGGTCGGCCCGACTATCTAAGTGGCTTAAAGCTAATTAATAAAACTGAGGTCTTGAGTTTCACGAGAATATAAGAAACCATCTATTAATTTTTAACTAAAAAATCTAATAACCGACTCTTAAATATCTTAATTTTGGGCTCTTAAATAAAATACATTAATAATAAATTAAAAGTAAGCTCACCATACTTTTCCATTAGTAGATATTTGTTAATTTGTTTGACAAACATTTTTTTAGGATAGAACTATAAATATATAACAAATTTAAGACACGCAAATTGAATTATACACTTGAATTAAATTTCCAATAAATAGCTGAGATATATTTAGACCAAAAAATTGATACTATATGTATACATATAATGAATAACAACAACAAATAGAACATGGACCGTAAAAGAAATGAGAAGAAAACTATAGGAAAACACAGTAATAGATGACATAGTTCTCGAGAGATGTTGCATTGAATTCCCACGTTAAGCAGATTTCTTCCAAAAAAACATATTAGAGCATATGATTTGTGGCCTAGATTTGTATGTTACTGATTTTTTTTTTGTCAACGAGTTACTGATATATATAGTGGCCTAAAGCATATGCTTTACATGTTTTGTGACAGGACCGGGGGCCTGATAGGCTTTTATCTTCTAAGCTATTAGTATTACTTTCTAAGACATTTGATGTTTATAATCTACTAATCCGATTCTGTCCAAGTGGACGCATGTCTTTCATAAATAATTCTTATTCGTAGGTGAACAGCATTGTCCACTGGCGAGGTTTCTACTCCTCAATCTGCACGTAAGTTATATATGAAATTTACACAATAAAGTGCACATAATGTTTAAGTTCACCTTGATCCCTATATAACGAGGCCATGTTGGGTTGGTTTTTACTTCCTAGCGTTTATTTTGTGATCACAGCAGTTCTGTCCGGAGGTTTGTTTTGTTGGGGGTCACTTGACCCCACTAAAATAGGAGGATTTTTTTTTAATATATATTTTAAAAAAAAATTATTATAATATTTTAATCTATAGAAACTGTGTTAAAGCCTCACTTGGAGCTGCTTTAAGTATTTGACGGCGGTCAACGATTTATTCAACCGAATTGGTGGTTTTCGCCTCGGCCTAGCAATTATTGTCTGATTAATCGGCTAAGCCGACTAGTTTTAGAACATGGCTTCCCAATCATCTTTAGCTAGTGTAGTTAAAACTCTACATGTATTTAGTTACACACTATGCCGTTTTACTTTTGCGTAGACCGATCGCGTGTCGGTGTTAATGATACAATGGCGCTTCGTTGCTAAACAAAATTGGCGCTTGCTTCGTCAGGGTTTACCAAAAATTTTGAAAACAAAACATCTTTCACTAAATCGTCAATCGGAGAATCAAGCGGCGAAATCGTCACCGGAAAAAAATGGTGTTTCTCTCTCGCAAAAAGCCTCCACCGCCTCCGCCATCTTCCTCATCTGCTCCGCCTCCCAAATTCCCCCAGCCGCAAAAGAAATCCACCGATGAACCCGACGCGGTGGAGAAGATGACTGCGATTCTAGCGGAAGCTGGCTGCACACTGAACAACCCGTACGGTCCTCCATGTCTCCCCTCCGATCTCCACGCCTTCCGCCGCCATCTCACGACTCGCTTTTCGTCTTGCTCCGCCGAGAGAGATAGCGTCAGTGATCTCCGCTCAGTTTTCGTAGCTGGATTCTCATCGTACGTTCAATCTCCGAGTAATCTTCGTAGGTCAGTAACTCCACTCGAAATTAAAAACTGAAATTCACACTCTGTAACCATGCTTGATTCATATCTACTGTAGAGTACTTTCCACTTGTTCATCAACAAAGAGAGACGACTCATTAGTCCGTAACCTCCTCCTTGTGTCTCCCATCCAACTTGATCTACAAGAAACGCTTCTCGAGAAGCTTCCGGAGTACTTCGACGTCGTTTCTGGATGTTCCCTTGAGGAGGATGTTGCTCGCCTCATCATCAATCATTTCCGTTGGCTCGACTTCATTGCTAATCCCGATGTGTTCACCGATAAGCTGATGGAAGTTCTATCGATCTCTCCTCCGCACTTGAAGAAGGAGATCATTGGATCGTTGCCGGAGATTATTGGGGATCACATCTCTCGTGCTGTGGTTGATTCTCTAGAGAAGATGCTTCAGGAGGATTCTTCTGTTGTTGTTCCAGTTCTTGATTCTTTCTCTAACCTCAATTTAGATGATCAATTGCAAGAACAGGTGAGAGAGAGTTTCAGCTTTAAAGGTTATGCATTTTACATGGATACTGATGGAATGCCATTTTTTCTTTCTTTCTTGGAGGCGCTTACAGTAGCGATATCATGTATTAGAACAATCGACGCAGAGCATATGCCGTATCTACTTAGGTTCTTGCTTCTTGCTGCTACTCAAGCAAATGTTAGAAGAATAATCTCCCAGATACGCCAACAGTTGAAGTTCACCGGAATCTCACAACCTTGTGCTTCTCAAAACAAACTCAAAGGAAAAGCACCTGCATATAATTCAGAAGGTTCTATTCTCCATGCTTTGAGATCAAGCCTTCGGTTTAAGAATGTAAGTAGGTTTCGTTTTGTAGTAGTTTAAGAATGTTTTGTCATCATTATCTGGCGTCTATTTATCTTCTTTTGTAGATACTCTGTCAAGAAATCATAAAGGACCTGAATGGTCTGGAGAAACCTCGAGATTTCAAGGTAATCGATATATGGCTGCTTATTCTCATGTATATGAATGGGGATCCCATCAGGAAGAGCATCGAGAAGATATTTAAGAAGAAAGTGGTTGATGGATGCATACAAGAAGCCTTGCTTGATCAATGTATATGTGGCAATAAAGAGTTTGTGAAGGTGATCATCACAACATTTTTTAGATGTGTCTGATTCCTGCAAAATGTGGGACTATTCTTTTGCAAAATTAACATGACTCATTCTCTAGGATAATTTTGGATCGTTTATTTCTTTGGCTGAACACCTCTTGTCAAGCAAAGAAGAAAAAGCAAGGGAGTTTGGCTCGCATATCTATACTCGTCTTTTTGAAGGATTTGCTGACAATTATTCCAGACAAGAGGTAGGAAGATGCTAACATTTCATCTCCTGGTATAATAAGTTTTAGCATGATTAGTCGACTTTTGTTCTAAGTCGAATTGGTTGCAGATACTAGGTGCCCTAGTGACACATGTGGGATCTGATAACAAATTTGAGGTCAGTTCAGTCCTAGAGATGATGACGGTTCTGGTGAAAAAATATGCACAGCAACTCCTTCCCTTTTCTTCTCACATAAATGGTATTTTCTGGAACTTTTTTGTATATACGCACTAACACTGATCATGTGGTTTTCTTTTTCTAATTTCTGATTATGTCGTGTGATATAGGTATTTTGGACTACTTGGAGGGATTTACCGTGGAAAATTTGCATAAGGTGGCCATTTATCTTTATAAAATGCTTTGTATTGTATGAAAAAATATGTCGTATATTAAGTAAACACAATTGCAGGTCTATGAGGTTTTCAGTCTCCTCGCACTATCAGCTCGTGCAAGTCCTGATTCTTTTCGATCTTCAGTTTCGAATGAACTTATGATGATAGTAAGGAAGCAGGTAATGTTATTATCTCACCGTCTTTCTTAGGGAATATAAGTTGATGGCAGCTCACTTTCATTTGTATTACTTTAATATCGGCAGATTAGTCATCCAGAGCTCAAGTACCAAAAGATGGGATTAGTTGGAACTCTAAGGATTGTTTCATCACTTGGGGATGCAACCAGTGTTCCGGACTGTTCATCATCTCAGGTAAGATCGAGCAAGTCTTAGTAGTTGAGTGAAATGATCTCCCGACCACGATTTCCAAGAGTTACTCTTGTTTAGCTGTTGCATTTTCTACGGATATCCATCAATTTTGTCATTTAGCAGGTTTCAGATTGTGGGGAGATTTTGGAGCTCTTAAAGACATCTGTAGACTCTTGCAGACAGTCTAACTTAGCCCTAATTATTTTCTATGATGAGTTCGCTGCCATTCTCAACCAGAAACTACTTCAGCCAGAAATTATGGAGTGGTGAAGATTTCAGTCATTTTTTCGGCTATGTTGTTTAGTACTTTTCAAAGCTACACAGTCTTTATTGCCCTCGTGCGGATGATATTTTATACTGTTCTTCAGGATTGGGAAGCATCTGGGAGAATTTGAGTCACTATTTCTGGCCGATCTTGACAACGGAGAAATGGCTAATAAGAGTTCATATTCTGGACTAGAAGGTGTAATACATATACTGACCATGGTTCTACTTAAGATTAATTGAATCTCTTCTAAGCATTGTATGGATTGAGCTTCATTTCTTTTCTTATAATCGTATAGGGGATCTTTGGATGAACTTGGATGGTAGTATATCACCAATCTGTTTGAACATTTTGGCCCTGGCATCTTCATCCTCAGAGTTGGTTTTATGAGATTTTCTTTGCTCTTGATTAATTTAAAGCAATTCTCTCTGACAACTGATGACTGAATTAAGGATCCCATTACCTGCAGGTCTTGTTGTCTGCAGATTCTTCCTTCAAATTTTCTTTTGCTATCATCTGTATGATCTTCCTTCCCTTGAAACTCGCGACTATTTCTAGAAACCAAAACAAGCCTGAATTTTTTTGTTAACAAGGTTGAGAGGTTGACAAATGGTGGATCCCTTGCTGGAATTGATGCTCTGCTCGGATGCCCTTTGCACCTTCCTTCTTCCAAGGTGAGATGCACTGTTCTTTTCAAGAATCATATCGCTAACGCTTTCAACGAGTGACAAGTTTTGACCTGCTCTCTGACTTCTGCATGACTGTAGAAGAAGTTTGTTAGGCCTTGTTAGGAAGTTTGAAATTCTAAATTTGAATGCTGAAAATTCCAAAATGCATAAGAAGTTTGTTAAGCCTGAAAGTCTTCATATTTAACCTTGTCAATACTGCCCCTCCTAACTAATTTTTGGCTTACCTTGTCAAATGTCAAAGTACTTTGCTGCAGCTGGATGGCAATCTCTGACAAAAAAGCAGAGAGAAATTCTCTCTCTCTCTTTATATTATGCTGCAAACTGGATACGAGAACTCGTGAGTGACATGACCTTGTCTCTCTGCATCATTGCTGTGCTACAACTTTTTCATATGTTTTTGCTATCTTTTGCAGCTTAACGCCTTCAGTTCCCAAATTGACAAAAGGGATGGCTGCATTAGTCAGGCTACAGAAAAGGATGTGACAACAAAGCTTCTGATGCGACTCAGAAATCTAATGTATGTTCATGCTACTTTGTCACCGTTCAAAGCTTCGTGATGTGCTGTTGTGTTTTACAATCTTGTTTAAGATGTTTTTAGGCGTCATAAAGCCTATTCTATATACAACTCTGCCAAACTAATACTTGGTGAAGCAGATTCTTGGAAAGCTTATTGAACAATTTGATTACGCTATCTCCTCAGTCTCTACCGGAGCTCCACCCTTATTCAGCCACAAGTCAACATACTGAGCATCCAGAGAGGAAAAATGAGAAGAGGAAACTACAAGATGATGATGCTTCCCAACGCAAGGGAAACATGAAAAATAAATTCAAAAAATCAAAGCAGCCAAGTGTTGATGAACACTTGCGACAGCCAACTATTTTGGACGCTTTCAAGAAAGCAGGAGTAGTTACGAGTCAAACACAGCTACATGAAAATCCTTCCCCTTCATCGTTAGATGGCAGGATAGCGTCAGGGTCAATGCATGAAACTTGTTCTGGTGATGAATCTCTAAGTGTAAAGATTCCTCAACTTTCCCCGGCCCTTGCAGCCCAAAGATTCAAATTCAGGCCTCTTCTTCCTCAATGCCTTTCCATCCTAAAATTTCCAAAGGTCAGCCTAGTGAAACCTTTTAATCTGGGTTAATATTGATATCTACTTCACAAATACTCTATATAAGTATCCCACGAATTCACAATGAATTTTAGCCTGAGTTTTTAATATCTGTATCAACTGTGGGTGTTATAAAGACTTCTTATTTTTCTTGGAATTTAATGGACTTTCGCATACAGGTGCAGAGCCAAAATATACGAAACCCTGAATATAAAACTGAGGTACCGAGATAAATAGCAAATTATTCTTTTAAATTTCTTCTAGATATGAGAAATGGACCTTAACCTCTTCTTGTTTTCTGTGCTAGCTACCCCTGTATTTGTATCTCTTACAAGATCTTCATACCAAGCTGGATAGTCTTGTTCCTCCTGGTAAACTACTTCCTTTCAAACGTGGAAGCCCTCCAGGAAATTTAGGGAGGTTCAAATTGGTTGAACTTGTCAGTCAAATAAAAGGACTTTTTCCAAGCCTCAGGATGCATTTGAATACAGCAATGTCCTTACTGATAAAAGGTATGACAAGTAGAGATCTCAACCTAAAGGTACTGATGTAGCTTGTTCTAATTTGACCTAAATAATAACAGGTGAGGAAACTTCTCAAACTATTTGGAGAGATGAGTTTGCTAAGGCGGGAAATCCGAACACATCCAATATAGTAGTGTCTGATTCTCTGATTTACACAATGGTGTGCAAAGAAGTTTTATTATGTTTCAGCAAGGTAATTATATCTTATCCGATACCAATTTTGTGATTCAATTTTGAGTAGTTCGATATTGGTTGCATTTATTTCCTCTTAAACTTAAACATACAAGTATGCTAACTTCAGTTCCCAAACTTTAACGTTATGTCACAGATGTTGACCCTCCCTGGGTTCGAAACAGACAAATCGCTGCTACTGGATCTTCTGGAAGCCTTCCAGCCCACCGACATTCCAGTTGATAGCTTCGCGGATCTGCAACCTTTCCCTTCACCTGGAACAAAGGACTACTTGTTTATTGGCGTCTATTGTTTCTATGAAGATATTTTAAACAACGGTAAATATTTATTTTGATTTACCTATTATTCCCTGTCATATTTTATCTTATTTTAACTCCCATTAAGACTGTTAAATGTTGCTGCAGCTTGTTCTTTCTCGTTTGATCTGGCCTTCGAATGTCTTCTAACTCTACAGTTAGTGGTGACCTCAGCACAAAAATATATTGGTAAGGTATCTGAAGAAGTTATTAAGAAGAGATGTGTAGGTCCCATTCAGGGTCTTGTACCCAGCCTGCATGCCAAACTGGGAACTTCGGCTGAGAAACTTCTCAGGCATGAATGGATTGATGAAACTACTGATAACAAGGGTTTGAAGAACAAAGTATGTTCATCTTATGTCAAATTTCTAGGATATCACAATTTACGATAGCGCTCTCAATATTGGGTTTCCGCAGGGTGAAATGGTGCAGAACATATTGCGAATATACCTGGAAACCAGTGGATCCACATCTGATTTGCTCGATGAACTTGCTTGTACCATTTTGCCTCAGGTACGTTGTAAAGAAATCTCTCTCTGGCCTTACTTTGATTGACTGTTACATCCTACGTCAAGTCATATAAATTAACTCATTTGCGCACTGTCTCCGGAATTTGATTGCATTAGGCCTCTCTATCCAAGTCAACAGGAGAAGATGATGCTCATGATCATGAATTCCCTACACTATGTTCAGCGACTTTCAGAGGATGGTACAAGACATTGGTAAGGCAAATTCTTAGATATCTCGTATGTATTCCAGTCTCCTGTAATAGACTAATAGCCTCATCTTTGCTGGTGATTTATGCAGCATGAAGAAAATCTCGCAATTCTCAACAAACTGGTCAGTTATCCATCTTCGCTCTGTCTGATTCTGCACTGATCTACTACCTTCTCTGTCATACAATTTGAGTTCTCGCCTTTTCTGTTCTACTTTGTGGATCCTGATTAGGTGAAGGTTGTTAGCTCAGAGAAACGGCAAAACTGTCAATCTGAAGCTACCGAAGCACACTTAAGAGACATTCAGAAGACTGTAAATGTGATAGTGTCTTTAGTCAACTTGTGTCGCTCGCATGATAAGGTGACGGATTTTCCTTGACGTGTACCATTAGCGTAGGCACATTGCGTGTGCAAAAACTGTCATATATAATGCAATGATGATGGTGTTATTATGACTTAAACAGGTTACAATCCACGGAATGGCTATCAAGTATGGTGGGAAGTATGTGGACTCATTTCTAAAAGGTATAATATCTTCCATCTTATCACACAAGAGTTGAATTACCTGGCTTTTTGTTGGCTTATTAGACATTTGAAACAACAAATGTGCAGTTTTTGATTTCCTGGAAGCACATATTCAAGATCATAACGAATTAGTCATCCAGCTGGTAAGTTGGTTTTCTTCGCCTTTTCCTTTATCTCTCTCTCTCAGTCCACTAAAATTTCCTCAACTGACATTTGAATTAGGTCAAAGATCTCCAAAAGGCTACAAGAACATTACAGACTCTATGTTCTGAAGCTAAGGTTAGTTTCAGAAACCTTTTCTTTTTCCTTGTAAGAGATATAAGATGAAATGACTATGTGAGTTTGTTTTTAGGGTATGAAACAAACAGCCATCACCAGCAAAATACCAGCAACGAAGCGATCGTTAGAGCGCTTTCTGTTTCACGTGAAGGCTCTTCTCCATACAACGTCACGCGGCTCCAACTTCTGGATGGGTACGACATGACTGCACACTAATCTCTCTTCGAAATCTCGATGGCTTCAATCATTACTGAATGCTGCAAATCATTTATATAGATTCTCTAATATTCAATAGCATTTAAACACTATTGAGTGCGATTCTGTACTTTGCAGGTAGCTTGAAACACAAGGACTTGAGAGGACAAATAGTGAGTTCTCAGGCTTATGTAGATAACGAAACAGATGAGGTAGAAGAAGAAACCATGTCCGGAGGAGAAGATCCCATGGAAGCGGATGAACTTCCCTTGTCACCTTAAGATTGCTAATAACTTAGTTTCTACGTTGATCAATTTTTTATCTTCCTAATTTCCGTAGCTCAGTGAGATTGGATCTAGATGAACACAAAAACTTGTGTTTGTTTCTCACACTATACTTCACTTATATAGTTATTTTTGTTTGTTTTTATCTATAAGAAAATTGCATTACTTTTCCAAGTTACTGGTCATGCCCCATTAGCTGAAATCTTGAAGCTATAGATTTTTTTTCATTATCTTGATCACTACAAAATTTATATTTGCAATTAGTCTAGTCATTGACCAATGGGCTGGGTATAATATCTGCTCCCGAAAAACCAAACCCTGAACTGACCCGAAAATCAGTATCCTAAATCCAATTAGACCCGGACTAAATATTTGAACGTGTCCTAAATTGCTATATCCAAAAAACTACTGATATCGAACCTGATCCGTACCGTGAATCACATGAGTATCCAAACATAAAATATCATATATAAATATTAGTTGTAAGAATACTTACAGTTAAATTAATACCTAAAATTAAATTTGTAAATCAAATATATTAGTTATTTTGAATACTTATGGATAAAATGGATATTTTGGACACAAATACCCAAATCAAATTGTATTGATAGTTATTTTAAAATAAAATAACCGTTGTGAACTATATCTAACTTTTTAGTTGTTTGTGGGTAAGTTTAGATAGTTTGGATATAAAATATCAATTAAATAGGATAGTTTGGTTATTTCAGTTAAAATTATTTGAACCTAAAGTGGATATAACGGGTATATGGAAATTTTCCGGTTCTTTTACATGATTACTATACCTTCACCCGACACTAACCTGACCCATTTTTATAATACCCGAATGGGACCTTTGTTCAAAAACCGAAAATGATACCAGAAAGAACTAACCGGGATCTGTGTGGATATCCGAATGTCCCGGTCTAGACAAATGAAAAATTAGAATTATCAAATAACGAGAACACTTTTTTTTTTTTTTAATGTTGCATGAAGGTTATTATTAGAGGTGAGTTTTGCACCCCTATCAATGACCAGTCCATAACGAAAATGCTCATTTCACTCGCAAACTGAAGGGCCCGACCCGCTAAAAGACAAAACATGACGGCAAAAGTGACATTTAGAGGCCTATCCCATGCTCGATGTTACACTAGCCAGGATAGCATGTTCGATGAGTCAACCAATTACAGATGATTCAATCAGATCAACATTTAATTTCGTGGGACAAAGCGAGCTACATCGCAGAGAATATGTGACATCATCTGATAGGACCGAATATGTGACCTCATAAACCAAAGACAAAATATATCACCTCATCAGGCAGGATAATGTGCAGTCTATTCATCGTATTCGGAGCAGTCCTTGCTTGTAAAAGGGAACCTCATTTGACAGAAATAGGACCGTTCTTTCTCCCCCGAGCTCTTAAAAGAGATTTTAAAGAGACGAAATAACAACCCTGATATTCCTTTGTTTAGCGAGCTCGATCCAAAAGTCGAGTTTGCCTCGTATTTATAACCCATTTCCAAACATGATTTACTTCTAAATAAATAAGATTTCTGACCTGATTTGTCCCTACTTAATTCATTAAACACTTGATCACATTCTACTTTATTCATTAAATCATGAATCTCTCAACAAAAGAAATACTTTGAGGACCCATGGCAACATGTAACCATCCCAAACAAGAAAGAACGCAGTGGATGAAGCAAAGCGAACAAACCTAAACCAGCAGGGAATCCGTCTAATGGTAGCCCGACGACAGCAACAACACCAAAACCAAGAAAATCCGAAACCAGCCGAGCCGGAAAAATATGAAAAATTGGTGAAATAATACAAGATGAACCAAAAGTCAAGCCAAAAAACGAAGTGATGATTGTATGTATGCTCTGCTCCAACTGCTTGAACTATTACTCGATCCCTTCTTTCAAGGATCGGATAAACGAGATGATTTGGGATTATTCGTAGGGGGGTGTTCTAGGGATGTATTCTACTCGACAATTTACCTCTGCATGGCTTCGTGCTGGGCTCGTAAGTCTATTTCTTCTGAGATGGCCAAAGATTCCTCATGCCCACTTCCCGTCATCGTCACATAGTCCTGGTTATCCCTCTCTCTAGCACCAAACTGTTAGGGTAAAATAAAGCATGGCTCATCGTGATACTACGAAAACATGGAGTTAAGCAGTAAAGCAAGGAGAAACCCAGTTAGAGTAGGAGTTACAACGTATTGATCAGGAAACCCAGTTCTAGTCGCATGTCTCTATATTCAAAGTGTAAAACAATCGATTCCCTCTTCTAGGGTTTAGGAGTCCATTTTATTGGTTGATGTTCGAAATCTATGTTAAATCAATTCATATCCTGAAATATGCAAATATATCTGTTTAGTAAATTTTTTCCATTTTGTCTGGAGGTATGAGGAAAGAGCAACCCAAAAACCGAAACCGAAAGCCGTCTAGACGAGGGGTGAAGACCGGCGTCCTCCACTAAGTAGGGGTAATGACTTCTTGAATTAGTTTATCCCCAATAAGTTTTACTCGTCCATAATAACAATCTATCAGCCGTAATATCTTCATTCTTTTATAAATCAATTGGTGGATGTCCATAACGGCCCGGTCCATAACCGACCCATACACTTAGATAGAGAGACGGCCCAACCCTAGAGAGAGAGAGGCGACCGCGAGACTTGGAGGAGAGAGAGGCGGCTACAACTTGCCTATTTCCTAATTCATATATGTTTATGATTTGTAATCTTTCCTATTATTGTATTTCCATTTATCTCTCTTGTAACCCCTATATAAAGGGAACACTTATTCATTAATACACTACAAGAAAACATCAAGGATTCTGAGGGAAAAAATCGTCGGAATTTCGTCGGAATATCGTTATTCCGACGCAATTCCGACGAAATACGTCGTCGGAAATAATTCCTCGGAATTTCTTTTTTCCTCTGAAATCCCTCGGAATTTTCCGACGGAATTCCGAGGAAATAAATTTCCGAGGAAATTCCGAGGATCCCTTGTTTGTCGGAAAAGTCCTCGGAATATACCGAGGTAGAACTTCGTCGGGATAATTCCTCGGAAGTTCATCGATCGATGCGTGTTTGGACATATATACATCGATCGATAGGAGTATACCGACGGACTTTTTCCTCGGTTTATTCCGAGGAACTGTTCCCTCGGTATATTCCGAGGGATCCGTTCCTCGGAATTTTCCGAGGGAGTTGTCCCTCGGAAAATTCCGAGGGAAATGTCCCTCGCTATATTTTTTAAAAAAAACGGATCGATCGATGCGTTTTTGTTCAAAAACGCATCGATCGATGTAGTGAAAAATATAATTAATTTCCTCGAAATGTAAAAAATATTAATTTTTTTGAAAAAATAAAATTTCTGAAATTTAAATTCGAAAATATGAAATTAAAAGTAAAATTGAAATCATACTAATTAATATTCAAAGTTTCACAAATAAAAATAAAACATTCCGAGATTGGGGAAAAAAAAACTACGGGTCTGGCACGTCCGGGAACACCTCGTTCGGGTACATCCTCTGCATCATCTCCATCATTTGCTGGTTCAGCCTCCTCTGTGCCTCATAGCCCGCCTGTTGAGCCGCCATCTGGGTCTCCAACAAAGATATTCGATCATCTTTGTCCTTCAACTGAGCCGTAAGTACTTCTGGATCAACAAAGGGCGGTGGTGCAGAAGAAGGAGGAACCGACCGGGTGCGACGACCCAAACCGAACAAACGTCCCTTCTTCTTTGGAACCGACTGAATAGAAAAAAGCCAAATTTAGAAATTTAAACCAAGAAATAAATGAATTGAACTTAAAAAAAAAGAACTTACGGATTCAACGATTTCGTTGATTCGAAACCGGGACAAGTTGGTCGAAGCCGTCGAAGCGTCATCCTCGGTTTGAAGCTGAGACACTTCGTCTACCACCTGAGTTTGGACCAGGTCGACCACGTCCCTCACAAGACCGTCATCAATCTGGCCGGTCTTCTTGTCGGGATACTTTGATTGGAAATGCTTCCACGCTTTTGCATCTGAAGGATGTCTGATCTCACCATCTGTTGAGTGCTCCGCATGCCATCTCATTGGTTGCGCTGTGCGTTCAGACAGATACAACCTCTGCAACCTTTCCGTCAAAGGTAAATACCACATCCTTTTATATGGCACTGGAACTCTTCCAATTGTATCTTTATAACGAGGCTTTCCACAAAATTTGCATGTAACCCGCTGTTCATCCACCCTCCAATAAATCATGCAGTTGTCGCTGCATACATCTATTACCTGATACGATAAACCAAGACCAGCTACGAGTTTCTGAACCTCGTAGTATGAACCAGGAGCTACATTATCCTCGGGTAGAATACCTTTTACAAAATCAGCAATCGCATCCACACAGTCTTCAGCCAAATTATAATCTGTTTTAATGCCCATCAATCTTGTAGCAGATGATAAAGCTGAATGACCATCTCTGCAACCTTCGTACAATGGTTGCTTTCCAGCATCCAACATATCATAAAATCTCCTAGGTTCTGCATTGGGTAAATCTTCCCCTCTAAAATGATCATTTACCATCTGCTCAGTACCTACACCATAATCTACATCCGTTCTAATTGGTTCTTCTAATCTAACCGATGGCTGAGGTTCACTAGTACTACCATGTTCATAATCAGTTTCCCCATGATGATACCAAATTTTGTAACTTCGTGTAAACCCACTCAAATATAGATGAGTCCAAACATCCCACTCTTTAATAACCTTTCTATTTTTACAATTAGAGCAAGGACATCTTAACATACCTGTTTTTGCTTCCGGTTGTCGGTGAACTAACCCCATGAATTCAGTTATACCTCGTTGGTATTCTTCCGTAAGCAATCTCGTGTTCGGATCCAAATGAGGTCGATCGATCCAAGAACGAAAATAATTTGAAGAAGACATATTTTTTATGAATCAAATTCGTGTGTAAATAGAGTAAGAGGGAGGATGAAGATATGAAGTGAATGAAGAGGAAGAGGAGTGCTTGTATTTATAGTTTAAATCCTGCCGACATACCGAGGAAATTCCGACGGAATTCCGACGGACAAAACTAGTTCGTCGGAATTTCCTCGGAATTTTGTAAAATCCCCCAACGGCTCTCCAACGGCTATAATATTTCCTCGGAATTCATCGTTTTTTTCCGAGGAACAGAGTTTTCCTCGGAATTTCCTCGGAATATTCCGACGGACTGTAGTTTCCTCGGAATCCCGTCGGTATATTCCGAGGAAATTCCGAGGAAACCCAATTTTGTGTTTCCTCGGAATTTCCTCGGAAATTCCTCGATATATTCCGAGGATTTCATTTTCCGTCGGAATGTCCGTCAGAATATCGCTGTTTTCTTGTAGTGATAATATACATAAACTTACAGTTCTAAATCCTTAAGTTTACAACACGTTATTAGCACGATAGCCTCTAACGCCCTGAGCCTAAAACCAAATCACTAAAACCCTAATACCCTAAATGAAAAGGAATCTGCCTCGGAACTTCGAAGAGGCCGTTCTCCCAAACCGTGAGGACCCAGAAAACAATCAAGATATCAAATCGAAGCCCTGGCCGAGACGAATCAGTCAGTGCAAACCGCTTGTCGATCTGACCAACGACGCGCGCTCACGCAGAGATATAGTGCGCGCCGATTTGCTTTGGAACCCTAATCCGAACCCGACGATACCGACGAACCCTAATCCGTTCGCGACTCCGTTCCAGCTCGTGTCCACCTGATCAGCTCCATACCCAAGGCGTTCCTGATCCTAGACGAACTCAGCTCCATCCTACATCAAGGACAGCTCGCGATCCGACAGCAACAGCTCCCGTTCGCATCAGGGCCGCTCGCGATCCGATAGAAGCAGCTCGCGTCCCAGCCAGCTCGCGTCCCGTTCGTGTCTAAGCTCAAGGTTCATTCTTGGTGGTCCAGTTTCTACAAACAACAAAACTAAAGGTATTTCGAATTCTAAGAACATAATGAATCGAATTTGGTTGATTGTAAAGAATGAAACCCTAAAATATAATTTCTAAGATGAAAGCCATAGGATAATAGATCAATCCCTAAGCGAGTAAATCGAAGCTCTATAAGTTCGATCCCCAGACCCTAAAAATCGAGATTGATCCATTGATCAATTAAAATCAGAACCTTAAAGGATTTGAATCTCAAATCAAATCCCTTTGATCTAAGATCAAATTTTCGAAATCCCTAAACCCTAATTCGAAAACTATAGATTAATTAAAACTGATTGATTGACTGATTGAGATTGAATTTGATCATCCTGAAATTGAAATTGCTTGTTAATAAAATCGAAACACTAAAACCCTAATTCTGAAAATCAATTTTGATTGTTTGAAATTGAACATTGATTGGTTGATTTGATCACCTAGAACTATTGTTAGGATTGGTCAAACTCGAATCTTATTATTTGGCTTGTTTAAACTAAAACCCTAATGACCTAGTTTAGATTATTTTAAAATCGAAATCTGAAACTACATATTAGGTTAAACTGTTCTAGACTTGATCATACTCGTAGCCGTGTGGCCTTGTTGCATTCATACCATAACTTAATCACATTGATTGATTGTAATTAAACTTATAACTTATTCTAGGAATAGTGTTGAATTGAATTAAATAGCCGTGTGGCTTGATCTTTGCTTGGCCGATAGGTTTGCTTGTTTTGATTGCATCATGAACTGATAGAAACAAACCATGTTAGGATTGCAATTACACGACAAACTAAATGCATAAAAACAAACTAGTTTGCATCCATGGTCGTGCGGCTTGCTCATTGGCCGTGAGGCATAGATCTTGGCTGTGAAGGCTTGTTTGATTGTTTGAACATAAAACCCTAATCGTTTAAACATTAAAAACTATTCCTAAAAGATCTAAAAATATTAATCTATAACTTCAGATGTCGAAAATCAACAACCTTGATTTCGCTGCCCTAAATCTATCTGGAGACAATTACCTTCAGTGGGCGCTCGATGCTAAGATCATCCTGAAATCCAAGGGACTCGGTGAGTGTATCACCGAGAACAATAATGCCAATGAAAAGGATCGTTACAGAGCCATCTTGATCATTCGTCATCATCTAGCTGAGAGTCTCAAGGATCAATACCTAACCATTGAGAATCCACTAGATCTTTGGAATGAATTGAAATCGAGATATGATCACCAGAGAGCGGTGATCTTACCAAAAGCTCGGTTTGATTGGACGAATCTGAGGATCCAAGACTATAAGTCTGTGGACGAATATAACTCTGCACTGTTTAAGATTGTTTCTAAAATGAGACTGTGTGATGAAAGTATTCCGGAACATGATATGCTTGAGAAAACCTTTTCCACTTTCAATGCAAGCAATGTGCTGTTACAACAACAGTACCGAGAGAAAGGTTTCAAAACCTATGCTAATCTTATTTCTTATCTCTTGCTCGCTGAGCAGAACAATGAATTACTAATGAGAAACAGTCAGATGAGACCACTTGGATCAGCTCCACTACCTGATGCACACGCTACAGAGGACAATAAAGAGTCCAACCACGTCCAAGGAAACGGCCAGCATGGCCGTGGTCGAGACAAATCGAACGGACGTGGCCGCGGTCGAAGATCCTTTGGCTGCGGGCGAGGAAATGGTCGAGACCATGGACGGGACCGTGGCTCATTTGGACAAGGCCATGGTCCTGGCCGTGGATCTTCTTTCAAACCCCAACACTCGACTAAATCAGAGAAATACGTGTGCCATAGATGTGGAATGAGAAATCATTGAGTTAAGACTTGTAGGACTCCCAAGCATATAGTTGACCTCTATCAAGAGAGCTAGAAAGGGAAGAATCCTGAAGCCCATATGACTTACCAAGATGATGAAAACGACTTCAATCATGAGAAGGACGATCTTATGGATTATGAAACTTCAGATTGTCTAAAAAAAAACTGAAGATTGATTTCGACATTTGTAATCTAAATTCTATGTTCTTTGTTTTGATGTTTTTCATTTCTATGTTTTTCATTTCTATGAACTTGTTATACAAAAACTTAATAAAAGGAATGAATGATTTTTAAAAATGCAAATATGATTTGCGGGTATGGTACACGTTAAGGGCTATGGCCAGATATGTATAAGGGCAAGCATTTAGATGCTTTATATTCACCCAGAAAACCCCATTGAGATTATATAGAGATATAAGAATGAATGGTTTCGATATTGAAACAATGGGCGAAGGAAACAAAGAGTTCCTTCAGATATATGTATAAAATCGCCGAAGGCCATAATGAGTCCTAAAAAAAAACTATACATGCATTCTCTATTGATCTAGACTATACCAAGATCAGTATGATAGAGGCAATAGTCATGGTAACCAAAATGGTTTACCCACGAAATTATACACTTTATGGTATGACTGGATTGGCCATCCTTGTCCAAAACATGATGCGAAATTGATATTGGAAAGGGCACAAAGAGTTATCCCATAGAATCTCACGTGTGTAGCATGAACACACGGGAAACTCACTAGGCCATGATGTCCCAAAGCACTTAAAGATTATAGTATGTCCATGAGGGGGCAGTGAGGACAAATCCGCACATGTCCATACTATATATAGCTTGGCTGAATCCTTTTATAAATCTGTATTGGCCATTATCCATAGGTCAAAACTCTCAGTCCAAGGCTTGGGGACACACAAATTTACATGCATCTTAACTAATAAGCATCAGACCATTAAGTGAGCATAGATATTCCCATCTCAAATTTATTACGGGTCATGAGCCAGACATATAACATCTTGAGATATTTGGATAAGCCACCACAAATATATGTGCTGTCTAAGATGGATCCTTAGAAGAGGATGAGGATGGGGATATATGTTGGATATGAATCTCCCACAAATAATGAAGTACCTTGAGCCAAATATGGGTGATATATTTAGTGGCCAAGAACACGGATTGTAAAGTTTAATGGATCCGACTATCCAACATTAGGGGGAGAAAATAATAAGCTGGTAAGAGAAACAGAATGGCATCAACCATCATTGTCTTGGCAAGATCCTCGGACTAAAGAATGTGAAATAGACGTCCAAAGATTATACATTTACAAAGCTAGCTAATCAAATGTCAGACACATTTGCTGACCCGAAAAAGAATGACTAAGTCATATATAAACCATCTTGTAAAGCACCAACTAAATTGAAGTCCAAGAGAGACACAGTCAAGTTGCTACAAAGTCTATACAAGATAGACCAATAAGTTCCAAAAGATAAGAATCCTCGGAAACAAAAGAGAAAGGTGCATAGAATGATAAAACAAATCCTAGGTCAAGGAAACCATCCCAGACATAGAGATAAGACCGGCCGGCTCTAAGGTACAAGTACCAAACAATGTAGCTTGGGACGCCAAGCTGCAAAGTATTAAAGGTCCTGATAATAATGAATCTCAATCGATTATATCATGTCTGGAACATAATGGAACACAATAAGGAATGTGGACATAAGACGATACAATGTAGCACTTGAATTTATGAATATAAGCGAGGAACATGAACCCACATCAATATAAGAGTGCGCACTCGTAGAACAGATTGGATTGAATGGAAACGTGGGGTTAAATAGTTTAAAGAAGAAAGACGTATTTGGCCATATGATTAAGACGCCGTATGATGTTAAAACCAGTGGATATAAATGGGTCTTGTGAGGAATATAAATCGTGAGATATAAAGGTAATGTTGCACAAGGATTCTCACAAAGACCAGTAATAGATTATGAGGAGATATACTCCCATGTGGTGGATGCAACTACTTTTAAGATTTCTCATAAGTCTGGCTATATAAGAGAGACAATTAGACTTGCAGCAAACTGATGTAGTGACTGCATATTTATATGGTCCACTGGATAATGAAAGTACTAGAGGTTATTGAGCTGAATGTACATCAAGTTCTCGAGAACAATATTGATAATCATCGAAATATATGATCTGAATATCCTAGGAACCTCTGGATACAATTTCCCAAACTGTTGAATACCTTAAGAAAGAATTCGAGATGAAAGATCTCGGGAAAACAAAATTCTGTTTGGGATTACAAATTGAGTACATAAATGATGGGATCCTTGTGCATCAGATGGCATACACTGAAAAGGTACTCAAGAGATTCAATATGGCCGATTGCCATTCTCTGACCAGTCCAATGGTCGTGAGGTCTCTCGGCCTGGACACTGACCCATTCCGTCCCAAGATGGACGATGAAGATGACTTAGGTCCCGAAATGCCATATCTCAGTGCCATAGGAGCTTTAATGTACTTGGCAACTCACACACGACCTGATATAAGCTTTGTTGTGAACCTACTATCTAGGTTTGGTTCTGTCCGACCCAGAGGCATTGGAATGGGATCAAACATGTTCTTCGTTACCTGCAAGGAACGAAAGACTTGGGTCTATATTATACTAACCATAACAAAGATGGTTTTGTTGGCTTTGCTGATGCTGGTTATTTATCAGATCCACATCAAGCTCGATCACAGACAGGATATGTCTTTACACATGGAGGTACGGCCATATCATGGCGTTCCATGAAACAAACCATCGCGGCCACTTCATCTAATCACTCAGAAATCTTGGCCATACATGAGGCCAGCCGCGAGTGTGTTTGGTTGAGGTCGATGACCCAACACGTCCGAGCTGATTGCGGGACGGCCGAGTGCAAAAAGCCAACCATGATGTATGAGGACAATGCTGCGTGCATTGCTCAGCTCAAGGACGGTTACATAAAAGGTGATAGGACGAAGCACATATTGCCTAAGTTTTTGTTTACTCACGAGCTTCAGAAAGTCGGTGAGGTCCAGGTCGTCCAAGTACGATCCAGTGACAATTCAACTGACCTATTCACCAAGGCACTTCTACCTGCACGTACCTGCACGTTCAGGAAGCTCACGCATCAGATTGGGATGCGTCGGCTGAAGGACCTCCACTGAGGTTCACATCAGGGGGAGTAGTACGTGTTGTACTCTTTTTCCTTCATCATGGTTTTGTCCCACTGGGTTTTCCTGATAAGGTTTTAATGAGGCAACATTAAACGTATTACAATCCATGTATGGTTATGGCGTCCAAGGGGGAGTGTTATAAATCAATTGGTGGATGTCCATAACCGGCCCATACACTTAGAGAGAGAGACGGCCCAACCCTAGAGAGAGAGAGGCGGCCGCGAGACTTGGAGAGGAGAGAGAGGCGGCTACAACTTGCCTATTTCCTAATTCGTTTATGTTTATGATTTGTAATCTTTCCTATTATTGTATTTCCATTTATCTCACTTGTAACCCCTATATAAAGGGAACACTTATTCATTAATAATATACAGAAACTTACAGTTCTAAATCCTTAAGTTTACAACACATTCAACAATAGATAACATATATTTTATATTTTTAATGTTATCCCTAGATGATTGATTATTTTATCTATTCAATTTGAATATGTTTACCAAAATGGATTGAGAATTAGAACTAGACTCGCTTAGTGTGAAAACTAGTAGCTTATTTCTAGTTTATACACAAGGCTATTTCCTTGATTTAAGAAAAAATAAGATAGGTGTAGAAAGATACATCTAAAAAAACAAATTGTTGAGTAATATAAGGAGAGAGAATACTTTTATTCTTATATATTATTATATATATATCGATGGAGACATGAGAGATATATGAAATGGGGGACCACTTGTTTTGGTGGGTGATAGTGTTTTGTACAGGAGAGAGAGAAAGTAAAGTTGTGTCTTACTCTTAATATTTCCTTGTGTATTTTACAAACGAAAGAACATCTCTATTTATACTGAGTTTTTCACCGACTTGGAAAGAGAAGCATAAACTATAAATCAGACATCTGTCTAATGATGATGCAAATAGTCAGCCCATGAAAGGACAACTGTCTTCATACGTGTATTCTTTTGGATAATCATTATCTTCAACACTCCCCCTTGATTATTCAACTTGTATTACAGACAGCCTCGTTAAAAACCTAGTCATGGAAAAACCCGATGGGATAAAAACCATGATAAGGGAAAAAGAGTACTGTAACGTAATCTCCCCCTGTGAATAATGGACATAGTCTTATCTTCACAGATCATGCAAACGTCGCATTCCGATACCGTAAACGTGTTTTTGGAACGTTGCAGTCGGAAAAGCTTTTGTGAACAAGTCAGCCGGATTGTCGCATGACCGTACATATTCAATGTCCACTTCTTTATTTTTCTTGAGCTCCCGTATGTATGAGAAAAATCTTGGAGGGATTTGCTTTGTTCTGTCGCTTTTGATGTAACCTTCTTTGAGTTGAGCGACACAAGCCGAGTTGTCTTCAAATATTCTCGTCGGCTCTTTCTCGTTGACTATTTCGCTTGCTTCTTGTATGTGTTGACTCATTGATAGAAGCCACACACATTCTCGACATGCTTCGTGAAGCGCAATAGTTTCTGCATGATTCGAAGAAGTCGCAACCAGAGTTTGTTTCTGGGACCGCCAAGAGATCGTGGTTCTACCAATTGTAAAAACATAGCCGGTTTGCGATCGAGGCTTGTGAGGATCTGATAAGTATCCTGCATCTGCAAAACCAACCATACCAAACTCGGGTTTTCTAAACTATATTAACTCTAAATCAATTGTACCTTGGAGGTAACGGAATACATGCTTTATTCCGTCCCAGTGCCTACGAGTAGGAGCAGAACTATATATTGCCAGGAGGTTAGTAGCAAAGGCAATATCAGGCCTAATACAGTTTGCAAGATACAAAAGCCCACCGATAGCACTCATATAAGGTACTTCAGGACCTAATATCTTCTCGCTATCTTCGCAGGGCCTAAAAGGATCTCTCTCAACATCGAGAGTTCTACCAACCATTGGAGTACTCAAAGGAGTCGCTTTATCCATATAAAAGCGTTTCAATAACCTTTTCGTATAATTTGATTGATGCACAAATATTCCTTCTCGGAGATGCTCTATCTGGAGCCCAAGACAAAACTTTGTCTTGCCGAGATCTTTCATTTCGAACTCCTCTTTCATATGAGTTCGAGCATCATCAACCTTCTTTTGAGTTCCAATTATGTTCAGGTCATCTACATATACAACAATGATCACAAAGCCAGATGACGATTTCTTTATAAAAACGCATGGACATATCGCAGTATTCACATATCCTTTACTCAAAAGATATTCACTTAAACGATTGTACCACATGCGTCCAGATTGTTTTAATCCCTAAAGTGATCGCTGTAACTTGACCGAACAAATCTCCCTGGATTTTTCTTTTGATGCCCCTGGCATTTTCAATCCCTCAGGGAGTTTCATATATATATCGTTATCCAACGATCCATACAAATATGCAGTCACAACGTCCATAAGATGCATTTCAAGATTTTTAGATGCCGTTAGGCTCATCAAAAATTTAAACATAATTGCATCCATTACCGGGGAATACGTTTACTCAAAATCAATTCCCGGTCTTTGAGAAAAATCTTGGGCAACTAATCGGGCTTTATATCGTGTTACTTCATTTTTCTCATTTACTTTTCTCTCGAATACCCACTTATACCCAACAAGATTTATATTCTCAGGCGTTATGACTATAGGTCCAAAGACATTTCTTTTATTCAGAGAGAGTAATTCAATTTGAATGGCCTTCTTCCACTCCTCCCAATCATGTCTTTTCTGACATTCCAAAATGGACCATGGATCGGGATCATCATTTTCATGATCGATCTCTTTGGACACAGAAAAGGAGAACATTCCATCAACATCTTTTATCTTATTTCTGATTCATAACTTTTCATCTTGGGCGTAGTTGATGGAAATCTCATACTTTTCTGTTCCCTTCTCGTCATCTGGATCATCTTTATCTATGCCTTCTTTCAGACATTTTTCAGTATCAGGTTCTTCTGGAACCTTACTTTGTTCATCCAATTTCTTTTTCTTTCGGAGATTTTTATCTTTAGAACCCGCTGGCCTCCCCCTCTTTAACTGAAACCTAGGTTCATTCGTTTTGTTTCCATCAGTTTGTTCTTTTGGAACATCAACTCTAGATAGAACATTTTCAGCGGGTATACATGATTTCGTCACCCTTCTCGTATCTGTGAACGCATCTGGTAACTGGTTTGCCAAATTATGCAAATGCACAATTTTCTGAACTTCCAGCTCTCTTTGATTCGTAGGAGGAACAAGGTGTAACAACGACGGTGTACACCAAGTAATCTCTTTAGGAATTCTATTAATTCCACCCTCTAACGATGGAAATTCATCCTCATTAAAATGGCAATCGGCAAATCGTGCCGTAAACATATCACCAGTTACTGGTTCTAGATATCTTATTATACTTGGTGACGTATAACCCACATATATTCTCAATCTCCTTTGTGGGCCCATTTTTGTTCTTTGTGGTGGTGCTATCGGAACATAGACCGCACACCCAAAGACACGGACATGGGATACATCTGGCTCTTGCCCAGATGCCAATTGTAATGGGGAGTACTTATGATATGCACTCGGTCTTAGCCGAACCAGTGCAGCCGCATGCAATATAGCATGACCCCATGTAGAAATTGGGAGCTTTGTTCTCAAGACTAACGGTTTTGCAATCAACTGCAACCGTTTTATCAATGACTCGGCTATGCCATTTTGTATATGCACATGGGGAACTGGATGCTCCACTTCAATCCCCATTGACATACAATAATCATCAAAGGCTTGCGATGTAAATTCACCAGCATTATCAAGCCTTACTTTCTTAATGTCATACTCTGAGAACTGCGTTCTCAGCTTTATTATCTGGGCAATGAAATTTGCGAAAGCCGTATTTCGTGTCGTCAAAAGAGACACACTTGACCATCTACTAGATGCGTTAATCAATAGCATGAAATACTTAAACGGCCCGCACGGTGGGTGGATCGGCCCACATATATCACCATGTATTCTTTCCAAAAACATTGGTGATTCATTGCCTACTTTTGCTGGTGATGGCCAAGTTATAAGTTTTCCTTGAGAACATGCATTACATATAAACTCGCCCGTTTGCAAAAATTTTCCATTTTTCAACGGATGGCCATTCGAATTTTGCACTATCTTTCTCATCATGACTGAACCAGGATGTCCTAGCCTCTCATGCCATATTTTAAATGTATCAGTAAACTTCATGTTTACCACGGCATAGGACTCAGTCATGGTTATTTTCGTACAATATAGTCCAGAGGATAACATTCTTAACTCTTCCAATATATGTTTCCTCTCGGACTAAATGCAAAGAATTTCAATGCCATCTTTACTCATAGTCTCAATATGATATCCATTTCTTCGGATACCCTTAAAACTTAATAAGTTTCTATGAGACTCGGGGGAATACAATGCATCACTTATTTCAAATACTGTTCCCTCTGGCATTGAAAATTTCGCTCTTCCAGAGCCCATAATAATCTTTGCATTACCAGATATTGTACTTACGCTTCCAGCGTAATCTTTTATTTTGTGACTGGAGAAATATTTCTTATCTTTAATTATCGTGTGCGTTGACGCACTATCTGCCAAACACAAATCTCCATTCATAGTCTCAAAGTTTGGCATTTTCTGAATATAAAACATATATTATTGAACATTAAACATGAAACATAACATATATCTTACAACAAAAGATATAGATACTATAATACAGTCTACTTATATCACATCGATTTATATCACTTATCGATACTCTCTGGCTCAACCAGAAAATCTGATACGTCGAGATGAGTATCATCATTTAAACCATGAAAGGATGGCTCGGGTTCTTCAGAGATGAAGTTAGTTTCACCTCTTCCTTTCTCTTTTCCCTTTTGGGATTCTCTATACAGATCGGCTAAATGTTTTGGCGTACGACAGTTACGTACCCAATGACCTTTCATGTCGCATCTGTAGCAAACCTTTCCCGTTTGCCTTTTATCATCCTGGCCCTTTGCATTCCTTTCATTTTCGTGAAAGTCTTTATTATTTCTTTCATCATAGGGACGAAATCTTCTTCCTCGTCCTCTTCCACGACCATGATAACGGTTTCCACTACGTCCACGACCTCGTCCTCTTTTATTATCATAACTGGATGATACAACATTCACTTCAGGGAATGGAGCAGATCCAGTGGGACGAGCTTGATGGTTTAAAGTCACGAGTTGATTAATCTGCTCCGCTACAAGGAGGACTTGCATCAACTCCGAGTAACGGGTATATCCATTCACCTGGTACTGTTGCTGCAGGATTACATTTTCAGGATGGAACGTGGAGAGAGTTTTCTCAATTATATCATAATCACTTATTTTCTCTCCACATAACATCATCCTCGAAGTAATTCCGAACATCGCAGAATTAAACTCACTAACACTTTTGTAATCCTGGAACCGGAGATGGATCCACTCGTGTTTAGCTTTCGGTAAGATCACATATTTCTGGTGATCGAACCTCTCTTTTAAAGATTTCCAGAGGTCAAAAGGATCCTCTTTCGTAATATATTCATCCTTTAAACCATCATGGATGTGGTGTCGTAAAAATATCATGGCTTTTGCCTTTTTCTCATCCGACACCGTTTTCGAACTATCGATGGTTTCCAAAAGCCCGTTTCCTCTCAGGTGCATCTTTGCACCCACTGCCTAGGTCATATAATCATTTCCCGTAATATCCAGGGCATTAATTTCGAGCTTTGTCAAATTCGACATGATAACTGTATTCATAAAATAGTATATAAATATAGTAAAGACGGAAATTTAAATGCATAATTTAAATGCAGAAATTAAAGGCATAAAATAAAAGCAAAAATTAAACTGCATAAATTTAAATTGCATAAATTTAAATTACAGAAATTTAAATAGCGTAAATAAAATTGGAGGCTTAGCCTACCACATGACCCGAGGAGTCATAGACTACCATATTGATCATTATTTTTCAAAGTCCGAGGAGACATGATCTACCATTTTGACTCTTACTTATTTCAAGGTCCGAGGAAACTTAGTCTACCATTTTTGACCTTTTATTTTTATTCACGGAGGCAAAGCCTACCACGTGTTTCTCTGATCGTGAAGGCATAGCCTACCATAACGATCAGTCGGGGAAGGCAGCGCCTATCATCCCGAAAAATAAACGGAGAAGGCCTAGACTCTCACTCCGGAACAATAATAAAATTTAAATAAATTAAATATATTGGAATACATAAATTTAAACATTACCTCGGCTGGTTTAAAAACTTTTGGATTGATAAGCCTCAGTTGGCCAGAGCCTCGTGCTGATAACGTGTTGAGTAATATAAGGAGAGAGAATACTTTTATTCTCATATATTATTATATATATATCGATGGAGACATGAGAGATATATGAAATGGGGGACCATTTGTTTTGGTGGTGATGGTGTTTTGTACGAGAGAGAGAAAGTAAAGTTGTGTCTTACTCTTATTATCTCCTTGTGTATTTTACAAATGAATGAACATCTCTATTTATACTGAGTTTTTTACCGACTTGGAAACAGAAGCATAATAAATCAGACATCGGTCTGATGATGATGCAAATAGTCAACTGATGATGATGCAAATAGTCAACCCATGAAAGGATAACTGTTTCGTACGTGTATTCTTTTGGATAATCATTATCTTCAACACAAATAACGGATAGAATTAAAGCAGACGAGAATTCTTTTATACTTGGAGCTATAAGTATTTATTTGGACAATGTCAACATTTTATTTGCTAAAACGGACTACAAAGATTTTGATCACCATAATTTCGAAACCACATGCATCGCCAAATTCAAACTACAAATCATACCCCAAAGCCCAAATTAAAATGGGTCTAACTTATCAGCCCATGAGGCCTTTTCACTGGGCTAGGTTTTTTTCTCCCGTTATTTCCTCCTTCACTAAGTTTTTTTCTTTTTTATTATTAAACCTAGAATTTTCACTGAATCCGCCACCACCTAGAGTTTCTAGCGGCGATAGGAGAGAGAGAGAGAGAGAGAGATCTAGACAAGTGAAGCAAAATGGTGAAGTTCTTGAAGCAGAACAAGGCCGTGATCCTCCTTCAAGGCCGATACGCCGGTAAGAAGGCCGTCATCATCCGCTCCTTCGACGACGGAAACCGTGAGCGTCCTTACGGCCACTGCCTCGTCGCCGGACTCAAAAAGTACCCGAGCAAGGTCATCCGCAAGGACTCGGCCAAGAAGACTGCAAAGAAATCTAGGGTCAAGTGTTTCATCAAGGTAGTTAACTACCAGCATCTGATGCCTACGCGTTACACCCTCGACGTGGATCTCAAGGAAGTGGCGACCCTCGAGGCCCTTTCTTCAAAGGACAAGAAGGTGGCGGCTCTCAAGGAGGCTAAGGGTAAGCTCGAGGAGAGGTTCAAGACCGGGAAGAACAGGTGGTTCTTCACCAAGCTCAGGTTCTGAAGACGTTTTGATCTTTTTTTTTTTACTTGTTGTTGCTTTTCGCATTGAATTTTTCAGCGTCATTTTAGTTTCTACTGTTGAACAATGTTGGTCTTGTTTTGGAAGATGAATGATCTTTTCTTGGATTTTTTTTTTTAATTTTGATTATTTACATGTTCATTTCCTTTGAATGATCTGCTTAAGTTTACAAAATGTTAGTTCATATTGATTGGTTAAATCTCGGTTAGAAAAGGATCAGGAACATAAGTCACTCAGTTTGTGTTTGATTCTAAAGCTTGTGTTTGATTCTAAAGCTTGTGTTTGGTTCTATAAATAAAACCAGCAAGTTACTGAATCATGCAACGACCAATTATTTGTCTGTTAATGTCACATACCTGACTCGAAAGATTAATTGACTCATAGCAGTACAAATGTTTCTCATTTTTACAAATCACCATTATCACTTGGGAATCAATAAATTGACGGCTTCCGACCATAACTGTAACTGCAACAGAGATAAATTCCGTCTGTAGGATGGAAACCAAGCATGAAGATAAGAAACAGATTTCTAAAATTATCTGAAAAAGCCATGGATGGATGTTCTTTTAACTTCTGGCAATATTACACGCTCTGCACTTTTTCAGATCTGAGTTTTCACAAGTTTAAGCAGACTCGTTAAACCATAGGCTACAGTGAGATGTGAAACATAGCTTTTGTGAGATTATGTGAAAAAGCCATGGATGGTTATCCTTTAGCAATGTTTTGGAAACCAGACCGGATGATGAGCCGGCAATATACATTAGTCATGGCTCAACCCGGTTCGACCAGATTGTAATAATAACTAGATCTTGACCCGCACAACCACGCAGGTTTTTGTTTTCAGTTATTTTTATATAAATATTTTGTTTTCAATTCCAAATTGGTATATGTTATAATATAATAAGTTTACGGTATATTTTTTTTCATTGAATAGACTATTTCAAACTTTCACATGTATTTGTATCTTCTTCTATATATATTTTTGGATTATTATTTCTTTATTAAAATTGTAACTATATATATAAAGATTACTAAAATATTGTTTTATTGTCATATTCAAAGATATTGTAACATTTCACAAATTTAGAAAGTTTTTAAAAAATTAAACTTTTCGCTTCATAGATTTATATTATCGAGTAATAATTAAACATTTAGTTTTTGTTTAATTTTTAAAATAAAATATATAGTTTAAATTTTTTTTCATTGGTTTAAGGTAGTAAAAATTAATCATTGTTAGATAATATGATTTTTGTTATTTAAAAAAAATCTTTATAATTTTAAAAGTTAACGTCGACAAATATTTAAATATTTAACATATGGAGGTATAGTATTACAACATTAAATTATAAATTTAATGGATCATCTATTGTTTAAATCCAATTATTGATAGCCCAATAAAAATTTCTGGTAGGCCCAAAATTTAAAAGATAAGATTAGAGATTAAATGTACCATGACTTTCTATGACTATGTCCACTATGTCCATTTTTTAAAAAAAATCACACATGAATCAATGTTGTGACTTCTGTTTTAATATATAAGATATTTTGAAGATATACATACATATAATAATATCAATAGAACACATATATATCTATACTATTACAACATAAACAAAATTCTGCCTTTATTTTTTTAGAAATAATTATATTACAATGCTACTGATTTTTTTTCTTTCTTAAAATAAATAAATAAGAAAATATTCCAAAGAAAAAATCAACATTCTCCGCACTATATTTCCCCAAATCATCGATAGTGATATAATTTGTGGGTCCATATTAAGTGTACTATCTCAAGTCATCATTTTATATGTACAATCCCGTGCAAAAAGACACACCTAAACATATAGGATCTCAGTTGGTGAATGTTATTAAGTTTAACCATCATACAACAAAAGTAATTCATCAGCTTAAATAAACACTTCTCAACATCAATGTTAGGTTCATACGCACTTCTTGCATTTAGGCATTACAAATGTGTCTTAGCTTTCATTACCAAGAAACAAAACTGTATACTGTAATGCATATAGTCATTTTGCCCTTAAAATTTTCAAGAATTACAAATGTGTACTATACGTGCTATCCTATATGTGTATGCGTTCACATCATATATCAAAACTGTATATTATAAATTTGTAATGCAAATAGTTATTTTTGCAAATTATACTCTAAATGGATATTATGTTAAGTTTCTCATCTAAATCTATTGTTTTTTTTAATAGTACAGATAGGGATGTTAAGATGGGTTTAGGTTCGCGAGCTTTTAATGGGTTCTGAAAAAAATAAATGTCCATTTAGACCCATTTAGCTAGTCGGGTTTTAAATGGATAACCCTTTTAAGACCCATTTATTAAATGGGTTTTCGCTAAAATAAACGGGAACCCGTTTAACCCATTAATGTTTTTTTTTTGTATTTTAAACGTTGTCGTTTGGTTCCTTAAGGGCCTTCAGTTTTTTTTTGTTTCCATTTTCATCTTCTCCTTCGTCGATCAAATCGCCTCCGATCTCCACCGCCTCTCAACTTCTGAAACTTCCGGTGAAGCGTAATCTCCACCGCTTCAACTTCTGAAACCCATAGTCTCCACTCAAGTTCCAATCAAGTTCCGATCAAGTTCCGTTTCTGAAGCCCACTCCCAACTCGAGATCGGTAACTACTCTCTTCTCCTTTGATTCCTATTGTTCATATAAATTGATTTTTTTTTAACTTGATTTCATTAGCAAAATTGCATATTTCTCTAAATTAAGCAAACCCATGAGGAAAAAATTGCATATTGTTCACATAAATTGCATATTATGTTTGTTATGTATCACTGTATGGATTACGCTTTGTGCCTGTGCCCCTGTGTAATCATCTGCAATCATATAAAAGTTTTGTGTATCGCTTTGCTTCATTTGTCTTTGATTCAAATGTTAGTTTTGATTGTGATTGGTTTTAAGTATGGTCTCGAGGAGAATGAGGATTCTCTGATGGATGTATAGATTTGCTTGAGCTGAACTGAGCTGAGGAACTATGCGATCTTGTATTAGTTTTATTGTGATTTGGTTTAAGTATGGTCTCGAGTTATCTTCAATCTTATGTTTATAGAGTTCTGGAGGATTTAGTGTTGGCTTTTAATTACAGGATGGATGAGTTTATAGACATGAATGAAGAAGATGCTCTAGCTGAGATAAATTTGGAAGCTACACAACTAGAAGAACAGCAAAGTGAAACTCATTCTGGGGAATCAGCTCAAGCTCCACGCAAGAGACGTAAAACATCACGGGTTTGGGAAGATTTTGTATCAGTGGAGGTAGAAAATGATGGCAAAGAAAGGGCCAGATGCTTGCATTGTTGTATGAAGTTGGTGACACGTAATGAAAAGAATGTGAGCTATGGAACTCATCATCTACAACGCCACTTGGAAACTTGTCCAAAGAAGCCTCCAAAGGAAGATAAGGATGCATATGATCAGAAGAGAGATCGTGAGATGGTTAGTGAGGTAATCATTTATCATGATCTTCCGTTCAGATACGTATAATACGAGAAGGTTAGACAACGAGACAAGTATCTGAATCCAGAGTGTCAGCCCATTTGTAGACAAACGGCTGCAGCAGATGTTTATAAGCGGTATGAAGTAGAAAAGGAAGAGCTGAGGAAAGTGTTTGCTAGACATACTGCTCGGGTTTGCTTTACTTCTGATCTTTGGACATCTCGTCCTAATAGCATGGGATATATATGTCTTACTGCCCACTTCATAGATGATGGCTGGAACTTGCAGAGTAAGATTCTTGCTTTCTGCGATTTGAAGCCTCCACACACAGGAGAAGAGATTGCTAACAAGATTCTGGAGTGTATGATGGAATGGGGTTTAGAGAAGAAGGTATTCTCTATTACTTTAGACAATGCTAATAATAACGACAGTATGCAGAGGATCCTCAAGGGACAGCTTCAGATGATGAGTGGTTATGGCTTATTGTTGGATGGCAAGTGTTTACATGTGAGATGTTGTGCGCACATCCTGAACTTGATAGTGAAAGCTTATGAGAGAATGGATCCTTCTACTTCTAGTTTAAAAACTGAAAAGCTGAGGACTAATTTGACTAAACTTTATAAAGAGTATCAAGCCAGGACTTGGGGCAGTTCTTCTGGTACTTCATCTACACCAGCTCCACATGATCTTGTTACTGAATCACCTCTTGAAGATGATTTAGACAATGTAAGTTTCAAGCATCTTTACTCTTATTTTGCATTTACTTTGAAGATGATTTAGACAATGTAATATATTACATGATCTCTTTGAATTGGAAAGAAGCCTTGGGAGTAATGTAGGAAACACAAGAACACATTTAGATGTGTATCTGGATGAGAAGAAGTTAGATAGAAGGTCTTTTCGCAATTTGGATGTATTAAGCTATTGGAGGGAAAACCAAGCTCGATTTGGTGATTTGGCGATGATGGCACGCGATATACTGAGTATCCCTATCACCACAGTAGCATCTTATGAAAAGATTCTGAAAACATGAAACTACTAGTTGAGTTATTAATCCTATGCCTTTATTTTAGTTTAAATAAATCTCAGGCTGCTTCTCTTTGTATATATAAACTTTTGAATGGCTTGTGGAAAAGCACTGTGATATTGCTAGAAGAAACTTGCACACTTGTCTTGAAGAAGGTAAGCTGTATAAGTTTTCAATGCAGCAGACTCGACACTTTGCTTCTCCTTTTGGTGAGATGAGGATTTCGAATTTTCGATTGAGCTCTCAATGTTAAGAGAGTAGTAGAGCGAGGTGCTAAAGCGACCTGATGCACCCGCTCTAGACGAGTGAAGTGTAGAGAGACCCACTAGAGCAAGGTATGACACCCACTCTGTACCAGAGCGACCTCTCGCAGCGAGATAGCGTACCCGCTCTGGGCCCAACATCCCGTCGACAACTTTCGAGAACCGGAGCGACCAGGACGGAGCGAGGTGGGTACATCGCGCGTCAAATCCATGGAGTGTGAAGGAAGTCAGAGCGACGTCCCAGAGCGAGGTGGCGATCCCGCTGTGAAGGTGGAGCGACCCACCAAAGCGGGGTCACGAACCCGCGCGCAAGATTTATATTTGGTCGATTTTTTCATGTTTTGCTCGGCCTTCTCAGACTTTTTTTTGAGGCCCACTAGGTTTTTAGAAGTACTATAAATACTCTCTAAACTTAAAATTAGGACTTATCTGATTATCTATCAAATCAAAGACCATTTTGGAGAAAAAGATTGAATCTTAAATCCATTTTCTTTGAGTTTGTTGAATTATCTTGATCACTAATACTACATGATTTGAATTAGGACCCTTGAAAAGTCCATTTCATGAAAAAAATTTGCTCTAAAAAATACATATCAAAAGTTATTGATAAATAATTTATTTGTTTAACTAAATTTAGTTAGAGTTCATAAGGTTAAAAAATGAAAAAGGTAATTATGTTTGTAAAATCATTTTACAAACATAATTAAAACAAAAAATAAATAAAAGAATCTGATTTAAATGGGTCTAAATGGGTTTAAATGGGTACATTTAAATTTCGCGGGTTCTAAATGGGTACCTCTAATAGGCCTATTTTTAAATGGGTCTAAACGGGTATGAGTTCTAAATGGGGTGGGTTCTAAATGGGGCGGGTTGTACCATTTTAACATCCCTAAGTATAGATATAACTAAAATATCTAATACAAGGAGAATAAATGATTTGTATGATAAAATATCGGGAAAACACAATATATGAACACTAGGAATATTCTTCTAGGTTTAAGTTAATAGCAAAGATAGATATTAACTTTGGAAACAATCTCAATTTCATTTAAAACATGATCAGAAAGTAGAAAAATATATAATGCTAGGGGTTGGCCCGCCCTACGGGCAGGTGAGTTTATAATGAAATTATTTTATATTAAAATTATTTTATATTAAAATTATTTTAATTTTATAGAACACTTGAAACTTCGAATGTTTTAATGTTTATTTTGAAGTAGTTTAATTGTTGTGTATTGACCATTGTGTGTGTTGTTGTTTCATTTTTACCTGATACTGTATATTACGGTGGAGCTCAGTTGTTTTGTTCTGTAATAAAGCAATGTGTGCGTTTGTTTGTGTGGTGCAGTGATGATGTTTTTAGTTAATAGGTTGAATGTGGTATAGGGATGAATGTTTATATAACTTTGTATATGTTTTGGCATTTATTGTTTAGCAAGGAACTTGTCGATATAGCTTTATGAAACTTGGTTATGTGAGAGTGATTGTGTATATTTTATTGTGTAGTTATGTGGTTCTGGTTGGGTAGTTACTGAGCTGCGTGAGAGTTTGTGGGATGTAACTGGCTTGTGTATGTTCGGATCATTTGTAACGTCTGACACAATTATTAGAGGATGTGTATATGAGCAATCAGCCGTTTTGTTTGTATATAACTACTTGAACAAAATACCTACGAACAATTGTTCTAGTTATGTATGAATATATAAGAGTGATGGAATAACTTTGTTAGAGGATTAAAGTATTTATTAACCGGCTGAATGTGGAGATTTTTTTGTGCGTAGCTAAGGAGAATGACATGTACCTTTCTGGTACTCGTAATGTAGTTTATATGTAGCATGTCAATTGTCATGCTTATGCAGATCACATTAATCAATATTCTACTTAATGTTCAAAATTTAACTGTGCTTTGTTAGTAATGGAGGATTAGGATCTTATTATTTTATTAGTACAAATGACTGTGGAGGTTAACATTTTGAAGAAAAAAAAAGAAAAAGAAAACAAAATAGCTATAAGCTTGGAAGTACTCAGGTTTCATACTGCTTGGAAATGTAATTTAAAAACTAATGCAACTTAAACGCACTCATGTCCTGTAACTTAATCTCCCCTTGTGCTTTGGATGTTACTCACACTATGCCTACTTGCCAGAACACCCAACTTCATTCACAATTTCCTCCTCGCTTGTCTCCCTTCCATCAACAGAGGTGTGACTTGAAGCCGTGGCCTCACCTTCTCCACCTTCAACATCATCATTTTCCACAGTCACCATTTTTCACTGGAGTGATCTTAAGTACTTCACCCCTACGCAACAGGTTTCCATTAAAAAACACTTGGGCATAGATTTGAGTGTATGAGAAGACATCACATAAATATTTAAGACATGTAAAGATTTTGAAACCTCCCGTAAGCATTACTTTAAAAGAAAATAAAGGTACACTATTAGCTTATACATTCTTATGCTCATGGGGATCATCATGCGTTGTGTACTCTTAGTCTTCATTGTAAGTAGTCCTAATGCCCTTTACGTGCCCAACAATATCTATTGGAAAACATTTACGCTAAGCTAGTAAGTGAGAAATCAAATAAATGTTATCAAAATTATTGGGTTTTGGATTTAAATTTGACCTGGTAAATGAGTGTTTGTGTTGGCTAGTTCCATTTAATCCGGTGTACACTTATTGATGCTGAATCAACGTCTATGAGAAAAAATTGATTACTCAAATAAAATGTTACTCACATAAAAGAAAAGGTCAAACCAAATGTTGAAACTAACTAATAAGTAGAACGTACCTTCGCCCGTCAAGAAGCAACATACTAATGCTACATCGAGAGTAAAAGCTCTGGTAGAGTACATATCTAGGAGAAACCTGAAGCTAAAAGAAGTAAATGAATCTCTTCTGGTGTTAATGGTGAGCCTCCTCTGTTTCTTAGCTCTCCATCTCTGAACCGTGAGTCTTAGACTCTTCCTTGCCAAATCACCTAAGACAAAGTGAATGACTAAAATATGTTTGTGCAAACCTGCTCTAGATCATTAAGCAAAGACATATATATTTTAGTCAAAGAAGGCACTGATGTTGAGAACTCTTTTAGTCTAGGTGATGAATTCATTTCAAGAGAAGTAAACATGATCGCAGCAATGAGAGAAGGTAAGAGATAGAGTCACCTAAGGACTGTTTCTTGTAGTAAATGATACTGATTATTCAATGGTTGAATCTGATGGTTGTTGTACGATTAGATGTTGGACTGCCTGATTGCAGACGTTTTTTTTATGATGAAGAGTTCTAGTGAGGGCCAAATCTGCAACTGTTTCAGACTCAGTGACTTAGAGACAATCTATTGAACATATCAAATACGCATAGTTTCTCATGCCAATCAATAAAATAGGATCATGAACAAACGATAGAAATATTAAAAATATATGATTATAAGGAACTAATAGATATAGATTTTACGCAAGAGGGATCAGGTTGTGACATGATTCAATGATCACCAGCGAGAATATCATAGATGTTGTATTGACGGGAGGCTCCTTTAAGTGGAGATATCTGCCGAAAATACATCTTCCCATGGAATATGAGTGCCCAAAAGATAAACTCATAGTTCTCGATATACTGAGTGTGTTCAACAGAGAGAAAAAATGACTTTGTTAATAAATATACCAAAGAGAGTTCAAATACATATTCTTTTTTTTTATAGCCAGAATATAGAATTCTAAAAAAAAAAAAAAATTCTTTCATCATCGATTCATTTAAATCAAATGACCCAGATGAAAAAACTAACCTGTAAATCTCTAGAAAATATCAAAAGAAAATCTCCATGAAGCATACAAACTTGGCATCTCGAAGAGGAGACTGGACGGTAGCAAGAGGGACTCTAGAAAGATTGTCTTTCTCAAGTTCTTATCTTATTAAAGACGACAATGAGACCGATGCATTGAAGAGGAACTAAAGAGGCATAACAGCTCAAGAAAAAGAAAGCGACGGCAAAGCTTGATATTCCTAAAATGATGAAACTCTGTAGATATTGGGTTTTAATAAAATGACTGTTAAAAGGCCCAAACAGAAAATATTTTCTGTTTATATGAACCAAATCGATGGCCCACAGATTTTTTTGTTAACGATGGAAGGAAGAGAATTGAGGTAACGAGGAGTCGTCAGGTGTCACAAAAAGCCCTTACTTTCCAGATGATGTGGACGCAGGAGAAAGCAGATAAGTTAATTTTATTTATTAAGATACGTTTCCAAAATAATCACACTGAATTTCTCATCATTAAAATGATATCAGAAAATATTTGGATCATTAACTATATTTTGATTCATAATATCTATCAAGTATATATATTTTTGAATATGCTGAACTAGATTCCCTAAATATTGGAGAGGCTTTTTTTTAAGACATAAAATTTTTGTTTTTTTTTTGACAAAACATATATTTGGTTGTTAATTAAATATGAAGATACATATTGATCTTTTTATAGGTTTAAGTTTAATAAAATATTAAAAACTAGAGGGGAGCTATATGAATATTTTTCACAATTAATACAGTAAAATTATAAAAAATTTTAATTATTCAAAATTAATTGTATGAGGAAAAATTTACAATTTTTTGAATAATTTATAACATCTATGAATATTTTTAAGATATAAAAAACAAAAAATGTATCTATACTATTAAACACATAATCTTATAACTAAAAAATATTTGTCTATTTAAAATATGAAAAAATCACGCGCTTTGAAAGCTCGGGTCAAAATCTAGTATATATATATAGTTATATTCACATATATTATCTATTTTACATGAATTGTCATGCACGGGGTGAAACATTTATAAAAAAAGTTTCTGTTTTCATTTTATAAATTCTGAGTATTGCTGAATACATTTTTTGTGGTCACAATTTATTTAGTATTTATTTTTTCTCAATTTAAAATAATTATTGTATCATATCTATCAAATAACAAATTCATTAAACCTTAGAAAATCTCTAAATCTAAGAAGTGAATTACTCAGATATTATAGTAGAAACATAAATCATAATATGAAATAATTGCATAAAGAATAAAGGTAAGAAATACTAGAGGTTTAATCAATCTCCAAAGGAGTTCTGATATTCTCTTCAAAAAACTCTCTAAAAATAAAAGAAAACTTAACCTAAAAAATAGATATATATAGGTTTGACACATTCATGGGCGTCTTCAAAGTTTCGTCGGTCTTGTCAAACCGCACTATAGCATTGATCGATGCTCACATCATATCTTGACTCTCATTTCTGTAAAACTACAAGTTTTCTTCTCTTTAAGCTCCATTTTGCTCCATAATCCATGACGTACTCCAAAACACACCTAGACTTGTAAAGGATCTAAAACAGACTCAAAGTACATAATAAAGACTCTAAATATGGCCTATGATATATCCTAATAGTGGTAAATTCTGAGACCTATCAACTTCCATGTGAACGGTGGGTGCAGTCCATCTGAGTTAAACCGCTGTCCAAGCATCTTCGTCGAATCCACGGATTATATGTCTCAGACAAGCCTTCCAATGACCAAACTGTCTTCATCCAACATGTAGGGGCTCAGTAGAATTACGAGTTCTCTCATGGTTTCAAAGACTTCCATAGGACCTCAACATGTATGTGGATAGGAAATCCAACGAGGCAACCTGCTATGATACCAAATGAAAAGTTTATACCAAGCAAAACCAGGAAGAACACAAGGGATTAGAATCCATGTGTCTCTTCTTATTAAGAATCAGTTAAACAATCTTACACATTTATTTAATCTGAATTACTGAATGTCATATACAGATTGAAATAAACCAATTATTAATCTACCCTTTTGCGTGACAACACCAGTTGATCACGTCGCCAGTTCACTCACCTCTGAAACTCCAAAACCTTTTTTATGTCCCGGTGAGAATACTACGCTAAAAACTTAACTTTTTTCCTAAGTCTAAGCTATGATATATATATGATTCCAATATTTCTTATTGTGCAATATATCTTTTCCTAAAAAATAGCATCACCACATCTTCTAATTTGTGATTTGAGTATCTTCGAGTTCTTTAATCACGTTCAAACAAGATGAACTGATGAGAACTCTCTGCATCACACGCGTCATAGTTATTTTTGTCCACGTAGATGTGGTACACATCATCTTCATTTTCATGTGTAACACAACATAAACATGCCAGATTTCACACTTTTGAATATGCACGAGTCAAATTCCAAAGAACCATGTCAACCAACACTCTTTCTGTGCCATTTTACCAACATGTCAAGTTCCAATTAATTTCTTGAGGTTACAGATAACCTCAGTATGGTAAAGACTTTGATAAGACGATACTGTCTAAAGTTATCTCATTTCAAAATCAGTTGGTTCGTCAATTGTCTTTTCTTATCAGTTGATCTCTTTGACTCGGGGTGTTCCAAAAAAAAAAAAAGATCTCTTTGACTCGGGACTAAATGACGCTGGCATTCGTATTCTTCTGTGGAGCTTCTTGTGTATCTTCTTGGTTAATCTCATATTAGACATCAATCTATGGCAGTATATTTCTCTTCTACAAAGAAAGAGAAATCTCATCTACTATTACATTTATTATTTATCCACCTCAAAATGTTACCGTGACCCTGAGCTCTGATATTAATTTTTATGTTGAGAACAAGTGGCGGATCTAGGAGGATTTATAGCTGGGGGTACTACCTTAGAAATTGAATTAGCTGGGGGCATTATCATAAAATTTGAGTTAGTTAGAAAGCATTTTCATATAATATTGGTTAAAGAAAACAAAGAATGAACCGGGGGCACGTAGGTCCACCACTGTTGAGAACATCAAAATGACACTTAGAAACACAGAATCGACCCACTAAACCCTAACAATCTCGCATCTCTCGTTCGTGTTGGATCGATCATGAGAAAGACAATTTGTTGAGTTCTCAAGATTAAACCGATCAAATGTACGCCTTGGCAGGGATCTCTTCCTAGGAAGATTTGAATAGTTACGAAAAAAAGAGAATCAAGAGAAAGATAGTATAAAGCTTCAGAATAAAGAAGGCAAAACTGAAGAAGTTGATTGACTTATATATATATTTTTTTGAGCAACTCGATTGACTTCTTCTTATAACTCTATGTCTATTAGCTAGGAAATAATGTTGTTGGTAAACTTTATTTGTCCAGCATGGAATTAACAAAATAAAAATAAACTAGATCTCGACCCGCGCAACCGCACGGATTTTTGTTTTCATTTATTTTTATATAAATATTTTGTTTTTAATTCTAAATTGATATATATTATAATATATGTGTCTATCAATTTTTAAAACATAATAAGTTTACAGTATATTTTTTTCATTGAATAGATTGTTTTAAACTTTAACGTGTATTTGTATCTTCTTCTATATATATATTTTCGGATTATTATTTCATTATTAAAATCGTAACTATATATATAAAGATTAGTAAAATATTGTTTTATTGTCATATTCATAGATATTGTAACATTTCACAAATTTAGAAAGTTTAAAAAAAATTAAATTTTCTACTTCATAGATAGATATTGTAACATTTCACAAATTTAGAAAGTTTAAAAAAAATTAAATTTTCTACTTCATAGATTTATATTATCGAGTAAATAATTAAGCATTTAGTTTTTGTTTAATTTTTAAAATAAACTATATAGTTTAAAATTTTTTTTCATTGGTTTAAGGTAGTGAAAATTAATTATTGTTAGATAATATGATTTTTGTTATTTTTAAAAAATATTTATAATTTTAAAAGTTGACATCAACAAATATTTAAATATTTAACATATATATGTTACAACATTAAATTATATCTATTTAATTTATACTATCTATAAATCCAATGAATCATCTATTCTTTAAATCCAATTATTGATAGCCAATAAAAATTTTAGGTATGCCCAAAATTTAAATGATAAGATTAGAGATTAAATGTAACATGACTTTTTAGAAATAAGTCTATTGGGTCCATTTTTAAAAAAAAAATCACACATGAATCAAAGTTGTTACTTCTGTTTTAATATATAACATATATTTTATCAAAAATAAAATACAAAGATCTTTTGTCTTGTGGGTTTTTCATAATTCTGAAATTCTTATATGAATAACTTATATCAAGCTCTCTAATTTCTAGTTGCACTGGAGGATTCTCAAATCCTCTTAAAAACCTTGTGTAAACAAAAATAACGATTTGTGTTCAAAAAAAGAAAAACAAAAAGAACGACAACAACCATTGCGCAGCGCAAGATTCACTTAGTAAGAAGGAGAAGAGAGTAAAGCTAAGAATCTAAACCAAGTGGCTCCCACTGAGGAACTCTCTTGGTAAAGAACTTCCCAATAACTCTGGAATCAAGAATCTGAAGAGCTCCTCCAGATTTAACACATCTTGGTGTCTTGTACTGATTCACTGAAGATCCTTGTGAGATGCTAAAGTCCATTAAGGCATCAAAAGTACCCAAACTCACCACTCTCATCTCCAAAGCCCCTATTGATCCATCTTTGTTCCTGCACCTCCTGTACACGTAATCCAGACAATCCTCCACCTCAGAGCAACAATCCTCCATCATCTTCTTGTCTAGCATTGGTGGGTCATTGTCGTAACGTGGCTTCAGCTCCCAGAAGAGCACGTAATGCCCTGGGATTGATGACGTGTCCGCATAGCTCGTGTATTCGGTGAGCAAGAGACCTTGGAGATGGATGAGTTTGGCTTGTGTCACTGCCTTCATGAGATCTTCTTCGCTGGTTTTGTCTGTGTCGATGCTTAACACAACGTTTCTTCGCTCCACGAAACTGAATTGGGGTGCCTTGTTGTGGAAACCTGTCACCTTTAGGATATCTCCAACTCTGTATCTGTATAAACGTGTTTAGGAAAGATCCCAAGACTACTTGTGTTACACGTTACTCTCATCACGTGAAAGAATTAGGGCTGGACATTTAGACACCCAAATAATCTGAACGTGAAAACTTTTAACATTTTCAAAAATACCACAATTTAGTTTTAGTTTTAAAATATATAACAAATGTTCTTAGGAAAACGTTTAGGTAAATACTTGCTAAACCTTCTCTTATATCAACTGTAATAATATTTTTCAAGCACATTAAGGTATGTCGAAAATAAAACATTGCTCCATATTATAGATTTTTATATATTTAGTTGAAATATATACAAAAATACATCTAATTATACCAACAGATGAATATTAATGAAAATAACACTAATTTGCTTATTTATGTTTATCCTACGATGTATTTTTTTTTTAAAATGAATTTAATACGAACTGAACCAAATGCAAATTGTGGGTTTGGTATACGTTTTTCAAACCCTAACTAAACCTGAACGAACCAAAATTGTCAAGAGATAACTGACCTGCGAATGTTGTGATGATGAGTTCATAGTACCGTCCAATTTCCACATTGACAAGATCGACAATACGGTCTTTGTCCATAAGGGAAACATCATCCGTAGAACGCGATTCAAGTTGGGTCTCTTCATGAGACTTATCATCAACAGGCAAGAACTCAAAGTAAGCCATGTTAGGAAGAAGTGTGTAAGAAACATCGGATGGCTTACACAGAGGATTGATGTTGAGACCAAAGAAACACTCAGAGGAAGCATACATAACCGAAACCAAAGGCAAACCTCCGCTATAAAACTCGAGTGTCGGAATATACTGAGCCATCGATCCGGTCACAATCACCTCAATATACTTCGTCTTAGGCCAAACCCTTTTCAAGATTCCTTCCCGCGACTTCGCATTGAACAAAGCCTCGATCTCATCAGCCAGTTCTTGGTTAGGACCGTTAAGGATCGACAAAACCGAGTCTCTACAGCCCGAGTCAGTGATCCAGCTAGCGACAGTACCGGTTCTAATGTCAGCACACAGCTCGGTGAAATGATTCTCCAAGAACTTGACCGCTCGAAGAAAGGCGGAAGCGAAGATAGCACCGAGTCTTAGGACATGAGATCGCTGGACTAAACCGCAAAGAAGCTGACAGTACATGCTTTGCTGGCTGTCTTCACAAAGAATGGCATCGTTAGGGCTAGTGATGACATTGTACTTGTTGAAAGGCCTGTTCTTGAATTGTTCACTTTTGTAGTAACTGGTCAACACAGGACGTGCCTGTAGACCAGATGGAGTCTTGATCTCTGGTTTTATGAACAGAAGGTACATTCCTTTTCCTTCATCAAGCCCATTCACAAACCTACAAATGAACCCACATTTAATCCATTAGAACTACAATGTTTATGATTTTTGTAAGAAGATCTGGTTTAAATTGAGAAATTAGTAATATTACTTATTCATGACGGGCACAAGCATATTGTAGAAAAATGTCTTTCTATCCAACTCTTCAGCTGTAGAAGGCATCAATTTTGGTTTTCCACCCGAAGTCCCCGAGCTGCATCATATATTTTATCCAATAGCCAAGAACTTAGAGATTTCACTATTTTTATATAACATAGAAATTCTATAAACTAATACTCAATAAATTAATAAACACCATAAATTAATAAATTTATCCGCTTTCAAATCGGGCCGGTGTAAAATATGACATAATTCGATAAGATAATAAGATAAAAATATTTAATTAGAAAACTCTTAACTCAATATATGGTCCCATTAAATCATAAACTAATAATTACCATATATAGATTTTATTTCAACATAATCAAAGGATTTTATTTCAACATAATCAAAGGATTTTATTTTAACATAATCAAAGGATTTTTAACTTGTATTCAAAATGAATTTCATCTCTAATTTTTTATTCCATATTTTGGTGTTATTTTATCTAATTACATATAAACGAATTTGTATTCTATCATACATTTTTAACATACATAAAATGTATCAAATATTCTAATTAAATTATAAATAAATTAAAATATATAAAGTTTAAATAATATACATAATATTGTGAAATAAAATTCTTTTTGTATATAAAATAATAAAATATCGTAGTCCCAAAACTATTAGTTTATACAGTTTTTAATGTACATGCTAAATAGTGTCTAAACTCTTTAATGTGTGATATTTTTTAGTGTACCATCCTTAGAAATTTATCTTAATAGAATAATATGTTAAAACATTAATATCTTTTACCAGCATGAAATATATCAAGAATATCTTTGTAAGAAAATGATTGATTAATTAATTAAAAATTAAACCAAACAAGAATATTGCATATCTTTTTCATATACTTTTAATTTAATTATAAATATATTTATTTTTGTTGTACACAATCTTATAAAAATCATTTTTACTCTGTATTCTTATAAATATTAAAATCAGTTCGTAAAGAAACTAAAATAAAATTATAGATTAAAATTCTTTATTTTTATTTTAAATAAATAAATATTTATATTGTTCATACATCTATATATATATATATATATATATATCTAATATTAAGCCAAATGATAGTATTCACTATACAAAAATTTATAAAATGGGTTAAAGTTGTTAAGTTAAGTACTATTTTATATACAGTTTTCATGTATACCATAAATAAAAATAAAATTAATTTATAATAATATTTTATATGCAAAAAAAAAAATATATATATATATATATAAATAATCTCATATTTTAGAAGCGCGGATCCCAAACTATTATCTAGTTATATGGGAATGTAATGTAAAACCACATAACAATATCTAACCGTTCTTTGTATTACATTGTTAATTAAGATCATGTAGAAATATATATGGATAGTCTTTTAGTTTATTTTCATTTTGGTATTTATTTTCTAACATGATTTTTAAATATTGAAAAGCTTAAATCTGTAATAAAAAATTACTCAAACAAAAAAGTGACTTTTTAAAATAATTTTGTAAACATATATATGGTGGTAAGATGAAAAAAAGATTTGTGAATAATAAGTTTTTGTTCTAAGGTTTCAAGGATAACATAATATGGTGACATATAAGGATAACATCATGTGTGTAATTAATATCTTCTTTGTATTTATATAGATAACATATTCAGAATGTCATTTAATTACCTTGTGAGAAGCTCAGTGATGGGTTGAGCAGAGAGGATATCGGATGAGTCTCCATCACAGATTCGTTGGATGAAGGGCTTTATGTCTTCATAATTTACCACAGGGGCTTTGTTCTTGAAAATTTCTTGAATACTGCAAGATTCTCCATCAATAAACGACCTGAGATATTCGGTTTCTGAGTTTTGAGAGAGTATTTGGTGAAGAACTTGTTGTTGAATTGCATCAGCATTTGTGGTTAGATCCTCAAGAAGCTTGAGACCAGCCTCTGTATCGTTTGGATCATAACTTGGTATCATTTTGTTGTTGCAACGATAGTTTAACAGAGAAGACTTTGTTTTTTGTTGAGAGATACTCTCAAAGGTGTGTACGAGTAGAGGGAGGCAAGAGATGGCTTATATAGTAGTGGAAAGATTTTGGGAAATGATGAATATAAGAATATTTAAATAATTTCGATTTTAGCTGTTAATTATAACAAGTAAATTCGAATTTGTTATCCAAGAAAACATGGAAGTAAGAAAAAATCTTTTAAAATAAGGAAACATATACATTATTTGTTGAAAAAACAAGGAAATTATCTTTTACAATTATGAAAACATGGAAGTAAGAAAAAAATCTTTTAAAATAAGGAAACATATACATTATTTGTTGAAGGAAAAAATAAGGACTTTTTTTTCCAATTTTTGGCAATATATTTTTCAGTTTCTGATCATTTTTAAATATACGTAAATATATTTGTTTATTCAATTTTTCTTGAAAATTATATCTGAAACAAATGGATATATATATATATATATATATTCAAAAAATTATAGTATATTGACATATTAGCGTACTAATTAGATTTTAAATGAAAATATAATATAATATACTCAATGACACTTGAAAACATATATTACAAGATTAGAAAAAGAAGATGTAGATTTGAAATAATCTATACAATATTTGAGAAGTGAATTTGCTTACTAGTTACATTTTCCATGATTTTAGGATAAATCATTAATTTAATTAATATTATTATTTAAACCTTTTATTTTAATATATACATATATATATATCATTATATTTAAGATAATTAATAAATATTAACCTATTCAACCGATATATACTATTATTTTTAAAATATATTTTAATATATACACTTATTATTATGATATTTAGGATATAAGTGAATTTTATTACTTGCCATATTCAACATAATTTTAGATAATTTTGCTTATTTATTAAGATCTCCATAATTTTAGGTTTAGTCATATTTTATGCTTAGTTATTAATCTTAATAAATAATTTTAGTTATTTAGTTGATAATTTATCATTACTTTGTGAATAATTAAAAGATATCATAGTTACAATATTATATTTAATTTACAAATATTATATTTAGTGATGTAAACCTTAAGCTATTTTTAAATCGGATAGAAAACCCCTAACTAAAAATTTATGTTTTTTAACCTTCAACTCCTAAACCGTTAATGCTGTTAACCTTCCGTCAACAAAATCGTCTTTTATGAACAGAGACCTGTTAAACTGAAATGTCGCGTCTCATTCATCACAGAAATGACACGAAATGCTTCAAACTCTTTGAAATTTTAGTGATTTAAACCCCTAACAATTTTTAGATAGGATAAAAAAAACCTCAACTAAAACTTTATGTTTTTAAACCCTCAACTATTGAAATGTTAAGTTTGTAACCCTCCATCGATGGTTCCGTCTATTTAAAAATGGCATGATTTTTTGCAGTGTTTCATTTAAGCACATAAACGACATGAGATATTTAAGCATATAAACGACATGAGATATTTAAAAACAACACAATTGGTGTAAAAACGGCATGAAATTTGAACCCGATTTTAAACTACGCTCATGCGACATAAATCCAAGAAATCTCCAACTCAAAAACCCCCCAAATCAGTAATCCTAATTGCGAAAAGACTTCTGATTCTAAGAGTTTTGAGACGTTATGTGGTGAACATAAAGAGCGACATTCAACCACAAAGCCCAACCTCTCAAAACTCTCAGAAACAGAAGTCTTTTCGCAATTAGGGTTACTGATTTGGGGATTTTTGAGTTGGGGATTTCTAGGAGTTATGTCGCATAAGGGGATTTTAAAATCGGGTTCAAAAAACCATTTCGTTTTTACATCATTTGTGTTATTTTTAAACATCTACGTGCTTAAATGAAACGTCACATTTAATTTAATGGGTCTCTGTTCAGAAAAGACAGCACCATTGATGAATGGTTACATACACTAACGTTTCAATAGTTGAAGGTTTAAAGACATAAATTTTTAGTTGAGGGTTTTCCATCCGATCTAAAAATAGTTAAGGGTTTAAATCACTAAAACCTAAGGGATTTTAAGCATCTCATGAAACGTGGCGTTTCTCTGTTCATAAAAGAAGATTTTGTTGACGGAAGGTTAACAAAATTAACAGGTTAATAGTAGGAGGTTTAAAAACATGGAGTTTAGTCGAAGATTTTCCGTCCGATCTAAAAATAGTTGGGGTTTAAATCACTAAAAGTCCATATTTATATTATATTTGGTTTAGTAACATTTAATCAGCTTTATTTTAATATATACTAGAACTTGATTCACGCTTCCGCGCGGGTGTTTGATTTAACTTGTGTTTAACGTAAACTTATAAACCACTGGTTTTATAAGAAAATTCCATGCATATTTTTTATGTTTTGTAATTTTCATATAAAGTAAAATATATTACTTTATAATATAGCTGTTTGATAATAATTATTTTTATTTGTACATAATATTATATTAAATTTTTTATAACTTGATGCAATTTGATGTAATTCTGCTATTCATATATTAATATGTTGATTTTTTTTGTTAATTTATTTTAAAATGAAAGCACCATACTAAAAAAAAATAATTTTTGTTGCATTACCCATTATTAATATTGTACGAATATTAACTAAATTGATCATACTAAAAAGGTTATATCCCTTTAATAGAGGCCATTTAGTTAATACTAGTGGTTGGTCCGCCCTACAGGCGGGATAGTATATGATTTTTTTTTAAATTTTATGAAACATTATATAAACTATTCTAAATAAAAAGCAATGCCATAAACTAACAAATAATAAACAGAGTTTTTAGAACATATTGTTTTTTCAATAAACGTTTTTTGGTTTGAATAAAAAATTAATCCACGTGCAAACTAAATCAATAAAAATAAATTTAATAAAATAATTAAACCTATTTTAGGTACTATATAAATAGTTTCAATAATATCAAAAATAATAATTAGTATATTTTAGTTTAACAGCAAATGATGTTTTAGAATATATATATATTTGTTTGAGAGAATAATTATATTTTGAATGAAAAGTCAATTAATGTTTTACTGATTATGTTTTGTTAATTATTAAGCTTTGATGATCTCTATTTAATAACAAAATTATATGTTGAATTTTTTTCTCTGATATTTAATATATTTTTAAAAATTAGTATTTTATAAACTAATAAAATATGATACTTCAAAGTATGAGCCAAACTGTTTAATAGTAACAAATTATTTGTTGGAAGCTTTTTTCTTAATTACTTTAGTTACGTACCGCTTTATATCAAATAATTTAATCAAAAAATTAATATGAGCCAAACGGTAACGTAACTAAACGAAAAAAACTTAAATATAATGTAACCACTAATAATCTAGAAATCAAGATGAACCATACCGATATACATGTTCACTGAAATTTGCATTTCTTTTCATCGATAGTGAATCTATCCTGTAACATTTGTGTTGGATTTGTATTGAGTGAAAGCCTATAACTCATATCTCATCAAACGTTCCCTTCTCAGTTTTTATTACATAGTAATATCAAAAACTTCGTTAAACATATATAGATTACATAATTTAATGAAATAAAATAATCAAAGAATATGTTAGCTTTATATTACAAATCCCAAAAAATGCAAAATACACAGAATCTTTCTCAACGAATATTGAACTTCTCCTGGACTGTCACGCCTTCATCGACACATGTCCTTCCACAACATGATAAGTGTTCTCCTTATAACATGCTTGTCCATATAAAACGACAGAAAACTATCTCAGGAGAACAACTATTACCATTGATGTTATAAAATCGTAGCTTCTTTCCAGTCTCAATCAGAACTCCACAAGAATGGTTTCCATCATTTTATTTTGCCAAGTCCTCACTGGTTCTTGTATCATAGAACTACTCACAGACATTGTTATCTTCTTCCTATTTTCTGGGACCTTGGCTCTGCATCTTCCCACTTCTACTCAGAACAGTTTCGAGGCTTAGACTCATCTTTGCAACTCTCTATCGAGTTTCCAACCGCATGACCTTTGTCTGAAAATTGAAAAACCCTTTCATCTTAAAAATGCAACGACAACGCCTTTAAAGCTACAACGCAAAAAACAGTTAAAAGATTTAACAACTAAGAATACTTGAAATCGAAATAATTAATCTTACCTGCTATCCTTTTAAGAGAGTAAATCTTGCATAAAGAGAATTGAATACACCAGAGCTATATCTTCAAGCACCAGTCAGAAAACCAATCTACATGTGTAAAGGAAAAATTTATATCAAGTTGATTCACAGAAAAAGAAACTGAGAACAAAAATGAAGAGGAGACAAGTATCACTGTATAAGGTAAATTCATTCTAGAGGATGGAATAAAAAGTTAATCTAATATATATCAATCTATGACTCTCAAAGTAGATAGAGACGCGAGATCCATATGACTTAGATAGAAGAGTTGTTCAACGAAGAAATGGGACAGGAAGATTGTGATGTGACGGAAACAAACCAAGCTTTGAGGGAAAAATATTCTATGTATGCTTAGATACATAACATAACTTTGGGCAGTCACGCACATGTGAACGATTCTTTCCTCAAGTCCAAACACAAATCATCATGAAGTCTAATTAAACAAAGCCTTAATAAAATAGAAAAAGATGCATCAACCGCTACCGTGACCATTTAGCATCATTTTACTAATTTGGAGAAAAAGCCATATCGATAGTATTAAGGAGAGAAAAAAGGATAAAGATTGAAACTTTATTTGCGAAGCTTTTGTTCAAAAAAATCAACAGTCTCATTTTTTCACAGGAGTATAATAAACAATTGGAATTTGCAGGACATGAGAATCTAGGACTCTGAAATCCAAAAAAAAAAAATCTAGAACTAATGATTTAATGGTTAGAAAGGTAGACTGCAAAATGATGAGCTGTGGCTAAGACGCCCTACGGGTGAATATATATACTGAATAAAATTTCTAATGAAGGCAAATAAGATAAAGATGAGCAAATAGTGAGCTGCTTGGATTGAATGAAGTCATTAAGAGCAATCACTTAACTGAAATATAATTGTAACCTCGTCGAAGGTGCACATATGGTGGTTTATGGCGGAAAAGTAAAAGCGTTACGACGTCGGAGATGTAAACTCCATATGACTTAGATAGAAATAAAACCAAAGACATAGTCTTCGTGGGGAAAACGAAGACAGAGCTCGCTGGAGTTACCTTCTCATCCATGAAAAGCATATTAGGGATCCCGTATAACTGTGGCTATTCATCGCAGAGAAGAGACCGTTTTATAGTGAAGAAGAGTCTCAAGCGGCTACCTTTGATGATAATGATGATGTTTAATTCAGAGAGAGTGGGATGAGTGGGCAATCAATAAATGATGAGACTGAAGGAAGAAACGGACGACGTTAAAACTTACAGAGGCTCTCCTCTGAGTTTCAAAGAGACGAAGAGCCAGGGGGAGGAGCCCAATCCTGATCGCAGGAGCTAGAAACCCTAAAGAAGATGGGCCAGCTAGTAAGAGCCCACAAAACAAAAGAAAAATCAGTAGGCCAAAAAGTTTAAAAAAACTCACGCTGATCACGTAAAAAAGAGAGGAAAAGTGTCACAAATTGCCTATACGAGAATGCTAGAAAAGTCTCATTTATTATAAACTAGGATAAGACCTGCGCCTTGTGCAGGGTGAGTTTATTTGTATATATTATCGATAGTTTCTTTTATATATTTGATCATTTTATTTATATACATAAAATATTTTTTTTTATTATATAATTTCTTTCCGATGGATCAGATCAATTTTTATTAAAAATAATGGAACAAAACTATAATTAATACATCATACGTTGATCGGATTGGACATTAAACAAATTATGACATAAAAACCTTATTTTTTTCATCGAACATATTCTTGAAAAAAGTGAACAGTATTGTTTTCACAGTTAAATTATTTTGACTTTTATATTCCATATGGTTTTGAAAGCTTTCAAATCAACCATCGAATTGATACATGTTATTTTAATGTTTTTAGTCGTATACTTAAGGAAAAATTACATTTTTGTAATTTAAAGTCGTTTTTAAAAATTCAAAATATAACATATAAGAAAAAAACTAACATATAAGAAAAATATAACATATAAGGTGTCTTCATTTTTGTATTTTACAGTCGTTTTAAAAAAAATATAACATATAAGGTTTCCTCATTTTTGTAATTTAAAATCATTTTAAAAAATTAAAAATAGAACATATAAGAAAAAATCTAATTTTTTTATTATATGGTTAATGTGATTGTTTATTTTTTTTAATAATATAAAATTAAACAAATTGAAGAAGGATGCAAAAATTGTTATCAAATCTTTATTATTCATAATCATTAATTGCCATATATATGTAAATCATATTATATAATTTCGTAGCTTTTATTTAGGGAAATAATACACACTTCTTATATTTTAGGTTAATATAATGTTCTCTAGTGGCCATGAAACAAATTATGACATAAAAACCTTATTTTTTCCCTCGAACACATTCTTGAAAAAGTGAACAGTATTGTTTTCACAGTTTAATTATTTTGATTTTTATCTTACATATGGTTTTGAAAGCTTTCAAATCAACCATCGAACTGATAAATGTCATTTTAATGTTTTTAGTCGTATACTTAAGGAAAAATTACATTTAAAGTTGTTTTAAAAAATTTAAAATATAACATATAAGAAAAAATCTAACATATAAGAAAAATATAACATATAAGGTGTCCTCATTTTTTTATTTTAAAGTCATTTAAAAAAATATATAACATATAAGGTTTCCTTATTTTTGTAATTTAAAGTCATTTAAAAAATTCAAAATATAACATATAAGAAAAAATCTAATTTTTTTATTATATGGTTAATGTGATTGTTTATTTTTTTTAATAATATAAAATTAAATAAAAATGAAGAAGGATGCAAAAATTGTTATCAAATCTTTATTATTCATAATCATTAATTGTCATATATATGTAAATTATATTAGGTAATTCTGTAGCTTTTATTTAAGGAAAGAATACACACTTCTTATATTTTAGGTTAATATAATGTTCTCTAGTGGACATTAAACAAATTATGATATAAAAACCTTATTTTATCTATCGAACACATTCTTGAAAAAAGTGAACAATATTGTTTTCACAGTTAAATTATTTTGACTTTTATCTTTCATATGATTTTGAAAGCTTTTAAATCAACCATCGAAATGATACATGTCATTTTAATGTTTTTACTCGTATACTTAAGGAAAACTTACATTTTTGTAATTTAAAGTCGTTTTAAAAAATTCAAAATACAACATATAAGAAAATTCTAACATATAAGAAAAATATAACATATAAGGTGTCCTCATTTTTGTATTTTAAAGTCGTTTAAAATATATATATAACATATAAGGTTTCCTCATTTTTGTAATTTAAAGTCATTTTAAAAAATTTAAAATATAACATATAAGAAAATATCTATTTTTTTTATTATATGGTTAATGTGATTGTTTAATTTTTTTTAATAATATAAATTTAATCAAAAAGGAAGAAGGATGCAAAAATTGTTATCAAATTTTTATTATTCATAATCATTAATTGCCACATATATGTAAATCATATTAGGTAATTCCGTAGCTTTTATTTAAGGAAAAAATAAACACTTCCTATATTTTAGGTTAATATAATGTTCTCTAGTGTTATATAATTATGGAATAATGTGACACCATTAGATTAAACTATACTTTATATTAGATGCTCTAGAATTCTTTGAAATGGAATTTAGAAGGCATTTAGAGTGTCACCTAGGATTTGAGGTTTTTTTTAATTAATACAAAATTAAGGTTCTAATTTTTCAAATGCTTCTCAATTAATATATAGGGGATTCATATAATATTAATAATGGCCAGTATATGAATATTGATTTGGTTAGGTAGATAAACTTTGGAATTGTAATTAATTAATTTAAATTAGTTTTAAATGAAGTGGTAGAATCTGTAAATAAAAAGAAATACAAAAAGTATTTAATTTATTGTAATGCAATGGCTAAATGTGTAAATAAAAGAAACTACTAAAAATACTGATTTTCCATGTTTCCAAACAATTTCATTTTACTGATAATCACATTTCTAAATTGTGCCAAAATGTACTTCAGTTTTAATAATATAGATATCACATAAGATATAATGAATCATCAATCTATTCAGATAATTTCTTTAGATAGTCAAAATCACTCATTGTAATAATTTCTGAAATATTATAATATTATTTGCCAATGATTGTTTTGCTCTTACGTTAAAAATTAGTGCCTTTGAAGTCTTTATTAACTTTAATAAACAAATAAATTATATTTGTTAATATATATAATTACCCATAATTAAAAACAAAATTCATTAATTTGATAATCATCATTATCTAAAAGAATTCTATACAATGTTATCCAAAAGTATTTACATCATACTTTTTAAAAAATAAATATAAATATCTGTATATAATTTATGTATATATGACTGTTTTAAAAAAAAATTCAGTAATAAAAGATATTTTATTAATATAGAATTTTTTTATCATATATAAAAAATAATATTAAATTAATTATTAAATATTTCAAATGCAAAAAAAATAATTTATTTTAATAGCTTTGAATTGAGAATATATTTTTTACAAATTTTCGTAAACTCACTAAGTTTGTAAGTGATGGAAAAACGTCTAGTATATATATTAATAATAACAGGATTAGAAAACTTAGTGTACAATATATGGAATTTAAATTTCCAAACATTTACGTAAATTTATAACTGCCACTGCCCAGTGTAGTACACTCTAAACCTGAGCTTGTTTTCTAAAATAAAATATTCACAGTCAACACATTACTTCTTAGAAAAATGGAATGACTTCAAATGCATTTGACCTTCTCTCCAGTCCAGAATTCCTTTAATGTTTTTTTTCTAAAAAATATTCTCAATATATTTTATTTTGCTTATTATTAATTTTTACCAAAACTCCTTACTTCTGTGTGTATATATTTCAGTTCAATATATTCTGTTCAGGTAAAAATAAAAATATTATTATTTTATTTTGATATGAGGTAAAATATCCGGACCGTTTTGCGAAAAAATAATAAAAAGATAGGGGATGAATATATGGAGTAATAAGATATTCCTTACTCAACTTTGGAGTGAGAGATTTGAAGCATCAATGAAACGCATGCACGTTTAATTGGTATGCGAATTTCTAAGGACTAATTTTGACAGTTCTCTTTGGAATCTTTTAACCCCTCTCTTCTGAGTCTGTTGCATATTATGGAATGTTGTATATTGATATTGTACAGAGATTTACAATATATAGAAACGACGGTAGGGTTTAGACTAATAGTATTTACAGCATAGTCCTTAAACTCTTCTATTCCCTTATACCCTCCCTCAAGATGGAGGCAGTTGCTTGACTCTAATCTTGTTCTTTAGTTCGATGAAGCGTGGACGAGGCAGCGGTTTGGTGAGAGAATCGGCGAGCTGGTCCTTGGTACTGACATGTTGAACTCGTAAGGCGCCAGTTCGTATGTTACCACGCACAAAATGATAGTCAAGTGCAACATGTTTCATCCGTGAATGAAATACTGGGTTTGCACATAGATAGGTAGCACCAATGTTATCGCAGTGTATCACCGGTGCTTGCTTCATATCGACGCCAATCTCTGAGAGCAATGAGCATATCCAACTTAATTCAGATGTCGTGTTTGCGACAGCACGATATTCTGCCTCGGTCGAGGAACTAGCAACACTTCTTTGTTTCTGCGAGGACCATGAGACAGGGCTCCCAACGATGTAAATGACAAACGCATTGGTCGATATGTAATCGCCAATATCTCCTGTCCAGTCTGCATCTGAGAAAGCGTGGACAGAGAGAGGTGTGTTGGAGCTCAGGAAAATACCATGTGAGGCAGTGCCAGCAAGATAACGTAGGATACGTTTGATAGCTTGCCAGTGGAGATCCGTCGGACGATGCATATATTGTGATAGGCGATTCACGGCAAAGGCAATATCAGGATGGGTTAGAGACAGATATTGAAAAATCCCAAGTGCCATACGATATTCTTTCGGATCCTGTAATGCTGTGCCAGAGAGGAGCGAGAGCTTGGGAGTTGATTGCATCAGAGTGCTTACGGGCTTTGCATCACTCATGTTCATCTTGCTGAGAAGATCGGTGATATACTTCTTTTGCATCAAGTGAAGCCCCGACGACGTGCGTACTGCTTCAATACCCAGAAAATAACTCAACGAACCACGATCCTTGAGTGAAAAACGATCACTTAGAGCCTTGTTGAAAGCTGCAACTATGGTAGCATAACCTGCAACAAGAATATCATCAACGTATACCAAGACGTATATACATTGTGAGCCTTGTTTATAAATGAAGAGCGATGTGTGTGCTAGAGAATTTTTAAATTCCATTTGTTGAAGATATTATCGCAGCTCATTGTACCAGGCGCGTGGCGCTTGTTTGAGGCCGTATAAGGCTTTGTTCAACCGGCATACATGGTGGGGCCGATCTGGATCGACAAACCCCGGTGGTTGAGTGACATAGACTTCGTCTTGGAGGGTGCCTTGTAAGAAGGCATGGTTGATGTCAAGTTGATGAATGCTCCAATTATTTTTCACCGCAACATCAAGAACCAAACGAATAGTGGTGGGCTTGATAACCGGACTAAAGGTCTCTGAATAATCAAGTCCATATTGCTGATTGAAGCCTCTAGCAACAAGCCTCGCCTTGTACCTTTCAACAGAACCATCAACACGATATTTTACAGTAAAAATCCACTTACAAGTGATGACGTTTATAGCTGTAACAGGCGAGGCCAAATCCCATGTGTGATGTCTGATTTGTGCATTGATTTCTTCAATCATTGCATTACGCCAATTTGGATCCTTGAGTGCCTCTGCCACGAAAGTTGGGATTTTGATTGTTTGTTTTGCGGTTTGTGCCATAAGGTTGAGCTTTTTGGCTGGTTTTTGGATTATTTTTTTTTGGCTCTTGTGGTCATGGGATGATGGTTTTGAGGTTCAGAAGGTGAAGGATGTATAACTGGTTGTGAGGGAGATTTTGGTGGCGCGACTGAGATTTGAGGAGATGATGAATGTGGGTTTGATGACGAGGGAGATGTAGGTGTAGTCGACTGTGATTGAGAGATAGGTCAGGGCTGTTGTGGCAGAGGCATTGTAGTTGGCGACACTTGAGACGGAGCAGCTGGTGGCGAAGTAGCTGGTGGCGAAGCAGCTGGTGGCGAAGCAGCTGGCGGTGAAGAAGTCTCAGGACACAGGGGAGCCGGGGAATGAGCAGTCACAGGCAGGACTGTATGTAGAGGGCTTTGACTTGGGCTGACATCCATCTCTGAGTCTCTTGTCTCACTTGATGTAGAAGGTAAGTTGTATGGGAACTCTGTCTCATTGAACTTGACGTGTCTCGATGTATACATACAACCAGTGATGGAGTCGTAGCAGAGGTACGCACTTTGCGTGAGAGAGTATCCCATGAAGACACATCTCGTTGATCGATCATCCATTTTGTGTGACGTATAAGGACGAAGCCATGGATAACATGAGCACCCAAACACTCTGAGCTTCATGTAGTTCGGAGGTTGTTGAAACAGTTTCTCATACGGAGATGTTCCAGAGAGAACCTCGGTCGGCATACGGTTTATGAGATAAACTGCTGCTGCGAACGAAAACGGCCAGAAGGTCTTTGGAACCGAAGACTTGCTGAGAAGTGTAAGACCCGTTTCAACAATATGCCGGTGTTTCCTATCTGATACGCCATTATGTTCCTTTGTATGATGTCGAGTAGTGAGGTGTGAAATCCCTTTTTCTCGAAGATAAGACCGGAGAGCTATATACTCACTGCCATTGTCAGAGTATAGGGTCTTGACCTTCGCTTGGAATCGATTTTCGACCAGAGAGACAAACACAACAAACACTTCTTTGACTTGTGATTTGCGCTGCAACGGATACATCCAAGAGTATCTTGTAAAGTGATCGACGATGAGAAGGTAATATTTTGCGTTGTCTGCAGAGGTAATAGGCGACATCCAGACATCGCTATATAGATACTCAAGAGGTCGATGAGAGACAGTCGTGTTGGAATGAAATGGCAACTTGTGACTTTTATTGATGAAACAATCAGAACACGATAACTCGGTTTGATGAGATTGCGAGACAGGTAAAGAAAACTTCGAAACAACATTTTTGGGAACAGATAGTGATGGATGCCCAAGTTGAGAGTGCCACGAGGAGAGGTCGGTCTTTGTGATTGTTGATGAGGCAAACACAGTGATATTAACCGGCCACTCATAGAGCTCATTCCTAGTTCGGACTTGGAGTAACTTGACCCCCCGTGTTGAGATCCTTCACCTGAAAGTGTGCATGAAAGAATTTCACCGAGACACGATTAGTATTACATAATCGATAAACAGAGATGAGATTCTTTGTAACATCATGCACATATAAGACATCATTAGGTGTAAGAGAACGAGATGGTGTAGGAAGTAAACCAGAACCGGTATGGGAAATCTGGAGTCCGGAACCATCTGCAACTTGGATTTCTTCACCTCCTGTGTAGGGTTGATGAAGAGACAAGTTGGCTAAGTTGGATGTCAAGTGATGGGTAGCGCCTTGTCGAGGATCCAGTTTGCCGCATTGTATTGGGGAATGCTGGCAAGGTTAGCACGTGGCTGCCATGGCATGGTGGAGGAGTACTGCTGAGAACCACCAGACTGGATTTGAGGACATTTTTTAGCGCTATGTCCATACACGCCACAATACTGGTATCGACCTTGATACCCACGGCCAGCACCTTGATTCTGACTGGGCCTGGACTGAGTGTGGATTGTTGGTGTTGCCATGTTTGGTTGTTGCGTGGAGTATGACGGTTGTTTCCACGATTGGCATTTCCACCTTGGCGTGTGTACGATGCTGCATTAGCAGTGATAGGAACCGCCACAGGAGCGGTTGGAGTCTGGAGTTTGTGTTCATGATTGATGAGCTTTTCATGAATCTCTGTGATCGATGGAGCAGTGTCACGAGCTTCGATCTGATCAGCCAGGGTCTTGTATTCATCTGGTAGCCCGCCAATGATGAAATGAATTTGATCTTCATGATCAATAGGCTTGCCAAGCAACGCAAGTTGATTGAATCGAGTTGTGAAACCTTGAACGTACTCGTCCATTGTTTTGGTTTCCTTTGTCCAATTCTCGAGTTGTTGGTTGATTTGTTTCACATGACCTCGAGTCGGCTTAGCGTAGGTGGACGCGAGAAGGCTCCAGATCTCGGCTGAGGTGGTTGTTGTGGAGAAAATATGCTGAACAGACACAGAGATAGCACCCAGGAGATCACTATTTATCAGCTTATCTTGACGCTTCCACTGCGTGAAGACTGGATTTGCAGCAACGACACCATTTGTAGTGATGGTTTCGTGTGGTATGATGATTGAGCCGTCGAGATATCCCGCGAGATCATACCCGTCAAGCAATGCGTGGACTTGGCGATTCTACATCAGAAAGTTGGTACTTGTCAACTTTGTTACGTTCATCATGTTGACATTCAGAATAGTGATGTTGTCAGAGACGTTGATGGTGTCTATGGAAGAGGACGACATTGTCGAGGTGAAGAGGAAGAAGAAGAGTAAAAGAAGATGAGAAGAAAGGAGGCGGCTACGAAAAAAAAAATTTAGGTCTCTAGTATCGTAGCTCTGATACCATATTATGGAATGTTGTATATTGATATTGTACAGAAATTTACAATTTATAGAAACGACAGTTGGATTTAGACTAATAGTATTTACAGCATAGTTCTTAAACTCTTCTATTCCCTTATATTGCATATGGATCTACATAACAATTCCAGGGTCCAAATGAGGAATACTTACTTCATCCTGCAATGAAAGTAAAGAGTTTCACGTTGAAGCTACATGATATTGATGTATTTAGAGTTCGTGGAAAAGCAAATGATACTCTCAGAGGAGTGCACCAAGCACCCTTGTATGGTAGACCGAGGGAGCTTCCACTACTAAACCCGGTCGTGGCAGATTCCGAGGGACATTACATGTTAGGCATTTCTCATCATTCGAAGCTCCAGCTGGCACCTCACTCATTGCTCTTTAGGTTGTAATGGCCGTTATGGGCAGTGCCGTCCTAAACATTTAGGTGGTCTAAAGCATTTTTTTTAATTGTGGCCCTAATAAATAAAATAATATTAAAAGTTTGAAAATGACAAAAATATAGTGTAGCAAGAAATTTGAATTTGTTAAAAACAGATCTTCTAGTTTTTCTTCTAGCAAATTCGTTTATAATCTTTTTGTAGTTAAGTTTATCATTCATTAAAAAATATCATTGATAACCCATTCAATCTCTTTTGTGACAGTAGATCGTAAAAAGGTTTTTATCAACTTCAACTTCTATTTTTCTTTCTGCAGAAGCAACCTTAACGGAGATTATTAACAAAATTCGATAAACAATTCATAAATTCTGATAAAGTCTTCCATTCAGATAGTTCAATATCTCAGCAGCTCTTTTAATTTCTGGTTGTATTACCATTCTTAGAAGTTTCAGCTCCAAACATAAATCTTTTTGTAAATACAACATTTATTTTAAATTTATCATTCGATAAATTTCAATAGTATTAACTTGTTAACAAGATTTAAGATATTTTCATACTTAAATAAAGAAATAAAGAATAAGATAACAATTAAAAAACACAGAACTTGAAAAATACCAAAATTGCTAAATCAAAATCTGATATGTTATGAATCAGATGTAAACAAGGTAGTGAATTGGTACAGAACAATTCAAAGGCAAATTATATGAGAGTATTCATAAGAGAGTTAAAGCTCTTTATAGTAACGACTAGAAGTTTTTGTTGTTTAACAAGAAATTAGATTTCTTTTTAATTTTATTACTATAACTACATTATAAAAAATCCAAACTGGCAAAAATAAATAAATTTCCTTTTAATATTGGGTAGAAAACTATAGCAATAAAAATGGAAACTAGTAAAATCTTTCATACTAATAAAAGAAACTTTTTGAAGTTCCTTAAAACGTCTACATCAGCAAAAAAACTTCTCCTGAAAGATGTCACGTATCATTATTAATAAAAAAACAGAATATAAATAATAAATAAATATACAATATAAGAAAAAATGAATAATAAGTAAATATACAATATAAGAAATAGAAATATTACAGTTAACGCATAACGTAATATTATCATTTGTATAAAAGCAAAATAAATTAGAACTAGTAAATATACAATATAAAAAATTAAAAATTAAAAAATAAGTAAAGATACAATATAAAAATAGAAAAACTAAATTAAACATCTATCTTAAAATATATAGAAAAATAAATAATAAGTAAATATATAATATAAGAAATAAAAATATTACATTAAAAATCTATTATAATATTAGAATAAGTAAATATAAAATATAAGAAAAATAAATAATAAGTAAATATACAATATAAGAAATATAAAAACTACATCAAACATCAATCTCAAAAATGTATAATATAATAAATAATAAATAAATATACAGTATAATAAATAGAAATATTACATTAAACATCTATCGTAATATTATAATTTGATATAATAACAAAAAAATCAGAATAAGTAATTATACCATTTAAAAAAACAAGGAAATATACAATATATGAGATGGAAAAACAACTTTAAACATCTATATGAAAAATGTATATATAGGTTTATATAGTTTTATTATTTCCAAATATTTTTATATGTAAATATAAATAAGAAAAACAAGCATACAATATAAGAAATAAAAATATTACATTAAACATCTATCATATTATTATTATTTTATATAAAAGCAGAAAGCTATAATAAGTAAATATAAAATATAAGAAATAGAAAAACTACATTACACATATATCAGCAAAAAATATAGTTTTACATTTTTATTATTTCTAAATATTTTAATTAAGTAAATATACAATATAGGAAAAATAAATAATAAGTAAATATACTTTATAAGAAAAATAATATTATATTAAACATCTATCGTAACTAGAATAAATAATTATAAAATATAAAAACAAATAAATAATAAGTAAATATACTATATAAGAAAAAATATTACATTAAACATATATTGTAATATTATCATTTGATATTAAAAAAGGAAATTTAGAATAATTAAATATACAATATAGGAAAAGCTAAAGAATGAGTAAATATACAATATAAAAATGAAAAACTACATTTATCATAAAATGTATTGTTTTTTTGTAAGGATATATGTGTAAATATACAATATGTGTAATTAGATACGTTTTGATATATGTTACTCCTTGTGCTATTATTTTCTATTTCCAGAAAAAAATAATAGTTAAACCCCAATATAACTTAGGTTAAGCACACGAACAACAATAAAATTGAAACATCGCAAAGAATGCTCACATCAACATTACAATACAATAATTTTAACCTAAAAAATATGAAAAACCTTCTATTACGCAAACCATAAATACAAATCACCATGTATTCACACAAACATACAATTTCAGATAAACGTCCAAAATAATAGTTATATTATATAGTTAACATCTGAAAATCAAAATAGTTCCCCGCTTAGCGCGGATTAACCTCTAGTAAAATGAAAAATACTCAAACAAAACATAGGATGTGGCCTAAATATTTTTCTTAAAAGGGTGGCCTAAAGCTTAGGGAAATTAGGCTAGAAAGCTAAGAACTAAAACATATTTAAGAATCTAACTAAAAAAAAAGAGGCACCATTATTACTATATTATATACTATATTGCCTTTAGTATCCGGTCACTAAAATCTCAAACACTTTCTTCTTTAATTACCAATCGCCACCACCGTTGTTTCTTTCTTAATCATCACTGTCTCTTTTATTGTCGCCACTTCCACTACAATCACCACAAATCTGTAATCTTTGTTCAGTATTTTATATTTTTTAGGCCACAATCCTATCAACCATCATCTCTTCCTCCATAATCACCACCGCCTCCATCAACTCTGTTATTCTGTCATTCGGCCACCGCTATTTTCATCATTTTTTTAATTATTAAAATCTGTAATCTTCGCTTTCTTTTGCCATCGCATCTTTCAAAACAACTCTATCTATTTGATATCAGTCATCATCTCTTCCACCATAACCACCACTACTCGTATGTACTGTAAATTCCAGGTTGTACTATGCTATTTCGTTGTTACTATTATGTTTAAATAATGCTTCATATTATGCACAATGTGCATGTTTTGATATTTGGATTATGGTTTATATTCTTTTTTAGGGTTTGGTGATTAGTGTTTTGGGTTTAGTTAACATTGGGGTAAACGTTACCTTCTTCCCTTTAATCATAGACATTTCAAAATTTGAACAATAGTACTATGTTATTTCATTTGTTACTATTTTATTTTGATTATGCTTCATACATATTTTGATATTTGGATTAGGGTTTATGTTTTTTTTTAGGGTTTAGTTATTAGTGCTTCGGTTTGGGTGAGAAATCATCCATAGATGTAGAGGAGGGAACACGATTCATTTTCTAATATACCATTCTATTTAATAATTTTACTAATACTTGCTATACCATCTAGTTTGTTTTATACTATTTCTAATCTATATTATAAAAAGATCATTGGTTCCTACATATCCATGTCTGTCACTTTCTTTGTAACCACCACCTATCTCATTGTCATTACCACCACGACCACCACCTATCTCATTGTCTCTTTTACATATTTCAAATTATCGCCGTTTCACCATCACCACCGTACTCACCTCCATTGCTATGATACTACGATAATCATCACCGTCACGATCCGTAGCTTCCCCTACCGTAATCACCACCACCGCTGATGCAATAATCACCATCGCCGCGATAACTGACACCATTGTAACATCAAAACCATTATCATCACCGATTGCTTCATAACCGTCACCATTTTTTTATCACTATCATCAACCATGTCTCGTTATCTTCTCCTATTTTTTTTCTTTTCAATTTCAACGTCATCAATTATTTTCTTTACCGTGTACCTGCAAGACAAAAGGTTAAAACCGGAAGGAAAAAGAAGAAAGTGCTATCCATTTAATTATGTCAAATCGTAGCTATATTCTTAATATTGATCCAAAAAATTGGTTAGTTGGCAAGTTAACCCTAAAGCTAAAGCTTTAGCTGCCTTATAATAAGAGGCACGGGCCTGATTATGGGTATCACACAGAAAAAAATTTGACAAGGCTTAGGACATGCTATCAGCCAACTTACAAACAAACATAAACTATATAGAATAACACATCGCTTTTTACAAGTGATGAGACTGGTAGCAGAAGAAAGAAACAAACAAGCTAAAGAAACAAAACACACCAAATGAGGAATGAGACATAATTACCTAAGCTAAACCCGACTAGCAAGACAGAAGGAGAAACGAAATGGTCGCACTTTATTACAGCTCGCACTAAGATTCCTTGTTAAGGACTCACGGGTTCGGTAGAAATTGGCTAGCCAAAGGCTCACTACAAAAAAACACAAGCTTAATGAGGAAAATTAACGAGGAATATTTTTCCTCGTTAATTTACGTCGACTTTACGAGGAAATAACGCGGAAAAATAAAATCAGTGTTATTTCCTCGTAAAGTAACGACGAAACAGTTTCGTCGTAAAGTCGATGTAAAGTGACGTGGTTTTTACGAGGAAATCGTATTTCCTCGTACATTCCACGTAAACTTAGAGTGGTCTTTACAAGGAAATAATTTACGTCTACTTCGCGACGAAATTTTGAATCCACCAACTTTGTTTGTCACACATTTTTTTCGGCCACCTAACTAATTTTCGTCGTAAATTCGTAGGAAAATTACAACTACCAGATTCGAAAATTCTCTATAAATAGGGACGTTTGAACATCATTTTAAACACACCAACAAAAAAAAACGTGAAAGAAAAAAAAATGGCTGGCTCCGGGAATATTTTCGAGTTGCAGAAGTGGATGTATATGCATAGAGATGCTAACGGGAGAGTGACGAAAGAATACCTTGCGGGGATGGAGACATTTATGCATCAAGCAGATTCAACACAGCTCGCCCAAGAAAGTGGTAAGATGTTCTGTCCTTGTCGGAAATGCAACAATTCAAAATTGGCAAACCGTGAAAATGTTTGGAAACATTTAATAAATAGAGGTTTTACGCCAAATTACTATATCTAGTTTCAACATGGAGAAGGTTATAATTATGATCAGAATGAAGCTAGTAGTAGTAATAGCAATTTTCAGGAAGAACCGGTTGATCATCATTTGCATAATGAACATAGTTACCATCAGGAGGAGACGGTAGATTATGATAGGGTTCATGATATGGTAGCTGATGCATTCGTAGCTCATGATGAAGACGAAGAACCTAATATAGATGCAAAAAAGTTTTACGAAATGTTAAACGCGGCAAATCAACCACTTTACAGTGGTTGTAGAGAAGGTCTCTCTAATTTGTCGTTGGCTGCTAGAATGATGAATATTAAAACTGATCACAATCTATCTGAAAGTTTCATGAACGAATGGGCAGACTTGTTTAAAGAGTATTTGCCGGAAGACAATGTGTCTGCTGATTCTTATTATGAGATTCAGAAACTGGTTTATAGTCTTGGGTTGCCTTCGTCGGAGATGATAGATGTTTGCATCGACAACTGCATGATCTACTGGGGAGATGATGAGAAGTTAGAAGAATGTCGATTCTGCAAGAAGCCACGATTCAAGCCGCAAGGACGGGGACGTAATAGGGTACCGTACCAAAAGATGTGGTACCTACCAATTATAGACAGATTGAAAAGATTGTACCAATCAGAGCAGACAGCTGGAAAGATGAGATGGCATGCCAAGCATACTCAGATGGATGGTGAGATGACTCATCCATCAGATGCAAGAGCCTAGAAACATTTTAACAAAGTACATCCAGATTTCGCTAGCAATAGCCGAAATGTGTATCTCGGATTATGCACAGATGGATTTAGTCCGTTCGGAATGTCAGGGAGACAATATTCATTGTGGCCAGTCTTTCTTACGCCATACAACCTGCCACCGGAGATGTGCATGCAACGGGAGTTGCTATTCTTGACCATATTAATACCTGGTCCGAACCATCCAAAAAGGTCCCTAGATGTTTTCCTACAACCACTGATAAAAGAGTTGAAGGATTTGTGGTCAACAGGGGTGAGGACGTATGACTGTTCAACGAAATCGAATTTTACGATGCGAGCGATGCTTTTGTGGACCATAAGTGACTTTCCTGCCTATGTGATGTTGTCTGGATGGACTACACATGGGAGATTAGCATGTCCATATTGTAATGGAACGACAGATGCGTTTCAACTAAAGAATGGTAGGAAGACAAGTTGGTTTGATTGTCACTGTCGATTTCTTTCCATTGGTCATCCGTACCGAAGAAACAAGAATTTGTTTAGGCACAAAAGGGTTGTGAGAGACACTCCTCCTCCATATCTAACCGGAGAACAAATTGAAGCGCAAATCGACTACTACTGAGCTAACGAAACAGTTTGTTGGGGTGGTAATTGGCATGTCCCTCGTAATATGCCTGATTCTTACGGTGTTCATCACAACTGGCACAAGAAGAGTATATTTTGGGAGTTGCCATATTGGAAGGATCTTCTTCTGCGCCACAACCTCGATGTGATGCATATGGAGAAGATTTTTTTTGAGAACATCATGAATACAATATTGAATGTCCCAGGGAAGACAAAAGACAACATAAAATCAAGGTTGGACTTGCCGGATATTTGCTCAAGAAGCGAGTTACATATAAAAAGCAATGGACAAGTTCCAGTTCTGATATTCAGATTGTCTTCGGAAAAAAAGTCGGTGTTGTTCAACTGGGTGGCATCAGAAGTGAAGTTTCTCGATGGGTATGTTTCAAATCTCTCTAGATGTGTTGAAACGGGTCAAAAGTTCTCTGGGATGAAGAGTCATGATTGTCATGTCTTTATGCAACGACTATTGCCCTTTGCATTTGCGGAGCTACTTCCAACAAACGTACATGAAGTACTTGCAGGTAGTGTTTTATAGCGCAATAATTTTATAACGGTTTGGTTTGCAAAATAATATATGACTAACAATGTGTTTAATTTTTTTTGGAATATAAAAGGCATTGGAGCATTTTTCAGGGATCTGAGCACACACACTCTTAAAGACGAAGTTGTGGAACAGTTTCAGGAGAACATTCCCATCTTTTTGTGCAACTTGGAGAAGATATTTCCTCCCGGATTTTTTGACGTCATGGAGCATATAGCTGTCCACCTCCCATATGAGGCGTTGCTTCGTGGACCTGTACATTACAGATGGATGTATCAGTATGAGCGAGCCATGAAATATTTGAAGGGAAAAGCAAAGAACCTCGCCAAAGTTGAAGGTTCTATAATTGCTGGAAGTTTGACGGAAGAAGTTTCTCACTTCACATCGTACTACTTTGCGTCAAAAGTACGTACCCGGAGAAGAGCTCCAAGAAGATATGATGATGGTGGTGTTGCGCCAACATATGCAGTTGCTGGTGTTCCAGATCTCTTTAGCCAGATTGGACGACTCGGAGGGAAGTCAAAAGAGGTTTGGTGGTCGAGTGAACAAGACGCTCATAGTGCACACACCTATATTCTACTCAATTGCGAGGATCCATTGATGCGTTATTTTGAAAGGTAACATATATGGACACTTCTAAACACATATAAATATAAATTATATAATTGCGAGAGATTAATTCATATAAAATGTGATTTTACAGCCTATTTGTTTCTCAAGTCGAAGAAATATTTCCTGGTATATCCACAAGTGACGTAGGCAAAAGGAAAGATCAACACTTTATTAAGTGGTTGAGGAATCAGGTATTAATTAACTCAAACTCTGTATTTCAACGTTCTCTTTATTTTTGCAGGTTGATTATGACGACGATGCAGATTATCCTAAGTGGTTACACGAAATAATTCAATCTCCACTTGTAAAGGTCACCACATAACAGATGTATTTCACACGAGGTTATACTTTTCACACATATGGGTATGGTAGACAGCGGGCGACCAGTAACTATGGAATATGTGTGAAAGGGGAAACATATTTCTATGGGATCTTGACGGAGATTATTGAAGTCGAATTTCCAGGGATATTGAAGCTGAAATGCGTCCTCTTCAAATGTGAATGGTTCGACCACGTCGTCAACAGAGGTGTTCGGTTTAACAAATTCGGTGTAGTTGCTGTCAACGGTGGACGAAGGTACAACAAATTCGAGCATTTCATCTTAGCTTCACAAGCAGACCAAGTTAGCTTCCTTTCATACCCTGGGATGAGAGATTCGGGTATAAATTGGTTAGCCGTGATCAAAGTTACACCTCGAGGACGAATCATCAGTGGAGAAAAACCACCTTTGCAAGAAGAGCAGATAAATGAAGTCCAGGAACCTGAACAAGAAATTGATGACATCCTTCTCATTGATCCGCATAATCACGAGTACGAAGATCTTACCGACGATGCCACAGAGAAAGCTGTTGAAGACGAGTTTAATGAAAATGATGATGTTTCTAGTGATGACGAGAATGTCGATGTATCAGATTGATGTATTTGATTTTGTGTAAGGTAATGTGGGAGTTTGTTTTATAAATAAGATATTGAGATAATAAGTTAAGGAATGGGGTTTGGAATAGAAAGAATAGATTGAGGTGAAAGAATATATTAAGTTTAATAGTTAAGGATTGGGGTTTCGGATTTAAGGGATTTAAACATAATACTCGTTAATTCCTCATAAATAAACGTGGAAATTACGACGAAATATAAAAATAAAGAACGCGGGGCTCGTTAATTCCATGTAAGAAGAAATCGTCGTAAAGCACTCGTAAGCCACCGAGGAAATAACGACGAAAAAAGAAAGAAAGCGGGGCTCGTTAATTCCACGTAAGCGCAAATCGTCTTAAATACCTCGTAACCAAAAAAATAAGAAAGCTGTCCTTGCTAATTCCTCGTAGAATAAAAACTATAAAAAAAAAGAAGAGAAGAAAGATACTGGAATCACATGTGGCGAGACTTACGTAAGTCTAGCCCACATGTGTTCCAATATCTTCTTCTCCTTTTTTTTTCAAATATTTCTAATTTGAAAAGCATTTTGCTGAGTTGTGTGATTTGAGATAGGGTGGGATTTATGAGTTTGTGTGTGATTTGTGAGTTTGTGTGTGGTTTGAGAAGAAAAGTTGCAGGTATTTATAGAAAAGCGGGGCACACTAATTCCTTGTAAAAGGTTGACTCGTAAATTCCACGTAAGCTTAATCGTCGTAAAAACTCGTACAATAAAACACGCGCCTTTGTAATTCCTCGCTACTTCCTCGTACAATAAAACACGGGCCTTTGTGATTCCTCGTAAAGCTAAACGCGGGCCTTTGTAATTCCTCGCTACTTCCTCATACAATAAAACACGGGCCTTCGTAATTCTTCGTAACTTTACGAGAAAATAACGAGGATAAGTAATCTTATATATACTCCCGAGCGCTCAATCTTTCTTTCCTCTCCACTTCCTTTCTATTTCGTAGCAATGGTAAGTCTCTCTAATTTCCCTCTAATTTGATTAGTTTAGTATAGATTAGGTGGTTAGTATAGGAAATTTAGATAGGTTTACATGTTTTATGTTAATTAGTGTTGATTAGGTGGATAATGTAGGGAATTATACTGTTGATGTTAATTTTAAAAATTAAATTTTTTTTCCAGACGATTCGAAAGAACAGACTTACTCCCCATTACAGACAGATGTTCGGTGAGCCTGGTAGTCGTTTAGACCCGTCGTCTTCTTCAGCTCCCGGTTCTTCCCAGCTCCCGGTTCTTCGGGTCCGGAGACTGTCCCCGAGACTCAGCCTTCTCAGAGAGTCTCTCGGTCGCCTTCTTCTAGTGCACCATCGGTTCCTCCTGTGCCTCCTCTGATGGCTCCTCCGACGATGCCTCCTCCTGTGCCTCCTCCGATGGCTCCACCGATGCCCGCCGATGTTCATCTCGATTTGATGGTGCCTTCGAGTGCTCCTTACTCGCAGTACACTGTCTCCCAGGCAGAGAAGGTTTACCAGTCATCGACCCCGACCGACCGGACGGAACTCTGTGGTATGTTACATTATTTTTTTTAATTCGTTTAAAATTCTTTTATAATATTAAAAAATAATTTATTTTAAATTTGTTTTTTTCCAGGTTTGGGGTTGACGGATGTCTTGCATCGGACGTAACCGACACGATCAAAAGTTACTTCTCCATGCCACATCCGAACTGGAGTAAGACGCCTCACTACGTCAGATAGACGTGGTTCAAAATTTACGTTGTAATTTTCTATTAATTAATTATATATACTTTATTTTTTTCATGATTTATATATATTTCTTTTAAAAAAACTAACAATTTATTTAATTTTTTCCACATCAAAAATATCATTGGGCCTTGGGGGTCACTGAGAGGGTGAGGAAAGCGTTTTACGCGAAGTCGAAAGTTCGCTTGTTGGACACGGTCTCCAATTGGAAGGGTGACTGGATCGTGAAGGGGTATGAGCGTGACAAACCCGCTGAGCTCACCGCGGATGTGTGGGATGGCCTCATCCATTATTGGCGTCTTCCTGATTCCATTAGAATTGCCCAGTCTTGCTCTAACTCCCATAACACGGTCGATGAGCACGGGAACGGACCGATGCTTCATACTACGGGCCAAAAACCCCACGCCGGTGTCCGTATGGAAATGGTAATTAAATATTTTATTAAATAATTTTTTTAATATATATATTTTTATTCTAACTTCCTTAATTTTTTTTTAGGCCAAAGAGACGGGACATCTCCCGTCTCTTATGGAACTTTACGAGAGGACCCACAAGAACAAGGCGGGCGTATTTGTAGATGGCGAGTCCGAGCAAATCTACAACAACGTGGTTGCTCGGGTTGAAAACCGCCAGACCCAACTGACCCAGCAGTCTACCGACGGATTACCCGTCACGTTATCCACACTTGAGGTGGATAAGATTTACGAGGAGGTAAATTTTCTAAAAATTTAATTTTTTATTATTCATTTAATTTAACTTTAAATTTTCTTAACAATATTTATTTTTTGTTTTTAAGGTTGTCCCTAAAAAAAAGGGACGGACATTGGGGACTGGTTCCGTCAACGATGTTCCGAGAGCGACATCGTCTTATTGTCAGCGACGGGATGATGAAGTCACTTAGCTGCGTAACGAGTTGGCCTCGACAAAAGCTCGTATGGGTGGAGTCGAGTGCTTCTTGGACGTTATAGCGGCCACAAATCCGGAATGGGAGTCCATTTTGAGGAACATGCGACAACAACATCCCATTCCAGGCGAGTCATCCGACACACATAACGAGGCGGATGTTGGGAGGAGGAGTGAGGAATTCTACCAGGCGATGAACGACCCTTAGTTCTTTTTTTTCGTGTTGTATTATAAATTCAAAACTTATTTATATATAAAATATTTACGTATTGATTTTTATTTTAAATTATAATTTTATTAATAAATTAAATAATTTTAATTAACTTTTTAATTATATTTTTAAATTCTGTAAAATAAAAAAATGAAGAAAATTCGTAGCTAAATTACGACTTATTTACGTGGAAAGTTTACGAGGAAATGACGAGGAAGGTTAAACGAGTATTTTACGTGGAAATACTTTCGAGGTATTTACGTGAATTTTACGGGGAAATACTTTCGAGATATTTACGTGTAATTTACGAGGAACTCCTTTCGAGGTATTTATGAGGAAATATAGCGATCTCCTTACGTGGAATATTTACGTGGTCTTTACGACGAAATGATTACTTCGTCTTTACGACGAAATATTTTCCTCGCTAATTTACGACGAATTGGCGAGGAAATATGTGTTACGACGAACGAGTAACGACGAAACGTGTTTCCTCGCTAATTCCTAGTAAAGCCTCTTTTACGACGAACTCACGAAAAAAACCATCCTCATTAAACTAATGTTTTCTTGTAGTGGCTGGCTCCTCCTAACCGCAGAAGCCAAAGAAAACAAACCAAGGGATAGCTAAAGAAACTAAAACCACCGAACACGTACCTGAACTTATATGATATCTTCTTGAATTTGTAAAAAAACATTTTTCTCAATTTAGCAATGTCTTCATAAATGTGTAAATCAATTTCTTGAATGTAACTTGTTTGTATATTTTGGAAGTTCTTCATAAATGTGTAAGACATTTTCGTGAATTTTATTTATATGCAAATTAAAAAGAATATTATTTAATATATAATATCTTTTGAAAATTTACAAAGATGCGTTTTATATATGTATAATATCTTTATAAAATTTAGATATCAAATTCATAAAAGTCTTCGAAAAAACTTTAGGAAGATGTTATACATATTTAATAATTGTTAATAATTCAAATTCAGTAATGTATTCATGATATATATTCATGAAAGCTTTCATGAATACACATTTAAGAATATACTTTTAAATACACATTTATGAAAAATTTCCAAAATTTTATGAAGATATTATACATATTTATCAATATCCCTCTAAACTTTACAAAAGAATATAATTTTGAATTGTTAAATACAGATCTTTAAATAGAATTTAATAATTTAAATGATAATATGTGAATAATAAAATACAGAACTAAAGATTATATTCTCATAATAATCTAGTGTCATTAATTTAAAAGAAACCTAATTTATTAATTTTGGACTTTTATACTTTCATCCCTCAAAATAATTAAGTTAAAATGTCCCAAGGAAAGTTTCCTTAATTTTAATAAGAATATAATAATTGAAGGCCTAAATACATTTTCTGACCTAAATATATTACATCCATCCCTGGTGAAGACGATTTTAAGATTTTTTCGTCCGTTCCTTTATCTATTATATTAGTCTGCGTCTGCGTCTGCTCTTGCTTGTTGCCTATTCGGACAAAATCTAGCTCTCTTATTCTCCGAACGATAAGAGAACCTTTGAGATCATTGTGAATATATGGACTATAGGAGATAATATGTAATTAAGGTTATAAGTGTCATTAGCTCTAACCTAAGCTCTCTGTAATAGCTATATATACTGTAACATTTACATCTAATGAGTATTATTCAGCCTACAGTCATATATGGTCTTGATTTCACCGAAACCTTCAGTCCGGTGATCAAGTCGACCACCATTCGAAGTGTTCTACATGTTGCGGTCAAAAAAGAATGGCCCATTCGTCAAATCGACGTAAACAATGCCTTCCTCCAAGGAACACTTGATGATGAAGTATATGTTGCACAGCCGCCTGGTTTCATTGATCAGGATCTTCCACACCACATCTGCCGCCTGCGCAAGGCCTTATATGGTCTCAAGCAGGCTCCGAGAGCTTGGTATCAGGAACTTCGTGCCTTCCTCGTCACCCAAAGTTTTCAAAACTCTCTTGCTGATGTGTCACTATTTATCTATCGACATGGTACAGATGTTTTGTACATTCTCGTCTATGTCGACGATATGCTCATAACTGGAAACAACAACACTCTTCTCCGACGTTTTCTCACCGCTATTGCTTCACGTTTCTCGTTGAAAGACTTGGGTGATATGAGTTATTTTCTCGGTGTGGAGGCAACAAGGAACTCATGTGGGCTTCATCTGATTCAGAAAAAGTATGTGATTGATCTTCTCAAGCGCACAAACATGCTTGAAGCTCGTCATGTCTCATCTCCAATGACTCCTGCACCGAAGCTATCTCTCACGTCAGGCACGCCTCTTATCAATACAAGTGAGTACAGAATGGTTCTTGGCAGTCTCCAATATCTTTCCTTCACACGACCAGACATTGCATATGCTGTTAACCGACTGTCCCAGTTCATGCATAAGCCGACAGACATTCACTGGCAAGCTGTCAAACGAATCTTGCGGTATCTTGCAGGCACCCCTACTCACGGTATTCTCATCCGCGCCAACTCTCCAACTATCTTACATGCTTACTCAAACGCCGATTGGGCTGGCGATGTTGATGATTATCTCTCAACCACTGCTTATGTTGTTTATCTTGGGGGCAATCCGATATCTTGGTCTTCAAAGAAGCAAAAAGATGTGGTGCGCTCGTCCACGGAGGCAGAGTATCGGGCGGTCGCAGACACGGCCTCAGAACTTCGTTGGGTTTGTTCCTTGCTCTCTGAGCTTGGTGTCTCCATTCCAGATACACCTGTCATCTACTGTGATAATATTGGTGCTACACACTTGGCTGCAAACCCGGTTTTCCACTCCAGAATGAAACATATTGTGTTGGACTTTCACTTCATTCGCGACAACGTACAATCTGGAGCTTTGCGTGTTACACACCTGTCTACCCGAGACCAGCTAGCCGATGCCTTAACCAAGCCACTTACGAGCATTCGGTTTAAAGAGATCATGAACAAGATTGGTGTTACTCAAGTACCTCCATCTTGAGGGAGTGTATAGGAGATAATCTATTATATTAAAACAGAAGTCACAACTTTGACTCATGTGTGATTTTTTTTATAAATGAACAATCACTAGAGTTTCATTACATTTAATAGTATCATTAATGTTATTATTACGTTAAACCCCACATTATAAACAACTGTTAGTAGATGTATTGTATTTATTCATATACACCAAAGTCGTGTATTATGTTTTAGTCAATACAAAATAAACGAACACACTTAATATTTGCACAACATCAGTTGTTCTTTTATAAACTTGATTTGTGTCATAATTCATGTCTTTGTCATTTTCCTGTTTTATACACTGCGTTAAACAGACTTCTATGAACATAAACAACATCGAGTAATATTTACAGCATCCACAAGTTTCTTGGGTTGTAAAAAAAAGTTTCGTGGGTTGTTAGCCTTTGACATGTTTCTTCTATGTATTGTCAGGTTCATATTTACACCATGACGTGCCTCAATTCATTAAATTCACAAATTGCTCGATTCGTATATTCTTTTAATAATGGGTTATTTAAAATTTAGAAGAAAGAATAACAACGAATAAAATTTTAAGTTGTAATTAGTATTAGACATGAACACTGCTATTTTTGTAAAAAAAATTATTACGTTATAAACTAAACGCAGTAAGCATTTGGAGAAGATGAAGATGGTGAATACTAAAATCGGATATAATATATATATATATATATAATATATATATATATATATATATATATATATATATATATATCATAATTTATTGGCCACAAAATACGGGTATATTCATTTACCTAAAAACATGTATCTTTCGAAAATAAATGCTCGATTCATAACATTTATTTTTCGAAAATACATTTAAAAGTTAATTAATTATAAGTCATATCTTTGGAAATAAATCCTCCATATCTTTCGAAACAATACCTTTGAATCTAAGCAAATATCGTTAATGATTTTTTTTTTTTTTTTAATTTGTTTGTACGTATATTCTATGTATCACGTGATTTCATTCCATTAAGTAGAAACCTAAAATTATAGTTCAAGGAAAATTTGTTCCAAAAAGAAAAACAAATCTGTTCAAAATATATTCTTTCATGATTTTCTATATACATATATATATACGTAAACGAGGAACATAGATGTGTACTCATATTTATATCAAGTCCATTCCTAATAGTATAAATGTTTGAATCAAGGACATGACCGCATCGGTTGCAGGCGTTTGCGGATACAAATGGCTACGATTATAAACATTATTAAGAGATTTGTACGACTGGTAAAACGATTATAAACTGATGCGTTTGCGGGATACTTATGACTGGTTCACTATCAAATGCAGCAGTGGTTAAATAATAAATTAACAATATTTATATTTTATATAATTATAAAATATTTAAAATCATATTATTATAATTTATATTAAAATTATATTTATAAAGGTATAGAAAATATATTTTTAGTTTTTATAATATAATATAAATTAAAATAGTTATATTTTAATACTTATATTATTTCAATCTAAAATTTTGATTGAATATTTTATTTTTTATATCTAGAAAGTTAAAAAAAAAAAATTATCATCCTGCAACCGCAAACGCTACCTCGAACCAGCTTTTGAATTTTAGAGGTTTATAGCAACTTGTAATGTTTTTGTTATTATTACAAAACACCAACAACCGCTACCAACCGAAAACTTGCGTTTGCGGGTGGTAAATGATATAAACATATGTTTTAATAATATACTTTCAAACCTAACATACTAAAAACATATATCAATATTATTTATTTAATATTCAATAGTTTATTTTTCATATTTATAAATAACTAATACTAAGTGTTTAATTTTTTTAAATTTGAAATCCTATCTCCAAACCCCACTCCTCAACTCTAATCCCTAAACTCTAAACTCTAAACCCTTAACCCTAAACCTTAAACCCTAAACCCCACCCCTTGACTCTAAACCCTAATGTCTAGATTAATTAACTCTAGGGATATAAAAATATATTTGCTTCTTTTGATAAAACATTTAAGTCTACTTTAGTCATTTTTTATTTTTAATGTCTATATATGTGATAAAAACTTTTTTAGATCTATCCTAGGGAATTACTCATTTTTTATTTTAATTTTATATATATTTATTTATCATATAGAATGTATTTTTGAAAATGTATATTTAGTGATGGTAAACAAAAATAATGGTACAAAGAAAGTGGTAAAAATTTCTCTAATATAAAAACAAAATTTCTATATATATATATATAATAAAACAAACACCCGCGGTTGCGCGGTTCGAGATCTAGTATGTAATTAAGGTTATAAGTGTCATTAGCTCTAACCTAAGCTCTCTGTAATAGCTATATATATTGTAACATTTACATCTAATGAGTATTATTCAGCCCACAGTCATATATGGACGACAGGATCAGTCAATTACCTGATGACTTGCTCTTGAAGGTACTATCGTTTCTTCCAACGAAAGTTGCCGTAAGCACAAGTATTTTATCTAAGCGATGGGAGTTTCTTTGGATGTGGTTGCCTAAACTTGAGTACGATGATAGCGAATACTCAGAGGAAGAACGCTACAAATTACACTCCTTTATCGATTTCAGTCTGCCATTACATAAAGCTCCAGTCATAGAAAGCTTACGTCTCAACTTTGACGTATGCAACAGATTTGATCCAATCTACAGTGACGATATCGAGAAGTGGGTTTTAACTGCAGTGTCTAGATGCGTCCATGAGTTAAGTGTCACACTTGCATCTATGCATTATGAATTAGCTGGATTACCGAGTAGTTTGTTTACCTGTAAATCGCTGGTGATCTTGGAACTTACGGGCAAGATTTTCGTGAATTTTCCTCGTATGGTTTTTCTCCCCTCCCTTAAATTTTTGATCCTTCGACGTATGTTCTACTCAAATGCAAAATCTCTTCACCAACTTCTTAATTTCTCACTGCCCTGTTCTTGAGGATCTAGTTGTGGAACATAATAAGGATGACAATAATACGCCGTTTACATTGAGTGTAATTGTCCCGTCCCTGCAGACACTAACCCTAAAGATATCTAGAGGATCTGATCATTCTGAAGGGCTTGTGATAAACACTCCTTCTTTGAAGTATTTCAATATTCTGTATTATGTAGAAGAATATGCACGTGATGATGATAGTAATTACTCCTACTATCTTGAAGATACGCCTAAGTTGGAGGAGGCAGATATTGAATCGACATACCCTGATATCAACAAGTTTGTTAGATCAATCAGAGCTGTCAAGAGGCTTTCATTATGCATTAGAGTCAATACTGAAGAGGTAACATGTTTAACATGTTTCCATCCATCTATCAATCTCATTTTAGAACATCAAACCAGGTTTTCTTGACGCGGAAGCCTTTGTTATTGTGTGCAGGCTTTATATCATGAGGGTATTGTCTTTGACCAGCTTCAGCATCTAAAGCTATGTTCATGTGGTTCAAATTGGTCAAAAGTACTTGTCCGGTTACTCAAAGATTCTCCTTTGTTACGAGACCTTGAGGTATATCTGAATGACGTAAGTTTCTTCGATAGAAACCTATCCTTTTGGTGTTATAATTTACTGTAGTATTTAAGACAAAACTCTTTTCTTCAATTTTAGGATCATACATATTCTAGAGTGGATGCACCAGTTTCCTGGCAGAATCAACTGGATTGTGTTCCTACATGTTTATTAGCAAGTCTTGAAACTTTCAAGTGGACAGTGGTGTATGGATCACATGAAGAGATAGATCTGGTGAAATATATCTTGAGAAATGCTCGCTGCTTAAAGGCTGCTAAAATCTTGTTTCGGCCACCGTTTTGTCAACAAGAAGAGGATAAACTTGAGATGGCGAAACAAGATTTGTCACTTTCTTTTAGAGGTTCAAAAACATGCCAACTCGTATTTGTCTGACGTATTTGATATGCATTTATGTAGACATATATCTATATGCCTATTGTCAATTATGTAGACATATATCTATATGCCTATTGTCAGATTATTTTTCCGACTTGGACAATAGTATATGCATTTTGAAGAAACATTAAAGTTCTCGTTCCCTTATTCATCTTAAAAACTGATAAATTTTGTTAAGGAGTTCATCTGTATAACTATTTGTGCAGTCAAGCCATTGAATTGACTGAGGAAGGTTGTGTGTCAGAAGTAAAATACAAGATCGTATTACACACACTGGTTGAGACCCTGAAAAATTGTGTTGATTTAAATAATGCTAGAAACAATATCACTGAGTCTAATAGCCAGCTTATTAATGGTTCTCAAGAAGAAGATGATAGATACGCTTGGGCCAAAGGAAGAATCAGATACTGCTGACGTGGTCCTTCAAAGGCAAATTAGGAAGGAAAGGAAGGAGCAAAGACTCGGATAGGGAGAGAGTCTTTGGCAGTTATGATAGTTGAATAAATAAATACTCTGTATTGTTGTTGGAAAAGGGTATCGAGAATCAGATTGTTGTAAGCTAGTGAGACTAGTGTCTTGAGGCGATCTCTTAGGAGATTCGTATGAGAGTAACGGTGTACTCGTGTGTGAGGATCATCGTTGTCTCTTGAGTGCTTAGGGAATCTGTAATCGACATTGTTACGTGGTTTACAAGTAATCGATAAGTTACCAGGTAATAGCAGGCGTCAAAGCTACAAAAAAGAAGACTGTTGTTAGGAAACGAAAGTTAGGTCTTTTGTTGAAACTTCTCTTCAATCTAAAGCTACTTATTGTAATGCTTGTTCATTTTCTTAGTTTCAATGGCTTAAAAGAAAATACTCACATATTATGTGTGTAGAAACCGGATAACCGGACTGAAATAAACGATATAATAAAAGCGATATATTAAGGAAATAAACTATTGTAAAGAGCGAATACAAGAACGATAAGAAATTGTATTCGCAAATGAACATGGAGTCGAGATATAATCTCTTTCCTTAACTCTAAATATTCGCTCCGTTAGTACGAAACTGTACAAATACCGAGTCCCAGGATACAACCATGGCAGGCAAATCACACTTCACTCGTGATCGCCCTATCGAACTATAAACTCTACGAAACACTTTCGTATTTAAGACTTACGCTAAGGAAATTTTTGATGTTGGTTTCGATGTAAAACGTAATAAAAATGAATGAAGAAGAGGCGAGTATTTAAAGAGGAGAAGGCGAGCCACTTTCCGTAACTGATGCAGCACGTACGCACTTTGGCGGAAATCTCACGAGGATCTCGGAGGCGAAGCGTTACGAAACTTCCTCCGCAAGATCTTTTCTCGTTTAAACTTATCGTCAAGAAGAGAGACAGCATGTTGTTTTTAAACTAACTACGTGTTGTTTAAAATAAAATGCATGCCATTTTTATTAGGGAATTAAATGGCAAAACGTTGAGCTTAACTTGGTCCATAAAATATATTCTTATTGGGCCTAACGACCTAAGCCGGCCGGACGGCGGCGGCGACACGCGCGTGGAGAGTGTGATACCATATATATACATCACAACTTCTCAAGTTTTAACCGATGTGGGACTTTCTTATTTCCTTTCATTAAAGCCAACAAGGCTTTTACTAAGAGCTCATAAGCCCATTTCCTTTTCACATTTGCCTTTCACATTTGTTCTTTTCTTAATATTTTTTTCTGCATTTGATATAAGAGTAGGATATGTTGGAGATGGATTTATAGTTTAAACATTCTACTGTGGTTTTTGTGATGTTTTGTGCAGGAAAACATATGTTCAGAGGGAATGAGAGCAACAATGGTTACTATGGACCTCAACAGAACGTTCAAGGATTTGTATGCTATGTTAGTTTATTATTATAAACCTGGCTAAGCGGTTTTACATCTATACTAGCTAAGCCTGTTTTAAATGTTGATGTAGTTGAAATATGTTCGAAAAACTCGGACAACTCGGCCGAGTTTACGGCGGATTATACGCTCGGCGGCAAGCAAACGCATCAATTTGGTGTTATTCGGCTAAAACCTCGGCCCTCTTAAAAAGTTCTTTTTTTTTTACTTTTTGCGTTAGAAATCATGTTTTCTTGATAGATTTGTTATATTTCGATAATAATCAGTATATTAAACAGGAAAGATGATGAGAAATGCGAAGAATACCTGTTGACGGCGGAATTTTGGACTGCAGACAAAAATTGAGGGGAAGAAGAAGGGGATACTTTCGTCAATTATCCGTTATTAATGACAAAAAAATATTAAGAAAAGAGTCCAAACACCTCTAGTGTCGATCCCCACGACCTTTCTACAAACCAAGACAGACTCAAACCACCGGACCGTTATGATTTCGTAATTTTTCTGTAAAAAAAATATATCGTTATATATTTATTAAAACTATAAAAAATAATTCTAGATTAATTCCCGATTAATCTCCAATTTTTATGCTATTCGCTAGGCTTGAGTCTGCAGCTCAATTTCGAACATGAAGTTAAATTTAAAGGAACCACCTCATGAAAGCTACTACGTAAACCAACGAACCATCCAAAACCTGGTGGGAAATTTATATCTACATAGATGCTTGAATTTATACTTAGCATCACGCAACTATGTGCTAAGTATAAATCAATGTAACATGATAAAGGATTGTCATGTTTTGGTTCTTAGGGACAACTGGATTATATAGCACCAGTGCAGGATAGCTTCTTCACAAACCAGCAAGCCATTCCCGTGCTGGTACATTATGCTTCCTTACATTATAAACTCTTCTAAAGCGATTTTAGAAGCATGTGATGAGTGTGATCTTATTGTACTTCCTGTGCAGGGTCAAATCGATTTCAGGCCTCCTCCCAACTTCACTTACAGTCTACAGGTTTCATCAAGCAGCTATAGTAACATGTCTGGATTGTTTAGGAGATTAAGTTTTGTCTCACGAAGCAATTTGGTAAAAGCTATTCCAAACATGAGAAAACAACACAGATCTTCCATTAGAGCTGAGTTGCAATTGATAAGAACATGAAAAATATTCTATATTGATTTCTGTAAAGAATGGGATTTCCTTTTATGTATGAACATGGCTGAAATGTTGTATCTCTAATGTGAGCTTTATGTCATTGATATAAAAGCATCCTTTAACACCTTATCTAAACACACACACAAGCTAAGCCTCCTCTATCATGTATGAGACTAAAAAGGTTATTTAGAATTCACTTCATATCAAATTAATCAAGTAAGGCTACATCCAACCAAAACACACTGACACTTGCCTGAAAAGAAGACAAATGCACGATTTAAACAAATAAACAAGACCTAGATGCTGACAAAAAAAAAGAAGACCTAGATGAAGACGGGTCTGGTCGAAAATGATGAGTTAGGTAGTGGATCAGGTGGGTGGGGTCCTTTGACACGACGGGAATAAAATAATTGGGAGGGACAGATAGAAACCAAACTCGAGTTGGTGAAAACGTTTAAAAAAGGGACAAAATAAACAAACGACATTGCAGTTGGTCAAACCTTTTAAACACAAAGAGAAGAAACTGAAGTTGAGCAGAAGAAAAACAGAGATATTGACGTAGCGGAAGTACTGTGTAGTAACCGATAATGCAAAGGTAACGTTGAATTCTGAGAATGCCTGTTATCTTAGCCTTCTTAATACCGTTGAATTCTTAAGAATGCCCGGAAATAAGGATTCAAGATAGGCCTGTCCAATATGGTAAAATCGAACCATACCGAACCGAACCGAAATAGACAATATGGTATGGTTTTGGTATATACCATATAAACCGAATGGATATGATTTTATAAAAACTGTAGGATTTGGATATGGTTTGGTTTATAACCGATTAAACCGAATAAACCGAACAAAACCGATCAAAAGTAAAAACATGTAACGTCACATGAAAAATATATTTGTTATATAAGTTATTCTTTTGTTAATAATTATTACCATATTTTTATAGTAATAAAGAATCATAATTTGAAAAACACTTAAAATATAATTAAATAACAATTCATCGTAACTGAGGATTTTTATTTTCGTAATCTTCTTCTTTTAATCATTTTGTTTTCTTTTATCATTGATTAAATTGAAGTGAAGGTTATAAATTTGATAGGTAATAACTAGAAAAAATTCTTCACAATGTTTTTTTTTATTTATAAACTAACAGAGTTTCACTCGACGAATCATGACTTTGATGAACACTGAATATGAAAGAGTGGAAACATTTTCTTTCATACTTCTCTTCTCTTTTGTTTTTTATTTTTATTTTCAAAATTTCGAGCTTTGATTTTAATTCTAGATTTGATTATTTCATTTGAAGGTATAAGCGTTTTTATTTTTTTGTTCTTTTATTTGAAAATATAATATATTTTTAATAAATGACTGCGATAACAATATGACTCTAAAATTTATATAATATGATCCCAAACTAAATAATTATGTTTTGGCATAAAACCGAATAAACCGAAAACCGGCGGTATATAAACCAAACCGAACCGAAGTAAATATGGATTTAGAATGGTAGTTATATTTTACTAACCGAAATACCGAAAAAAACGAAAAAACCGAACCGAAACCGAACCAATATCCGGATTGAACACCCCTAATTCAAGAGTTTTTAACACAAAGCTCTAAGTTTTATAAATTTTAATAATCAAATTGTGTCTCTTACAAATCAAGAGATCACTATATATAACAAGGTGAAAAGTCTTAAGTCCTTAAGGATTAGAATCTAATCTTTTATCCTTAAGTCTTAATCCTAATCTATTAAGGAAAACTAATGTTTATCTAAAAATAAAACAAAAAGGAAACCAAATCATAGAGGAATAAGGATGTACACTACATCAGGTCTCCCCCGGTACGAAAGATTCGTCCACGAATCCGGATAAGATGTCGTCATCCAGTTCAAACATGAAGAGATGTTTGACGTTAAAAACGTCTGCAGTGCGTATATGCGGTGGAAGAGCCAAGCGATATGCATTAGGACCGATCTTCTGAATGACTTGGACCGGACCTATCTTACGCGGCTTCAACTTATTGTACTGACCCACTGGAAACCTCTCTTTAATAAGCACTGCCCAGACATAGTCACCAACTTCAAAATGTACCTCCCGTCGCCGTTTATCCACTGCACGTTTGTATTTAATGGCTGTACCTTGCAAGTTATCTTGAGCCTGAGCGTGAACAGGGGCGATTTCATCAATCAATTCGACTGCTCGGCCATGGAACGCGGCAGGCCGAGGAAGAACCGACAAAGCCAGAGGGCCCGTGGAAGAACTCCATACACGACCTTGAAAGGACTGAAACCCAAACTTCTGTTATTAGCATGATTACGAGCGAACTCTGCTTGACACAGAAGAGAGTCCCAAGAACGGAGATTGTCGCCCACCAAGCAGCGTAACATGTTTCCTAAGCTGCGATGGTAACTTCGGTCTGACCGTCGGTTTGGGAATGATAGGCAGAACTCATATTTAAGCTTGTCTTGAACAACTTCCAGAGAGAACGCCAAAAGTGCCCAATAAACCTTGAATCTCGATCAGACACTATCGACGACGGAAGGCCGTGCAGACAAAATATTTCGCGAAAGAAAAGCTGAGCAACCTGGACAGCATCCGTTGTTTTCTTGCAGGGAATAAAGTGCGCCATCTTGGAAAATCTATCAACTACGACAAAGATAGAATCGTGGCCACGCTGAGTACGAGGAAGCCCAAGAACGAAGTCCATACTGATATCGCTCCACGGCTGCGTTGGAATTGGTAATGGTAGATAAAGACCTGCATTAGAGGCGTGCCCCTTCCCTTGTTGACAAGTAACACATCGCCGTACAAACCATTCTACGTCTCGGCGAAGTGTAGGCCATAAGTAGGAATCAGTCACGAGTTTAAGTGTGTGATCCCGCCCAATGTGGCCCTCCCCATGGAGTTCCTTGACGATCTGCAACCGCCAGCTACAGTCTGGCACGCACAACCTATTGTTGTGAAAGATGAAACCGTCGACCAAGGTGTAGTCACGACGCATACCCAGGTCAATATCTCGTAAGATTGGAGAAAAGAACGGGTCTGTTTGGTAAAGTTCTGCAAAACACTCCATCCCTAAGACTGAAACACGAAGTGTAGATACCAAAGCATGTCTGCGACTTAAAGCATCCGCCACCTTATTAAGTTTCCCGGATTGATGTTTTATAACGAAAAGTGAACTGCTGCAGGTAGGATGTCCACGAGGCATGTCGAGATGAGATTTTATCTTGTGTCCCCAAATACTTCAAAGCCACATGATCTGTGAACAAGATAAACTCCTTGTGAGCCAGGTAGTGGCGCCAATGCTTGATGGCCTGGACGACTGCGTAGAATTCAATATCATAAGTGCTGTAACGACCACGAGCACCCGCCAGTTTCTCACTGTAGTATGCAACCGGTCGACCACGTTGACTTAAGACAGCGCCGATGCCCAATTTTGAAGCATCGCAATGAAGCTCGAAGGGTGCTTCAAAGTCCGGGAGGACCAAGATAGGAGCCGAAGTGAGTTTATCTTTGATAAGAGTAAAACCCCGAGCTGCGTCTTCTGTCCAAAGGAACAAACCACTCTTCATATAGTCGGTTATTGGTGCCATAATGGCGCTGAAATTGTAGACGAAACGCCAGTAGAATGATGCTAGGCCGTGAAAACTTCTAACTTCTGAGATTGTAGTTGGTGTAGGCCATGAAGCGACTGCTTCAACTTTTTGAGGATCAACACGGAGACCGCTCGCGGAGACGACATAACCGAGGAAGAGGAACTCCGAAGCACCGAACTCACACTTCTGTCTTGCTATAAATAACTTTTCTTTTCGCAGGGCCATCAATACGTTGCGAAGATGAGAGAGATGTTCATCCATCGTGGTACTAAAGATCAGGATATCGTCGAAATAAACGACAACAAAACGACCAATAAAGGGCCGCAGAGCCTGGTTCATGACCCTCATAAAAGTGCTTGGTGCGTTAGATAATCCAAACGGCATTACTAACCACTAAAAATAACCCTTCACGAGTCTTAAAGGCGGGTTTCCACTCGTCTCCTGGGTGAATACGAATCTGGTGATAGCCACTCTTAAGATCCAATTTTGTAAAGATAGAGGCTTTCCCGATTTGATCAAGAAGATCATCAAGCCGTGGTATGGGAAACCGGTAGCGTGTTATAATCTTGTGATCATCAAGCCGTGGTATGGGAAACCGGTAGCGTGTTGTAATCTTGTTGATAGCTCGGCTGTCGACACACATGCGCCACGAACGATCTTTCTTGGGAATGAGAAGTGCTGGGACCGCACATGGACTGAGACTTTCACGCACATAGCCTTTGATTAGTAAGTCTTCAACTTGGCGTCAAAGCTCTTCATGCTCTTCCGGGCTCATGCGATAGTGCGCTCGGTTGGGCAAGACCGCATTAGGAACCAGGTCTATATGATGTTGAATATCTCGGAGTGGAGGCAATCCTGCTGGTAACTCGTCCGGGAACAGATCTTCAAACTCGGTGAGTATCGGATCAAACGCAGGTGGACAAGGAGATGGTTGTGGAGGCGTAGGGGTGACCGAGACTAAGGCAAAGAGTGGCCGAGCTTCTTGTAACTCTTGTTCGAACTGGAATTTAGAGATAATCATCAAATTTTGTTTTGATGACGATGCAGGGTTAGTAGAGTTGATCGTGTTGTTAGTATCTGGCGAAGGAAGAAGAGTGATCTTACGTCCTTGGAATAAAAATGAATGGGTATTCGTTTTGCCATTGTGGATAACTTCTCGATCATATTGCCATGGCCTGCCTAAAATAATGTGAGATACATCCATGGTGGCGATGTCACAATAAAGCTCGTCTTTGTAGAATGCTCCGATCGAGAGAGATACCAGGGCGCGCTGAGAAACGTATACCTCAGCTCCAGTCTGCATCCAAAGGAGGCGGTAAGGGTGTGGGTGAGCCTCCGGTTTGAGTGAGAGTTTGCGGAAAGCTTCTTCTGAGACCACGTTTGCTAAACAACCCGAATCAATCACGAACCGACATAATTTTCCTTTGATTTTGCACGTAGAGCTGAATAATGATGTCCGTTGCCAAGCTTCACTTGTTTTCGGAGCAAAACAATTTCTTCGTATCATGAGGAAAGTTCCCGTATCACCGTTGACTTGTTCCTCCTCCACATCATCGAACTGGTCGTCTTCTTCATGATAAATAGGATCCCCGGCGAGTTCTTTATCAGCAGCAAGTAAGCCTCTGCGGCCACGATTTGGGCAGGCTGTCTGAATATGACCCCGTTCGCCACACGTGAAACACCTGAGAGCATTAGGGCGTGAAGGTCGCGCGTCTGTTTGTTCGTCCGCGTGGGTAGTGGTTTTGGAACCCGAAGTCATTGTTGCGGTCTGAGTATTCGCAGATTTGGTGTCGTCAGATGTTGTTGTGTTACGAGGTCGGGAGTTACCTGTCCATTGGTTTGTACTGAGGCAAGTTTGCTGCTCGACAAGTAATGCTCGTTGGCGTGCTTCTGAGACAGAACACATATCAAACTTATGAAGCATATTCTGTAGCTGCGGTCGTAGGCCTGCAATAAAACGAGCTACCAACTGATCTTCAGAATCATGAATGTCGACTCTTGTCAACATCTGGTAGAATTCGTTAGCATAATCCTCCACGGAGCGTGAACCTTGTCGTATATTGTGAAATTTCTGAAATAGAAGACGCTCAAAATTGTAAGGAATGAATGTCTTGCGAAGATGCTTCTTTAACTTGTCCCACGATGTGATTTTTTCTTTCCCTCGTCGTGTACATGACAGTTTAAGTTGATTCCACCACGAAGCGGCATGTCCACGAAAACGTGTTGTGATGAGAGGCACCCTCTTCTGTTCTGGAACGTCTTTGAACTCGATGAATTCATCGACGGTTACAAACCAATCGAGTAGCTCCTCCGGTTGTGATCCTCCTTTAAACTCTGGGATCTCAATTTTAATACCCGAAGTCCAACGAGGATCGTCGTCGTTCTGGCGTTGTCGATGATGTTGTTGATGACGATTTTGATCTCCAAAAGGATTTTCCACGTCTTCGTCTTCATGTTCCTCAAATATCAGGTTGTTGTTGCGTCGCTGACGTTGAGGGGGTGGCGCAATTGGCGCGTTTTCTGCGTTTACTGCTAATGCGGCCTGAACTCCGGCTTGAACTCCAGCCTGAATTGAGTCAGCCAAAGTTCTGCGGATTTCATCATGAAAGTTTTCTTGAAAGTCTTCCAAGAATTGTTGAAAGTGTGTCCAGTCGTTAGCTGGTTCTTTGCCTGGTCGAGGAGCCATCACAAGATCGAAACAATCGAAAAAATTGAAGTTCTAAGTCTCTGATACCAATTGACGGATCAGAAGTACTGTCTAGTAACCGATAATGCAAAGGTAACGTTGAATTCTGAGAATACCCGTTATCTTGGCCTTCTTAATACCGTTGAATTCTTAAGAATGCCCGAAAATAAGGATTCAAGAGTTGTTAACACAAAGTTCTAAGTTTTATAAATTTTAATAATCAAGTTGTGTCTCTTACAAATCAAGAGATCACTATATATAACAAGGTGAAAAGTCCTAAGTCCTTAAGGATTAGAATCTAATCTTTATCCTTAAGTCTTAATCCTAATCTATTAAGGAAAACTAATGTTTATCTAAAAACAAAACAAAAAGGAAACCAAATCATAGAGGAATAAGGATGTAGGCTACATCAGATATTCAATGGAGAAAGTGAACCAAACATTCTTTTTATCGCATGGATCTCCCATGTTGAGCATAGATGACACCTTGGAGGCAAGACAGTTCTTCAAGTCATGGTCGGGAAAAGTTTTTCAACACAAACCCAAATCTATTTTAGTCATCTCTGCTCACTGGGACACCGAGTTTCCATCCGTCAATACTGTTCTCCACAATTCTACCATCCATGATTTCAATGGTTTCCCTGATCCCATGTACAAGGTCTCTCCCTCTTCCTCTTTCTTACAAAAAAAAACCTTAACTTTTGTCTGAACCTGATTCTAATATGGATAAGGTTCTGTCCTAAGCCGGACCCATATAGCTGATCGTTTAAAAGATTCATCAACTGGTTCGAAAGTTTCAATCTTTACATAATGGGTCAGTTTTGATTCGTGCAGCTGAAGTATGAAGCACCAGGAGCTATTGCATTGGCGAAAAGGGTTAGAGAGTTGCTAATGGGAGGAGGAATGAAGCGTGTTGATGAAGATACAGAGAGAGGACTTGATCATGGAGCTTGGGTTCCTCTTATGTTGATGTATCCAGATGCAGATATACCGGTTTGTCAACTCTCTGTTCAATCATCTCAAACCGGGACTTACCATTACAACATGGGCAAAGCATTGGCTCCACTGAAAGAAGAAGGTGTTCTTATCATTGGCTCTGGAAGTGCCACTCATAACTTGAGGAAGCTTGACTTTAGTATCACTAATGGCTCAGCAGTTCCTTGGGCTTTGGAGTTTGATCATTGGCTCAGAGACTCTCTCCTTCAAGGAAGGTATAAGTTAAGGTTCCGAATCTTTTTTTTTCCGGTTAATTTTATAGGAATCATTGATGATTTATGTTTTTACATGTATGGAGATGTGAATGAGTGGGAAGAGAAAGCTCCAAATGCAAAAATGGCACATCCATGGCCAGAGCATTTCTACCCATTACACGTTGCCATGGGTGCAGCTGGTGATGATGCGAAGGCAGAGCAAATCCACACAAGCTGGGAACTTGAGACTCTGTCTTATTCTTCTTATAGCTTCTCTTCTTCCCTTTGAAACGTTTCATCTTTACCTCCTTTCACTTGCTGTGTGACTACTTTAATGTAAGCACTGTGTATTTCACCTATCTCTTATAATCCAAATCCTTGTATGCAAATACAAACTCCTCTCAAATAATAAAAATATTTATATATATATATATGTGAGAGACTTGGGTTAAGATACTCTTCATAGAGGATGCTCTAATGTAGATTGGTTTCTGTATATTATGGGATTCACTTTGATGTTTGAAAATGGCTGAAATGTTGTGTATAAGACTGACTAATTTGGATTCTGTGGCATTAGTCATTACACAGAAGCATTTCTGTAAACATTTGAAACACAAACAGTGGATACTGAATCTGTCAGAAATTGATAAGGCCTTGAATGTATTATTTGATCCGAGTAAAACGCATGGCGGGGATGAATATATGTTACCATTCACCTTACTTCTTTTCCATTAATTTTCATAAACAAAACAATAATTAATTAAAATGAAAAAGAAAGGCGGGATATATTTATATTAGACCACACTTATTGGTGAGAAGATAGTCAAAATGTGTGGCTAGACATATTTTTTATACATAGCTAATAGCTTTGTTAAATTTTTTTCTTGTCATTTTTAATTCTTAAAAATGCAAAAAACATAAAAATGCAAAAAACACATATCTCACAATTAAATTATTTGTCTTATAGGGTGTTGTTTGAGTGTCAATACTCATTTATGTTACCTTTTTTTTTTACAAATTCTAAGTAATCATACTATCTAATAATAATACTAGTATATTTTTCTACATATACATATGTATATTTATACATGTGTATTTAATTCATGATTTTTTATAATTCATATTTTTTTTATAAAAAACTCTCTTAAGATTACCTAAAATATTTATTTATTTTGGTATTTTAATTAAAAATTATCAATATGATATTATTTATACCTAATGCATATTTTCAAAAAAAGGTAAAAAAGTCTTATACCTTTACTTTATAGATATTTAAATATACATAATTTTTTAAATAAATAATTAAAAATCTGAGTTATTTTTGAATAATATGTTTTTGAATTAGAACATTTTATTTTTAGATTTTTTAAAAAATTTATTTTGAAATCAGAAAATTCTTTTTGAAACTATTTAAAAAAAAATTAATTATTTTTAGTATTTGTTATTTTAAATAAAATCCTAAACTCCACCCCTCAAATTTAAGCCCTAAGTCAAAATTTGTTAACTATGTCTATTTATATATTTAATAAACATTTTGGTCATTTTGACTCCTAAAGAATATATTTTGATTAACTTCTTAAGGTCACCACAGAAAATTTCTCTTTTATAATTTATTTAATATTTTTAAACAACCATTATTGTAATTAAGCAGTTTTTATGTTAATACAAACACGAAATGTTGAATGAAGAAACCTGTGAATATGATTTGTGACGATTTAAGATATACAATCGTTTATAGTAAGTAAAAAACATGTTTAAATATACTAATATAACTATTTTTAATTTGTAAAATAGAAATATATTATTCAGTTATTTAATATAACCGTAAAAATTTCTTTATTTATCTTAAACTATTAAATATAAAATACTATATATGCAATTATTAAATATAAATTATATTAATATCAATGATTTTTAGTTGATAAAATATAAAAATATATTATCCCGCACTTAGATTGTTGTACATGTCGCCATTCATATTGTTTTAAATCATTTATTTTAGACGAACCGCAGTTATTCTGCATTATGTATTTTTTTATATAAACCATAGTTAAATTGTACCGCAGTATCCAATCCGCTCATCCACACTGGTTAATCCATTTTTACTGTTCGAAGCTTGTGTGATAGGAATTTTCGGCTTGGGAGTTTAAACTGGACATTTATTATTAATAAAATTCATTAATTTTATCTTTATAGCTTTCTTAGTTTATAATATATCATTTTATAATATATTATATTTTAGAAAGCTTTTGGTGTTTCAAAATATATAATGTTGGAAGATTTGTAAACTATCATAAATTTATTAAAAACTGTTCAATCTATTTTTTTATGATTGGTTGGATTATTTTTAATATATATAGATTATGAATTTTTCTTTTTTTTTGGAAAAGTAAGTTTCTTAATCTTTATTATTTTATGCATAACTTCTTATATTACGAAAATGAGAAAGTGTATATATTTATGGAAATAATAGAAAGGCATGAAGTTTTTTTAAATGAAAATAGAAATGCATTAGCTAAATAAGAGGGAAGAAGGTGGTAGTGGTGATGCACTATTATTTTCTTATGTACTTCATACTCAGTTGGGTTAGGTGAGTGTAGCCCCTTTGACACGACATGTTCTTTCTTCCACACATAATTAACTAATGAGAGGGACAAAAGCAGAAACACTCAGTTTGGTCAGGTGGTCTTCGTGAAAGATTTTACAGGAAAAAAATCATCAAGAACGCACACAGAGTAAGAGAGATATTCAATGGAGAATCAAGCATTCTTCGTATCGCATGGTTCTCCCACATTGAGCATTTTGATCTTTGGCTCAGAGTCTCTCTCCTTCGAGGAAGGTATAAGTTATAGTTCAAAATCTTTTTTCTGGTTGATCTTGTTAATGTAAAGGAGACACTATAGTAGAGACAAAACACTACAAGCAAATACTTATGGTTTATTAAAATCTCTTACAAAATCTGCTTAATTCAGCTTTTACACGTCTAGTGTTAACACCCTAACACACGCCAATGAAAGATTCCTAAGCTACAACGCTTATGTCTCTCTTCCGTCAGTACTTCAGCAACTATTTCAGCACGACCAAGACCATATTCAAGAGCTTTTCTCTCTCTATAAAATCAGCCTCTGTGTCTGTGTCTTTTTCGATGACTCTCAGAGCTATTTTATCATTAAATCCACGTTTTACAATACCTTTTCTCCAAGGTATCAAGAATATGAACATCTTCCAAAACAATAAGTCCAACATTCCTTTTCTTGGAATTGCATTTATTCCACTTTCTTTAAGTCATGAACTTGATACCCAATTTTATTCCTCTTGCTTTTTCTCCAAGATACTCTCTTGCTCTCCAAGTCTACACGACTCCAGCTCAGCACCTTGACTACACATGGTCTTCACCACTCAACATGACGCCTGCTTCAGCAACTACGTCAGCGACTACTTCAGAGCAGACATCTTACATCTTAAATCTCCCCCTTTTAGCTTTGTGTGCCGATCAAGCACAACAATCTTTTGGTTCAACAACCACGTTCCTCACCTGGAAACTTCCACACCAAATGTGTTTTTCTCCCCCACGAGATGTGCACCACACCATGCTTTTCTCCCCCATGAGATATGCATTCTCTGTACCATAACATCACCATTCTCTCCCTGCTTGATTGCATACTAAGCTAAAACAGATGCTTAGATGTCAAGCGTTACAGACCCAGCCGTCTGCTTCTTCATGTGCAATCATGATACAGCTCCTGCTGCAGCAGAATAGATTACAAGTACTACATCACAATCTGACGCACCTGTCGAACTACCCTTCGACCAGCTTCTGTTGAGGACCTGGCTTCCTTCATGTGTCATCTTGTTGACCAAGAGCCATTCCCCATCCGCGCTGAGTGCCCTCTGCACTCGTTGCTATTGTCTTGGAGTGATTTCACTATCACCCTCCTGAAGATCATCTCGCATCACTTCCTGACGCACTTCGATCTCCTTACCCTTTGTGCCACAAAAAACCTCATGTCCTGGCTCTAGACTTGATGCTCCTTGATCAACCTCAAGATCACTCCTACCAGAGCTGCATCCATCTTCTGATGTCCCATCCTTTATCTCATCACGTAAGCCACTTTTGGTTAAGGACACCTCTGCAACCCTCTTGGGTTTAGTGAACGTCTTGTTCACCTTTTTGGCCATGTTTTTGCTCTTCTCACGAGCAAAACATTCCACCTTCTTGTGTCCAATCTTCCCACAGAATCAACAGCACATCTGATGTTGCTTCTTGCTTTGCATGACACAGTTGCTGATGCACCGATCAGTCTTCTTCCTTGTATCAGCTGCAAAACTATGCTTCATAACCTCATGTCTGACCTTCATGTTGGTGCACTGATGTACAACCTTCGGTTTGTTACTCACAGCTACTCACTGTAGAACATATTTTCGGATACTAATAACTTCATATTCAAATCGTGATTCTCTCACGTATATTTCGCTCCTATTTAAAAACACATTGCTTTATAAATCTAAAACGTGATTACTACTATAAAATCTTATCATATAATTGGTCTAGAATATTTTAATCAAAATCAACCACTTTGCCAATATTATTTTTCCAAAATATATAGATCCTATGTGTATTTAACTCGTATAATGTCAACTTCTATTTAGTATATCTTATTAAAAAGAGATCAATTTTCATGTACAAAATAAATAGTCCATTTATATTATATACAATAACTAAGTATTTTCATATTTTGACAATCTAATCTATTAAAAGTGAAGTACAAATTTGAATTAACCCATGATTTACTTTATTATTTACAACTCATGCCACTCCCTTTAATTAAAGATTTTCTAATTAAATATATAACATACGATTGGGCTCAAAATCTTTGCAAATGGGCTCAAAATTACTTGCGTTTGTTTAAATTCATTTGGGACAAACTTTTTTCGTGTTAATTAGTTCGTATGAACTGTATAACCAATCGTATATGTTTGGTTATCAAAACCATTATAAATCAATGTGATCCGATTTATATCAAATGTATTTAATTCCTTGATCATGGCATTAGCTCATAAGTCATAATGGAATCATTTGCTAAACCAGCTAGACAATTCTTGCGTTCAAATTTTTAAAAGAACCATTATAATTTTCGTACAGTCACGCTGCAACCAATCTTCGTTATGATTAAAATATAATAATTCAATTGTTCACATTATAACAAGCACCACGATAAATAAGGTTAAATAACCAATTTAAATCAACATCTATCCAGTTTAACATATTTTCTGATACTAATAACTTCATATTCAAATCGTGATTCTCTCACGTATATTTCGATCCTATTTAAAAACACATTGCTTTATAAATCTAAAATATGATTACTACTATAAAATCTTACCATATAATTGGTCTAGAATATTTTAATCAAAATCAACTACTTTGCCAATATTATTTTTCCAAAATATATAGATCCTATGTGTATTTAACTCGTATAATATCAACTTCTATTTAGTATATCTTATTAAAAAGAGATCAACTTTTCATGTACAAAATAAATAGTCCATTTATATTATATACAATAACTAAATTCAGAAATATTTATAATTTTGTACATGAATACTATGTATCTGACATAAAAATAATTTAAATTTCAAATAGTTTCTTAAATTTGTATTACTAATTGCATTATACTATACGAACTAAAAACACATTTAATACACATATTAAGATATAAAATAAATATGACTCAATAATTAATAAATATTTAGACATATATTTTTTGTCCAAAAATAAGTTCTCCATTAATAATATAGATATATAATTAGTAATTTTAACATTTTAAATATTAAGGTTTGAGTACCATATATAATTATCAATTAAACACAAAAAATAACTAATACCTGAATGTATTAGTAATACAAAAATGTAAGAGAACCGAGAACCGAATGGGTACCCAAATATCCAAAATACCATTTATATACATAAAATATTAGTCATATGTAGTATTAAAAATACCAAAAACTCTAAACATACTACTGATACACCGAACTATCCGACAAATCGAAATACTTGAATATTTTTTTTTATCTAAAGTATTTAAATTATTCCAATTATTCTAAATAACCAAATTACCTTAATAGTTTTTATCCAAAATATTAAAGTTTATCCGAATAACCCGATATATATATCCAAAAACATTCCAAAATTTTGTTTTTACCCTGGATTATCCAAAATTAACCGAAAAAATCTGAACCGAATTGTAACCGAATTGGAAACAAAAATTTATTGGATAAAAGTCGGTTCTTAGAATTGTTACCCGAACCGACCCTGAACCGAAAGAACCGAAGAGGACCCTGAACCGAATTATATAGATAACCGAATGGTTCATATATCTCTAGAATAAAAAACTGAAAATCAAAATAATCAGAACGAAACGGAACCGAAAACCAAACCCACATGCCTAATACATTCAATACGATAATTATCGAACAACGTTGACCACAAATTCTAAAGCACAATGATTACCTATCGTTTATGAGTATATAATGATTTTACAAGGCAAACATCCGCGCGGACGCGCGGATCATGATCTAGTATATGTGATAATTAATGATAATTAATAATACATATTTGATAATAATTTTTGTATCCTCTTTTTTGTTTAATTTTAAATTATTTAAAAAGTTAAAAAATCACATTAAGCATATAATAAAAAAATTAGATTTTTTCTTATATGTTATATTTTGAATTTTTTAAAACGACAATAAATTACTAAAATTGGAAAAAGTTCGAGATTAGAATTTTGTGATCAATGGTTTAACCTTTTCTTTTTCAATCAAGATACAAATAGTCATAAATCATATGAATATGAACATAAAACATATAGTTTGAATATGATATTTTATTTCATTAATTAAACTCTAAGTTCTTCACTTTTACATTTCTATTTGTATTTTAAAAATTCAGTAAATATGAAAATAATTTTTATTAAATTATTTAAAATATTTTTAATTCAAGTGGATTCAACATTAATATACATATATGAATAGAATAATTGGTTATTATTTTATAATTTTGAAATATAGTAAGCCCAAAAAACAATATATATATATATATATATGCATAGATTCTAATCAAGTTGAAATAGTCAAGCTAAATTGGGCAGAATTTTATTATTCTTGTTTAGTTTCTCTTAATGATCCAACACAATAACCATATTTTTGAAAGATGAAAATAAGTTCAAATAATAAGTAAATTCTTTATTTTAGATAAAAAAATATCTTAAATATTACGGATTATATGTATTTTTTTGTATACTAATGACATGAATTCTTGTAAAGTGAATTATATAATATTGGTGAATATTTGTTAGTGAAATCATATTTGTAATCTATATTTTCAGAATCATTGTTTATAATGATAAGTATTTTTTTTTTAAATTAATATTTTTCTAGGATATTCTTTTAAAATACCATCTATACTATTATTTGTGAAGTGATTTTTTCGCATTCGAACTCTTACATTAAAAGTTAGAATGATTAATATCGTTTATACCCTTAATGAATAAAATATATAAATTAGTCAAAAATACAAATGAATCTAAAATTTATTTTATTAGATAACTGATTTAGAAATAATTATTATTATTATCCAAAAATTTTGAAAATATATTTTAACTTTGTGAAGTGATTTTTCGCATTCAAACTCTCACGTTAAAAGTTAGAATGGTTAATATCGTTTATACCCTTAATGAATAAAATATATAAATTAGTCAAAAATAAAAATGAATTTAAAATTTATTTGATTAGATAAGTGATTTAATAATAATAATTATTATTATCCAAAAATTTAAAAATATATTTTAACTAAAAGATAATTACTATATAAAATTTGTTGTTATCTGAAAATCTAATTTAATAAAAGTTAAATTTCAATAAAAAAAAATATAAATATTAATTAAGTAAAAATTTTAATTTTATATAATTAAAAAACTTATTGAGTGATTTCTAAGATTTATTTATTAATAATAAATATACTGTACAAAAAACTTTCACAATATTTATAATGCACATATTAATAAGTAAATATAAAATGTTTATGTCCGCAAGTGCAGGCAAAACACATAGTTAAACTATATTTTGAGAATATTTTTGTAACTGAATGATAACTGTAATCTTAATTTTTAAACTATTTTTTCTAACCTAAAGATTCAATAACCAAAACATTATTCAACTGGATATAGATTTAAAACACTTATTTCGAATATATTTAATATTTTGCTAAATATATCCGTAATAAATATGTATTTTTGTAAACTTAATGCCAGTATATGAAACTTAATATAGAGTTAACGGAATATAGATTTGAGATGAAATGAGAATATGTAACATAACCAGTAAATTATGCTATTTGTAATTTATAATTTCGGATGTCACGAATTATGCTGAGTAAGGATGATAGTAATAAAAATTCCATAGTGTATTTAATGTTAGTATAAACTGTGAATGTCTAAACAAAGTAATATTAATTTCTCCTTGCGTTGAAATATCAAACGTAGCAATATAATCAAGCATGTGTAATCTACTGGATAAATGGCAACCCACAATTTTATGTTCGGTGTAATATTAGCTTAAGACAAAAATGACATCAATACATATTTTATGATTAGTTTAAATCTAATGGTAATTTAGGTAATAAAATACATGAATTAAAAGAGATTGATTATTAAATGAGATCCTTAAGTTTTATTAATAAGAAAATAAATGATGGGACAATTTAATGTGACTAATTCCTAGGAGATGGTCTAAAATTAAATATCACAAATGAAAAAAAGTTTTTGAGTTTTAATTTACATGCACATATTATATTCTTCAAATATGATTGACGTTTCGGAATGCAGATTACTGCATAAATCCTCCATCCAAACATATATCACCATTTCGGAATAGCTTTGGAATCAAAATAGTATTGGAAGAGTGAGAAAATGCTGCGGAAAAAATGTAACTTTGTTCCGGGAACATGTGAAATCAAATGAATAAAGGAAATCATGTTGTCTGGCGAAGCAGCAGTAGTTTTACCTACAACATAAATCAAATTGAATAAAAGAAAGCCTGCGCCTGTACTCTCAACGAGCCTAAGTCATTCTGTGGCCAGCGCGTATCGAACTCGGTCCGTATTGTGGTTTTTTGCTCCCTCAAGACCACTATACCAACTTGCGCTGGTTTATAGGTGTTTTAGGAACTATTTATTATGTTTTGAAGTCTTTTTAGCACATTTTCAAATTCAAGAGTATTTTAGAAAAAATTGATGATTTGAGTGCATTTTATAGATAAAATGAGAAGAACCTCGTAGCTGACTATCGAACCAGTCCGAAGGTCGACGATCAAAGACAAACATCGATCGACGTGCATCTTGTGCTTTCGATCGACAGAGAAGCGCGCAAAACCCAACTAGGTTTCCAGCCGACTTAAATCCCAAGTCATAACACATTTACAGAAATACCCCTAGTCAACTTTTGACCTAATATTTATGTGCTCTGTCATTGTTCTAGGCATCACACGCTTTCATACTTTCATACTTTCTACTTTTCACAGGAAACAATACTTTTTAGTAGTTTGGAGAGAAGATCCAAGACTCCTTCAGAGATTTGTATTGGAACTTCAGTATTTCTAACTCTATTATATTTATGCATTTTATTCAAGGGAAATTAGGCAGTATGGCTAAGAAAAAAACAATATTTAGCTCTATAGCCAAATGCCCTACCATACATCGATATAGAGTGTATTTTATATAATATTAACCTGCTAGCCTTCAACGCAACCGGTGAAACCTACAACCAAAAAATAATTAAAAATATTATTATCTGTAAAAGGTAAATCGTGGCTTACCTTCCTTTACATCTCCTTTTTTATTTCATTTGATAACTTCGTTGAAGTTGAAAGGTCTCCGGCACCGAGAGAAGAAACACTGTCACGTCCTTCTGATTCTCTCAGATTTTGATTTCTCCTTCGTGGTTTGTAATCGCCTAAGATACTCCGATTCGAAAATCAGACGCACCTCGCCGGCGATAGAGCTGCAGCGACGCCTATCAACACCTCGTGTCTATTCCACTTCCCACACTCGATTCTTCTCGGATATGTTCAACTATGGTAAGTTCTCGTGTTTTTTCGCTCGATTGTCTTCATCTGCTGTTATTTTCTTTTCCATTTCTGCTATACTCAGAACTAGGGTACTATAAATGTTAAATACAACATCGTCGACGGTGAATGTCAGATTTGCTTTATGCGACTAAGTTCCACACTGTATACTCGGTTGTGGTTTTCTGGTTGTTTGTAGTCTTTCTTAAATTTTATTTGTGTTCTATCTGATATGCATAGTAAATGATGTAGTAATATTGTTTCGATATGGAATAGCATATGCGTTACATACGTGTTTTACTGTATGGAAATGACATGATCTCCGCTAGGTATATTCCGTTTGACTTGGAATAGAAGAAAATATAGACGTTTATATTCCATTTGACTTGGAATAGAATAAATTAGAATGTTTAATATCACCTTTTTTAGCTTCTGAATTCATACTTGTATTTAATATTTACGTATTTTTATACTTGTATTAGGGTTTAAATTTCTGTGTAGGGTTTAGTGCTGATTGGAGAGGAGTTAGTTTATGGAATATTGATTTCGTCATTGCAAGATTGAGGTTAAAAGTGGAATAAGTGTCATATTTCCGTGTAGGGTTTCATGATTAGTTGATAGGATTTCATACATATATTACCATGTGTGGTTTAAGATCGTGAGCTATGTATATCGTTACGTCTTACATGGTTTCCATTCCACATTATTGTTATACTATACAATTTATTTTACATTTACTTTGTTATATGGATCTTTACACCTTTATATTTCGCTTTTGTTCTCAGGTTACAAATTGAAGATTTAAGCTGCCAAGTAGATTGTTCGAAACTGGATTTGAGCCATCTGGTGAATATATTCTCATTTATATGTAATAGTGCAATATGTATATAAGTGGAATAGATCGTGTCTACGTAAAATGGAAAGACCATTCATGTGAAATGGAATATATGATCTTTACTATTTGTTGTATTCTATTTTATTTGCGAAACATAGAATATAAATATGATTGTAATATGCATAAGCGTAAGTTATGTTTTGTTGTTGTATCATTTCTATGAATCTTAATGTATGCGTATTGATCAAAACTAAGAACTTAAAACTCAATTTTATCATTTGGTTAACCAGATCCACATAAGTGTAAAATTCATACAAATTTCGGTAACCACATCTACATTTGTTGTTTGGGTTTAAGGTTTATATTTGATTTTAGGGTTTAGTAAATAAAGTTTAAGGTTTGGAATTCATATTTTGGTTAGGGTTTAGTGATTAGAGTTTAGGGTTTAGTATTAGAAGGTGAAGGGGTATGGTTGAGATCATCATTAATTTCTTTCATGTAATTATAGACATTTCAAAGTTTAAGGTTTGGAATTCATATTTGTGTTAGAGTTTATATTTGGATTTAGGGTTTATATATGGATAAAGGTTTAGTATTTAGGGGTTTAGGTGTGATTGGGACAAGGTTTAGTATCTAGGGTTTAGACTTGGGATATGTTTAGTATTACAGGTTATAGGTTAAATTATAATCATATGCTACTTCGGTTACATGGAATAAAACATTCGGTATAATATGTATGTGACTAATAAAGGTGTAACCCGGATGACTTTTCTTCTTTCTGAGGAAATATTTTAGACATACTTGACCATGTATTACATAGACTACGTGGACACACAAAACACATTTTTACCGGATAAAGGCAAAGAGGAATGGTATAACCGGATGATTTAGGGTGTACATGTTAGTTTCTGCATTATGTCAAAATCATTGCTACTCACTTAATTTGTCTTCAAAATATGGCTAGTTGGCAAATAAGCCCTTTATTCAATTTATGTTCATGATTTATTTTGCTATGTTTGAGTAATTCACCTGTTAGATTTATGGTTCAAATAGGTTATGAGGAATTAGCCCAATATATAGAATTGCTAAGGTGATGAATATCCTCAAAGAATTGCTATTAATGCATGTGTTTTAAAGTAGCTAACTAGAACTTTGAACTTAGGATTGTTGACCATTACGACGGTAGGTTGTGCACTAGAATTAATTCGTTTGAGCTAGTATTGCTAGAAACAAGCGAAAGCTGATTTAGACAATACTAGTGAACCTATCGATCAACTCGCTAATGCCACTTTAAGAGAACATCGATCGACGTTCTTACCATAACATCGATCGACATTCAATCTGTATCAACAGGCGACAACTGAGATATTGGACTTAGTTAAAACATAAGACTCACAAGCGAAAGCTGGATATCGTTACACAGTCAAATTTTAGGATTGACAACCTAAATATTCCATACCTCTATAATCCTGATTACCTGAATAAGAAACCCTAGATCTAGCGCTTTCTAATAACTGTTTACAAACTTCAAACCAATCAACTGAACAACTGCCTTGTTCACTTTGCTTGCTATTTATTGTTTTCATATTTTACTTAGCTTAATCACAAACTGTTTAAATCTATTGTGTGCCCTAGCTCCTTGTAAATTCGATCCCTAAGTACTATAACTCAACCTCTTATTTGAGAGAATAAAATCACTCCTTAAGGTAATTTGAGTGATATCAGTAGCCTAGATGGGCACATGGCCTAGTGGGCACATGGCCTTATGAGCACGTGGCTCTGTAGTTGGCCTAGTGGGCACATGGCCTTATGAGCACGTGGCTCTGTAGTTGATAGGAGTCATCCACTAGGCCACGTGCCCTAGATCTAGCGCTTTCTAATAACTGTTTACAAACTTCAAACCAATCAACTGAACAACTGCCTTGTTCGCTTTGCTTGCTATTTATTGTTTTCATATTTTACTTAACTTAATCACAAACTGTTTAAATCTATTGTGTGCCCTAGCTCCTTGTAAATTCGATCCCTACGTACTATAACTCAACCTCTTATTTGAGAGAATAAAATCACTCCTTAGGGTAATTTGAGTGATATCAGTAGCCTAGATGGGCACGTGGCCTAGTGGGCACATGGCCTTATGAGCACGTGGCTCTGTAGTTGATAGGAGTCATCTACTATAGAGGGCACATGGCCAAAACAGATAGTAAACTTGTCGATATGCTACAATGAGCATAGAGTATTCCTGCCGATGAGTAGAAGATCGTGGCCTGTGCAAGTAAGTAGAGTTGCAGACGTGGAACATTAAGCATAGAACTTCATCAGGTTAATAGTAATCGCATGAATTTGCATGTTATAAACATGTCAGCGAAGATGGTCTTCTAGGTGTGAATTCATGCCTTGGCGGTGTAGAATTGATGAGCTCTGTAGATGGACGTGTTGACCCCCTTTCTTTAGATTTATGAACCTTATATTTATAGTAGATGTTGTGCCTATCTTTTAGAATTTGGAAATATTTATTATATCATTCGATAATAGAATACTAGATTATAACCCGCGCGCTTGCGTGGATGAGGTTTTTTATACTAATATTTGTTCATTAAATAGTTTTAACATTTTGCAACACTACAATCTTTATCAATTGTAAAATGACACATACAAATATTGGTCTCTTAAATGTATCATCGTTGTTGAAGATTTGACATATTACAGTTCATTTTAATTATTTTTAAGACTTCATATGCACAAAATAAAATTAAGTTTTGCGGCTGACACAAATCACAAAAACCAGGTAGGCAACATCGATTGTAAAATGACGAAATGATTAGGTTTTGTGCTCTCGATTTGTTTACTATTGACTCTCCATAAGTGATTTTATTTTTTACTTTTATAAAATTGTCCTTTTGTTCTCACTTATGTTTCACTAATATGAGTTTTTTTTTTTAAACTTCTTATGTGAATTCGGTGAATTACATAAGTGTCAATTAAAAAAGATGAACTTCTGTAAAAATTAGTTCCACTCCAGATACATATCTAAGAATCAAATTTTTGACGAAAATCACTGGCAAACTCTATTCACATGTTAGTGTTCAAATCTAATATATCAAGATGTTATAGAATATAAGTGCAGACTCGAAATATAAATGTTTGTCTAGTATATATTCACCAGTTCGGTCTAAAAATCATTTAACTCTAGGATAACGAAACAAATTACTTATTCTATTAACCTACGCTTTTGAGGTTTACTTACTGAAGAGTATACCGATAAAAATATATATAATACTTTACTATTCTAGTACATGTAAACTATGTATAAAGTAAGAACTATTTGATTTATTAAATGATAAACCATAAAACTTATAATAAATAGTTCATATCTCTCATTATTACAATTATAATAACTAAATAGTGTATTAGAGAGAAAAAAAATATCAGACGAATGATCAAATCTCTCATTCTTCGAACAAACAATGGAGGTGGTTGAAATCTTGTCATGATATTTCATTAAAAGCTTTTTATGAACAAAAATGAGGTATAAAATATTTAATCTAAACAAAATAATATATATATATATATAGTGCTTCCATTATTAAAAATTACTTCGATTTTAAGAAGTGTATTTTTGGGATTATTAGGATCAAATAACATATTAGAAATCACCGATTTAAAAAATAATTTGATGTACATAAAAGTATATATATTAGAGTAAGCACATAAATCAAAACCAATATTTTATTTATTTATTTACAATCATATTTTTGGTTAATAAATCAAAACAATAATTTTATTCACTTTATATGGTATATAATTAAAATTTAGTATATTTTAATATAAATATTTATTATTGATACTTTTTACTTATATAATTTTATTAACATTTGTATATTTGCTATAACAAAAATTAAAACCGCTAATTGCAAAAAGTTTAATGTGAGATTTATTAATAAAAATTTTAAAATTAAAATATTAAGTTTTCAATAATTTTTCAATGCAAATTTTGGTGACACGTTTGAAAAGAAGAAATAAGGTAATGGACGGTTACTTGATCGATTTAAAATCACACAAAATCTAATCTGGTCATAAAATGATCGAGTGTGACAGGAAATTTCAGCTCTGGAGATTAAATTGGACATTTTATATTAGTGAGATTCAAGAATATTAATATTGATACTGTTTTATGAATTTTTAGAAATAGTTTTTTTTTATTATTGTTGCCCATCAGGTTCCATAAAAGAATTCCGTCTTTGTTTTGGGTTGACATCAATATTTCTATACTATTTTTATTTTTTTTAATCTAGGGGTGTCCCAGATCCCTGGAGAGGTCCAGACTAATCCGCAAGGAGAGGTGCAGCCCACGGATTCTCTCTCTGGATATTCAAATGAGCCCTAAAGCATAGGTCCATATCCGTGTGGGTGACATGGATGAGCAGTTCGCCTCGGCCTGGTGTCGAACCCATGAACATGACAATTGGCCTAAAAGGTCCTTACCAAGGGCTACCTCATCCCTATACTATTAGCACCAACGCATACCCACACTTATTTACTCTTCACTAGGTAAGTACCCTACGCCGCGGGATGTTTCATATTTTTTTTTTTTTAAATCACTTTAAACAAATAAAAATAAAGAAAATACACATTTTGAATGAAATATCAGTATATTGATGCAATTCGAATTTAAACAAAATAGTAATTAAAAGTGGATCAAGCCATAAGGTAAACATGGGCTGTTAGAACATGACTACTTACATGTTTTCGTAATTTGCATATTTTCTAAATTTCTCATGTTTCGTCCAATCTGTGTTAAACCCTTAAACACTATCTGTTAACTTTTGTATATATTTTCTTTCAAATTCTGAAATTTTTATTTGTTACTATTAGGGCTGGACGTAGATCGGATATCTGAGTTTTTGAGGTATTTTTTATTTGTTTTGTAAGTTACGGATATCAAAAATTTTAGAATTGCTTTGATTCGAAAAAATACGGATATCCAGAAAACATATATCCAGAAAATATGTAGATATATGTGGATATTTACGAATATTTACGAATATATCTTTCCGTTTTATTTAATACAAACAATCTAGAAAAATCGAGATTTTTTCTTTAAAATATTTTTACATGATAGATAAAATAAAATAAAATTAAAAGAAGCCATGAAACTATATGTTTGTAATTTTAAAATTAGTTATAAGAAATACAAACTTAAGGAAAAGTTATAGACATCATAAACATTTTCTTTTCTTTTTTGATTTAATACTTTTATAAGTAATAATGTGAATAGAATTTATTAAATCATATGTTAAAATAACAATTATATAAACTCATACATTTAAAACTCTACATTTAATCAATATATATATATGTGTGTATTTATATATCTGTCTGAGCACCGCGGATATCTGATTCTTAAAATTTTAGTATTTGTAATTTTTTTTTCATTTTTAACGGATATTGATTTTTAGTATTTGCTTTGCTCTGAAAATCTACGGATATTCGGATTTTTTGGATCGAATCGAATCAAATAACATATCAATTCAAATTTAACAAATAAAATGCACGGCTCTAGTCACTATTACTATTTCTTGGTATATATGTTATTTCCTATGTTTGTTATAATGGGTTCACCAGAATCTACTCTGTTATCATTGTTCTTATGTGTTACAACAATATTTTCTTAGTTACTACCAGACTCTAATATTCCATCAATGTTATATCAATAAAGAAAGATTCATTTTTCTTCTCACAATTTACATCAAATGCCACCTCTTGGTTCAATATATTTTCTTCGTATGGTAACTCTGCATCCATATGAACGACGAATGACATCTGTTTCTTTGTGCTGCGTGCTAGGCTGTCCGCCATCGAGTTTTTGTTCTTGGTATATGAATGATCACTGAGTTGTGAAAATTTCCTTACTGGATCTTGATATCTTCCAAATAACATGCATAAGCTGGCCATTCTTCTAGTTTCGAAACCATCTTCACCAATTGACAACAATCCGTTGCAAATGTGATTTGAAATTGACGTAAATTCCTCATACATTCCATAGTCCATATGAGAGCTTCTACTTCTGAGTGAAGTGGTGACAGAGTCGCCCGAGTATTCTTGCGCCCATTAATCCAGTAAAACCCTCTAACCTTCTATACCAACCTTGTCCCGAAAAACTATCATGTTCTTTCCATGATTCATCTATGGAAGGCAAAGTAGTGGTCGTCACCTCCCTAGTTTGGGTACTTCTTGTTGTCATCGAATTTTGTGTCTCTGCCCAAAGAAAGGATTTTGTTTCCGGCAGGCAAAATGATGATCTTCCATTGAAGGGAAAACTCTCCAGAAGAGATGATCTATATTTGCAAACATCGATTGTCCAGGGAATATGTCCGCATTTGATGGGTACTTTGAGTGTGCCTAAACTTGAACTGCTGGAGGACATTCAAAAAAACATATGGTTCATTGATTCTTCTGGTGCATTCACATTTAGCACAACATGTATCTCCATGTATTCCTCGTTGACGGAGGTTATTCTTGAACGCCATACAAAACTTGTCACTATTTGCCATAGAAAATGCTTTATTTTCGGTGGGCGTCACACTTTCTAACAAAATGTCTTCAGCGGAGAATGTTTTCCTGTCTGGATAAACTAGTTCCATTTGATATCCTAATTTGACAGTGTATTTCCCACTGGTTGTGAAATGCCATCTATCCCTGTCATGCAGCTGGTTCCGGCCCAATGATATACTTTCTATAATTTTCACATCCCGAGGATCCACCAGTGACCGAAATACTTGCAAATTTGATGTTCTCATTGTTGAATTAATGAGAAAATTCAATGAAAGATTAGGAAAAAGATTTTGTTGATTACTATTGCTGGTCTTGGGCGGTTGGTTAGGGTTCAAGGGTCATTCCAAACAGAAATGGATGAACATGATCCCACCCTTTTGATTAGTCCTTTGCTAACCAAATATCTAGCATAGACAATACTACGCCAGACATAAAACGGGGGGTACGATCTGATCGGTTCCAGGGTGAAGCATTCCTTAAACACCTTCCTTTGAAAACTTTTGAGAATAAAGTGGTCGGTTTCTCAATCAATCGCCATACTGCTTTCCAAGTATTGTTGTATTAAAATCTATGAGGTCTTTAAAACCAATCCTCCATCATCCTTATGGTCACATAATTTATCCCATGACATCCAATGCATACCTCTTATACTACCCCCTGGACTCCACTAAAATTGTGCCAATGCACTCGTCAACTTCTTTGTTAATGTCTTTAGTATACGATAACAAGACATCAACATGATTTGGTAGCACTGTAACCACCGATTTTATAATCACTTCCTTACCTCCCTTCGTAAAAAACGTAAAAGTCCATCCATAAACTCGATTACTTAGCCGATCTAGGATAAAACCAAATACATGTGTCTTCGACCCCCCCCCCCCCCCCCCGGCCCAAGCTCTCCGACATTCCCAAATAGGATCCCATTCCACATATATTCTAAATACTAAAATATCCCGTAATTCATGACAAATGGGTTCTTCAATCTTATGTCCAAACTGGAGTGAAGATTTCTGGAAATTTATTAACTGATCCGATACTGACTCATATTTCTTTAAAATCCTAAGGATAGTTTGACATTTCTCTTTTTGTGCTTTGCAAAAAAGAGGCTATCATATGCAAAGAGCAAATGAGATATCGATGGACAAGCTCTTTAACCTTTGTACATGTTAATTGTGTCTCTCTCTGCCTTTTTAATATCGGCGATTAAAGCCTCTGTACATATGATGAACAAATAAGACGACAGAGGATTCCCCTGGCGCAGATCTCTCTGTGGAATTATATGTCCTTTTGGTTGACAATTTAGTAATACTCGGTAGTGGACCGACGATATACATTCAATCATAAATTGGATCCATTAATTTTATTCTTCTGAAAATAAAAATATATATTAATATTTTACATACAAAATACAAAATTTGACAGTAAAATTATGACACATAATCCAATTAGAACTATATGAATAGGTACATAAAGTGACATAATTATTGTAAATAATTATAAAACTTCTTGATAGTTATTTAATAAATTATTATTAAATTAATGATGATATATTAACAAACTATTTTAGAATATAAATAAAAATTATTAAATTTTATTCTGAAAAAAATAATGAAAATTTATTCTGAAAAAAATAATGAAATTTGTATTTTATTTATTCAATTCATATTTATAAATGTTATATTTCTGCAAAAAAATATTGATTTATTTATGCGCAAAAAAATCAATTTTAAAATTCATTTTAGGCCTACTGCTAGTCAATTATAACTATTAACTAACGATATGACCAAAATAGCATAGTCCAGAAAGGTTTATAATTAAAATGACTTGTCAACAAAAATTAAGTATTTTTTTTTGTTTACGCAAGAAATTAATGATTAATTTCAACCAAATTTGAAAGATGATGATTTAAATGATATTTTCATATTTCAATATTATAAATACTTTGAAGATATAATTATAGACCACCATTGAAAGTTTAGTTACAATGTAAGTACGCAAAACAAACAAAAATATTCTTCAAACAAACAAATATAGCATTAAAGGCCAATTTGCGGAAGCTAGCGAGAGAGCGATTGAGCCTATTCCCGGTTAGCCACTATTGGATGAGGCTCACGTCCTCCACTCACTATCGGTTCATGACTTTTGAATCAAATATTGCAAAACTTATGAAAATATTGTTGAAGTTTTAGCGTCAAAAACAATCGGATTCTTTAGTATACTTTAACCGTGAAGAATCAGGTTTTACCTTGTTGAATAGCTCTTCCAGACAACTAACAGCTCCTTCTGAGCTTGTTCCAATAGCCTTTTCACTGCTTGCCACAATGTTCTTATGGATCTATATATTAAAATTTTGACTTGTTTAACATTGTTATATGCCAAATTGCGATCAATATAACTTTCATCTTAGCTGGTGTAAAATAATGCACGCTAAAGAAGTAACAGCTTACAGGTTCAGACTATTTTCATCATGCCCAGGAGTTAGTAGGGATACTCCAAATGGTCGACACTGCAGAAAGTTTAAGTATGTATATACGTATATTCAACGATAATAATGGGAAGAATAAGGCATTGTTAAAGTAATGTTTGAAGAGTTGTTTCAATCAATTTACAACTAAGACTACAACGGTTTCTTCATCTCCTTCAGCAAAGAGTAAAGCCAGATCACACAAAGCTTGTTTTGTATGTAGAAAGTGCACAACACCACACAATCTGCACAAGTTGTTACCATGCAATCTACACCTCCCCAAACATAGCACACTAAAACAATCTACGAAACCTCCTGACTTCGATTCAGAAGGAAAATCTTTTTTTTCTCCACAATTTTTCTCAACGATATATGCAAGCTATTGACTCCTCTGTCATACTCAAACTTTAACCTGAAATAAGCAACATAATAGTTGGATTCGTAGTAAACCCAGAAACGATGATACAAGATTCTGCCAAGCATTAGCGAAAGAAATCCTCATTTTTTACATCATGAGAAAAGAGCAACACATCTTTGAAATCGGCTCATGGTTGTGTTATTAACCATATTCAGTCTCCTGGTCACTTTGCTTGTATATCATCCTTCAAAAACAAGTTGTTAGCCGGTCCTAAGTATAAGAAGGCTGGAAGCAAAAAAATAAAATGTGGCCACTTATCAAAATAAAAGAGAAAAGAAACTATGTACTAATACAGTTTAGAACCCGGGTTGCTCACATTAAGTCTGTAGACTGCGTCTTAAACTACTAGAGTAAGGCAGAATTTTGAAAAAAAGTGGCCGGAAGTCGGCCGGAAGCATGGGCTTCATTGGCTTGGCCCAAGGGCCGGCTCTTGTTATAGCATATAATCTGATTCAGTACAGAAGAAGTATAGTACCATCTCATAATATGGTAAGCAACAAACCAAACTTTTCGTTCTTGAGAGAACTCTTACATATTTGCTTTCATTTAGTTGAAAGTACTATAACTACATTGTTTTTAAACTGTCACCTTCATGAACTTCAAGTTTTTACCAAAAAAGAAGCTTATATTGGATTTTTTTTTTGCGGGATTAATTAAAAAAAGGATTTTTTTTTAATCTATCTGGAACGGGAGAGTGTGGCTCATGCTCCTCAACTTATTGGTAAAGAGTGGGGGTTATCTCACCAATCGTTTGAGATTCTGTGTGCTTGGAGAAGCCTTATGTGTGCTAAGGAAGTTATCTCACCAATTTAAGGTATGAAATCGAGTTTTTTTCCAGATCTGTTCGTCCAGACGACTTCTCAGGTAAGTCGTCTAGCTGTAGAGGACTTACCTGGAAGTCGTCTGGTCAATGCAGAGGTTATTTTTGTAATTGACTTTGAAATCTGTTTTCTGAGACGACTGAAATATAAGTCGTCTGCTTTTGTTTGGTTACAAAAAAATCTCCAAAGAACCTAGACGACTTACATGTAAGTCGTCATAGGTTAGTTTTGCATTTGACTGGATTTTTTCGGGATTTTGACTTTCCTGGACGACACTTAAACATTACATTATCCGAAAGGTTACTGCACTACCAAACTAATTTCCTACGGAATTCTAGTTTGGTATGAGGATAGGTTACAAAAAACAACATCCTATCCTGACCCTGTTAACGTAGCCTAATCTACCAAACAACAGTACACAAAAGCATCAAGTTCAAATACAAATAACACATTCAATATCTACTCATACGTTCCCAGGTTCTCATCATTGACTTGGTTTTCCCATTCATGGCACATAGGAAGCTCTTGAAATATATCCACCGCCATCTTCTCCCTGATAGTCTTCCCGTTTCTAGGACATAACGCTTTGGGAAATTCCATCCCAAGAGCATGACATTCAATGTACTTCAGAGTGAAGGGGCCACAATCACCAGCTCGGCACTGAGGTACTCCAACGGTTTGTCTCTCATATGTGTATGGCTCCAATGTGTATTGAACCTTTTGTTCGTCAGAGACAGCACACTCAACAAGCAGATAAGGGACCATTGTGACAAAAGGCTCCATTAACTCATCGAGTTCTTCAGGGCTAATATGTTTGATAATGCTGTCCCAGATGACTATGTGCCTCTTAAGGATCGATATCCATATAGCAAACCAATGCTGGTTCTTGAAGTTCACAGGTGCATATATATCATCCACATCCACCCCCCAAACCTTCTTAGATTGGCAAAAAGAAGGTATCTCGCCTGCATGATAATTCAACGCCCACCAGGGAGTCTTCTTCCTAAACCATTGGCATCTCCCTTGTCGCTCTTAAAATCAGGATAGGAGGCCCTCCACTGCCAAGAAAATATATGATCAAGAAAGCATATTCTCTCGCTCCTGAAATGTTGTGGATGGTCTTGGTATCGTTGCCTCAGTAAATTAATAAAAGCATCCATTTGCTGCATATAAAACAATACAAGTCAGAAGAACTACCAGACGACTTACGTATAAGAGTAAGAAAATAGCAGAAGACTTACATGGTCGGTCAGCCATTCTAAGGGGGTTCGGAGGACCTGATAAAACCGACTTGGACATCTACGTGATTTTTTCAGAGGCAGTTTATAAGAACTGCAAACACAAAATATAAATAATCAATCATTTTTTTTTTCAAGAGCTGTTTTATAGGACATTCCAGCAACTTACGGATCTTCTTCCAGCCATTCAGTGAGCTCCTTCGACTTCCTCTTGTCATAGGGTGCAAAAGGATCATAGCCTTGGCCAACCTTTTTGTTTGGAATGATCTTTTTGGCAGTGTTGTTTCCCTTTAAAGGAGTTTGCTGTGTAGGAGCAAGTTTCTTTTCTCGCTCACTTTTTCACGGAGATTCACCATAGCAGTCTCCTTCTTTGTCTGCCTTCTAGCTTCCTCCAAGAGTAAATCTGAAGCAGTGGGTACTTGTTTGTCCAATATAAGAACGCTAGGTTCATCACTTGGTAAGTCGTCTGCATGTTTCACAAGACAGAGCTCTGTCGAGGAACTCGGTTCTGTAGTAACACTCGGTTCTTTGGCTTCTTTCTGTCCTGCTTTCGCCCCATTCACACTTTCACTCTGCAATTTCGAGTTCACAATGTGTTTATAAACTATTAACCAAAGATCAAATTAACACATGAAATAAACTATTAACCAAAGATCAATTTCGAGTTCACAATGTGTTTATAAACTATTAACCAAAGATCAAATTCACACTAGAAACAAAGCACACATGTTCAGAATCAAGGCATACAATGGTTCATCAAAGCACAGAAGGAACAAAGCACATCAGTTCTGACTCTTCCTAACACTTTGCCTAGTGACTCTCTTCTCGGCAATTTTGGGAGAGGTTTTGGAACTAACCCCGGGTTCGTGCACATGTTTTGTAAGTTGAAGATCATCAGATGAACTCCTTTTTTTGGTGATTCCCACCTTCTTCTCCACAGCTCCCATCCTATCCCCAAACAACTTGATCTCCCTAAGGCACGTCCCAAAGCCATCACTCATGACATCAGATATGTCTTTGAAGGCCCTTTCAATCTGCTCTTTCGTCATCCCAAAACCATCACTACCCGCTGCAGGTGCCTCAGCAGAAACAGAAGACCCTTTACGAGCTTTCTTCCTAGGTCTGCTACTTTCTTCCTTCACAACACTCTCTGACTTCACTGGACTCACTTCCGTCTTCACTGGACTCACTTCTATCTTCACAACCTTGTGAGTACCGGTGACTTGCCAGCAGTCCATGGTCCACTTCCATCCAGGATCATTAAACATGACTTTAATTATGTTATCCGCGGCTGGGTCCTCTACGTCCCCGTCCCATTCTGGAAACATTTCATCAAGGTCCTTCTGAACAAAGTTGTTCACGTTAATCTGCAGTAATAAAAGATATAAACTTAGCTATTTGATGGATTAACAAAGATGGACGTCTTCCAACAAATAGACTTCTCAGACGACTTAAATTTAAGTTTTCTGGAAAGTCTTCCAACAAAAAGACCACTCAGATGAATTAAAGTTAAGTAGTCTGACAAGTCTTTTTGTTGGAAGACTTTCCAGACGACTTAAGTTTAAGTCGTCTGAGAAGTCTTCCAACAAAAAGACCACTCAGGGGACTTAAAGTTAAGTAGTCTGAGAAGTCTTTTTGTTGGAAGACTTTCCAGACGACTTAACTTTAAGTAGTCTGAGAAGTCTTAGGGAGTGAAGTTAAGAACCTGTATGTTGATAGCCGACTTAAAACATCTGCGTCGTCCTTGGCCACCCTTGTAAGACAGCAACAGTGGAGACGGTTTGTATGGTACGGAAGCCCATAATTAGCATCCAATTCTGGCATAGCATAGTACACCCACACCTGGAGGACTTGTATAAACCCATCAACAGTGTAACCTGTTTGCGTCAAGTCTTTTGCCTTCAGAGAATCCATCAGCACCTTAAACGCCACTCTCCCCCATGGATAATTCTCAAATTTTTCTAAATTCATCACTAGCCTTGCAAGACTAGCCGGTGTAGCGGTTGAGAACTTTTTCCCTTCAATGTATCCTGCGTAGATGGCAAGGTATCCCAGCCGCTTGCGATCATCCTGAGATCACTCATCGCATATGTAAAATGCTTCTGTTATCTGTTCAATACTTGGCCCAGTATCGAGATCAACACCCATCTTCTCCCAGAAAGCAACCATCTCCTTCGTAACCTCACACCTTGGATTTTCCAGGTCCTTGATGTAATCGCAGTTCCGACCAGTGAGGTGTTCAAACTCTATCAGTGGAAACCTCACAGGTTGTGAAACGACAAGACTCCAAAGCTCAAACTTCTTCTTGATATCCAGCTGGAAACGGAGAATAAAATGTACCAGCCTTGAAGTCCAACCAAAGCCAAGATCCTTGAACGTGATGAACACTCCCAACTTCGACGCCTTCAGATCCTCATACTCGTCAGCTGTGAGAAAATCAAATAGAGCTTTAAACAACTTCGTGTCATCAGAATGATACGAAATGCTCCTGATTGCAGCGGGCACTTCTCCTAATGTAAACATCCTCGGCGGGAGTTCTGGTAAATCCATTTTCAGGCCTGCAACCAATCACAAACAACCATCTCAAACACATAGGTAGCGCACTATTCTAAATACTATAGAAGACTTGCAGACGACTTCCAGGAAGTGAGAAGACTACTCGGACGACTTCCAGGAAGTGAGAAGACTACTTGGTTTCATTCCTGGAAGTCTTCTACAAAGTCTTACTCTCTGGACGACTTACATGTAAGTCGTCCAGAGAGTAAGACATCGTAGAAGGCTTGCTAGAAGTCGTCTGGGTAGTCTTTCAGTAAAAGACTATAACAATTGTCACAACCGGCCTCCTACAGATCTCAAAATCTTGTTGAGCATGCATATCTGAATAAATAGAAAAAACATTTTTTTTTAAAAAGACGAATGACTTACAGTCGGAGAAGATATTGTCGGAGAAGATATGGTCGGAGAAGAAACGACGCTAGGGTTTCGTAAAGTTGTGAAAAAGTAAAAAAATAATTTTTATAAGTCCGATAAATGATCCGGTTAGGTTAAAACGTACATTGGTAAAATTAAAGGTTCGGTACGATGTGGACGACTCAAATATAAGTCGTCTGGGTAAAATTATTCTCCAGACGACTGAAATATATGTCATATACACCCTAAACATAACTCCTAAACTTAATTATCTAATTAAACACTTCATAAAATCAAATCAAACTTGAAAAGTGTTTACTATAGACATAAATAAACACATATAAGTGAAAATTAATTTTTGAAAAAAACATTCCAGCCTTCCAAAATCTAACCCTAAGAATACATACAATACTACAACATATGTTTGTCAAACTCCTAAACCAAAGAATATCATGATTCACTACTTCCACTCATCTATCTTGAAAACAAATCAATTTTATCATATCTTAATTTATATCACGTAAAATTGTTTATAATTACATGATTTTTATTTTTCACTCATCAAAATATTTTTTACAAAATTTATAAATTATTTTTAAGATAAACTGGTACCAGACGACTTACAAAAAAGTCGTCCAGACGACTTCTAACATCTCAGACGACTCAGACGACTTACTGGGGCTATATTCGTAAAAATGGCTTCTGCTTTTTTGTTTGGTCACAAGGGGCTAAACTGTAATTTCACAAGGTTTTTAGGTTAGTTTTGCATTTGATTCAAGTTTGGGTATAAACTTGGGGTTAAAATCAAATTGTGGGTTAGTTTTGGCAAATTTCCCTAAATATATATGGCTTGCTCTTACTTTTCTTCTATCGGTTGGAGAGACATAGTCACTCGTTTCATGTGATAAAGCATCGAGCAACGAATCAATAAGGTATGCGGTGACTCTGAGCGGTGAGGTTAGTTGGTGAGTGTGGCGTTTTGGAACTCATGATACTCACTTTTTTTTTCTTAACGAATGCCTTGTAGAGCACCAGCATTGGTGGTGCTTATTCTGATGGGTTTCTATCTACAAAAATTAATATAAAATAGTAGGAAAGTGGAAGCTAAAAAGAAGAAACGTCCGACGCCAAAAAAAAAAAAAAAAAAAAACGTCTCTCAGTTAAGAAAAATCCTATTTATTAACTAGGGTTAAACGTAGACGGGTGACTAAAAATAATAGAAAATATATTAATTTTAATATACATCTAAAAGTATTTAGTTTACTCTATTGTTCTTCTTAGAAATAACATGCTTGCCTATTTAATTATAATTTTTAAATTAATGTAATTACTTTTATCATAATTTTTTAAGAAAATTTATTATTAAATTATGTAAAATAAAATTACTCTTAATTATACCGTTGAAATTAAACAAATAATTCATTAATTATTTTCCGTCTTATAGATTTGTTTTGAAAACATTGGTACTTTTCTTTTCTTTTAAATTTATTGATTTAAATAATTCAAAAAGTATATCGATGTATAAAATGTATTTTCTAAAATTAGCTAGGTAGCATAACAATCTAATATTTAAAAATATACATATATATCTAAAAATTATAGAATAATCCATTTCATCCAAATTTAGTAAATATTCAAACAAATATTATTGTTAGTTTTTAGAGTATAATAGGTGACTGTTTTATTTTTATTTGATTACATTTGAATAAGAATTATTTACATTGGTTTAATTATATATATTATTAATTATGATTTACGTAACAAATTTAACATAATTTATATTTTTTTAAAAAATTAATTAGGTAATTTTTTTATTTTAGTAATGCTTTTTTTAAAGATAGTTTGTGTATATCAAATAGCATTCATTCCTAGACTCATTCTTTTAAATAGAAAAATTTTAATTTTGGAAATCTAAAAAATTAAAATATATTATTTTAATTAAGTTTAAATTTTAGTTTCTTTTATTAATTCATGTAAAATTTATTAAAAATAAATCACCTCTTTTATTTATTTAAAGATATTTATATGTATATTCAAATTCAAATTAAATAAATAATTAAAGATGTAACATTCACATATATAATGAGCCATCATCAAAAGAGAAAAACCAAACTTATATATGTATAATATATTAGTATATTTTAGAGTAATAATTTAAACAGGATTTTAGTTTGTACATAAGAAAATTAAAAATGACTTTTCATTTATGTAAATTTATTTTAATATAAATGATTGAAGAACAAAGGATATTTAATATTTATTTTACAAATATATATATATGAACTTTTTTAGATTTTAGATTGAAATATTATATAATATGACATACAGATAATGATTTGTCAACAGAAAAAGAGTTGTGATCCGAAGATGATTATAAAATAATTTTATGAAATATTAAATGTTTTGTTAAAATATATTGATTAAATAATAAGAAGATGAAAAATTTGAAAGAATTCATAAAATCTTAAAGTAAGTGATGCGGCGTTAACATTTGCTACACCACTTGCTTAGATGGCTTCGTGAGAAAGATAAAAAGTCAACTTTATTAGTATAGATTGAGAAACATTGTAACATGTATGTTATGTGTCATCACTACAATGATTTTTATACTTTTAGGGAAATATATTGGTTCATTTAAATATATAGTATGCTTTTCATTAAACTAACTATAAAAAATGTCTTTTTCATTATTTTTAAATAAAAACTATGAAATTACTTAATGTGATTAAATTATATAATGATTTTGAATAATAAAATTTTAGATAACAGTTTATGTAAACTCTATCGATTTTGTTTAATTTAATATTATTAAAATAAATTTAACAATCACATTAACTATATAATCAAAATTAGATTTTTTAATAAATATTACATTTTGAATTTTTTAAACAACTATAAATTACTAAAACTCAGTATTAAAAGTCTCATATTAAATATTTTGTGATCAATGCTTCAAATTTTTCGTTATAACAAAATACAAATTATCATAAAATTATATGAGTAGAACATCTCATTTAATAGATATTCAGATTAAAAATGATATTAATTTTAATATCGTTTAAATTAAACTACATATTATATAAAATACATAAATATGTTAATTTCAAAATTTAAAATATGCATCATACTTAATTTATTAAAATCAAATATTTTTACAATCTTAGTTTTATCAAATGATTAAAATATTTTATATATCTTTTGTTATAATTTAAAATAAAAAATAAAAAAAAAACATATTTATTTAACAACGATTTTAAAATACCTTACATTAATTTGCGTAGATCGCAGATTATTAAGTAGTTCTTTACTATTTCTAAGAGGCTCGAAAGCCACTTGCCTCTCTCTGATTCATAGGATTTTACTTTTCATTTTAAAATTTAATTACTTAATTAATATATTAATAAAAATATTGTAAAAGGCTCATTTCTGTGAAACTTATGGATCATATTGATCTTTTTACTCTAGATTGAAGAGAACTTAACACTATTCCTATAGTTTTTTCCATTTAACTTTGTATCATCAATTCTAACTCCAAGTTAACGTAAGTGGTATTGAGCATTAGGGGTGGGCACGGAGAAAATACTATCATAATTTGTTGATTTGGTTTGCTTCGAAAATTTACAAAAATCTAGAAAACCGGATATCTTAAAAATATATGGATATTCGCAGATATTTCCGAATACTTACGAATATCTCATCCATTTTTTTGATACAAATAATCCAGAAAATTTGATACAAATGTTTTTAAAATATTTATTTTACATGATATATAAAATAAAAATAAGTAATGAAACTATTTTCTAAATTTTAAACGTAGCTAACAATAATAAAAGACAAAACTTAAGAAAACTTTATCACTTTCGTATATTTTATTGATTTAATACTTTTATAGGAAATAATGTGAATATAATTTATTAAATTATATGTTAAAATAAGAATTATATAAAATTAGACATTTAAAACTCTAGATTTAACGAAGATATACATGTATTTATACATCTTTCAGAGCAGAAAAGTATATCCGATTTCCAAAAAAATTTTATTTATGATTTGCTTCGATTTTAACGGATATTAATTTTTAGTATCTGATTTGTTTCCAAAGATTATGGATATCTGAATTTTTAATTCGAACTGAAATGAATAACGAATCAAATCAAAATTTTAACATATAAAATGTCCAGCCTTATTGAGCATCATTTACTTCAAGGAATACTTTTTTTGGGGAACTTTGCATGTTGTTCTGTTTTTGTTCAAACTGATAAATTGATGAAAGGCAATAAAAAAAAATATTTGTAAATAATATATTTGTAACATCCTGATTAGTGGTATATGTGGAAAGGTTTAAAAAAATTGATTTTACTACCTATGTCATCAAACTGTACTTACCTTTTCCGTTACACATCCATTTAGAACTCCTGAGTTACGCGAGTTTAAGCTGGAGTAGTGAAAGGATGGGTGATCTAAAGGAAAGTGATTCGCGATATTGTGCCAGTGAGGCAAAAACACGGAGAAAGATCATATGGTGATTGCAGGGTCAGTAAACAAGACTTTCGAACCTTGAAAAAATTTAACGCACCGCCCATCTCACCGAATGGAGCCCACTGGCCGAGAGAGCGGGAGTGGGAGGCCAATTAGTCGTGGGCGTTCAGAGCGTTACAAGTGGTATCAGAGCAGATTAGCCATCTCAGTTTTGAGCCGACATGCGTCTTGAGACTTGTCGTTGGGCGCAAAGGGAGCGTTACAAGCGGTATCGGAGCCATCTTGGTTCTGACCCGAGAGGCGTCTTGAGACCTGTCGTGGTGCGTAACGAGGGCGTTGCGCTTTGTGATTGAGGGTGAATTGTAACATCCCGATTTATGGTATATGTGGAAAGGCTTAGGAAAATTTATGTGACTACCAATGTCATCAAAGTGCACTTACCTTTTCTGTCACACATCCATTTAGAACTCCAGAGTTAAACGTGCTAGATCTGGAGTAGTGAAAAGATGGATGACATATCTGGAAGTGATTCGCTATACCGTACAAGTGAGGCCAAAACAAGGGAAATGTCATGTGGTGATTGCAGGGCCAGTAGACAAGACTTTCGAGCCTTGAAAAAAATTAACGCACCGCCCGTCACACAAAATATGGCTCATAGGCGGAGGGAGCTGGCGTGGGAGGCACATTAGCCGTAGGAGTTCGAGGCGTTACAATATTCGATTCTCATAGAAATAATCTTACAGTATAAATATATTTATATAGAAAATAAATAATCTTACGGTATAAATATATTTACTATAAACTAATATGGTTATAGGGAAAATAGTGAGTTCTCTTTCTAAAAACTCTCTCTCCCGAGCGAAAACCATATTTCCTCTGTTAGGGTGGCCGGCGGCGTTTCTCCTTCTCAATTGACGTTGATCGCCCCCTCGTTATCTTGATTTACTAAACTACTAGGTCTATGCCCGCAATTTTGCGGATAATTATATTATATGAAAAATATATATTATACTTACATTGTCATGATTTTTGAATAATAAATAAAATTTTAATTTTTAATTTCAAATAGTTGGATAATCAAAAATTTCAGTATATATTTTTAGAAGATCTCTAAGATTTAAAATAGTTCAACAACATAAACTTTAGTCATTAAAAATATTTCTCTTACAGAAAAGCAATATTATAATTAATTCAGATAATTGGTGGTAGAATTACTTTCTCTTTTTTTTCTTTTTTTTTTGTATATGACCAATACAATGATCAGATGTTTTTATCATGTATATATTTTGTAAACATTTTTGTGTGGACTTTAGAAAACATAAAAAAGTTCTAATAATTCCTTACCTACAAAACTAATTCTTTTATATAAGAATATTTAACCATTAAATTTCTTTCAATAAAAAATAGTTAAAGTGTTTTATTTAATTATATATAAATAATTGATAAAGAAAAAAAATTGATAAAACATATATATTATTTCTCCAATTCTACAATTAGTTACCATAAATCATTTTTATAATATTACTTATGTTATTTAGTAATTTATATTAATTAGTTCTATAGTTACTTTTTATTTTTAGATCTGACTAAAATAAATAACTAATAAACGCCAACAGCCAATCAAATTATAACTATTTTTTAAAACTTAACCTATTAACAATACATAAGAAAACAATAACTTAAATGATTTCTCAATTAATATATAGTATGATTTATCTCTTTAAAACCACTTCTTGTACTTCCAGACAAGCAAGGGGTTCCTCCAGGTGCTGGTGTTGAGTTAAACAAACAAACGTGATGAATTTGGTTAATGTAAACATGAAAACATGTATTAGGAAAATTGTAATCTAAGTAATTTCTCTCATAATTTTGTCAAATCACAAATCACACTTTCTTACTCATTTTTTATTTAGTGTTTAACATAAAACTTAAACGGGTTAAACAAACTATTTCTTCCTTTAAAACATGCCTATTTAATTTAAATCTGATTAAGTAATAAGAAAAAATAATTTTTAAAATTTAAAATAACAAAATGTTGTTATTTTAGGCATATATACTTAATATTAATGTGAGATCCAATATTATATCAAAATAAAATATTTTTAGTTGTATACAATTTGTTAAAATTTTATTATTGTATATATTAAAAGTTTATTATACCGCAAAATATACATCTCATTATTTTTAAATAATTTATCTTACTTGCAATGTACATTATATTTTATATCTTTGAGTTTAACAATTATAGAACAAGTCATTTTTATTAATCTTTCTTACTCAATTTATCACAATATTTTAAAAACACATAAAAATAATTAGTTCACATTTATAGTAACACAAAAAATACATGCATCTCGACAAATAAATAAAATTAAACACATAAGAATATACAAGAATCAAAAACACAACAAACATATTTTATTATTCTTCCCTCCTGTTTTTTATTTATGTCTCTTTTATTTTTTTACTATTAAAAACAAGCATGCTAGTTTTATTATAATCAAAGCTATTATGAACTATATTAATAGAGTATTACCTCTAGAAAAAACCATGTAAAAAAACCCTTGATTAATTTAATTTTAAATGACTTACTATATAATAATTTTAAATGAATTACCATATAATATAATTTTAAGTGGCTTACCATATAATAATTTTAATTTATCTGTTTATATTAATAGATGAATTAAATAACATTTCTTGATTAATATAATTTTAAATAACTTACAATATAATTTTTATGTTTTAAAATATAAAAATATTTTAGTAATTTCTAAAATTGATAACTTATCTATGATATCACATTGTCATTGGAAAATGATGAGAATTTTTTAAAATTATATATTTGACTATTTTACATTCATTTGAAACAGTTTAGAATATATATATATACAGTGAATGAGTGAGTGTAATTAATATTATTAGGTTTACATTAATTAGTTTTCTGGAATCTATAATTTATTATATTCACTACTAATATAAATATATTAAAAACTATTTTTATAATTTTTTCTGTAGTATCATATGTATTTAAATGTATATTATCAAGTTACATAATGTAATCTATGATATTTAATTGTTTCTATAAATAAATTATATTAGTTCATCTATATTTATGTATGTTTAGAAACATATATTAGATTAGGTAATTCTAGGGTTATTTTTTTTTAAAAAACTTTAATTAAATAAATAAAAAATTTGAAATCATCAGCCAATCAAATTATAACAATTAATTGGAAAGCTTTCCTCTAAGCGAAACGTCAGTAGAAGTCACTTAGTAGAAATCACTTAAGTGACTTCTCAATTAATATATAGGGTTATTATACAAATTATTGATTATAATATTTACAAGAGATATTTAGCATGATGAAAGTAAAAGCGGTTAGACATTAATTTTCATAAGACGGTTCGGCTGATGCAATTAGACGTGAATGTTTGTAAAGCAGATAAATTATTGACTGTATAAATACTGTAATATGGTTATATATTCTTATATAAAAGAATTAATACGTCTGCCATGGAATCTCCTGCATCAAACAGTGAGACCATCAATGTTTCTCAAACACAAACCCTTCTAAACGTCAATATGACGAATGTTACGAAACTTACGGCATCCAACATCTTAATGTGGAGCCGTCAAGTTCCGGCTTTGCTTGATGGGTACGATCTCAGTGGCTACATCACTGGATCCATTGTCATACCACCCTCGACGAATACCATTGACGGCGTCACCACACCAACCTCGGAGTACACGTTGTGGAAGAGAAAAGATAGGCTGATCTATAGCGCCTTGCTTGGTGCTATTACTGTGACGATCCAGCTGATCCTTTCCACCACCACCACGTCTTACCTGATCTGGGAAACTCTCTCCACTATTTACGCCAAACCCAGCCGAGCTCATGTCAAGCAGATACGCCAACAACTCAAGACATGGACGAAAGGCACCATGACCATTGATGCGTATCTCCAAGGCTTTGTCACACGATTTGATCAATTGGCCTTACTCGGGAAACCAATTGAGATTGAAGATCAGCACGATTATGTCATGGAAGGCTTACCGGATGAGTACAAGCAGATTGTAGACCAAATTGAAGGTCGAGATACGGTTCCTTCGATCTCTGAACTTCATGAAAAGCTTCTCAATTATAAAGTTAAACTTCAAAGCAAGACGGTCGCTACTGCTACAACCCCAATCATGGCAAATGTAGCAAACTATCGAGGCTCCAACCAAAGAAACAACAATCACAACAACAACAACTTCCAGTGCCAGAATCGCTCCAACGACAATCACAGTCAACACCAGACATGGCAACAGCAACAGTTCTCGGCTCCTGGTGGTCAACCTCCTTGTGGTTATCAGGGTCTCTGTCAGTTCTGCGGTGTCCAAGGACATAGTGCTAGGCGGTGCCCTCAACTCCAGAACGTTGCCTCCTCTGCTCAGTCATCGCGTCAGTTCACACCTAACGCAAGATCGTGGAATCTAGAGCTAATGTTGCGATCGCTCAGTCATACAACCCCAACAATTGGATCCTCGACAGTGGAGCTACACACCATCTCACCGTTGATCTCGCCAACCTGTCAATTCACCAGCTGTATACATGTGGAGAGAAAGTGACAATTGCTGACGGCTCAAATCTTCCCATCTCGCATACTGGTTCCACCTCCCTAACCAACTCTAATCGCTCTTTTGATTTGAATGATATACTCTATGTTCCAAACCTACACAAAAACCTTATTTATTTGTATCGTTTGTGTAATACTAATAATGTCTATGTTGAATTCTTTCCTGCTCATTTCCAGGTAAAGGATCTCAGCACGGGGGTCCGATTGCTCTAAGACAAAACTAACGACGAGTTGTACGAGTGGCCAATGACTTCGCAGAACACCATCTCCCTCCTTGCAGCATCCACATCTAAAACAAACCAGTCTACTTGGCACTCTCGCTTGGGACATCCCTCCTCTCCTGTTTTTCAAACTGTTGCTTCTAAATTTTCTTTACCAGTTTCTTCTTTGTCGCAAAAAGAACCTTCTTGTTCACATTGTCTTATTAATAAAAGCCATAAACTTCCGTTTCACACAAACACCATTACCACCACAAAGCCTCTCCAATACATATACACTGATGTATGGACATCTCCCGTTCTTTCCCTAGACCAATACAAAGATTACCTCATTTTTGTTGAACACTACACTCGATACACATGGTTTTTTCCCCTAACTCAAAAGTCGCAAGTACGAGATGTATTCATTACGTTCAAAGCAGTCGTCGAGAAACATTTTTGCAGCCAGATTGAGAACTTATACTCTGATAATGGAGGCGAGTTTATTGCTTCATTCATTCCTAGCGGCTCATGGCATTTCCCATTTCACTTCATCACCGCACACACCGGAACACAATGGCGTCGCAGAGCGAAAACATCAACATATTGTTGAAATGGGTCTCACACTACTTCACGAAGCATCTTTACCAACGACGTACTGGACATATGCTTTTCCGACAGCATTCTACCTTATTAACCGGTTACCATCCCCAATTCTTCAGCAACAGTCCCTTTACACCAAGCTCTTTCGCAAAGAACCCAACTACATGAAGCTCCGTGTCTTCGGTTGTGCCTGTTACCCTTGGTTGCGTCCTTATGCCAAACACAAGCTTGGTCTGCAGTCCTTACCATGCATATTCCTCGGATATTCGCTCACACAGAGCGCATATCTATGTCTTCATCAACCCACTAGGCGCATATATACCTCTCTCCATGTCAAATTTGATGAATCGCGTTTCCTCTATACCCAACCAACCAGCTCCCCAACCGCCAGTCCTGATCTCTCTCAGACAGCGTATGCTCTTCCTACCATTGTTCCACTCCAGTCATCGCCACTCGTACACACTCCGTCGTCTGACTCCCCGGGCCACGATCCTCACCTGCAACAATCGTCTGCAACAGCGACGACCTCTGCTTCGGTGCATCAAGGTAACAATGAAATGGGTTCAGGAACTAATTCAACAGGCTCGACATCTACGAGTGCTACACCGACAAACACAGAAGCTGACCAAACCCAACCTATTCCTGAACCTGACCCAACCCAACCTAGCCCTGAACTTTAACACATGTTACAACCTTCACAACCAAACCTGCCACCGCCGCAAAGTTCCATCTCATCTGAAGCTCCACCAAACGCCCATCCTATGACCACTCGCAGCAAAAATCAAATAACCAAACCACTCAAAAAGCTTACCCTCACAGCCATAACCACCTCTCCTAACCACAACATTCCCAAAACTGTGGCTCAGGCCATGCGAGATGAGAATTGGCGCCAAGCAATGAGTAGTGAATACAATGCTCAGCTTGAAAATCACACCTTTGAGCTTGTACCTCCACCTTCTAATCACCGTATCATTGACACCCGGTGGATTCATACTATAAAATATTGGCCTAAGGGTGATGTTCGCAGGTATAAATCGATATGGGTAGTGAGAGGATACAACCAGGAATATGGCAATTATTATGGCGAGACGTTCAGCCCTGTCGTCAAGTCCATCACCATTCGTCTGGTTCTACACCTAGCGGTCACTAACTCATGGCAGATCAAACAGCTTGGTGTCAACAATGTCTTCTTGCAAGGAACTCTCACCGACGAGGTCTATGTTACACAGCCACCTAGATTTGAGCATCCAGATCACGCTCACCACGTACGTCGTCTCCGGAAAGTGCTATATGGTCTTAAGCAAGCTCCTCGAACTTGGTATCAGGAACCTAAGACGTTTTTTTGTCAAATGGGGTGTTACAATTCTGCAGCTGATACCTCTGTTTTCACATACATCGACAACAAACATGTCCTCTACATCCTTGTCTATGTAGACGACATCATCATAACCGGCAGCAGCTCTGCACTGATCTCGGCGTGTATCAAGGTCCTTGCTTCTCGTTTCTCTTTAAAGGACCCGACCGATTTTGACTACTTCATTAGCATAGAAGTAACTCGCACCAGTCGCGGCCTTCACTTAATGCAGCGCAAGTATGTTATCGACCTCCTCACTAAGATGAACATGCTTGATGCGAAACCTATCTCTACTCCGCTTCCTACCACACCTAAACTCACGTTGTCTTCGAGTTTTGCTCTAGATAATCCTCAAGAGTATCGAATGGTCGTCGGAAGTATGCAGTATTTGGCCTTTTCACACGACCTGATATTGCCTATAGTGTCAACAAACTATCTCAGTTTATGCATAATCCGACAGATGACCACTGGAAAGCGGCAAAGCGAATTCTTCGGTATCTGGCTGGTACACTCTCTCATGGAATCTACATCAGCAAGTTCTCCCTTCACACACTTCATGCTTACTCAGATGCGGAGTGGGCTGGTGACACAGACAATTACGTCTCCAGGAACGCGTACATTGTCTACATGGTCTCTACGCCAATTGCATGGTCGTCTCGCAAAAAAAACCGGGGTTGCACGATCCTCTACCGAGGCAGAGTAAAGATCCGTAGCTAACACAGCCGCTGAGTTGATTTGGGTCTGCTCCCTTCTTACTGAACTAGGCGTAACTATCACCACCACACCGACAGTCTATTGTGACAATGTTGGCGCGACGTACCTTAGTGCAAACCCAGTTTTTCACTCTAAGATGAAACATCTTGCCCTTGATTTCCACTTCGTTCGCAACAATGTTCAGTCCAGTGCCTTGAGAGTCACACACGTTTCCACCAAAGATCAGTTTACCGATGCTCTAGCCAAGCCACTGCCAAGAACAAGATTCAATGGGCTAATAACAAAAATTGGAGTGACAAAACTCCCTCCATCTTGAGGGGGTGTGTAGATGATATGTATATAAAGATATATTAGTCTTTGTATAATCCCTAGATTAGTCTTGTAATCAGTATAAATACTGTAATATGGTACTCTAATAAAGTATTCAGTTTACAATCTCTATATCTTGAATCTTAAACCAACTGTCACAAAACTTCCTACAATATATTACCAGATCATGAAACGTTTAAGCCACACAACTTTGTCTTCACAAACCCAAACAAATCTGTTTTCTTCTCCTTAGTTTCCTCTCTCCATTCTTGCATATCTCCAAACATATCTAACTTTTCTTTTCTGTGCCTTCTCTCCACAAAACTAGGCCAAAAGATTTATACAGTGTCTTACCAACTCTCAAGGCTACCATTGGTCCAAACCCCAACACTTGTGATATTGTCACTTGAAAAAACAAAACAGTCGATGTATGTTTCTTGCATATGTCAATCACTACAAGAATTCACTAAACTAGCTACGGACATGCGAAGAAATTTCCGTAGCTAAATGAAATAGCTACAAAAATAGCGACAGAATACATAATTTCGATTTTGTCACTAAATTTGTAGCTAACTGTAGCAATTCGTAGCTACATAGCTAAAACTATATTCCGTTGATATTTGTAGCTAAATGGCGACGTTTTTGCTAAAGATAATTTGTTGCCATAAATATTATATTTATCAGTTGATGGTCGTAAAAAATATATAGTTAAATAGCAATAACATATATGCAACATCACAAATCCCTAAATTCTAAACCTCGAATTTCAAATTTTATACACTTTAAGCATGAATCCTATAAATGTATGTATATCATCATTAATTCCAAGAGCCTTAAAACCTAAACTTTAAAACCCAAATTACATACACTTTAACCTGCAAATGTAAGTGTATTATGACCAAACCCTAAAGCTTAAACCCCAAATTCCAAACTCTATACTCTAACCTAAACCTACGAGTATATCCCCTAAAGTGTGTCGAATTTTACAAAGTCATAAATATAATTTATTAGAATCTATACTATTAAATCAAGATCCTATTTTAAAAATTTAGGATTCTGCCCTTAGATTTTCATCATATTTACAAAATAATAGAGATATCCTATATTTATGGTAACAAATAAATTTTCTTTACAAACCAAAACAAAACCATAAATGCTAATTAATTATTAGCATTTACTTTCGGTTAAACTTTATCATACCCATAACAATTCTTTTTTCGACCAGATTATTTTTGTTTTAAATAATTAGATATTTCTAATCATATGAAGTATACTTAATATTGCGGGTAATAAATAAATTAAACTTATATAATTTATTTATGAGATACATATGAACTGATGTGTTTTTTTTGTAGTGTATTTTCCTAATTATGAGAAATAACAATATCTTAAAATTTCCTTTTTACAATTTTTATAGTTGAGTTTTATATGGTTGAAACAAATATATGCATCTAAGTAAATAAGTAGATAAATAATCACTAAAAGTTAAAATCTGCAAAGAAAAAAAAAATCTGCAAAGAATAATATTAAAATATGTAATGAGAAATATCTTTCATTTTTTCAATTTATATAGTATTGTTTTTATATAATTGGAACAAATATATGCATCTAAATAATTTAATAAAATATTATCATTAAAAATAAAATGTGTAAAAAATATATTAAAATATGTAATGAGAAAATATCTTTAGTATATAAATATAACACTTTAGAATAAATTAAAATTAATACAATATTTTTTCTAAAAAATTAACTTCTTTAAAAATAATTTCATAAATATAAATATAAATTTATTTATAGCATATCTAATATCTATAATTATAACATAAACAATCAACAAATTTTAAATGTATATAGTTATCATATATAAAAACACATAATCTTATAATTAAAAAAGTCTTATAATTAAAAAATTTGTAGAATTTTAAAAGAAAGCGCGAGTCAAAATCTAGTGTAGCCTTATATCAGTGACAAAAGAAAAGAATGTAGCTATATATAACTTATTAAAATATAGTTATAAGTCTAATTCATTACTAATTATTTAAGGAATGCAATATTTTCGTAGCCATATATAGAATTTAAGTAGAATCAATTATGACAAAGTCATATATAAAATTATTAGAATGCAGTTTACAAATAATTTATTAAATCATATAAATTATAAAGAATGAATTATTTTCGTCACTCGTAAAAACATTTAGCACCATTCCACCAAATTCTCCCTCCTTTCCCGCGCCTCTTTGACCAAAATTTTCAATATCTCACAAAAATATTTTCCCAAATATCCGCCAAATTTCTTTAATCCCAAATCTTTATTTCACTCTTCTTCTCATATGTATTTCTTCCGCTCACTTTCTTCAAATCCCACTTCTACTCTTCGACTAATTACTACAGGTTCTTGTTCAATCTTGTGTGTTTTCAATAAATCTAGGGCTTGGATTTCGAAATCGATTTGCGATTTTTTTCCGTCTACGCGTTTTCAATCAGCTTAGGCTTTACACTTCGAAATCGATTTCGGGGTTCTTGCAGTCTCTGTGTTTCAATGTATATTGGTTTTATATATCGAAATCGATTTGGGTTTCTTTCAGTATGTGAGTTTTAACTGGTCCTGGTACGCTCCATATTTCTCTATTTCTAGGGTTATGTTCTGTTTTGTTAACTCGGGTTCTGTTTTATGGAGATAGTTTGGGATTTACCTATTAATTGGTTATTTTGTTTTATAAACTGTGCACGTTTTATCTTCAATCAGATCCAAAAGCTCACTGAACTTGACATGAACAATGACGTATAGGAGAACGATGCTTGATATTGGGCTCTGCTAAATGATATACGGGTCGTGTGGACGGTCAATTCAGAACGGGAGGTTGAATAGTCCAGAATAATGCTATCACGAAGGAGGTATTTATATCTTGCTGTTTTATAATGGTTGCATTTTGGACAAGTGTTGCTTGGTGTATCTATTGTGTTAAGAATCTATTTATTGAACATTACCGCCTTTAGCTTCTGCTACTATATGATAGACTATAACCAACATTTCTGGTTCTTGTGTTTTATGTAGGGTCAAGAATCTCAAGATATATACAACTAATCGATTGAATTCTTCGACAGCAGATACAATGTCCTTCAATTATGGGCTTGTGCCACATATATCTACACCTGATACAAGGTTTCTCTTCTACAGTTCTTCTTTCAGTTAGTACAGGTTCTTATGTTTCTTGACTATTTTATTAAAACTGTGCTGCTTTGTGATCTCTTATGTATTTCAAGTTCGAGGTAACATTGTCAAGGTTTAGAAGAAGCAAGAGGAAATGTTGGATATGAAGCATGAGCTTGCTTCTCACAAAATTAAAGCTATGTGGTCTGACCTTGGTTGGTTCTTCCTTAAGGTACCAATGTTTATGGGTTTGATACTTTTACTTGAATTTGGATTATCTTGGTTCATTGTTAGTGAGTGGCGTTATTACATTATATTTCTTAGCAGAGAACAAGTGTATAATTTTTGTTGAATTTCATAGTTGTAGCTGCCAGTGAGTTTGTCTCCTCTTTTCATTTCACAAACTCTAGAAAAACCTGACCTTGCTCCAGCTGCTTGGGCGTGACTCAGCATTTTGAATGATACGGCCGCAAGCATGTGCTTCTCCCGCTTGGTCCAAGGGTCGGCACTGCGTCAGCTACACTTGATCTGTATTGCAAGATTTTTTTTATTTTCTTTCAGTTTGAACTTTTGTTATCCATGTGTTTAACTTTTCAGGTTAAATTTTGTTAGGTAACTAGATTGTGGGCTTGTATGATGCTTAAGGTTTCTAATATAAGGATTTGAGATTTCTTTTTATAATGTATTTTATGTATTTTATAAAGCTGTTTATATATTTTATTTATTTTATTGGGAGTTTATAAATTACATTAGCTACAAATATGGTTATTTCTAAATCTGAATACATTTAGCTACAAATAACCTGTAATCAAATACGTTGCTATATTAGCTACAGATTTGGGAAGAAATTCGTCTCTAATTTATGTAGCTATATAGTGATGAAAAATCAGTTGCTAAAGTTGTTGCTAAAGAGCAACGGAATAAGGCGTAGCCATGCCATTGCTATAAGCTACGGAAATTATTCTCGCTAGTCTGTTGCTATTTGGCTACGGAATGGCTACAAATAAAGTTTAGCGTGAGAGCTGAGGCCAAGGATTTCATCTGTAGCCATCTGTCGCTAATCAAATTCTAGCTATAGATTCTATCCAATAGCTACAGAAAATGTGGTAGCTATTTCAAAAGATCCGTAGCTAACACAGCCGCTGAGTTGATTTGGGTCTGCTCCCTTCTTACTGAACTAGGCGTAACTCTCACCACCACACCGACAGTCTATTGTGACAATGTTGGCGCGACGTACCTTAGTGCAAACCCAGTTTTTCACTCTAAGATGAAACATCTTGCCCTTGATTTCCACTTCGTTCGCAACAATGTTCAGTCCAGTGCCTTGAGAGTCACACACGTTTCCACCAAAGATCAGTTTACCGATGCTCTAGCCAAGCCACTGCCAAGAACAAGATTCAATGGGCTAATAAAAAAGATTGGAGTGACAAAACTTTGAGGGGGTGTGTAGATGATATGTATATAAAGATATATTAGTCTTTGTATAATCCCTAGATTAGTCTTGTAATCAGTATAAATACTGTAATATGGTACTCCAATAAAGTATTCAGTTTACAATCTCTATATCTTGAATCTTAAACCAACTGTCACAAAACTTCCTACAATATATTACCAGATCATGAAACGTTTAAGCCACACAACTTTGTCTTCACAAACCCAAACAAATCTGTTTTCTTCTCCTTAGTTTCCTCTCTCCATTCTTGCATATCTCCAAACATATCTAACTTTTCTTTTCTGTGCCTTCTCTCCACAAAACTAGGCCAAAAGATTTATACAGTGTCTTACCAACTCTCAAGGCTACCATTGGTCCAAACCCAACACTTGTGATATTGTCACTTGAAAAAACAAAACAGTCGATGTATGTTTCTTGCATATGTCAATCTACTCGCTAGATAAACTTTAGAATTTTACTACAATCACATCTTATGGTTTCCCCACTAGAAAAATAACAAGCTAAAACTCATTCGAAGATTTTATCAAAAGTTTTTCTTATTAGCTAAGAGCTACTTTGGAATTTGTCGTTCTATTAAATAAAATTTACCTCATTGCTATTTACAATTTTTTTTAAATGATAGTAATAATGAACCAATCACTACTAAGACAAATAATCCAACGTTTTTCTCACTGAAATGATTTGAAGAGCAAGCCACCGTAAAAAGCCACGGGTTCCATGTCAGCGAAACCTCTCCCAAAATATCAATCAAGACTCTAAGACAAGAAAATGCACACGTCACTCTTCTTTGCGAAGGCTATATAAACCCATAGATTGGCACAATGTTCCATACAACACAAACACATACATCTACAAATTAATCATGAAGCATATTGGGCTCATATTAGTTTTTCTACTAGCTGTGGCGACTTGCAAAGCTGATGAAGAAAGTACTTGCAAAGAAACACTGTCAGCATGTGGTCATACTGATCAATTCAACAGTGGCAGTTTCGAAAAAGACTTCATCTTCGGCGTTGCATCTTCTGCTTACCAGGCATGTAACAATTCAACCATTAATTATTATTGTGTTGCCAGACTTCACATTTGACGTATATAGAAAATCATTAAAAACACTAATACGTTGCATGGCTGTTTCTTTTTATTTATTTATTTCAGATTGAAGGTGGCGTAGGTCGTGGACTTAACGTTTGGGATGGCTTCACTCACCGATATCCAAGTTTGTCGTTTGCATGGTTACATATATATAATGTCTCTTATATGTTTCTTTACACATAGTAATGTATTCATTTACTATCAGACAAATCAGGATCCGATCATGGAAATGGAGACACTACTTGTGACTCATATTCGTACTGGGAGCTAAATTACTCAATGTATACATACGAGTCATATAATATGACAGTATACTATATATATATATATATTTGTGCTAACTAATATTACTCACTGAATTATCTACCAGCTACGTGTGGATTGATATGCGATTGTATATATAAATTGCAGAAAGATATAGAGGCGCTGGTCGAACTCAATGCTACTGGCTACAGATTTTCCATTGCGTGGTCAAGAATCGTTCCAAGTATGTAAACATTATAGATCCATGTATATAATATACATCTATGTAGTTTCAAAAAGAATATATATATATATATATATATATATATGTATTTATCGTAATCTTCGATTGTGATTATTTGGAAAAGTAAATATACTGTACATTTATATGAACAGGAGGAAAGAGGAGCAGGGGAGTAAACCAAGAAGGTATTAACTACTACCGCGGACTCATAAATGGCCTCATTGAGAAGGGCATAACTCCTTTTGTTACGCTCTTTCACTGGGACCTTCCTCAAGCACTACAAGATGAGTATGAAGGTTTCTTGGACCCCCAAATAATGTATGCCGAGCTGTTTATTAAGAAAGATGACAACATATAACCATTTGTTCTATGATTAATGAAATGACAATTCTGTAATATTCGCAGAAATGATTTCAAAGATTACGCAGATCTATGTTTCTATGAATTTGGTGATAATGTAACGAACTGGATCACGATCAACCAGCTCTACACAGTGCCTACTAGAGGCTATGGATTTGGATCAGATGCACCCGGTCGATGTTCTCGAGCTCTTGACCCTACATGTTACGCCGGAAATTCTTCAACTGAACCCTATATCGTTGCACATCACCAGCTTCTGGCTCATGCCATGGTGGTCGATCTTTACAGGAAAAATTATACGGTGATTCCTTCATTAATTTGTGTAATGTGTAATCTATGATGTAATCATATCATTGTGTATATAATATCTGCATGACCACAGCATCAAGGAGGTAAGATTGGACCTGTGATGATAACTAGATGGTTTCTTCCATATGATAACAACGATCCAAAAAGCAAAGCTGCAACCGAGAGGATGAAAGAATTCTTCTTGGGATGGTATATGTTTACAAAATGAAATTATATTATTAATATTATCATATGTATATACAAACTTATGGAAAAACATCAGGTTCATGCATGGGGCCGCTAACAAATGGAACATACCCTCAAATCATGATAGACACTGTGCGTAACCGGCTTCCATCGTTCACTCCAGAAGAATCCAAACTCGTAAAGGGTTCATATGATTTTATTGGTCTCAACTATTATGTCACTCAGTATGTCCAGCCAAGTCCTAATCATCTTGATTGGGCTAATCACACTGCCATGATGGACGCAGGCGCAACGCTCACATGTACCACTCCATATAATTTCATTTATTTACAACCTTCCTTTTAAGTACTTTGTGACCATTAATTATATCATCCTTGTGTTTACAGATCGTAATATAAGTGGTCATCCCATTGGTCCACTGGTATTTATGCATATGATCCATACACCCCTATTCTTTCATTTATTTATAAGAAAAGTTCAGTTTTCTGATTTTTTTGTTTGCTTCCATTTCTAAGTTCACTGAAGACAAAGGTGACGACACCAAAAACACCTATTACTACCCAGAAGGCATTTCTTACGTAATGGAATATTTCAAAACCAAGTATTATAACCCGTTAATCTATGTAACCGAGAACGGTAAGTTCTACTACCCATCTCTAAATTCATCTATACATGTGATTTAAATTTGGTTCAAGAAATTGACACAAAATATTGTGGAATTGTTCATGAAATGACGATTTAATTAGGATTCAGTACCCCCGGTGATCAAACCCGTGAGGACGCTAAGCTCGATTGCAAGCGGATTGATTATCTCTCCAGTCATCTCTCTTTTCTCAGTAAAGTAATCAAGTGAGTTGATGCTACTCTCATTCCAGTGTTATATATTTGTACGTACGTATGACCTGTAATGATTCATTGGTCCTGCTTTCAGGGAGAAGCATGTCAACGTGAAAGGATACTTTGCGTGGTCTCTTGGGGATAATTATGAATTCTGCAAAGGATTTACCGTCAGATTCGGACTCAGTTACATTGATTGGAATAATGTCACTGATAGAGACCTCAAACAGTCTGGCAAATGGTATAAGAAGTTCATTACCACCAAGGACCTTCCCAAGAAAGATTTTCTCCGCTCCAGCCTCACCTTCGAGAAGAAGAAGAAGTTCGCAGATGCATGAAATACCCATTATGAAGATCATCTTCATGTCTCCTCATACTAGTTGCTCCATATAAGGAGCTTCTTCTACCTACTGCACTAAATAAAAATTCCCAATAAAAGAAGATGATCCATATTAATAAATACTACTTTGCATACTATGTCAGGGAATGGAGAAAAGAACCCAAACTTAATTAAAGGCTCAAACTAAAACCAAAATTGATAATTATTTATACACTAATTATTTTCGGCTAATTATTTTCGGCTGTTGCCAAAAATAACCCAAAATTTGAATTTGAATGCAAATCTAATTCTTCTATTCAATCAAACGCAAAATTAACGGAAATATAATTACACTACAAGAAAACATCAAGGATTCTGAGGGAAAAAATCGTCGGAATTTCGTCGAAATATCGTTATTCCGACGCAATTCCGACGAAACACGTCGTCGGAAATAATTCCTCGGAATTTCTTTTTTCCTCTGAAATCCCTCGGAATTTTCCGACGGAATTCCGAGGAAATTCCGAGGATCCCTTGTTTGTCGGAAAAGTCCTCGGAATATACCGAGGTAGAACTTCGTCGGGATAATTCCTCGGAAGTTCATCGATCGATGCGTGTTTGGACATATATACATCGATCGATAGGAGTATACCGACGGACTTTTTCCTCGGTTTATTCCGAGGAACTGTTCCCTCGGTATATTCCGAGGGATCCGTTCCTCGGAATTTTCCGAGGGAGTTGTCCCTCGGAAAATTCCGAGGGAAATGTCCCTCGCTATATTTTTTAAAAAAAACGGATCGATCGATGTAGTGAAAAATATAATTAATTTCCTCGGAATGTAAAAAATATTAATTTTTTTGAAAAAATAAAATTTTTGAAATTTAAATTCGAAAATATGAAATTAAAAGTAAAATTGAAATCATACTAATTAATATTCAAAGTTTCACAAATAAAAATAAAACATTCCGAGATTGGGGAAAAAAAAAACTACAGGTCTGGCACGTCCGGGAACACCTCGTTCGGGTACATCCTCTGCATCATCTCCATCATTTGCTGGTTCAGCCTCCTCTGTGCCTCATAGCCCGCCTGTTGAGCCGCCATCTGGGTCTCCAACAAAGATATTCGATCATCTTTGTCCTTCAACTGAGCCGTAAGTACTTCTGGATCAACAAAGGGCGGTGGTGCAGAAGAAGGAGGAACCGACCGGGTGCGACGACCCAAACCGAACAAACGTCCCTTCTTCTTTGGAACCGACTGAATAGAAAAAAGCCAAATTTAGAAATTTAAACCAAGAAATAAATGAATTGAACTTAAAAAAAAAAGAACTTACGGATTCAACGATTTCGTTGATTCGAAACCGGGACAAGTTGGTCGAAGCCGTCGAAGCGTCATCCTCGGTTTGAAGCTGAGACACTTCGTCTACCACCTGAGTTTGGACCAGGTCGACCACGTCCCTCACAAGACCGTCATCAATCTGGCCGGTCTTCTTGTTGGTATACGCCCTCCTCATTAGGGCGAGATCATCGACCGGCTCGCCATCATTTTCTTCCGCCTTGAAAAAAAACATAAAATTAAAGAAACATTAGAAATTAGAAGAAATGCACAATAAATTTAAATTCTGAAACTCAAATAATTGAAGAAAAAGCGGTTGAACTTACCATGCGATCTCCGAGAGTGGCAATAGATTGAGCACCCAAGTTATGCTTGTAGATGCCCTTCCCTTTACGGTCGCTCCTGCGGTTGGTGGAGTTGGTGGAAGAAGTTTCTTTCGTCTCCTCCTTATCCCAATGCGCACACAACTCCTTCCAGACCGTGTCGTTCATCGACTTTGGGACCTTTTAATTAAAAAAAAAAGAAAAAGTTTAATAAATTAAAAAATAGTTTAATAAATTAAAAAATTGTTTAATAAATTAAATCGAACCTTATTGATTTCCCACTTCTTCTTCCACTCGTGGATCTGCTTCCCATAGTTGTCCATTACTTTATGGACGAAGTGGTGATAGATAAAGAGCGTCTCATCGGAATTCCAGTTGAACTCTTGCTGAAAAAAAAACACAATTAGTAGAAAATTTATATTAAAGATTAAAAATATAAGTAAAAAATTAGAATACTTACCGCAAACTGACGAAACCACAGAACCTGCTTGTCGGTTGGGAAGTGAGTGAAAGTCGGATGTCCACTGTCGAGGGCCGAGTACATCATACGGTTGATCCATGCGCTGATCCCGTTCCCGGATCGGTTGAACCTTATTAAAAGAACAAACGGTTAATAATGAATCCAAATTTAAAGAAAAAAAATGTTTAATTACCATGTTTGACCCCGTCCATGTGGATACGGAGTGAGATACGGAAGATGGTCACGACCGGGCTGTTGAACCAACTCCGCAACCCTCATCACTCCCGGAGGACCCGGAGGAACAGGAGCGGATGCAGCAGCGGGAGCGAGAGGAGCATGAGCGGGTGCAGCAGAGGGAGATGTATGGTTGGAGCTGTGGGGCGAAGGGGAATCCTGAAAATGGCTGGAATCCCGAGACTGGCTCCCCGTACCACCACGACCACGACGCTGTCGAGGCCGGGTCTGATCATCATGAGACCTGTAAATTAAAAAAATATATTTAATAAATACAGAAATATATAAATTAATTTTTTTTATTAAAAAAAAATCCCAAATAATTTAATCACAGAAAAAGATTTATATATATTAAATTTTTTAATAAATATATAAAAATAGTTCTAATAAACAAAAAATAGTTTTAATAAATAAAAATTGTTTAATAATTAAAATGTTTTGTAAAATCCAAAAAATCGAATTTATATAGAAATTTTTTTTGTAAAATCCAAAAAATCGAATTTATATAGAAAAATCGTTTTGTAAAATACAAAAATCGATTTTATATACAAAAATCGATTTTATAAATACAAAAAATAAAAAAATTATAAAAAAATTCTAAATCAATTCAACAAAACAAATTATTCAACCAAATCACAATTCTAAACCTATTATACAACCAAATCACAATCCTAACCAATCACCCTAACAAAAATCTATCAAAACTACACAAAAACCTAACAAATAGAACCTAAGAGAGTGGGATAGGGTCCTTACATGATTTGTGTAAGAGAAGAGGGAGATCGCCGGAGATATCGTCGGATTTCAGGGGGAAATCGCCGGAGAGAAAGAGAGGAGTCGCGCAGAGGAAGAAGAGAGAAATGGGGAAGAAGAAGGGGCTCGTGGTTATAAAACCTAGGGTCCGACGGACATTATCCGTCGGAATTCTAATTTCAATTTTCGCGAAATATTTGCCCGGTAAAATGAAAATATTCCGAGGAAATTCCGACAGATAGTAAAATATCCGTCGGAATTTCCTCGGAATATTCCGAGGAAATACCGAGGAACTAGTGTTTGGGGTTTCAAAACATCAATTTTTTTTGCCGTATTTCATTTCTTATACAATTGTAATGCATACCATTGAGGATTCTTTGTATACATGAGCATAAACCATGAAATAACAAATTTCAAAACTAATTGAAAGTATTCCCTTTACCGTTCATTAAAAGGTATAAGTGTTTCTCTTATGTTGCGAGATTTCGTTCATACAATCGGAAAAGTGTTAATTATACGGTAAGGAACAAATTTTTGACTTCATAATGAACGTAAGACACTTAATAAGGGTTATATAGGTGTTATTCAAACGGCAAAACGTTGTTTTCGGTTTAAAAACCCTATTTCCTCGGAATTTCCTCGGATTATTCCGAGGGAACTCCGACGAAACCCTCTTCTTCCTCGAAATTTCCTCGGAATATTCCGAGGAAATTCCGACGAACTAGTGTTTGGGGTTTCAAAACGTAATTTTTTTTAAAAAAACGCATCGATCGATGCGTTTTTGAACAAAAACAAATCGATCGATTACTAAGATGGCCCGGGCCGTAAGATTGTGATCGATCGATGAGAGTATCCCATCGATCTATCGACAATCTGAATTGTTCCTCGGAATTTCCTCGGAAAATCTTGTATGTTTTTTAAAAATGCATCGATCGATGCGTTATAGAACAAAAACGCATCGATCGATTACTAGGATGGACCGGGCCGTAAGATTGTGATCGATCGATGAGATTAACCCATCGATCTATCGACAATCTGAATTGTTCCTCGGAATTTCATCGGAAAATCTTGTATGTTTTTTTAAAAATGCATCGATCGATGCGTTATAGAACAAAAACGCATCGATCGATTACTAGGATGGACGGGGCCGTAAGATTGTGATCGATCGATGAGAGTAACCCATCGATCTATCGACAATCTGAATTGTTCCTCGGAATTTCCTCGGAAAATCTTGTATGTTTTTTTAAAAATGCATCGATCGATGCGTTATAGAACAAAAACGCATCGATCGATTACTAGGATGGACCGGGCCGTAAGATTGTGATCGATCGATGAGAGTATCCCATCGATCGATCGACAATCTGAATTGTTCCTCGGAATTTCCTCGGAAAATCTTGTATGTTTTTTTAAAAACGCATCGATCGATGCGTTATAGAACAAAAACGCATCGATCGATTACCAAGATGGCCCGGGCCGTAAGAATGTGATCGATCGATGCGTTATAGAAACAAAACGCATCGATCGATGCGTGTTCGGAAAACAGAATTATAAGGCAAAACCCGACCTTTTTTGGATCTAAACCTTAGAACTCTCATCCCCTCCGATTTCCCCTATAATTCGCCCCCCCCCCTTTCTCTCTCTATAATCATCCGATTTGAACAATTTTGGGCTCTATTCCACTTGATTTTTCGAGCTCTACCTGATTCCTACACTCGTCTTCACCCTAAGACAGGTATACTCCGCGAATCTCCACATTCTGAAATCGTGTTCTTGAGCAATTTTTTGGGTTTTGTGAATTTCTTATTTCCGTGTTGATTCCTTGATCAAATATGCATGAAACAGATGTTTAAACATGGAATAGAACACAATTGTCTGTGATCAACGAGTTTGGAACATGATTTGAGATGATTTAGGGATAGAGAATTTTTTTCAATTTCGTTTTTTTTTATCACAACTCGATTTCGCTTTTCATTTTCATGTTCAGCTTTGCCTTCTTAATTGATTATAACCATGTTGAGAGCAATGATTCTATTTTGTAGAGAATGAAGCGCACGAAAACATCAGCAAAGAAAAACACACAAGAAGCGGGTTCGTCACAGCTGGAGAAGCAAAGGCCAAAGAAGTGGGATAAGTCTGATACCACCCACTACAACAACATGAAGAAGGTAGCCGTTCCGGCTACACAACTAGCATGTCCTGAGACGATGACAATATTGGGAATCAAAGCAGACATTGAAGGACTGTTCCAGAACATGGGTCTAGGCCAACTATGCAACCTCAAGGAACCCACTTATCCGGAGTTGGTACGCCAGTTCATAGCATCCGCATACGTCACCCGTCCCGATGATAGCCATCAGGAAGGTTTTCTGGCATTCGTAGTGCAGAAAGTATACTATGAGGTATCTTTCACAGACCTCTGCGGACTATTTGGATTGAGTGCGGGGGAGAGGACATATGGTCTTTATTGGACTTCAGAGCTGTTGAACTTCTGGGAAACGATTGGCACAGGGGTTTATAGATCTTCTCAGGCAAAGGAGTCACTTATCCGGAGCCCAGTACTGAGATATGCGACACGCCTCATTGGCTCATTGCTATACGGGACAACCACAGCCGCATCAGTCACGCAATGGGAGTTGTGCCTCCTGTACCAAGGTGTGAGGCATTTGCTACCGGCATTTGGAAACTCTACATTCCCACCTGCTACTGCCTTCAACATGGGAGCGGTGCTGGCCGCAAACTTAGCAGGATACAAGGGGAAAGTAACCAAATCCAAGAGCAATGCATGTGGATTTGGTGCAGTGATTACTCGGATCCTTAGACATGTGGGTGTAGACTGTGAGAACCACCAGGTAGCACTGGACAGATCGAACAACATTGCTTGGAACTACCTGGATGTCATTTCTCTAGTAAGTAAGGAGTTCATAGCTGGTCCCCACTCGAGGATCGATCGGGATGGTCCTTACGTCTACGTATTCCAGGACCGAGCGAAGAAAACACTCTACTGCCACCTGCCTCAGATCGGCCTGACTGCTCTACTTTCAGAGGCTGCAGTTGAGTTCCTACCCCCTGCTACCGCACTAGTAGACAAGCCATCCTTCTTCACGCCAAAATATCAGACCAAAGGCAAGGGCGTGGTTGATGAAGAAGGACAAGATGAGGCTGCACAAGCCATTCCAGATGATTCACAACCCCATCAGCTACTCCCATCAGACTCCAGCCAGTACAAGCTGCAAGAGCTTCCACCGAACGCCACTTCGCGCCAGCAACAACATTGGAGAGATCAGAGCATAAAGACAAACAACGACATGCTACACAAGATCTGGGCTGCCATTTCACGTATCAGGCCGTGTCGTTGCCAAAAGGATGATGTAGTTCATCGGGACAACTCTCCATCCAGCTCTGGTTCGGGTTCGAGTGGTACACACAGGGTAAGAAAGAGGTCCAAGAGACCCAACGATGCAGGAACATCTGGAGCAGGAGACGAGGAGTAGGAGCTATCACCGGCTATTTTATTTTCTTTTCTATTCTAACGTTTTATGGTCTTATTTTCTGTTAATTTTGAACTGAGTTTTTTTTTAGGTTTCTTAATTATGAGTTCGTATTTCTTTTACATGGTTTCTTTGTTTTATTTGGTTGTGTTTTGTGTAGCTTTTAATTCGTATTCAGCTTTGCCTTGCTAGATAAACCAAATAACTATTATCCGAGGAAAGAGGTTATATCAAGTGTTCCTCGGAATTTCCTCGGTATTTCTTAAAAAAAAAAAAAATAAGTTCAATGGTAGTCTGTTTCCGAGTCATCATCACCAGATGAATCTGAATCTGGATCTTGGTGAAACTCTCCAATTACTGGTTCATCCTCTACGTGAACGACGGCTTCCTCTCCAAAGTCGGTTAAATCGACTACAAGGCCAACTCCAGCTAAATCTTCTGCTGCACTACAGTTGCCGGATGTGCTTGGTTGTAGTGGGTCTTCCAGCTCAGAACTTCCCTGAACTCGGCCTCTCGGGTTGAGTCTTGTAACAGTAACCCATGGATCATCTCTGTTCCTTACCCGGGGGTACTTGATATAACAAACCTGTAACATTTAGAAAAATTATAAATTAATACACATGATGATGAATCATTCTGAATAATTAACATTTAATTACCTGATCGGCCTGGGAAGCAAGAATGAAAGGATCATAATATTGCAGCTTTCGCCTCGAATTTACTGATGTAACACCAAATGCATCTGTTCTCACACCTCGATCTGGGGTGTTGTCGTGCCAATCACAATAGAAAACAGTACAGCGCAATCCAACCATGCCCAAATACTTGATTTCCAAAATCTCATGTATGTGTCCGTAGTATACATCATCTCCTGATGCAGAACAAACGCCAGCATCATAAGTCGTACTCGAACGTCTCCTCTTCTGAGTTGTGAATGCATATCCTCGAGTACAAAATCTCGGATATGACTTCACAACAAAGTTTGGTCCAACGACCATCTCACGTATCCAATCGTCAAATGTTTCACCTCTGGCCAAACCAGCAGACACCTATTAATAGCACATATATATATATATTATATCAATAAATGTGAATTAGTATAAATATGTGATAAAATATATTTTAATTTGTTTAAAGCACTCACATAAGTAAACATCCATCCAGTAAATTCTCTCTGCTTCATTTCTTCTAGTTCGTCCTCTGTGGCGTATCTATACTCGAACCGCTTTTCTGCCATGAAAATCCTGTATATGATGACAATAATGTAATTAATTAAGATTTAAATTTCAACTTGTTAAAATAAAAATTTGTAAGCTCATTTATTTACCTCTCATATTGAAGAACGTCTTCGCAGTTGGTGAGCAAATATGTTTGCAAATGACTGCGCTCCTGCTCAGTAAGTCGACGGTCCTTTGGTTTTCCGCTAAGTCGTCCAACGTCTGTGAAAATGTCTGGAACCGTAACATGATATGTTGCCCGTTCGCCTCTATCATCATGCCGAGCAGGTCTTCTGTTTTTGGTCTGAACTTCTGCTGGAAAGTAGTACTCGGCAAAGTTTGAAGTTTCTTCATTGATCATCTGTGCGACTATAGAACCTTCCACCCTACTTAAATTTTTCACCATCTTCTTCAAATGGAACATATACCGCTCATACAGATACATCCATCTATACTGCACAGGACCACCAAGTTCCAATTCTCTTGCCAGGTGAATAACAAGATGCTCCATAACATCAAAAAATGAGGGAGGAAATATCTTCTCAAGGTTGCACTGAATCACGGCTATGTTAGTCTTCAAATTTTCAATACCTTCAAGAGTCACTGATCTCGTGCATAAATCGCGGAAGAAACCACTTATCCCTGCAATTGCTTCATGAACATTTCGTGGTAATATTTCCTTGAAGGCGAACGGAAGGAGGCGCTGCATCATTACATGGCAATCGTGGCTTTTCAAGCCAGTAAACTTTCCTTCCTTTCTGTCGATACAGTTACGCAAATTTGATGCGTAACCGTCTGGAAATTCCACATCGTTTGAAATCCAATCAAAGAACGCATCTTTTCCCGCTGCATCAAGTCGGTATATGGGAAAAGGAGCCCTACCATTCTCATCAACATGAAGTTCTGAACGAGCACATATATCGACTAAATCCAGTCTTGACTTCAAATTATCCTTTGTTTTACCTTGAACATTAAGGATCGTGTTCATGAGATTGTCAAAAAAGTTCTTCTCAATATGCATGACATCTAAATTATGCCTTAGCAGATGATCCTCCCAGTATGGCAGATCCCAGAAAATACTTTTTTTGTGCCAGTTATGTAGTTCTCCAACAGCATCTACCGGAAAACGCTCATGTCCACCGACTTCTGGCGTCCTTTCTGCACCAAAATCTCTTAGTTGTATCTTCAAATCTTTCCCACAAATTTCCGGAGGTGGACTGTCAAACACCCTCTTGTTCTTCGTAAACAAATTCCTACTCCTACGATATGGATGATCAGGTGGTAGGAATCTCCTGTGACAGTCAAACCAACACGTTTTCCTTCCGTGCTTTAGTTGGAAAGCATCAGTGTTATCTTGACAATATGGACATGATAGCCTTCCATGCGTTGTCCATCCAGACAACATACCATATGCTGGAAAATCACTTATTGTCCACATTAGTACTGCCCGCATTTGAAAGTTTTCTTTACACGAAACATCGTATGTTTCAGCACCTTGAGCCCATAGTTGTTGCAACTCATATATTAGTGGCTGAAGAAACACATCAAGTGATCTCTTAGGATGCTCTGGTCCGGGAACGAGAATCGAGAGAAACAAAAACTCTCGTCGCAAGCACAAGTTTGGGGGGAGGTTGTATGGTGTAAGAATGACGGGCCATAGAGAATACTGTCTTCCACTCTTGCCAAACGGACTGAAACCATCAGTACATAATCCAAGGTAGACATTTCTTCTCTCATACGCAAAGTCGGGATACTTTGATTGGAAATGCTTCCACGCTTTTGCATCTGAAGGATGTCTGATCTCACCATCTGTTGAGTGCTCCGCATGCCATCTCATTGGTTGCGCTGTGCGTTCAGACAGATACAACCTCTGCAACCTTTCCGTCAAAGGTAAATACCACATCCTTTTATATGGCACTGGAACTCTTCCAATTGTATCTTTATAACGAGGCTTTCCACAAAATTTGCATGTAACCCGCTGTTCATCCACCCTCCAATAAATCATGCAGTTGTCGCTGCATACATCTATTACCTGATACGATAAACCAAGACCAGCTACGAGTTTCTGAACCTCGTAGTATGAACCAGGAGCTACATTATCCTCGGGTAGAATACCTTTTACAAAATCAGCAATCGCATCCACACAGTCTTCAGCCAAATTATAATCTGTTTTAATGCCCATCAATCTTGTAGCAGATGATAAAGCTGAATGACCATCTCTGCAACCTTCGTACAATGGTTGCTTTCCAGCATCCAACATATCATAAAATCTCCTAGCTTCTGCATTGGGTAAATCTTCCCCTCTAAAATGATCATTTACCATCTGCTCAGTACCTACACCATAATCTACATCCGTTCTAATTGGTTCTTCTAATCTAACCGCTGGCTGAGGTTCACTAGTACTACCATGTTCATAATCAGTTTCCCCATGATGATACCAAATTTTGTAACTTCGTGTAAACCCACTCAAATATAGATGAGTCCAAACATCCCACTCTTTAATAACCTTTCTATTTTTACAATTAGAGCAAGGACATCTTAACATACCTGTTTTTGCTTCCGGTTGTCGGTGAACTAACCCCATGAATTCAGTTATACCTCGTTGGTATTCTTCCGTAAGCAATCTCGTGTTCGGATCCAAATGAGGTCGATCGATCCAAGAACGAAAATAATTTGAAGAAGACATATTTTTTATGAATCAAATTCGTGTGTAAATAGAGTAAGAGGGAGGATGAAGATATGAAGTGAATGAAGAGGAAGAGGAGTGCTTGTATTTATAGTTTAAATCCTGCCGACATACCGAGGAAATTCCGACGGAATTCCGACGGACAAAACTAGTTCGTCGGAATTTCCTCGGAATTTTGTAAAATCCCCCAACGGCTCTCCAACGGCTATAATATTTCCTCGGAATTCATCGGTTTTTTCCGAGGAACAGAATTTTCCTCGGAATTTCCTCAGAATATTCCGACGGGCTGTAGTTTCCTCGGAATTCCGTCGGTATATTCCGAGGAAATTCCGAGGAAACCCAATTTTGTGTTTCCTCGGAATTTCCTCGGAAATTCCTCGGTATATTCCGAGGATTTCATTTTCCGTCGGAATGTCCGTCAGAATATCGCTGTTTTCTTGTAGTGTTACAACTACCTTTTATGATTGAAAAAAAAAAACTGTAGATGTTTTTACCGTTATAACCCTCGAAAAACTTCTCAGGTCTATTCATATATTTAAACTTAAATTAATTTATAAAATATTTTGATGGAAAATAAATTAAAATCGAATAAATAAATCATGTAAAATTTAATTTTAACAAAATTGAATTGTTTCTACATAGAAGAGTGAATAAATATTGTAAGCCATGATTTTAAACAAGGTGTAGTAGGTGTAAGATTTATGAGTACTTGCAGTTCTTCTTCAAAGCGATATATCAAGTATATAAAATTAATTAATGGAGTTTAAACAAGGTGAAGTAGATGTAAGATTTATGATCACACATAAAAGAATATGGTTTGGATTTTATTTTGAATCGGATGTTCAATTAGTTTCACTAAATAAAACATTAATTAAATGTAATTTGGTTACTTTGAAAAAAAATTAGGGAAAATTGATCAAATTATTAGTTTAAGAAGACAATTGAAGAGCATATAAGTTTTGGATGTGCTGCGTATTGGTGCTACTAGTACATCGAAAAAATTGATGTCAATCCTTTAGGTTTTAGAATATTGTAAAGGATCAAGAGAAGACTCTTCTTCCTTTACTCTTTTTAATAAAAACAATGTAAGTTCAAAAGGCTCCCAGGCACAAATTCCAATGGCCGGTCATCTTTCTCAGAAAATTTAAAATCCCAGCCGTAGCTAGCCTTCTTCCTCCGCGTGAAAAGAAGAGCTCCGTCGCAAATACCCATCTCCGATGACCTAATTTAAGTCAATCAAAAATCTGCTCCGATCTGGTGATAGATCTCGAGATGGCGAGTGTTTCCCTGTGTTCTATCTACCGAGGAAACCCCTCCATCTTCAGCAGTTCAGGAAGCAAAAATCCAGCGGTTAGAGCTAGCTCAAGACAACAAAGCCAATAAGAGAGTCAAATCTCCTCTTCTTTACTGTATCTTCAGTTTCTTCAGTTTTTACCTCAGTGTGAGGATTAGGACCATCAGGTTTAAACAAGACTTTCATCTTACCCGAGCTAAAGGAGCCTCTAGATCTCTGAATATGGCTCATAGATACTCAAGATCGGAGAAATGAAAATGGGTTGCAGACCAGCTTCGATCTGAACGCAGGCGCCCAGTTCAGATCCCCCAAAGCGATAACTCAAACTTGATAGAAGACAACAAACTTTCCCTGATTGGGCGTGTTACAAACCCAGCGGTTCAGAAAACCCAATGGGTCGTTGGGTCTAGAACTCTTCCAAATCCGGTTTAAGTCAGAAGAAGCCCTGGAAACTGTTCTCAGGAAAGGTCCTTACCACTAAAAGGGATGGATGATTCTACTACAGAGATGGGAACCTATTGCTTCAAACTCCTTCCCAAGGATGATTGCCTTTTGGTTCAGAATTCATGGACTTCCACTACACTTTTGGAAGATCGATACATTGGACGCGATAGGCCAAGAACTTGGCCCGATCCTGGACAAAGACGTCGAACATGGAAGAATCAGAATCCATATCGATGGTCTAAGGAAGCTGGAAATGCGCCTCCCTATCCAACTCCCGTCAGAAGAAATCATAACAGTAGACCTCGAGTACGAGAAACTAGAGAAACATTGTTTCCTCTGTTACTCCCTCTGCCATGAGAAGGAGAATTGTCCCCGTAACAAAGGGAAACCCACTACGCAAGCTCTCTCGCAAGGTATAAGCCAGCAAAATACTTTGATAAAGTTGGAAGAGCATCACCGCAAACAAGATTCTCGAAAAGCATTCTCTGGCAACTTACGGGGTAGAGACTTAGACCATAGAGACCGAGGCCTCAGTCAAAGATCTGTTTACTCCCGCCTTCAAGTACCTGAAAGGGGTCGCTACCCTCCATCAGACAAATCAAGAGACTTAAGCTCCAGAGACCTCAGCTCCAGAGACCTCAGCTCCAGAGACAGAGAACGTGGGAAATATGAAGATCGGCATGAAGGGAGAGGTGGTTTTCAGGACAGGGAAAGATCCTCACAGTATAGCAACCCACCACAACACCATCAAACACCATCTAGGAGATCCTCAAGGGATCTTTCCCCTCCCCATCGTGGTAGGGAGGATAGGAGGCAAGGACCTGCAAGTCAAAAACCACAAAGCTCTAGGACGCCCCCCCCCCCCAAGACGTCCGAGAGAGGAAATGATCTTACCAGCTTCTCAGGACCAAAGAGAGGCCAACAACAGATCTAGGGACCGCCTCCTTCTAGAAGGCCCTCGGCGCTAGAAAGGATTGAACCCCCTCAAGCAGAGCTCCAAAGAGGAACATGACTCTCCTCCTCATTGATAGCTCGACTTCAGGACATGGAAGTTAGATATGAAGAAGAGGACCACCAAAACCTTCTCTTAGGGGAAGGATCAGCTAGAAGGCCCAGCAACACTCTAAGCCCAGCAATCCAACAAGCAGTGGAAAGAACCCCATCAACGCTTAGATTGGGATCTTCATTGGCTCAAGATAGAAGGTCAAACCCTCCAAGGGCTGTCAAAAAGAAAGCTCCACAAGCAAAACAGCCTCCGAAGAGAAAGACTATAGCTAAGGTAACCGGAGTTACTAGGTCCAGAGGAAACAAAAGCCCTATCCAAGGTGCTCGAGCTTCAAAACAACTTGCCGCCAAAGCTAGACCAGCCGCTCGGAAAAGGCTGTGTGTGGAGGAAAACAAAAGCCCTAGTCAAGTTTTACCTTTGAATAAGGATGGTTTTCCACAGGTTGTGGGCGATGGGGTAGGAACTAACAGAGGTAGGGTGGATTTTCAAAATCCACCAGACCTGATTCCTTAGCTGTTTTAAGCTGGAACTGTCAAGGCTTGGGAGGTGACTTGACAGTTCCTAGAATCTGGGAGCTGAGACATGTTCAAGCACCGGATATTATGTATCTAATGGAAACGAAGAATCAACCTGATTTCGTTCTTTCTACCCTGAAATCTTCTGATTATACTCATCACTTCCTAGTACCACCGTCGGGTCTAAGTGGAGGACTGGCCCTCTTGTGGAAGCACGACATAAACCTATCAGTGCTAAAATCCTCTCCCAACTTCATAGACACCAAAATAATCTATAAAAACAAGACTTTATTCATGACCTTCATTTATGGCACACCTCAACAAGAAAAGAGAGCAGAGTTTTGGGAGGAAATCTCGATCATGGGGCAAGGGAGAGAAGAAGCTTGGGCCTTAACCGATGATTTTAATGATATCTTGGACAACTCAGAGAAGAGTGGAGGTCCAGCAAGATATGAAGGGTCTTTCATCGCATTCCGTAGCTTTGTCTCAGTAAATGGGTTCTGGGATGTGAAGCACACATGAAACCAGTTATCTTGGAGAGGCAAGCGTCATACCCACGATATCAAATCAAGGCTGGACAGGACGCTTGCGAACGTGGTGTGGTTTGATATGTTTTCGTCTGGGAGCTGCAACTACCTAAGATTTGAAGGTTCCGACCACAGACCTCTCATGACTTATCTGGAGTCCCATAAGATCAAGAAGAGAAGGCCCTTCAGATATGATAGAAGACTGAATGACAATGAGGAAGTCAGGGAAATAATCGAGATGGCTTGGAGGAAAGAAGAAGAAAAAGAGTGGAAGTAAAAATCTCGAGGTGCAGACATGAGATCATTAAATGGTCAAAGATACAGAAGGAGATCAAAGCCAGAGAAGTCTTACTGAAGCAAGGAGAACTGGAACAGGCTCTCACAGAGACTACACCAGATATAGGCAAGATAGCAGCACTCTCGGAAGAACTAAGTAGAGCCTATAAAGCGGAAGAGCTCTTTTGGAGACAAAGGAGCAGAATCATTTGGTTACAGGAAGGGGATAGAAACAGTGCTTTCTTCCATCCAGTGACCAAAGGTAGGAAGGCTCGCAACAAAATTACTGCAATAGAGAATGAGGAAGATGAAGTTGCAAAGGTCTTTGCAGATTTCTACCAAAAGCTCTTCTCCTCCAATGGAGCCGCGAATTTTCAGACAGTGGAGGAAACTTTCTCAGAGCGTATTACACAAGAGATGAACGACACCCTCTGCCAGATTCCAAACGAGGAAGAAGTGAGACAAGCTACCTTTGCGATTCATGCTGATAAAGCACCTGGAGCAGATGGCTTCTCATCCAGTTTCTACCAGTCTTTTTGGAGCCTGTTAGGCCATGACATTTACCGAGAGATTCGTAGTTTCTTCACCTCAGATTCTATGAACCCTTTGATCAACGAGACGCACGTCTGCTTGATCCCCAAAGTAACAGGCCCAACATCAGCAGCAGAATACCGACCGATCGCCCTTTGCAACGTCAGGTACAAAATTATTGCTAAGATTCTCACCAGCCGGCTGCAACAACTTCTCCCAAACCTAATATCGAAGCATCAGTCAACGTTTGTCCCAGGAAGAGCCATCTCAGATAATGTGTTGATCACGCATGAAACCCTTCACTATTTGAAAACATCAGGTGCAAAGAAGAGATGCTCCATGGTCATTAAAACCGACATGAGCAAGGCGTATGACAGAATAGAATGGGGTTTCTTAGAAGAGGTGCTGAAGAGACTCGGCTTTAGAAGATTGTGGATTCAGTGGGTTATGGAGTGTGTTACCACGGTGAGCTACTCTTTCCTCATCAACGGATCACCCTACGGGAAGATCTTCCCCTCCCGAGGCCTTAGGCAAGGGGATCCGCTCTCTCCATATCTCTTTATCCTCTGTACAGATATTTTATCAGGCTTATGTAAGAACGCTCAGACCAACGGTAGTCTTCCTGGTCTGCAAGTATCACAGAGAAGCCCGTTTGTTAATCATCTACTCTTCGCTGATGACACAATGATCTTCTGCAAAACGAATGAGAGAAACTGCAGAGCTTTGAGTTCTATCCTTAAAAGATATGAACTTAGCTCGGGCCAGAGCATTAACCTGATGAAGTCATCGATCACTTTCTCTTCTAAAACGCCAGAGAGTATCAGAGAAAGAGTTAAATCAAAGCTGGGCATTGACAAAGAAGGAGGTATGGGGAAGTACTTGGGATTGCCGGAGACCTTTGGTCGGAGTAAGCGAGACGTTTTCACAGGAATGGTTGATAATATTAGGCAGAGATCACAGTCTTGGACTACCCGTTTCCTTTCAGGAGCAGGGAAGCATGTCATGTTACAATTTGTGTTAACCTCTCTCCCGACGTACTCCATGTCAACCTTCAAAATCCCAAGCTCTTTGTGTAGAAGAATCCAATCTATCCTCACAAGATTTTGGTGGGACAGTTCCCCAGACAAGAGAAAGATAGCGTGGGTAGCATGGAGTGTTATGGCTTGTCCTAAATGCCTGGGGGGACTTGGCTTTAAAAACATTGAAGACTATAACGACTCACTCCTTGGAAAGCTTAGTTGGAGACTACAGAGTAACCCAAACTCACTCCTTGCTCAAGTTCTAAAAGGCAAGTATTTTCCGGACTGCTCTTTCTTGGAGAGTGTTGACAAAACAGGTTCCTCGCATGGGTGGACAAGCATTCAAGTGGGAAAGGAAGTGTTAAAGAAAGGGTTGGGTTTCATTGTAGGGTCTGGAGAAAATATCAGTGTCTGGTCTGATCATTGGCTCTCCTCCCTAAGCCCATCTGCTCCCATAGGACTACCAACCCTCTCCAACCAAAACCTTAAAGTGGCTGACCTGATGAACCCCCAAACCAATGAGTGGTATTTGAATATGATCCGTCAACACTTGCCTCAGTATGAGGATATTATCAGACTCATCATTCCAAGCTCCTCAAGACCCTTGGATAGATTAGTTTGGCTTCCGGAACCTTCAGGAAAATATTCAACAAAATCGGGGTATAGAAAGCTCTTTGAGGATAAAGCAATCCTTACCCCTGACTCCTTCAATTGGATGAGTAATGTCTGGAAGCTTCACTACCCCCCAAAGCTTCATCACTTCCTGTGGAGGGCCCTTAACAATGCGCTACCAGTAGGCACCCTGTTAGCTACTAGGGGAATTGACTTGGAGCTGAAATGCAAAATATGTGGAGAATTGGAAACCATTCATCATCTACTCCTCTCCTGCCCTTTTTCTGTAGAAGTTTGGTCCAAAGCCCCTCTCGTAACTCCTGTAGCCAGTGTCTCACCAGACTTATCTTTCAAAGCGTGGCTGGCTTTGCATATAAAACAAGGCGCTCTTCCCCCGTTAGGACTAACTTCAGCACCCCTCACCCCGTGGCTGCTATGGAATCTTTGGACAGCTCGAAACAAGTTTATCTTTGAAGATAAAATCTATCAGGTGGAAGAGGTTATCTCAAAAGCAGTAGCGGATGCTCCAGCTTGGGAGATTGCTAATGCAATGAAGCTGAAGAAAAAGCAGGAAAGAATATCACCAGCAGGTACTAGACTCAATTCAACCCTTCCTGTTGGATTGATGGTGCATGGCAGGAAACATCAAGCGTAGGGGGCATGGCCTAGATTATAAAGAACGCAGATGGTGAAGTGCTATGTAGAGGCTCCTCTGCTCGCTCACACGTTTGCTCTGCATTGATGGCGGAAGCCCTGGCTTTGCGTGAAGCTCTCAGGAAGGCGAAGGAGTTAAACCTTCAGTGTCTCCAAGTGTTCTCGGACTCTCAGGTCCTTGTTTCGACCCTGCGATCAGGGCTGGACATGAACGAGATTGCAGGTGTCCTACAAGACATTCAATTCCTTGCCACTCTCTTCTGTCCCCTATCTTTTATTTACATTCGGCGTTTAGAAGACTCTCAGGCTGATTCTCTAGCTAAATCAAGCATTTCTCGTTTCATTAATGTTGTATGAACTGGTTTCAATTAAGTAATGCAAGTAGTTGGTTGACAAAAAAAAAAAATATTGTAAAGATGTCAACTGGACTAGATTAAAACTATGTAGCTCTAACCAGTTGGTCATTGTGTTTTTTAGACAAAAAGTCTACGTATATTAATGACACAAACTCATTAGCAATCAAAACTCAGTTACACAATCACTCACAAAAAAAAATCTAGTGTTGAATCTGAGTTTGGTGGATTCTAGTGAGATGAAAAAATTCATTGTGGGTTATTTCAAAGACGATTTTTATTAATAAATCAAGAGAAAAATTATAATGTTTATTTGAACAAGAGAGAAAAAGAAACAACACTCGGTGAGAGTGAGTCAGAAAAAATACTTTTCAGTCGGCTAGAATAAAATTAAATAGAGAAAACCTAATTCGTCACCAGTCTGTGTGGTAGTGTTTCTCTATATCTCTTCCTGATGTCTCGCCTCAACTCTTCATACCTCACCTCTCTTCTTTATATCAGGACCCCTCTCATGTTTTCCCTAAAGTCTACTTTACCTAGCAAGCTGGGCTGAGTCCGTAGGCCGAACTTAACGGGCCTAGTCCTTGAGCCGGTCTCTTGAGCATTTAGCTCTTGGGCCGAACTCTTGGATGTCGAATTCTTCGACCGAGTTCTTTTATTTGGCAGATCTTGTCGAGGGGTGTAATTCCCTCCAACATATTATAACAACACAAATTTTTGATTCAAAATTGTTTTTATCTCGAACCCAGATTATCCAACAGTCGAACATTTCTCAAACAGATTTGCGGTTGCTCTCTCCTTTTACTTACACCTAGGTCATTTCTTTTATCTTGTTATAAAAAATTTTTTGAGAATTCGGGTAGCGTGACCGTAGTATTTGAGTATTTGTAGCTTGATGTATGAATATTCCAAGCGAACTTGAATAACACAAAGATCACTGAAGAACTCAAAGAGAAGCGTTGATGAACCGCTAATCAAACTTTTTTGATTTTGGGTTAGGAGCTTGCTTTAGATCTTGAATTTGCTATTTAAATATAGGATTATATCAAAATAATACATCCTGATTCCCTCTCTTGTAAGTGACAAGTTTCACTATTTCGCCAATACAAAACACAAGGGTGTTTTCTTGCTTCTCTCATTTCATTTTGTTCTTCTCTTAAGTTTACACCACATCCCATTTTTGGCATTGATCGTAGCGCCACTCACGAGTTCAACAGATTCTGGCGATTCACGCACCTCCACGTCAAATTTCTGCAACAATATGGCTAGTGCCACGGTCGACTCCATTAGTGCAAACTGGTCTCCAATACAATTCCTTGGCCCTCCACCAAATGGAAAAATGCAAAGTCTGCTATGATCTGTTCTCATCATAACAACACCACACAAAGAAGGCAAGTCTTGTTAGTTGTTACAAAGCAGAAGAGAGCTAAGTGCAGAAACAGGAAATATTGTATTTGCAAGTTTTCATTTTGACCTCGTTGGGGTAAAGTGCACCAGGGCTTCTAGATGGATCAAAACCAGCCCAGCCTTCAATTGTATTACTCTTCTTTGTTCTTAAGAACCTCTCAGGCTCAAACGTCATCCCAAAAGTATGGAGATCTATGGAGATTGTATACCTGAATGTTAAAAAAAAAACAGAAAATATAAACAAAAGCAGGTTCCATTGAAAGAATCATAACCGAATATAGAAAGCTACCACTTACGGATATAAAAATGTCAGTCCCTTTTGGAACTTTATGACCTTCCTTTTCACCTTTGTATCCTCCTGCAGACGAAAGAAATGGAGAATTAGAGATCGATGACCTTCCTTTTCACCTTTGTATGTTAATGAAAGCAACACGATACATACCAAGCAAGGTTTCTGGTTTAAGAGTGCGTCTGATGAGCAAAGGTGGCTGAGGATAAAAGACGAAGGGATTCTAAAACGATCACTCGTATGTACCTGCAGAAGCATTGAGCAAAGCAGTCAATGATCGAAAAACAAACCAAAACAAAAGATCTAAGAAGATATTATTTTTAAGATACTCTAGCTTTTCCAATGATTCATAAGTAGGTGCACCTTCACCAAAAATAATTAGTTTTAAAATAATTAAATAATTCAAAATACTATTTATAAACCAAAATACCAAAAAGTCGAATTACCAGAATAATTTTTATCCAAAAAATTTAAAATTATCTGAATTATTTAAAGTTTTATCCGAAAGAAAGTCTTATATTTAATCCAAAAACTCAAATTTTATGTTTTTAACCTAAATTAACCAAAAACCTGGAATCGAACCAAAACCAAATAGGATCCTAATTATCCTGGATATTAGTCGGTTCATAACTTTGTTACCTGAACTGAATCGAGAACCAAAAATCAAACCGGAACGTAACAATTTTTTTTAATACCGAACAGATCCTAAACTTCTAGAACCGAATAACCAAACCAGAACCGAGAACCGAGTGCAGGGCTTAATGATGAGATTTCCCAAGTCTCCCATCTTTCCGTTTCAAATGTCTTTTAAAACATTATAATTAATTGGGTTCGACTGTAACTTATTGCTGAATTAAAACAATCTTAGAAAAATAAATAAGCAAAATTTTAAGCAAACAATTAGTAGTCTAGAAGTCAAGTAGTACATCACATTGATAGCCCTCTATGTTATGATTTTTTTTCTAAAATTGTGTGGGGGTTATTGTTTTTTAGGCAAGCTTTTGGGTCTAACAAAGTGTACCCTAAATACAATCAAATGAAAAAGTAACAAAAAAACTAGTAAAATTACTACGATCCCCCTTATGACTAAACAAAAAATTTGTATTTAGTTCTACCGTTATAACCCTCTGCGTGAGAAAACTTCTTTGTAAGTTTTCTCTTACAAGATCTTTAAAATAATTTAAAAAATTATAAAAAATATTTTGATGGAGAAAGAATTGAAATCATGTAATTATAAACATTTTTAAATGATGTAAATTTACTTTTACTAAAATTGAATTGTTTTCAACATAGATGAGTGAATGTAGATTGAGTCATGTTAGTCCTTCGTTTAGGGTTTGATAACATATGTTATAGTATTATTGATATTTTAGGGTTAAATTTTGAAATCTTAACTTGAAAAAAAACAGTTAAATTTGACATACATGTGTTTAGTTTTGTGCATTTAAACACTTTAAAAGTTAAGTTTAAGTTTAATGAAGTATTGTTTCGCTATTTAGTTACTTATTTGATTTTAGGGTCTAGAATATTTCTTGGAATATCTTCTCTTAAGAAGTCTTCTGTATCGAAAATATTTAACCTAATTTAAATTTTTGTCTGTACATATAAAGAAAATTTACACAATCGTTTTCTTCCTCTCAAATGGCTGCAACAAAAATGTAATGTTTTCACTCTAAAACCCTCTAACCTCTCTATAATCTCTTTGAACATGAAAACACAAAACTTTATATCCATTTCTCATTTTTTCTCATGTTTTCTCACTAATTTATCTTGTGTTTGCAGATTTTTTATTACAAGGTTCTCATCTTTCTCTCCTTTTACAGTAGATCTATAAATTTTGAATATGTACTTTTCGTGTATTTTATATGTTAGATTCTAAAAAGTTTGACATTCAATTGACGGTTTTATTTATTATTTAAGTATAAAAAATTATTTTGAAGTTTTTCTTTGTTTTGATGTCATTTAGCGTTTTTGGATATGCAGGTTTTTTCATATCTAAATCAGAATTTGGAAGATTTCTGAAATACTTCCTCGGAAGTCTTCTAAAATATATTTTATGCCAGAAAACTTGCTTGGAAGTCTTCTAATACATTTTATGCTAGAAGACTTCCCTAGAATTTTTCTGAAACGAAAATATCTCACTTTATTGCAGTCCAAGCTTATCTATGTCAAGGAATGGTCTCAAGCTCCATTTGTAGTAGTTGTGTATATGGTATGTTTTATGATTGTTATGTGTACTCTTTTAGTTGTGAATTCTTTTGTAAACTTGAAAAGATGTTAATGAAAATAATTTGGTAAATATGTTGATGTCTACAATATTATTTTGTCTAAAGTATTTGAAATTATTGAAGTTATTGATACAACATAGCAAAAAACGTTTTAACCATTCTACCCACTTATAGCAAAACATAATAACACAATATTTTAGTCAAATTTACTAAAACTAAGAGAAAAAAATTATCAAGAAAACTTAATTTCACAAAGATCAAAAAAATACATAAGTCTCACTTAGAAGATTAAATTTAAAGTGAAAGTTGAAATTTTAAATTTTATGAAAGTTGAAAAGTATACCTTACGATCTGAGAAGACACATTAAACCGCATGAATTGATATACCTGAAGTTACTTAACGCTTTTGAAAGTTAAAAAGCATATTCTTGAAGTTACTTAACACTCTTGAAAATAAATTTTTTTAAAAAATGAATGTAGAAGACTTATTAAGAAGTCTTCTCGGATTAGCTAGAAACATTAATCAACATGAATGTCCGTAACCTTATAATTATCCCCAATTAAATTATAAATTTCACTTAAGAACCCCAATATTGACTAATACACATGAATTAACAAAAAATATATTAAAAAGTCATTTTCATGTTAGAGAAAATTGAATTTTAATAAAGATTGACATAAAAGAAGTCTTCTCAGAGATGACTTCGTAAGAAATTTGTTTTAAGGTTGTTTTTGCAATTGCAAATTTACGAAGAAAGACTTTTTAAGAAGTCAACTCTACATCATAGATCTAGAGAAGTCTTCCTTTGTAAATATTGGCTTACTTTCGAATTTGAAAAGTCCTTGAAAATACTAGAGAAGACTTCTAAACAGGTTAGTTTTGCAATTGACCAAAGTTCTGCAGATATTTGACTTTTTCTTAGAAGACTTCTAAATTCTTACGTTCACATGGAGTCCTCTAACTGCCACAAGAAGTCTGCATAGGTTATTTTTGCAGTTAACTATATTTGACTTTTTTTAGATAAGACTTCTTAACTATTAATTGTCAATTGCAAAACTAACCAACACAGACTTCTTACGACAGTGAGAAGACTTCATCTAACAGTAAAGAAGACTTCCGGAAACGTCTTCTCGGTTTTTTTGTTAACAAAGAAAAGTTAGAAGTCTTCTCTAAAAACACACAAAAAGTCAATTGCAAAACTAACCTATACATTGACCAGAAAACTTTTCTAAAAGTCTTCTCTAATGAGAAGTTTTCGCGAAGCAAATCTGAAAAAATTCAAATATCATTTTAGATCCGGTGAGATTCAAGTTTAGCTTTTACAAGCACACATAACTTGTTAATGGAAGTTACTCAATCGTTCTTGACCATGAATCATAAACTTGAGTAACTCTAATAAGCTTTATAGTTTTTGAAATAAAAAGTTAGGATTTTTGGATAAAATAAGAGATAAAGTGAAAAAGAAATGGTTTATATGTGTAAAAAAATAAGGATATGAAGATATATATGTTGATTTTAGGTGCATTTAGAGCTTGAAATTGGTTGTTTATGGTGGTTAGTATTTTGATGACAATGACAATGTTGTAAATAAATAAATAAATGAGGATGAATGAGTAAAACATTCATTTTCGAAAAGAAAAATATAATGTCATTTTCATGAATAACTCGAACTTCTAGGGTAAATATAGCAAATGAAAGTTTCAAAAAAACATGGGTCCTTTTTGTGTTTGACTTCAAATTTTGAGTCATATTTGAAAACACCCTATCCATATATTTAATTTATGAAATACTTAGTGCGTACATATATATTTATATGTATGCACATTCCTCTACTCTACTGTAATGACTTCATTTCAAAACTCTATTTTTAATTTCAAAATATATAATAGAGTTAATAGCTCTAGTTAAGGTGGTAGATTATGTTATGTGGATATGTGAAAATCTAGCTCTCCCGACATATGTTATGTCTACCTTTTTGCTTCCTTTGGAGATATATGAAAATCTAGCAAGTGCCGTTGCACAATTTTGGTGGAGTTCAAACCCTCCAAAGAGAGGAATTCATTGGAAAAAAGTGGGAAAAGGTCTGCTTACCACGAGAGGAGAGTGGAATTGGCTTTCGTATGATCCATGAGTTTAACGTGGCTTTACCGGCAAAACAACTATGGAGGTTGGTCCAATACCATGATTCATTGGTGGCTAAAGTATTGAGGGGAAGATACTACATAATGAGTTCGCCTTTACGAACAATCTCTGTAAGTAGTTCTTCGTATGTATGGACCAGTATCTCAGCAGATAGGAAGCTATTGCTATTGGGAATCAGACAGAAGATACACTCAGGATATGAGGTCAAGGCCTGGGAGGATCCTTGGATCCCGACAACACCAGCTCGACCGGCTCATCCCTTAGCCCCAGTCATACATCTGAACATGAGAGTCAGCAATTTTATTAATCAGGAATCAAAGGAATGGGATGTTGGGCTATTGGAGAATTATGTGGCTCCTCAAGATATACCTCTCATAAGAATTTTGGCCACAATCTCAGCTCATCATCGGGATATATTCTGTTGGAACTACACAAAGAATGGCCATTATACTGTCAAATCAGGATATTGGGAAGCTCGTAATTTATTGAAGCATGAGGAAGAGAAGGAGAGATACTAGAACACAGTATAACAAAGCTTCAAGCCTTTGCTTGGAAGTTAAAAGCCCCACAGAAAATATGTCATCTTATATGGCAATTGATAACATGCCATTTAGCAGTAACAAAGAACTTGATAAGGCGTAACATGTATTGCCCACGATGTGGAGAACCAGAAGAATCTATTACTCATGCAATTTTTGAATGACCACCAGCTCTACAAGTTTGGGCCTTATCATTGACGCCAACGAGTCCAAATATCTTTCTTGTCTCGAGTATTTATGCTAATATGGATTATCTCTTCTGGAGGAAGAACATCATGGTTGAGCCAAACTTAGATAGGGATCCTTATCCCTGGCTGATCTGGTACATTTGGAAGGCCAGAAATGGTAAACTTTTTAGGAGAATAGACTGTGATCCTTTGGAGCTAGTTCACTATGCAGAGAGTGAGTGTCAAGCCTGGTTCAATGCAAACGAGATGGTGCCATCAAATCCACAAGACCATAATATTCGCGAACCTCAAGTCTTAAGCTTGGGTAATATATGCATGATAGACGGATCATGGACATCTACGTACAGCACAGTTCAGCGGGTGTGGATGGACTTGGATGGACAACTTGGTGAAGGTTCAACTTATGGGGACACAGAATTATATTCGGCGAGAGTCTACCTTGCATCCAGAAGTTGAAGCATTAAGATAGGCAATGGAGAGCATGTTGCAATATTCGACATGTCAGAGCTTTGGAACAGACCACAAGGATTTGATCGCCAAGATTAAGGAGCCCCATACTTGACCAAGCTTTGTAACTGAACTGGAGAGGATCACTACAAGAAAACAACGGCATACTGAGGGAAAAAATCGTCGGTATGTCGTCGGAATAACGCTATTCCGACGACATACCGACGAAAAAAATCCTCGGAAATAACTCCTCGGAAATTCATATTTCCTCGGAAATCCCTCGGAAATTTCCGACGGAATTCCGAGGAAACCCTATTTCCTCGGAATTTCCGAGGACCACAAGTTCGTCGGAAATTCCTCGGAATATTCCGAGGAAGATGTCGTCGGAATATTCCGAGGGATAAACTTCCTCGGAATATTTCCAAAATTAAAAAAAAAAATTATAAATTTATTTTTTTAAATTGAAATTCGAAAATATAAAATTAAAATTGAAATAGAAAACATATTTAAAATACAAAAAATAATAAAATAGTTTTTATAAATAAAAAAAATGTTTTATAAATACAAAATTAGTTTTAATAAATATGAAATCATCTTTTTATAAATACAAAATAGTTTTTATAAATACAAAAAATAATAAAAGAGTGTTTATAAATCAAAAAATGTTTTATAAATACAAAATTAGTTTTATAAATATAAATATTTTTATAGATATGAAATCATCTTTTTATAAATACAAAATAGTTTTTATAAATACAAAAAACAATAAAATAGTGTTTTTAAATCAAAAAAATATTTTATAAATACAAAATTAATTTTAAAATATGAAATCATCTTTTATAAATCCAAAAATCGAATTTATATACAAAGAACGGTTTGTATATTTAAAAATAGTTTTTATAAATACAAAAATAAAAAAAATAGTGTTTATAAATCAAAAAAATGTTTTATAAATACAAAATTAGTTTTAATAAATATAAATATTTTAATAAATATGAAATCATCTTTTATAAATCCAAAAATCGAATTTATATACAAAAAACGTTTTGTAAAATCGAATTTATATAGAAAAAACGTTTTGTAAATACAAAAATAATGAACAATTTATAAAAAAAGTTCTAAATCAATTCAACACAACCAAATCACAATTCTAAACCTATTACACAACAAATCACAATCCTAACCAATCACCCTAACAAAAATCTATCAAAAACCTTCTAAAATCATCAAATCTACTTAAAAACCTAACAAATAGGACCTAAGAGAGTGGGATAGGGTCCTTACATGATTTGCAAGGGAATAGAAAGGATTCGCCGGAGAGATCGTCGCGAGAGAAGGTGGAGAACGCCGGAAGGAGAGAGAGATCGCCGGAGAGGAAGAAGAGAGAAATGGGGAAGAAGAGAGAAATGGGGAAGAAGATGCGTTTCAAGTTTATAAAACCTTGGGTCCGACGGATATTTTCCGTCGGAATTCCCTCAGTATTTCAATTTCAATTTTCGCGAAATATTTGGCGGCTTGTTTGCCCGGTTAAATGAAAATATTCCGAGGAAATTCCGACGGCCACTTAAATATCCGTCGGAATTTCCTCGGAATATTTTCATTAATTCGAGGAAAAAAATATCCTGTGCATGTATTTCTATTAATTTATATTGTTCCTCGGAATTTCCTCGGAATATTCCGAGGAAATTCCGAGGTTATTCCGAGGAAATTCCGAGGAACTAGTGTTTGGGGTTTCAAAACGTCAATTTTTTTTTTATAAACGCATCGATCGATGTATATATATTCAAAAACGCATCGATCGATCACGTAGATGCACCGGGCCGTAAGAATGTGATCGATCGATGAGATTATCCCATCGATCGATTGAGGATATCAAGTGTTCCTCGGAATTTCCTCGGAATATTCCGAGGAAATACCGAGGAACTAGTGTTTGGGGTTTCAAAACATCAATTTTTTTTGCCGTATTTCATTTCTTATACAATTGTAATGCATACCATTGAGGATTCTTTGTATAGATGAGCATAAACCATGGAATAAAAAATTTCAAAACGAATTGTATGTATTCCCTTTACCGTTCATTAAAGTGTATAAGTGTTTCTCTTATGTTGTGGGGATTTCGTTCATACAATCGGAAAAGTGTTTATTATAGGGTAAGGAACAAATTTTTGACTTCATAATGAACGTAAGACCCTTAATAAGGGTTATATAGGTGTTATTCAAACCGCAAAACGTTGTTTTCGGTTTAAAAACCCTATTTCCTCGGAATTTCCTCGGAATATTCCGAGGGAATTCCGAGGAAACCCTCTTCTTCCTCGGAATTTCCTCGGAATATTCCGATGAAATTCCGAGGAACTAGTGTTTGGGGTTTCAAAACGTCAATTTTTTTTTATAAACGCATCGATCGATGTATATATATTCAAAAACGCATCGATCGATCACGTAGATGCATCGGGCCGTAAGAATGTGATCGATCGATGAGATTATCCCATCGATCGATTGAGGATATCAAGTGTTCCTCGGAATTTCCTCGGAATATTCCGAGGAAATTCCGAGGAACTAGTGTTTGGGGTTTCAAAATCTCGAATGTTTTTTTATAAACGGATCGATCGATGGATTTATGTCCAAAAACGCATCGATCGATCACTAAGATGGACCAAAGCGTAACAATGTGATCGATCGATGGGTATATGTCCAAAAACGCATCGATAGATCACTAGTTCGTCGGAATTTCCTCGGAATTTTGTAAAATCCCTATAATATTTCCTCGGAATTTCCTCGAAATTTTCCGACGGATTGATGTTTCCTCGGAATTCCGTCGGTTTTTTCCGAGGAACACATTTTTCCTCGGAATTTCCTCGGAATATTCCGACGGATTGATGTTTCCTCGGAATTCCGTCGGTATATTCCGAGGAAATTCCGAGGAAACCCAAATTTTGGGTTTCCTCGGAATTTCCTCGGAATTTCCTCGGGAAATTCCGAGGATTTCATTTTCCGTCGGAATGTCCGTCAGAATACCGCTGTTTTCTTGTAGTGGATAGAGACTCTGCAGATATGTTTCCCGGACTTCAAGATTACGCATATACCACGAACGCAAAATCAGATTTCAGATTCTTTAGCTAGGACGGCAAGATCTTTCCATAGAGAGCTTCATTTTATTGGTTGTTCTATTCTGGTCTCTGGTTATCCAGACCACCTCAAGTTTGAATAATAGATTAGCCTTTCGTTGTAAAAAAAAAGGGTGGTAGATTATAGTCCAAGCTACATCATTCACAGATAATGTATAAACAAGAGTGTTTTTTTTTTTGTGAGAGAGTAGTGAGTATTAGTACTTGGGGCGTTTAGAAACAAATTCAGACCCCAAAAGTCTAACATCCATCGATAATTTTTTGATTTAACAAAGCTGTGAGTTTTCATGGAAAATATACGAGGACATATGTCAGCAAATTCTATTTTCACATGTCATGAGAAAGAGAAATATCTCTAATTTATATCCCCTATATATTACTTGAGAAGCATTACAACTTCTTTTGTAACCACATGTCATCATTATAATGATTCTTATAATCATTAGAGACATATGTTGGTCCATCTAATTATATAATAAGTTTTTTATTAAACTAACAATAAATTCATCATTAATGTACTTTATTATTTCCTTAAATAAAATTTACGGAATTGTCTAATGTGGCTAAAGTATATACGGCAATTGATGATTTTGAATAATAAAGATTTGATAAAAAATAGCGTATCTTCTATCATATTTGTTTAATTTTAAACTATTAAATAAATTAAACAACCACAATAACCATATAATAAAAAATTAGATTTTTATGTATATGTTATATTTTGAATTCTTACAAACGGCTATAAATTACTAAAACTGTTAAAAGTCTCACATTTAAATTTTATGATCTATGGTTTAAATTTTTTGTTATGACAAAATACAAATGATTACAAAAATTACATAAGTAAAAAGTCTAATTTACTTAATTATTAAGATTAATATATATATATATCATTTTAAATTAAGCTATAAACCATATAAAATACAATATTTTAATTTCAAAATTTACTTTGAACAATTTTTTTGATAAAAGTTTTGAACGATCATTGACAACTTATTTTTTAAAAAAATTATAAATTACTAAAACTATTAATCCCACAATGAAAATTTTGTTATCAGTAATTAAATTTTTTTCTATAAAAGATACAAATGATCAAAAAAACTATATGAGTAGAAATCATCATTTAATAGACATTAATATTAAAAATATACTAAAATATATTATCTATGTTAGTATCATTTAAATTTAATAACATATCCTATCAAATATAAAAAAAAATATTTTTTGGATTAATAAAATTGATTTATATGTTCGTACTAATTTAATTATATATTTAATAGTTACTGACTTTTAATTATTTAATATATATTTATTATTTCATAATGTAAAAGTATTTAATACATAAACTAATTTATATATATAATGTTGATTTCGCGCGAGACGCGGATCTTAACCTGGTATACATAGATAAGTTACTTTTCGATCAGGAATATAGGTTACTAAATATTTATTTTTAGTGATTTCTTTTGCTTATTTACAGTATCATGTCATTGCCTCACCCCTGAGATTGCGAGTCTAACCTTTTGCGTTTTGTATGGATAATCTATACTGAGTTGGGTCAAGTGGGTGTGGCCCCTTTGACACGGCATGGTCTTTCTTCCACCGAAAATAAAATAATGAGAGAGAGAGAGACAAAAGCAAAAGTAGTAAGTTGGGTCAGGTCTCAGGTGGGAGTTGGTAAAACGTTTGAAAGAGGGAAGAATCATCAAGAACACACACAGGGTTGAGAGAGATACTCGATGGAGAGAGTGAATCAAACATTTTATTTATCGCATGGATCTCCCAGGTTGAGAGCATAGATGACACTTTGGAGGCAAGACAGTTCTTCAAGTCATGGTCCGAAAAAGTTCTTCAACATAAACCCAAATCGATCTTGATCATCTCCGCACACTGGGACACCGAGTTTCCAACTGTCAACACTGTTCTCCGCAACTCCACCATCTACTACTTTAATGGTTTCCCTGATCCCATGTACGAGGTCATTCTATCTCTCTTCCTCTTTCTTACAACAAAAACCCTAACTTTTGTCTGACCCTGATTCTATAATATTAATTCACAATGTTAGGCTTATCCTAAACCGTAATCAGACAGCAGATTTTTAAAGAAATTCATCAAGACTTTCATGTTTTTATGAATTTGATTCTTGCAGCTGAAGTATGAAGCACCAGGAGCTATTGAACTGGGGAAAAAGGTTAAAGACTTGCTAATGGGGGCAGGAGGAATGAAGCGTGTTGATGAAGATACAGAGAGAGGACTTGATCATGGAGCTTGGGTTCCTCTTATGTTGATGTATCCAGATGCAGATATACCGGTTTGTCAACTCTCTGTTCAATCATCTCAAACAGGAACTTACCATTACAGCATGGGCAAAGCATTGGCTCCACTGAAAGAAGGTGGTGTTCTTATCATTGGATCTGGAAGTGCCACTCATAACTTGAAGAAGCTTGACTTTAGTATCCCTAATGGCTCACCCGTTCCTTGGGCTTTGGAGTTTGATCATTGGCTCAGAGATTCTCTCCTTCAAGGAAGGTATAAATTACCACACACACACAAAAATCCCTAGTTAGTGTTATAAGAGTCATTGATGGTTTATTACAGATATGGAGATGTGAATGAGTGGGAAGAGAAAGCTCCAAATGCGAAAATGGCGCATCCATGGCCTGAGCATTTGTACCCATTACACGTTGCAATGGGTGCAGCTGGTGATGATGCAAAGGCAGAGCAAATCCACACAAGCTGGCAACTTGGGACTGTGTCTTATTCTTCTTACAGCTTCACTTCTTCCCTTTGAAACATTTCATTTGTATCTCCTTCACTTGTTGTGTAACTACTACAATGTAAGCTTTGTGTATTTCACTTATCTTCAATAATCATTATCCATGTATTTGTATACAAATACAACTCCTATTTGTAACAATGATGTATGAATGACCCAAGTGAACTTGAATAAACTGTATTTCGCTGTCAATTAATAGAAACATTTGTCATATTTGTCTCTATGATAGCTTTCTGCTATTTCATCATCCATTCATCCGCACTTTCCAAATACCATGCTTAGAAGCATCTCATTATGGCTTATGTGATTTTGCACATCTGACAGAGAAGTCATACAAGATGATAACATAGAAGCTTGCATGAACCTCTAATCAAATGTTTTGATCTTGGGTTAGGAGGTTGCTTTTGAACCTGTAATAAGATATAATATTGTATCAAAATAATACATCCTGATTCCCTCTCTTGTAAGTAACAAGTTTCACTATTTCACCAATACAACACACACAAATGGTGTTTTCTTGCCTCTCTCATTTCATTTTGATCTTCTCTTAAGTTTACACCACATCCCATTCTTGGCATGGATCGTAGCGCCGCTCACGAGTTCAACAGACTCTGGCGGTCCACGCAGCTCCACGTCGAATTTCTGCAGCAACATAGCTAGTGCCACGGTCGACTCCATTAGTGCAAACTGGTCTCCAATGCATTTCCTTGGCCCTCCACCAAATGGTAAGAATGCAAAGTCTGCTATGATCTGTTCTCACCAAAGGAGACAATAGTCTTGTTACAAAGCAGAATAGAGCTAAATGCAGAAGCAACTAAAAGACAATGGCTTAAAGGGAAAGACTGGATCTGCAAGTTTTGGATGTTCACCTCGTTGGGGTAAAGTGCACCAGGGCTTCGAGATGGATCAAAGCCAGCCCAGCCTTCAATGCCATTGCTCTCCTTTGTTCTTAAAAACCTCTCAGGCTCAAACTCTTGTGGGTTATCCCAAAAGTACGGAGATCTATGGAGATTGTACACCTGAATGTTTAAAAAAAAACAGAAAATAAAAAAAATGCAGGTTCCACTGAAAGAATCGTAAACGAATACAGAAAGCTACCACTTACGGAAATGAAGATGTCAGTCCCTTTTGGAACTTTATGACCTTCCTTTTCACCTTTGTATCCTCCTGCAGACTCAAGACATGGAGAATTAGAGATCTATGACCTTCCTTTCAACCTTTGTACGTTGATGAAAGCAACTTGATACATACCAGGCAAGGTTTCTGGTTTTAAAGTGCGTCTGATGAGCAGAGGTGGCTGAGGATAGAGACGAAGGGATTCTACAACGATCAGTCGTATGTACCTGAAGAAACATTGAGAAAAGCCGTCAATGATCAAAAAACAGACCACAAGAAAGATCTAAGAAGATATTATTTATAAGTAAACGTACTCGAGCTTTTTCAATGATTCATAAGTAGGTGCACCTTCACCAAGCACAGCATCAATCTCTGCTTGAGCTTTCCTAATTTTTGCAGGACTCTGTGAATATAAAAGCAGAATGCTAAAGAACTGTACAATGAGCTATTTAAGCAGTCATGGAAAAAAAGGAATAAGACACTTTAAGTGGATACTTGTGCAAGAAGGTAAACAGCCCAAGTAAGAACAGCTGCTGTTGTCTCGTGACCAGCAATTAGCATAGTCATTAAGTCATCCCTCAGCTGTTGAAGACAAAACCATAGTCATTAATATGATTATAACATTGCTGTACAGTAAGCTATATAATCTTGCCTGCCGGTCATCAATATCAACACCGCGCATATCCACCAAGAACCGTAAAAGACTTGCATCCTGTGGAGATCCAAGAAAACCAAATCAAAAGACTTTTCACAGAAAAGGAGAGATGATTCTTTAGTACAGTAAGCAAAACCTTGAGATTAGAGTAGTCGCGTTGCTGGAGCTTCTCTACATCTGTTTCCTGTCTCGTCTCTTTTGCATTTTGAATGAGTCCATCAAGGCAATCATTTATGATCTTGAGATCGCTTTGGAACTTTCTCTGCCTCGGAACGATCCATCTGGCTGGAGGAAAGTTCCAATAGGGGAAGTAGAAAGTAGACCGATGCTCTGCCTCGAAAAGAGTTCCATAAACCGCCTGTTGATGTTAACAGAAACGATTCAACAAGGGACCAACCAGCTTTTGCTATAGAGAGACTAATTCAAAGAAAATATATAAAAAAAAAAACCTTAATCACAGGGGACTCTTTTGTGACAGAGCCAAAGTCGTAGTTGAAGACACTAAGCCCTATAATATCAAGAGCCAAACTCGAGAACTCTGTTTCAAGATCCAACTCGATCGTGTCCCCCTCTCTGCTTGAAACCTCTTTCTCCTTTAAGAGTTTCTCGGATTTAAGTATCATTTTCTCGGAACAGTCGCTGAATACTTTGACCATGGCTTCCAGATACAATGCATGGAACGCAGGAGTTATAGCTGCAGCAAACACAGATAGATCATCAATAGGGCCATAAAGCACGAGAGATTAACAAAAACAAGCTTTACCTCTTCTTCTTAACTTCCAGGTGTCAAGGTCAGCAGGTATCAACCCTTTCCCCATGATGGGCTCTAAGATCTCAGCAAGAACTCCCTAAAGCAAACACACACAAAGGAAGTTGCATGATGGTGCTAAAAGAAAACAAAGGGTATTGGATAGCCATTGTGTGTGTCAGAGGTCCCAGGTTCGAGTGACCGCTGGGATGACACTAATATTACATACTGTGGTTTTGGGCAGGGGATTCCCGAACCTCTTGTTATTCAAAAGAAATAAAATAAAGCAAAAGAAACTGACTACATTACCTTGTCATAAGAAAAGGCGTTTTCTCTGAGGACATGCCTTGCAACAATAGGATCAGAGATGACAACAAAGGCCTTTGGACCAAACGCAAGTTTATACACTCCTCCATGCTTCAGAATCAAAGAACATCACGGAATCAAAACAAAGTTGATAACTAGATATTAAGATAGAGCATATATATACCTCCATGAACCAGTCGTAGAGCGATAAGAAGAGAGGCTTTCCAAACAAATCAGAGACAGCTCCTTCAGCAGTGGGCATTGACCCCAAACTTCCACCGCTTAACAGGTTTGTAAAAAGGTTGCTCGCATTGTCCAGAATATTACTACTCTTTGGCTCCTTGGTATTAGTAGATTGGCACCTAAAAAATGTCGTCACCCACAAAACCAAACTCCATTACTAACAAAACAAGTCTCTTACTTTCTTGGTTCTGTTTTTCACGTACACACAATAAAATCTATGAAAGCTATAACCTTTAGCTATTTCCATATCTATAGATTGAAGCAGAGAGCTTCAAAATTTCATCAATCGATAACTAATCTAAAGGTGAAATCGAAAGAAGAGAAACCCACCTGATGGAAAGAGAAGCTTTCTGAGTATTCCCGGTTTGAGGGTAGGAACCGAAGAGGCAGGGATCGCTCTTACCCAGATGAAGACCGCCATGGAAGGAGCTCGAAGGAGCAGCGGAAAGGAAAGACATGGCCGCCATCTTCGCATGAAGCGGAAAGATGTAAACTTTGAAGAAGATTGAACATCTCGTCCTTCTTTCTTTCTTTATAGGTAATTCTTATCTACCACCACCAGTGAACATGGCCACCACAAGCAGCAAGCATATCGATTGCATTAGCAAAGACGATTAGTGACTAGACTGACACGTGTTCACTTATACGGTAATTAATAATACTCCGTAGATACTGTTATTTTTGTACAAGCCGGAAAACCGGACTTACATAAACGATAAAATAAAAACGATGTTAAGGAAATAAACGAATGTAAAAGACGAATACAAGAACGATAAGAAATCGTATTCGCAAAGAGACATGGAGTCGAGATATGATCTCTTTCCTTAACTCAAAATATTCGCTCCGTTAGTGAGACGGGACTGTACGAATATAGAGACTCAGGATACAACCATGGCAGACGAATCACGCCTCACTCGTGATCGCCCTATCGAACTATAAACTCTACGAAACACTCTCTAGACTTACGTTGAGGGATTTGGTGATTTTTTGTTGCGTAAAAACTTAAAGAGAAATGAATGAGGGGACGAGTTTATAAAGAAGAGAAGACGAGCCACTTTCCGTAACTGATGCCGCACGTGCGCACGTTGGCGGAAATCTCGCGAGGATCTCGGAGGCGAGGCGTTACGAAACTTCCTCCGCAAGATCTTTTCTCGTTTAAACTTATCGTCAAGAAGAGAAACAGCGTGTTGTTTTTAAACGAACTACGTGTTGTTTAAAATAAAATGCATGTCGTTTTTCGGGAATTAAATGGCAAAACGCTGAGCTTAACTTAGTCCAAAAAGAATATTCTTATCGGGCCGGAGGCCCTCCACCAAGACCCAAGACCCAAAACCCAAGACCCAAGACCCAAGACCCAAGACCCAAGACCCAAGACCCAAGACCCAAGACCCAAGACCAAGCCCAAGACCAAGCCCAAGCCCAAGCCCAAGCCCACGCCCACGCCGAACCGAGCCGGCCGGACGGCGGCGGCGGCGCGCGCGTGGGGAGCTCTCTCTTCCTCTGAGCCGTTTAATCTAGTGTAAGTGTGTACACTTATATATACTGCTCGTTTTCTCCTCAAGTAGCCGATGTGGAATGTCTCTAAACTTCTTCATTAAAGTCATTTAACGGCTTCTTTAGTTAACACCCGCAAGCCCATTTCTTTTCATCATTACCAATTTTTATTAAAGCCTTTGTGCTTAATAGATTGGTCCAACAATCCTCCACATGAATATAAATGACTCTAGACATATGCAGACTAAATGCAGGCTCGATAGACTCTAAGGAAAAACTATACTTATTCTAATCCTGACTAGACTAGACAGACTTATCGAGAGTGTTTGCGAAAAATTCACTGTGTTTGAATTTGTGGCATTTTTAAGCCTTGAACCACTCATAGTTAATATATGTCGGGTTTACTTTACCAGAAGGTGAACATGATGTCTTGAACCAACCGGTGTTTTATGTAAACCGAGACAACATGCATAACGCAGCTTCATTTTCTCGTAGAACTTAGTTCTCTATTGTGTTCATTGTGGCCCTGAACTATTCATGGTTTTCATGAGTGAACTTAGAGAATATAGCCTTGCATTCATTCCCCTAGAAACGGCCCCATTTCACACTCATTAGGTGATTGACCATGCAAAGTATTGAGTAATACTCCGCTTAGAAGCTATGGAATCATTAAAAGCTTATGCTTATCCTTCACACATTTGTTAGCACTTTTATCATTTTTGGAGCTGGGAAGAGACTACTTTGTCTCAAGTGCTTTGGTTAGATTCTGCTTGATTTTGTTTTCCCTTTGAACTTACGTCTTGGGATCTCCAGTCATGATAGGTAGGGTTGCAATCAAGCATCCTCATTCGTTATAGGCTTTAAAACCAATTCCTTTTGATGATTTAGCAACAACATCTCGTGGCAAACCTTTAGTAAATGGATCCGCTAGGTTGTCAGCCGATTTGATGTAGTCTATTTTGATTACACCAGTTGAGATAAGTTGTCTAATGGTTTTATGTCGTCTTCTGATGTGACGAGATTTACCATTGTAGAGATTATTCTGAGCCCGAGCTATTGCTGATTGACTATCACAATGTATGCGTATAGCTGGCACAGGTTTCTCCCACATAGGAATATCTTCCAAAAAATTCTAAGCCATTCAGCTTCTTCTGCTGCTTTGTCTAAGGCTATGAACTCAGATTCCATGGTAGATCTGGCTAACACTGTTTGTTTGGTAGATTTCCATGATATTGCTGCTCCTCCTAGTGTAAAGACATATCCACTCGTGGATTTGAGTTTTTAGAATCTGATATCCAGTTAGCATCACTGTATCCTTCTAAAACTGCTGGTTCTTTACCATAGTGAAGGCCAAAATCTTTGGTGTAGCGCAAGTAATTGAGTACCCTCGTTATAGCTTTCCAATGTGTATGACCTGGATTACTTGTATGTCGACTAAGTACGTTTACTGCATGCGCCAGATCCGGTCTAGTACAATTGGTCAAGTACATGAGACTTCCGATCACACATGCATACTCGTTTTGTGAAACCGCTTCACCTGAATTCTTTGTCAAGTGCATTTGGGGATCTAACGGAGTTTTTGCCATACTCTTAGAGTAATTTTTAAATCTCTCTAATATTGTTTCAGCATAATGAGATTGGGTTAAGATAACTCCGTTTGAATTTCTTGTGACTTTAACCCCGAGAATTACATCTACTAATCCCAAGTCTTTCATCTCAAATGTCCCTTTGAGCATGTTCTTTGTTTGATTGATAATGTCTTTATTGCTTCCAATAATGAGCATATCATCTACATATAGACATAGCAAAACATACGCATTTTTGGTAGTTTTGTAGTATATGCATTTGTCACATTCATTTATTTTGAAACCATTTGACATCATTGTATTGTCAAATTTTTCGTGCCATTGTTTAGGAGCTTGTTTAAGCCCATAAAGTGACTTTACAAGTCGACATACTTTGTCTTCCTGTCCGGGAATGACAAAACCTTCAGGTTGTTTCATGTAAATTTCCTCTTCTAAATCACCATTTAGAAAAGCAGTTTTTACATCCATTTGATGGATTTCTAGGTCTCTTAAGGCTGCGATTGCTATCATCAGTCTTATTGATGTTATTCTCGTCACTGGAGAATATGTATCAAAATAGTCAAGGCCTTCCTTTTGTCGGAATCCTTGAACTACAAGCCTAGACTTGTATTTTCCACCAGGTTTTCGTGTCATTATCCATTTATTCCCTAATGCTTTGCAGCCAGGTGGTAAATCCGTTATGTAATAAGTATAATTTTGCATGATCGAATCAAATTCACTCCTGACAGCTTCGTTCCAGAATGGAGCTTCTGGTGAAGCCATGGCTTCTGCCAAAGTTTTTGAACATTTTCTACTAAAAATGCCATTAGGAAATCTTCTCCAAAAGATTTTTCTTTTCGAGCTCTTTTGCTCCTTCGAGGTTCATCTTTTTCTTCATTTTCTGAAATATCATTTATAGAAATCTCAACGTTTGTCTTAGTTTCTGAGTTTTTTTCATTGTCTCTTTCTTCTCGAGTTCGTTTTGAACCTTGTTTTTCCTTATATGGAAAAATATTTTCGAAGAAAGATGCATTTCTTGATTCCATGAATGTATTTTCATGAATGTCTGATATTTCAGATTTATGTACCAAAAATCGATAAGCATTACTGTTATGTGCATATCCGATGAAGATGCAATCCACTGTTTTAGGTCCAATAGTGACATTCTTTGGTGGCGGTACTGCAACTTTTGCCTGGCACCCCCACACTTTGAGGTATTTATACGAAGGTAAATTACCTTCCCATAATTCATATGGAGTTTTGCCAGTTACTTTGTGTGAAATTTTGTTGAGGATATAATTAGTGGTAAGCAATGCTTCCCCCCACATGTTCTGGGGTAACCCAGATTCCTGCAACATTGCATTCATCATCTCTTTTAGAGTTCGATTTTTGCGTTCAGCAACTCCATTAGATTCTGGTGAGTAAGGAGCTGTAGTTTGATGGATTATTCCATGTTCTTTACAGAATGCATTGAATGGACCATCATACTCGCCTCCTCTGTCGCTTCTAACTACTTTAATAGTTGTTTTAAGCTGATTTTCGACCTCGAGTTTAAATTCTTTAAATTTTTCTAAGGTTTCGTCTTTGCTATGTAATAAATATACATAACAATATTTTGTGCAGTCATCTATGAAGGTCACAAAGTACTTTTTACCACCTCTAGTTTGTAAGTATTTTAAATCACATAAATCTGTGTGAATTAAATCTAGAGGTTTATTAGTTCTTTCAACACGAGGTGATGGCGTTTTCGTGAGCTTAGCCTGTACGCATACTTCACATTTTTGTTTACTTGTTTTGCATTTAGGAATTAGATTTAAATTCATTAATCTTTGTATAGATTTGTAGTTTACATGGCCTAATCTTTCATGCCATATATTAAAAGACTCAACCAAATAAGCAACTGGCTCTTTCTTATTCATTGAAACTTTTGAAGCTACAACTTTCGGAGGGACTGTCATTACATTCAACTTGACAAGTCCACCCTTAACATACCCTCTTCCCAAATACATCCCATTTTTCCTAATCACGAGCTTGTCCGCCTCAAAATTTGTGGCGAATCCATTCTTGCTGAGCAAGGTTCCCGAGACCAGGTTCTTCCTCATGTCAGGCACATGCTTCACATTCGTCAGAGTGACCTCATGTCCAGATGTCATCTTCAAAATCACATTGCCGCGTCCTTCAATCTTGGAGACTGCAGTGTTTCCCATCTTGAGCTTCTCCTCAGTCATGCTTTTCTGATAGGTGCTGAACATCGCCCTATCGGTGCAAATGTGGGTGGTTGCACCAGTGTCATACCACCATTCCTTGGGGTTGTTGCTTTCAACCATGTTGGCTTCAGTCACCACAGCAACGAGATCCTCCTCAGTGAGATTTGCCTGAGCCTTCTCATCCTTGATCTTTTTGCGACACTCAACAGTCTTGTGCCCCACTTTGTGGCAGTAGTGACATTTCCCCCTGAACTTCTCCACATTCGCATTCGCATTGATTTCAATGCCTTTGTTCTTGAAGTTTTTTCCAGAAGCCTTCAGGGCTGCAGCAGTTTTGGAAGGCTTGGCAGGAGAATGGGCGTGTGCCTTTCCTTTGCCTTTGTGCTCAGCCATGTTGACACTGTGCTCCTTAGCAGTGACCTTGTCAGCAATTCGGTTTCTGGATTCCATCTGAAGCCTCATGATGAGCTCCTCGAGCCCCATCTTCTTCTTTTTGTGCTTCAAGTAGTTCTTGAAATCCGCATAGCTTGGAGGAAGCTTTTCAATGAAGCTGAGAGTTGTGAATGTCTCGCAGATGGACATTCCTTCAGCAGCGATTTCATGGCAAATGAGCTGAAGCGCTTCCACCTGATCCATGATGGGTTTTGAATCCACCATTTTGAAGTCGTGGAACTTTGAGACCACATACTTCTGGCAGCCAGCGTCCTCACCTCTGTACTTCTTGTCCAGTGATCTCCATAGCTCTTTCGCCGTGGGGATCTCACAGTAGACACGGTACAATGGGTCAATGAGACGACCCAAAATGTAACCTTTGCAGATGAAGTCGGAATGCACCCATATGTCAACAGTTGTAAGACTGTGAACATCATCAATCCCGTACGGAATAAGGGGCTTGTCCTCCTGGATGAACTTGTCCAATTTCATTGTTGTCAGGAAGAACATCATCTTCTTCTGCCACGTTTTGAAGCCTTTGCCATCAAACTTGTCTGGCATCAGTCGTTGAGTGAACAAGCTAGGTACAGCCGGAGGAGTTTGAACTGCCACTGGACCACTTGCAGTTGCTGATACTGAACCCGTCTGATAAAGACCAGCACCGAATAGGCTACGGCGTGTGGTTTCATCAGCAGCATTTCCCACAGGGAGGATAGTGCTCGTTGTTGCTGCAGCGGTTGTCACGCCAGTTGCATCAGTTGCTGCAGCGTTGAGTGGAGTCTGAATGACATCCGTGGTGTCAATGGGGGTGTTGTTATCGTTTGACATTTTTCTGTAGAGAAAACATGGAAAAACGGATTAGTACTCCATTCATCAAATAACATATTATTTTTAAGAAAATAATAGTGTAATATCAATGTTCATTTTTGGTGTTTGAACCAAATCATATCGATATACGTCTGGAAAAACGTTTTGCAAGCTCGCTTAGAAAAGCGTTCGCAGAAACCGTTTTGTGTAGACTTAGAATGTTTCATAAACTCGCTTAAGGAAGTGGTTATGAAAACGATTCGTATACTTTAGTTTTAGTAATCGTATATCAAAAAACGTTTTGCGATAATGCTACAAAGCAATCCGCAAATCGTTATGAAATAAATAAGAAACGTTTCTCGGAAGTGCTAGGAAGCAAATCGCAAACACCGTTATTAGATAAGAACAAACGTTTCGCATAAGTGCTAGAAAGTAAATCGCAAACACGGTTCCAAAACCCGTTTTTATAGATCGTTCTTCAACCCGATTCGAGCTTTAGACATAAAGCGATTTTGAGTTAAGATTGTACAAGCCGGAAAACCGGACTAACATAAACGATAGAATAAAAGCGATGTTAAGGAAATAAACGAATGTAAAAGACGAATACAAGAACGATAAGAAATCGTTTTCGCAAAGAGACATGGAGTCGAGATATGATATCTTTCCTTAACTCAAAATATTCGCTCCGTTAGTGAGACGGGACTGTACGAATATAGAGTCCCAGGATACAACCATGGCAGACGAATCACGCCTCACTCGTGATCGCCCTACCGAACTATAAACTCTACGAAACACTCTCTAGACTTACGTTGAGGGATTTGGTGATCTTTTGTTGCGTAAAAACTTAAAGAGAAATGAAGGAGGGGACGAGTTTATAAAGAAGAGAAGACGAGCCACTTTCCGTAACTGATGCCGCACGTGCGCACGTTGGCGAAAATCTCGCGAGGATCTCGGAGGCGAGGCGTTACGAAACTTCCTCCGCAAGATCTTTTCTCGTTTAAACTTATCGTCAAGAAGAGAGACAGCGTGTTGTTTTTAAATGAATTACGTGTTGTTTAAAATAAAATGCATGTCGTTTTTCGGGAATTAAATGGCAAAACGCTGAGCTTAACTTGATCCAAAAAGACGGAGGCCCTCCACCAAGACCCAAGCCGAGCCGGCCGGACGGCGGCGGCGGCAGCGCGCGTGGGGAGCTCTCTCTTCCTCTGAGCCGTTTAATCTAGTTTAAGTGTGTACATTTATATATACTGCTCGTTTTCTCCTCAAGTAGCCGATGTGGGATGTCTCTAAACTTCTTCATTAAAATCATTTAAAGGCTTCTTTAGTTAACACCAGCGGCCCATTTCTTTTCATCATTACCAATTTTTATTAAAACCTTTGTGCTTAATAGATTGGTCCAACAATTTTCACCATTAGTTTTTCCTTCTTTTTTTTTTACTGTTTTCAACCTTTTTAGTCAACATCTTTTGTATTGAAGTCCATAGAGAGCAAAACTTCCATTACAAACTCGTGGCCCATTACATAACCCAACAAGAAAATTTGAAATTTATGTACTGCATTTGAAAAAGTTGGATCTGGTTGAATTGTATGCGATCTTAGAGGAACTGGTTTTTATTTCATGTTCGTTTGTTATTCTTTTTACCTTCTTAAAAGTGATTTTTAGATCCCCTGGATCATGACTAAATTGATTCAAGAACGTCCACAGTTATTGAACTACTAAGGCTTTGTTTATTCTGTCAAGTGAGCAAAATTCTGCTTTCAGTCTCTCTACTTGTTACTAATAAGACTCAAATGCAGCAGAAAGTTGAAGCAAAGCAGCCACTGATATAGAACTGTGCATGATCAAAACACTCCAATGGTTTACATGAAGACCAGACAAAACAGATACGCGAATAAAACAAAACAGATAAAATCAACCCATATATCCCAAATATTGTGACTTGCATGTGAAGCGCATATGAGCAAAAGAACCAACAATATAGAATTAACATTGAAGTGGTATGTATATTGAACTCTCAGCATTTGCAGAAGTTGAGAAGCTTGACATCAGCGACTGGGTCTCTCTTCTTTTTCGATTTCTTGAAGTGTTTTGAAGCTACCTTTAGTAAACCATCCCATCCCTAAACAATACCCACAATTATTTTAGATATTTATATATAAAAACAGAGACATCTAAGATTCTAAGGTATGTATGTAATGTACCTTGGTGGGAAGAGAAAAGCAACCAACTTTAGGAGAATCGTCACTCTTGATCGAAGACATGTCTAGTTTCACTAACTTATTCTTTTTGTTTTTCTTTTTCATTGAGATCTTCATCTTCTTCTTGCTTTCCAGAAACTCTCCGAGCTCAAGGTTCCTACAAACGCTACTGTCCGAGTCTAGATCAGAAGGGCTTGCGTAGTTTCGAGGCAATAGAGGAGACCAGAGAGAGCTCTGTGCGTAGTCGAATCCAAAAGCAGAGTTGTCTGGAAATTTGCGGAGTAGCTCTCGACGCATTACTGGTTGTAAGTATTCGACTGTTTTTGTTGTAATAAGAGGAAAATTCTCCTTTTCTTCTTCTTCTTGACTTCTTCTTGCCATTTTTGCTTACCTTCTTAAGTTTTTTTTCTGATCTTTTTTTTTTTGCTTTTCTTTTTCTTTGAATCATTGGGTCCCCTTTTATATTTTGGGTTAAGATCGAGAAAAAAAACGACCGTTGGGGTCATGTTTTGGGACACGTGTTTTGTGATTATTAGACAATAAAATTTTGACTTTATGTCTGAAAGTTACCGTTGGAAGACGTAATATTGCGATCGGCGCAGGAATATATTGTACAGTGCGCACGGCCCGAATCTAACATCTTTAATACTATTTTATTCATTTTGCGCCGTTACAATACGTAGGTTCGATCTAACTCACCACGGCAATTTTGGTTATTTTGATATATAACCAGTTATAACTAATTGATTGATATTTGTTACAAAAAAAAAAAAAAAAAAATTGATTGATATTTGAAACATTCAAATTTCAAATTTGGCGGAGGTCTCTCTTGACCGGATTGAATATAGGAAAGAACGCGGTCGTCTACGGTTTTCGAGACGGTGAAACGTCGACGAGATTGGCAGAGTTCGAGTTTTGAGGCTAGGTCCTTTAGGGATCCAGTGTTGTGGCCGCGGGGTTTCTCCGAGAGTCACTCCGACTTTGAGGCTTCTCCTGTGATAGATCTTGGGTTGGTTTCGAACACGCTAGTCCTGGTGAAGTTCAGCGGATGTCCGATTCAGAGGAGTCATTGGTGTTCGTCGGAGTTGGGGCTTTGTGCCTCTCAAATCTTCTTTCCCACCCTATTCTTCTACTCCGATTAAATCTTTGTTTTTATTGCTTGTTGTTAGTTCTCTTGCTTTATCTTCTTCGTTTAGTCAACCGCTGTTTGTCAGCGGAAAACTGGTTCTGTAATTTGTTTGCGATTTCACTCGGTTTGGGGTTAATTAATATAATTAATCTTTTCTTTGAAAAAAAGAATTAGTCTTCAAACCTAACAAAGTCAATAACTTGAATCGATTACTAGATCAGACGCGCTTTCACTCCTGATCATACAATTCAAAATAAAAATACAGTACAAATTCTATAAAATTAATAATGTTAGGGCTTCAGTATTTTATTAATTTATAGAATTATTAATTTACAAAAATTTTATTTTTTATTTTTTTCTATTTCAAAATATTTTTTTATAAAATAAGAAAAATTTAATTTCAGTATACATATATTAACTAACATTTTGAAATTCGACATTTATATTAGTTTTATTTATTTGGGGTATATAAAATATGTTTCATAGAATTTAAATGTGGTTTTAGATATAATTTTAGTCATTCTCATCAAAATATATTAAATGTTAAGAACATATAAAGATAATTAAATTGTGAATATGAAGATAATTATATTGTGAATATGAAAAAAACAATATGATAGTTGGTTTGTACTTATAAAAATGTATATAAATATAAATTATTAATTTGATATTTTAATGGGACTATATATTTGCATAGGATTTTTCTAAAACCTTATTATCTTATTATTTTATCGATTGCCGAACCAATTTAGGACTAGAGGAATTTATTAATTTATTGTGTTTATATAATCAACAATGTTATAATCATAAAAAAAGTGGAATGAGACTGATCACAATCTATTATCATATTTCTATAACGCCAAACTAATAAACACAATAAATTAATAAAAAATTTATCATTAATGTTAACATTTGTTTAAAATTATAAACAATCATAAAAAGTATATTTTTTATCTATAAAAGTGGAACGAGACTGATCACAAACCATTAACATATTTCTATTACTAGGCTTTTTCACTGGCGCAATGTACTTCTTGAGACCAACTTCCTGTTAGATAAACTGAATCAAATCGAACAAGGTATTAAAAGCAAAAGCTCTATATTATAAAATCAAAGTGTATCTAAAACAAGACGGCTAGAGTCGTTTATATAGCTATTCCTATCTACAAACCCTAAGGGAATAGAAAACTTAAGACAAAGCAATAAAGAAATAAAGCATCATTATCTTTAAAAGAAATAATACATAAAATGAATTCCTAGAAGTAATATGACTTGAATCCTTTGATGTCATAACGTTGGCGCCAAATTTAGGGATGCTGCTGCATCAGGACTCCCCGGGTTAGAAGGATTCGACCCCGAATCAGAACCGGTACTGGCGGGAACATAGCAAGACAGGTGCTTTACGTTGAAAACATCGGACATATTTTTATCCCGCAGGAAGCTTCAGACAACAAGCAGTATCATTGATGCGCTTCAAAACTTCAAGAAACATAGTCGTTGTGTTCCTTTCCCTCTTTTGAATTTTTTTTAGTCTCACTCTTCTCCTGGAACGCAAGTATGCACATCTAAGAACGAACAATGAGAGCTTGCCTGAAGCGCAAGAAACATTACTCCAACAAGGCAAAGACGTATATGTGTAACTGGAATCCATTTGTGTGTTGCAAACATTTCCCATTCCCGACATGAAAACTCCACACCTTCTGTAGAACGATATGCCTTGAAAGGTTACCCTTGTCATCTTGGATCCTGACTCTAAATAGTCATCTTGGATGAGAACTTCAAAATAATCAACGAATTGAGCTCGAATATCTTCCTTGACAGCGTTGAGCAGATAGTAGGAGTTGTAGGGCGAATGTATGTGAAGAATTATCAATCTTCTTATTTGAAATCTCTTATATATGACCCATTCATTTGTATTTTGGTCACCATTTTTCTTCTGATTCACGAACGCATGATGATGAGACACATATACAGTATGCTTCAATGGTGCTTTAGGAATAATACTATGCTCCATAAACTCATCCTTGATAAATGTTTGGGTCGAAAATGGTTACGACGAAGTTAACATCCAAATCCCCGCAAAATATAAGAATGTCTTTTCGCAACAAATCATGCTCGGTCAAGAGAACGTCGCAATGTATGTTTCCGAGATAAAGCTTCGTTCGAATTCTATTTAGATCGAACATAAGCCATCGGAAACATACCCAGACCAGTTACGGATAGGTCCGAGTATGACGATCGGAACACGGACGAACCAAGCTCGGTCATTATGCTACTACCGCACATGCACGCTGTCCAGTAGCTACATGCGACCGAGCGTCCGTTCCGCTCGGTCGCTACGTAGCAACCGAGCTCTTCCGAAACGTCGATACGACAATTAGTCCATGCATCCTCGTCTACCTTTCGATGCTATCTCCCGAAGACCGTAGCGAACCCATTTCATGTTTCCCGCCATTCTAAGTCATCGATCAAACTTTACGGTAAAAACCGCGGAAAGTTCGTTCTTTATCGTAAGAAGCCGTAATAAACGCTTCGAGTCAGAAGACGGCCCAAAGGGACCTAAGACATGACTCAAGGCCCAACTTACGATTTCTTAACCGACAGCCCGTAAGCCGCATGGCGGTTTACGCTTGGTTCGCAAGGAAAGATAAATGTCAAGTTTCCGCGGATAAATACGAAATTTTGAAGATAATTACGAAGATTAGAAAAAATGGAATATCTCCATTTTTACGCTATGACGGCTTAAGCACAGGAGAGGAAAAGCACAAACCGACCTAGGAGCCAGTATATAAGGAGCCCTAGGGGAGAAGCATGAGAGGGACTTTTTCAGAGCAAACTTAGCACTTAGAGCAATTAGGCAACTTTCCGTTTTTGTTATTTCGAGCTGCGACTCAACCAGGTTTGGCAGTCTTAGGTTGTTAGAACTAGGAATCTCGCCGACAGCTCTCATAGCCGAGGCTTCTACCTTGTTGTAACGCTCATACGCGAATTCAGAATAAAACTCCTTTTGCTCTCTTTTACGATTTCTTATTTCTTTTCGTCTTTACTTGCGTATTCTGATTGTTTGGCGTTGATATCTTGCATATTCACATTGTTTTATCCATTTATTCATGTGCATTTTCATCATATAGATTAGGATTAAGCCATATCTAGGTTGCATTTTGCATACATATGTCTCTATCAGGTATTGGAGTACCACATGGAGTTCCTGGAGACACTTGGGTGCATTTGGAGCTCAAAGGAGGTGATTAGAGTGATCTTTGGACGAGCACTGCCTGGAGCGACCAGCCCAGAGCGACTATCTCAAGTCACTCCAGCCAGAGCGACCTACCGGAGCGACGCCATGAACTCGCTCGCCCTATACGCTTCGGAGCGACCTCCTAGAGCGACAAGGCGAAGTCGCTCCAGCTCCTAGAGCGACCAGTTCAGAGCGATAAGGCGAAGTCGCTCCAGCTCCTAGAGCGACCTCACCACAGCGACCAGTCCAAAGCGACGCACCGAGGTCACTCGCATCTCACACCCCTCTCGGAGCGACCTCCCAAAGCGACACCCCGAGGTCGCTCGCGTCTCTATGGCGAGACGACACGAAGCGAAGCCCGGAGCGACCTCTCAGAGCGACCCACTGAGGTCGCTCCCGAAGGCCAGAGCGACCTCTCGGAGCGACATGCCGAGGTCGCTCCGCGTCTATTATTGGGTCGATTTTCTATTTTACTTAAGGGCCTTTTGGTCATTTTATGATGCACGTTTTTATTTTCTAAACCTATGTTTTAATACTCTGTAAGACACCAGGAGGAGATGATCTTTTGGGATCTATTGAGAAATACACAAAAAACTCTCTTGAGAAGTTTATCTCTTGGAGTTTGATTGTTATGTTCTTGTGTTCTTGTTGATTTCTTATCTATTTCTCTACATGATTAATCTGAAATCCAATATGGGTTTAAGAGGAATCATGGAGATTAGTGAGTAATCACCTTTTGAATTCATGGGTTAGGGAGATTAAGGGTGATTAGGTTAGTTCTAGGATGTTTTAGTGTAGATCATTCTTGTTCCTTGCTAGTAGAGTATTCCTAATGCATCTTCTGAGTTGGCCACTCAAAAGTTGATCAATAGGCATTTCCCACCCGAAAGGTGTTTGATGAAATGCCTGAGACAATTCTCCTAGGCTTTTAGTATACTTTGCCAAAGACATTTGTTGTTAAAGGTGCTAAAATAGCTAATAGACTTGTTTGTAATGATTGCTTTCATATTATTCAACCAAAGACATTTGATGTTTGAGATATGTTAGCAAATGAGCATTCATCTAGACATAGAGCTTGCTTAGAATTGTGTCTAGGCTTAAGGTAGATAGTTTGATTAATCATTTGTCATCCTTAGTTTGAAACTTGATCACCCAAGGTCTAATCCCTATACCCATGAGTTCTCTTTTCCCTTAGTCAAGAAAGTATCATCCTGTTATTGCTTATTAGTTTTAGTCATAGCTTAAAAATCATCTAAATCATTGGTTGCACTTAGATTAAGTGAGTACTTGCATTCTCGGTGCTTTGATATCCCTCAGAACTGGTTCGACAATCACTATACTACAACATTTATCTTAGGAGCCTTGAAAACTCCTAACATCAAATTGGCGCCGTTGCCAAATTCTGAGTAGATTTGAACATTGAGATTTAGTCACTTACTTGAGACTAAGTCATTTTTATTTTCTTTTGTTACTGATTCTTCTTCTTCACCTACCTTTAACTTTCAGGTGTATGAACTTGAGGAGCAGGGGTCCAACAAACCTAGTTCCAATAGTAGCAGACATCAGAGCTTTAGAGAGGGAGTGTGTTCGAGCTAGAAGAGAAGAAGAACAACAAGCCCACTTGCAGCGATTGGATATTGATATGGCAGATCCACCGCAAGGGGCAGAACACCAACCGCGGGCAGCTCGACCCATTGGTACTTATGACCGGCCCAACATTCTTGGTCATAGACTAGGAATCCGAGCACCAGCTGTGGCAGCCAACAACTTTGAGGTCAAGTCAGGACTCCTCAACGTGATCGAGAACAACAAATATCATGGCTTGGCTTTAGAGGACCCATTCGATCACTTGGACAGGTTCGACAGCTAGTGTGGGTTGTCAAAAACCAATGGTGTGTCAGAGGATGCCTTAAAGCTGAAGTTATTCCCTTTCTCTTTGGGGGATAAGGCACGCCAGTGGGAGAAGTCTCTACCCAACGACTTTATCACTACTTGGGATGAGTGCAAGAGAGCATTCTTGGAGAAATTATTCTCATCCTCAAGAACTGCTAAGCTGAGAAATGAGATCTCCAGTTTCCAACAGAAGAACTTGGAAGGCTTCAGTGAAGTCTGGGAGAGATTCAAGGGCTACCAAGCTCAATGTCCACACCATGGTTTCTCTAAGGAGAGCTTGCTGAGCACATTCTACCGTGGTGCTCTTCCTAAGTACAGGGCCAGACTGGATACAGCTAGCAATGGGTTCTTTTTGGGGAGAACTGAGGAAGATGCAGAGGAGCTGGTTGACAACATGGTAAAGAGTGATGCAATCTACAGTGGAGACCACGACAGAAGCAGTCGAACAGATGATAAGCAGACGAGGAAAGAGTTGAAAGCTCTACAGGATAAGATAGACATCCTCCTTGCTGATAAAGCAACACAAGAGCAGCTGCACTTTGTTGGTAACCCAAGTCAAGAGACACCACCTGTTGTCCATGAGGTTGAGGGTTTGGAAGGTCATGAAGAGCTGTGTTTCATCAACAACAATGGTAGCTGGTACAAAAAAGAGCCCAACTTTCAGTACAACAACTACCAACAGAAATCCTACCCCAACAATCAACAGAGTGGTTATCCGCCTCGAAACAACCAGCAAGGCAGCTATCAACCTCATCAAAACCCCTCATCTGGTTCCTCTGCTCCTCAAGAGAGCAGCACTGACACCCTGCTGAAACAAATCTTGGAGTCTCAGACTAGAAGTGAGAAGCATGTTGGTTATGAGTTGAAGAACCTTCATTTCAAGATTGATGGGAGCTACAATGAGCTCAACAACAAGTTCTCACATCTTGCTTCTACAATCAAGAATTTAGAGAATCAGTTTGCTTCCATGAACACTCACCAGACTCGCCAGCAAGGATCCCTACCTGGAAAATCTGACCAAAACCCCAAGGAGGCCAAAGCTATCACCCTCAGGAGTGGTAAGCAGTTACCTCCTACAATCCTCACCAAGGATGCTGAGAAAGTAGATGAGGAGGTGGCCATCAACTTAGATGATGAAGTGGTGATTGTTGATGAGAAAATCAATGATGAAATCTTGGAGAAGATTGTGGAAGCCAAGGGTAAAGGAAAGGTTGGGGAAGAGAAGAAAACAGTAAAAGATGGTGAAGTTATTGCTCCAGCAAGTGAGAATTCTTTTGTTCCTCCTCCCTATGAACCCAAACTACCATTCCCTGGTAGATTCAAGAGGCAGCTGCTAGAGAAGTACAAGGCTTTGTTTGACAAGCAAATGAGTGAAGCTCAGGTTGCAATGCCCATCATCGATGCTTTCATGTTGATTCCTCAATACAACAAGTTCCTGAAAGATGTTGTAGCTGCAAAGAAAAAGGAAATGAAAAGCATGATGATTCTTACCCATGAGTGCAGTGCCATCATCCAAAGGCTTGATGTTCCAGAGAAGTTAGAGGATCCAGGATGCTTCACACTGCCTTGTGCTCTTGGACCTATGATATTTGAGAAATGTCTCTGCGATTTGGGAGCTAGTGTCAGCATGATGCCTTCGTCTGTTGCAAAGAAGCTTGGATTCACTCAGTACAAGAAGTGTAAACTCTCTCTGGTGTTAGCTGATCGTTCAGTGAAGTACCCTGTGGGCATCTTAGAGGACCTACCTGTGAAGATTGGAAAATATGAGATACCTACAGATTTTGTGGTGCTTGAGATGGGTGAGGAGGCTCAAGACCCATTGATTCTTGGAAGGCCATTCTTAGCTACAGCAGGAGCAATTGTTAAGGTGAAAGAGGGCACGATTGATCTCCATTTGGGTAAAGGGCATGTTCTACACTTTGACATCAAGGAGAAAATGAAGAAACCAACTGTGTTCGGACAAGCCTTCTACATTGAAGAGATGGGCACTCTTACTGATGAGCACCTTGAAGAGTTACCACCTGAGGACGACGAGGAGGGGGCATCTCCCTCTACTCATTCTCCATAGAAGGTAACCCACTACTTTCCCTTGTATATACCATTTCATTTTTGCATATTAGCTTTCTCTTTTGGGTATCTCTCTCTACTTGACAACACAGAGACTGTGTCATTTAAGTTTGGGGGAGGTACCAAGTATTTGATCATGTTTGCTTTGATGTTGTTTCATTGAGTCATGCATTGCATACCTATTTGCATATATAAAAAAAAAATTCATTTAGTTTGCATCATTTGCATTTCTAGGAGAGTCTAGAGCATATAGGATGCATTCACTTGTATTGGGAGCAATGATTTTAAACGCCTTGTAAAGAACACTACGTTGCACCTGAGTAGCTTTTGCACCTCTCAAAAAGACTTGTATGTTTCGAGCCTTGAAAAATCTTCCTGAAACTTGTTGATTGCTGAAACTCAGTCTTTGAAGCCAACTACAAACCCTATTTGAACTGAATGAACTTAATGCTTCTTGCTCATGGTCCCTTGTGTACTGAGTCATGGCTATACACACTTGAGTTGTCACATCCTTTATGCCAATCTTATTTTGACAAACTCTAGTGGTAGACCACTCCCAAAACCCTTCCCTCCTTTTAAGCTTTCATTGTTTGATGAGTGAGGCCTTCTCCATAAAGTCTTACATGTGCATAATGTTGAGAGTATCGGGAACGACAATGCTTGATCTTCATTCTTGCTAGATTGGGCATTCTATTGTCTAGCTATAGGTGGGGGGTGAGTGTTGTGATTATGATTTGGGAGCAATGAAAAAGGAAAAGAAATGACTCTTTGTGTTTAAGTGAATTGTCTTATTGGGATAGGAAGAAAAACCTCTAGCTCAAGTTATGAAAAGTCTTGGCCCTCATCTAAAAAAAAAAAAAAAAAAAAAAGAAAGAAAAAGGGGGCTAGCAAAGTTGTTAGGAGCTAAGAAATGTTTTGAGGTTGTGAAAAATCCCTTGTAGATTTCAAAGAGAAAGAGTTGATGTTCTTAGGATCTTTTGGTGAGAGGTGTGAGTTGGTTTTGACATTGGGAAATGATTGTGTGATTTGTATGTTTGGGAAAAGGGTAGAACAATGGAGATTGAGCATTGTATGCATGAGTTGGTCCCTTTCTTAGATATATTATGTGCAATGTCAAGGCTACTTGTTTCGAGAGTAAACCACCTTAAAGATCATATGTTTTGAACCTCTTGAATCATTTGAATAAAAGCCTTCCCTTACTCAACCAAATGATTTGGACCAATTGACCATTTGCAAGAATTCACTTGATGCTATGCTTAATGAACTTGAGAGTTGGCTGATTTGCATGTGTGAATGCATGATGATGAGTGTAGGGATGGAAAGAGTTCAGATAGGCCTAGAGAAGCTAGAGTATAATAAGAGAGGGTGTACTAATGCTGAATTTAAATGTTGATTTGAGTGCTTTGTGTGTTTCTTTTGGCTATGAGCTCCCACCTTCAATCCTCTCTCCCTATGAGTTCTAGAAAGTTCACTTGAGGACAAGTAAAAGAATAAGTTTGGGGGAGTTGATATCTTGCATATTCACATTGTTTTATCCATTTATTCATGTGCATTTTCATCATATAGATTAGGATTAAGCCATATCTAGGTTGCATTTTGCATACATATGTCTCTATCAGGTATTGGAGTACCACATGGAGTTCCTGAAGACACTTGGGTGCATTTGGAGCTCAAAGGAGGTGATTAGAGTGATCTTTGGACGAGCACTGCCTGGAGCGACCAGCCCAGAGCGACTATCTCAAGTCACTCCAGCCAGAGCGACCTACCGGAGCGACGCCATGAACTCGCTCGCCCTATACGCTTCGGAGCGACCTCCTAGAGCGACAAGGCGAAGTCGCTCCAGCTCCTAGAGCGACCAGTTCAGAGCGATAAGGCGAAGTCGCTCCAGCTCCTAGAGCGACCTCACCACAGCGACCAGTCCAGAGCGACGCGCCGAGGTCACTCGCATCTCACACCCCTCTCGGAGCGACCTCCCAAAGCGACACCCCGAGGTCGCTCGCGTCTCTATGGCGAGACGACACGAAGCGAAGCCCGGAGAGACCTCTCAGAGCGACCCACTGAGGTCGCTCCCGAAGGCCAGAGCGACCTCTCGGAGCGACATGCCGAGGTCGCTCCGCGTCTATTATTGGGTCGATTTTCTATTTTACTTAAGGGCCTTTTGGTCATTTCATGATGCACGTTTTTATTTTCTAAACCTATGTTTTAATACTCTGTAAGACACCAGGAGGAGATGATCTTTTGGGATCTATTGAGAAATACACAAAAAACTCTCTTGAGAAGTTTATCTCTTGGATTTTGATTGTTATGTTCTTGTGTTCTTGTTGATTTCTTATTTATTTCTCTACATGATTAATCTGAAATCCAATATGGGTTTAAGAGGAATCATGGAGATTAGTGAGTAATCACCTTTTGAATTCATGGGTTAGGGAGATTAAGGGTGATTAGGTTAGTTCTAGGATGTTTTAGTGTAGATCATTCTTGTTCCTTGCTAGTAGAGTATTCCTAATGCATCTTCTGAGTTGGCCACTCAAAAGTTGATCAATAGGCATTTCCCACCCGAAAGGTGTTTGATGAAATGCCTGAGACAATTCTCCTAGGCTTTTAGTATACTTTGCCAAAGACATTTGTTGTTAAAGGTGCTAAAATAGCTAATAGACTTGTTTGTAATGATTGCTTTCATATTATTCAACCAAAGACATTTGATGTTTGAGATATGTTAGCAAATGAGCATTCATCTAGACATAGAGCTTGCTTAGAATTGTGTCTAGGCTTAAGGTAGATAGTTTGATTAATCATTTGTCATCCTTAGTTCGAAACTTGATCACCCAAGGTCTAATCCCTATGCCCATGAGACGTATAACATGCAGACTCCTCTTAACGGAAGGAGTGGCACTGATCTCCACACTCCCGTAGCGGACGTATCCGCAGCCAACGCACCAGCCAACGCCGCGGCGCTCGAGGAGTTTAAAAAGATGTTCGCCACCTACGAAAAAAGGTCGGAAGAACAGGATAAGCTCGTGAGCACCTTGACCAAACAAGTTGAAACTTTAACGGCAAGGACTCGAGCAATCTGCCCCCGCGGAACCACTAAAGTCCGCGGGAAAAGACTCGACTTCGCAACCCCACTCAACAGGCCTGGAGCCGCGCAGGAACGACCTTCGGGTCAAAACCCTAGCGAGAAATCTCTCGTCGAAAAGGGGAACCTTGAAAGTCCTCCACCTCCAGTGAAAAATTCGGAGGATAATGAAGTCGAGCACGTCGACCTGGATCCTAGCGATGTCTCCAACGATACCGATGAGGACGTCGACAGACATCCAAGAAGGACCAGAAGCCGATCTGCTCGGAAAAGCTCTCCGTTCAACAAACAAATGACAGAAGAGGAGGAAATCCTCTATTGGAACGAACAAGAAGAGCTGGCTGAAAAGCAAATCGAGCTCACTCGCAGTAAACGCCGACATGCTCAGAAATCTGCTGGCGAGATGTCGGATATCCGCGATCTTCGTGACTATATCACCAAGACTGCGGCAGAAGTAAGAGCCGTGAAATCTCAAATCCATCACGCTACCAGCGCGGCCCCCGAGATCGACAGGCTGCTGGAAAGGGCTCGGAAGACCCCCTTCACCACTCGCATCTGAGATATGAGGGTATCTGATCCAGGAAAAATCAAAGTACCGAAGTATGATGGTACGACCGATCCGAGGGCGCACCTTCAGGCTTTCCACATCACGATGGGAAGAGCGAGAATGAAGGACGGCGAAAAAGACGCCGGCTACTGCCGCCTGTTCGTAGAGAATCTGGAAGGGGTAACCCTCGAATGGTTCGCACGCCTTAAGCGAAACTCTATCGGAAGTTTCCAACAGCTCGCATCGGAATTTCTCAAGCAATACTCTTTGTTCACAGATAGAGAAACTTCCGATGTCGATCTCTGGAGTCTGTCCCAGAGGGAAGACGAACCCATCTGCGAGTTCATCAGCCGATTCAAGTTGGTAATGTCCAGGGTCAGCGGGATAAGCGACAAGGTGGCCATTGATGCGCTCAGAAAGGCGCTCTGGTACAAGTCGAAATTCAGAAAATTGATAGCCCTCGACAAACCGCGGACGATCCAGGACGCCCTCCACAAGGCGACGGACTACATCATGATCGAGGAAGAAACAAAAGTCTTATCACAAAAACATAAGTCGGGGAGACCATCTTCGAAAGATGTAGATCCAAAAACGAAGAAGAAGAACCCTCGTAACGACAAGTATGTCCATCACGAGGGGGAAATCTCCAAGGAGCGCACAATTACGCGATCAGCTCGGACCAGGGCTGAACCACGGGTAATACGTGGACTCGCAATCAAGGATTTGATGAAAACACCTTCTGCGTGTTCCACCAGTCCCGAGGACACTCCACGACTAACTGCAAAGTTTTGGGAGCAAGGCTGGCCGCGAAGCTACTAGCTGGAGAGATCTATGAAGTGACCAGCGTGAAAGATCTCATCCTCGAGACCGATCGCCCCCCGAAGGCGGACAGAAATCCTCCCGCGGAGAAATCTCCTCAAAGAAACCAATCTGGGGATAAACGCGGCAGAAGGCCGGACGACAAGGGGAACGATAACAATCGTCGCAGAGTCAACATGATCATTTGAGGATCGCAATTCTGCAACGAAACGGTTTCGGCCATCAAGGCTTACCCGCAGAAGGCAGAGTCGAGCGCAAACTGGCCTACATGGTCTTCTGATGCAGCATCATCTCCATCTTTGGCGCCAACTTGAAGACATTCAAACATTATGTTATGTTTCGGTTTTTCATAGCTTTCCTTTTATTTTCGTTTTCCTTTTAAGAATAAGTTTATGTTAACCTTTTCCTTTTAGGGTTTGTCTAAAGGAAGGGCTATATAAGCACCTTTGATCTCTTTGTTTTAGACACGTTTTGATTTTAATAAGAAGAGCTTTGCTTTTATCCCTTGTTTAGATTTGATTAAATTCATCAAAACAGGAAGTTGGTCTCAAAGAGCTATCGAAAGAAACCTTTGATTGATCCAAGAACAGGTCTCGAAGAACCCTAAATTCTTAGATCGACCGTTCACCCAATCGTACGCTGCGCCAGGTTGGTATCAGAGCTTTGCTACGATCTGAAACTTTCTCAACCACTACGATGGTCCGAAAAACTCGTACTCAGCAATACGTTGAAGACGATGATATCCCAGCTACTCAACAATCAGTTAATGAGCTTCAGGCTCAAGTCACAGCACTTGTTGCTGCGGTAGCGGCGTTAAATACGCAGAATACCGCCCCAGCCCTTCGCAACAGACGTGGCACACGACCGCATAACCAGGACGGCTCAGAGGAGGAAGATGACGGCGATGAAAATCCGTTCGCTCCTCTCCAACGAACTCAACAAAACCGCAACAACAAAAACGATTCCGACTCCGATGATGACACAACCAACAACTCGTGGAAATCTAGTTTCAAAACTGAGATTCCAGAATTCAAGGGTTCATCCATACCAGAAGAATTAATGGATTGGTTTGTCACCGTAGAAGAGATTCTTGAGTTCAAAGAAATACCATTGGATCGTTGCGTCCCCTTTATCGCAATACGGTTTCACGATCGTGCAGCTGCCTGGTGGTCTCAAACCAAAACAACTCGCAGTCGTTTAGGGAAATCAAAGATCTCTACTTGGGCTAAACTCAAAAAAGAGATGCAAAAAAAAAATTTACCTTACAACTACGATCAACTAATGTTCCAGAAACTGCAGAGCCTTCGCCAAGGGAGTCGAACTGTAGATGAATATGCAACAGAGTTCTTTAAGATGATCAACCGTGTGGAAGTACGAGATTCCGAAAAACAACTTGTCATGCGATTTATAGGAGGACTACGTCAGCAGATTCAATTCACCTTGAATCTTTTTCAGCCACAGTCCCTTTCCGAAGCTCATCAACAAGCTATAACAATAGAGAACCAATCGCGTATGGGTTCCCAACCTTGGGGTTCCACCAGACAGAACCGTCCTACAACAACACCAGTAACCTTAACCCCACCTGATGCCACCGTCAATAAAGCAGAGACAGCATTTGTCCCAGCAAACGCGGCACAACAGGCACGACCTGGAGGGCTACGGTGTTTCACGTGTGGAGAACTTGGCCATCGTCAATCAGCATGTCCAACACGTCAGCGTCGTGGGCTGCTCTTGGAAGAAATAAACGACGATCAAGAACCAATTTTTGACGACGAACCCGAGGACGTTGAAGAAGTATACCCCGATATAGGACATCTCCTTGTCGTCCGACGATCGTGTCTTGCCCCTAAAGCCGACGACCAATACCCACAACGAAATAGACTCTTCCAGTCTCGGTGCACAATCAATGGGCGTGTTTGTTCGTTTGTAATAGATTCTGGTAGCTGTGAGAACGTTATAGCAGCGGAGGTAGTATCCAAGCTCGATATTAAAGACGAACCACATCCCACGCCCTATAAACTCGCCTGGCTACAACAGACTCACGATCTCTTTGTCACTCGCACAGCATTGGTCACTTTCTCAGTAGGTAATATATACAAGGATCAGGTTTACTGTGACGTCGTCCCTATGGATGCCGCGCACTTACTCCTTGGCAGACCTTGGGAGTTTGATAGAAGAATTATTCACGACGGCTTCCTCAACACTTACAGCTTCACCTTCGATAACCATAAAATCGTTTTGAAACCGTCCCCTCCGATGTTACAGCCACCTCCAGCTCCACAGAAGCCGCCGTCTAGTACTGTCTTACTCCTTCAGCACAGACCCTTCGAGGACACCATGCGCGAAGAAGGAATGGTTCTCATTCTTTTGACTAAAGTTTCACGGACCGATCGATTCATTGAAGTTCCGCAAGCTTATAAACAATTGATCCAAGAATTCTCTGACGTGTTTCCCGAAGACTTACCAGACGGTTTGCCTCCTCTTCGAGACATACAGCATCGCATTGACTTTATGCCTGATGCAGCTCTACCAAACCGCTCACATTATCGTATGAGCCCCACAGAGCACGAAGAACTTCGACGCCAAGTAGAGGAGCTCGTTTCTAAGGGATTTTTGCGTGAAAGCTTGAGCCCTTGTGCAGTACCAGCACTTTTGATTCCAAAAAAAGATGGCTCCTGGCGTATGTGTGTAGATAGTCGAGCAATCAACAAGATAACCATTCGTTATAGATTTCCGATTCCGCGTCTAGACGACTTATTGGATCAAATCGGTACAGCTACCATCTTTTCTAAATTGGATCTTAAGAGCGGCTATCATCAAATCCGTATTAATCCAGGAGATGAGTGGAAAACAGCCTTCAAGACTCGTGAAGGACTATTTGAGTGGCTTGTTATGCCATTCGGTCTTTCTAACGCGCCTAGCACGTTTATGCGAGTAATGAATCAGGCGTTACGCCCGTTTATAGGCAAGTTCGTGGTAGTTTACTTTGATGATATCCTCATATTCAGTTCGTCAGTATCAGACTACATTCAACACCTCGCTGCCGTTCTTCATGTTTTACGCAGTGATAAATTCTTTGCAACTTTAAAAAAGTGTGAGTTCGGCGCTTCAGAAGTACAGTTCCTTGGTTACATTGTTTCAGACAAAGGTCTTGCTGTCGACCCGGGTAAGATTTCAGCCATCAAGTCCTGGCCTATACCACAGACGGTTACAGACGTACGTAGTTTTCATGGTTTGGCATCGTTCTACCGTCGTTTCGTGTCACAGTTTAGCAGCCTCATGGCCCCTATAACGGACACAATGCGTGATGGTCGCCTCACTTGGACTACGGAAGCAGCCTCAGCGTTCGAGATAATTAAAGAGAAACTCTGTTCAGCTCCTGTTCTCGCCTTGCCGGACTTCACATTGCTCTTCGAGCTACATTGTGACGCGTCCAAAGCCGGGATAGGTGCAGTCTTGAGTCAAAAAGGACGCCCCATTGCCTTCTTTAGCGAGAAACTCGCTGGAGCACGATCACGGTACAGCACTTACGATGTCGAGTTTTATGCTATTGTTCAAGCCATTAAGCATTGGAGACATTATTTGTTTCATAAAGACTTTGTCCTTTATACGGACCATGATGCTTTAAAGCACTTGAGCACTCAAGGAAAGGTCTCTGCCCGTCATGCCTCGTGGATTGCTTATCTTCAACAATTCACATTTGTCATCAAACATACTTCTGGAACAGCAAATCGTGTGGCAGATGCATTGAGTCGCAGACATTCCGTCCTAGCCATTCTCCATACATCAGTCACCGGCTTCAGCACGTTTGCAGACTTATACCCTACAGACCCGTTCTTTGGCCCTATCTTTCTTGCGGCAACAAACGGTTCGTCTTCAGAGTATACATTACATGAGGGTTTTCTTTTTCTAGGCACGCGCCTATGCATTCCCGAGTCAAGCTTGCGTCTTCAACTTATCACTGAACTTCACCGTGAGGGTCACATCGGGCGAGATAGAACACTGCACTTGGTCTCGACATCATACTTTTGGCCACACATGCGACGGGATGTGGAGCGCTTCGTGGAGCGATGTACAGTTTGCCAAACGTCTAAAGGACAAGCAAGCAATGCTGGTCTATACATGCCATTGCCTATTCCTACTCAGCCATGGACAGACATTAGCATGGATTTCGTCCTCGGCCTTCCGCGTACTCAGCGTGGGTTTGATTCTATTTTTGTGGTCGTTGATCGATTTTCGAAAATGGTGCATTTCTTGCCGTGCAAGAAGACTACCGATGCTTTACAAGTAGCCACTTTGTTCTTCCGGGAGATATATCGTCTCCATGGGTTACCAATGTCCATTGTTTCTGATCGAGATTCAAGGTTTCTTGGGCATTTTTGGCGTTCTTTGTGGAAACAACTTGGAACCTCTCTTGATATGAGTTCAGCTTATCATCCTCAGACGGATGGTCAAACGGAGGTCGTCAACAGATCGTTGGGGAACTTGCTACATTGTCTGGTGGGTGATGCAATCCGTACATGGGATTCCAAGTTACCTCAGGCCGAGTTCGCGCATAATCACGCTTTAAACCGTAGCTTGGGTTTTTGTCCTTTCAAGGTTGTTTATGGTATTATTCCCCGTGGACCGTTGGAGCTTTCTACTCTTCCAGATCGCACGAGACTCCATGGTGATGCTACCACGTTTGTGGACGCTCTTGTTGATATCCATGCTCAGGCAATCACCAATCTCGAGTCTTCTTCTTCTAAGTACAAGCAAGCCGCTGATACTCACCGTCGGCGTTTAGTGTTTGAAGTCGGGGACTTTGTTTGGGCTTATCTCACTCGCGACCGTATGCCGGCTCATGCTTACAATAAGCTCAAAGCCAAAAAAGATTGGCCCTCTTGAAGTGTTAGAACGCATTAATGATAATGCATATCGCCTTCGCCTGCCCGATGATATAAACACTTCTGATGTCTTTAACGTCAAGTATCTTACTCGGTTTGTTTCCAGCGCCAATGATCCAGATTCGGGGTCGAATCCTTCTCACCCGGGGAGACCTGATGCAGCATCATCTCCATCTTTGGCGCCAACTTGAAGACATTCAAACATTATGTTATGTTTCGGTTTTTCATAGCTTTCCTTTTATTTTCGTTTTCCTTTTAAGAATAAGTTTATGTTAACCTTTTCCTTTTTAGGGTTTGTCTAAAGGAAGGGCTATATAAGCACCTTTGATCTCTTTGTTTTAGACACGTTTTGATTTTAATAAGAAGAGCTTTGCTTTTATCCCTTGTTTAGATTTGATTAAATTCATCAAAACAGGAAGTTGGTCTCAAAGAGCTATCGAAAGAAACCTTTGATCGATCCAAGAACAGGTCTCGAAGAACCCTAAATTCTTAGATCGACCGTTCACCCAATCGTACGCTGCGCCATCTTCTACCCGAGATGATCAGAATTGCTCAATCACCTTCACGAAGGAGGAAGCCGGCGGAATCGATCAACCTCACTGCGATCCGCTCGTCATAGATCTCGTCATACGAGATCTGGAAGTCGGAAGAGTACTCATTGACACGGGAAGCACGGTCAATGTAATCTTCCGCGACACTCTCAATCGGATGAGCATCGAACTCGGAGAAGTAACTCCAACGCCGAAACCGCTCACAGGATTTTCAGGCGAAGTATCGATGACCCTCGGGTCGATTCAGCTACCAGTCATGGCCAAGGAGATCACAAAAATCATTGACTTCTCGGTAGTCGATCATCCTGCCATCTACAACGTGATCATGGGAACCCCATGGCTCAACACCATGCAAGTCGTTCCATCGACGTACCACCTGGGTGTCAAATTCCCGACCCCAAACGGAGACGCAGCTATCTGGGGATGTCAGAAACTGTCGCGACTATGCTTCCTCGCGGAGCACAAGTTAAGGCAAATGACGACTTCTGCAACGGCAAATCGCAAGCGCGCGAAGATAGATAAATCGACGGCCAAAAATGTTTCAAGAAAAGACGATTTAACATCGTCTGCTGACGCAAACGCTTCGGGTGTTGAAACTCAACACGAGTCCGAAGCCGATACTACGACTCAACCGGAACATCCGGAAGAGAACGATGTCCCGGCCACGGTCATCACGATCAAGGCGGTCAGCACGGCGACAATCGCCGAGTAAAAACGCTCGCGGCATAAAATAGAACTACAAGATGGCTTGATCCTCGAAAGATGTACGTAGGCAGCTCGTCGAAAGACGAGTTCAGCTATCCCCCACTCAAGGACGAAAGCGCGCCACAAAAAAAATCCGAAAGTTTGGTCTAGCACTTCCAGTTGGCTTAAAAATTGTCTCTGGAAAGATGCTCGATTCATACCATACAAGTCATATAAGCCGAGAACCTATCGCAGACTTTAAATCGGTACGAATCAGGTATAAATCGCAACAGGAAAATCGATAGCCGGCTAGTCACCGCACAAACCTTAAAACCGAGAGTAAACCTAGGTCTTGCCCTAAACCCATCGCATTGGTCTCAGACATCTCAAATACATGATATCTAAACGATACGAGATCCTAAAACATGTCTCTCCATTCATATCTTAACTTTCCCGAAAGTTCGTAAGAATAAATAATTTTTACGAAAACTCACGTCTCGAACAAACCAACAGATTGAACGCCTCAACGAAATTAAATATGAGAAGACAACTCATGTTTACTTCAAACCTACTCGAAAAAAAGTAACTCAAACAAACATCCATTATATATATATAAACCGCATAGCGGTAGGGATTCAAAGCCACCAACGGCCAGTCCCGATAAAAATAAAAGCGGCCAAAACAGGCCCGTACAAAGTTTGTAGGCCACACTCGGCCGGACATATATGAACGAAAGCCACACTTGGCCACAGAATACTAGATAAGGAAAAAACTTCTTCCCGTCAAACACTCACCTCTCACAGATCAAAGTTAAAATTCCCGGACAAGGAAGCTCCGAATGCATCCGCGGGATAGTTCACTTCCTCATCGTCACCAGCAAACTCGGTCGTGGTCTCTACGGTATCAGGAGAAACCGGGACGGGATCCCAGAATCCTTGAATCCTCCCGTCGATCGGAGAAATGAGCGTCTTAGCGTGAGCTAGATCCTTCATGCCGCCCTTCATTAACTCCATCTCCCTCTCGAAAACGTAGTCATCCGCCCGCGTCTTCCAAAGGCTCCCAACTGAACCGCGACACTCACGGAAGTCGCCCAGCGAGTTGAAAGCATCCTTTTGGTTCCCGTACTCGACCTGGAATTGAGAGGCGTGAATCTTCATCACCTCGACAATCTCCCTCTTGCCCTTCCGTTCCGCCCTACGAACAGCCGTTGCATGATCACGAGCGAGTTGAGCATCTCGCGCCAACATCTCATCTCGCATGCGAACAAGATCCTTTTCCGCCTTCTCCGCTTTAAAGCGATAGATCATGGCTTCTCTATGGCTCGCCTCAATGGCCGATCCAAGCAAGTTCAAGCTCTGTAAAACCGATTGACACGTTATAAGCTAAAAAAAAAAAATATGTATATATATATATATATATATATTTGAAACGATCGTCAAAATTCTTAAAGCCTATACCCCGTTGATGATACGAGATCCTTCCGCGACGAATTTCGGCCTCCCCGACTTGTTCGTAGCCGGAGGAGCATCGAAGCCCGAGGGAAGACCAGCAAAGAAATCATCAAAGTTCGGAATAGGGACCTCGCTCGTGCCGCTTGCATCGCCGAAAGCAAGGTCTGGATCCCATCCTGGAAGCATGCAATCGTCCACAGAAAACTCCAAGTCACCGAGGTCAATATCTTTCCCCTTCGAAGAATTCAGCCCCGACGCGACCGCGGGAGCAGCGTCGGGACCTTGGTCATCGGGCTCGGAATCACTCCCTGTTTCCCCGCCCAAAGTAGGACAAGGATGCACAAACCTCAACGCCTTTCGAACTCTCTTCGGCGTAAAGGAAATCCAGAAAAAAAGACCGTTCTTGAGCAGATCCCTCACCGCGATAATGTCCTCAGGAAACGGAGCAAGAGGATTGATGAAGGGACGATCATTCGGCAACCTCCGGAACAATGGGATACAACTCTTTTCAACAGACGCAGCGTCTACACGGACGAAGAAGAAAAACTTCTTCCACGAGTTGAAGTTAGAAGTAAACCCCTTAACCACTGACATGAAGTTCCGAGGGACCAGCCTGTACTTGTTTGTATCCTTGATGATCTGTAACCTAAGAAGCGCTTCGAAGTGATCGACGGTAAGGGAGAGACCATGCTCGTAGCTCAGGATCAGGACTCCAATGAGGTGCTGGATGCCAAGGGGATTCAGTTGGCTTAACGCCACCTCGAAACGATCTAACACACGGACGATAATTTTGGGAATCGGGAACCACAAGCGACAGCGCACTACGAATGCTTCGTAACAAGTAAAGTAACCCTCTGGGGGACTACAAGCGCGCTCTCCTTGACGAGGAACCCAGAACTCCACCGCATCCGAAATCTGATAGAACGACCGCATGATCTCGAGGAATTCGCTAGTACTCCTACTTGGTGCACCTTCCTCGACCGGGCGACGGTTCATGACCGGGAACGATTTCTCTTTGGGAGGCGTGATCGAACCATAACACGCCACCCACCATGCCTCGTTCTCGGCCGAGTCTACCGAATGAGGAACGAATTCTATCTTTGGCACAAGGAGCTCTTCAGAAACGTTCGAGGGCAAGGACCCTTTCTTTGAACTCCTCTTCTTACTCGACATCTCGTGTTTTCTTTTTTAATCAAGAAGGAAATGATAGAGAGAAAGAAAAAAAAAGAAGAAGGAATGTTTCAAGAAACCTCTCTATGAGAATGAGTAAGTGTAAAAGTTGTGAAGAAGTTACCTCCCTTCTTATAGGCATGAGAAATTACTATTTACTTTCGGATTTTCGGACACGAACTTCGCCCAAATACACCAATCTCGTTCGAACTCGCCATACCGCACGTTGGAATCTCACTAGAAGTCCACGATCCTAACGAGATGGGGGGCTAACTGTTGGGGTCGAAAACGGTTACGACGAAGTTAACGTCCAAATCCCCGCAAAATACAAGTATGTCTTTTCGCAACAAATCATGCTCGGTCAAGAAAACGTCACAACGTATGTTTCCGAGATAAAGCTTCGTTCGAATTCTATTTAGATCGAACATAAGCCATCGGAAACATACCCAGACCAGTTACAGATAGGTCCGAGTATGACGATCGGAACACGGACGAACCAAGCTCGGTCATTACGCTACTACCGCACATGCACGCTGTCCGGTCGCTACGTAGCGACCGAGCTTTCGTTCGGCTCGGTTGCTACGTAGCGACCGAGCTCGAGCCAATGCTCGGTCGCTACGTAGCGACCGAGCTCGAGCCGAAGTTCAGTCGCTACGTTGCGACCTAGCTCGAGCCGAAGCTCGGTCACTACGTAGCGACCGAGCGTTCATTCCGCTCGGTTGCTACGTAGCGACCGAGCTCGAGCCGAAGCTCGGTCGCTACATAGCGACCGAGCCCGAGCCAAAGCTCGGTCGCTACGTAGCGACCGAGCGTCCGTTCCGCTCGGTCGCTACGTAGCAACCGAGCTCTTCCGAAACGTCGATTCGGCAATTAGTCCATGCATCCTCGTCTACCCTTCGATGCTATCTCCCGAAGACCGTAGCAAACCCATTTCATGTTTCCCGCCATTCTAAGTCATCGATCAAACTTTACGGTAAAAACCGCGGAAAGTTCGTTCTTTATCGAAAGAAGCCATAATAAACGCTTCGAGTCATAAGACGGCCCAAAGGGACCTAAGACATGACTCAAGGCCTAACTTACGATTTCTTAACCGACAGCCCGTAAGCCGCATGGCGGTTTACGCTTAGTTCGCAAGGAAAGATAAATGTCAAGTTTCCGCAGATAAATACAAAATTTTGAAGATAATTACGAAGATCGGAAAAAATAGAATATCTCCATTTTTACGCTATGACGGCTTAAGGGCAGGAGAGGAAAAGCACAAACCGACCTAGGAGCCAGTATATAAGGAGCCCTAGGCGAGAAGCATGAGATGGACTTTTTCAGAGCAAACTTAGCACTTAGAGCAATTAGGCAACTTTCCGTTTTTGTTATTTCGAACTGCGACTCAACCAGGTTTTGCAGTCTTAGGTTGTTAGAACTAGGAATCTCGCCGACATCTCTCATAGCCGAGGCTTCTACCTTGTTGTAACGCTCATACGCGAATTCGGAATAAAACTCCTTTTGCTCTCTTTTACGATTTCTTATTTATTTCCGTCTTTACTTGCTTGTTCTGATTGCTTGGCGTGTGGTTTAACAGATATCCGAGACCTATGAGAAATTAGGGTTTTTCTAACTTTCCTAATTTAAACGGAAATCGACAGTGCAAATTTCGGTTCCCACAATAAACATGACGGCCATACTACTATGTGACTCAATCGGTGAAGAGATTGTTGATAATAACAACACCAACACAGGAATGGTCGTGCCCCGAGGCATGAACGGCTTGTAAGACCATGCATGCGACATAAACTGAAAAAAAAAATTGTCACATAGGTGAAAGACCGTGGAATAGCCAAATCCAGACACACAATATTGAAGGAAATAAAAATTGGTGCCACAAATGAAACTCCAGCATGGAATTACAAACACCTCGTGGACATGTGCGAGAAGGTTGGAACGCATGTCCCTCATCGAACGAAGCTGAGCACCAATCCTATCCACCTTTGCCAACATCTTGAACTTCACACACCATATGTCTTGTGAAATAGTAGATTTTCCTTTAAGTTCCCACCTTTGGTGGGAAACAACAAGGCAGCAACGATGTACACGTACTCGTCTTGGCAAACACATGGCTCTCTTCCACCTTCCCATGTATCTTGCAGCTAAAACAAATATATTCATTTGTTGAATCAACATGTCGAAACATATAAGACGAAACTCCCATCGCATACACTTTCCACGAAACACAACTCAGATGTTGTTTCCAGTGACCACTTTTGCTCTGAGTAGGATCGGGTGGCTTGCTCTTCCTCTGTCGACAATCTCTTGAAAAATAAAATCCCACTTGTTTCTCATAATCGAGAAATTTCACCATGCCATAACAAGGTAAAACTACCGACTCATCCTTTTCCCACAAAGCATAATTTATGCTTTGCTTTTCTAGGTCTGATTCGAGATCTTCCTTCTCTTTGATTTTAAACGCAAAACCCGAAATAATTGTGGCAAATTCAGCTTGTGCAAGTTCTATGGTCTCATCATCAGACTCATCGTAAATTGGATCGCCGATCCAATTCTTGAGGATGTCCTTTGATGTGTGTTCTTCCTCATCAAAAACAGCATCATCATCATTGTATTTCTCGTATTTGTCATATATTGGACCATGAGATGTGAAAAATTTCTCGTTGTCTTCCTTCGTAAGGAAAACATCATCGTCATTGTCATACTCATCATCGTCGAATTTGTCGTTGATATCATCATGTTCCTCGCGTCCATGGCAAGTTGTAGGGGCCGCTCTTTGCTTTATTAAATTAGTAAAGGCAGTAACAACAACCGTGACTTGAGCTTGAATTTCGTTGATAGATTGTTGAGTAGCTGGGATGTCGTTATCAGGTTGTTGCTGAAAACGGCGAGTATAAACCATCGTAGCGGTTGAGAAAGTTTTGGAGCGTAGCAGAGCTCTGATGCCAACCTAGCACAGCGTACGAATGGACGAACAGTCAATCTATAAACTTTAGGGTTCTTCAAGACTTGTTCTTGGATCGATCAAGAGTTTGTTTCGATAACTTCTTGAGACCAACTTCCTGTTGGATGAACTGAATCAAATCAAATCAAAATGTATCTAAAAGAAGACGGTTAGAGTCGTTTATATAGCTATTCTCATCGACAAACCCTAAGGGAATATGAAACTTAAGACTAAAGCAAAAAGAAAATAAAGTATCATTATCTTTAAAATAAATAATACATAAAACAAATTCCTTTTAGCAATATGACTTGAATCCTTTGATGTCATTACGTTGGCGCCAAACTTAGGGATGCCGCTGCATCATTCACGGTCTCTTACGGTGCTCTTCTTCCTCTCAAACCAAATCCATTTCAACGGTTACGTTTCTTCTGGCCTCGTCCGAAATTCGTCACCTTCCAAAACCAGTACCAGTCAAGCGACCACGACCACCAACTTCAGAAATCGATTTTCCATCTGACCCTCCGCCTCTCCCGCCGGCTACTCCTAAGCCAAGCACCATCCAACATTCGATGGATTTTCCAAGGCCTTGCATTATAAAGCCCCCACCTTCAAGTCCTTTCATTACCAAAAAAACAAAAAAAAAAAAAAAAAAAACCTATGTCTTCGTTAAAGGGGTACGTCTCCATTCTCAAAAGCTTTCTTAAATGGATATGTGTGCATGTGTGTGTCCGCACGCGCGCGAGTGTGGAGTGTATGTTTACCATCATATTTTGCTGGTTTATTTTCTTGATCTTGAGATTCCATCGTAAATATAATTTACTGGAAGACCATAGTCCAGTGGTTTGAGTAAGAGTTTATTAATGCTTCTACACCAGAAAGTCTGGGGTTTAAATCCCATAAAACGCAAACTATGGAGAAAATGAATTACAAGAAATCTTCAGCATGGTGCATAGCGTATCATCGAACAAGGATCTCATAGGCGGGCTCGAAGTGATGCAGCCAGACGTGCATTCTGATATGATGGTGAAATTATCGACTGTAAAATCATCTATGTAATATTTCTCATCGTTGTAATAACATAATTAATCAGACACGTTAAAATATATATATATATATATATATATATATATATATATATATATATATATATATATATATAATTTACTTTTCTTCACGCGAATTAGATTAGTAATTTTTATAATATTAAAATTCAATGTACCCTTATCGAATCTTTTGCTACTCAGCAAATTTATTTTTCATTAATTTTAGAATTCTACTAGTGGGACGATGATAAAGTTATCAGGTTTCAACCAACTGAACCTTTTTTCTTTTGCCTCAAACAAATATTCTACTATTTAAGCTTGAGTTCGTCTGGGTAACCAGATAGGAAAAAAGCAACTAATAAACTCGAATTCCCTGTAAAAAGATTTTGCAGTTCTAGCTAAAAGACTAGAAACTCCATTCTGTCTTCGAATAATATGGCAAATCTTGAAATCTTGGAATCTTAATTGTAGAGTTCTTATCTCTTTCAGTTCTGTTGAGAAGTTTGGCCCTCCTTCGGGTTTTCTAATCATGTTAATCATGTCCATGCAGTCTGTTACAAAATTATGATATGTTGAGACATTTAACATATTCTCCATTGCCCAAGTAAGTGCTTCTAGTACTGAATATAGAACTGATTTTCTTCTTTTTGAATTCTGCTTTCCTATTAATTGGTTGTTTCTCGAGGTATCTTCCTAAATCCAACCACATCCACTAAATTGAAATGTGGAAGACCATGATCCATCCACTAAGCAGATGTTTTCCAAGTATATGGCTTGGGATCCACTATTACGTGATGTCTGAGGTGTTGAAGGAACAAACTCATTTTCTGAAAACTAAGCTCGACATTCTCCTTTTCCAGAACGTATCAGTTCCAGCGGATCCCTATCAATTCGTCTGAAGAGTTTGTCGTTCCGAGCTTTCCATAAGTACTTGATTATCTACAAATATGGATCCATATCCATTTCTGGATCCTTAAAATTGCTCTTTCTCCAAAACATGTACCCAACTGAACTTCTTAATTACGCAATAATCACAAAAATATTATTGTTGGGATATATCCACAACACTAGTACATTATATTATACTACTAAACATAAAGAAAAAGGTTAAGTTTCAGAGTAATGGACTGGAAACATATATATGAAAACATGATAAATGATGATATGCTAGGGATCTAGTAATTAAACTGTCTGATACACAAAACACGAATATAAAGCTTTTTTACTGTCACTCCAACTATTATGTTTTAAAAATAAAAGTAAATGATCAAGCAACTTTATCCAAGTAAATCAAGTAACTTTCTCTCTTTCTTTCTCTCTAAATACAACTTTTCTGATTGCCTTCACCTCTCTACCGCATGTACTTATGTTGGTGGTGTGAGAGGACTTTTATGTTTTCTTTAGAACATGTTTCACCTTTTTTTTGGTTTTCTGATTTGATTACTGTTGGGCTTTTTAAAGTCCATGTCCAAATAATTCGCGAATGATTAGTACGATGTTATCCATTTTGGGTCTAAGAGGCAAAACCGAATGAATTTGCACTACAAGAAAACAGCTAGTTTCTTACGGACTATTTCGTCGGAAATCCGTCGGAATAAGCCATCTCTAACGGATTTCCGACAAAAAGAGTCGTCGGTTTAATTTCGTCGGAATTTCGTCGAAATTTCCGATGAAATCCGACGGACATATTTTTGACAAAATTCCGACAGACAGAATTCCGACGGACAGAATTCCGACGAAATTCCGACAGACAGATTCCGACGGACTTTATAAATTATTTAAAAAAAATAAAATAGATTTTATTTAAATATTTTATAATAAATATTATTAATTCATTAAATATATATAAAATTTTAAAATTAGAAAAACTTTTTTATAATATAATTATTATTTTTTAAATCATTTATAATAAATATTTTTTATTCTTTATATATATATAATTAAAATTAGAAAAAACGTTTTTGTAGTATAATTGTTTTTAAAATCCTTTATAATAAATGTTTTTATAATTTTTTTAAAAGATAAAACGGTTTATAAATTGAAAATATTTTAAAACAAAGAGAAAACGTTTTTTTTTTTAATTTTTAAAAACTTTTTGTGATTGAAACCTTTTTCTAATAACTGAAAAACATTTTAGTTAAATCTAAAAAAAAAACACAAAAACATTTTATAGATTGAAAAGGTTTTTAAAAAGGTGAAAAAGGTTTTGATAAATTTTAGAAACCAGAAAACGTTTTTTAAATTATAACAAACTTAAAAAAAATTTATAAACTTAAAATGTTTTATAAAAAGCTTAAAACGTTATATAAAATTATAAAAACATTTTGAAACAATAAAAGATAATAAAAACTTGAAAACATTATATATATATTTTAAATAAAACTTTTCAATAATTATAAATACACCAAAAAGTTTTTATAAAAATATTTAACATATAATTTCTAAAATTTACAAATCTAACATCTAAAAGTTTCAATCTACATACAAAACAACAACCTAAAACAAAATCTAACAACATATAACTCCTAAAACTATCAATTCTATCCTAAATCTTCAGATTCAAAACCTAAAATCCACAAATCTAACATTCCAAACCTAAAAAAATGTAATCTAAAGAGGGGTTTAGATGACTTACATGATTGGGGAAGAGATTTGGAGGATTTGGGGTCGGAATAGTAGATTTGTGAGAGAGAGAGAGAGAGAGAGAGAGAGAGAGAGAGAGAGAGAGAAGTAAGACTGCGAAGATTGCAGAGGAGAAGAGAAAAAAAATGAGGAAGAAGAAGAAGGGTCGGCTTATGTATTAAAAATAAACCGACGGACAGCTTCCGTCAGAATTCGGTTGGTTCTATTTTAAGCGGTTAACCAAATACATTTCGTGAATTTTCTTCCCAGGTAAAGTGAAAAATTCAGACGAAATTCCGACGAAACATGTCCGTCACAATAATTTCGTCGGAATTCCGTCGGAATGTTTTGAGAATATCGACAAAGGAAGCCTCGAGAAACTATGAGTTTCTGCATGTCTTTTGATTGGTCGGAGTTAGAGTCCGTCGGAATTTCGTCGGTATTTTCCGTCGGAATTTCGTCGGTATTTTCCGTCGGAATTTCATCGGAATTTTCGGCGGATTTCAGATGGAATTCCGAGAAATAAGAATTTGGGGTTTCAAAACAACAATCTAATGATCACATGCAAATCTTTGATAGTATGTAAATGATTTATAAGAGGTTTAACTAAAATAATTACTTGTTTCACTCGATATTATACAAAATCAAAATCTAGTCTTATATTACCGTAATATATTTGTATAAGTATATAAGTGTTATTGGAGGATGTTACAAATACGTTGATATGTATAATACGTTGAAAAACTTTAACGGTGTGAACTATTTTCATATTATAAATTTATATAAGTGTTATTTGGATATTTTAAGTATCCAATTATACATTTATAATAACTTTGTAAATCTAAAATCTGTTTCGTCGGAAATTCGTTGGAATATTCCGACGACATTCCGATGAAAGTCAAAACTTGTCGGAATTCCGTCGGAATATTTCGATGGGATTCCGACGAACCTCAAATTCGAACTTCAAATCCCTATCGAAACCCCAAAATTATAATATTATGTCGGAATTTTGTCGGATATTTCCGACGACCTTACTTTCGTCGGTATTTCGTTGGAAATTACCGACGAAAAATCGACGAACATGAAATTATATGTTTCGTCAGTATTTCGTCGGAATTTCGTCAAAGAAAACCGACGAAAATATTGTCCATCGGAATGTCCGTCAAAATGTAGCGTGTTTTCTTGTAGTGTTGGTTTTGGTTTCCTTCCTAAAATATTTCGTACTAATTAGAGTTGGACATCCTATTATATATTAGATATTATTTGTCTAAACTTCTAATGTGAGACTTTGTTTGCATTCACATCAAACTTCCTCTTAAACCAAGTACCACACCACACAAACCCTTTTCCTCCAACCTCCAGTGAAACCTACCGGCGTAATCACCAAAATTAATTTTCACCTAACTCTTGTTATACCATTAGGATTTATTCACCTAACCCTTGCAGAGCACCATTAGGAAATTCACCACCTAATCCTTGCAGCACTGTTAGGAATATCCACCTAATCTTTGTATTGTCGTTAGGGAAAGACTTTCAACATAAGTGTTTGGCATCCCTAATCGCAAAGTTTCCTTGAGGATTCTCCTTCCACAACTGAAGCGTCCGGTATTTTTTGATTGGTCTCTGCCACATACAATGATCGTCATCCTCGAATTTAAAGGGTATTTTGGTCTTCATGCAGTTTTTTGTCATCTCGGCTCTGATACTAATTGTTGGACTTTTTCAAGCCTATATCCAACTCACTCGCCAACGATTAGTACGATAATGTTCACTTTGGACCTAAGAGACAAGTCCACATGGATTTGGTTTTGGCTTCTTTCTCAAAAAGTCTCATAGTAATAAGAGTTGGATATCCTATTATATACTAGACATTATTTGTTTACACTTTCAATGCGGGACTTTCTTGCATTCACAACAATTTGACTGTTTGTTTTTCTTTGGGCGGATTGAGGAGTGGATGAACCGACACGTAGCGGCGGAGTAATGGATGGTCTTGATGGTCTCATAGATGTGAGATCTTGGATATGTGTGATCTCTAGCGAAGATCCCGTATAGGGACAACAAGGGAGATGTGTCTCATATAGATTTGCTTTTTGAGGAAGGGAGAAGACGCTCTGTTGTGCTGCCGCAGTATGTTTTGGCGGGTTTGTATGGTTGGTCAAGGTGGGTTAGTTGTGAATGCTTCTCTCGTCATTTCTCAACAGCTTTTGGTAGGTTGCCAGATGTATTTTTAAGATGTGTTTCCCGGGGTTGTATGAAGTTGTCGTCCAAGTTACCTTCTTTGACAGGGGAGGGTTCCGAGAAGAATCGTCAGCCGAGTTTAATCCGTTTAATTCCTGTTTTTATTCAATTAATTTATATAAAACTATTTACAATGGAAGATTTATCAACTGTTGATAAATATTAACAACTGTTGATAAGCTTACAATGGTTTGTTGTAAAAGTAAAATACATTATGTGCCAAAGTGTTGAAACTTATAAAGATAGTTGAAAACAAAACATGGGTCCTTCTTATATGACGTGAAAAATGATGATTGGACCAAAATATTAAGTTTGTCTCTCAAATTTTAATTGCAACGCAAATAGATGGATGAAGACAAGTGTAAGAAACTGATTGGACGCTCATATTTTCTAACTTTTTTTATCTCAATTATTAAACATCAATTATTGTATATAATTATATATATATATATAAGTTATTTTTTTTTATCAAAATTCATCATTTTTCATACTCTATAAATTGAGACTTGTTTCATTTCATTTAGACACAAAAAACTCATTATTAACTATATATTTGCTTTAGCTCTTACTAAAATTTTGATTTAGCATTAAACATCCTTTTAGTGAAATATTAATATATAAAATAATAACAAAAACAAAAACAAAAATAATTTTATAAATTTAATTAGTTTTTAATTATTTGATTTAATTTCAAATGATATTTTTTATTAATAATATGTAATCACAAAAATATAAAATAAAATAAAAGTATGAATAAAATTAGTGAGATAGGGTGTTGTAAATTTTTTTAAAACAAAACCATTGTAGAAAATAAAAATTGAGTGGGTGTTGAATTGTAATGTGGAAAAAAGAGAAAAAAATGTGTATATCTACAATTGTTCTATTATTCTACACTCATCTTTTACTTTTTGTTTTCATTACACATCACTTTATTCTTCTTCCACATCATCATTCAACACTCATTATCTTTTATACCACACATTGTTTTTGTTTTTGAAAATTCAACACCCTAAATTTTTTTCCATTTTTATGTTTTTGTTTTATAAATACATATCAACAACAAATTAATCTGAATAAAAATTAGTTTTTCTTATAAATACAAATATTTCTCATTTTCAGTTTTGAGTTATAAAATTTTGTTTTGATCTATTTTGTTTTTATTTATATAAATAGGAGTCAATTTGTAAATAGTATCAATATTATAGTAAAATTATTTATGTATCCAAATCAAATAAACCAAGTTTCTATTTATATAGTACAAAAATGATAAATTTTGATATAAAAATAATTTGTAAAAAACTTATTACACGATAATTCATTTGAAACAGTGAGGGTGAATATAAATAACTCCAACAACCAATTAGAATTTAACAGTTATATTATTCTATATTTATTATTTTATTTTTTTTAAGTCTCAGACCTTCAGGCGAGTGTGGAACATACCATAGAGTTTGATTGGTCAATATTTTTAATGTGGATCCTACTTTTTTGTTTTAAGTAGTTGAATCTTTTCAACTAAGTATAATCCACGTTCTTTTTTTTTCTTCTTTCAATACCATCACTGTAAGCTTTAAACAGTTGAATTATTTTTTTAACTGGTTCAATCTACATAGTGTAAGAGAGAATATGATGTGGAGTAAAAATATGATGTCGTAAACATGTAACCAATGTACATATTCTAACTATTAAATTATGGTTTGGGTCAATTAATAAATTATTTATAAAACCCAAGACAATCATATTTTGTTGGTTTCTGTAGGAAGGAAACACTCGTTAAAGTATGAATCTGAGGTATTGTTTGTATAATTTTTGGGTTTTCTGTTTTAACGAGGCGGGTCTTGGTCATCGCTTCGGACCTTTGGATGAAACATGCATCTCTTCAATTTAGTTCGGGTATTAATCAGAGTACAAATACCATAGCCAACACATATTACATGTTTGTGCTCCATGCAAAAATATTTCTTTCAATTCGAGACAATAATTATATGATTGCATCCTTAAACGATGATTTTTTTCATTCTCATGCACTATCTCACTTTTAGAACATCTCTAATATTACTCTATTTTCACCTACAAACACACCTTTAGAGACAAATCTTCTCCAGGGGTGCTCTATATCCTACTCCAAAAATAAAAATCTATATCTTACTTTAAATTTAGATTAAAACTTTTTCTATTTTTATATTATAATTTTTATATACAGAACAATATTTTCACTTTATATGTTTTCATTTTATATCTGAACAAAAGTATATATTTGGGTAGTCTAATAAATTTGTCACAAGGTATCTAAGAACTTGTTATATTGCATAAACATTTGTGGCAAGTTTAGACATCTTAACCTCTAAACATTGAGTTAATAAGTCTAATGAAGTTATCAGAAGATTTTTAGTGTGAAGAATGTTTTTTTTTATATTTCCTCTCTTCTTGTGCGACCGTTTAGGAGATAAGGTTTTCCCAAACCCTAGATCCGCCGTCGGTGGGCATCACGCCTCACCGCCGAGAACTCTTCGCCCCCCCCCCCCCCTCTTCTGGTTATCTCTCTCGTTTCATGTTGCCATGCTTCCCAAGAAAAATAAACATCGTCCGCCTTTTGCTCGATCTTTTAAGCTGGCCTTAGCCATGAGGAAGAACAAGTCCTTCTCTCTCACCAATCTCTCCGATGTCGGCGTAGCAGCAATTGGGGCCACGGTTCCTTCGACAAGTTCATCTCTAGCTTTAGGCTCGGGTTCAGCGGTTTTGGGCCCAATCAACCTAGCTTCTCCTTCCGGTGCTCCGGTTGGTAATGGTCTTCTGGTCGAAGGGGCTGCTGCTCCTAAGACATTATCTCCTCTTCTTCCTTCGGGTGAGGATGGAAAATCTACTGGTGTTGCTGGATCTGTGCCCTGCAATCAGGAATTGAAAGTACATAATTTTAAGTCTCATGGGGTTGCAGTCGACCAGGGTATGAACTACGCCGCTATGCTTAAAAGCTCAGCTCAACTTCAGAAATTGGGTACCCCTTCGGAACATATCACTGGTGCCCCTTTTGTTCTCATTCCAGATGAAAATATTGAAGCTGCGAAACTAGAATTCAAGGATTTTATCTATGCTCGCTTCCATGGTGAATATCCGTCGATGGGGAAGATCATTGGAGTGGTTAATGCTGTCTGGGCAAAGTCAGGACCAAGAATTTATGTTCACAACATAAGTCATGGCATGTACCTTCTTCGTGTCACTAATCCAAGGACACGAGAGGTCTTGTTGTCTCGTACTTGCTGGAATATCGGAGGTCTTCCCATGTTTGTAGCTCCTTGGGCTCCTGATTTCTCTCCTGATGAGGCTCCCCTATCCAGTGCTGTGGTCCCCGTTGAACTGCGAAATGTTCCTTACTTGTTGTTTAATCAAGAGAGTCTGAGCCGTCTTGCAACGGCGATAGGTAAGCATGACTCTTTGGCTCCAGAAACAGAACGTAAGGAGAATTTCGAAGTAGCAAAACTGTATGTGAAAGTTGATCTTACAGCTCCTCTTCCAGATACCATAGTCTCAGGCTTCTCTAACGGCAGAGAAGTTCAGATTGCTGTCTCTTACCCTTGGCTCCCAATAAAGTGCGATAAGTGTATGAAGTTTGGCCACAAACCAGATATATGTCCTATTGGCACTAAGGCGAGATCTATTGTGCAAATGGTTCCTGGAAATTCAACATTTGAAGCTCCTCGCAGAAGGTCTCAGTCCAGACCAGGCCGCACCCGTCCTAAAAAAGAAAAGAGAGTGGTGGGTCGTTATGTTCCTATTGTCACCGGGTCTGAAGATGCGAACAGTGAGTCTTTGGATGATATGAGTGCAGAGTCTAATAAGGCCCTACAGGTTCCTGACGGTGAAGTGGAAATTCAACAGCTTCCTCCTGCTGGTGAAGCCAACGTTGGGAATCTCTCTAGCAATGCGGCTTCGGATGAGGGCGCTTTGGAAGAAGGTGAAATTGTAGAGGTTGTTGTAGATGTTCCTGGTCAGTCTTCTACGGTGGCTGAAGTTTCAGTGGATTCCAATGTCTCTCTACTGGAAGTTGACGATGCTCTGAAAGGAAAAGATATGGACATGCCTACTGAGACTAGTGAACCTACTGAAGATTCTGAAGGTCCCAAAGATGCTGAAGTTATTGAAATTTCTGTATCCTGTGCAGTAATAACAGTGAATGAAGGAAGTGGCAAGGCTGATGAGGTTGACTCTGGGTTGCAAGCTGCTGCTAGCTCTGCGAAGGAACCTTCTGATCACTATGTGGCGCCAGAGGGGAGCTCCCAGTATATTAGCAGTGACGTTCAACATGACTGTTTTGATTTGGCTGAGGAGCAGGATCAAGACAATCCTTTTTTCCTGGTTAAAAACAGGAAGAGTGGCCGCAAGGCCGCAAAACGCCATTAAATCTGTGATTATATTTTTTGTGTGGAATGTACGTGGACTGAACGGAAATAGATGGCATATGATGACCAAAGATTGGATTAATATCCATAGGCCACTTTTTGGAGCTTTTTTGGAGACTCATATCTTAGAGAGCAATAAAGAGAGGATTTTAGAAGCAATTCCAAGGGGTTGGAAGTATTTTGGGAACTTTTTGGAGCACGAAGCAGGAAGGATTGTAGTTGTTTGGGATCCAAGAGTTTCTACGTTTATCTACAACGCTACTGCTCAGTCTGTCTCATGCGGGGTAACTATCCTTTCGAAAAATATTACCTTTACCGTTACTTTTGTTTATGGCTTTAACTTGGAAGAGGAGCACATATGTTTATGGGATTCTTTGGTTCAGACTCACGAATCTACTCCAGTATCTACTTGTCCGTGGTCTGTGGTGGGGGACTTTAATCAAATGTTGAGGACATCTCATCACTCGAACCACATAAATTGTCGAGTTGATGAATCAGGAATGGAGGATGCAAATCTTGGTCTCCAAGATGCCCAACTGTTTGAAGCTCAAGCTAAGGGAGTACCATATACCTGGCGGAATAGTCAAGATGATAATCAAATATCTACTAAGATCGACCATGCCTTCATCAACCAATCTTGGGTTTCGGCGTTTCCGGATTCATATGCAGAGTTTATGGATCCTTCGCAATCTGATCATGCACCTTGTCTCATTAGGATGCCTTCTTCAAGGAGAAGGGTTATCAAGCCCTTTAAATTTTTCCAGCACGTTGTTGATCATCCAGAGTATGCTGATACAGTGAATGCGGTTTGGAACTGTGACCAGATTACAAGAACCGACCAGTTCAAGCTTGTCCGATCCTTGAAGCTCTTAAAGAAGGACCTACGTCGTCTCAACAAGCGTCACTACAGTGGCATTTCTCAGAGAGTTAAGGATCAGAAGCTTCTTGTAGACGGTTTGCAGAGAGATTTGCTTACTCTGCCAAATGTGGCTACTGCTAGGGAGGAACATGCTGAGAGGAACAAGTTGAATGTGCTTCTTAAGGCCGAGGAGAAATTTTATAGACAGAAGTCTCGGGTTAGATGGGCTGATGTGGGAGACCGCAATACACCGTTTTATCATCGGATGGTGACCCAACACGCCTCTACAAATCACATTCATTTCTTAAAGGATGCAGAGGATCATATGTTTTTTGCGACAGACGACATCAAAGCTCACGCTGCTGCGTATTTTCAGGGTATTCTTGGCTCAACAGACCTTCCTCATTCTCCTGCCACAGTTGAGGACTTGCAAAATCTCTTGCCATTCCGGTGCTCTGAGTTGCAACAGAACTGTCTGAAGCGTGAGGTAACCGAGGCAGAGATAAAAGCTACAATATTTGCCATGCCTCTTGATAAGAGTCCAGGCCCGGATGGCTACTCTGTGGAGTTCATTAGGGCATCTTGAAATACAGTAGGACCTGACATTATCAAAGCTGTCCGTGAGTTTTTTCGAAATGTGAAGCTCCTAAAAGATATGAACACTACAGTTATTGCTTTGATCCCTATGAAACCATAAGCATGTTCTTTAGGGGATTATAGACCGATCAGCTGCTGCAATGTCGTTTACAAGATAATCTCGAAGATCATTGCGAACCGGCTTAAACCGATACTGACAAAGTGTGTTAGTCCTAATCAAGCGGCTGTTCTGAAGGGGCGTAGCCTGGGAGAAAATGTCCTCCTTGCTTCTGAGCTCATTAAAGACTAACAACGCCTCCTGCCACAAGAGCGCGATGATCAAAATTGATATACGCAAGGCATTTGATACGGTTTGTTGGGAGTTTGTGATCAAGATTCTGGAGGCACAACACTTTCCTCGTGCTTTCATATCATGGATAACAGAGTGTATCTCCTCTCCAAGGTTTTCTGTGGCCATCAATGGTGAACTAGCTGGGTTCTTCGAAGGGAAAAAAGGGCTGCGACAAGGCGATTGAATCTCGCCCTACTTATTTATTATGCTTATGGAAGTCCTTTCCCGTTTGCTTGACAGAGCTGAGTTGACAGGCGCTGTTAGACTCCACCCTCTGTGTGCGTCACCTAAGATTACTCACTTGTTGTTCGCCGATGATCTGCTGGTTTTTTCTGATGGCTCAAGAGTTTCTACTGACGGGATTAAAGATGTTATGAGCCTCTTCAAGAACTGGTCAGGTCTTGACACAAACCAGTCGAAATCAGAGATCTTTAATGGAGGTTACTCAGATGTGCAAGTTTCAGTGTTAAGTGATCTATCGGGTTTCAAACGAGGTGTGTTTCCTACAAGGTACCTAGGCTTACCTCTCAGTCCTAAGAAGATTTCTTGGGCTACCCTTTAGCCATTTCTTGACCGCATCACATCAAAAATGCATTCATGGACTGTAAAATATCTCTCTTTCGCTGGTAAGGTTCAGATGATATCGTCTGTCATTTATGGAATGGTTAATTTTTGGAGCTCAGTCTTTGTCTTACCCAAACGGTTCTATGAGAAAGTAGACTCTCTTTGTTCTGCTTTCTTGTGGAAAAATAGAACTACATCAGCAGCTGGAGCTCGTGTGTCCTGGAAAGATATTTGTAAACCAAAGAAGGAGGGTGGTTTGGGTTTAAGGAAGCTTGATGAGTTCGAGATGGTTTTCAGACTAAAGAGACTCTGGTTATTTTTCTCTGCTTCAGGATCCTTATGGGTCCCATGGCTGATCAACAATAGGTTCCAGGGTCAAAGTATATGGCTGGTAAATGACTCTCAAAGGTTCTGTAGGACAGTTAGGAGCATGCTTCAACTGCGTCAAGAGCTTCACTCCTTTCTCCGGTGCAGCATTGGAGATGGGAAAACAGCTTTGTTTTGGTATGATTATTGGACTGAGTTGGGTCCTCTATATCTTCTCTTCGGACCCCGTGGCCCCAGAGACCTTCGAATACCTCTTACTGCCACAGTCTCACAAGCTGTGAGCAATGGTTACTGGAATCTTCCTCCTGCGAGGTCAGATCATGCAGAAACACTTCAGGTAGTATTGTTGTCTACTCCTACTCCGTGTGAGGATAATGGCAATGATGTTTACTTGTGGAGAAATCAATCAGGAGGTTTTGGTAGTTCTTTTCGTTCAAGTGTAACTTGGGAACTGAATAGAACTCCGTCCCCAACTGTTCCGTGGCATTCCGTTGTTTGGTTCCGAGGTAATATTCCTAGGTGTTCTTTCATTGCTTGGACCGCTCTTCTCGCAAGACTTCCAACAAGGGATCGGTTACTATCTTGGGGCCTTCCAGTCCAGCAAACCTGTGTTGTTTGTGCTAATGCTCATGAAACGCATAACCATCTATTTTTTGAGTGCTTGTTTGCTGCTGGGATCTGGAGTCGCTTATGTGGCAGGTTCTTGGCGTCTCCCCCAACATCTCTTCACTCGATCAACTCTCTTTGCTTGCAAATGCATGGACCTCACGCAGCCCCAACGGTCTTGGTGATGAAGCTAGTCAGCCAGGTCATCATTTACCACTTATGGCGCGAACGTAATGCAAGGATCTTCACGAGTTCTCAGCTGTCTCAGGAGGCATTCTTCAGGGTGGTAGATCGCAGTATGCGCGACAGGTTGTTGTCTCTTACTCAAGTCTCCGATGCTTCTCCTTCCTTGCTTGAGCTCTACTTTTGGTTTGTTTCCCCCTTTAGTTAATGTATCTCCTTTTCGTATGTCTCTCTCTCTTTCTTTACTCTCTTTGTAATAAGTTGTGCTCCGCAACATTGAAAAACTCAGAAAATGGTATAAATCTTAACATTTACACCAAAAAAAAAAAAAAAGTTATCAGAATATAACTTGTTTTAGTCTAACGAGTGTTTCCTTCCTACAGAAACCAACAAAATATGATTGTCTTGGGTTTTATATTAAATATTCTTGGGACGAAGAACGACGAGCTGTCTTATCATTGTAGAGCCATTACGCTTATAGAGGGATTTTATATGACCTCATCGGCATGGACCTAGAGAGAAATTTTATAGAGATAACATCCGAACTCATTTTTCTCTTTATAGACTTTGTGTGACAAGTTCGTCATGTTAGTGAGTCCATTTCGCTCTCAACCATCTTTCATTTATGTAATCCCCAGTTCGATTTACTTATAATAAACAAAATTTCCGACCTTATTTGTCTCTAAATAACTCATTAAATACTTAATGTAATTCCTCTTTCAACATTGTGTATAATTTATTTTATAAAATTACACATTTATATAACAATATAAAACAACTAATATTTGTTCTAGAAAATAAAACCTATTTATCTATCTATTATTATAAAGTATTGTTTATTTTCTTCTCCTTACGCCACGTCGGCAGCCACATCTATGTCGTATTGACACGTGTCCCGTGCGGATGATACTTCGCGTTTCATTTAATCCCGAGTGAGATGGGCTTTGATTGTTTGATGTGTGTTGGGCTTTTAGTTTTTACGCTGTGTCCGGCCCGGTAGAAGGATCTCGCACTCTAACCCTAATTCTTCTGTACCGAAGAAACGAGCTTAGTCTCTCTCCTTCGTACGGCGACGACTCCATGACGTCTTATCTTCCTCTCGCCATCTGAAACTGTCCGAGTAATGGCGTCGTGTTTAATCCATTGATTCACTCCCCCCACGATGTCTTTTTTCAATGCTTTGTTTCGATCTACAAGGCAGTGTTTTTTCTGTATAAATATATGTGAGTATTTCTCTTCTTGGACTCCATCTTTGACCTTGCAAATTTCTTCAATTGATTCTTTTTGATTGATCATGATAAACTATTGTTTCGTGGATTTGTTTTTATATTGTATATGAGGGGCAGGAGAGTGTGTGAGCGCATTAGATATTGAGAGAGGAGAGAATGAATGGTGGTGGTGAGGTTGGAGCTTCATCGTTTTAGATTGGAAATTCTCTCAGGTATTTGGTGAAGGCAGTGCTGGCGAAGAAGTTCAAGAAGGTATCCTCTCATTGATTTACTTTCCCGTATTTTTCTTTGCATCTCTGTCTGTTTCTACTTTAAGCCCCCCCCCCCCCCCCCCCCCCCCCCGCGTCAAATTGATTTGAGATTAGTTTTTAATCTAGATCAAGGTAACTACAGTTTTAATTTTGTGGGTAATTGTGAAGTTTTGGTTTTTGATCGAAATTTGTAAGTTTCACTGATATTTAGTGGTTTCTTTTTCTATTTTTTTTATTTTATTTTATGTTAGTGGTTTCTGTTTGTAAATTTATGCTATGTGATTACAACTAAACAAATTTTGCTTCTAAAGCCAATGATGTACGTTACGGCAATAGATTTGCTTCATACCTTTCTGCTTTGCCATGTCATAAAAATGTTTATATCTTTTGGGGCTGTGATGTTTTTTCAACGTGTCCGAGAGGCATGGTGGTTGTGGTGTCTTAGTGTTTGTAACTCTGTAATTTGTAAAGGCACCAACTTAATCAAACTTATGGTCAACGCTTAAATTTCGTTTAGGAAACGGTCTCAGAATTTCGTACCATCCACTACGTAAATAGCGTATTCACAATACTCTTTTCACCTGCAGTTTGACGATATATTTTATTATTTATAGATAATCGGTGCTATGGTGAGCTGAATGTATTGGCAGTGAAACATGGGCAAGTTCCCGGAAATCTTAACCAGTTTGTCTTTTAGCAGGTCCAGAAGAAGCACAAATATGATGCTGTGAAACCGAAGAGACCATAAAAAGAAAGGATGAGGAAGATAGAAAGAAGACATGGAGAAATCAAAGAAATAACTTTTTATAAAAGGTAAAAACGCTTCTTTTGTTTGTTTCACAACCTAAAGGTTCAGACTGTTGCAGCATTTACCACTAAATATTCACTACTTATCATCACATTTTATGCAGTCTATAGTGCATGGAGTTATGTCAAATGATGTTGCTCGGTTATTGAATCTTAGTCACCACTACTCATTTGTGGGCTTACATGGCTTATCTCAGCCGAGAATATAGGAAAAGGTAATGTGTTTTATTATTTCATCGAAGTGAATGTCTCTCAACCTTATTAGTGGCTGGATACTCATAAGCAAGAAAAACTTATATTGAGTTTGTAAGCTTTGTTAGATGATGCTGGTCCATCCCGAAAAGTATGGAGAGTGAGAGAGTAGCTAGTTGAAGCTTATTGGCTGCCAAAACCAACATGGAGGTTTTGTGAGAGGTGGTTAAGGCAGAGGCCAAGCTGGTGGTGGCAAAGGGAATAAAGGTGGCCCAGAAATTGTGCCTAAAAGTGGGATTGAAAAATGGAAAAAGTTCTAACATGGTATTAGGAAGAACATGTAGACAACAATAGCTGAAAGATTGTTACAGTTGTGGATTATCAGGTGAACACGCTCCTATCTTTCTAGGAGCAGTCGGAGCTAAAGCTTTTGTTGTTCAGATTTGCAGTGATCTTTTTCATAATTCAGTGGCTACATGAGAGTGTTTCTGCTGAGTTAGAATTTAGAGTGCAACAAATGTACGATATGTGAAGGCTATTTTATTATGCGAGGAAGCAGGCCCGTCCCTGCCAGAAGGCAAGTAAAGCATATGCTTTAGGCCACAATATATAGAAGAAAAATTAAGGCCACATATCACCAAATATTAGCTAGGTTTAACAAGTTTGAATTGAGTTAGGATACCATAGTTCAATCCTCCTTTTGTCCAATATATTTTTTATTTTAACCATTTGATTCTTTTTTACACTTTTGTACTGGTTTGATGTTAGTGTATTGCTATATATTGTTGGTATTTATATAATAGGCCACACAATTTTTTTTGTGCTTTAGGCCACCCCAAATTATGGGACGGCATTGCGAGGAAGATGGGAATAATTCCATCTCCATCTGTAGCTTAACTCGCTTAACATTCAAGATTGTGGTTAGAGTTTTTTATCACCAAAAATCAAGTACAAACATGTTCCAAACGTGATTTACAAAATGTTCTTTCTGTTTACTAATACTTGAATATGTTTTTTAAATTGATATAAGATCGTTATCATTATGTTTGTGGTAAATATGTTTTATGAGGTCAATGTTAAAAATTATTCTCTAAAAATTAATCAGTATTGTTTTAGAAAATTCATCAATATCATATATAATTTACAGAAAAAATAATAAAATAAATAGTGAAAGCCGTTATAAAATAGTTAAAATTATTGCTACATATAATTAAGAATAAATTAAGCATTTTTAAAAAAAATTATAACAAAATTGTTTTTAATGGTAGAATAAGTATATTTTGTAAGTATTGTGAACAGAGTAAGGTTATAATATTTTATTTGATGTAATTTTTTTAAAAAAAATACTAAAATAAAAGGTTGAACCATAATTTTGATACTGATATGAAAAAAATATATACTTGCATAGTTCAACAAAAAAATGTAAGACAACCAGATAAAAAAACAAAAAGAAAATAACAAGAATGAAACTACATAACTTATACTAAAATAAATATATTAAAATATCTATATCTACATAATAAAAATAGAACAAAGCTTCATTAATATTCGTATTTGAAAATTTGGTTAACCCCAATGAAACTGAGGTCGAGTCTTTCACTATAAAAAGCAATCAATGAAAAAAATTATAAATCTGGAAAATTTCAAATATAATCATTTAAACTAAAAACAGATGTTAAAAGAAAATTTCAATATTGTAAACGAAGAAAATGTCAACGCATTGCCATGCAACCATCAGTGCATCGTTGATTGGTTTATATCAGATTTAAGCTACCCAACATGTCGAGATACGATACTTTAATATTATTATTTTCGGTTTACATGACTAATAATTAACCGACTTAATAAAAAAATTTACTCATGTATATTTACTTAATATATAATTACAAGTTTGTTTCTTTCTTCACTAGAATCTTTAGATTCATCCACCTCCAAACAATTACCAAAAATAATGTGATGGCACCCAAGAAAAAAAAAGAATCAAAACTACCTATCAAGATAGCATGATTTATTTAGTCTTCCAGTACAATAACACGTACATAATTTAACTAATATGTATATTTTCAAATAATAAAAAAAATATATTAAATATCTACTCTAACTATTTACATTATTTTCAAATTATCATCCCGCCCGTAGGATGGGCCGGCCCTAGTATATTTTATATATGTGGGGGCACTTGCCACACATTTAACAAGCTGGATATGCCCATGTCTAAAATTAGAAAAGCAAAAATAGTTAGATAAAACATAATTTTCTATAAGATTATTGATTGAGCACAGATCATTCTGACTAAATTGTTAGAGTAGTGATTTTTTTTTTCAGATACAGAGATTTAAGGCTCATCGAGCTATGAAAAATTGTTAAGTCGTCTCAAACTTAGAGCTGTTTGACTTCTCCTCTACGGAAGTTCGCAATTTTCCTTATATGGATATTTGATTTAATGTAATATATAGTGAACTGATGACTACATGAAACACACCGGCTCGCTCATCATCCACACACAGTTCTAAACATCGATGCAAAGCCTTTGAACCCATGTGACTCATTCACATGGCTTGCTTCATTTGCAGCCATTGGAAAATATATTTAGGGAGCAATGTACGTTAAATCTTATCATTCAAATCTCGGAAGTGATGAAATGACTAAAGTAATTTGTTCTTGTGTTCCATTTGACTAAGTATAAGCCAATTCCGTGTGCACGCAAACTTCAATCTGTGCCAAGATGGATTTAGTTTCAAATCGTCTTTAGTTGGAAGATATTTGTGAATTAATGTTCAATTTTGGCAGTTATTGAGCAAAAAGAAACTAGTATAGTGCCACTAAAAGTCTAAAACCTCTTTATCACAGACACCAAAAAAAGCTTCATGTTGTCACTCTCCAGGTTTTGTTATGGATACCATTTACAAAAAAATGGGCTGACATCCACGACCTACTGATACAGAATTAGCGATCAACATTGGTAATTATTTGAGCTTCTTTTATCATACTTTGTGTAGTATTGTGGTGCTTGTCGCCACGCTTATTTATAACTGGCAGACATTTTCACCAACACTGAAAGATTTTTTTAATTTGCCTTTCTATCTTGATTGAAGAATATTGGATAGTTGATACTGAGTTAGGAACAAAATTAATCCCGATAATTTGGCCCTTGGGTTCAGCACAAATTAATAATGGTATTGTCACATGCAGAGATCCATGCATGTGAACTGTGGTTCTTTTTTTTTTTTTGGCAAAAGCATACTTGAATTAGAAAAAAAAAAATAAAGCGTTCGAAACTCATCCACAAGCCGGAGAGTGACAACATCTTATCCTTAATTCTATTTTATTTATCAAGTATCCAAATATAGGTATTGGAGTGCATGTAAGCGACTCAATTTGGCATAACCAGACAAATATGAAATACTTTCATACATAGATCATCATCAATCGATCGAGAGCTTGTGGTCGAATGGTAAGGCTTGGGATTTCACTACATTTCAGGTTCGATCCACCTGTTATGCGAAACTAAGTCACATTTTCTTGGTCACCCTACACAGATATGAGCTATTGCATTTCGGCCCATTTGAATACCCGGGAGAGGGACCGTGGGCTACACCTCCCACCTGGAGATTAGGTATGTATCTTTAATAGACCCGGATTTAACCATTTCCCTAGATCATCATCAATCACGGACTCCAGTCAATTACTTCTAGTGAAAAAGCTGTGTTCTTCGTAGTTGCGTGGAAAAAGTTCTAAAATACGTAAGGTATACTAATATGGCATGTTTTGCTTATTGGACAGTAGATAGTTTATGATTGTCTATATGTTTCGGTAGGTTTCTTGTTTTAAGTTTTGAAAATATAGGAAGGAAAATATTGGGAACCACATAATACTGACGTAAAAAAAATTCCATGCTAATTTAGGTTTACCGACAATTAATCATGTCGTAATTCTTTTTGTCTTAAATCAGTGGCTTGTGGAAAACATGTGATAGCAGTCTAACACTATATTAGCAGTTTAGCACTCGATGCTGCATTGCACTTGCACACTTCTGTAACTGTAACTGTAACTGTAATCTGTTATACCATGACGGTGTAACCGCAGCGGCTGCGGTTGCGGTTTTAAGCGGTTTTAAGAGATTTGTATGACTGGTACTACGGTCAGAAATGGTGCGTTTGCGGGATACTTATTACTGGTTAACCACCAAATACAATAGCGGTTAAATAATAAATTAACAATATTTACATTTTATATAATTATTAAAATATCAAACATCATAATATTATGATAAATATAAAAATTATATTTATAAAATTATATTTTTAATTTTTTAAAAATTATTGAAAATATTTTTATTTTAAAATTTACAATATGAAATATAATAATAGATATATTTTAATATTTCTATTATTTCAGTTTCAAATTTTTATTTTTATTTTTATTTTTGTATTTATATTGTTTTCAAAAAAAGAAGAAAAAAAAATTTACCCTCCCACAACCGCCCGCAGCCGCAAATGCTAGCTGGAACCAGCTTTTGAATTTAAGAGGTTAAGAGCGGTTTGAAACGGTTTAGAGCGCTTTACGTGTTTTTTGCAAAACGCCAACAACTGCTACAAACCGCAAAAGCTGTATTTGCGAGTAGTAGCGGAGAAACCAGTCATGCCCTTTATATACTAACTAGATTTTGACCCGCACAACCGTGTGTGTATATATTCTCATGTTTATATACAGATATTTGTTTTACACATTTTTTTTTGTCAACCGTTTTACACAATTAATGTACATTTTGAATGTTACTCACATATTTAAATATTTTTATAATTATGTAAAATACAATAATTTTATAGTTTTCATGTTAAAAATTCAAATCATCACATATATATATATTGCTTTTTATTATATATTTGTCCTATTAAATTTGCGTTTGATTATTAAACTAATTTTTATGCATAAAATAACATATTTAAAAATTATTTTATATATAATTTATTATGATCGTAACCCGTGATTCAAAGCGTTAGATTTATTTAGCAATTTATTCATTTTATATAATAATTTACTATATATAAAAAATGTTTAGATAAGTTAACTTTTTATTCATGTATTATATAGTTTACTAATGTTAACCCGTTCTACCAACATATTATTTTTTAGCATAAATATTTTCTATTTATTAAAATAAATATATTAATTTTTCAATTTAAATAATTTTATCATATTTACTTCAATATAATGGTTTTATTTTAAAATGATAGATATTATTATAAAATAGATAAAATAGGATATAATTTTATTCTTTTCATTTTATAAAATATAGCTGAATATATATTAATGTATAATAACATTTCATTTCTAATTACGAAATTAGTGAAAATATTTATATTCAATTTTTAACAATTTGATCTTGTTATAACCTTTTTCAACAGATTTGTTAGAATTTATATATATATATATATAAAAATTTAAAAATATCAAAAGAAATTATGATTAAAGTAGTTAAAAAATTATATATTATTAGCATTAAGGATATACATTTAATAAAAAATTAAATGATGGTCTAAATAAAAATATCACACAAAAAAGAAGTCATGACTTTTATTTTAATATAATATATATTTTTAAAATAGAAATAAATATTTATTTCTAACAAAATCTTTTCTACATGAGTCTGTGAATGTTTGTTGTAAAAAAACAAAAATCTTTTAAAAATATCAGTAAAGTATATTTTCAAATTAATCAATTTCATTTTTTAATTATGATTGAATATAATTAAAAAAAATTTAATTTTTAATTTTCGTTTATAAATCAAAACAAAATTCCTTTTTAATTTCAAATTATATTTTATGATAGTTTAAATTAAAACTAACTAATTTTCAAAAGTAAATTTAAAAAGATTCTAAAAATATTTTTAAAAGATTTTGTTAGAACATTTTAAATATATCTATTTGTATTTCAAATAAAAATATAAAGATATTAAAAGATATAGTGATGAACTTAAATAAAATTTGATATTTTCTAGGAATGGTTCAAACTAAAACATTACAGATGAAAGAAGTTATGAATTCTGTTTTAATAATATAGATTAACTATTGTCATTATTTTGACTTTGATTATACTTAAATCATACCATAGCTTTGGACCTAGCTAGAGTTGATTCTCTTTCTATATTTGTGTGTTTGTTATGGACTACATCTAGGCTACAATATTTATAGGTAGGGACAAAACAAACTAAATTCCAAAAATTCCCAAAAATCCTGATAAACAAGTGGATCCAATAATCGAAGGAGCAGGAAAAAAGGAAGATCTCTACAGCCTTTGGTTTTAGAAAATTTAGAGGTGCCTCTTTAGTCAAATAATAAAGACAAATTCCTTCATCAATTGTCTCGCCACTAGCCATTACATTAGGATATCGTGTGAATCTCGCAGTTTTTTTTTTTTTTGTTACTGTAAATGGACAACATTATAGCCTTAGTAATACCATAAGCCCAGTCCAAGAAGGTAAGAGCACCAGCAACACTTAAGAGCATCATTAGCGTCAAACTCTTAAAAACAGGTTCTTAAAGGTAAAATAATACTATTTTAATTTGTTTTATTTAAATCATAAAAATGAAATGTCTAAAACTATTAATGTATTGACAGGTGTGAAGAGCTCTAAAAACCAGGTTCTTAGACCATGATTATCGGGGTCCTAAAGTTGGGTCCTAACCCATTATCGGCCCAAAAATAAATACAAAATGGTGATAATGTTCCGGGACGGGCATTAACCAAGGTCGATTTTTGCTCGTCCTTCCTTGCCACCTGTCGAGTGGAGATGAAGCGGAGAAGTCGTGTAGGGGAAACTCGACTTTCTCTTCCCAAATCGATCTCACCGTCTTCCGATTCTCTCTCGACGGCGACGCATGTGGCGATAAAGTACACCGACGATTTCATCCCGAATCTCTCCGGATCCCTCACGAGTCTATCCCGAGTCTGTCTCCAACCTCATTCTCCGCCGATTTCAATCTAAAAGGTATGTGTTCCTCTTTCGTTTTCAAATCCTTAGGATGTCGTTGTCTATCTAGTTCCTCCGCATGTTGGTTTCGTAGATTCTTTGTTGTGATGATTTGTTCGGTAGATTAGATTCAGTTTCTCGATCTAGTTCCTCTGAGTCGGGTTTCGTAGATTCTTTTTTTGTGATGATATGTTCGGTTGATTAAGTTCAGTTTCTCGATCTAGTTCCTCCGCATGTTAGTTTCGTGTGATTCTTTGTTGTGATGATATGTTGGGTAGATTAAATTCAGTTTCTTTTATTGATGATGATCGTTGATGGTTTCTTTGATATTGTTTCGTCGATAGCTTTGTAGTTGATATGGTTTCTGTAATTTCTTGTTAGGAAACTTGATAGGTTTTAGATTTGTATTGAAGTTCAGTATAAATTATTGCCTCGAATGCTTGTTGTTTTTGATTTTTTTGAACGAAAGTTGATAGCTTTTAGTTCTGTATTGAAGTAACTAAACTTATTGCCTAGTCTTCTAGCTTCTGATCACACTTTAAACGTTTTGAAGGAAACCTGAGAGCTTCTAAAAACTTTATTGAAGTAAAAAAAAAAAATTAGTGATAAGACTGTGAGTCTTATGAACGAGATTGCCATGTTTGTAGTTCGGATTTGAAGTTACTTAAACGAAATTGTGTTCTCTGCTTGTATTGTAGTTCCCTTTGTAGCTTATAGCTTTTGTAGTTGTAGTTTAGTAATAACTATAGCTGATAGCTTTCGTACTAAAATTTAATGATCCATTAAACTAGAGCTGATAGCTTTGTAGTTGTAGTTTAGTAATAACATCTGATTAGACATAGGTAGATAATGGTTAGGTGGTTATGGAGTTATTACTTGTTAAAGTTTCTCCTAGTAAATCCCATAGAAAACACTTCAGCTTTGTTATCTCCAAATCGTCTTTCTCTTCTCTTTGCGAACAAGAAAACGTTTCCATTCTCTATAATCTCTTCTGTTCTTCTTCTTATGGATCCAGGGAATCCATATAGCCAGAATTCTGGTTATGTGGGGCTTCTTCACAACGTACAAAATAATAATGTTCAGGAAAACTTTACTTATGAAAGTTTTCCTTCCAGCGTCGACATTGGAGCCTCAGAAATGCCTCCTTCAGTTCCCAACAGTCTGAGGCTCCATCCCAACCTCAGGACACACCTGTGGAGCGTATGGTGAGAAGGAAATGGACGCCGGGTGATGACGAGGTTTTGATTAGTGTGTGGCTAAACACATCAAAGGACGCTGTTGTCGGAAATGAACATAAGTTAAGGACCTTCTGGAAATGCGTAGATGAATACTTTGCAACAACTCTTCATGAGAACATAGAGAATATTCATTGTAAGCAGAGGTGGCACATAATCAATGATCAGACGAACAAGTTCTGTGCCGCATTTGCAGCTGCAGAGAGACAAATAACCAGCGGTCAAAGTGACAATGACGTTCTAAAGGTGGCTCATGAAATCTTCTACTCTGATTAGGGACACAAGTTTACCCTCGAGCACGCGTGGTGTGTCCTGTGATATGAACAAAAGTGGATAAGCCTGAACACACCTAAGACGGCCGGTTCAAAGAGAAAGAGTGGTGAGGTCAGTTCCCAACCTTCAAGCGCACATGTCGGTGAGGTCAGTTCCCAATCTTCAATGCGTCCTGAAGGTATCAAGGCTGCGAAAGCAAGCAGGAATGGTAGTAAAGGAAAGGCTATTGAGGACTATAAGAGCATTTTGGAGCTCAAGATGGAAGATTTGGCGAGGAAGGAGAAACTATCGAAGCTGGCGATATTAGACACTCTCCTTGCTAAGAAGGATCCACTAAGTGAGAGTGAAGAAACTGTCAAGAACAAGCTGTTGGCCGAACTCTTCTAGTTTTTCAATTCTAAGTTTCTGTCTTGTGTAATATCTACTAAAATGTTGCTTTTGTGTTGGTCTAAGTTTGTGTCTTGTGTTCTATGTTTCAGTTTTTGTCTTGTGTTCTATGTTCTTGTATATCTTGATGTTATGTGATGTTATGTTTGATATAATGATAACTCTGCTTGTTATTTGACATACAAAACTTACGTGTGCCGTTTTTATTATTCTCAGGTCATGGGATTGGATTATAGCTACACGCAGCCGTCTGATTCGGAGGATTATGGTTTAGGGAACTCAGCAGACAGTGGAAACAGCTCCACAGAAATGAATATACTGCTGGACCAAGCAGAGATAGAAGCCGCACGGGTTCAGTACCCTCCGCAGCCGGAGGTTGAGTTCGGCTTCCCCAAGGAATGCTACTGTGGTGGCGAACCGCTTATTAGGACATCTTACACAAGAACTGACCCGAGGAGAAGGTTCTACACCTGTGAGAACATCGACGACGGAGACTTCCATGTACACAAGTGGTGGGATGTGGCGGCTACAGAGGAGATCAAAGCCATAGGTACACAATATGCCCTGCTTGAGAAGACTGTCTCTGAGTTATCTAAAAAAAAATCTCCGTTTCGTAATGGGTTTGAACTCGTACTAGGTGGTCTGGTTCTTTTAGTAATGGTAATATCCATGTTCGTAATGTTAAAGTAGGTTTGAACTAAGAGGAGAGTGAACTAAGTAGCTTGGTGTTTTGTAGTATGAACGCATACGACTGGTGTGTGTATTGTAATATGTTATGTATGAAACTCATTATGAAGCTGTACAAGGAGACGGTTAAGGGGTGTATTTTTTCCAATGAACAAGGAGACTTATAAATTTTTATAAGTACTATGTTTTGTTATTACTAATTGATCATGTGATTTCGTATAAGTCTTGTAATTGTTAATCTCCAACACACATTTTGAGAGCATGTATCATACTCCATAATATGATTGTCGAAGATGAAAGGTCATCATTCACTCAGTATAACAAATTTGAGTTTCAAGAAAGAGAAGAAGTGGATACATTTTCCGTCAACATGCCTTCGAATCTCGGCAGTACAATGGATCGTCGAACGAGCCTTCGGAATAGACAAGCCCATGAACAATTAAAAAATGATCTGATTGAAAATATATAGGCTAAATTTGGACTTTTTCAAATAACATATAATTTATAAGTTTCTATGATTTGAATAAGTTGTGTGTTTGCTTTTATTTCTGAAGTTTGTATTTTTTTTAATGAAATGTAATAAAATGTAGTAAAATGTTTGTAATTTTCTATTAAATGAATAAATTTATTTTTCTTATTAGTTATTCAACTTAAAATGGTAATATGTTTTATCTTATATATGTTGCTAGTTATTTTTTTTAAAAAAAATTTAACCTAAGGACCAACAAAAAATCTCACCAATAATCACCATTTTCATTAAAAGTCCTTAACAATGTCCTAATCTAGAAATAACAATAAAAAACTCTAAGGACTACCAATTAAGTCTCATTGATAATCATGGTCTTATGGACATTAATTAAGGACCGATTGTTATGTTTTTCTCTAACTTTTTCTATTTATAATTTTTTTTTTTTAAACTCATATAAGAACTCCCTGATAATCATGGTCTTAGTCTCTAACACATAGTCTCTAGACTAACTTTTATTAATATTTTAATAGCATTAACTGACATAATTAATTTTTATTTTTGTAAATATAATTGGACCAATATAAAATGGACATGTGTAGATGTAGTCTCTACAAAATATTTCAACGTTTCTTTGCAGAGGGATGACAGTGACACTTTCTACAATTTCTCTCCAACTTTTTTTTAAATTTTTTTTTTGTTGAGAGACTATGTTAGAGTTCATCACTAATGATGCTCTAATGAGGGCTGTATCTAAATTCTTAGACTAAAAGAAATAAAGTAGTTGTAGCTTTTGTTTAGGTCACATCGTATAGCTGCTACTCATGGATATAGTTGCAGTAATACAACGAACATTTCCAGCCTTTCTGATTGAATGAATTGAACTATACTAAATATTTGTGTCATTATTTTTTCGTTTACTATCGTTTTTCATTATTTTCTAGTATCCGATATAACAAAAAGTTAAGAACTGTTATAAAAAGAACTTGTATTTTATTGTATCGCAGGAATTTAGATAAGAGCAAAATTGTATACCCGTAGAAATTTTAACACTGATATATGAAGAGAGAGTTTCTTATTATAGAGAGAGAAGAGATTGAGGCGTGTATTATACAACGAACGAAACGTTCGTATATATATAAAGAAAATCACTGTGCAAATAGTGCAGCGGGCCCCACATCTTTTTATATTTTCAAACATTACGGCTCCTCCTTTTTTGACTTTCGTAACACTCCCCCTTGGGGGCCGGTGTCACTATCCGCTCTCGCTTAACGTCTTTGTTGCCTCGTTAAAAACCTTTCGAGGAAAACCCAATGGGAAAAACCATAGTAAGGTAAAAAGAGTACAACTACGTAAGCTCCCCCTCGAATGAACAGACATAGATCCTTCTGATGGCGCATCCCAATGTTATGGATGTGTTTCCTGAATACCGAGGTAGGGAGTGATTTTGTGAAGAGGTCGGCTGCATTGTCGCATGATCGAACATATCTTACTTCAATCTCTTTATTCTTCTCGAGCTCTTGAGTGTATGAGAAGAACTTCGGAGGTATATGTTTGGTTCTATCACTTTTGATATATCCTTCCTTCGTTTGAGCAACACATGCCGCGTTATCTTCATATAGAATAGTTGGCTCCGTATTTTCGTCAATCCCGCTGCTTGAACAGATGTGTCGGCTTATTGATCTTAGCCATATACATTCTCTACTTGCTTCATGGAGTGCAATGATCTCAGCATGATTTGAAGAAGTAGCCACGAGCGTTTGTTTCTGAGAACGCCAAGATATAGCAGTGCCTCCGATCGTGAAAACGTATCCTGTTTGTGATCGGGCTTTGTGTGGATCTGAAAGATATCCTGCATCTGCAAAACCAACCATTTGACCTTTTGAACTTTTAGGATAAAACAAGCCTAAATCAATGGTCCCTTGGAGGTAACGAAAAACATGTTTAATTCCATTCCAATGTCTTCGCGTAGGAGACGAACTGAATCTCGCTAAAAGATTAACGGCAAAAGATATGTCAGGTCGAGTACAATTTGCAAGATACATAAGAGCTCCAATTGCACTTAAGTATGGAGTTTCAGGACCAAGTATTTCTTCATTTTCCTCAGATGGTCGAAACGGATCATTTTCAACATTAAGTGATCTAACGACCATCGGGGTGCTAAGAGGAGTAGTTTTATCCATGTTAAAGCGTTTCAATACTCGTTTGGTATATGTAGACTGGTGTACAAATATACCCTTTCGAGAATGCTCAATTTGTAATCCTAGATAATATTTTGTCTGCCCGAGATCTTTCATCTCAAATTCTCCTTTCAGATAGTTTGATGCCTTTTGGATTTCGTTTTGAGTTCCAATAATATTAAGATCATCAACGTACACCGCGATTATCACAAATCCGGATGTTGTTTTCTTTATGAAAACACAAGGACATATAGGATCATTCGTGTATCCTTCTTTTGTTAAGTGTTCACTTAGACGATTATACCACATTCGTCCAGATTGTTTTAACCCATATAATGATCTTTGCAATTTTATTGCACATAACTCTTTAGGTTTGGAACTTAACGTTTCTGGCATTTTAAATCCATCTGAGATTCTCATATAGATATCAGTATCTAATGATCCATATAAATATGCCGTAACGACATCCATGAGACGCATTTCTAAATTTTCATTGGCCTCTAGGCTCATCAGGAATCTAAATGTGATTGCGTCCATAACAGGAGAATAAGTTTCCTCATAATCAATTCCTGGCCTTTGAGAGAAACCTTGGGCTACAAGACGAGCTTTGTATCTTGTAATCTCGTTTTTCTCATTTCTTTTTCGGACAAACACCCATTTGTACCCAACATGTTTTACATTTTTGGGTGTGAGCACAATAGGTCCGAATACATTTCGTTTGTTAAGTGAATCTAGTTCGACTTGAATTGCATCTTTCCATTTTATCCAGTCATGTCTCTTTTGACATTCATATACAGACTTTGGTTCTGGATCTTCGTTTTCTTCATTTATTTCCTTTGTTAAAAGGTATGAGAATCATCCATCTCATTTCGTTTCCATATCTTTCCATTATGGATGTAATTGATAGAAATCTCATGATTTCCTTCAGATTCAAGATGCTTTATATTGTCGTTAGATTCACAATTTTCTTCGTCCAAAATATTTTCTGTTATTTTGGGAGTATCATGCTTTTCACATTCCTTACGTTTTCTAGGAAGTTTATCCTTTGAACCAATAGGTCTACCGCGCTTTAAACGTGTTCCTGATTCACGTGTATCAACTGCCGTTCCACCATTTTGTGGTATTTCAATACGAGCAGGAGTATTTGCAGCGGGTATATGTGATTTAGTTACCATTTTGGTATCAGCAAATGCATCAGGTAACTGATTTGCTATATTTTGTAAATGCATGATACGTCGAACTTCTAGTTCTGACTGTTTCGTAGGAGGATCAAGGTGTAATAACGATGGTACACTCCATTTGATCTCTTTTCCTACTTGTTTATTGTCTCCCCCTATAGTTGGGAATTCTTTCTCATTGAAATGACAATCGGCAAATCGTGCCGTAAACACATCACCAGTTTTTGGTTCTAGGTATCTTATTATTGATGGAGAATCATAGCCAATATATATTCCCAACCGTCTTTGCGGTCCCATCTTTGTACGTTGCGGTGGTGCTATTGGAATATAAACCGCACAACCAAAGATTTTTAGATGAGAGATATTTGGTTCTTTTCCAAATGCTAACTGTAATGGGGAATATCTATGGTATGCACTTGGTCTTATCCGAATTAGTGCTTCTGCATGCAAAATAGCATGTCCCCATACAGATGTTGGGAGTTTTGATCTCATGATCAATGGCCTTGCAATTAGTTGCAGCCATTTAATTAATGATTCTGCCAAACCATTTTGTGTATGAACATGAGCGACAGAATGCTCTACTTCAATCCCTGATACCATACAATAATCATTAAAAGCTTGGGATGTGAATTCACCAGCGTTATCTAATCTAACTCTTTTAATTGGATAATCTGAGAACTGTGCTCTTAATTTGATTATCTGAGTTAGAGATCTCGCAAATGCCATATTTCGAAATGATAACAAACAAACATGTGACCATCTACTCGATGCATCGATTAATACCATAAAGTAGTAGAATGGTCCACACGGTGGATGTATTGGTCCACAAATATAACCTTGGATTCTTTCCAAAAACTTTGGTGATTCTTTGTCAATTTTGGTTGGTGATGGTCTTATGATTAATTTCCCAAGAGCACACGCATCACATGTCATTTTATTACTTTGGTATATATCTTGGGTTTTTATTGAATGACCATGTGAGCTTTCAATGATTTTTCACATCATTGTAGTGCCTGGGTGACCAAGACGATCATGCCATAATGTAACATCTTCTGGATTTTTTTTTATCACAAGATGTGATTCTATAGCATCAATATAAGTGTGATGCAATCCAGAAGGAAGTTCTGGAAATTTTTCCAGTACAAGGCCTTTGCTTGATTTTTCAGAAGTTATATACAAATACTTCTTTCCATTCTCAGTTGCAGACTGAGTGTTATACCCTTGACGGTATATATCTTTGAAACTCAACAAATTTCTCTTAGAATTTGGAGAATATAAGGCATTATCTATGGAAAACTTTGTTCCATTAGGCAACATAAAGTTTGCCTTGCCAATTCCTTCGATCAGGTCTGTAGGACCTGATATTGTGTTTACAGTCATTTTTACTGACTTTAAAGTAGAGAAATATATATCTCTTATCCTTCAGTATAGTGTGCGTTGTGCCACTATCTGGTATGCAAACTTCTCTACCAATTTGTTTAGTTGTTGTTCCATTTGCTTTCTTATCCATTTCGAATCGCAGAGTGATCGTGCTGATAACGTGTTATAAAAAGAACTTGTATTTTATTGTATCGCAGGAATTTAGATAAGGGCAAAATTTTATACCCGTAGAAATTTTAACACTGATATATGAAGAGAGAGTTTCTTATTATAGAGAGAGAAGAGATTGAGGCGTGTATTATACAACGAACGAAACATTCGTATATATATAAAGAAAATCATTGTGCAAATAGTGTAATGGGCTCCATATTTTTTTATATTTTCAAACATTACGGCTCCTTTTTTTTTTTACTTTCCTAACAAGAACAACTATTGTCAAAGGCAAATAAAGTTGTGCACATAAGTTTTTTCAAAAAAAAAAGTTGTAGAGCTAAAGAACATACCGAAATTCCGGAAAGTTTGACGTGACCTTTTTACGTACTTATTATGTTCTCTCTTCGTAACCCCTCCCTACTTGTTACTACTAAAGTGGCGTCATTAATATTGTACTAATTATATTACAGTAAATACAGTCCAACATTGGTCAGGTTAGGGCATGATTAACCATGTTCTCTTAATTAAAGTTTTTAGCGCTAAGAAACGGTTCTTAGGTTTTAATTAAAAAAAACTAAGAACCGTCTTTTAAATAATAGACATAAAAGATTTTTCTTAGTGAAAAAATGTAAAAGCGTAAAAAAAAAAATGTCAAAACATGAATTAAAAACTCCAAATAAGAGATTGGGGTTAACCATGCTCTTATATAAATCGCAATTTGGCATGTTCATATCATCACGGATTCACGGATGATGATAATGAGCATAAAAGGATAAAAATATCTTAAAGATTCCTTTGGTCTATATAAAGAGGAAGACACTCAATAGCTTTAACGTACTTCATCAATTCCGCACTAAACTAAACCATAAAACTCAAGATGGGGCTTCTTCACAAACAAAACCTTTCCTTTGTGATACTTCTCCTTGGTTTCCTCGTCGTCTCTTACGCTTGTGACTGTGGTGACCCTCCAAAGCCATCTCCACACCCCGTTAAACCGCCTAAACATCCCGTTAAACCGCCTAAACCACCCACCGTTAAACCACCTCCACACACTCCGAGACCGCCAACCGTCAAGCCTCCGCACACTCCATTCCCTCCACATTCTTTTCCACCGTACACTCCAAAACCGCCCACCGTTACGCCTCCTCCTCCCTACACGCCATCCCCTCCACCGCACACTCCAAAACCTCCCACTGTCAAGCCACAGCCACAGCCAACTCCAACCCCATCGCCTCCACCACCGTACGTCAAGCCACCACCAGTGCCAACCCCAGAGACGCCATGCCCGCCACCACCGCCACCGTCACCACCACCAACCCCATGTCCTCCTACACCTCCAGCGCCAACCCCTGAACCGGAGACTTGCTCAATCGATGCGCATAAGCTAGGCGCGTGTGTGGACGTGCTAGGCGGTTTGATTCACATCGGACTAGGTAAAAGCTACGCAAAGGCTACTTGTTGCCCGGTTCTTGGCGGTTTAGTGGGTCTTGACGCAGCGGTTTGTCTCTGCACCACAATTAGAGCCAAGCTTCTCAACATTGACCTCATTATTCCCATTGCTCTTGAGCTTCTTGTCGACTGTGGTAAGACTCCACCTCGTGACTTCAAGTGTCCCGCTCCACAAAGAAAGAGTCCTCTCTTGGGTTGATCTCTTGTGTTTCATTTGATACAGTACAAGTATTTGAGATATCAAGATCTAGGTTCTTTTTCCTGTTTTTCAGTTGCTGAAACAGTACCTACAAAGGATCTAAAATTTATTACTTCTCTAAATCAAAAAGCAACTTTTATGTAAGTGTAAGGTGATTGTACGTTGAAATAATGTTATTTTAAAGAGTATTTTAAATTTGATTTACAAAATCTAATATATAAAAAATTCAACTATCAGCGTATCTATATTAATTTGTATTATGTTTACAAATTTTGGTTAAGACTACTGATAGATCTAGAAGAACTTTTAACCAAAATATTATCATACCTTTGAAATAATAGGAAGCGTTTTCATAGAATTTGAAATAAATATCTTTTTTTTTAAACTTCAAAATTGAACTGGTTATTTAAAGAAAATCAAATTTCGCCGGGGACATATGACCGTTACCCGTTGGTCGTACCTACGTCGACCAGTACTACTACTGATCTATGTCTACAGTAATGTTTAAAACTAAACAACTACTGTCTAATCAGAATGCTATGATTTGGTTGGTCGAAAAACAATGGATGTTGTGGAATCAGGAGAAAAGAAGAAAAAATCCAAACTTTAGAAACAAAAATGAAAAGCAAATACCCAAGTAGATTTTATTTTTATAATAATCAGTGTGTATGAATTTTTGCACTCTTAAAATTCATTATAATAAGCCAAAACTCGATTACTATAACCAGCATAAGAAACTAAGGGTGGACATTTTGGTTTAATTTCAAATTCAGTTCAGATTGGTTTATTTGGGTCTAAAAAACTTTAACCAAAGTCTACCCTAATTAGTTTGATTTTAGTTCGGTTTGGTTTGTGTCGATTCGGTTTGAGTTGGTTTGATTTGTGTTCGGTTTGGTTTAATTTGGTTTTGTTTGTTTTATGTTTTGTTCACTTGAGTTGATTTTTAGTTTTGTTTTAGTTCGGTTACAGAAATATAAATTATAAAAAAAAAATCATCATTTGACACTATATCATTATTTTTTTCGTAATCAAACGTAAAGCCAAACATCCTAATGTCACCAATAATTTTCTACTACTATCTTCAAACCTAATATAATATTACAAGTAAATTTCTGGGGGTTTGATATTAATATATGAGATTCATATTTTTATTTTATTTTATTTATGTTTCTTCTATTAATTTATAAGTAAATATATAAAATTATGTTTAGTTTTTAGGTTAAATGGTTAAATATCTTAATTTTTAATATTATTAGTATATTTAATTAATCTAATTAAAAATATAATACGGGTTTTTGGTTTGGTTTGGTTTTAAACCGAACTATTTGGATTGATAATTTTTTTAACCAAACTGTTTAGACAAATACTTTGGTTTGGGTTGGTTAGGTTTGTTTAAGTTGGTTTGATTTGATTTGGTTCGGTTCGGTTCGGTTCGTTTTTTTTTTTACAACCCTATAAGAAGTTTCCGACGGATGCAATTCTATTGAGGTTTGCATAATTGACAAACTAAAAAATCTAAGATAAGTGGGATTTAAGTAAGGCTACTCTAAGTTCAATGCTATTCTTCTAATTTGAGCGGTTTTGACGAAATTATGATGGAGACGAAACTCAGAATTGAGGGTGAACCACTCGACGTTATTCAGTACTAGCAACGAGGCACTCCCAATATTTTCAACTAGTGTTCGACCTAGTGTCGGACTAAAATTTTTAGACTAGTTCGATTCTCCGGTGCATATTTACAAAATAAGTAAATTGTAATATCGATAGTATTGTTTTGGTTGTTTATAAGTTTTAAGTAGTTTTGTAATTTGTATGTATGATAATTAAAAATTGTATTAAACATCTTTGTAATAAAAATTGTATTAAAGCTTAGCCGTTTGACGAAAAAAAAAAAACTAAACCTCAAAAGCGTAAGTTAATAAAATAAGTAATTTGTTTTGTTGTTCTAGAATTAGATGATTTTTAGACCGAACTGATGAATATATACTACACAAACATTTATATTTCGAGTATGTACTTATATTCTATAACAATTTGATATATTAGATTTGAACACTAACCTATGAATATAATTTACCGGTGATTTTCTTGAAATTTTTGATTTTAAGATATGTATCTGGAGTGGGATTAACTTTTATAGACGTCCATCTTTTTTAATATAGACACTTCAGTAATTCACAAATTCATAGAAAAAAGTTAAAACAAAAAAAAACTAAACTTATATCAATGAAACAAAAACGAGAACGAAAGCACAATTTTATAGAGGTAGAAAATAAAATTATTTATGGAGAGTCAATAATAAACAAATTGAGAACAGAAAACCTAATTCTATTTCGTCATTTTACAACTGACGTTGCCTATCTGGTTTTGATGATTTTTTTCAGCCACAAAACTTAATTTCTTTTTGTGCATATGAATTCTTAAAAATAATTAAAATGAATTGTAATACGTTAACTCTTAAACAATGATAATACATTTATGATACTAACATTTGTATTCGTCATTTTACAACCAATAAAGATTATAGTGTTGCAAAATATTAAAATCATTTAATGAACAAACATTAGTATAAAAACTCACTCCGCGCATGCGCGCGGATTATCATCTAATTCTAGCTTATTTGAAAATAAAGTAAAAACTCTATTGTTTACTACATACAAATACAATAATTACGTTGAACCATTCTATAAAATAGCTTATTTTTGTTTACTACATGGTTTTATATAATATAAAAATTTTAATTCTTCTTACTCTTACATTTAATCTCCTAAATATTTATATCATATTTTATGAATCCCTATACAATATTAAACAACCTTGTCATAAAAATATATTTGATTCTTCTTTAATATAATATGATAATGCACGTGAAATATCAACATATTATTGCAAACCTAATATTTTATTAATCATAATTCCATCATTATATTTAATTTTGTTTAAATTTATCTTTAATATTCTAATCTTTTTAAATTATAAAAATGTGATTTTTATCTAAATTATTCAAATTATCCAAAAATTGAAATAGAACCTAAACAAATTGAACTCAAAATTTTACCAGGTTCCTAATATAATTATTCGAACCAAGCCAAAAAATTAAAATAGCCAACCCGAGATTAAACCCAAATTCATAAATAATCAAACAGTCCTTATATTTTTGGACTAAAAAATGAAAACCACAACTGAACCGGAACAAAAAAAACTGGAATCGAACAGAAAACCAAACATCCATGCCTAAATATATCAGTGAACAAACAAACAGTTTAATAAAATTTAGCTAGTTATGATTTTTTGGTATCTCTGCAGAAACATCATAAGATCCAAACTAAGTTATGATTCTAGCTAGTTAGAATCCTATTTGAAATTTAAAGTGTCATGTTTTAAATTCGGACCTATTAAAAATGTCTTCGTGAGAAAATATAAAACCACAATTTATATACAATGTTTATAAATGTATACTTTTATCTACTTAATAATAATTTAGTATACATTATTTAACACTAATATAACACCATCAATAATCGGCTAATATTATTTGTAGTCTCCACCGTCGAGTTGTTGCTGACGATAACTAAGCTTGACCTTACGACGAACGTCTGTCGGGATTGGACTCGAGGATCGCTCACATCTCTTGCATCAAAAAGCTTTATGTTAATTCGCCAGAACTTAATTGATGATTCAGCCGTCGAGCTTTTGTTCAATCTCGAGGTCTCCACTCTCTGATTTGATTAATCTTTCGAGTAATAAATTGAGTCGCCATTTATAGTCTGAAAAACCCGAGGATCGATCATCATGATAAAAATTCCACAACTTCTGCAGAAGTTAATTCGCAGAGATAACAAAATACTCCCTCCGTTCCCGAAAGTGCGATTTTCTAGAGTATGCACGCTTATTAAAAATTTAATAAATGTTTATAATTTAATTTATTTTTTACTTTATTATACACTTTTCAACAATTTTTCACCAATGAAATTTAGTCAATTTAAATATTCTCAATTAATGTTTCTCAAAACTATAATAAAGTACCTTAACAATATAGAAAATTTATCTTTGTGGAACAAAAAAAAATCTAAAACATCTTATTTTCGGGAACAGAGAGAGTAATTGATTAGGAAAATTCGAGAAAGAGAGAATTTAGTTGTCATCGATTCTTTGTTTAACTTCTCATCTCCCTTTTAAAATAAGCTATTTAGTTCTATTTGTCTCTACATGATTTTTCATTTTTATTGTCCTCTACATTCCTGCATCACTCTCGCATGGACCTTCGTCCACATTCAACTCTTCCACAGGAAATTAAAGGAGTTGAAGTTGAGATTAGTTTTTGTAGGAGTAGGAACTTTATTTGTAACTTCAATTCCAGAATCTTTGCGTCTTGCTGAAGGTAACTTCTTTTATTGTCTCTCTTCTACATTCTTTTGTAACTAACTAGAATCATAACTTAGTTTGGGTCTTATGATGTTTCTGCAGAGATACCAAAAAATCATAAATCTTCATAACCAGGATTGTTAAATCATAACAACATATGTTTATAAATTTAATAAACAGATACGACATGGGATTTAAATTATATTTACATATCAATTTACTTATAAAATAAGTAACTTTTCTGAATGAATTATATCATCATTCATAATATATGATTCTAGGTTTATTTTAAATATGAAAGGTCGTGTATGAGTTCTACGATGATACTTGTATTCTCTATTAGTAAATTATAGTTTTCGTAAATAGAGCTTAGTCTACCTACCAAGCTCAAACTGCTACATGTGAATTTCACAATGTCGGATTTTGTCCACCTTTGATTTTCAATTGAATCATATTTAAATTTTATTGTATGGAAACTATAAAAAATCACAATGAAAAAAGTTATCACTTCTGCTTTAATAGATAAAATATTTACAAGCGTTAATAAAAATAATATATTATCTTTTTAACAAATTTATATCTTTTTCACAGATTTGAGAAAGAACATAATGAGAATAGATATTATCATGATATATATCAACAAAATACATAGTGATTTTTGTGTCTTATTTTGAGTTTTTCAACGCAACATTTTTAGTTTGTAAGAAAGCAAAAGTTAAAAGAGATTTCCATCAAGTAAGATTTTGAAATATATATCAACGTATATTATTGATATACTGTAATATAATTTTTCATCATATTTTGAATTTTATTCGTAATATAATTTGTTTTGTTTTTTAATAAAAACATTTTCTTGAAGTCCTAATAATTTTCAGGATATAAATTTTTCTAACATACACATTTTTTTAAATTTTATGTTATTATAATATATTGTATACATTTACTTTAATAATTAAGTTTCTAAAGTTTATTTAAAGGTTATTTCCGTTTTTATCTTTTTCTAATCTTATATATATATTCAAGTCAGTCGGTCATTTAACTCTTACAATTGTAAGATCAGCGCCTCCCTATTATATTATGAGAATGGATATATTATGAGAATGGAGATACGAAAGAAACGCAAAGGTCTATATATATTCATTTTTAAATGTTTACTTGTTTCTTATAAGTTCTTTTGTTTATCGAAATCTCAACTGTATATGTAAGCGGTTTTAGTCGAGTGGTTTGACTGAGAGTTTATTAATTTTCACCAAAATATTTATTTTCGAGTCCCAGAAAAAGTAATTTATACAGATTCATCGAAAAACGCTTCAAAAGAGATTTTCAAACATTTTATTTGGTAAAAATGTAAAGATCATCATTACCAAAGTTTTATATTTGTGATAGAATACAAAGGAAACTGAGAAGCAGAGGAATTTAAAAGACATTTAAACAGAAAGCTCAACCTAGTCTAGATAGGGACATGCTCAATAAACACAACTGCTAACCGGAGGACTCAACTCTTAAGCACGACTCACTTGCCGCAAACGGAGATACCACAGTGATACGAGAAACAAGCCCGGTAGAAATTGGCGTACTCGGTGCGTTGCTCTTTATGATTTGGTACCACCAAAAACAGCTCATAGACGACCTAGTAAGCCAGCACCCAAATACAGACAGACAGCCACACCCGAGGTCTAGCACACCCGAGGCCTAGCACACCCACTTCAAAAACGGCCAAAATGCTTATTACTTTAATTTATTAACTAGTTGATGTCTTGCACAATGTGCGGATTAATATATCTATATACCTAACCTTTTTAATTCTAATGTTTCTTTTTATAAAAATATAATAATTAAATTAGATACAAATTTCAAATTATTATAAATTATAAAACTTCAATATTCATATTGGTAATCAATGTATTAAATTATGTTCTTTTGTTTCATAGTTTTATTTTTATTTATGTGATGTAGATTTTGAATCAAAATCTTTTCTAATAGTAATAATTAAATTAGGAAATTTGTATTTGAAATTAAACACACATCGTATTTCGACTGAAAAGAAATCATGTGGCAGTGAAAGGATTATAAAAATCACAAATATAAAACATTAACAAAATAACGATAGTCTAGGATGTTCAGTCCAGTAAAACCGAACCATTTAAAACCGAACCAAACCGAAATAGAGAAAATAATCTGGATTTGGTAGTACAAAATAAACCAAATGACTGTTATTTAAAAAAACCCACAGTATATGAATATGGTTATGTATATTAAGCGATCAAATCGAATAAACAAAAAAAACCCGATTTATTCAGATAAATTAGTATACTCATATAGATATTTTATAATAATATGTACTTGATCAATATTTCAAATAAAAATCAGAGAAACTGGCTATGATTTTAGTCAATAAAATATAAACTAAATATAAGATAAAATTAATGACGATATTATCGGTAGATATGGTTATTATCAATTTATTAAATAAACGTCATAAATATCATGATAATTATATATTAAAAACTGTTTTTTTTAAATAATAGTATATATATATATATATATCAATAGAATAGTTTTATGTTTATTAATTATCTTAGAGATCATGATAAATAAATAAATAAATATATATGTATATATATATATATATATATATATCAAATTAAAAATAAAAAAATAATATTAATTAAACTAATGACTTATCCTAAAATCATGGAAAATATGACAAGTAATCAAATTAACTAAAATCATGGAAAATATGATAAGTAAGCAAATTTACTTCTCAAATAATAATAGTATAGATTTAATACAAGGTAAAGAGATTTTCAGCATAATGCTTATTAATTTAATTTATTAAATACTTCATCAAACGATAATTACACAAGATTACATATAACTTTATTCAAGCATAACTACACAAACTTTATTCAATCAGATCAAGCACTCTTCACTCCACACAATACAAACCAAAACGGTTTATTTATTCCCGTAACCGAAACGTACGACGAATATAAAAAGTTTGTAGCCACCATCATTTTTGCAGTAGACGTTGCAAAAACCTTTTATTACCACTTCCTTCTCTTATTTTGTTTGACGATAAGATGATCAACCATCAACCTTCATGTCGGTTTCAGTATCCCACTTGAATGCTCCACTTGGCTGAGCCGCGTCCGCGATATCCTCCACCGTCAGGTGCGAGTTAGGTGTCTTCAACGGTACAATCTCATGCCCGTACTTCTCCGCATCTCCACAGTAATCCTTGTATTGTTCCCATTTTAAATACATATTATGTTTTATTACATAAGAGAAAAAGACCAATTTCATGGTATAACTTTAAAGTCTAACTATACTTACTTGGTCAGCGTGCATTTTCCTCACAAACTTCTTGAACAGTTCAAAGTTGTTTTCTTGAAAGACAGTATCGGACAACCGTAGGTAAGTAAAGCCGTACATTCTCAGCTTCGGCTTACCGTTATGGTTAACCCCGTTAGGCCTCGCATTAAGTAGAATCTGATTGTAACCTTTGGTTCCATAGGTCTCTAATGCATTCTCACCAGCAACTTCTATGCCTTCTTTCCATGCTTTGCTCAATACCTAAATAAATGATTTACCAAAATAAATCATGATACAGACCGTTGAATGTGAACGCACAAATCTTGAAATCTATTCTCTTGGTGTACCATTTGAACAAGTTCTTGTGGAGCACTTAGGGCTTCAGCACTATTGTCGGTATCTTTCATCTCAAGGCAAGTGAAGTTGAGAGTGCCGTAGTGTTTTGAGAGCATCCGAGCGATCGGGCGATAACCATCTCTCTCGTAAAGGTTATAATATCCCGCAGTAAGCTCCGCCGCGTGGCTGTGGTGGTTGTACAACCAGTGAATTCCAGAAACCTATCTCGTTCACGTAAACAATTTAGATTCATAAACTAGTTACCTTGCTAGACAAGTTAACTTGAAAAATGCTGAAAAAGTGTTGATTTGTTTTTTGTTATTAACATTGAAAGCCAAATGAAACCATTAGTGATTGAGCTGGTTTTCTGTTAATACTGATATAGCTTTTTGTCAGTTCCGTTTGATGCAATTTGAATTTGTTTTGTTTTAGTTTATCAATGTGACCTGATCCACTACAAGAAAACAGCGGTATTCTGACGGACATTCCGACGGAAAATGAAATCCTCGGAATTTCCTCGGAATATACCGACGGAATTCCGAGGAAATATCAATCCGTCGGAATATTTCGAGGAAATTCCGAGGAAAAATGTGTTCCTCGGAAAAAAACCGATGAATTCCGAGGAAATATTATTGGGATTTTACAAAATTCCGAGGAAATTCCGACGAACTAGTGATCGACCGATGCGTTTTTGGACATATACCCATCGATCGATAACATTGTTACGCTTTGGTCCATCTTAGTGATCGATCGATGCGTTTTTGGACATAAATCCATCGATCGATCCGTTAATAAAAAAACATTCGAGATTTTGAAACCCCAAACACTAGTTCCTCGGAATTTTCTCGGAATATTCCGAGGAAATTCCGAGGAACACTTGATATCCTCGATCGATCGATGGGATAATCTCATCGATCACATTGTTACGCTTTGGTCCATCTTAGTGATCGATCGATGCGTTTTTGGACATAAATCCATCGATCGATCCGTTTATAAAAAAACATTCGAGATTTTGAAACCCCAAACACTAGTTCCTCGGAATTTCCTCGGAATATTCCGAGGAAATTCCGAGGAACACTTGATATCCTCGATCGATCAATGGGATAATCTCATCGATCGATCACATTGTTACGCTTTGGTCCATCTTAGTGATCGATCGATGCGTTTTTGGACATATATCCATCGATCGATCCGTTTAAAAAAAAATTGACGTTTTGAAACCCCAAACACTAGTTCCTCGGAATTTCCTCGGAATATTTCGACGGAATTCCGAGTAAGAAAAGGGTTTCCTCGGAATTCCCTCGGAATATTCCGAGGAAATTCCGAGGAAATAGGGTTTTTAAACCGAAAACAACGTTTTGCGGTTTGAATAACACCTATATAACCCTTATTAAGTGTCTTACGTTCATTATGAAGTCAAAAATTTGTTCATTACCCTATAATAAACACTTTTCCGATTGTATGAACGAAATCCCCACAACATAAGAAAAACACTTATACACTTTAATGAACGGTAAAGGGAATACTTACAATTCGTTTTGAAATTTGTTATTTCAAGGTTTATGCTCATCTATACAAAGAATCCTCAATGGTATGCATTACAATTGTATAAGAAATGAAATACGGCAAAAAAAATTGATGTTTTGAAACACCAAACACTAGTTCCTCGGTATTTCCTCGGAATATTCCGAGGAAATTCCGAGGAACAATATAAATTAATAGAAATACATGCACAGGATATTATTTTTCCTCGAATTAATGAAAATATTCCGAGGAAATTCCGACGGATATTTAAGTGGCCGTCGGAATTTCCTCGGAATATTTTCATTTAACCGGGCAAACAAGCCGCCAAATATTTCGCAAAAATTGAAATTGAAAATACTGAGGGAATTCCGACGGAAAATATCCGTCGGACCAAGGTTTTATAAACTCTAAACGCATCTTCTTCCCCATTTCTCTCTTCTTCCTCTCCGGCGATCTCTCTCTCCTTCCGGCGTTCTCCACCTTCTCTCGCGATGATCTCTCCGGCGAATCCTTTCCATTCTCTTACAAATCATGTAAGGACCCTATCCCACTCTCTTAGGTCCTATTTGTTAGGTTTTTAAGTAGATTTGATGATTTTAGAAGGTTTTTGATAGATTTTTGTTAGGGTGATTGGGTAGGATTGTGATTTTTTGTGTAATAGGTTTAGAATTGTAATTTGGTTGTGTTGAATTGATTTAGAACTTTTTTTTTATAAATTGTTCATTATTTTTGTATTTACAAAACGTTTTTTCTATATAAATTCGATTTTACAAAACGTTTTTTGTATATAAATTCGATTTTTGGATTTATAAAAGATGATTTCACATTTATAAAAATATTTATATTTATTAAAACTAATTTTGTATTTATAAAACATTTTTAAATATACAAACCATTCTTTGTATATAAACACTATTTTTTATTTTTGTATTTATAAAACATTTTTAAATATATAAACACTATTTTTTTATTTATAAAAACTATTTTTAAATATACAAACCGTTCTTTGTATATAAATTCGTTTTTTGGATTTATAAAAGATGATTTCATATTTTGAAATTAATTTTGTATTTATAAAATATTTTTTTTGATTTATAAACACTATTTTATTACTTTTTGTATTTATAAAAACTATTTTGTATTTATAAAAAGATGATTTCATATCTATAAAAATATTTATATTTATAAAACTAATTTTGTACTTATAAAACATTTTTTGATTTATAAACACTATTTTATTATTTTTTGTATTTATAAAAACTATTTTGTATTTATAAAAAGATGATTTCATATTTATTAAAACTGATTTTGTATTTATAAAACATTTTTTTTATTTATAAAAACTATTTTATTATTTTTTGTATTTTAAATATGTTTTCTATTTCAATTTTAATTTTATATTTTCGAATTTCAATTTAAAAAAATAAATTTATAATTTTTTTTTTAATTTTGGAAATATTCCGAGGAAGTTTATCCCTCGGAATATTCCGACGACATCTTCCTCGGAATATTCCGAGGAATTTCCGACGAACTTGTGGTCCTCGGAAATTCCGAAGAAACAGGGTTTCCTCGGAATTCCGTCGGAAATTTCTGAAGAAATAGGGTTTCCTCGGAATTCCATCGGAAATTTCCGAGGAAATAGGGTTTCCTCGGAATTCCGTCGGAAATTTCCGAGGGATTTCCGAGGAAAGATGAATTTCCGAGGAGTTATTTCCGAGGACTTTTTTCGTCGGTATATCGTCGGAATAGCGTTATTCGGACGACATACCGACGATTTTTTCCCTCAGTATGCCGCTATTTTCTTGTAGTGATGCATGTATATGTCACTTGTTTATAGTAGTAATAATAATACCTTGGCAGCCAAGTTAACTTTAAGTCCAGCGAAGATCTTGTTGGCTTCTCCTATGATCTGATCTCCATGAAAGATAAGCTTGTTCGAGTACCATGTCAAGAAAAACTTCCCCTCCTCCGAGACATAGGTTCCATTAGTCTTGAAAAACCCAGTTTCCTCCGCCTTGTCATTGTATTCTCCGGCGTTGTCCGGTAGATCCCACTCCGGATGACCTGCTTTGGCCGCTGCTTCCTTGAACTCGCTCTTCAAGTACTTGTCATAACACTGGAACCACCAAAACGCAGCGTTTCAATGGATAAATCGTACTAATAACAAACATGTATGTTATATACAAAATTAACCTGAAATTCTCCAATGCCTGGAAACACCCATCCTTGGCTTTGTGGGTAAGCAGGGTAACGAAGTTCACCGGCAGGACCAAGTCCGACCTCGATGTCCACAATGGCTCCAGCTTCTATCAACTCCAACATTTTTTCTTTGAAGCTACTCATGTAGTCACTATACATCTGAATGATGAAAATGAAAATATATTCAATAAAACGCCGATCGGGGTTTTCTCTAGAACGCAAACGCTAGGATTCTACGCACCTGAACAGGGGTTCTTCCAGCGAAGAGAGGAAGATTGTCGACACCGAGTGAGAGATACTCGATGTCTCTTGTTCCTCTACGGTTAGTGTAGTAGATATCTGGATCGCTCTCACCAACCTCACGAACCCATTTCGGGATGGGGATCGTGACGACGTCGCCAACGTTTCCACCGCATTGGTGAAACGACATGATTGCTTGGATTTTGAGTCCTAAACGGGCGATTAGCTGGAACAGCGTTTTGTAAGCGGTCCAGTCATATTGTTTAGGGCCTTTGGACTCTATGATTCCCCACCAAACATCGACCATAACGCCGTCGATTCCAGCTTCTTCTTTGAGACGTTTGAGTTGCGTTTCAACCGTTTCGGGGTCCGCGAACACGTTTTCCACATTCACCACTCCCAACTGCATTCAACATTATTTTAGTCTTCTAATAATAACAAAATGAAAACAGGGGAGAAACACATTTATAAACTATAAAAGATAGAGCAGAAGGAATATTACATTAAAATTTTATTGTGAAATAAAAATAGTTATAAAAATAACAGTGTGACAAGTGGTAGTAACTGAACCGGGATTAACCATATACTAAAATTCAAGAACTCTCAGCTTTAGACGCCAAGATTTATATAAAATACAAGATCTGAGTTATATTTTAACATGTATAATTTTTGTTTGCTACGTTTTAAGAAGCTAATTACATATGGCCTTACTTGAACTAACCTATAGAAACATTAGTGAAACAATGTAAAACCAAGTTGTGATCAATGATGAGTTACAGGAAGCATAACGTAGACGGGAACATAGTTGAGAAGAAGCTTTTCGTTGTAATTTGCAGCCATTTTTAAAGCTTTTTAGGAATGAATAAGCAATAAGTAATACTAGTAGCTGAAGCTCCCTTGCGTCTCATAAACAAAGCTGTGCTCTTTATATAGAAATAAGAGTGTTATTGCAATTTGCGAGAGTAGTTGTGAAAAGATTGGTGCTCTTGTTTCCACCGTTCACTGAGGGTTGTAATGACTTTATTACCCTCTGTTATTTGGCTTCTTCCTTGTCTTCTTTCGTCATTTTCCGAAACCTTTGCAATAATTGGGGTTTAACGATTTTGATTTTCCGACATAAATTGTCTTGTTGCCGGCCTTTTTTTGCTCTCCTTGTGTTTATTAAGCACGTGGAGGAAATACAAATGAGTGAGTGGATGTTGTATCGTCACTCGTCACCGTTCAACTTATGATTAATAGCCAGACTCGATTTCTATGCTCTCAGCTCTATCTGAAACATTTAGCTAGGGGTGTGTATTAGAGATCATGACTCATGAGCATAGAAGTAAAGAATGTAAAATGGTCTTTTATTTCATAATCGATCAAATGATCTTGGTACGAGATATATAGAGTAAGGTACATATTTAGACAAATTTGTCTTTCTTCTTGCTCAATTAGACACTTTATGTTTGTAAGACACAATTGATGGTTCCAATGCAATATTGAGATCATAATATCCTTCTGCTGAAGAAACAAGATTGGCTGCGGTAACGAAAGCATAAATGGAGTTTATTAGTTGTTTTATTAATTTAGTTGACATATTAGTTGGTTTTGTATTCGCCAACATATTTTATTGGTCACTACTGCAAATTATAATGTATAAAATTTTATATTTATGCGTACAACAAATTATGATTTTTTCTCTTGTATATTTTGATATCCATAATGTATATGTTTCTTGTAAAATTTATAATAAATATGTATATATATATTTATGGATGGTGCAGTCGTGGATGAGAGATATGTGGACTTGTGGACGAAGTTTCGTGGACGAAATCTCGTGGACATGATTTTTAATCTTACAAGAGGTTTCGTAGACGAGATTTCGTGGACGGAGTCTTGTGGATGGTTTTAGTGGGTTAAGTTCATCATTTTCATGAAAAGATGATCAAGCTTTTCTTTCATATATAGTAAATTCATCATCAAAATGACAATAACTAATTTCAAATGGACCAAAAAATTGTAACTAAAGTTTTTTTAAAAGAGTTTCACGGATTTGACTGTGTGAATGAGGTTTGTGACCGAAGTTTCATCAACAAAGTTTCCAAACGTATCAACCTATGTATCCACTACCACCTTCGTATCCATAACCACCACAACCTCCACTCTGGTATCCACAACCACAGCTTCCTCCACCGAACCACCACCAACTCCACCTTTCGAATAACCACATCCACCACCATTGTATCCACGAGTCTCTTGTATCTACCCTCACGTTTTCCATCTCCGTAACCACCTCCTCCTCCATAACCACCACAGCCTCCACTGGATCTATCTTCTTTATCATCAAAGAGATTGAAGTGACTAATAACTCAGAAGTCTTAAGAACTACTTGCTGTGGCGGCTTCTACGGTGGCAGAAGCAGCGGCGATGGCATCCTCCATGTTCTCACAAAACTTGATTGAACCGGTTCTTTTCTTTGCTTGCTTGATTCTTCAGCATATGTTAAACCAGATTAGATAATCTGGAAACAAGAACTGATGATGATGATGATTCCAGAAGAAGAAACAAACATTCATCAGAGCTAGAGTCGTGGTTTTCCTTTCCAACATCGTCGCTTTCAGATTGGTCTTCAATTTCGGATTCGTCTTTAGTATCAGCATCCACTTCCTCATCATCGGCTTTGCCCATAATCTCTGTGTAATCAAATTATCCAACACGTTTTTGTTCATAACAGAACCATATTCGAGTGTGATTATTAATTGTAAAATTTAGAAGAAATTTAGAATGTGATTCAAGTGGGGTTAGGGATTAGAAAGATAAAACTGAGAAAGAGTTTTTGTTTTACATTTAAAATTCTGGGTTTTAACGATGATACAAAAAAAAAAAAATATAATTTAAAAAAAAAAAACCAAAAAACAAAGAAAAAAGAGGTTTTGACTTAGTTTAAGGGCAAAAGAGACATCGCATACACTAAAAGTGTGTCTCTAGCAACAAGTGTTCTTTTGTGTAATTGGAAACTGAAAATGTGTCTCTAAAGGTAATTTTTTCAGATATATATATACAATTGACTAATCATGTAAACCAAATAAAATCATTGTGAGATCTTGGGCCCGGTCCAAAAGGAAATCCATTTGTTCGAGGTGCAAAAGGAGAAAAATATAGTTAGTTCCCCTCCCATTCCTTATAAAAGAAAGAGTCCCCTTAGATTAGAATCACAAGAGACACAACAAGCGAAGCCCTGCCCGAGCAAAGCCCTGTCGTCGCCTCACCATTGCCGACCAGCTACCTCCGACGCCCTAAGCCGCCGGCCGCCATCACCGGAGTCTGAGCCGCCGATCTTGTAACCCTAGTCGTCGTTTTTTCATCAGCTGCGTGTAACCAGATCAGATCTCAGCCCTAAGGTAAGGTTCATATCTTCTTATTCCATCTTTCTCTTATCATTGGGTATGCCAGATCTGATTTTCTGACCGCCTGTTCTTCCTTTCTAGATCCATATCTGTACCGTCAAGTCAAACTAAGGTGATGACCCGACCGTTAACTCTTCTCATGTCATGCAAGCCTTCAAGGACAGTCCCTTGTTAAATAAAGTCTAGGTGTAGTTAGGATCTATTTGTATATGTTTATTTGCTTGATTAAACTGTTAGATATACTTGTTGACTTGTAGTGATGTGATAAAAACATATAGATCTGTTAGGTTGATAAATGATAAACTGGTTGTGTGAGATGCGATGATGAGATGCATGTGGCGTGTGAATGAATGAGACCATGTGAATGGGTAACAGAGAATGATTGATGTGTGTTTATGTAACACCAAGACACGGGTGTGGTCATATGTGGATATGGAGAAATGTGGAATGTGGCGCCGACATGATCGAGTCATGCCGAGCCTAGGCATAAGTAACTATGGGACTGGAGAACGGACCGTGCCTTACTGTTCCAAAGAGTTTGTGACCGGGTAGTCACATAGGAGCTATGGATCGTAGCCCAGTTTGGGCCCCCATAAGAAATGCAACGAAGGGGGTACATGATGGCTCCCCCGGGGGTGTGGAATAGGTCCTAGAGGTATAGGTTGTTTGTGGCATGCTAGTCTTTATTAGCTTGTGACTGTGATGAATGTATGCTTGTCCTGATATGAGTTTTTTGGTTCCTAGAACTTACCCTCGCTGAGTAATCTCAATACTCACCCCCTCTCTTTTGTAGGTACAAACGAGGAAGTCGAGGAGTAGGAGTTCGGTGGTGCCATATTTTGAGTTTATGGTTTATTTTTAAGTTATTCATGAATTCAAACACTATTTCTTCGCGTTTCTGGTTTTCGTTTAAGATTACATTAATGTAAGATAATAGTTTTAATGGAATAAAGAAAGTTTTGGACTCATTGGAATGTGGTGGAGGAATAAGTATGATCTTGGGGGACGCGGTCCTTACAATCATAGTACCAATAAACTAAATTAACTAAACAAGACTCTATACATTGACATTTCCTCTCAAGATGAATGTGTGTAAATATTGATAACACCCATCTCGCTTATGTTATCCTGAAATAGAGCTTGGTATGATATCTTAGTCAAAACGTCAGCTAGTTGATGATCCGTACGCACATACATTGTTTTCAACGTGCTAAGTTCTATAGCATCTCTCACCTTATGGCAATCAAACTCCACATGTTTGGTTCTTTCATGAAAAACAGAGTTACTAGCAATGTGGAGAGCTGCAGTGTTATCGCACAATAGAGGAAATATGGAGAAAAAAAAGGAACCCATAGAGATTTAAGAATCCCATTGATCCAAATAATCTCTTCAGTAGCCATACACATAGCAAGATATTCAACTTCATCATAACACAAAGACACCATATCATGTTTCTTTGATTTCCAAGAGATCAAATAATTAGGAGGAAACATTGTGTATCATGTGACTGATCTTCTATAATCCGGACAACCTCCCCAATCAGAACCAGAAAATCCTCGCAAGTCAAAAACATCACCGACTCCATAAAAAAACCTTATCCTATAGTACCCTTTAAGTACATCAAGACTTTATGAACATCCTTCAGATGAACATCATGAAGAGCCGAAGAATATTGAGCTAGCTTGGAGACAGCAAAAACGATATCTTGTCTAATTATAGTAAGATACTGAAGCTTCCCAACTAATCTGCGATATTGCTTCATATTTTTCAATAGCAACTCCATCATCTTTAGACAGTTTCTATATAACTCTCTCTTATGCGTAACATGATTACTAGCCCCTGAGTCTATAATTCAAGCTTTAAGAAACAACTCAGTTTCTTGATATACATAAAAAGTCAGCATATCCCAGTAAGACTAATTATAAAGAGTCAGGAAAGTACAAGATATTTGAGATATAACGGGTCCATATTGAAGTTTAAGCTATATTTTTCACAGGACATGGAGTAACATTAGAGGAATGAAGCTTGGAACTAAAGACCGCAATCATTTGCGGAGTTGTTCCTTAGACATACTGCTGCTCAACTATCAAAACCTTGATCATTATGATTTTGAGACAATCATGTTGTTGCAGCCTAGTTTTCATTACCAATCATGTTACTCTTCATAGCATGGGATGTACAGGTGGATAGCCATGAACTTTCTAGAATTTATCAAATGTATGTCCAATGCGCAACCAATGTGAGCATTTTTGGTTTCTGAAAACCACATCATGTGCCAATAATACAAGATTTTGATTCTGATCAGCGAACTGAGTTTGATTCTGAAGTGTTTTAGGATGAGGTTTCATCACTGGATGACCTCCTATCCCTTTTTGACTCTCATCTTAATCAAACATATTGTAAAAATCAGTCGATCCCGGTCCATGCTTCATGTTTAGTATCTGACCACAAAAATTAATGAAATTATCATTCAATCCCATCAGAAGTTGGATAATACAACTTGTCTCTGCATCTTCAAAAAATTCTTCTATAATCACAATCATATTTCTTCACTGTACTCGACTTTGTGTTGGGTAATTTCTCCCACGTAATATTTTTCTTTGTAAAGTATGTAGACCAGTCAAGAACCAAACTTTGTAAATACCTAAAAAGTTCCTAAATTTCTAGAAATAAAACACCAAAAAATTATATTTAAAAACGATTTGTTCCGTTTTATAGAAAAAAATGAGCAATATAAGCCTTCAAAAACCAAAACTCTTACAGGAATGGAGGATTGACAGTTACCTGAACTGAAACTGAATGCTGAGGACAAATAGTACATTTACATTTCAAATAGTGCGAAGAAAGCATTATATTTTTACAAATTAGTTAACTTCTTTTAGTGAGGTACATATATGGTTTATTGACGAATTAAGATATAAGCAGTGTTTTCATAACCGGTATGGATCCGCGGTCGATGGCGTGTTGAATGATTATATACCGTCACCTTGGCATGTGCTTTTGGTTTATTAAATAAAAACCGGATTATAGAGTTCTATTTGAACTTTACCTTGACATGTTTTAAATTTGGACATATTAAACATGTTGTGTCTAAATATGCTTCTTATATAATTTTATATATGATAACCAATATACTTAAATTAAACCAACCTGCACTTTGATTTCTCTTCTATGTATGTTGTTTATTGATTCGATAGTTTTTCATATATTCCTTCGTTTCTTAAATTTGGTTTTTAGTCAAATCATGTGGTCTGAAATAGTTTTCGGGGGATTAGTTACTGGTTTGGACGTCTGTTCTGAGGGACTCTCTTTTGAGTATTTATTTATTGCAGTTTTGAGGGTGAGAGACTGATTAATATTTTCTTCAACAGATACTTTTCAAATATAAGTTCTCATGGTAAGAGTAGGAGAAATAGACATGGGCAACACGCCATCGCTCATGTGATGATTCTTCTCATGCTATTTTTTAAATTCTTTGTAGGCATTATGTGCATCAAGAAACTAAAGACTCAGTCAGTGTCTGAGTAAAATGATTCCAGTTCATTTGACGATTCAAAATCTCACGGCGACAGAAGTGAATAACTATTAAGTAAATGGAGATGATTTTTGTTTCTGATTTTCATTGGTATAACATGGAGAAAGTGGGTTTAGGAGGATTGCAGAGTTAAGTTCATTCCTATCAATTGGTTCGAAATCCTAACTAACTAATTTTGAAAATAACACTTAAGTGTATTAAGATTATTTTAGAGATTCAAACTAAATTATATTTAAAAGTTTATAATTCAAACCAATGTATACACTTTTTAATGTACATCAAATATATGATATTAATTGAGATCTTTAAACAAGGTTGGGGTACAACCATTTAAATTTACATTATAGAAAGTTATGAACAATATAACAACTTTGAGAATATTTTTTTGAGATATACCGATTTCTTAAACATATTTAAAATATAAAGGAGAATTTAAGTTTCATATACCTGAAAAAGTCAATATTAGGTAGATACCATTCCACTATTACAAACACTGTTACACTTTCAATAACCCAAAGTTACCCCTACTACGCTACACACCTATATATCTCAGCTAAGATAGATTTGTTGTCAGTTCTTGTCTATCATATCCATACTTCACAACGAAAGCCTTTGAACATATCCATTCTACACACCTAATTATTATTTTAGGCCTTGATTCACCAAAATTTCGTCGTGCAGAGATCTCTAAACATTTCTTCTTTTAATCTTTCGATTCAGCAGCACAACAAAGAAGAGGTAGACACCATAAACGGTGGAACAATACACTTCCAACGACGAATCCCCCACCAAATCCTTTTCTTCCTCACCACCACCGCCTCCGGTAACAGAAATCCCAACTATTCACATCGTGTTCACCACCGTCTCCGGTAACAGAAATCCCAACCATTCACATCGTGTTCACCACCACCGTCTCCGAAAACATAAATCTCACCTACTAACACGTATTCGCTGTCACTTGACCAGATTTGTTTCTCGTATCCATCATGTTTAATGCGTCTCAGAGGGTAGAAAAAAAACAGCATTTTTATCAATATTACAATATTTTTTCACTTAAAAGCTAATTGTTATTTTGGATTTATGTAAGAAAACAGGATTACAATCTTTTTTCTCAAAAGAATCTGACAAGGTGTTAAGGTATTGAGTTTTTAGAGGAACTGATTCGTGATAGCTTTTTCACCTATATTTGTCTCTTAGAAGTTAGAACCAATACATGATAAGTAAAAAGTTACTTGTTAATAGTTATTGTTGTACGCTAATATTAAAATTAGTCTAACTGGATGGCATATGATTTGTTGCTCTTGCTTTACGTTTTTATAGTTAAATTGACTATGTTATTATTTAACTTACATGATAATAATATATATTAACTTGTAAGATTCATCGCAAGTGTTAATTTATATCTTAGTATCTCTGAGTAATGCTTACTGACATGTTATTTTCATGGACTGTTATTGTGTAATATGTTATTGTTATTATGTCATTGTGTAACTGTTATTGTTAACTACTACCTTTTATTTCAGAGGTATATTCACTTCATATTTTTACATGAACATTAGGTTGGGGTAAAGTACATCATAGGCGATGAGTCTATGTCAACGGCGGTAAAAACTGACTCTGATTGGTAGATGATGAACTTTCGGACAACATGGTTCAACTTGTGTGAATGCCATGTTTTCAAGAAAGTGAGGGCCAAATGGCCATCGATTTGACCTTGCGGAATGAGTAAAAACAGAAAGAAAAGGAAAGAGGGAGACAATCATAGTGAACTAAATATTATTCTTACATTCGAACAATTATGGTGTCAAGTATTATAATTACTTTCACATTTTATAATTAGATACTAAGTTAATACTTACAACCTAGCATATACTAGTCATGAATTTATTACCTCTCTCTCATCTTACAACATGAGACTATAACATACTTTTGTGACCTTCTCTTATGAAAATAAATAGAGGGATAACCTCACCGAACAATCAGATGCTATCAGCATGCTCAAGGCAGTTAGATATATAACTGTATATTTATATTTTTTTTAACTCTAGGTAGTACTATTATCAAAATAAAGGAAGAACAATAGAGTTTAAAAGTTATCCTCTACAGATAGAAGCACTACAAGAAAACATCGGTATACCGAGGAAAAAAATCGTCGGTATGTCGTCGAAATAACGTTATTCCGACGACATACCGACGAAACAAGTCCTCAGAAACTCTGAGGACCACCAGTTCGTCGGAAAGGTCCTCGGAATATACCGAGGGAGAACTTCCTCGGGATATTTCGACGGACTTTCCGAAGGTCCAATCCTCGGAAGTTCCGACGAAATGTTCCTCGGAATTTTCATCGGAAATTTCTGAGGAACGGAGCCCTCGAAAAATTCCGAGGAAGGAGTCTCTCGGTATATTCCGACGACTTATTCCGAGGAAATGTTCGTCGGAAATTTTCGAGGGTTCATTTCCTCGGAATTTCAAAAAAAATTAATATTTTTTTTAAAAATAAAAATTTTGAAATTTAAATTCGAAAATATAAAATTAAAATTAAAATTGAAAACATATTAGATAATATTCAAAGTTGTACAAATAAAAATAAAACATTTCGAGTTTTTGAAAGAAAAAAAATACGGGTCTTGCACGTTCGGGAACACCTCGTTCGGGTACATCCTCTGCATCATCTCCATCATTTGCTGGTTCAGCCTCTTCTGCGCCTCATAGCCCGCCTGTTGAGCCGCCATCTGGGTCTCCAACAAAGATATGCGATCATCCTTGTCCTTCAACTGAGCCGTAAGTACTTCTGGATCAACAAAGGGCGGTGATGCAGAAAGAGTAAGCGACCGGAGGCGACGACCCAAACCGACCAAACGTCCCTTCTTTTTTGGAACTGACTGAAATAGAAAATAGCCAAATTTAAATAATATAAAAAGATGATAAAATAAAAATCAAGAAATAAATGAATTGAACTTTAAAAAAAAAAACTTACCGATTCAACGATTTCGTTGATTCGAAACCGGGACAAGTTGGTCGAAGCCGTCAAATCGTCATCCTCGGTTTGAAGCTGAGACACTTCGTCTTGCACCTGAGTTTGGACCAGGGTGACCACTTCCCTCACAAGACCACCATCAATCTGGCTGGTCTTCTTGTTGGTATACGCCCTCTTCATTAGGGCGAGATCATCAACCGGCTCGCCATCATTTTCTTCGCCTTGAAAAAAAAATAAATTAAACAAACATTAGAAATTAGAAGAAATGCACAAAAAATAAAATTTCAAAACTTAAATAATTGAAGAAAAAGCGGCTGAACTTACCATACGATCCCCCAGAGTGGCAATAGATTGAGCACCCAAGTTACGCTTGAAGACGCCCTTCCCTTTACGGTCGCTCCTACGGTTGGTGGAGTTGGTGGAAGAAGTTTCTTTCGTCTCTTCCTTATTCCAATGCACACACAACTCATTCCAGACCGTGTTGTTCATCGACTTTGGGACCTTTTAATAAAAAAAAAAAATAGTTAAATAAATAAAAAATTGTTTAATAAATTAAAAAAATTGTTTAATAAATTAAAAAAATTGTTTAATAAATTAAAAAAATTGTTTAATAAATTAAAAACAACCTTGTTTATTTCTCACTTCTTCTTCCACTCGTACATCTGCTTCTCATAGTTGTCCATAACTTTATGGACGAAGTGGTGATAGATAAAGAGCGTATCATCGGAATTCCAGTTGAATTCTTGCTGAAAAAAAAAACACAATTAGTAGAAAATTTATATTAAAGATTAAAAATATAAGTAAAAAATTAGAATACTTACCGCAAACTGACGAAACCACAGATGCTGCTTGTCGGTAGGGAAATCAGTGAAAGTCGGATTTCCCATGTCGAGGGCCGAGTACATCATACGTTTGATCCATGCGCTGATCCCGTTCCCGGATTGGTTGAACCTAATAAAAAGAACAAATTATTAATAATAAATCAAATTTTAATGAAAAAAAAAACGTTTAATTACCATGTTTGACCCCGTCCATGAGGATACGGAGTGAGATAGGGAAGATGGTCACGACCGGGCTGTCGAACCAACTCCGCAACACTCATCACTCCTGGAGGACCCGGAGGAGCAGAAGCAGGTGCAGCAGCGGGAGGAGCAGGAGCGGGAAATGGAGAGGGAGATGTATGGTAGGAGCTGTGGGGCGAAGCGGAATCCTGAATCTGGCTGGAATCCCGAGACTGGCTCCCCGTACCACCACGACCACGACGCTGTCGAGGCCGGGTCTCATCATCATTACACCTTTAAATTAAAAAAAAAACATATTTAAAAATTAGTTCTAATAATTTTAATAAATAAAAAAAATATATTTAAAAAATAGTTTTTAATCACAAAAATATAAATGGTTTAATAATTACAAAAAATAGTTTTAATAAATAAAAAATAGTTTAATAATTACAAAAAATAGTTTTAATAATATTAAAAATGTTTAATAAATATAGAAATTTATATTATATATATATATATGTATATATATTTAAAAAAAAAATCTCAAATAATAGTTTTTAATCACAAAAAAAGTTTTATAGATATTAAAAATGTTTAATAAATATATAAATGATTTTATAATGCAAAAATAGATTTTATATACAAAAAACGTTTTCATATTATATATACATAATTATCAATTAGATTTTTATAACCACAAAATTAATAAAAACTAAAAAAAAAATTCCAAATCAAGTGAATACCATAATCAAACTCGATTTTACACAATCCTACCATTCACCCTAACAAAAATGTATAAATATCATTCCAAAATCATCAAATCTACTTAAAAACCTAACAAATCTAACCTAAGAGAGTGGGATAGGGTTCATACATGATCAGTGACTGAAATTGAGGAGGATTAGGGCGGAAATCGCGAGAGAGAAGAAAGAGTTCGGCGGAAATCGCGAGAGAGAAGGAGAGCTTCGGCGGAGAGGAAGAGAGAAATGGGGAAGAAGATCTGGTTCGACCTAATAAAATGAGGCGTCCGACGGAAAATGTCCGTCGGAATTTCCTCGGAATGATTAAATATTTCCGTCGGAATTTCCTCGGAAATCATTAATTCAATTTTCGCGAAATATTTGGCGGCTTGGTTTACCCGGTTAAATGAAAATATTCCGAGGAAACAGGGTTTGGGGTTTCAAAACATCGATTTTTTTGCCGTATTTTATTTCTTATACAATTGTATTGCATATCATTGAGGATTCTTTGTATAGATGATCATAAACCATGAAATAACAAAATTTCAAAAATAATTGTAAGTATTCCCTTTACCGTTTATTAAAGTGTATAAGTGTTTCTCTTATGTTGTGTGGTTTTCGTTCATGAAATCGTAAAAGTGTTTGTTATTGGGTAAAACACCAAAGTTTGACTTCATAATCTGGTTAAGACACTTAATGAAGGTTATATACTTGTTATTCAATCCGCAAAACATTGTTTTCGGTTAAAAATCCCTAGTTCCTCGGAATTTCCTCGGAATATTCCAAGGAAATTCCGAGGAAACCCTTATCTTCCTCGGAATTCCGTCGGAATATTCCGAGAAAATTCTGAGGAAAAAGACTCTATAATCAAATCCCTAAATCGACAATGTTTATTCCGAGGAAATTCCGAGGAAAACCTATCTTCCCTCGGAATTTTCTCGGTATTTCTATTAAAAAAAAAAAAGTCGATGCTAGTCTATTTCCGAGTCATCATCACCAGATGAATCTGAATCTGGATCTTGGTGAAACTCTCCAATCACTGGTTCATCCTCTACGTGAACGACGGCTTCCTCTCCGAAGTCGGTTAAATCGACTACAAGGCCAACTCCAGCTAAATCTTCTGCTGCACTTAAGTTGCCGGATGTGCTTGGTTGTAGTGGGTCTTCCAGCTCAGAACTTCCCTGAACTCGGCCTCTCGGGTTGAGTCTTGTAACAGTAACCCATGGATCATCTCTGTTCCTTACCTGGGGGTACTTGATATAACAAACCTGTAACATTTAAAAAATTATTAGTAAAATTATAAATTAATACACATGATGATGAATCATTCTGAATAATTAACATTTAATTACCTGATCGGCCTGAGAAGCAAGAATGAAAGGATCATAATATTGCAGCTTTCGCCTCGAATTTACTGATGTAACACCAAATGCATCTGTTCTCACACCTCGATCTAGAGTGTTGTCGTGCCAATCACAATAGAAAACAGTACAGCGCAATCCAACCATGCCCAAATACTTGATTTCCAAAATCTCATGTATGTGTCCGTAGTATACATCATCTCCTGATGCAGAACAAACGCCAGCATCATAAGTCGTACCCAAACGTCTCCTCTTCTGAGTTGTGAATGCATATCCTCGAGTACAAAATCTCGGATATGACTTCACAACAAAGTTTGGTCCAACGACCATCTCGCGTATCCAATCGTCAAATGTTTCACCTCTGGCCAAACCAGCAGACACCTATTAATAGCACATATATATGTTATATCAATAAATGTGAATTAGTATAAATATGTGATAAATAATATTTTAATTTGTTTAAAGCACTCACATAAGTAAACATCCATCCAACAAATTCTCTCTGCTTCATTTCTTCTAGTTCGTCATCTATGGCGTATCTATATTTGAACCGCTTTTCTGCCATGAAAATCCTGTACATATGATGACAATAATGTAATTAATTAAGATTTAAATTTCAACTTGTTAAAATAAAAATTTGTAAGCTAGTTTATTTACCTCTCATATTGAAGAACATCTTCGCAGTTGGTGAGCAAATATGTTTGCAAATTACTGCGCTCCTGCTCAGTAAGTCGACGGTCCTTTGGTTTTCCGCTAAGTCGTCCAACGTCTGTGAAAATGTCTGGAACCGTAACATGATATGTTGCCCGTTCGCCTCTATCATCATGCCGAGCAGGTCTTCTGTTTTTGGTCTGAACTTCTGCTGGAAAGTAGTACTCGGCAAAGTATGAAGTTTCTTCATTGATCATCTGTGCGACTATAGAACCTTCCACCCTACTTAAATTTTTCACCATCTTCTTCAAATGGAACATATACCGCTCACACAGATACATCCATCTATACTGCACAGGACCACCAAGTTCCAATTCTCTTGCCTGGTGAATAACAAGATGCTCCATAACATCAAAAAATGAGGGAGAAAATATCTTCTCAAGGTTGCACTGAATCACAACTATGTTACTCTTCAAATTTTCAATACCTTCAAGAGTCACTGATCTCGTGTATAAATCGCGGAAGAAACCACTTATCCCTGCAATTGCTCCATGAACATTTCGTGGTAATAGTTCCTTGAAGGCAAACGGAAGGAGGCGCTGCATCATTACATGGCAATCGTGGCTTTTCAAGCCAGTAAACTTTTCTTCCTTTCTGTCGATACAGTTACGCAAATTAGATGCGTAACCGTCGGGAAATTCCACATCGTTTGAAATCCAATCAAAGAACGCATCTTTTCCCTCTGCATCAAGTCGGTATATGGGAAAAGGAGCCCTACCATTCTCATCAACATGAAGTTCTGAACAAGCACATATATCGACTAAATCCAGTCTTGACTTCAAATTATCCTTTGTTTTACCTTGAACATTAAGGATCGTGTTCATGAGATTATCAAAAAAGTTCTTTTCAATATGCATGACATCTAAATTATGCCTTAGCAGATGATCCTCCCAGTATGGCAGATCCCAGAAAATACTTTTTTTTGTGCCAGTTATGTAGGTCTCCAACAGCATCTACCGGAAAACGCTCATGTCCACCGACGTCTGGCGTCCTTTCTGCACCAAAATCCCTTAGTTGTGTCTTCAAATCTTTCCCACAAATTTCCGGAGGTGGACTGTCAAACATCCTCTTGTTCTTCGTAAACAAATTCCTACTCCTACGATATGGATGATCAGGTGGTAGGAATCTCCTGTGACAGTCAAACCAACACGTTTTCCTTCTGTGTTTTAGTTTGAAAGCATCAATGTTATCTTGACAATATGGACATGATAGCCTTCCATGCGTTGTCCAACCAGATAACATACCATATGCTGGAAAATCACTTATTGTCCACATTAGTACTGCCCACATTTGAAAGTTTTCTTTACACGAAACATCGTATGTTTCAGCACCTTGAGCCCATAGTTGTTGCAACTCATATATTAGTGGCTGAAGAAACACATCAAGTGATCTCTTAGGATGCTCTGGTCCGGGAACGAGAAACGAGAGAAACAAAAACTCTCGTCGCAAGCACAAGTTTGGGGGTAGGTTGTATGGTGTAAGATTGACTGGCCATAGAGAATACTGTCTTCCACTCTTGCCAAACGGGCTGAAACCATCAGTACATAATCCAAGGTAGACATTTCTTCTCTCATACGCAAATTCGGGATACTTTGATTGGAAATGCTTCCACGCTTTTGCATATGAAGGATGTCTGATCTCACCATCTGTTGAGTGCTCCGCATGCCATCTCATTGGTTGCGCTGTGCGTTCAGACAGATACAACCTCTGCAACCTTTCCGTCAAAGGTAAATACCACATCCTTTTATATGGCACTGGAACTCTTCCACTCGTATCTTTATAACGAGGCTTTCCACAAAATTTGCATGTAACCCGCTGTTCATCCGCCCTCCAATAAATCATGCAGTTGTCGCTGCATACATCTATTACCTAATACGATAAACCAAGACCAGCTACGAGTTTCTGAACCTCGTAGTATGAACCAGGAGCTACATTATCCTCGGGTAGAATACCTTTTACAAAATCAGCAATCGCATCCACACAGTCTTCAGCCAAATTATAATCTGTTTTAATGCCCATCAATCTTGTAGCAGATGATAAAGCTGAATGACCATCTCTGCAACCTTCGTACAATGGTTGCTTTCCAGCATCCAACATATCATAAAATCTCCTAGCTTGTGCATTGGGTAAATCTTCCCCTCTAAAATGATCATTTACCATCTGCTCAGTACCTACACCATAATCTACATCCGTTCTAATTGGTTCTTCTAATCAAACTGCTGGCTGAGGTTCGATAGTACTACCATGTTCATAATCAGTTTCCCCATGATGATACCAAATTTTGTAACTTCGTGTAAACCCACTCAAATATAGATGAGTCCAAACATCCCACTCTTTAATAACCTTTCTATTTTTACAATTAGAGCAAGAACATCTTAACATACCTGTTTTTGCTTCCGGTTCTCGGTGAACTAACCCCATGAATTCGGTTATACCTCGTTGGTATTCTTCCGTAAGCAATCTCGTGTTCGGATCCAAATGAGGTCGATCGATCCAAGAACGAAAATAATTTGAAGAAGACATGTTTTTTATGAATCAAATTCGTGTGTAAAGAGAGTAAGAGGGAGGATGAAGATATGGAGTGAATGAAGAGGAAGAGAGGTGCTTGTATTTATAGTTGTAATCATGCCGACAGACCGAGGAAATTCCTACGGAATTCCGACGCCAACGGCTAGTTCGTCGGAATTTCCTCGGAATTTTAAAAATTCCCCAACGGCTCTTTAACGGCTCTCTAACGGCTATAATATATCCACGGAATTCATCGGTTTTTTCCGAGGAATACATTTTTCCTCGGTATTCCATAAGAATATTCCGACGGATTGATATTTCCTCGGAATTCCGTCGGTATATTCCGAAGAAATTCCGAATAAACCAAATTTTGTGTTTCCTCGGAAATTCCTCGGGATATTCCGAGGATTTCATTTTCCGTCGGAATGTCCGTCAGAATACCGCTGTTTTCTTGTAGTGAAGGACCTTACGATAGAACAAAGGGAAATATTGGAAAACCCAAAACAATAAGAATGCAAGGCCAACCTGATCTCAGCAGAGACCATGTGCCAACCAAACTACGACCGCACCTTATATTCATAGTTTAGAGGCCATTTTGTTTTGTAGACCCTAATATATTGCATAGCACCTAACCTAACGCTTACTCACCTATATATATATTCTTCAGTCTGCCATTTACAATTTTATGTTCATTAAGTGGGATTAAATATGTTATGTGACCCTAACATAATGCTTAATGCCTAAGTTTCACATACATATATGTAAACACCACAAAATAATTTCAGCTAACATGATGTGCTATTACTATATTCTACTGTTATATACTGTCTAAGATACTCAAAATTAGCATATAACATAAATGTTATCCCTGAACAAAATGGTAGCATGTATATATATGAGATATGATATGTTCTTATAGAGAAAATGTTATTCGGCTATGTTTAGATGTGAGTGGCCACCTATATTATAAAACACAGATAACATATATTTAGCGGCTAATAAACTTAGGAATTTGTGTACTTACTCTCATCTATTAGTTTATGGGATAACATATCACTTAACCACCAAGTAAGCCTGGTATACGCAGCGAACAAAAACTAGTTGCAGCTAACATAATGTGTTCCCACTGAGTTATAATGTTATATATTATCTAAGATGTTCAGCATAAGTCAACTACAAAATTAACGGTTAAAATATACTGGATATGTAACAAAACATATTAACCGCTACTTTATAACTTATCTTATCGCCAATTTTATCTTCTTCTTCTACGCGAAGACTTTTAACTAGTTTTTTTTTTAATTCTGATTTATTATGATCTTACAATTATGATATGAAAAAAATTACATAGATGATTCGATAACCGACACTACTACCTGCCTTATGAAGACCTACGCGTAAGTGCATCACCTGAGCCGTTCCATGAAGATCCACGTCTGGCAAGATTTACTTGCACCATATTGAAGATCCCTTGTAAGCCTTTCTTCTGTATTCTGCATAATTGTTTAATAAATCTCTCTCTCCGGGACTTGAAACCTGGATTTGTTGCAATCTGCAATAAATTGCATAGTCTGGGATTCGAACCTCAGACTTGGGTGTAGAAGCCTTTAAACCTTAACCAGTAGGGTACGGTGCTTCCGCATTTTTAACTAGTATGTGCTCTATATCCTCCATGATTGTCCTTTCTTGTCTTTTTTTTCCTCTTCTTTTGAATATCGAATTCCACTCTCTCCAAAAAATCACGAGAACACAAATGAATTTATTAATAAAGAAAATTAATTGTACAGATCTTCAAAAGTTATATGCCATTAATGCATAAATCGTAAAACTTACATGAAAGAACGAACTAGTTGATCAATTTCTTTTTCTCTCTAAAGTGATAGAGGATGTCCATGGCTTATCTGAGTAACAAGAAAGAAAAAATAATAGTAACAGTAGGAGAAACACACGATGACAATAATTCATGATTCTGAACATGATGATAAAGATAATAGTCTCTGAGATAAATCTGCTGGTAAAGAATCGAGGAAGAGAGAGAAAGGTGAACAAGGAGCTACAATATAGAGGATCTCGTAGTGTTATAAATCATTAAGTGGATGACCCATAACCAAGACCAGAAGAAAGCCCAGTCGGCCAAGAGGAGGTTCAGAGTCGGCCAGCACAAGTTTCCTTTTATTTGTTTTACTAGTTTTCCTATTTCCAATTGTATTAGGTTTTGGATACTTTCTTTTTTCTTATACTTTGTAATTCCTATATAAAGGAACCTTATGATTCATTAATAATACATAGAAGAATTCCCCATTCTTTTACAACACGTTATCAGCACGATAGACTCCAAAAACCCTGAGACAAAATTGAAACTCCCAAACCCTAAAAACCTAAGCCGGTGGCGACGATCCTAGACGAGCTCTGTCTCGTCTCAACTCCGATCAAGCTCAGCTCCTAGACGTTCCCTGTTCGTGTCCAACGTCCTCAGCCTCAGCACATCTTGCATCCAGCTCAGTTCAAGTCCCCGACCAGACGCAACCATCCGCAACAAGCAACAGCTCGCGATCGCTCACGGCCTGCGACCCGATAGGAGCCGTCTTGCGTCCATCCGTCTCAGCTCGTCTCAGATCTTAGGAGGTCCGGTTCAGACCTACAAAACAAAGGTATAAAGACTAAATCTGAGAACATAATGATCAGAACCTAAAACCCCTAATCCATTATTATGGAATCTCATGTTCTTGATCAAAACCCTAAAATCAATATAACCTAAATCGATAATCTCATAACTAGACATAGAAATCGATTCCTTAGAACTTGTTGATTGTTTTATTGATTATTCCTGATCTGAATTTAAGAAACCCTAATTCAGGAATCGAAACCCTAAACCTAAAGATTGAATCCGATTTTAATTATTCTTGTCTTGATTGAATGATTAATGATCTGAGGTTTTAGGATTGATAGATTGATTGAATAATCTAATCTTGAATTTAAATTCTAAAGGCCTTGAAACCTTGATTTCATATTGATTAAACCGGCAGCTTGTATTGATCAAATTGAAACCCTAAATTTATAAATTGAATCCAATAGAAATCGAATTTGCTAAGGTTGTTTGCATGACATCTAAATCTGAATATGGATTGCATTCGTCTTGTTTATCAACCAGCATATAGATTATACAAACTCGAATTGGTTTCATTAACAAAAGCATATGGCCGTGTGGCCTAATCTCTCTGTCACATATAGAAACATAAACTAGGATTGTTCGCACCATGGTCAAGTAGTTTTTCATATGGACGATACTATTGTTTGATTATGTGTTCGTATAAGGCTTGATTATGGCCGAGATCCTTGTTTGCACGATCACATCATAAAACCCTAATTTCAAATGATAATGTGATCAGATGTCAAAAATCTCAAACCTAGACTATGCAGCCCTTAATCTCTCTGGAGATAACTATTTGCAGTGGGCGTTAGATACAAAGATCAACCTGAGGTCAAAGGGACTCGGTGATACTATCATCGAGGGCAATAATGAGAATGATAAGAATTGGTATAGGGCTATAAGTATTATACGCCACCATCTCATTGAAGGTTTAAAAGATCAGTACCTTACAATGGAAAATCCACTAGACCTTTGGACCGCTTTACAGCGTAGATAAGATCACCAGAAAACGGTGCTACTACCAAAGGCTAGATATGAGTGGAAGAATCTCAGATTCATGGACTATAAGTCTGTGGTTGAATACAATTCAGTATTGTTCAAAATAGTTTCAATGATGAGACTCTGTGGTGAAGAAGTAACCGAGAAAGAGTTACTGGATAAGACCTTCTCTACGTCCACAAATGTGTTGCTGCAACAGCAGTATAGAGAGAGAGGCTTCACCACATACACTGATCTGATCTCGTGCTTACTTTTGGCCGAGGCTAATAATGAACTGCTGATGAAGAACAGTGAGATGAGACTTCCAGGATCAGCACCATTACCAGAAGCCCACAAGGCTGAACAAGAAAAGAAAGATCCCAAAGAAAGCAACCACGTCTATAATGAAAGGAGATAACACGGCATAGGCCGTGGTGGGTACAAGGGACGTGGTGGTCGTGACAACTACTCATATGGCCGAGGGTATGGAAACCACAATAACCGTGGTCATGGTTCCAGCTATGGCCGTGGAAGAGCCAATTTTGGCCGCGGTCGAGGCGGCATATCCAAGCCGTCTTACTCGACCAAATCCGTTTGTCACAGGTGCGGGATGAGTAACCATTGGGCCAAGAATTGTAGAACTCCTAAGCATTTATGTGAACTCTATCAAGAGAGCCTTAAGAACAAGAACCCAGAAGCCCATATGGTTTATGACAATGGGTATGATGCTGATGATGATTTCGACCATGAAAAGGATGATCTTATGGATCATGAGACATCAGATTGTCTTAAAGACTAAATTCGAATGTTGTTTGATTTGTTTTATGAATGCTTTGTGTTTCTTTACTATTTGATGTTTTGAATTTATAATATGAAGTTTTATTTTCAAGTTTTATAAAAGTCTCTGAAATTATAAATCTTTTATATATAGAAATGAATGATGAGATGAGTATACTTGTGGTGGATAGTGGATCAAGTCACACAATTCTTAGAGACAAAAGATATTTCATAAATCTCAAAATGCAAAATGCCAATATACATACCATTGCGGGTGTAGCCAGCCTGATTGAAGGTCACGACCAGTCATATATATTGATGCCTAAGGGCACTCATCTAGAGATCAAAAATGCCTTATATTCTCCCAGCTCTAAAAGGAGCTTATTGAGTTTCAAGGGCATAAGGATAAACGGTTTCCACCTTGAAACATGGGAAGAAGGAAGTAAAGAGTTCCTTAATATCCTTTCAATCACCCAAGGCAATAGAAAGATCCTAGAAACCATACCTGCAATGTCTACTGGTCTATACTATGCAAAGATCAGTATGATCGAGGCAAATGCCTGCGACAATTTCACTCTATGGCATGACCGGCTTGGCCATCCCGGTACTAGTATGATGCGAAAATTGATAATGAATTCTCAAGGGCACACATTCAAAGGAGTTATCCCAAACAATCTCACATGTGTAGCATGTACACAAGGAAAACTCATTACTAGGCCATCACCAGTCAAAGTGAATAATGAAATCATAAATTTTCTGGAAAGGATTCAGAGAGATATATGTGGACCAATACACCCACCTTGTGGGACATTTAGATATTTCATGGTCCTGATTGATGCATCGACCAGATGGTCGCATGTTTTCCTACTATCAACACGAAATTTGGCATTTGCAAGGCTGCTTGCTCAGATCATAAGACTGAGAGCACATTTTCCAGATTTTCCTTTAAAGACTATACGTCTAGACAATGCTGGTGAGTTCACATCCCAGGCGTTTAATGAGTACTGTATGTCCATGGGGGTAAGTGTGGAACACTCTGTGGCACATGTACATACACAGAACGGCTTGGCTGAGTCTTTTATTAAACGCATACAGCTGATTGCCCGACCAATACTCATGAGGTCTAAACTCCCGGTATCAGCATGGGGACATGCAATATTACATGTAGCAGAACTGATTCGTATCAGGCCATCTAGTGAGCATAGATATTCACCATCCCAATTACTCACGGGTCATGAGCCAGACGTGTCCCACATCAAAACATTTGGATGTGCCGTTTACGTTCCAATTGATTCACCACAGAGAACTAAAATAGGACCACAGAGAAGGATGAGAATATATGTTGGATATGACTCCCCAACCATTATAAAGTATCTTGAGCCAACCACGGGTGATTTGTGTAAGGCCAGATACGCAGACTCACACTTTGATGAGTCCACATATCCGACCTTAGGGGGAGAGAACAGCCGGTTGATAAAAGAAATAAAATGGTCTCGACCATCAATATCTTGGCAAGATCCTCGGACTAAAGAATGTAATATGGAAGTCCAAAAGATTATACATCTACAAAAGCTAGCTAATCAGTTGCCAGATTCATTTGCTGACCCGAATAGAGTGACTAAGTCATACATACCGGCTTGTAATGCACCTATAAGAATAGAAGTCCAGAAGGGACAAGAACAAGTTTCTACAGAGTCTAACCAACGTTTAAAACGTGGTAGACCTATTGGTTCCAAAGATAAACAGCCTCGGAAGTCCAAGAGAGGTGTTGGATCCGAGAGCATTAAGGAAACCGTCCATGACATTGATGGACCGGCCGTGCCGACCAAACTGGTCGAGACGAGTGGGCCGGCCATACCGAATGAACCGGTCCGACCAATGGTACCATTTAATGAGGTTCGGGACACTGAACTTCAGGGTACACCAGGTCTGGATAATCAAGAGATCTCGATCAATTATATAATGTCTGGAACACAATGGAACAGAAAAGATATCGATGTCGATGATATATTTGCATACAAGGTAGCACTTGAGATCATGGATATAGATGAGGATCTAGAACCCACGTCCATATATGAATGCATGCAAAGATCAGATTGGATCAAATGGAAAGAAGCTATAAACGTGGAGTTAGAATCATTAAAGAAAAGAGGCGCTTTTGGCCCTATAATTGTGTCACCAAGAGATGTCAAACCAGTGGGATACAAATGGGTCTTTGTGAGGAAAAGAAATGAGAAAGGAGAAGTAGTGAGATATAAAGCACGGCTTGTTGCATAAGGATTCTCACAGAGACCAGGAATAGATTATGAGGAGACGTACTCCCCTGTGGTGGATGCAACTACATTACAATTTCTAATCAGTCTGGCCATAAAAGAAAACTTGGATTTACGCCTAATGGATGTAGTGACTGCATACCTGTACGGTCCACTGGATAATGAAATCTATATGAAAGTTCCAGAGGGTATTGAGCTCAAAGATAAGAAAGGTTCTCGAGAACAGCATTGTATTAAGCTGAATAAAGCCTTGTACGGTTTGAAACAATCAGGTCAAATGTGGTACAATAGATTATCAGAGTACCTAGTGAAAGAGGGTTATAAGAACGATCCAATAAGTCCATGTATTTTTATCAAGAAATTCGACAACAAGGGCTTTGTAATCATGTCGGTATATGTGGACGACCTAAATATAATAGGAACCCCTGGAGAGATTTCCCAAACAATTGAATGTCTAAAGAAAGAATTCGAAATAAAAGACATAGGAAAAACTAAGTTCTGTTTGGGACTACAACTTGAGTATGTAAACAATGGAATCCTTGTGCATCAGTTGGCATATACAGAAAAGATACTCAAGAAGTTTAATATGGACCAGGCTCATCCCTTGTCGAGTCCTATGGTCGTGAGGTCCTTAGACCTAGAGAAGGATCCGTTCGGATCAAAGAAACCGGACGAGAAAGTGCTCGGTCCGGAAATGCCTTACTTAAGTGCCAGTGGAGCTTTAATGTACTTGGCTAGCCACACTAGACCAGACATTTGTTTTGCCGTGAATCTATTATCTAGATTTAGCTCTTGTCCAACTCAGAGGCATTGGAATGGAATAAAACATTTTTTCAGATACCTGCAAGGAACAAAAGATCTCGGTTTGTTCTATACCAACCGGCCAAGAGAGAGTTTGGTTGGATATGCTGATGCATGATACTTATCTGATCCACATAATGCTAGATCTCAGACTGGATATGTTTTTATACATGGTGGAGCAGCAATATGCAGGCGTTCTACAAAACAATCCTTAGTGGCCACATCTTCTAATCATGCCGAGATCATAGCAATGTATGAAGCAAGCCGTGAGCTTGTATGGTTGAGGAATATGACCGGCCACGTCTGTGTAGAGAGTGGTTTGGCCGTGGGAAAGGAAGAGCCAACAATCATCTATGAGGACAATGCAGCTTGCATAGCTCAACTCAAAGATGGATACATCAAAGGAGATAGGACAAAGCATATCTTGCCCAAATTCTTCTTCACCCACGATCTGCAGAAGGCCAAAGAAGTTCAAGTGGTTCAAGTTCGGTCCAGTGACAATTCAGCCGATCTTTTCACCAAGTCTTTGCCAACCTCAACGTTCAAGAAGCTTATATATCAGATAGGAATGCGCCAGCTGAAGGATCTTCAGTGATGCATTCATCAGGGGGAGTTTCATGCGTTGTACTCTTTTTCCTATCTATGGTTTCCATTTTTCCCACATTGGGTTTTTGGTTTTCCTAGAAAGGTTTTAACGAGGCAACATTAAGCATGATACAAACCCATATGGTTATGGCATCCAAGGGGGAGTGTTATAAATCATTAAGTGGATGGCCCATAACCATGACCAGAAGAAAGCCCAGTCGGCCAAGGAGGTTCAGAGTCGGCCAGCACAAGTTTCTTTTTCTCTGTTTTAGTAGTTTTCCTATTTCCAGTTGTATTAGGTTTTGGATACTTTCCTTTTTCTTAAACTTTGTAATTCTTATATAAAGGAACCTTATGGTTCATTAATAATACACAGAAGAATTCCCCATTTTTTTACAACACATAGGATATTGTCACAGATTTTTTCTCGACAACTGTCACTAAGAAAAGGGTAATATGGGAAGATCACATTCAAATTGCTACATGAAATGGGGGTTTTAAGCGTATAAGGGTAGTTACTTAATATTTGCTTTCATTAGGTATATACAGCCAATTGTCTCAATATAAAGACATTCAATAACACAAAATAAAAACTAGAAAATGTAACAAAAAATATAACTATCTAGATCATAATCAAGATCGAAAATTCATATCCTCAATCAAAATTACAAAAATCTTTTTTTTTTATAGTTGTGTGTGATGTAGGCCTTGTTCTAAAACTCGCCGTCTGGGACCTATTACTCGGCGAATAAACGTAAATCGGGGAGCCACCGTGGCGTTTTGCCCCAATTCGCCCAAAAACTCGGATCCTTCGCAAAAGTTCGATTTTTTTCTAAATTGGAAGCTCAAAATCATAGTTTTCTCTGCAAATCTATCATAACTAGGCATAAACATAAGAAATAACAGTGAAAACGCGTAAGAATCGTGAAAAAAAAGCAGAGAACATCAAAACTAGGGTTTGTTCTCGACAGGTAAAAGGAAGAAGACGGGGGTAGTTTCGTAAATTGACGTTTACTAAAGAAAAATGTAAAAACATAACAAAACTCCCCCTAACCAACTCGAACCCGCGTGATCTAGGTGAAATATACTCTCCCGAACCACTAGACTATGGTAAATTCTTGAAAACTTTACACATTAATTATATCTATAATAAAACCACATAAAATTAATCCCTGATTAATTCCCGATTAATCTCCGATTATTTCATAAATCGCTAAGAGCTACCCGAGCGAACGTACAGCGCCTAGCGAGGTCCCGAACATGGGATGTAGGTAAATAAGGTAGAAGCGTAGATTTTACAAGTTTTAATAATCAAACTCACACACTTGAATTGAATTCAAAATTTTATCATGTTCCTAACATTTTTATTTGAATCAAACCAAAAAGTTGTGTAACTAAATCAAAATTAAACTCAAATTCATAAATAACTGAGCAAAAATTATATTTCTTGAACCGAAAACCAAAATTTACAACTGAACCAGGTCCAAACTTAAAGACAAAAAAAAAATCTGGACGCAAAGCAAAATTTTATAAAATATCGTTAAATTATAATATTTTAATTAAAAGCACAAATTATAAATACAAATAATCTCGCACAACCGCGCGGATCAGAATCTAATTTATAATTGTTGCGATAAATTTTCTTAACGAGTCGTGGATGCAATGAATTAAACTAATGGTTATAGTTTTAAGCGCAAAGACCAAAAAAATTTAAAAGTCATTCTTTTGTAAAAAAAAGAAATTGTGTTTTTTTATTAATACATAGCATGATTCTGTTTTAATAGTGTTAATTCCAAGAGTTTGATTAGTGACATGAGTTACCCTTGATTAAGTTTGAGTTAGACTTGTAACTCAAAATGTTACCAATCATGCATTAAATTTAATTTTTTTTTATTTTAGGTTTGATTTAAGATGTGTTATAGTTGAGTTACAAATTTGAGTTAGACCCTTTATAAAATTGGTAACTCAAAACATAAACCTACATCAACCAAAATTTCATGTTTTAGAAGTTGAGTTACAAATATGATTGATTTTTTTAAAAAAGAAAATAAAAATGAAAATTATGAGTGTGGTATCACGTCACAAAACCTTAAGGTATGTTTCTTCGGTAGTCTTCTCTTTTGCTTGCAAAAAGTATTTTCATTTGTACTTGCAAAAACAAATAAGCTCAACGTCTTATGTTTATTTATTTTTGGATGAAGATGTCAAATAATGAAAATGTTGATGATGCTGGTGCTGGTGGTGCTGATGTCAGCGGTGGAATATAATTTGATTTTGGATGAAGATGTCTAACAATTTTTTTGCTATTATTTGATTTTTAAATTTAAAGTTCATGCTATTATCATTATTCATTTAAGTTATTTTTATTGATATTATAACAAATAGTATTCTTAATGATTATAATATTTAGAAAATAGTATATATTGAAAATTAATTTTCAAATTTTATACTTATTTAAAATATATTTTTTATTTTATTTATTTATTTTCAAAAATAGCTTAATGGTTTATTTATCTTTAATACATATTTATTTTTTTATACATTTATATATATTTAATTTTATCTATTTAAAATCCATACTGCAACTTATACATCAAAAATGTTACAAATCATAAGTTTTAATAAAATAGTAATTTTTATTTTTACTGCAACCTTACTACATAAATTTACAGTTTATACAACATAGTTTCTACTGCAAGTCACATCGAACTAAATTATTCTGTAATTCAACTGTAATACTACATGTCACCGATGAGATCCCAATGGTATTTATATGGTCTTCTGTGAAGGACAAGTGGATGACCGTGTTGGTAATATGAACCAATTGCTGTTGCCATTCATCGGAACTGACGACTTCAGCAGCAGGAGCATGTAATGAGGAATCCATCTATTGATACTGTTTAAGATTCTATAAAAGGCAAAACAAAATTAGTGTTTTAGATTTTAGGAATGAAAAACTATAATATATAAGATTGAACACTTCTTCTCTTATTAAATTTGAAGCAATATACATATATATTTATACAGAGAGAGATTCGGTATAATTAAGCAATAACCTTAACTTATCATCAAAGGAAATTTAACTTCTATACATATTATTTGTTTATACTTCCTTTCTATTTTGCAAAAAATATCATTTTTATATTTTTTATTGTTATACAAAAATGTCACTTTACAATTCAATGTAATTTATATTTACTTTTCTCATGATATTAATCAAAAATATCTATCGATTTTATAAATAATTTTATTTATCTTTAAACACTACTTATTGATATATTAATTATCTTTTTGATTTGTGTGAAAAATTGAAACGCTAGATTTCTTTAGATCAGGGAAGGCAAAAAATTGATAATGCAAATATTAAATGAATGTATAGCCTTACAAGATATTGGAAACTGATATTGTTTTTTTATCAAATCACAGCGTACAAGAAAAAGCCAAAAAAGAAGAAGAAATGATTAGGTCAAGCACAGATTTGTAATTTTAATAAAACTGCAGAGAGTTACAAGATAGAGAAATTTGATCACATAACCATAAGAATATTAAAATTTAGTAAAGGAATATAAAAAGACAGTTTAATTTTCTTATTACATGTTTCCCTCTTTTAGTTTAATTACTTATAATTTCTTAGAAAAACATTATTCAAAATTTACAGATTACTTATTAAAAACATATATTTTTATTTTTTATGATATGTTTTGAATATTTAAAAAAACACACACTATACAGTAGACCATCTATAAATTACTAATGCTGGGACTTTGAAATTTTATTAATTTATAGAGATATTAGTTTACAAAAGTTTGCTTATTTAGATTTTTTGTTTTAAGATATATTTATTTTAAAATAAGAAAAATATTTATTTTAGTGTATAGACATTAACTGTTATCTTTTGAAATTTGACATTTATATTAATTTATTATATTATTTGGTGTATATAACATATATTGCATAGAACTTAAATGTAGTTTTAGATATAATATCACTAAATCTCATCAGAACTATATTAAGTGTTAAGAAAATATAATGAAAATTTCATTGTGAATATAAAACAAACAATATAATGATAGGTTCTTATTTATATAAAATATCTATACATAAAAATTATTAATTTATAATTTTAATGGGACCATATATTTACACAGTTTTTTTTAAAAAAATTATTATCTTATTATTTTATCGATTTGTGTCAAATTTTGACCGGCCCAAATTGAGACTGGCAAAATTTATTAATTTATAGAGATTATTCATTTATCGAGTATTAATTTACAGAGGTTCTACTGCATATATATATATATATATATATATTTTTTTTTTTTTTTATATCATGTTTGACTATGAAAATCGAGTTTTCAAATCTTTACTATATTATAATTTTGTATAGTATGGCCATGCCCCGACAGATTCACCTGGTGCAATTGTGGGGAGGAATTCTGGAAGAGAATTGGTATTAACGAGGTTGTTTTTGAGGAAATCCGAGAGGAGAAAATCTGTGCGAAGCTTCGGTGAAGACGGCTCCTTCGTCGTTGCAGATGATTTTGTCGCCTTCCATTCTCCCAGCCAGAGGGTAGAAACGTGAGAGAGTGTCCGAAAGAGAGGTTTTAAGCCTCCCAGAGGTGATGTCCAGGGACTCTCCGGAGACGGTTTTGTAGAAAAAGATGGTTGAAACGTAAGCTGCTGGACCAGCAGAGACATAAGCCAAGGAGAGTTGAAGGAGATCTTGAGGTGAGGATGAAGCTGGTTTGATCAGTTCTCTCCCCACAACCTCCGGCTTCATTTCCATTATCTTCCTTGGAAATCCTAAAGTCACTCAAAAAATACAAAGAAGAGGAGTGACGAGAAGATTTGAAAAAACCATGATCTATATCTATCTATATATATAAAGAAATGTTCGCCTCTCTCCCGTGAAGCCACGTTATCAAGTCGTGCGTTATGGGAGTGACACGTGTCCCATTTTATATTTGGAGCCAAAATAAATGAATGCAGTCAGGGGTATAGAACCCAGTACCTCTAGCACTGGTAATTTCTCTTAGAACCACTAGACTGAAGTCACTTTTTATAAATATGTGGCCGCGAAAATACTTATTATCGTGTCGGCTGGAAGCACATGCTTCTTCTGCTTGTGGCCAGGGCCGACACTGAACTGACGTCAAGATGAAGATCGTGAAGTTAAAAACTTTGCTCTAAACAGCTTTGCAATGTTTTCAACCTTTATAACTTGATGCATATAATATATATCAAAATACATTTGTTGTACACGTTTTTATTAGTTTTGCTTTTAAAAGAAGATATTTACAGTTATAAATGTTTTGTGCCAGTGAAGTAATGGTTGAAAAACCTCTATACATATGTCATTTTAAAATAACACCCAACTTCTATATATAGTCAATACATATGTCCATGTTATATTATAGACTAAATATTTTCTCTTTTAAAAATATAGAAAACAGTTTTTTTAGTTTACAAGCAAATGTTGTAGAGCAAGTATGCATTATACAAAATAATATATATTTAAAATCCATACGCAAAAACATAAAAATTGTTATATGCCTCTTTCTGACACATGCACACTCCACTATGAATAAGAATTAAAAAGAAAAAACAGTATTGTCATCAAACTTTATCACAAATCCACATTTGTACATCTATAATTATGAGTTGGACAATTAGTTAATTTGATACAATACCAAAGCAAGAATAATCGAAAAACAACTATACCACCGCATACTAATAAGTAACACATAACAGATAACCAAATTTTTGAATCTTAAAACAAATTTCAACTCGAACATTTAGTGAATATCAAATTAACTAATATTCCGCCCGTAGGGCGGGCCGACCCTAATATATATATATATATATATATATATATTTATATAAAGTAGTGTTTGCTTAACTCTAATGAAGCCACATCAGATTCCACCTAGATAAGTCAAATCTTCTGGTCGTGACATGTGTCCTGTTTCACAAAACGCATCGCTTCATTTAAGTTTGTCTATATCGTTCCTTTCGTTTGTGTTTTATAAATTTATTGGGCATATTAACTGAAGCCCACTTGTGGGTTTCTTCTCCAAAACTCTGTCTACGAACCCTAGAAAGAATGGCCGTCGTACAACGCTTCCTGATCAGTCTACCGGCGAGGAAGATCCAACTGTTTTTTGGCTTATGAAGATCCGATTGTTTCATTGGTAACCATTAATTACGATCAAGATGGTTTGGAAGCTAACATCTTTGGCGACTGTGTTCATGCCTCTTCACTATCAAGATCGTATGGAAGTCCATTCGAGTCGCTAGCGTAATAGTGATGAACCTTTTCAACATCTTTGGCGACTGGATTCTTCATTACCTCTTCCGAGTAACATCTTTGGCGATTGGACTTCTTCAACCTGGGTATGTATATCGTAACTATTACGGAAATCGACTGGATTCATGCATCTTTTTTAGTGCTCACATTAATACCAATTCCTACACTTCTCACATGATCTCAGATTCAATGAATCCCCAAATTCATTCCTTTGGGTCTTTGCTATAAATATGTATGTTTTCTTCCCAAATAATCATCATTCCATTCCTATTTATTACTTTCTATCAATATCTTTCTGCGATTACAATATCTAACTCCTCTCAACTACTGGGCGATTTGAAGGCATGTCGTTGTAGGTCCACCGTTGAACTGTGTTTCCTCATATTCTGGGAGGCTAATGTGAAGAAAGCTGGCGGGAGCAAACACGTTATCATCTTCGAATTTCTAGCCATGTTTCTTGCAAACCCTTATGCAAGGAACCATTAATTAACCTCCACCGTTTGAACACATTGCAACACCTTTTCAAGACCAGTTCAGTGTACGCCGTAAGTGGTTTCGACGTTACTCGGAGCAATCTCAGTTTCAAGCTTTCCGACTCTCCTCTGTCAATACGGCTCGGTGATTTAACCGCCTTTTTCCAGATAACAACACCGGTGAATCTCATATCATTTGTGTTGATACCAACCCGCCGTCAGTGTCCTTAGGTACACGACATTTTTAAATTTGTTCAGATTATTAAACATCAACAAAGTTCTTCCTACCCCTGTCCACCCAACATCTTTTACAGATCCGTATATGTCTTGCAGATACATGTGGAGCTTGCTGTTGCAAATAAGACTGATGAAGCTGTTTTCGTCAGTTTTGATGGAGATATAACAAAACTAACTAATATTGGAGTCGCTGAAAGTGGGCACATTCATGTGAGTCTAAACCTTAGGACCTGTCTTAATGTAGCAGTGGGCTTTATTTACATGTTATGTCTTTGACATTTTTCACTTTGGTTTGGTAGGCCGCAAGTATTGAGAATCCTAAAGACAGCCAGCCCCCTCTGTTGGTTACTAACTTGATGGGCAAGACTAACACTTTCCATCTAAGGCTGACACGTTTCAGTTGTACTTCTAAGCATCAGACCTTCACGATTTAGCGCATTTTCAACGAGCCTAACTGTCCACCAGTCCCAGATTTCTTTGTTGATGTAAGCTTATGTCCACATGGACGTAGATTTTTTTTCTTGTTTTTTTGCTACCTTTGGAGCTAACAACATTTTGTCTCTGAACCCAGGGTGGCACCGGTGGCCCTCTCAATGATATGTCTGGAGCGAGCTCACTTACCACCAAGGTATGTGCCATTCCTACTGTAGATGATAATGAACCAGCTGGTGAAACAATTGCAGGTTGTGCATCGGCCACGGACTTGCTGATCCCGACGAGTTCTAAAGCAACTAGGAAGGCACGCCTTGATTGAGGGTGCGTCTGCACCTAGAATAATGCTTAAGCATAGTTGTTGGCGTGTTCCTTTTATTTACATCATTTGGTGTTAACTGTCTTCAATGGACTATAAATACAATCATGTTTGGAATGTGATGACGATGGCTGCGTTCATTTTTGTAGAAAAAATAAGCTATAAATAAATAGGTAGGTATGTAGGCACACTTTTTTTTTTTTGTCGTCTACCCATCTAAACTAGATCAAGTGGAGAACAGACGAGCCGATTCTCCGAAGAGCATCTCCATCTGTCCGGGTCTGATCTATATGGGAAAAAGCATAGCCTCTCGTTCTTGCTTCTTTTGCTAGCGCGTCTGCCTGGCCATTCCTACTCCGAGGAATATGAGACAGATTCACATCCTCGAAGTTTTCCTATAACCTCTGGAACATCTCAATCTCTGTCGTGAATGCTGGCCAATCCACCGGGTCTATTGTCATGTCCACTAAATCTGAGCAGTCTGTCTCGAACTGTATCGAGGTTATTCCTCTGTCTCGCATACATGAGGCTGCCCAAAGTAAACCTTCCATCTCAACATGCAAAGCCGAGAGGCTCCAGTTACACGCTCGGAATCCGAAGTACTCTGAGCCCATTTCATCCTTAAGACTCCACCCTAAGCCACTAACGCTGCCATTATTGATCTATGATGCATCAATTTGACATGTAGGGATTCGGGGTATCCAAAGGGGCTCTATCTCAACCTCTGTAGTAAGGGGATCATCATGATCCTCATTTGTTTCCTCCTTTGCATAAGCCTTCTTCCAACATTCTGCCTCGAGAGACGCATGTTGGAGAGTAGCCAATGGAGATACGTCTTTACCATTAAAGAGTTTGTCGTTCCTCCCCTTCCAAATGTACCAACAGATCCATGAGAAGGTATCGAATTGTGGTCTCAGCGGAGCCACCTCTTTTCTCTTCCAAAGCAGAATGTTCATGTTTTGGTATATTGATGTACTCGGGAAGTAACCCGGAAGGGACGGATAGTCCGATAAAGCCCAAACCTGTAGAGCAGGGGGGCATTCAAAAAGAAGATGATTAATCGACTCCACTGGGCCAGCACATCTAGGACAACTCCTATCGGTGCCCAGGTGTCTATACATGAGCCTTTCGGTCGTCGCCACACAACCCGAGATAACCTGCCACAAAAAATGCTTCATCTTACTTGGGGCCTTTATCTTCCACACATGACTCTGTAGGCTCGTGATACTTGGTTCCAAAACCCCTTCCTGTGAAAGACTCAACTTGGTCGTCCGGAGTAGGTCATAGCCGGTCTTAACTGAATAAACTCCTGATTTTGTGTGATTCCAAACATATCCATACGGAACACGAGAGCGAGAAAGTTTCAGCCCAAGTATCAAATGGATATCATCTGGGTGAAAGAACTCACATAAAAGCTGTATATCCCACTCCTTGGTATCATTCCTAATAAAGGACTGAACAAGAAGTTGGGGTAGTCTGTATACAATGTGGTCGGCGGCTCTAGGTGGTCGAGCCACTGCATCTGGAACCCAATACTCACTCCAAACCCTTGTATCTTGACCTATGCCGATCGTTTTCCGTAAGCCAGATATGAGTAGAGGTGTTGCTGCCATGATACTACGCCATCCATATGATGGTGAGTATGTACGTCTATCTTCCAAAGGAGAAGTGTGATTATAGTACCTTCCTTTTAGCACATGCGCTAATAAGGAGTTCGGGTAATGAATTAGTCTCCACAATTGTTTTGCAAGAAGCGCTATATTGAAATCATGAAGAACGCGAAAACCTAATCCCCCCCGAAATCTTTAGGGGTACATATCTCGTCTCATGCTATCCAATGTAAACCTCTGCTGTTTTGTTTTGAACTCCACCAAAAATTAGACGTTGTGCTCCTTAGTTTATTGGTAATGCCTTGTGGAAGCAAGTAGCACGACATAACAAAAGTCGGGACTGCTTGAGCCACAGACTTGACTTGAACTTCTTTTCCTCCTTTGGAAAGGAGTCTCGATGACCAAGTGTTGACTAACCCATTGAACCGATCTTGTACAAAGGAGAATACTTTCATCTTCGAGCCACCGATTTGTTCTGGTAATCCAAGATACATCCCCATTCCTCCTTCTGAAGAGAAACCTAAGACATGTTTTATATCTTGCTTCCGAGAATACTCCTGTCTTAAACCTCTCTTTGGTAGGATTTTCCCTCTTGGTTGCCCGTTGACTAAGACTTGATATGAGACCGACGTGACACAACACATAATGAGATCAACCAGTCTTTCATCAAAGCCCATCTTCAGCATCAAAGCTGTTAAGAAACTCCACTCCACTCTATCGTAAGCTTTCCTCATATCTGTTTTAATAGCCATGAAGTCTTCCCTACATCGATGGTTTGTCCGTAGGGCATGGAAGTTTTCTTGTGCTATCAGAATGTTATCAGTAATTTAACGTTTTGCCACAAAGGCATATTGTGTCTCTGAGATCAATCGCGGGATAACTCTCTTAAGTCTCTTGCATATAAGCTTAGATATAATCTTGTAGCTAACATTACAAAGACTAATAGGTCTGAACTCATACATGTCTCGAGGTTTCTTCTTTTTCGGAATGAGACATATATTGGTCTGGTTCAATAATGGGTCAAAACTACCCGTCGCAAAGAAATCTCGGACAAGTCTAATAATGTCTTGCCGCATCTCCCGCCAGAATTTTTGAAATAATTTACTAGTCATGTCGAATAGAGCTCTTCTAATTTCTTGTTCCGACGGTTCCTCTAAAAGTAACCTATTGTCGTTACTGGACACCTTTTCCGACATTAAACGGAGGGAGGAGTCTAGCTCTGTTGGCGAGGAGGTAGAGAAAAGATCTCGAAAGTATTGAACAGCCACGTTCTCCACTTCGATTTCACTCTCTACCAGCTTCCCATGTTTGTCTTTGATACTAACCATCCGATTCTGAGCTCTTCGTTGTTTTGTAGTGGCATGATGAAATTTTGTGTTTCTGTCCCCATCTTTGTGACACTGATCCCTGTTTTTTTCTTCCCAGAAATAATTTTCTTCTCGAAAAGCCAAAATCAGTTGTCTCCTCAAATCCTCCAGTTCTTATGTTGTGGTGAATTCGTCATCTTGTGCCAAGTCTATCTTATCCTTTAACTCCTTAATCAAAATAGAAGAGTTGAAGGATTTTTCTTTTTCCACGAACTAATTTTTTTTCGACATGAGGTAACTTTTTGATGAAAATTCCTCATTGGAATTTCATCAAATTGTCCCCATCCCGAGATTACCGCTTCCTTGAATCCCGGTTTTCCGATCCATCTCTTGTCGAAGCGGAAATTTTTCCGTGTCCCCCTAACACTAGACTGAATCCGTGCTAGGACCGTTCTGTGGTCAGATCCCCTTGCAGAAATTCTACAACGGAATGACTAAATAAAGCATGCCATTCTTCATTTGCCACTTCTCTATCGAGTTTACATTTAACTTTCCCGGATCGTCTTTTTCCCACCCACGAGAATGAGTTTCCTTTGTAAGGGAAGTCAAGCATTCCACAATTTTCTAACATGGTTCGAAAAGGGAGAAAAGAGCTCTCTAAACGACGCCTTCCTCTCCTCTTCTCATGGTTTCCAGTGATCTCATTGAAATCTCCAATCATAAACCAAGCTTTACTACGTGTTGTACTCACGCGTGACAATCGTTCCCAAACCAGGTCTCGATGCCTAACAACAGGGTCACCATACACAAAAGACATGAAAATATCATGTCCTTCAAATCTTGTTTCAATATCAATCATGTGAGCATCCGCATACAAGATAATAATCGAAGGATCATCCATATAAAAAAGTGCTAGACCACCACTTCGTCCACGAGGCTCAATGGTATAAACTTGATCATAACCATAAGATACTTGCAAACTTTGCAGCACATGTCGATTATTTTTTGTTTCTGATAGAAATAGAAATCTAGGAAGAAAACAATGATATAACTCATCAAGATGTTCTTTCGTTAGATCGGTTCCCACTCCTTGACAATTCCATGCCACCGCATTCATTTTAAAATTATTGGTTTCAAGAGATTTATATGTATACTGGACACATCAACATCGGTTAAAAAACTAATGTGATGAGCCAGAATAAACTATTTGTTGATATGGAAACAAGCCTGTATGCACTTTATCACCGGGATGTAAGACCTGCAAGCTTTGTTGCTGCAACCGTAGCTTTTATCGTAGCTACACGAAAATTCAATCACCACCAGAAAAAGAAATCTTGAGCCAAGAGATAGTAATTTTTTTTTTTTTTTTTTAACTACAAATCAGCTTTTGAGAATCCAAAATCTGAGAAAATCAAGTCATCATCTTCTTCCTCTTGCCCTTGGGACTGATTGGTTTGCATTATTATTCTTCTTTAGAATAAGATTCACCATTGTTACTCATTAACGAGAGTTTGGAACTACAAAGAGATCTTTGAAGTTTGATAAACTTTGTTCAGATCGAAGAAAGCAAAACGTTTTAGTCACCCACGACTTATAAACGTTGCTTGTTTTGACAGTAAAATCAAATGATTCCCGAGCAGAACGGCGGAGCTCCGGCGAAGACCACCGTCCTTGTTAAGAGCTCGGACTTAACTTTTCTAGGAAAGCTAATTATCTTTAACTTGAAAATGACCTCGCTAGATCTGGATTGAGAAAATGGAGAGAGTGAAGATGGAGGCGGTGGTTTCCAGCAAGATGGCCACCAGTGAAAAAATGAGGATTTTGGTGTCCAAACTTCACAGATCTCCGCCAAACTCTTCAGCTGCTAAGAGCGAGAGATGATGGGGAAGAATCAGTGAGGCAGAGACTATCCAGATCTGTTGTTTTCAGGCCAAAGAGAGCCGGCACGGAGGAGCCGTACACTCGGTCCGTACTGTCGCCATTTACATCGCCCGCTTCAAAATTCTTTCATTTGTAGGCACACTTATACAGACGAGAAACAGTTTGAAAAACAGAAAAATGCTTTGGTTCAAACGTTAACTAATTCATTGACTAAACCAATTGGTTAAGCAAACCGGTTCATTATAGGTTTGTAGAAAACAGAGAATGCTTCGGCTCAAAAGTTAATTAATTCATTAACTAACCCAATTGGTTAAGCAAATCGGGGTAAGTAAACTTTTGTGTTATATAATCAATTTTTTCTTTTGAAAATTTAATATCTCACCGTTCTAAAATATTTCTAATAGATTATTTTTAATTAATTAAAAACAGTTTTTCATCAAAAATCCTGACAAGTAATAAATTTAATAACCTTATACGTTTATTATTTTCAAATATGAATTTAATTTTTACATAAATATAAATTCACTAACAAACACGTATTCATCATCTTATCTACATGTATACTAAACTATTATAGTATCTAATTTACATAATTTAAAAATGTTTATATAAAAAATATCTAAATATTTAGTAAAAATAATAATTTTATTTTATAATGCAATACGATAAATATAATAATTTAGTTATGTAGTAAAAATATTGTAATGATTATATTTTATAAGTTAGTAATATTAATTTCAAAAAATCTAATAAATTATTTTGATAACATGGTTAACTTTGGTTTCATATATAATATAATACATATAAGGTCTTAAAAAATATGTACAAGTACAAATAGTAATGAATAAGTTATTTTTTGCCATCGTGTAAATTATTAGTTTTAAATGAACATGTATAAAGAAAAAACAAGTTAATTCATGAAACAAACATATAACTAAGAAAGAAGTTAACTTCACTTCTGATTTTAATTATAAGATTTTTGTGACTTATTGGTATAGTTAAACTAAAACTAACACTAAGAAAAAGTAAATCATTTTATTTTAAATATTTTTATTATAATTAGACAAGTATATAATTTTAAAAATAAATAGTTAAAATTGTTGTAAAAGAATTAATCATATTGTTGTTTAGTTAAAGGTAAATTAAACATTTCAAATAAAATTGTACCAATAGTTTACTTAATCGTCTCTTTCATTGTGATGCTCTTTAGATTCATCCAACTTTAGAAAACTACTAAAAAATTATGTGATGACACCATGAAAAAATTACTTATCAATACGGAATAGTATATTTAGTCTTCAAATACAATAACATATACGATAACAATTTATATTGAATATTTACTCTAACTATTTACATATTTCCGAAAAATCATCACGTCCGTAGGGCGGGTCGGCCCTAGTTTATACTCCCTCTATTTCATTATAAGTGTCGTTTTAGGTTTCGGCACACGGATTAAGAAGACAATTAATTTTGTATATTTCCTATAAAAAAATACTATTACCTATACTCCGAACCATATTTCAACCAATAGAAAAATAAATTTTGCATTGAAAATCGAAAACGACACTTATTTTGTAACGAAAAAATTCTCTAAAACGACACTTAATATGAAACGGATGGAGTATATATATATATATATCTTTCTACTAGTATACATTGACCTCGAACTTGGTTATAAACATGTGTAAATTAATTCTCTACAGATCAGATCTAACCCATCATTAATTATTTCGCGAATTCATTTTTTCCAGTTCTTTTTATTAGTTGAGAATCATTCACATTATATTTAATAAGTCCGCGCTTTGCTCGAAAAGGTTTTTTTTTTTTTATTATGTTTTCGTTTAACATTCGTTTTAGCTCAAAATGTTTTGTTTTATATTCTGTGTAAATCATTATTTTTGTAGTTGGTCTTCTTAATTGTTAATTATACGTTTCCGTTGAAGTTATTTATTGTAAGATATTCAGCTTCAGTTTCCTTACGGTTACGGTTGACTAAATTTCCTAATTCGATTCTTAAGATAGTTTGGACGGAGTTATGTTATGTTTTCGTTTGGTGGTGTATATTTCGTTCAATATGATTGTTTTATTTTAGGGAAAATCGTATAAAAAACTCTAAAAGTGACAACCACTTACACTTTAAACCTTAAGAATATTTTACAAGAACTTTAAACTTTTTAAGTAACACTTGTATCAAAATAAACTTTCAATCTGGCTTTTACTTGTACATAAAGTCAAAATGGTTACAGGTACTGTTCAAAATCGGTGACGTGGTGGTGTTTTTTTTTATTTTTTAAAAAATTATTTTATTAGTAAAATAGATATAAAAATATAAAAAAAATTGAAAAATTTATAAAAAAATCACAACAAATCATAAAAATCACTAAAAATTCACAAAATTCACCAATTTTTTTAAAAAATTATTTTATTGATAAAATAAATATAAATTACAGAAATAAAATTCAAAACAAATTAAAAAAAAATCATAAAAATCACTAAAATTCAAAAAAATTAAAAATTCACAAAAAAATTAAAAATTCACCGAAAAAAAATAAAAATTCACCAAAAAAATATATTTTATTAATAAAATAAATAGAAAAATACAGAAAATATAAAGTTCATGAAAAATTCAAAATAAATAATCATTAACATGCAAAAACTCAAAAATTCACAAAATATAAAAATTATTTTATTTATAAAATAAATATAAAAGTACAGAAAATATAAAAATTCATAAAAAATTCAAAACAAATCATAATAATTCACAAAAATAAAAACAAATTCACAAAAAAAAAAATATTATTTTCTTGATTTGGTTCACAAGAATCGTTTGAAGGTAATAAAATTTTCTAATTTCAATTAGAGTAATCATAATCGAGAGACTGACTGCTATTTTAGATTTTTTTATCTGTTATGTTATGTGTGTGTGTTGGTCGGATTTGAGAAAGTTCAAGATTGTTAAAAAGGAAGAATGGATACTAATGATAGCTTGAGGGTGGCCGGTTTATATTTTATGTATTTTATACTGGCTTTATTAATAAAATAAGATAAATATTTGTTGTGAATATTTTATGTGTAAGCGGTTTTAGTCGAGTGGTTTGACTGAGAGTTTATTAATTTTCACCAAAATATTTATTTTCGAGTCCCAGAAAAAGTAATTTATACAGATCCATCGAAAAATGCTTCAAAAGAGATTTTCAAACATTTTATTTGGTAAAAATGTAAAGATCATCATTACCAAAGTTTTATATTTGTGATAGAATACAAAGGAAACTGAGAAGCAGAGGAATTTAAAAGACAATTAAACAGAAAGCTCAACCTAGTCTAGATAGGGACATGCTCAATAAACACAACCGCTAACCGGAGGACTCGACTCTTAAGCACGACTCACTTGCCGCAAACGGAGATACCACAGTGATACGAGAAACAAGCCCGGTAGAAATTGGCGTACTCGGTGCGTTGCTCTTTATGATTTGGTACCACCAAAAACAGCTCATAGACGACCTAGTAAGCCAGCACCCAAATACAGACAGACAGCCACACCCGAGGTCTAGCACACCCGAGGCCTAGCACACCCACTTCAAAAACGGCCAAAATGCTTATTACTTTAATTTATTAACTAGTTGATGTCTTGCACAATGTGCGGATTAATATATCTATATACCTAACTTTTTTAATTCTAATGTTTCTTTTTATAAAAATATAATAATTAAATTAGATACAAATTTCAAATTATTATAAATTATAAAACTTCTATATTCATATTGGTAATCAATGTATTAAATTATGTTCTTTTGTTTCATAGTTTTATTTTTATTTATGTGATGTAGATTTTGAATCAAAATCTTTTCTAATAGTAATAATTAAATTAGGAAATTTGTATTTGAAATTAAACACACATCGTATTTCGACTGAAAAGAAATCATGTGGCAGTGAAAGGATTATAAAAATCACAAATATAAAACATTAACAAAATAACGATAGTCTAGGATGTTCAGTCCAGTAAAACCGAACCATTTAAAACCGAACCAAACCGAAATAGAGAAAATAATCTGGATTTGGTAGTACAAAATAAACCAAATGACTGTTATTTTAAAAAACCCACAGTATATGGATATGGTTATGTATATTAAGCGATCAAATCGAATAAACATAAAAAACCCGATTTATTCAGATAAATTAGTATACTCATATAGATATTTTATAATAATATGTACTTGATCAATATTTCAAATAAAAATCAGAGAAACTGGCTATGATTTTAGTCAATAAAATATAAACTAAATATAAGATAAAATTAATGACGATATTATCGGTAGATATGGTTATTATCAATTTATTAAATAAACGTCATAAATATCATGATAATTATATATTAAAAACTGTTTTTTTTTAAATAATAGTATATATATATATATCAATAGAATAGTTTTATGTTTATTAATTATCTTAGATATCATGATAAATAAATAAATAAATATATATGTATATATATATATATCAAATTAAAAATAAAAAAATAATATTAATTAAACTAATGACTTATCCTAAAATCATGGAAAATATGACAAGTAATCAAATTAACTAAAATCATGGAAAATATGATAAGTAAGCAAATTTACTTCTCAAATAATAATAGTATAGATTTAATACAAGGTAAAGAGATTTTCAGCATAATGCTTATTAATTTAATTTATTAAATACTTCATCAAACGATAATTACACAAGATTACATATAACTTTATTCAAGCATAACTACACAAACTTTATTCAATCAGATCAAGCACTCTTCACTCCACACTACAAACCAAAACGGTTTATTTATTCCCGTAACCGAAACGTACGACGAATATAAAAAGTTTGTAGCCACCATCATTTTTGCAGTAGACGTTGCAAAAACCTTTTATTACCACTTCCTTCTCTTATTTTGTTTGACGATAAGATGATCAACCATCAACCTTCATGTCGGTTTCAGTATCCCACTTGAATGCTCCACTTGGCTGAGCCGCGTCCGCGATATCCTCCACCGTCAGGTGCGAGTTAGGTGTCTTCAACGGTACAATCTCATGCCCGTACTTCTCCGCATCTCCACAGTAATCCTTGTATTGTTCCCATTTTAAATACATATTATGTTTTATTACATAAGAGAAAAAGACCAATTTCATGGTATAACTTTAAAGTCTAACTATACTTACTTGGTCAGCGTGCATTTTCCTCACAAACTTCTTGAACAGTTCAAAGTTGTTTTCTTGAAAGACAGTATCGGACAACCGTAGGTAAGTAAAGCCGTACATTCTCAGCTTCGGCTTACCGTTATGGTTAACCCCGTTAGGCCTCGCATTAAGTAGAATCTGATTGTAACCTTTGGTTCCATAGGTCTCTAATGCATTCTCACCAGCAACTTCTATGCCTTCTTTCCATGCTTTGCTCAATACCTAAATAAATGATTTACCAAAATAAATCATGATACAGACCGTTGAATGTGAACGCACAAATCTTGAAATCTATTCTCTTGGTGTACCATTTGAACAAGTTCTTGTGGAGCACTTAGGGCTTCAGCACTATTGTCGGTATCTTTCATCTCAAGGCAAGTGAAGTTGAGAGTGCCGTAGTGTTTTGAGAGCATCCGAGCGATCGGGCGATAACCATCTCTCTCGTAAAGGTTATAATATCCCGCAGTAAGCTCCGCCGCGTGGCTGTGGTGGTTGTACAACCAGTGAATTCCAGAAACCTATCTCGTTCACGTAAACAATTTAGATTCATAAACTAGTTACCTTGCTAGACAAGTTAACTTGAAAAATGCTGAAAAAGTGTTGATTTGTTTTTTTGTTATTAACATTGAAAGCCAAATGAAACCATTAGTGATTGAGCTGGTTTTCTGTTAATACTGATATAGCTTTTTGTCAGTTCCGTTTGATGCAATTTGAATTTGTTTTGTTTTAGTTTATCAATGTGACCTGATCCACTACAAGAAAACAGCGGTATTCTGACGGACATTCCGACGGAAAATGAAATCCTCGGAATTTCCTCGGAATATACCGACGGAATTCCGAGGAAATATCAATCCGTCGGAATATTTCGAGGAAATTCCGAGGAAAAATGTGTTCCTCGGAAAAAACCGATGAATTCCGAGGAAATATTATTGGGATTTTACAAAATTCCGAGGAAATTCCGACGAACTAGTGATCGATCGATGCGTTTTTGGACATATACCCATCGATCGATCACATTGTTACGCTTTGGTCCATCTTAGTGATCGATCGATGCGTTTTTGGACATAAATCCATCGATCGATCCGTTAATAAAAAAACATTCGAGATTTTGAAACCCCAAACACTAGTTCCTCGGAATTTCCTCGGAATATTCCGAGGAAATTCCGAGGAACACTTGATATCCTCGATCGATCAATGGGATAATCTCATCGATCGATCACATTGTTACGCTTTGGTCCATCTTAGTGATCGATCGATGCGTTTTTGGACATAAATCCATCGATCGATCCGTTTATAAAAAAACATTCGAGATTTTGAAACCCCAAACACTAGTTCCTCGGAATTTCCTCGGAATATTCCGAGGAAATTCCGAGGAACACTTGATATCCTCGATCGATCAATGGGATAATCTCATCGATCGATCACATTGTTACGCTTTGGTCCATCTTAGTGATCGATCGATGCGTTTTTGGACATATATCCATCGATCGATCCGTTTTAAAAAAAATTGGCGTTTTGAAATCCCAAACACTAGTTCCTCGGAATTTCCACGGAATATTTCGACGGAATTCCGAGGAAGAAAAGGGTTTCCTCGGAATTCCCTCGGAATTCCGAGGAAATAGGGTTTTTAAACCGAAAACAACGTTTTGCGGTTTGAATAACACCTATATAACCCTTATTAAGTGTCTTACGTTCATTATGAAGTCAAAAATTTGTTCCTTACCCTATAATAAACACTTTTCCGATTGTATGAACGAAATCCCCACAACATAAGAAAAACACTTATACACTTTAATGAACGGTAAAGGGAATACTTACAATTCGTTTTGAAATTTGTTATTTCAAGGTTTATGCTCATCTATACAAAGAATCCTCAATGGTATGCATTACAATTGTATAAGAAATGAAATACGGCAAAAAAATTGATGTTTTGAAACACCAAACACTAGTTCCTCGGTATTTCCTCGGAATATTCCGAGGAAATTCCGAGGAACAATATAAATTAATAGAAATACATGCACAGGATATTCTTTTTCCTCGAATTAATGAAAATATTCCGAGGAAATTCCGACGGATATTTAAGTGGCCGTCGGAATTTCCTCGGAATATTTTCATTTAACCGGGCAAACAAGCCGCCAAATATTTCGCAAAAATTGAAATTGAAAATACTGAGGGAATTCCGTCGGACCAAGGTTTTATAAACTCTAAACGCATCTTCTTCCCCATTTCTCTCTTCTTCCTCTCCGGCGATCTCTCTCTCCTTCCGGCGTTCTCCACCTTCTCTCGCGATGATCTCTCCGGCGAATCCTTTCTATTCTCTTACAAATCATGTAAGGACCCTATCCCACTCTCTTAGGTCCTATTTGTTAGGTTTTTAAGTAGATTTGATGATTTTAGAAGGTTTTTGATAGATTTTTGTTAGGGTGATTGGGTAGGATTGTGATTTGTTGTGTAATAGGTTTAGAATTGTAATTTGGTTGTGTTGAATTGATTTAGAACTTTTTTTTATAAATTGTTCATTATTTTTGTATTTACAAAACGTTTTTTCTATATAAGTTCGATTTTACAAAACGTTTTTTGTATATAAATTCGATTTTTGGATTTATAAAAGATGATTTCACATTTATAAAAATATTTATATTTATTAAAACTAATTTTGTATTTATAAAACATTTTTAAATATACAAACCATTCTTTGTATATAAACACTATTTTTTATTTTTGTATTTATAAAACATTTTTAAATATATAAACACTATTTTTTTATATTTGTATTTATAAAAACTAATTTTAAATATACAAACCGTTCTTTGTATATAAATTCGTTTTTTGGATTTATAAAAGATGATTTCATATTTTGAAATTAATTTTGTATTTATAAAATATTTTTTTTTATTTATAAACACTATTTTATTATTTTTTGTATTTATAAAAACTATTTTGTATTTATAAAAAGATGATTTCATATCTATAAAAATATTTATATTTATAAAACTAATTTTGTATTTATAAAACATTTTTTGATTTATAAACACTATTTTATTATTTTTTGTATTTATAAAAACTATTTTGTATTTATAAAAAGATGATTTCATATTTATTAAAACTGATTTTGTATTTATAAAACATTTTTCTTATTTATAAAAACTATTTTATTATTTTTTGTATTTTAAATATGTTTTCTATTTCAATTTTAATTTTATATTTTCGAATTTCAATTTAAAAAAATAAATTTATAATTTTTTTTTTTAATTTTGGAAATATTCCGAGGAAGTTTATCCCTCGGAATATTCCGACGACATCTTCTTCGGAATATTCCGAGGAATTTCCGACGAACTTGTGGTCCTCGGAAATTCTGAGGAAATAGGGTTTCCTCGGAATTCCGTCGGAAATTTCCGAGGAAATAGGGTTTCCTCGGAATTCCGTCGGAAATTTTCCGAGGGATTTCCGAGGAAAGATGAATTTCCGAGGAGTTATTTCCGAGGACTTTTTTCGTCGGTATGTCGTTGGAATAGCATTATTCGGACGACATACCGACGATTTTTTCCCTCAGTATGCCGCTGTTTTCTTGTAGTGATGCATGTATATGTCACTTGTTTATAGTAGTAATAATAATACCTTGGCAGCCAAGTTAACTTTAAGTCCAGCGAAGATCTTGTTGGCTTCTCCTATGATCTGATCTCCATGAAAGATAAGCTTGTTCGAGTACCATGTCAAGAAAAACTTCCCCTCCTCCGAGACATAGGTTCCATTAGTCTTGAAAAACCCAGTTTCCTCCGCCTTGTCATTGTATTCTCCGGCGTTGTCCGGTAGATCCCACTCCGGATGACCTGCTTTGGCCGCTGCTTCCTTGAACTCGCTCTTCAAGTACTTGTCATAACACTGGAACCACCAAAACGCAGCGTTTCAATGGATAAATCGTACTAATAACAAACATGTATGTTATATACAAAATTAACCTGAAATTCTCCAATGCCTGGAAACACCCATCCTTGGCTTTGTGGGTAAGCAGGGTAACGAAGTTCACCGGCAGGACCAAGTCCGACCTCGATGTCCACAATGGCTCCAGCTTCTATCAACTCCAACATTTTTTCTTTGAAGCTACTCATGTAGTCACTATACATCTGAATGATGAAAATGAAAATATATTCAATAAAACGCCGATCGGGGTTTTCTCTAGAACGCAAACGCTAGGATTCTACGCACCTGAACAGGGGTTCTTCCAGCGAAGAGAGGAAGATTGTCGACACCGAGTGAGAGATACTCGATGTCTCTTGTTCCTCTACGGTTAGTGTAGTAGATATCTGGATCGCTCTCACCAACCTCACGAACCCATTTCGGGATGGGGATCGTGACGACGTCGCCAACGTTTCCACCGCATTGGTGAAACGACATGATTGCTTGGATTTTGAGTCCTAAACGGGCGATTAGCTGGAACAGCGTTTTGTAAGCGGTCCAGTCATATTGTTTAGGGCCTTTGGACTCTATGATTCCCCACCAAACATCGACCATAACGCCGTCGATTCCAGCTTCTTCTTTGAGACGTTTGAGTTGCGTTTCAACCGTTTCGGGGTCCGCGAACACGTTTTCCACATTCACCACTCCCAACTGCATTCAACATTATTTTAGTCTTCTAATAATAACAAAATGAAAACAGGGGAGAAACACATTTATAAACTATAAAAGATAGAGCAGAAGGAATATTACATTAAAATTTTATTGTGAAATAAAAATAGTTATAAAAATAACAGTGTGACAAGTGGTAGTAACTGAACCGGGATTAACCATATACTAAAATTCAAGAACTCTCAGCTTTAGACGCCAAGATTTATCTAAAATACAAGATATGAGTTATATTTTAACATGTATAATTTTTGTTTGCTACGTTTTAAGAAGCTAATTACATATGGCCTTACTTGAACTAAACTATAGAAACATTAGTGAAACAATGTAAAACCAAGTTGTGATCAATGATGAGTTACCGGAAGCATAACGTAGACGGGAACATAGTTGAGAAGAAGCTTTTCGTTGTAATTTGCAGCCATTTTTAAAGCTTTTTAGGAATGAATAAGCAATAAGTAATACTAGTAGCTGAAGCTCCCTTGCGTCTCATAAACAAAGCTGTGCTCTTTATATAGAAATAAGAGTGTTATTGCAATTTGCGAGAGTAGTTGTGAAAAGATTGGTGCTCTTGTTTCCACCGTTCACTGAGGGTTGTAATGACTTTATTACCCTCTGTTATTTGGCTTCTTCCTTGTCTTCTTTCGTCATTTTCCGAAACCTTTGCAATAATTGGGGTTTAACGATTTTGATTTTCCGACATAAATTGTCTTGTTGCCGGCCTTTTTTTGCTCTCCTTGTGTTTATTAAGCACGTGGAGGAAATACAAATGAGTGAGTGGATGTTGTATCGTCACTCGTCACCGTTCAACTTATGATTAATAGCCAGACTCGATTTCTATGCTCTCAGCTCTATCTGAAACATTTAGCTAGGGGTGTGTATTAGAGATCATGACTCATGAGCATAGAAGTAAAGAATGTAAAATGGTCTTTTATTTCATAATCGATCAAATGATCTTGGTACGAGATATATAGAGTAAGGTACATATTTAGACAAATTTGTCTTTCTTCTTGCTCAATTAGACACTTTATGTTTGTAAGACACAATTGATGTTTCAAATGCAATATTGAGATCATAATATCCTTCTGCTGAAGAAACAAGATTGGCTGCGGTAACGAAAGCATAAATGGAGTTTATTAGTTGTTTTATTAATTTAGTTGACATATTAGTTGGTTTTGTATTCCCCAACATATTTTATTGGTCACTACTGCAAATTATAATGTATAAAATTTTATATTTATGCGTACAACAAATTATGATTTTTTCTCTTGTATATTTTGATATCCATAATGTATATGTTTCTTGTAAAATTTATAATAAATATGTATATATATATTTATGGATGGTGCAGTCGTGGATGAGAGATATGTGGACTTGTGGACGAGGTTTCGTGGACGAAATCTCGTGGACATGATTTTTAATCTTACAAGAGGTTTCGTAGACGAGATTTCGTGGACGGAGTCTTGTGGATGGTTTTAGTGGGTTAAGTTCATCATTTTCATGAAAAGATGATCAAGCTTTTCTTTCATATATAGTAAATTCATCATCAAAATGACAATAACTAATTTCAAATGGACCAAAAAATTGTAACTAAAGTTTTTTTAAAAGAGTTTCACGGATTTGAGTGTGTGAATGAGGTTTGTGACCGAAGTTTCATCAACAAAGTTTCCAAACGTATCAACCTATGTATCCACTACCACCTTCGTATCCATAACCATCACAACCTCCACTCTGGTATCCACAACCACCTCCACCGAACCACCACCAACTCCACCTTTCGAATAACAACATCCACCACCATTGTATCCACGAGTCTCTTGTATCTACCCTAGTTTATACTCCCTCTGTTTCATTATAAGTGTCGTTTTAGGTTTCGTCACACGGAATAAGAAAACAATTAATTTTGTATATTTCCTATAAAAAAAACACTATTACCTATACTCCGAACCATATTTCAACCAATAGAAAAATAAATTTTGCATAAAATTAATAAATTTTGCATTGAAAATCAAAAACGACACTTATTTTGTAACGAAAAAAATTCTCTAAAACGACACTTAATATGAAACGGAGGGAGTATATATATATCTTTCAACTAGTATACATTGACCTCGAACTTGGTTATAAACATGTGTAAATTAATTCTCTCCAGATCAGATCTAACCCATCATTAATTATTTCGCGAATTCATTTTTTCCAGTTCTTTTTATTAGTTGAGAATCATTCACATTATATTTAATAAGTCCGCGCTTTGCTCGAAAAGGTTTTTTTTTTTTTATTATGTTTTCGTTTAACATTCGTTTTAGCTCAAAATGTTTTGTTTTATATTCTGTGTAAATCATTATTTTTGTAGTTGGTCTTCTTAATTGTTAATTATACGTTTCCGTTGAAGTTATTTATTGTAAGATATTCAGCTTCAGTTTCCTTACGGTTACGGTTGACTAAATTTCCTAATTCGATTCTTAAGATAGTTTGGACGGAGTTATGTTATGTTTTCGTTTGGTGGTGTATATTTCGTTCAATATGATTGTTTTATTTTAGGGAAAATCGTATAAAAAACTCTAAAAGTGACAACCACTTACACTTTAAACCTTAAGAATATTTTACAAGAACTTTAAACTTCTTAAGTAACACTTGTATCAAAATAAACTTTCAATCTGGCTTTTACTTGTACATAAAGTCAAAATGGTTACAGGTACTGTTCAAAATCGGTGACGTGGTGGTGTTTTTTTTTATTTTTTAAAAAATTATTTTATTAGTAAAATAGATATAAAAATATAAAAAAAATTGAAAAATTTATAAAAAAATCACAACAAATCATAAAAATCACTAAAAATTCACAAAATTCACCAATTTTTTAAAAAAATTATTTTATTGATAAAATAAATATAAATTACAGAAATAAAATTCAAAACAAATTAAAAAAAAAATCATAAAAATCACTAAAATTCAAAAAAATTAAAAATTCACAAAAAAATTAAAAATTCACCGAAAAAAAATAAAAATTCACCAAAAAAATATATTTTATTAATAAAATAAATAGAAAAATACAGAAAATATAAAGTTCATGAAAAATTCAAAATAAATAATCATTAACATGCAAAAACTCAAAAATTCACAAAATATAAAAATTATTTTATTTATAAAATAAATATAAAAGTACAGAAAATATAAAAATTCATAAAAAATTCAAAACAAATCATAATAATTCACAAAAATAAAAACAAATTCACAAAAAAAAAAAAATATTATTTTCTTGATTTGGTTCACAAGAATCGTTTGAAGGTAATAAAATTTTCTAATCTCAATTAGAGTAATCATAATCGAGAGACTGACTGCTATTTTGGATTTTTTTTTATCTGTTATGTTATGTGTGTGTGTTGGTCGGATTTGAGAAAGTTCAAGATTGTTAAAAAGGAAGAATGGATACTAATGATAGCTATTTTTTTTTTTTTTTTTACAACAATAGGCTATAACGAAACTAAGTAGTACTAATGATAGCTTGAGGGTGGCCGGTTTATATTTTATGAATCTTATACTGGCTTTATTAATAAAATAAGATAAATACTTGTTATGAATATTTTATTTTTGTAAATTTTTATGACTTTTTTTATTTGTTTTGAATTTTTATAACTTTTATAATTTTTATATTTTCTTTATTTTATATTTATTTTATTAATAAAATAAAAAAAATTGGTGATTGTTTTTTATTTTTAAAAGTTTTATTGATTTTTATGATTTGTTTTGAATTTTTATATTTTCTGTATTTTATATTTATTTTATTAATAAATAATTTTTTAAAAAATAATTGGTTGAATTTTTTTAGTGATTTTTATGAATTGTTTATGAATTAAAAAAAAAAAAAACGACACGTCATCGATTTTGAATAGTATCAGTAACCGTTTTGACTTGATATACAAGTAAGCCAAATTGAAAGTTTGTTTTGATACAAGTGTCAATTTGGAGATTTAAAATGCTTGTGAAATACTCCGAGGGTTTAAAGTGTAAGTGACTGCCTTCTTGAAGGTTTTTTATGCGATTTTCCCTTTTATTTTAAGTCATTTAGTTTCATTATGCTCTAATATGTTTTCATTGAGAGGATGATTGTTTATAGTTTTTAAAATAGTTTTTGGTTTTTGTTTTTCAAAAACTACTTTATTTTCCAATCAAGATTTTGAAGAAATAGATTCCCTAGAAAATAGAAAAACTAGTTTTTGAAATAACAGTTTAATTGTAAACAAAAACCAAAATCTGGATTTTAGTAGTTTTACAGCAGTAGTTAACGTTGGCTTTTGTATATTTTTCATTTTTAGAAATTTTAAAATTTGAGTGAACTCCTTCATTCTTATTGCATGGTTATGTATTTCCAATTTACGTTCGCAAGCATCTACTCACCATTAAAATCCATAAACTCTATTAAATTAAAATAATAAAAAATATTATTTGAACGTCCAACATCAATATTTTTATTTCATATATTTTAAAACACAACAATATTTTATAGTTCACATGCAATAGTTTAATTTATTTGTTTTAGATTTTCTGTGATAACATATTTAAAATCACGTGATACAAGATTATAAATTGAAAAATCTTATTGGTTAAGGATCAAAAATTTATTGAAAAATATTATATTAAACTAATATTGTAGATTAATACAAAATGGTACATGAGTTTAGTGATAATTACAAAATTAATTAGATATTTTAAAAGTTTGTTTTAGTTAAAATGAAATAAAAATTTAATTAAAACAACTTTTTAAATGGTAGTCGAAATTAAAAAATCACACATTAATTAAGTCACGACTTCTATTTTAACAGAATAGATGTATGCTTTGATGATAGTACTTTATTTTTTATTTTTCAATAATAGGTATTTTACTATTCATAATATTTTAAATTTTATTATTTTTAACGGCAAAAACCAGAAACTAAAAACCAAAATCTAAAATCACCAATCAAGTTTTTCAAAAAGACCAAAATCTACTGCAAAAACTAAAAACCAAAAACAAAAATAAAATAAAAACCAAAAACCAAAAACCAAAATCTAAAATCTAACAAAACAATCATCACCTTAATTGTTTTATAGTACGTCTCTCGTTCAGACTGTGCAAGTATATAATTTTAATTTTCCTATCACTATTTAAATTAAGATCAGATACTTATACAAAGTTCAGTATGTGAATTTTATTTTTCCACATTTATTTAGATACGATAATCGTATATCTGTTTTTGTAATAGTAGAATTAACACATATTTTGCAAATCATATATATCTTTTACTATTAAAATTCTTTAACAAAATGTAATTTTTTTACTTTGTTTTCAATGTTTGTTCTATTTTGATTTTGATATTATGTCGATTTATAATACACTAGTATTGACCCATGCTACGCATGGGAGTATTTTTTTCTTACACATAATTTTTTTTTTAAAGCCAAATTTCAATCATGTATAACTAAAAGACATGTATAATTTAACTTGGTTTATCAGAAGATTTGTATACATATTAACACAGATAATTAATTTACCATAAACATATAAAGATAAATTAGACTCGGTTAAAATTTTACATCGATCTTAATTAGCTTGTTGAATATAATTATTACTTTGAAGCTTTTCTGTTTTTTTTTTTAACTTCAAAAGACCATTCTATTACTCAAACTTGATGTGGTCTGGATAACCAGGCCAGAATAGAACAACCAATAAAATGTAACTCCCTATAAAAGCTTTTCTGTTTTACCTATTGATGTTTTGTTCTTTTAATACTTCTCATAATTCTGCAATTTATGGTTCTTTAGCTTTTACAAAACTAATATTACAAATCCAAAGCAAATAGTAAACGTGGTGAAGCGTATTTACCTTTAACCACACTTTTCTTCTGATTCCACTATGTTTGCTTTCTAACTTCTTTTTTTGTATTGTCCAAGTCTCTTTGTTTTGATCAAATCGTCAGCAATGCAAATCTACCATATCTGCTATTTCTCAAGCCTTCTAAGCCCTAAACATGTTTTGATGAAGCTATGTAGTGCTTCGCATAAACCAACGAAACTGCCAAAGTGGGGAAATACGGGTGGGGGCATTTGTTTATTTAGGTATCAAACTCAACACTAGCCATTTTATTCGGTTTTGATCAATTGAGAATTTTCTGATGTTTGTTTCTAGATCTTATAAATATGGAAGTATAGAAGAAGAGATCATGGACAGAAAAAAAGATAGTGTGGTTTGTAGAATATATCTAGAAACCGTTAAATGGTTATTTTTTCTTCTAAATATTATCTATTTTAATTGATTTTTTTTACTTTTGTAAATATTTATGATGTGACACAATTTGATTGGTAAACTGATTTGTGTTTTAGTAAATAAACTAGTATTATAACCCGTACTGCGTACGGGAAAAGAAGATGATTAGTTTGTTATGTGAGTTTAAAATAGTATGTTTTTAAAACAATTAAAATAGTATGTTTTGTAACAAAATTTATTGATGGATTCATGCTAATATCCAAATGTATTGCAAATTTGTAGACAGCATATAAATTTGAGTTCAGCTAGAATGATAATAACATTCTTCTTTTTTTGACTGACTAATTTGTTAAGAACATTTTATCTGGTTTATTTGTTTTTAAAGAAAATATATTTAAATTATACTGGTTGCAAGGTTTTTTTAGCTCTGGTTATGTTTCTCCTACAACAGTCCCATGATAATTATGATTAAATATAAAGAAAATATCTTATGTGTTGTAAAACATGCTTTATAGATACACAACCGTCTACATTAAATCATATTTTGGAAATTCATTTCCGCTCCCACCCTGAGACTGCAAATATTTAACAAGATTAATCCAATTTTATTAGAGCAGAGTCAGTGTTAAATAGCAATTATGAATTTTCAATTTTAAAATATGTTCATTGGACCATTTGGTAAATAAACCAAAAAATATATATTTGCTATTCAAGCAGCCTTTCAGCATAAACTACGAAAAGATGATAGTATAAGTGTCATCATCATGACTTATTTTATTTTTACCAGAAAACAGAGATAAATATCAATCTGGAAGCAGGGGCAAAGTTAGAGTAATTTTCTAATGGGTGCAAAATCTCATAACTGACAAAAGGGGGTCATACCTTGGTCGTAGATTTTTGGGTTTGAAAAGAAAAACAATCTTCAGTTTTCCAGAAAAAAAAACATTGCATGTCACCGATCGAGGCTTGACGGAGGTAGAAAAAAGTCATATTAGAAGTAGAGGAAAGAGTGAGATCCAAAGAGATTAAGATAGAATAAAAAAAATGAACTACTAACTTATCTTGCAGACAAAGCGTTGCATGCCCACATCAAGTATGTGTATTACTGAATCAGAGAAGATATTTAACTTTTTAAAGCACAACAGAGAAAGAGAATATAAATAATTGAATCAATGTTAGTTTTCTGGAAACTGTTTGGATCGTGGAAGTGTGGAAATGGGAAAGAAAACCGAAAGAAAGTGGAGTGAAAATACATTTTTGATTTTTGTTAATGTGCAACGTATATCCTTTTGCTTTTCATTCATTTTTTGTTTTCTTATTTTAAATTATTTTTATTTCTTAAATGATGTGGTAAAACTTAATTGGTAGAGTGACTTGTGCTTTAGTATATAGACGATAATTACATTTTAAAGGACTTTGTTCCAAATTAATTGACTTTTTCAATGTCGTGTAAACATTAATAACATTTTATAACTTTTTGTATTCTGAAGTTTAATTTATTATTGGTTGAATTATAGTTAAATAAATATTTAATGATGTTTAATTTATAAAATATAAAAATTATTATTATTTATTCTGTGTGCAAAATCCTAAAACGCTGACTAATAAAAATTTAGGTACAAGAAAATAGAGAAAATTGATTTTTTAGGCCAAAAAATGATAACTATGTCCTATTAGGCTAATTTCATATACTTTATGTCCTATTAGTTTAAATATTTTTAAAATGGCAAAACTGTCCTTAATTTCAATTCAAAATTCGAAACTACAATTAATAAAACAATTGTTAAATATTAAAATATAATTTTTAACTAAAATAATTACAAAAATATTAAAATTCTCCCCAAAGAAACCTAAAGTTCAAAGTTTTTTTTTCAAAGGGATCGATCGATCCTGTAAGCAAGCGTTTGATCTGAACCGGTCGATCCTGATAAATATATTCTAAACAACGAAAATATGCGGAGCATATATTGATCGACCAAGCCCAGGTCAGTCGATCGCAGAAGCTCGATCCCAGTTCGATCGATCGCTTGTTTCCAGCCATCGCTTCGACTAGACGATCGATGTGCTGTAATGGGAAGCTGTCTTTTGGGCAGGCTTTATTGAGGATGGTGAAATTGACGCAGACTCGCCACTTTCCATTTTTCTTTTTTACGACGACAGGGTTGGCGAGCCAGTCCAGATATCTGACCTCTGTTATTGAGCCCACCTTGAGGAGTTTTTCGACTTCCTCGTTGACTGCAGTGGCGCGTTCGGGTCCTAACTTTCGTCTTTTCTGTTTGACAGGTTTGAAAGTAGGATCGACGTTGAGCTCATGACATGTTATGTTGATGTCAATCCCATGCATATCCTCTGCGGCCCAAGCGAACGTGTGAAGGTTCTTTTTCAGACAGGTTATAAGCTCTGTCTTTAGAGGTTCGCAGAGGTTAGCGCCAATCTCGACGCAGCGTTCTGGGAATGCTTCATCAAGGCACACCAAAAATACAGGCTCGCAAGTTAGTTCACGTTTCTCCTTTAAAGCCTCCGCCCTTCGCGTTTGCCAGAAGATTTCGGTTTCATCTTGTTCCAAGGCATCGTCGACGGGGGATGTTTTCCTTTTCTTTTTGGGAGAATGTTCGGCTGGCAATTTTTTTCTTTTTAATTCTGTGGCAAAACGAACTCGCGATATTCTCCAATCTCCCCATATTGTCTCGGTTCCGTGAGGAGTTGGAAACTTGAGACACATATGGAAATTTGACGGCACTGCTTGCATGGAATTCATCCATGGGGTGCCCACAATCGCTTTGTACGACGCAGGGTGATCGATTACTAGGAACTCCACGACTTTGGTTAGGCTCCCGGCCTTAACTGCGAGAGTCATGGTAGCTTCCCCCGAGAGTCATACTAACGGGCTAGGGTTTTCTGCGATTTCAGACAGGCTGGTTCCCATTTTCTCGAGGGTGGTTTTGAAGATAATATCAGCCGAGCTTCCAGTGTCTACTAATATTCTCGCTATATCGATATTCTGGATTGTCAGCTCGATAACAAAGAGATCGTTTCGAGGTTTGGCCTGACCGACCGTTGCTCTTTCCAGTAAGGCTAGGCATATTGCTCCTTGATCGTTCAGTGATCTTTTAGTCAGAAAATCCGACCCCCCTCCTTCCAGCACCAAACTGTGGAAACTGAAATTCGAACTGTCAATTTAAGTTAATGGAGGAAAGCTAAGATTCTCAAATTTCCTTGAGGATCCGGATTATCTGCGTAAACACACGAATACGAAAAAGAGAGAGATAAAAGAAATACCAACAATAAGTTGCACAAAGGCGTTTTATTAAATAATATGAATTGAGATACAGAGTTTCACCGAAAATAAAATGAACAAGGGATTGCTAACAATGGAGAATCGAAGAACAAAGCTGAGAAACGTTCTAAGTGTTTAACTTGATAGTCTAGCCTTCTAAGTTCTAAAAACTCTCCTAAAGCTAATAGAAATCTCCTAGGTCTAAAATTTTCGGCCCCGGCGCTCCCTGTCTTAGCTCTCCTTATATATGCCTCCTAGGTCGGTTTGGGCCTTCTTTTTCCGTTCCTGAGTCGAGTTCGAATATTCGCGGAAATATTCTATTTTTTTTTATCTTCATGATTATCCTTTGAAACTTGACATTTATTTTCGTATCCTGACATTTATCTCTTCTCGCGAATATTCGATAAACCGTCATAGTGGCTTTGGGCCGATTTCTCGCTAAAAATCATAAGTGGGCTTTTGCCGTGTTTTAAACCCTTTGGGTCGTTTTTCGACAAAATTATTTTTACGCTTTCCTTTAATAAGAATAGCCTTCAGTACGACACCGGTTTTACGAGATAGCCCAAATCAGTCGTATAATCGTGACAACTATGGTGTTAAGTTTAACTGTTATCGTCTTTATACGAGTGATTGATATACCATGAATTTTACCCATTATTAGCCATGTTATATAGGTATTTTAAGATATATTTACTACTATATAAAGTCTATTTAGAGTGTTTACAGGTTCATTGACGATTTGGAGGAAAGTGGTGATTTTGGTGCCTTTTGGAGCCTTTTGAGTGCAGAACTGCACAAACGTATCAGATGTCTAGCTATATTGAGCTCATATTTTGACACAAGATAGATCTTTGAGTTATCTTTATAATTCCACCGGTTTGAGGTCAATCAGCATCCTGTAGCAGAAGTTATGCATGTTTTACTAAAGAGTGGTCAGCCTGCCTCGCGAGAGGAAGCTGTCGAGGAGATGAAGGAAAATCGATCGATGGTGAAGCCTTGGCATCGATCGACGGTGTTTCCAGAACGCAGGCCTGTTATATTTTATGACTAATTTAGGCCCAGAAGTTACCAGAAATTACCAGAATACCCCTGCACGACTAAAAACCCTATTTTACTGTTTCTAAGCCATTGTTGACGACTATGCTTCATACTATTCCAGAGATAGAGAGCTTAGGATTGGAGAGAGAGATCTGTACACCTTGAGAGAGGGAATATCTTGAACTCTCTTTGTTTCTTTACTCTATTCTGTTTTTATTTATCTATTGGAATATTATTCAGACCATCATAACCATGTCCTTTATGAATATGTCTGAGTAATCTTACTGTTAGATTTAGGTTTCTCATAAGGTTGATATATGTATTGCCAGCTTAAATTGTTGTTAGGGTGATTTAAGGTTGATAAACCCTGAATCTTAGATCTTAGGATTGATTGGTGCAAGTGAGACCTTGGCCTTTTACCTGAAACTAAACTAGTATGATCTAACTGACTAGATACACATGAAAGTTGATCTAGTAAGTTAGAGAACACTAATCAAACCCGCTCGTAAAGCTTTTTGGAAGAAGCATCGATCAACGCGACAATCGTTGTGTCGATTGATATTTTGAAAGGTGTATCGATCGATATTCTTTAAGAATCATCGATCGACACTTTCTCGTGATTAAAATACGAAAGTTGAAATCCTAGATCTAGATTAGATAATCTAATTGATTTTACCTAAGTTTGAGTTCGAGAATTAATGTTAATAAACCCCTAAAAACACAAATTAAGTTTTTTACTTATCATATCTGGGAATATACCTGAATCTAGATATTTCACCAACTGTTAACAACCGCAAATCAAACCAATCGAGCAACTGCCTTGCTTACCATTCCATTTACTGTTTAAAACCTATTAATCTAGCTTTATTTCGAAGACTATAAATCTACTGTGTAATCCTAGAGTCTCTGTAGATTCGATCCCTAAGTACAACATCTGGATCTCTTATTTGAGAGAGTAATTCACTCCTTAGATTAATTTGAGTGATATCAGTGATCTGAACCTATACGAGAAAATAGGCTTTCACCGTTCTTTTCGTAAAATTTCTACGGTAACTCCGATCGAGACGAAACAAGAGACATTTTGACCGAGACCCGAAGGGAGAGAGTTTCGGAGGCAAGAGTGCGGGGCACAAGACTGATCCAACTCGTCGTTGGATCGGTCGGATTGTTCCTGGTTTAATTGTTTCAATGCTCGGGATTTTTCGGTTCAGGGATTTTCTCGAAGTTATCTCGAGAAGTTTTCCTTGGGAGATGCAATCCTAGACGTTGATTTCAAGGTTACCGTTTTTGACCCCAACAATAATCACATAAAATAGTTTAATTCCAACTCACATCATACATGTTCAAAGGGTTTTTCGAATTATGTAATATTAAACTGAGCATTTAACACAGTGGATACGACGAGGACACAAATAAAATAATCATAAAAAAATCAAGAAAAAACTTGAGGAGAAGATTGATTTTGGGTTTATGAACTCGACATAGTCCAATGGTCTTATTAAACTATTCTGAAAGATATGGAAATAAGACTTTTTCATTGGCATGTGGAGTTGAATCCATTGTTCATGCTGAAGTCAAGGTATAGTCTCCGCCTCTTAAAAATAACTTAGCAAGTCAAACTCAGTGAACAAATGCTACTCAATGCTTTGGGCGAAGTGGAGGAAAAACAAGACCAAACACTCTTTTCCAAAATTTTCAGCGCTAGCAAACCAACATAGAATTGAAATGACCAAATAAATTCACATGTCGTCAAATATGGAGCCTACAAACTCGAAACATCTAAAGAAGCTTCATCTTTGTTATAATTGAAGACAACATTAAAGAGCCTTTGTGAATTCAAATATAAATAGAATAATAACAATGTATTAATTCAACATTGTTTTCAACTTCTAAGAGTACTGATCTTGTGTTGTAAGTTTAATAATATTGAATCACCCATTTCCTGTCTAGTTGTGAGAATATTGAATTAACAAAATCAGCATTACTTCATCATGTCGCCCTAAATTGAATCACACTTGCTGACTAGTTGTGAGATTATTCACTCGAAATGAATGCTATCTCACATAGCATTTGAAGGAATTGATTGTAGATGAAGAAGAGACAACCTAAGTGCTATTATACAAAATGATCTGCTTTAACTTCACATAAATATGATCACTAATAGCAGGTGGTCCATACTTGTTATCTCTGTTATCTACTTTTAAAGAGTATCCACTATACAACATGTCCACTACTTCTATCCTATCAAAATTCATTCTAAATGGTAAGTCCATATATCCAAAGCCAAACTACATTGTCTCATCTTCCCAGTAGTTAGTATGTGGTCAAATGCATTTAACCTACTAGTAGAGGACCAAACATACACGACTGTATTACGGATGGTCTAGTACATTATCACCGAACTCACCCAAACCATCCTTAGCTATCAAATTCATTATATGTGTACAACACCTTATATGCAAAAAAAAAAAAAAAAAATCCTCTAACACTAGAGTAAACTAATTTCCCTATGAAATCTCATTATAGCAGAAATATTAGCAATAGCATTGTCTACAGTGATGCATAACACTTTCTCAATTCCCCATTCAGCCAAATATTCTAAGAAGGCAGAAGAACCTTTATGATCCATAACATACTCGAAGCCAATGATTATTTTCTTTAACTGTCATATTACATAAATAGAATGTGCAACTATAACCATATAACTTACACATGTTAGCATTAAAAACAATGAACCAGTTAATATGAGTGTATGAAATTATTCAAACTATATTGACAAGTAGATTAAGTTTTCATAACAGTAATATATGTAACTTGAGATACCAAAATATCAATTGTAACTGTAACTCTCTTTTTGTTTGCCCAGAGCCAGTTCTCAATGAAGCTTTCTTGTTCACAAACATCTTGACAATGTCTCGTGCTGTATTATGTCTAGAGTGAGGCTTGTAGAGGTTAAACTTGATGCAAGTAAAGATAAAAAACAAGTGTAGTTAGATTCATATATACTCTAAAAATTCAGGATCTAAAAAGAGAATAATATGAAATCGCTTACCGTATGGCATAAGTGTATTCAAACAGCACTTTCAGTGAAACAAAGAGGCAGTTCTGCTAACACCAACAAATCAATGGAAGTTTCTATGAATGCAGATTCAGACATTCTTGAGACTTCAACCTGCATTTTGTAGTCAAAACCGATCGATTCTTGATTTGACTGAAAAACCGATCGATTCTTGATTTGACTGATAAGCCATGATTGATACTGCTTCCATATTTTCATATTCTTCTAAAAGTTTGAAGTTCATGACTTGGTTGCACATGAGAAGATCTTCTGAAAATAATGACAAATTCACCTGTAATGACTATCCTTCTTCCTAGTGTAGTGCTTCCACACACACCAAACCTAGCACAACCATTTTCTTCACCTTGCATGCTTCACAACCAGCTCTGGATGGTTATTTAGGTTCCTTTCTCTTCCTTTGGCTTTCAGAACTTTGGTACTCAACTTCAACATTGTTGTCAACTACATCATCTCTGTCAGCTGAATGTTCATGTGGGTTTTTGGAAGATGACAAAACCATCTGCATAATTGTGAAACATAGAAATGACAAACAAATATATACAAGACTCTAAACGACAAACATGGTAGACAAAGAAAACTAGTAACTTGTAAACTTTGTGCTAACGAGAATTCAAAACTCTTACACATGTTCAACTGAAATGCGAAAACGGTATGCTAACAAGAGAGAATTAGAAAAAAATCATATGCAGCGATAACAATTCAAATGTGAAAACAACTCATATATATTCACAACTCTTAAACAAGAACAAACCTGAGTACAGAGTGTTATGAGCTAACAACAAATCAAATACTGAAACGAATACAAACTTGAGTAATGAGAATAATAAGCTAAAAATAAATCATACACATATTTGAAATTAAACTCGCAAAGCTTGTGCTAACAACAAACATTAATATAGTATACATGCGAGAACAAAGATCAAAATCCATGTATAACAAATCGAACCCAATAAACCAAACAAGAAAACAATCGATTTTTTCATGATATTGTGTACTTATCAAGTACAAAGAAGAATTTAAAGTAGATATTGACTGATTCCTTGAAGTCTCAGAGAAGATTGGAATCAACGTTTTGTGTTCGTCCCCATTTTGAAGAATCAAAGACACTATATAAATATTCGAAATTTAGGGTTTCCATTTTTAGAATAAGGGAAATTCAGAGTGAAAATCTAAGAATAAAGTTACATGAGGATATCTATGGAGATAATATCACATTTTTTTTAGATTTGATACTTGAATCGAACTATGAAAAAAGAAAAGGAACATTGTAGGGGATATGAAATCAGGTTTGCAAATAATTTATCGGGTGTCGGATAAACCTATTCGAACACCCATGATACCAAATCTCAAGATCCATTTGATTGATTAGAAATATCTGAATACCATTTATCAGACTGGGTTGGTTCAGTTTGGATTATCGTGTTTTTGTCATTTGTCTAGGCCTACTGATGTAAATAGAATGTGTGTATGATAACATATCAAAATATAATATAGATCATTTTATTTAATATATTTTTTAAACAAAGTGAAGTATTAAAAAAAATTGACATCAAAAGACTGTTTTGTTACTCAATCTAGAGGTGATCTTTAGAGTAAGACAAAAAATAAAACAATCAACAAAAAAAAAAGAAGATCTCTATGAAAAACTCTTGCAGTTTTAGCTAATAAATTTGCTCCAGTATTAAAATTTTGTTATCTCTTATATATTATTTGAGAAGCATAACAACATTTGAGTTATGCCACCACGTGTCATAATTAGAATGACTCTTAGAATCCTTAGAAAATAGGTTGGTTCATCTACATATATACAATACTTCTTGTTAAACTAATCATAAAATTAATTATTAATGTACAAAAAATATTCATTCTTTCGTTAATTAAAAGGTACGTATTCACCTAATGTGACTAAGTATATATGAAAATTAATAATTTTGAATAAGAAAATTTGATAATAACTTGTGTATCCTTTATCACTTATGTTTGATATTATACTATTAAAATAAATTAAACAATCACATTAGTCATATAATAAAAATTTAGTTTTTCCATATATGTTATATTATGAACTTTTTTTAAATGACTATAAAAAATCAACTGCTTAAAATCTCACACTGAAAATGTTCTGATCAATGGTTTAAATTTATAGATAATTAAATACAGATTATCATAAAATCATAAGTAAAAAGTCTCATTTGATATATATGCATTTTAATATCTTTAAAATTAAACTATATTCCATATAAAAATACATAAACATTTGAGTTTAGAAATTTGCATTAAACAAGTATTGAGAATTTAATATTTTAATTTTGAAATTTTCATTTAATTTTTAAAAAAATTATAAATTACTAACACTATTAAAATTTCCACATTGATAATTTTGTTAGCAATGGTTTTAAATTATTGTTATAAAAATACCAAATGATCATAAAACCATATGAGTAAAAAATATTATTTAATAGAAAGTCATATTTAAAGTATACGATATATCTATTTTAATATCATTTAAATTTAATTTTATACCATCTAAAATAGATAAAAGTGATTGTTTAGATTTATTTACTATAAAATGATTGTAAATAAGTAAGAGTGATTATACTGACTTATGTGTGCGTCAATTTAATTATATACGTATTAGTTACTAATTTCTCAATTATTCAATATTTATGTATTATTTTATTATTTCATAGCATGTATAAGAATGCAAATAAGAAATAATACATAAAAATATTTTTTTATATACAATGTTCATTTGGCGCAAGATCTAAATGTTATCCTAATTTAACAATTAATTCTCAAACTGTATTATTTTGTTGTCTACTCAAAATCTCAAATCAAACTGGTTATCGTGTTGGCTAAACAAATCCCGGAGAATCTTGTGGTCCAGATGGTGTGTACTGTGTACAGCTTCTAATGCTAGTTGATTTGGAATGTAATTGCTGACTAAATATTAACAAGGGTATGTTGTGAACCATAATTGTCCAAAGGATTATCTGATTATTTGTTCATATTTTTAAATCACACTTTGTTAACGTGTTAGCTACACAAATGCTGGAGTTTGAATCCACATGTGACCGTTGGTAATCGTTTGACTGCTTTAAATGCAACCCATATATATGCAGTTTTCGGAGGTGAATAGTTATGATCTTACTTGTTATTAGCTGATGATTAGCACAGCAATTAAAATGTCATTCTGAGATATTTTTTATATAATTAACAGTGAGTTTAGTAGAAAGTTTTCACAACGAAACAATTTATAATAAAACATAAAATAACATCACTATAGAAAAATCAATAAATTAAAAATCATTAATATAAATAATAAATAAATTAAAAAATAAGTCTTCCTAAATATAAATAGACATTTGATCAAAATAAAAGAATTGAAGAGAAGATTTCAAGATTTCAGGACATGCTATATTCTTTGAGGACAAAATGGAATCACAAATTTTAGAACCGCTCGCTCTTTTCATAGACCATTTCATTTTTTTACTTGTTTTATTCCAGTATGATTATCCAGATCACTTTGAGCTTGAGTAATAGAATGGTCTTTTGACGTAAAAAAAAATAGAGTAATATATTCGAAAATAAGAAATATGAACCTTAGACTTAGGGAGACATTTATTCAGTTAGAATTTCAAGTGATTTTTATTAACATAACAAATTTGATAGTTTCCAAAAAAAAAATTCAGTTAGTGTTTTTAAAAATAATTTTAAGATACTTTAAAGTTCATTATTATTAACAATATTTTAAGTAGTTAATTTTAAAAGAATGCGATTTGATATTTTGGTAAAGTATTTTAGAAATATAAAAATATATATGACATGGTTTAGATGGGATTTATGAGTATTTTAAATGAAATTATAGCGATTTTTAAGGGGTTTTTGCAAATATGACTCAAAACTTCAAGTCAATACCAAAACTAACCCAAGAATTTTTGGAACTTTCATTTGCCATGTTCACCCCAGAAGTTTGGTTTATTCACGAAAATGCCATTACTTTTTTTCAAAAATGAGCGTTTTACTTTATCATCTTCATATTCATCAAATATTTACAAAATTGTCTTTACTATCAATACACCTGCCACCACGAACAACCAATTTGAAGTTTTCAATGCACCTAAAAAAATCAATTGTTGGTCCTCCTCTCTCATTTATTATGCACAAAAACTATATCTCTTTCACTTTCTCTCTATATTCATCCAAAAAAATAAAAGATTTTGATTCTAAACTTTGTAAGGCTCATAGAGCCATTCAAGCTCATGATTCTTGGTCATTAACAAGTGGATCGCTTTCGCTGTGAAGTTCTGTGTGCTTGGAGAAGCTAAGCAAGTCATCTCACTTGTTCAAAGTATGAAATCAAATTTGTTTTCAGATATGTTCGCCAAGAAGACTTCCGTAGAGGTTTTCTCATCTTATAAAACTTATACGGAAGTTTTCAAGTCAATGCATACATTATTTTGCAATTGATTTTATGTGTGTTTTTAAGACGGCATCTTTGGAAGTCTTCCAAATTTTCTTTGTGATCTTTGGAATTCTTCCTAATTTTCTTTGTTAATTAAAAAAAAAAGAGAGAAAATTTCTCTGGAAGTCTTATCTGATAAAAAAGTCAGTTTTGAAATTGACCGAATTGTGACAAAAATTGACTTTCTATAGAAGTCTTCTTCGGAAGACTCCAGGGAAGTCTTTTCATCTGTCGGTGGAAGTTTGTGTAGGTTAGTTTTGCAACTGACAATTAAAACTTAAATATTTACTTTTAGTAAGAAGACTTCCCTCTTCTAGCTTTTTATTCTATGAATCTTGTCAAACCTTTGGTTATGAAAGAAGACTTCCGCCTGGAAGTTTTCTAGTTAAAATTAAATATTTTAGTTTAACTGTCAACTGCAAAAGTAACATGCGCAGACTTCCACCGAAAGTGAGAATACTTATTGTGACAGTTGAGAAGACTACCCAGGAGTCTAGTGACATAGGACTTCCCGAGAAGTCTTCTATAGAAAGTCAAATTTCTGAAATAATTCGATCAATTGCAAAACTAATATGTTTATCCTAGAATAGAAGACTTCTTCTTTGGTATTTTCAAGAATTTTTTTTTTTTAAGTAAGCCAATATTTATAAAGGAAGACTTCTAGAGAAGTTTGCTGTCGAGTAGACTTCCCTGGAGACTTATTTGAAGTATTCTTTCTTAAAGTTACAATGGCAAAAATAACCTAAATGGTAGACTTCCACTGAAGTCTACTTCAAGAAGACTTTCGTGTAATAAACTATGATTTTCTCTAAAATTAAAATAACTTTCAAACATTTGTTGTTAATTAATGTATATTGTCAATATTTGGGCTCATGAATGAAATTCATAACTTAATTGGTGATAATTATGAGGTTATCAACATTCTTGTTTATTAATGTTTCTAGCTGATCCGAGAAGACTTATTTAAGAGTGGAAGTCTTTCGTGTGTAATAAACTATCATTTTCTCTAAAATTAAAAAGACTTTTCAATAGTTATTGTTAATTCATGTATATTGTCAATATTTGGGCTGCTGAATGAAATTCATAACTTTATTGGTGATAATTATGAGGTTATCAACATTCTTGTTATTAATGCTTCTAGCTGATTCGAAAAGACTTGTTAAGCGTGGAAGTCTTCTACGTTAGTTTTTGTAAACTTTTATTTTAAGAGTGTTATGTAACTTTAAGATATGTTTTTAACTTTCAAAAGTGTTAAGTAATTTCAAGAATATCAAGTCATGTGGTTTAATGTGTATTCTTAGATCATAATCTATACTTTTTAACTTTCATGAGACTTAAATTTCAGTTTTCACTTAAATTTTAAGTTTCTCGCTTAAATTTTTTCCGAAGAATTTTCAGAAGACTTCTAGGAAATGTGTTATATGTGTCTCCTCTTATATAATGTTTGATATTTCGTGAATTTAGCTATGTTTTTTTAGAAGTCTTCTCCCTTAGTTTTAATAAATTTGACTAAATTTTTATGTTATTTTGTTGTGCTAATGAAGTTGTATATAACTTTAATAATGTCAAGTACTTTTGGCAATATAATACTGTGGACATTTGGCAAAATAATACTGTGGACATGAACATATTTACTAAATTATTTTCATTAACATCTCTTCAAATTTACAAAAGAATCCACAGTTAAAAGACTACAAATACAAATTACAAAACAAACCATAAAGAAAACTATTACACTTGAAGTTAGAGATCATTACTCCACATAGATAAGCTTGGACTCCGCTTGACATACACATCATAAACTTTGATAATCCTCATGTTAAGGTTTCAGGTTTTTGAAGACTTCCTGGAAGACTTTCAGAAAGACTTCGAATGCATGAAGTCTTCAGGTTTTTGAAGATTTCGTGGAAGATCTCACATGCATGAAGTCTTCAAAAACTTAAAACGTCCATCAGCTTCAACACACTCAAATCCGTTTACCAGATGATCGGAGAGCTCCTCCACTTTGATTGCTCTAGATCTGAAACTAAATCAAAGACTCAGAACACGAGTTTTCAAAAGGTGAGAGATTTAAGAAACAAGAAAAATCAGACATGGAGACTTACCAAAACGCTCAGATTTGTTATGACAGAGAAAACATGGGAGAAGACTCCCTCAAAAGACTTCATGTAAGTCTTCTGGTGCATTATATGTTAGAATAATTCCGGGAAGACTTCCCTGGAAGGGAAAGTTTTCAAAGTCTGACTCACATATGAAAAACATGCATATCCAAAAGCATTCAAATGACTTCACAACAATGAAAATCTTTAAAATAAAGTAAGATATGTTTAAGTCACAGAAATAGTTTACAAAAGGTAAGAGCTTTAAACAACAAGAAGTTACCAAATAAGGAAAAATGATTTATAGATCAATCTTTAGAGGAGTGGAAGATGAAAATCATGTAATGAAAAAACCTACAAAAACAAGATAAATCAGTGAGAACGACATGAGACAAAAATGAGAAATTAATATAAAATATGGTGTTTTCAAGTTTAGAGAGAGGTGTGAGAGTATTAGAGTGATAAACATTATTTTTTTGTTACATCCATTTGAGAGGAATAGAGAGAATGTGTGAATTTTTTTTATATATGGAGACAAATTCTAATAAGGTTAAATATTTTCGATTTAGAAAACTTTCAGAGAAGTCTTCTAGAGCATAAATTTACTATTCGTCTAGAAGACTTCCGCATAATTATTTTAGTGCATTATTTTTTTGAAGACTTAAGTCACCTAAATCCTAAACTCAAAATAACTAACTAAGTAGAAACAAACTTTTTATAAAACCATGTGTTAGTGGTCCAGTGGTTAAACTCAACCTGGGAAGTCATGGGTTCGAGTGCCGCTGGGAGGTGATTATCTTGAGGGACCTTCGTGCCCAATACGAAGAAGCCTGGTAACGTGTGGCCATTGGTGGGATTTACGTGGGGTGATCACCAGCCCTCCTGGATGCCTCGGCAGGCTCCCCGGCTAAGCTCCGATAGACAGTCATTGGCGCTAGTCGGATCCTCTCGAGGCTCCGGATACCAGGGTCATAAAAAAAAAATATTTTATAAAACATAAACTCAACTTTAAAAGTGTTTAATATACACAAAACTAAACACATATAGGTCAAATTTTAATTTTCCAAAAAATTAAGCTTCCAAAATCTAACCCAAAAAATACAAACAATGCTACAACATATGTTACCAAACCCTAAACCAAAGAATATTATGACTCACTACATTCACTCATCTATGTTGAAAAAAAATCAATTTTACAAGATCTTAATTTATATCATTTACAAATGTTTATAATTACACGATTTCAATTCCATAAAAGAAATAATATGTGCTTGATAAATATATGTATTTTTTTTATTTTCTGTAATTAGTTCGAATGAACTGAATAATTTTAGTGGAAAATTTTGGGTGAAAATTGGGATTAGATTTAGAAAATTTTAGTTGATATTTATAGTGCAATCTTTTGAAAAATTCATAGTTAACTACCAATGTAATGTATTTTCACAATGTGAGATCATTAACTTCTAATGTAGGGGTTTACAAATATAAAAAAAATCAGGTTTTTAACCCAAAACACGAAAATCAAGTTAGAAAAAGAGAGGTTGAAGTTAGTGATTAGCAAAACTAGGGATCGTTATCAGCGCCAAGGCGCGGGGTTTTTGCATTTTAATCTATTTTTGTTTCTTGCTTACTAATCTAGCATTCAGTTTTTCAATGCATTTTATCTTCACCATCTCCTCTTGTCTTGTTTACATTTGTTTTCACGTTCTGTCGTTTGTTTTGTCTTAGTTTTGGCTTGTGTAGTAACTTAACCCTGCTCATTCTTTTTTCATTCTTTATTGATTGATATTTTTATCTCGCTTAGCTCTGTGTTGCAACTAATTTGCTCGAATCATTTTTCATCATCTGCTTCGTATTCTTTTCATATTCATTAACTATTGTCTTCAATCTCTTTAAATCCTAAAAATCCTACATGTTCTTTTATTTATTAAATCACATATTAAATATTGTTGAAATTGTTTATTTATTCTAATAAATCCTTACGATTATAACTAAGATGATATGGATAAAAGACTGATTATAATTTAGTTGAAATTAAAGTCTAAAATAGAAGTTATTAAACTTGCAATCCTTCTTTTTTTCATCCAAGATAGCTTTAGTCAAATCAATTATATTGATTTAGAAAACCCATAAGCTATTTCAATCCCAAACAACCAAAAAACAGGTGCATTTGTTATTGACGCTGCGGCGGGTTTCCTTTACTATAAACATAATTGCTTGTCACAACTGTTAATAAACCCAAATGTGTTTACAAAAGCTACCCATATAAGAGTTTCATACTCATTTCTTTTTCTCTAGTCATCTCCTATGTTAGTAGCTATCATAATACAATCATCAAACAAAGGACATATCTCTTGGTTCCATATAGAATATGCAAAAGGACTGTTTTCTGCAGACTTCATGATCACTGAGTATTATAAATATCAAACTCTGTCTATGATCTATTTATATTTTGAGTAAATGCCTCGAAATGTAACTTCCAAATAATGATTTCCAGGTCAACACATTTCATGTTAACCTCCACAATGGGATCAGCGGATCTGCAGATACCGCTACATGTCGAGTCGAACGCAGCTACACATATGTTCCCTGCTTGTGCCTTTCATTCACAATCTGCAATTCTCCTAAGAACCAGAATCAATGTTAAATGAGGTAAAAGTTTTAGAGTCACAACAGACTTTGTATAGCCAAGCCCAATAAACCAAGCACCCAACGTAACATCCCCACTTGCCTATTTGTGCAGAAAATGACTTGATCATTATATAGTAGCACCGAGAAGTTAGATGGAGAATGAGGTATGAATGTAAAGTAGACAAAACAGTTAAAATCTTACTGATTATGAGAATTATAAGAAATCAATTCTCTTGAAATGGCGTATAACTGTCCAATAGCGTGACAGAAGTACTTGTTCCTTTCTCACCAAACTTCCAATCCTACATGTATATATAAATCTATTAGAGTTATTGCCAGCGCTCTGTTGCGATATTTGTTAGATAAAATAATCCATCCAACATAATAGGAAAAAGAAACCAACGAAATTGTAAAGCTAACCATCAGCTGAGATGCTTTTGCTGTCCTGACACATTGCAAGCTTAGTGATTTCACTGTCAAAAGCAACAAACTAAGCAGTCATATACATCCGAGACATTTATTTACAAACGGTTCCTAGCACAGAAAAAACATATTATTATGTTACGGATGATAAGTTTGATGCATAAATACAGTTTAGAATTTTTTTCAACTGAACATTTGTGCCTACTGAATTACCTTACAACACCCACTGCATTGTGATTTTGGCATGTTAAAGCTGAGAATCAACATTGGAGCTTGCGTTAGCATTTGGAACATGAAATATAGCACCATCAATTTCAAGTGTTAATTCCATTGACAATAGCTGTGCAAAAGAACGCTGCTAGTAAGGTAATCGTGATTAGTAATTCTTTACATCTTAGTGTCGTACAACTTTAAAATGATAGACACTTACAATCGACGGCTCTCAAAGATGGACCGCAAACCATCTAATGATATGCTTACCTCGTCGTATAAGTAATCCATGTCATTTCCCTCCCACGGGTAACGTTGCTGGTGCAGATCAATTCCCTCCACCTCTTCCTCATCATTAGGATGCTCTGCAATATACCCTCTGTAAGATTCAAATTTATGTCGCTAGAATTATCAGAGAAAGAAATATAAAGTACCCTCCAAATCTTCAGGAGCATCGACATTTTCTTTATTCAATGATCTTCATTCAACCTAACAACCATCAAAATAAAAAGAATGTGAGGCACATAATCTTCAAAATCCAAGTTTAATGAATTGAAAAAAAAACTCAGGAAGACAGAAAATGTCAAACACTCACTGGCTTCTTCTTCTTTTACTTCTTGGCTCCCGTGAATGAACTGTCAAAGCCATCATTATTTGCAGGAAAAAAATTAAACAAAGCAACTGATGAAAAGAAACAAATATGTTTCACAGCACATAAACTCTTCTTGAACAATCAGGCAACGGATAGTATGTCTCCCGTGTGACTCAGCTGAGTCCTCGATGGCATCCTGAACGACAAATTTCTTCTTCTTCTTCTTGGTTAGATCAAAGGGTGCAAGCTAAGGATGACCAAAGAAAATTAAAACCACACAATCATGATTTATCAGGCAAAATAAAAGAACCGATGATGAATTTGTTAAAGTTGGGGAGATGTAGAGACTAAAGAAGAAAAACTGATTCATGAAACTCAAAGAGCCAATCTGTGTTTCTTAGATGAGTCATGAACCGATGATTAAAAATTGAAAGCCCTAAACTTCCATTGAAGAGAACGCTTACAGACCAAAGAGGTTAATTGGGCTTTTTTTTTAACGAATCCCATTTCAAAACGTGAGTTATAAAGTATTTATAAAATCATTAGATAAAATAAATAAGTGTGGGTCCCACAGAGAAAACCGAAGAAGCAAAGGTTTCCGACCTTCATAAATATATATTTGTTTCAGCCATCAATGTACAAAGAATTCTTTAGCTCAGTGGTATAAATGTTGTTGTTTAGATCTCAATAACCCGGGTTTGAGTCACAGACTTGACACTTTTTTCACACTTTTTAAAAGTGGGATCCACATATCGCTGACGTGTCGCATCAGGAGTGATGCAACTGCCCTATTATAATGTAGATTAAAGTAATTAAAAGTAGTAACAAGATTGTTAGGTCTGTGGCTTTAATAGACCCGAGTTTAACCCTTTTTCAGTTCAAAAAAACAAAAGACTGGTAGTATAACAATAGGTCTACTGATATGCTATACATGGTTCCAACTTCCAAGTATACTGTCTAGTGTCTAGAATGACACAAAATTCATCATCAAGTTGAACTGTTCGATTCAGAAAGAAAATAGCCCAACTGGAACGTGGAAAGAGTAAGTCTTTTGGCCCAATAGGATCGTAATTATTGCTAAACAGTGTACGACGTCGTTCCTTTAACAAAAGATATATAAATATCACACAAAAGAGAAGAAAAGAAATCATCAAAGGATGGAGGAAGAAAACAAGACGACGAATACGGAGATGAACGAGAATCTGATCACATCCTTCGTCGAGATCACGTCTTCGACAAGAGAAAAAGCGTCTTTCTTCCTCGAAAGTCACCGGTGGGATCTTGACGCCGCCGTATCCTCCTTCCTCGACAGCGACGCCGCCGATTTACCAGCTGTTCGAAACCCTAATTTACCTCCTCCTTCGATTCCCGCTGCTGAAACCTCTCCAGAGAATCAGGAAGCTGAGAATCCTTCGGGCAGCAGGAATACTATGAGCCGTGGGAACATCCGCACGTTCGCCGATCTAAACAGTTCTCCGGCTGGTGGTGGCGGTAGTGACTCTGATGAAGGCCAAGAGTACTATACTGGCGGACACAAGAGGTAATCACGTTAATATGCACAAGCTGAAGAATTGTGCTTAAGGTTGTGTATAATTGGATGTTAGCTAAAAGAGTTTTTTTTTGTTTTTTTAGTGGGATGATGGTTCAAGATCCTAACAAGTCAAAAGACGTTGACGCGCTTTTCGAGCAAGCTAGTCTATCTGCTGTAGACAGACCTGTTGAGCCGTCGTCGAGGTCAGCTTCTACAAGCTTCACTGGAGCTTCTCGGATGTTGTCTGGCGAACCTGTTCCCTCTGCTCCTCCTCCGCAGCAGCAGCAACAGCAACAGCAAGACCAGCCTCAGGTGGTTATGCACACCATCACTTTCTGGAGGAACGGTTTCACTGTTGATGATGGTCCTTTGAGAAGGTTTGATGACCCCCAAAACGCAACCTTTATGGAGGTATTATCCAAACCTTCTACCATGTGCTTATACTCTAGGAATCTTGATTATATATGTTGTCTTTGTAGAGCATTGTGAAATCAGAGTGCCCTCGTGAACTTGAACCAGTAGATAGGAAGATACGTGTTCATGTTGGTCTCGTCAGGCGTGAAGACAATTACACAGTAATTTCCATTCCCTTGTCTCTCTGTAATACGTACTCTTTGTGTTCTTAGTCTGTATCTCTTCACACACAGGAACCACCAAAGCCCAAAAACCCATTCCAAGGTGTAGGAAGAACCTTAGGAGCCAGCGGATCAGGCTCTGCGGCAGAAGCACAAGCTCCGCCCGCACAAATGAACACAGCACCAGGACCATCAAGAGGGCTTGTTGTAGACCAAGCAGTACCTAAAACTTCGGTCCAGCTCAGATTGGCTGATGGTACACGCCTTGTATCCAGGTTCAACAACCACCACACAGTTAGAGACGTGCGTGGGTTCATCGACGCTTCAAGACCCGGTGGCTCGAGAGAGTATCAGTTACTGACCATGGGGTTCCCTCCTAAACAATTGACAGACTTGGACCTAACCATTGAGCAGGCTGGTATAGCTAACTCCGTCGTCATCCAGAAACTCTAGCTTTATTCTGATTTAAAATTACATTTGCTTTTTCTTTCAACTATTTGGTCAACGCTGGGATTTGGAATTTTGGATCATTTGAGAGAATCATCAAATATTTCTTTTGTTTTAGGTTCATCTTCGCATCAGTTTTTTTTTTTTTGTGCAAAATCAAAGTTGAGGCGTGTGTTTCGTTTTTTTCTTCCAAACATCAACATAATATTTATCCAAATACTTGAATACACATCATTTTCACCTCGTCGGCACTAAACAGGATTATCCAAAAGCAGTCGAGGTTTGCATGCGCTAATATATTGTCCTTTTAACCACAGAATCACTCTCTTCCCAAATCGGTCAGAATTAAGCATCTCTTGCATCCCTTAAATCAACCACAAAGTACAAAACATTAAAATCCCAAACCGTTGGAAAAAGTTTAGAGGTTTTATGATTTGTTAAATAATGTTGTTTTACTTTAATCTTCATTTTAAATGATACCAGATGTTTTGTCCGCGTAACCATCTTACAAATATATATTTATACATGTAATATTATATCCAAAATAATCAAAATAACGTATTATTCATGCGCTTGAAAATTTTGATAATAAATTATTTTTGTTACATAATCAATTTTTCATAAAATAGAAAAATATTTACTGCAAAAAAAACATAGAAATTTAAATTTTTATTATATTTTTTAACTCGATAAATATGTATAGAGATTTCTTTTTAAATTTTTATTTTTTTTTATTTTATGAATGTCTTTTTTAGATATAACATAATAGATACTATTTATAAGATAATGATACAATACATAATGTTAGCAAAACACTGAATATTTTCTTTTCAGTTATTCAGAAGGGTGAGTCCAAAGATAATTTTGAACGTGGTTTAGCATCATCTTTTTAGAATATTAGTTTAAAAAAATAAAATTGTATACAAATAAATATATTATAACCTAGCAATGTTTTTGAAAGAGTGAGTCCAAAGATTTTTTTGAACGTGGTTTAGCTATTATAGATTTATGTTGTTAATAAGAAAATGTTAATTACTCCCTCCCTATCAGTTTAACTATAAACTGGTGTTTAACGATTTTGATTTTGTTTCGAAATAAATGATGTTTTCATAGTTCTAGATGAAATTTAATGTCATTTGAAATTTTTGATCAATTATAAAATGTTGCATTTTTTTATTGGTTGAATTAGTTTTATTTAATGTTATTTTATGTAACCAAAACCAATTACATAAAAAAATTTGTATTTTTTTAATATTTGTGCAAAAACCTTAAACACCTCTTAAAATGATATAGATAGAGTATATTATAAAATGATATTATCTAATCTATTAAAATTAAAGTACAAAATTGAATTGACAACTTTTTCCTAATAATTACTGGTTTATGCCACTAACTTTTAATACTATTATTTAATTCAATTAAAGACTTCACTTAAAATAACGTGTTTCAGTACCAAATACAGTATACATTAGTTTTTTTTGGTCCGCAAAATTAAATATGATTTACACAAAAGTCAATAGACTATTATTATACACCAATTGTATCAAGCGTGTGGTTATCAAGCGTGTGGTTATGAAACAACTTTTCTCATCTAAGTATTTTTTTAATGTATACCACTAAATCAGTTACACGTTTTGGTTGTTGTTTTTGTTGCATTTGTGTTTTTTTTTTCCATTTTTCTTCAAAATATGTGCGAAATATTCTTGGTATCAAGCTGGACGGAAAACGGTCATTTCATACTCAACATATTGCGATATGTTCAATTTATACCCGACTTATATAGTCGTGCTAAAACATACCTGAACTTTCAAAAAATTTAAATAACATACCTAATGTTTATTTTTTTGGTCAAACCATACTTTATTCGCCACATCACCTTCCACGTAATCTAAATTTGTTGACATAGATGTTACGTCAGCTAATTTAGCTGACGAGGATGCCACATGTATATTTTTTTTTTGAAAAAAACAAAATAGTTGTTTTATAAAAATATTTTTTTAGAAAATGTGAAATTTTATAAATTTTTATTATTTAGTATAATTAACAAAAATGAATTAAATAATTAAATTTTAATCTTATATAAAATATATCCGTAAATATTTCGATCATATCATAATACTGAGCTATATATGTGCTGTAGTGAATCAAATTTGATACTAGTTTTGCAGTGTATTACTTTTGATTAATCATGAGTATTTATTTACATTTAAAAAAATTAGATTTAACATATCATAATTTTTTTAAATAAATAAAATCATGACTAATCGAGAATAACATGACTGCAATATTAACATTGAATTTGAATCATTACAATACATATATAACTCTTACAAGAAAAATATTATGATATGATGAAACATTTTAAATATATCTCTTATTTAAGATTAAAGTTTAATTATTTAGTTAATTTTTGTTAATTTCAGTAAATAATAAAAATTTATAAAATTTTACATTTTCTAAAAGATAATTTTATAAAATGACTATTTTTTTCAAAAAAAAATGTATATGTGGCATCCTCGTCAGCAAAATTACCTGACATAACATCCATGTCATGTCAGCAAAATTAAATGACGTGACAACTGATGTGACGACTGAGGTATGGTTTGGCCAAAAAAATAACATTAGGTATGTTATTTGAAAATTTTGAAAGTTTATGTATGTTTTAGCACGACCATATAAGTCGGTATGAATTGAATATATCGCAATATGTTGGGTATGAAATGACCGTTTTCTCCAAGATTGACCTTCAAAAGAATTTTCCTGCTCATACGAAAACACGAAAACAAAGCCAAGAGAAAGACGCGTAAATATAAGATTATACATCAAAGAGGTTTGTATAAAATGAAAAATATATTTAAAATACTACATTTGGTTAGTTAGTCTCAAAAAGATATTTTCGCTAAGCAGAATCACAATTAATAACTTCGTATATTCCTAAAATCAATAACATTCAAAAAAAAAACATTTTCTATTTAATTAAAAAATATTTCGTATATTTATATAATATTAATTAAAAAATAATAATTTCCTATTTTAAAGCAATCATCATAACTAAAACGATAATGTGGAATCCCCCTTAATCCAGTGGTTTGATTAAGTGTTCATTAATACTTCTACACCAGGAGGTCTGCGGTTCAAACCCAAGAAAACGCAAATTATGCAGATTATGGAGAAAAAAGTTACAAGAGGTCTTCAGCATGGTGCATGGCGTATCATCGAACAAATATGTAGTTGACGTTGTAAAAAAAACAAATATGTAGTATAGTAAATGTTTTTATCTACATAATTTTATCTATTTTATTAAAAATGAAGTACAAAACAATATTTGCTTATTTTAAGTGTTTTATTTTACAGACTTTTATTCAATTTTTAATAAATTTTAACCACTTCATTTATTTTATTTTCAAAAAAAGTCAGCATCATTTACTACAAAAGTACAAAACATAACTTATGAGTGTTTTATTATATCTTTTACGTGCTTTTTCTCACTCAAAAATTTATTAATTATATTTAGTATAATATTTTGACACCATTTATTTGCATATTAACCATAATAATTTGACATGTTTGAATTTTATTGTTATATTTGTGACAAGAATTCAAAATGGTAACAAAGATTTTTTTTTGTTTACAGAATCAGTCGGCATTTACATTCGGTTACCCGTTCAGGTATGAGTTATTTCTTTCGGGTATCAGGTTTTTTAGATTTTGAAATTAAGCTTCACTCGAGCATTATAAAATTTTAGATGGATTTCGTCGGGTCTTCCCAAAATATTAACACCTGCACTGGCGTGCGGATCAATCTCTAGTGATTCATTAAGAGGTATCAGCTGCTTTAACTTTTACAAAAAAAAATTTGAGAATTATATTTACAAAATCTTGAGAGTTTATTCTTACTAAATTTTTATTTGTTTTTGTTGTGAATTATTTTAACATAATTTTGGTTGGGGTAAATGACATGTTTACCACTTTCATGCTACTACTTTTCATTTTTGCCACCACTAAAAGGACATTTTCAAAAATACATTTTTCATTAAGTAGCAAAAGACTCTTATGCTCTTGTTCTTTATATATATAATAAATAAATATTTAAATAAATAAAAATCCAAAAAAATAAAAAATAATTTTTAAAATTTTTTCGAATTATACTATTTCGAAATTTAAACCATAAACCCTAAAATTCAACTCTAAACCCTAAACCATCAATCTTAAACCCTATTTTTTTTTAAATACGAACCCTAAACCCTGAAACATGAACTATAAACCTTAAACCCCGAAACATCAACTCTAAACCCTAAACCTTCGACTCTAAACCCTAAAACATCAACTCTAAACCCTAAACCCTAAACTTCAACTCAAAACCCTAAACCATCAACACTAAACCCTAAACTATCGACACTAAACCCTAAATCCTAAAAGTAAACTCTAAACCCTAAACCCTAAAAAATTAACCCTAAACACTAAAACATCAACTCTAAACCCTAAACCTTCAACTCTAAACCCTAAACCCTAAATCCTAAACCCTAAAACTAGAGTTGATGTTTTAGGGTTTAGATTTGAAAGTTCAGGATTTTAGGGTTTAGGGTTTACGTTTAGGGTTTAGAGTTGATGTTTTATGGTTTAGATTCGAAGGTTTAGGATTTTAGGGTTTAGGGTTCGAATTTCAGAAAAAAAGGGTTTAGGGTTTACGTTTAGGGTTTAGAGTTGATGTTTTAGAGTTTAGATTTGAAGGTTTAGGGTTTAGGTTTAGAGTTGATGTTTCGGGGTTTAGGGTTTAGAGTTGATGTTTCATGGTTTAGGGTTTAGAGTTGATGATTTAGGGTTTAGAGTTGATGTTTTAGGTTTAGATTAGTTAATCATATGTTTTTTGTCAAAGCTAATCAAAAGGTTATAAACGTCTTTTACTCTTCATTAAAGATGAGGGTAAAAGTGGTTAGTGTAAACACGAAAAGTGGTATTTTGAAAATGATATTTTTGGCAATTTCTCTTTTGGTTGTTTAAGTAAATTGTGATATAATTAATGAAATATTTACAACTGTCACTTATTAATTTTTATAAGATTTTAATTTTAGTAATATATTACGATTTATGAATTTTGTAAAAAATTATCCATTATGTGATTTTGTTTTATAATTATTCTTAAGAAACCACATTAGTGTATCACATCTCCATTTACAATTTTACTAATTATATCACTCTCAAATTGCATCACTTCTGAGCATGAAACGTTGTCAAGTGCTAGTGTTCAGAAAAACCGCTAGACGATACTAAAATGCTTTGTAGAGAATTAGCATCCGATAAATTGATTTCTAGAACATTGTCAAATGCTATTCAGAGCCTAAGCGATTGGGATTGCTATGAGCGCATGATCGATTATGCGACTTGGTTATTTGGGCTTTAAGATTCTAACAGGCCCATAAAAAGAACTCTAGTGAGGTCCAAAAACAGAAAACTTGATGACGTGTATATGACGTCTCTCTCAGGTAGCTTTTCTTGAAGAACAAGAGAGAATAAAGTTTTGCTTCTCTCCTCAAAAAAGGCTTATTTTTCCTGATCTCTGTGTTTCCACCAAACCTACTTTCAGATTTCGAATCGTCAAAGATGGACTTCGAGCTTAGATCTGCGAGGGAGAAGCTCGAGAGAGAGCAAAGAGAGAGGAAAGAAAGGGCGAAACTGAAGCTCGAGCGAGAGAAGAAAGCCAAGGATGCTGCGATTAAGCAACGCGAAGCCATCGAAGCTTCTCAGAGAGCCAGAAGGCTTGACGCCATCGAAGCCCAGACTAAGGTACTCTATCTCCTCTTCCCTTTAGTTATAGAAATTAAAAATTCGAAAATTAGGAATTTGTGTGTTCGGTAATAATCCCTAACTCAATCCTGTCTGAAAAATCTATGAAACTGGCATTATAATCAAATTCACAAATGGTTATTGTTCCTTTGTAGATTTGAGATTGACCCATCTTGCTTTGAACTTCGTTAAGATATAAAGTTACAATCTTTAGTTGACTGCAAACTTTCTGTAGGCTGATGAACATATGCAAGAGAGCTTAATCGCTGGAGGAGGTGTAGTCTTCGAAATAGTCTTCCAAGCTGTTCCTTTCCAAGGCATTGGCGACAAGATCAAACTGCCACCGTCCTGCTTCACGGAGTTGTCTGATCAAGGAGCTTTCGACAAAGGTCCTTTGTACTTTGAGCTCTCTGTAGACTACCGAGATAACAAAAAGACAACGCACTCTGGCGTTCTCGAGTTCACCGCCGAAGATGGTACCGTTGGTCTTCCACCACACGTTTGGAGCAACTTGTTCTCAGCACAGGATCCGATGGATGTTCCTTTGGTGCAGATCCGTTACATCCGGCTACCTAAAGGGACTTACGCCAAGCTTCAACCTGACAACCTTGGCTTCTCAGACTTGCCTAACCACAAAGCCATACTCGAGACTATTCTTCGGCAACACGCTACGCTTTCTATGGACGATGTTCTCTCGGTAAGTTATGGGCAAGTCTCTTACAAGCTTCAGGTTCTGGAGCTAAAACCGGCCTCGAGCGTTTCGGTTCTGGAGACTGATATTGAGGTTGATATCGTTAGTCCAGAGATAGTCTCGGATCAACCGAGTCAGCATGTGTTGAGGCCGCTTCAGTTTGGGAAACCTGAGTCTGGAACAGTTGAGGAAGGGCGTTATGATTACTATAAGTTTACTATTGATGACTCTACTGTAGAGAAAGTAATGGCAGGAAGCGTCAAAGTTATTGTAAAGATAGATGTGGAGAAAGATGGAGCGGATACTGATCTCTATGTATCAAAGCACCCGGTTCTATTCCCTTCTCTTAATCAGCACGAGTGGTCTTCACACGACGTCGGTTCAAAGACGTTGATCTTGGAATCTAAGGAGAGAGCTTTGAGCTCAGGGACTTACAGTATTGGTGTCTACGGCTTCAAGGGAACAGTCAAGTACCAGGTTTCAGTACTAGTCCAAGAAACCAGCAGCGGAGCTAAAACTGGGGAACGGGCTGTATCATCTTCATCAGATGTTGATACGGTAGAGTGTAGGAACTGTAAGCATTCGATTCCAAGCAGGAGTATCGCGTTGCACGAGGTGTATTGTAGCAGACACAACGTTGTTTGTAATCATCCTGGGTGCGGAATCGTTCTCAGAGTTGAGGAGGCGAAAAACCATTTGCACTGTGAAAAATGTGGGCAAGCTTTGCAGCCGACAGAGATGGAGAAACATTTGAAAGTCTTCCATGAGCCACTCAGTTGTGGCTGTGGGGTAGTGCTTGAGAAAGAACAGATGGTGCGTATCTGAAACTCTCATTGTTATCTGATTACCTTGTTTTGTGTTTGTTTGTTTTTTAACATGAGATTGTGATTTTGTTGCAGGTTCAACATCAAGCAAGAGACTGTCCTCTTCGTTTAATCGCTTGCAGATTCTGTGGAGATATGGTGGAAGCGGGTAACGCTGCAGCTGATGTTAGAGACAGGATGAGAGGGATGTCTGAACATGAAAGTACGTGTGGTTCAAGAACTGCACCTTGTGACTGTTGTGGACGATCTGTGATGCTCAAGGATATGGACATTCACCAGATTGCTGTTCATGGCAAGAGTAGCTAACTTCGGTTTCTTTGCTTGAATTGTTGAAATTGATTGTTGTTTGAACAGAGAAGAAGATCCATTTTCAAGGAGTTTGTATTATTTATGACATTTATGATTCCTTGAATGTCAAATTTCGTAACAAAAGTGTTCAACTTTGATTTACCAAAAATGTCCAAATTTATATACAACATAAACAAGTGATAATATGTCACACAATGATGTTTGGTATGTAAGTGCCTAACCTGCATTGAATCTGAAACAAAATAATATAGAAATGCGAAAGCAATTTCAATATATTTAAAATTTTATATTTTATATTTATAAAACTTGGAACTAAAAATGATAAGATTTATAAAAAATGACTGCAATCATTTTTAACAAAGTACATCAAACAAACCTATTTTTAATTATGTTGTAAAAAGAAATAACGAATTCAAACTTTTAGGTATGAGCATTCGGGGTCTCAATCGGGTTTCGGTTTAGTCCAATCGGATTTCAGTTTTTCGGGTTTATCAAAATCAGCCTCATTCGGGTTATATGAAAATTCGGTTTGGGACCGGTTCGGGTTCTATCGGGTTCGGGTCGGGGTTAGTAAATCTTCAAAGAACCGGTACAACCCAATGTACTTTCGGGTTCGGGTCCCAATCGGTTCTTAGGTTTAAATGTACCTGATTTATATCTACTTCGTAACAAAAAAAAAAGTAAAATCGGTTCTTCGGTTTTAAAATACTTGATTTGTACCTATTTTGTAACCAAAACATAAATAAAATCGGTTCAAAAAAAAGAAAGGAACATCAAATGTGATCATTCAAAATCAAATGAAAGGTAAACATAGTTATTGATCGAAAGAAAACAAATAAATGAAAGCATAAAACGAAAACCAAGTTCTCATGAAATAAAAAACAGTATTCAATGAAAACAAAACCAAAATCTAAAAACTTCAACCTTCAACCGCCACCTTCAACCATCAATCTTCATATAATAGATAATTATTTTAACCACGTGTTAGTGGTCCAGTGGTTAAACTCAACTTGGGAAGTCATGGATTCGAGTGCCGATGGGAGGTTATTATCTTGAGGAACATTCGGGCCCAATACAGAGAAGTCTGCTAACGTGTGGCCACTGGTGAGATTTACATGGGGTGATCACCAGCCCTCTTGGATGCCTCGGCGGGCTCCCCGCCTAAGCTCCAGTGGACGGTCATTGGCGCTAGTCGGATCCTCTCGAGGCTCCGGATACCAGGATCATCAAAAAAAAAAAGATAATTATTTTAGATGTTCAGTATATTTTGAATACATATTAGGAATTGAGATCATGTTTGGTACAAGTTATTTTTCGGAATTTTGAATGTTTCGGATTCTATCGGATATCCATTTAGGTTCGGGTTCAGTTCGGATAATACCCATAACTCGAAATACCATAAAACAAGATCCATTCGGTATTTATACCGGGTTCGGATCGGTTCAGATTCATTTTTATCGGATCGGATTCGGTTCGGGTTTTCGGGTTCGGTTTATTTGCACAGCCCTACAAATTTTCATGGATAATATTTTCTAATTAATCACTTTTGGTATTTCACAGATAATTAATCCAATTTAACTTATTTAAATTTCTTATTAATAATAATTTTATAAATAGTATAGAGTTTGAAAGTTTTATTCAAATGAGCTGAAGAATTTAGAAAATGTCTTATTTAGAAAAAAAAATTATAATAACCAACGGACTTGGACCGGTGGTGCTTGAGGGATAATCCCAATATAGTGAACCCACAGTTCGATTCCTGTTGGTCACTCAAACTGCCATAAATGATAAGAATACGTGGTTGCTGTGAACCTCATGAGATTAGTCGATTAACCTCGATCGCTGGATCTTTATGGTTATAAAAAAAATAATAGAAAAGATCTTATTAATAAGAAGTTTTATCTGATTTTTAGCAACGAAATTTCACTATCGAGATTTTTTATCAACTTAGTACGAAAATCATTATGTTTTTGTATTAGAAGATAAGAAGCTAAACGTTAAAACAAAATCATATTTACTTTTATTAACTATTTCATATTCTTAGAGGAGATTTATATTTTATAATAAAATTAAATTTTTTAAATGTGAAGTTTGAATTTGTAAAATTTACCTCAATTTAAAGTACTAATTACTTATATAATCACAATGTTAAAAAGAAAAAAAAAATCAATTTTATGTAAATAAATTGCTGAACTTTTTATGACAAGTTATATGATAGTAATATATTAATGTATATAAATATGTTATAAATATATGACACATATATATTTATACGATAATCATATATAGAAAGCCCATATCAACGAGTCTTCTGTCTTGCAAATAAGACATCTTGTCTTGCCCATGTTTTTGAAATAATATTTTACTAGATTAAGATCCGCGTCTTGCGCGGGATAAACATTATATATAAAAATTATTTTATGTATTATATGTTCTTACATATTATGAAATAATAAATATATATTGAATAATTAAAATTCAGTAACTATTACATATATAATTAAATTAGTGCGAATGTATAAATCAAATTTATTAATCCAAACAATTTTTTAAAAAATTTGATAGGATATATAATTAAATTTAAATAATATTAACATACATATTATATTTTTAATATTAATGTCTATTAACTGATGCTTTCTACTCATATGTTTTTTTGATCATGTGTATCTTTAATAGCAAAAACTTTAAATTAGTGATAACAAAATTTTCATTGTGGGATTAATAATTTTAGTAATTTATAATTTAAAAAAAATTATCAATGTTAGTTCAAAACTTTTATCAAAAATAATTATTCAAAGTAAATTTTGAAATTAAAATATTTATTTATTCAATATGGTTTATAGTTTAATTTAGAATGATATATATACATTTATATTTTAAATTTTAATGATTAATTAAGTTAGACTTTTATTTATATGATTTTGTAATCATTTTTATTTTGTCATAACAAAAATTTTAAACCATGGATCGCAAAATTTGAATGTGAGACTTTTAACAGTTTTAGTAATTTATAGTCATTTTTTAAAATTCAAAATATAACATATGCAGAAAAATCTAAATTTTTTATAATATGGTTATTGTGATTTTTTTAAATTATTTTAATAGTTTAAAATTAAACAAATTTGATAGAAGATACATTATTTTTTTTATCAGATCTTTATTATTCAAAATCATTAATTGTCATATATACTTTAGCCACATTAGGCAATTCCGTAATCTTTATTTAAGGAAATAATAAATGACATTAATAATGAATTTATGGTTAGTTTAATAAAAAACTTATTATATAATTAGATGGACCAACATATTTCTCTAATAATTCTAAGAATCATCCTAGTGATGACACGTGACTACAAAAAGAAGTTGTAATGTTTCACAAATAATATATAGGGGATTTCCATGTTTTCTACCCCTTTTCTGAACGGGAAAACAAAGAAAACTATACATATAAACGGTATATTTAGCCGCAAGAACAAAAATGATGAATAAGAAGAAGGGCTTAGTTGCCCAATAACCAAATTCATAATAGAAATTAGGTGGATGACACTGATGTTAACATAACAAAGAAACTATCATTTATGCTATAATTTATCCGGTTATACGTTTTTTAATTACAAGTGACCGGTGAAAGAGAAGAAAGAGATAACGTCAGATATTTTAAGGTGTAGACACCTTAATAGCTAACGGTTCAGAATGGGTGTGGACACCTTAATAGCTAACGGTTCAGAATGAGAGATATGGAAGACATTCACGTAACTTGTGTTTATTATCACATACAATTTTAAATTAGATTAGTGATGTGGTTCCATGAAATAAATAAATGAATTAATGGTGTAGAAACTGAAATGAATTTAGTGTATAATGAAAAATAAAAGGATGGTTCCATTTCATATAAGAAATAATATATGACTCTAACCCAACACACAACTCTTAAATGTTAAACTCATACATAACTTTTGAATACTAAACCCTAAACTGTTATTACAAAACCCTAACCTCAATCCCCACCTTCCAAATACTAAATCCTAAATGCTAATCACTAAACCCTAAATCTTAATCACTAAACCCTAAACCCAAGTATAGACCTTAAACCCAGATAGAATGGAACAAAAAATATAATATGGTTTACTAAACCCAAACCTCTACTTACCAAATCTAAACCCTATGCATGAACCTATAAACCCAAATACAATCTATAAATTATTTTTCAATATTGGACACTTGAACGCACATTTACTTAGTTAGCATATTACATATCTTCTATTCCATATAGTCTAAGTAATATAGTACACGAATGTTTAAAATAATCAAAAATTTTCAACGGTGTATCCATAGTATGAAATGCAAATAGTAAATCCTCTTCACCCGCAAAAATACAACAATACAAGACACACCACTAATTATTAAAGCTAAATCCTAATTAAGAAAACATAAACTCAAATAGTATATATATATATATATATATATATGGTTTACTATATCCAAACATCTACTTAGTAAATCTAAACCCTAGGCAGAAACCTATAAACCCAAATACAATCTATAAATTTTTTTCTAATATTGGACACTTGAAGGCACATTTTGAATATTAAACCCTAAACTGCTATCGCTAAACCCAAACCTTAACCACACACCTTCCAAATACTAAATTTTAAACTCTAATCACTAAACCCTAAACCCAAGTATAGCCCCTAGATCCAAATAGAATGGAATAAAATAAATAGTATAGTACATATTGGTGAACAAAATATAACACTCTTTATTAATCGTCAAATAAAACGATACATGTTCACTAAACCCAAATCCCAACCCCGCCCTTCTAAATACTAAACCCTAAATCCTAATCACTAAACCCTAAACCCTAAACCCAAGTATAAACACTAAACCCAAATACAAACCATAAACCCTAAACTCGAAATCCAAATCTCAAAATCTAATACTAGCCTCAAACTCACCCCTATTAGTCTAAATACTAAACTCTAATCACTAATTACTAAACCGTAAACTCAAATATAAACTCTAAATCCAAATATCAAAATCTAAAATAATACATAATATTATATAATATTAATTTATACTATATAAATATTATTTATAGTTGAGAAATGTAGTATAATACACTAATATAAGAGTTTATTTGTCATCTATCAAAATTGGTTTTAATCATTACCCTTAAACCAATATAGTATGAATTTCATATTACAATCAATTACACAAAATGACAAAGAAGAAAACTATCAAATTTGTAAATATGAAGATGATTACATTTTTAAGGGATTGTTTAGATATATATTTCAAATAGTATAGTAACTTTACATAAATAACTACACTAAAGAATATATACTATACTATTACTTTCCCGAATATAGTATAGACGATAAGTTCATCTTATTCAATTCTTCTTTTGTCAAACATGCTGATACACCTTCAGTTCGTTCACCGTCATTATTCTTCACTACCATATAGAGATCATCTTCATCTCTTCTCCTTTTTTTCGACACGAAAATATTTTTACCGGTCCGCCGTCGTTATTCTTCACCATTGGATCACTAAAACAAAAAAGAAACGAAAACAAAGTATGAAAACAAAAGCATGACGTGAGAATCAATGATTTAAGAGAAAGAGGAAAAGAAATGAAAGAGTTGTTATGTTTGCTCACGTATACACATTCATCATTATTCTTCTCATGAGAAGAAATTCAGTCAAGAAGATGTGTGCATAATAAAAGACCACGTTCATCTTTATTTTCATGAAAGCTATCTAATTATTTTGAGAGATGAGAAAGAATACAACGTGGCCACATATTTTACTTGTTACATTAATTAATTATTTATTTAATTTGTTTTGGTAGTAGGTTTCACCGGTTGAATATGATGGCAATATGACAATAATGTATATTATGTACAGGTATATAGATAAATGAGGGTTTTTAGATAGTTGGTGAATTATAATTTGTTTGAAGGTTATAAAGTTCAATTTCTCTGAGAATAAAGGAAAAATATTTTTAAAAAAGAGATGAAAGAAAAAAATCCTAAACATAATTTGAGCGAAGAAAGTATATCACAGTGGGTCAGGAATCAGGAGTCATGACAATGATGGAGTCTCATGGGTTTTATTAAAATTAAAACAAAACCAACTTGTGAAGTTTCTTGATAATATCTAGAGTTTTCATTCTCAGTCCATTTTTTCTGTGGTCGAAAATAGGGCAGTGAGGAAGAGCTTTTGTACTTTGCAATTTAACGAAAAGAGGTTTAAAACAAAAATCTAAATAAAATATTATAAAAGTTGCCTTCAATTTGCAGATTAGCTTTTGACCACGCATTCCTCCATGATGTATATATCTTTACTGTTGTCCATTGACAGTAAGTAGCTTTAACCCAAAAGAAGAACCTAATTTCTTGGTTTATTCAAGGTGTAAACGCATGTCTAACGGGGAAACATATTAAAGGTTAGTAGTGGTAGATTTAATGATAGCTGTAACAAAATTCACTTTTATCAACGTGTATTATAGCAAATTTGAGTATGGGTGATAATATAGCATTATCGTTAATATTTACTCCACCAAAATATCGAGAACATCTCTAATGTATTACTCTATTTCTTATTCCAAAATAGTATTAATCTAAAATATAATTGGATTTTAGTCCAACATATTACTCTATTTTTTACTCAAAAAAAATTTTCGAATGATTTTTTTTTTAATTTAGTTAATAATTGTTAGTAATACCTTAACTTATAAAAATTTAATAATTAACCCCAACTATTTTATGTTTTCAAATCTTCCATAAAAATATCTTTTATTTAATTAAATATTTATTATTAAAAATACAATAAATCATAGAATATATAAGATATTGTATTTTTTTTATAGTAATGAGCATATAATATTTTCCTACAAATGATTAATTAATATATTTCGTAATGAACAATAAGATTTTTTATCTTTGATTTTCCTAAATCGAACAAGAAAATTATGAAATCGGACATTTTCATCTTCTGTAATTTCAATATCTACGGATATACCTTCTCTTTCAACTTCGGTTGGTACAGTTTTCATCATATGCAATTTTTCTAATTCAAAAGCAAAATTGTGCATTATAAACATAAAGAAGAAAACAAAGTTTTGGTTTGTTATTTGAATTTCTTACAGGATTCAAAGGTTATGCATATATCAAGCTCAACAAATACAAATATTATCAAATCAAAATGTTACCCACAAGATAAACAAATTCATTTATTATGTTTGAACAATATTTCATCGATCTTGGTAGTTTCACCGAAATAAATTTACCGGATTAATAAATTACTTATTTTATATCACATCTTTTTATTTTATTTATTTTTTAGTTTTGATTTTTATTAGTTTATGCATCTTTCATGTGAAATTATTAAATAATCTTTGTGGAATATAATGTTTTGGAATATTATATTTATTTCCATGTTATTGTATCATTTTAAATATTATTTAAATATAAAATAAAAACATTCAAGATTAAAAAGACCATTTCATAAAATAAAAAAAAATTAACTCCAAAATAGAGTAATTCGTGACTTTAACTATTATTTTATTTTGGAGTTAGATATAAAGTGGGGTTGAAGAAGATTTTATTCTAAAATGAAGTTTGGAGTTAAAAGTGGAGTATAGTTAGAAATGCTCTAAATACTATGATTTTATTATTCTTAAAAAGGAATAGTAATATATATGTTTTTGATTAATAACATTCTCCTTTGCATTAAGAATGAAAACAAAAAGAAAGAAACATTACATGACACAAATTTGCCGTTTAATAAGAGCATTTAGCTGTACCATTCTAAAGTTTATCTCAGAGAATATGAACCTAGAGTATACGTACAAAAGGCATAAATAATCGATATTTTTGCGTATTTTGGCAAAATCCACCGTCACTGTATGATACTGGAATGCAGAATGGATCCAAAAAGTTTTCAATTATTCACCGAAATAAGTATTAAAAATTGGAAAATATCAATATAGTGGTTGTGCAATTTTGTAAACATGTGTTCACATTCGCTAAATACCATCTCTTTCTTCATGGCGGCTCCATATCTTTATTATCCACGTAATATATTCTGTTTAAACCAAGAAAGCCAATAAAAATCTGAACCACTAGTTAAAGCAATTCATTGGAAGCTTTTCACTAATAAGAGTAAAATTATTATGTTTAAACCAAGAAAGCCAATAAATATGTTTCAAAAATACGAGTAAAATTATTATGTTATCAAATAAGTATTACAAATATTAGAAACTATATTCAATTAGTATTTCAAATCAAATACCAGCTGAATTGATTCTCAGTATTTGAACCAAATATCCATTTAATAAAATAATAACTTTTTAATTTGTAAAATGTTTATGTTGAAAACCATCCACTAGGTGCTTATATAAGTTAGAAAAATCTTTTCAATATAATATATATATATATATATATATATTAGACTAACATTTTATATAATTTGATTTTGACTAATTAGATTGTCAATACGATATCAAAGTGCTATTATTACAAACAAAATTATATTTCTGTAATGGAAAAATCTCTCTTTATTCATAGCATAGAGGTTCCTTATATAGGAGATTACACCGTCATAGATAAATGGAAAGATTAAAAATCATAATTTATTGGTTATGAACCATCCACAATCTGGTTCATAACACTTCCTCTTGGATGTCATAACCATTTAGAACTTCTAATGTGCTTTAATGTTATCTCATTAAAATCTTACCAGGAAAACCCAATTGGGATAAAACCATGGTGAAAGAAAAAGAGTACAACACACATTACTCCCCTAATTTGGACATTACTGAAGGTCCCTTGGACCTCTCTAATTTTCTGCAATCCGTGGGTGATGAAGATTTTGGGCAGAATATGATTCGTCCTCGAACATGATAGTTGGTTCTTCTTTACCATCGGCCATGCCACAATCTGATCGAACATATTGAGTCATCGACCTCAAATACACACACACAAAATCTTGGATGATGTTGCTGTGATATGCGTGTACCACCATGTGTAAAACATAACCTGTCTGAAAACAAATCAACAAAACCAAATAACCCCTTTTTGGGCTAGTTAGTTTTTTTATAAAATAAACCAAAATCAAAGGCTTCTTCATCGTCCTTCTTATGGACCAAACAGATCAGTGTCTAAAACAAGACTTCTGCATCGTCTATCTCAGGACTAAATGGACTTCTTTATCGTCCACCTTCGAACTGAATGGATCAGTGTCCAAAACAAGTGATCTCACGTCCATGTACTAGATAATGGGTGAGACGGGTCCATATTAAATCTCTTGAGTACCTTTTTTCTGTATATACTATTTGATGCACAAGGATTTCATTGTTAATGTACTCAAGCTGTAATCCCAAACAAAACTTTGTTTTCCAAGATCTTTCATCTCAAACTCTTTCTTGAGATATTCAACTGTTTGGGAAATTGTATTTCAGAGGTTACTAGGATATTCAGATCATATACTTTGATGATTATCAATATTGTTCTCGAGAACTTGCTGTACTTTCAGCTCAATACCCTCTAGTACTTTCATTATCCAGTGGACCATATAAATATGCAGTCACTACATCAATTTGCTGCAAGTCTAATTTTCTCTTTTATATAGCCAGACTTATGAGAAATCTAAAAGTAGTTGCATCCACCACATGGGGTATGTCTCCTCATAATCTATTACTGGTCTTTGTGAGAATCCTTGTGCAACATCAGCTTTATATCTCACGATTTCTATTCTTCACAAGACCCATTTATATCCACTGGTTTTAACATCATATGGCGTCTTAATCATATGGCCAAATACGCCTTTCTTCCTTAAACTATTTAACCCCACGTTTCCATTCAATCCAATCTGTTCTACGAGTGCGCACTCTTATATTGACGTGGGTTCATGATCCTCGCTTATATTCATAAATTCAAGTGCTACCTTGTATGCAAATAAATCATCTTATGTCGACATTCCTTATTGGTTCCATTATGTTCCAGACATGATATAATCGATTGAGATTCATTATTATCAGGACCTTTAATACTTTGCAGCTTGGCGTCCCAAGCTACATTGTTTGGTACCTGTACCTTAGAGCCGACCGGCCTTATCTCTATGTCTGGGATGGTTTCCTTAGTAACCTCGGATTTGGATTTTGATTATCATTCTCTGCACCTTTCTTTTGTTTCCGAGGATTCTTATCTTTTGGAACCTATTTGGTCTACCACGTTTCATACGTTGTCTAGACTCTGTAGCAACTTGACTGTGTCTCTTCTTGGACATCAAATTCGTTGGTGTTTTACAAGCTGGTTTATATATGACTTAGTCATTCTTTTTCGGGTCAGCAAATGTGTCTGGCATTTGATTAGCTAGCTTTGTAAATGTATAATCTTTGGACGTCTATTTCACATTCTTTAGTCCGAGGATCTTGCCAAGACATTGATGGTTGATTCCATTCTATTTCTTTTACCATTCTTTTACCAGCTTTATTATTTTTTTCTCCTCCTGGTCTTAAAATAATCAGTGTACCTGACCTCAAATATAATCACCCATAGTTGGCTCAAAGTACTTTATTATTGTGGGAGAATCATATCCAACATATATCCCCATCCTCCTTTTGAAGTCCCATCTTAGTTCTCTGTGGTGGAGCAATTAGTACATAGACAACACATCCAAATGTCTTATGATGGGGTATGTCTGGCTCTTGACCCGTTAATAATTGTGATATGGAATATCTATGCTCACTAAATGGCCTGATGCGTATTAACTTAGGTGCATGTAAATTTCGTGTGGTCCAAGCTGTGAATGAGAGTTTTGACCTCATAAGTTATGGTCTATCAATCAGCTATTTGCATTTTAAAAGATTTCGGCCAAGCCGTTCTTGGTATGGACATGTATCACATAATTGTCCACACTTACCCCCGTGGACATACCATAATCATTTAAACGCTTGGGACATGTATTCACCAGTATTATCTAGACATATAGTCTTTATTTATGAAAAAGGGGCTCGTAGCCGTTTTACTGGTGATGGCCTAATGAGTTTCCCTTGTGTACATGCTACACACGTGAGATTCTTTGGGATAACTCTTCTTATCTTTTAATGTGTGCCTTTTGAATATCAATTTTTGCATCATGTTTGGACCAGGATGGCCAATCCGGTCGTGCCATAAAGTGTATATTTTCGCAGGTTTTTAGTCTCTATCATGCTGATCTATGCATAGTCTAGGTCAGTAGAGAATGCAAGTATAATCTTTAGGACTTATTATGGCCTTGGGCGATTTTATACATATATCTGAAGGAACTCTTTGTTTCCTTCGCCCTTTGTTTCAATATGGAAACCATTCATTCTTATATCTTTAAAACTCAATAGGCTGCTCTTGCTCTTAGAGCTGGGTGAATATAAGACATCACTGATTTCTAGATGCATACCCTTAGGCAATAATATATTAGCCTAGCCATAGTCTTCTTTCAGACTGGCGATACCTGATTTAGTACTTATATTGGCGTTTTTCAGTGTACTCATATAGAAAAATCATTCATTCATTCAAACTAAGCAGACAATGTAATACAAATAAATTCAAGGAGATAAAAATCAGAGAAAGCATACAAGCAAAGCAATCACACAAGTTTGATGTCGAAATCAGATTATCAACTTGATTCTTTTAGGCAATCATAAGTCTCATATTCCATAAGATCATCTTGATCATGTTCGAAATTATTTTCACCATCTTTATAGACCAAGTGGGTTTCAGGATTCTTCTCTTTCAGACTCTCTTTGATAGAGGTCACAAAAATGTTTGAGAGTCCTTCATATCTTAGCTCAATGGTTCCCCATTCCACATCTATGGCACACTGATTTGGTCGAGCTTTGTGGTTTAAAGGATATACCACGACCACTGCCTTGACCATGGCTCAAATTGGGTTGATACCCACGGCCTCTGCCATAGTGATTCCCACGGCCAAATGTGTTATAGTGGCCATGGCCACGTCCTTTCCACCCTCCACGGCCATGACCGTGTGGTCTATCATTCTGGACGTGGTTACCTTTTTTTTTTCTTCTGCGGCCTTATTTGTATCATGTAATGGGGTTAATCCAAGAGGTCTCAATTCACTGTTTCTCATCAGTAATCCATTATTTTGTCCAGCTAGATATAGACTCATCCACGGACTTATAGTCATGGATTCTGGGATTCCTCCAATCAAATAGGACAGTTGGTAATAACACCGTTCTTTAGTGATCATATCTCGATTTTTAACTATGTCCAAAGGTCTAGAGGATTCTCTATAGTAAGATACTGATCTTTGAGACTCTTAATAAGATGATGGCTAATAATTAATATTGCCCTGTATCAATCTTTCTCATTGGCATTATTGCCTTCTATGATACATTCACCAAGTCTTTTTGACTTTAGGACAATCTTTGTATCCAATGCCCACCGTAAAAAAATTATCTCCAAAGAGATTTAGGGCAGCAAAATCCAGGTTGATTTTCGACATCTCAAATCATATATCACTCAATATTTAGGTATAATTTTCATGCGGCCTTACTCTTAAAAACAATCAATTCGGATTTCAATCTTGTGAGGACAATGAGACTATCAATCTTAAATGCATTTAATCAATCAGTCAATTTCTAGCAAGTCTCAGCAATACTATTTCTATGTGCTCATAATATTATGGTTTATCAAGACTAGCAAAAACGAATTCAATTAATCATGAAATTAGGGTTTAACAATCAATGAATTTTAGCAAGACTAGTAAAAATATTTATTAATCACTCAATCAGTTTCAAAGCTGATTTTAGCAATACTAGAATATAGATTTCAAGCATGAATTTCAATGAATCAGTTTCAAGGCTGATTTTAGCAATACTAGAATATAGATTTCAAGCATGAATTTCAATGAATCAGTTTCAAGGCTGATTGGTATTTAGCATAAACCATGTGTAAATAATTTATCTAGTATCCGAATTTATCAAACCTCAAAAACATATAATCAGATCAATCAATTTAAGCGAACTTACAATACAATCTTAAACCTCAAGACATTAGATTTTATCATGAATCTATCAATCTAGCATACGGATTCTCAATTCTCATAGACATCCAAATCAGATCAATATAACCTATCATACGAATTATTTAGGGTTTCTATTTAAAACAGATCAGATTACAAAACTATCAATCCTAACAGATGATATTAAACCTCAAGAATCATGCAATCAGATCATTCAGATTTTAAACAAGTAACCTCAATAAATCTATCAACCTATCGGATTATATAAGCAAAGCAAGCTAGCAACCTATCAGATTCAATCAATGTTTTAACAGGCTGGTCGGTTTAAACAATTTTAAATCATATGAACAATTAACCAAGCAGGATGAGAAAATAAATCTATCAATTTAACGGTCAAACGATTCTAGCAACATAGCATCAGATTCAATCAGATTTAAAACCTCAATGATCAAAACCGAAAACAATTTTGATTTCAAAATATTCGATTAGGGTTTTAATATGTGATTTGATAATTATAGTATAATTAATTCTGATACTTATATTATTTAGGGTTTATAGATATAGGGTTATGGTTTATCGGATTTTAACTAGTAAAAACCGATTTGGGGTTTTAATTATGTAGGAACATGATTTAGGGTTTGGGGTATCGAACTTTTAGAGCTTCGATTTACTCAATTAGGATTTTTGATCTATTACCCTATGGTTTTGATTCATAAAGATTAGGGTGTTTTAGGGTTTCATTCTTTATCAATCAATCCATGTTCGATTATGGGTTCTTAGGTTTTGAATTACCTTTTAACCTTAGATGATTGTTGAATCGGACCACCAAAGGAATTAATCCGCGAGCTGGACACGAACGGGACGCGAGCTGGAATGGATCGAGTCGCTTCTATCGGGTCGGGGACGTCCTTTGTTGCTTGATCGGGAACGCCTTGATCGTCGGACGTGAGCTGTATGATGCTGTCGCGAACGAGGAAGAAGTCGCGTGCTGGAGCTGCTCTCGGGTCGCGAATGTCTGAGCTAGGATCAGGAACGCCTTGGGCTGAAGCTGATCGGGGACGCGAGCTGGAACAGATGCGGAAACAAGAGACGAGATCGGGGTTTAGGGTTCGTCGGATCGCCGGCGAGGGTTAGGGTTTTAGGGTTTTTCGATTTGGGTATTAGCTTAGGGATTTAGAGTTTCGTGCTGATAACATGTTATAAAAGTAATTGAAAAGTCTCTCTTTATTCATAGCATAGAAGTTCCTTATATAGGAGATTACACCGTCATAGATAAATGGAAAGATTACAAATCATAGTCTCTTGGTTATGAGCCATCCACGATCTGGTTCATAACAATTTCATAATTTCATCCACAATTTTATATTTTATATTTAGTTAAAACAGTTTTTCTACCAAAAAACAGTTTCGTTTATTTTTTCAATTTTTTTTTATATTACAAAAACTCTGTTTTTCCTTACACAATCAATTTTCCAATTGTAAAATTTTTAGAATCTATTTCCATCAAAAAACGGAAAAGAAACGTTAGGAGACAATTCCAAAACACATTCCAATATCATTGCCATTTTCTTTTGTCACGGTTTTTGATTTACTCTCCAGTCACTTTCAATACCAAAAGGCATCTTAGTTTTTTCTTTTCTTTTTTCTTGTTAATATATACAGAAGGCTCACGTTTTGCCAAGTGCGCAACAGTTTCTTCTTCCCTTCACGGATCTAAACAACGAATGCGCCGCAGTAATCTTTTATCCAATGTATTTTCATACATATTTCCTATAAACCCGGCAAGAAAAAATTCAGTTTTTTTTTTCTCCGTAAATCTCCATTGATACAACCTTCTTTTATCTTCTCCTTCTTCAGTTTATGTTGCCTTAACCGTTTTAGGCAGAAATATTACTTACAAGAACAAGAAAGCTTTGTCTTTTACCTCTTGTACAAACAAGGTAATGAAAGAGAGAATCTGTTTTGTTTCTTCACTTTACTTTTAAGCAAATCTTGTTTCTTCAGTGTTCTTAGTGACTGTGACCGACGGTTGTCGTCTTTGTTTACAACTTTTATTTTTGTCATTACATCATCAGCTCTCAAAGTCATTAACTCCCCAGTTTTGTCTGAATCTTTCCTTTCTTAGTCTTTAACTCCCTAGTTTTGTCTGAATCTGTTCTTTCTTTCTTAGTTTGTTTTTCCAGGAAGGTAAAGACAGAATAGTATCTTCACACTCCCATGGCTACCATAAACGAGATTGGAGTAGCAGCAGCAATAAATATAGTCACATCAATTGCTTTCTTGATAGCTTTTGCAATACTCAGGATTCAACCAGTAAACGACAGAGTCTACTTCCCTAAGTGGTACCTCAAGGGCCTAAGAACTAGCTCTATACAAACCGGTGGCTTTGGAAGCAAGTTCATCAACTTGGACTTCAGGTCCTATGTTCGATTCCTCAACTGGATGCCTGAAGCACTTAAAATGCCTGAACCAGAGCTCGTTGATCACGCAGGACTTGATTCTGTTGTCTACTTGAGGATCTACTTACTCGGGTATATATTTATATGTAACCTCACATCGCTCTTTTCTTTTCTCCAAAGCTCTTTTTACTTAGGGACGAAGCTAAATGGAGTAAGGATGGGCCAGTTGCCCACCATAACATTTTTTTAATTTAGTGTAATTCTTATAAAATTTTAGTGATGCCTCTGTTCCAATTTTATGCTTATGCTAATAGTTTTCATTTCTACCCCGGATTAAAAAAACAATTTCTAGATCCGCCACTGATGCCAATGGTTTTAACCTGTAGGCTCAAGATCTTTTTCCCCATAGCTTGCGTTGCTTTTACCACAATGGTGCCTGTTAATTGGACAAACAAGGGATTGGATGGGTTGAAGCACTCTAATATAAGTTATAGTGATATTATAAGTTATAGTGATATTGATAAGCTCTCTTTGTCAAATATACCAAATGGATCAGACAGGTGAGATATACTTTTCCAACTTTGGTGCTTTTGTTCTTTATTCCATTAGTGTGAATGGTGATTCATTGGTCTTTCATGTTCCTATAGATTTTGGGTGCATTTGTGTATGGCTTATGCAATCACCTTCTGGACGTGCTTTATGCTGAAAAGAGAGTATCAGAATATAGCTTTGATGAGGCTACAGTTTCTTGCAAATGACGAAAGGAGACCCAACCAGTTCACTGTAATGAAACTTTGAATCTTTTTTTTTTTATCACTCTTTGAGTTTAGCTTTCTGATAGAATCACTATGAAAACTTTTTCATTAATGGTAGGTGCTGGTGAGAAACATTCCTGTAGATCCTCATGAATCAATATGTGAACTTGTTGAGCATTTCTTTAAGGTCAACCATCCAGATCATTACCTCACTTTCCAGGTAAAATCATCTCTGGATGTTTTGAAATATATCCATCTCCTGGCTTAGTTTCCAGGTTGACGGTTCTTGATCTTCTTTAACTCAGGCAGTCCATGACGCAACCAAACTCTCTGAATTGGTTCAGACAAGGAAACAAATGCAGAATCTGCTTGATTACAATATTAACAAACACATGAGAACTCTAACTAAAAGACCAGTAATAAAGGTGAGTAAAGTCACATTTGCAAAAAGCTTAAGTGATGTTTTTATTCAAGACTCATTTTTATTGTCTGCAAAGCAGATGGGTTTTCTTGGCTGTTGCGGTGAAGAAGTTGATGGAATCAAGTACTACACGTCAATGGTCGAGAGTCTAACAAGAGAAGTAAAGCGTTCAGCTCAGCTACTATTCTATATATGCTATTTGCTTTTATTCTCCAGTCAATGCTAACTTCCAAATGTTTCAGATAACTGAGGAGAAACATAGGTTAAGGACCGGGACAAAGTCGATAGTCCCTGCAGCTTTTGTCTCTTTCAAGAGTCGTTGGGGAGCAGCGGTTTGTGCTCAAACTCAACAGTCAAGAGATCCAACAGAGTGGCTAACCGAGTGGGCTGCAGAGCCATGTGACATCTACTATGATAATCTGGCATTGCCATATGTCGACCTTAAGATAAGGAGGATAATAGTCGCCGTGGCATACTTCTTCCTCACCTTCTTCTTCATGATCCCAATAGCATTTGTACAGTCACTCGCCAACATTGAAGGGATAGAGAAGAATTTTCCATTCTTGAAGCCCCTTATAGAAGTGTATGTCTCTGTGACTGTCTTATTTCCCATAAATTACAAAAATCTTTGCTCTGTCTTGTTGATAGAATCTCTTATGTGGACAGGAAGTTTTTCAAGTCTATCATTCAAGGCTTCCTTCCAGGGATTGCCTTGAAGATCTTTCTCATGTTGCTCCCAAGAATATTGATGCAAATGTCGAAATTTGAAGGTTTTATCAGCACATCCTCATTAGAAAGAAGAGCCGCAAGTAGATTCTATATGTTCCAATTCATCAATGTTTTCCTTGGAAGCATTGTCACCGGGACTGCGTTTCAGCAGCTCAACAGCTTCCTTAACCAGTCTGCAAACGAGTATGTATAATGTATCTAGTTTTATCGATTTTAAGTTGGAAGCTAGTGATAATTTCAAATTTAACATGTTTCGTTTGGACATGTTTTTTAATGCAGTATTGCAAAGACAATTGGCGTCTCGATTCCAATAAAAGCGACCTTCTTTGTAACATACATAATGGTGGATGGATGGGCAGGTGTTGCTGGGGAGATACTGAGGTTGAAGCCGCTCATAATCTATCATCTAAAGAACTCTTTCCTGGTTAGAACAGAGAAAGATAGGGAAGAAGCAACTGATCCTGGAACCATAGGATTCAACACTGGTGAGCCTCAAATACAACTCTACTTCCTTCTTGGTCTTGTTTATGCAGCAGTTAGCCCTATCCTTCTTCCCTTTATCATCCTCTTCTTTGCCCTGGCTTACGTCGTGTACCGTCATCAGGTGAGAATAATTGAGTCCTTTTCCTCCAGAGCTCGAGCATAGTTAGGTAATAATGAAGAATTCATTTGCATGCAGGTTATAAACGTGTACAACCAAAAGTATGAGAGCGCAGGGAAGTTCTGGCCTGACGTTCACAGGCGTGTGGTGACCGCACTGATAGTTTCGCAGCTGCTCTTGATGGGTCTACTAAGCACGAAAGGAGCTCATAAGTCTACTCCTTTGCTTCTTGTGCTTCCAGTTCTAACCATCGGTTTCCACATTCACTGCAAATGCCGTTACCAATCTGCCTTTGTCACATACTCTTTAAAGGTTAGTCACAAATTAACTAATGATCTCTAGTAGCTTTGAGTAAAATGTGTAAGATTACATCTTAGCGATCTGTCTTTTTACCCTTGTTTTTATCAGGAAGCCACGATCAAAGATACACTGGAGCGCACGCGTGAGCCAAACCTAAACCTCAAGGCTTTCTTTAGAAATGCGTACGCCCATCCAGAGTTCAGAGTTGGAGAAAATCTGGATCTAGAGATGGCCATGGAGAAGCCTGATAAGCTGCCAGAGCTAGTGGCCACTAAGCGTGGCTCATGGAGGAACACTTCTTTGCCTAGCAAACATATCTGACCTTATTCACCCTGCTGCTGGCTTTTCAACCTTTAACTGTGATTCTTTTATGTTCTTGTACATATGAACAATTGTATTAAATGCAAGGAGAAAATACTATTGAAGAACCACACGAGACGTTACAGTTAGAATTGTAGCATATGATTAGACAAAGCAACCCAAAAAGAAAAATTCAGAATCTTTACATATATACTTGGAGATAGGCATGATTGCTATTATATATCCTCAGCTTTAACCTTGCCTGAACTTGCATTAGAAACACCAGTCAGAGTTGAAGCGAGCTTGAAGTAGGTAGCTCCAAACGTTTTGTGCACATTTTTTAAACATCGCTTTTGAGTTATGGACATTAACTCTCATATTGATTCTTATCATCGACCCAATAAAAATATTGACCTTATGGATCACCAAAATTTTCTTCTACATTCATAGTTTGCCTCAATTCCTTGGTAACAACAAACCCTATGGTTTGCCTCTTGCTTCCAAGGCTTCTCATCAACATAGTCCTCACATGACTTATCTTCTACATTCATAGTTTGCGTCAATCGACTAATCTCTTTAATCTACATTATCTTCCTAAATATAGATTAACACATAAACGTGTCCTCATGGGATTTGGTTGAACTGTAGAAATTGAGCCACTAAGTGAGTGTTGTGATCCAAATGTTCGCATGTGAAGGCAGGTGCAACTGTTTTAGGTGCATGCAATAAGAAAGACATACAATGAAGCAACGGCATGCATAATTAATTATTGCATCATATGATTGATTGCCTTCATGAAGAATGATATCACACAGTTGGTCTCTAATACATGTAGCCTTAGTGACTGTGTTATACAGAATGTGATGTTTTTTCTCCCCCTTGATTCTGAACTTTTAAGAGCGGATGCTCTCCCTTGTGTGGAGCGAACTGGAACAATGAACCATTCTATCTTATCGAATTTTAATAAGAGCATGTTCAATGGGAAAGATCCTATTAGGTCTCTTAAGTATATTTAATTACTAAATTTTTGTTAAGAGATCTTGTTAAAGTATTTTTGTTTTCTTTGCTCCAATGGTAAAACCATAGAGGTTCTTAAAAAAACACTTATGCATGTCTGTGTGTATCTGTGAATGTTTCCTTTGAATGAAACAAAAGCACCAAAGTGATGTTAGACTGCACACCCTGCTCAACAAATGAGTTCTCCAAAGAATCAAGATACAAGTTGTGTTTCTCATTTGTCCAGCCACCACATTCATCCTGCTGAAACAATTTTACAAAACAAAAACAATATTGATGAGTATTAATCATCCTGCCGGTGAAACTCAAGATGAAAACTTGTCAATAAAACTAAACCATTACGACTCAACGATCAGGTGTCCTCATACAGATTGATAAGCCTGAGCCAAAGCATTGCAACCACTGAACACAAACTCCAATTGCTCAAAACAGTTTAAAAGATATGACTTTTCGATTTGGTAAATGCTTATAAATAATTAGTTAAAGATCTCAACATCAGCATCATTGCATCAAAACAAAAATCGAAAATATATACACACAAACAATAGCCTCAATATAAAACTGAAATACATTGACAACTAATCCAAACACTCTTCAAATTGAGATTGTTATCACACAACAAACAATTAGCCTCTAGTTTCAAGATAATCCAATTCCAAAGCATCACCAACAGATAAAGCATCACCACCCCCACCAAGAACCCAACCAAAACCTCCACCAATCTTCTTCCTTTCCCTCCACCACCACCATCTTCGTCCCACCACCGCTCCTCAAATGCGCCAACAAACCTTTCAAGAACATCTCGCTATACAGCAACGTCTCGTCGACTTCGCCAGAATCAATCCCGGAGCTAGGCCACCCGGTCTCCGCCACAATTACGGAAAGATTCTCGTGTCCCGTCACAGCCATGGACGTCCCGCATCGTCACGGAGGGGAGACGTCAAGCACCAGCGCATCGCGGAACCACCGAGAGAGATTGAGATAAACGAATCTCGACTAGTGACACGTCGCACCTAAGAACCGTGCCTTAGAGCACTTAATTAGGAGACGTGCCTTCACTTTAATTCATTTTTTCTTTTTCTTTTTTTTGATAATTACCCTAAGAGACGGGTTCAAGAGCTCGCGGTAAACCTGCTCTAAGGTTCCAAGTGAACAATAACATGAACGAGTTTATGTGTTAATAAGGTTACAATCTTATCGAATTTTAATAAGGTTACAATCTTTACGGATTTTTATTATATTTTTAAATTAGTTATGTTTATTGTTAAATAATTTTTTTTGGGGTCAAATTTGTTAAAAAAAAATTATTATATCGAGGAAAAAATCAGAAGTTTCGGGGAAAATACCGAATTTATTATGTTTGGTCTTCCATTTAAAAGGCTAAACAGCGACGTTGATATACGACGCGTTATCGTAACGAATCCTGACCGCTCATCTCGCCAAATGACTCACCTCCTTGGAGAATATATATAAACCTCAAAAGCTGTATTCCCAACTTTTTCCAAAAAAATCCATTCTCTTCCTCCTCCAGATCTGTGACGAAGACCATTTACCAGATCCGCCTGAGCCATGGAGAAACCGTACGGATACGCGAGCGTGAGCATGAGCATGAGCGGCGTAGATCGCTCCGCCGGGAAGGATATCGATCTTGAGATGGGAGAGGCGACGCTCTACCCAGGGCTAAGCTACGGCGAGAATCAACTCCGGTGGGGATTCATCCGCAAGGTCTACGGGATCCTCTCCGCCCAGCTCCTCCTAACCACGCTTATCTCCGCCGTCGTCGTCCTTAATCCTCCGGTCAACGAACTCCTAACCGGATCTCCCGGCCTTCTCCTCTTCCTCTGCATCATCCCTTTCGTCTGTACGTAACCTAGATCTCATTCTTCGCATCAGATTTACATTTAATCTCCATCGTTAGGTATCAGATTTGATGTGGTGATTATGATTCTTAAGGTTTGATCTTCATGTGTTGAGAATATGCTATTCATTGTTGATGTCATTGATTACTGCAGTGATCTGGCCTCTGCACGTTTACCACCAGAAGCATCCTGTTAACCTCATCCTCCTTGCCCTCTTCACTATCTCTTTGAGCTTCACCGTTGGTGTCAGTTGTGCCATGACAGAAGGTTCAATTCTCGTTTCCTCTACTGTCATTAGAACTTAGAAGTCTTATTCTTATAACAATATCTTTTCTGTTTTCATCAGGAAGAATCGTCCTTGAAGCCTTGATATTGACACTGTCCGTGGTCGGGTCTCTAACCGCATACACTTTCTGGGCTGCAAAGAAGGGCAAAGACTTCAGCTTCCTTGGACCCATTCTCTTCACCAGCCTCATCATTCTTGTAGTGACCAGCTTCATGCAGGTCTCTCTCTCTCTCTCTCTTACGAATTAAGCAAAAACATCTCCACATATACATAAAGGAAATGCTTACATTTTGTTTTGTTTATCATAATATTGCAGATGTTCTTCCCGCTTGGCCCGACCTCTGTTGCCATATATGGAGGAGTCAGCGCGCTGGTGTTCTGCGGATACATAGTCTATGATACCGACAATCTCATCAAGCGTTTCACATATGACGAATACATCCTCGCATCGGTGGCTCTCTACTTGGACATCCTCAATCTCTTCTTGACCATATTGCGTATTCTGAGGCAAGGTGACAACTGAAGGAAGCCATACAAGCATGAGGCTTCTGTGATGGGATTTCAGGGCTTTTATGTGATTTACATTTTGTGTATACCTGACTTATGTTTCGAGTTTTTTTTTATTTTACTATATGCTGCTATGTGGTTAAACTGTTTGGTAAAACAAAATCAATTGAAGTCCAATTTTCAATGTTAAATAAATTTGGTAGATTTTAATAGCCGACTTGCTTGCTTGTCCTTGTTTCTCCGTGTTTGATTGGCATCTTTCAAAGATACATCTCCGTTACAATTGAGGTTGTGTTACGATGTTGAAGGATGGTCATGCTCGAGTCTGATCCTCTGTTTTTACTGGAGTAGTGATGTTGCTCGATTTGATTTACGACTTATAATATCTATCCAAAACTTGGATTTCTTGGTTGACGTGGCCCAACCAAATCTTCTGAACAAAAGAAGCGTGTCATCTCTAAAAAGAATCACTCATTCTTTCTCCTCTGCTCCTAACATGGAGACCCTTCTCTCTCCTCGTGCTCTCTCCCCTCCTCTCACCATACCCACTCCGAGTCCCTTGTCTTTATTCAGACCGATCTCTTCCCAATCCGCCAAGCTCACTAAACCAGAATCTCCGTTTCTTAAGGCTTCTGCAGTTGGGAGGAGGAGATTGATGATGGGTGGCTTGCTCATGTCTGGTTTAATAGTTTCAGAGGCCAATCTTCCAACATCAGCATTTGCTTTGACTCCAGTGTTCAGAGAGTACATAGATACATTTGATGGATACTCTTTCAAGTACCCTCAAAACTGGATTCAAGTTAGAGGAGCAGGCGCTGACATATTCTTTAGAGACCCTATTGTCCTTGACGAGAACCTCTCGGTGGAGTTTTCTTCACCTTCTTCCTCGAAATACAAGTCTCTTGACGACTTGGGTTCACCTGAAGAAGTAGGAAAGAAAGTACTTAGACAGTACTTGACTGAGTTTATGTCCACTAGACTCGGTGTCAAGCGTGAGTCTAACATTCTTACAACTTCCTCCAGAGTTGCAGATGATGGTAAACTCTACTATCAAGTCGAGGTAAACAACATGTCTTATTTTTGGTGTAGAACATGTCATGATCAACACATGTTCCCATTGTTTCAGAGTTGCATTGTATTTATTTATTAATCATAGCTTCACTATGCTACGTTGGTGTTTTAAATATTTTGATGGATTGACACAGGTGAACATAAAGTCATACGCAAACAATAACGAGCTAGCTGTGATGCCGCAAGATAGAGTGGCTCGTTTGGAATGGGACAGGCGTTACCTCGCGGTTCTAGGAGTTGAGAACAATAGACTCTACTCACTGAGACTCCAAACACCTGAGAAAGTTTTCCAGGAAGAGGAAAAAGACCTAAGAAGAGTTATGGATTCGTTCAGAGTCGAGAAGATTTAGAGAGAGATGTAGCCATTGGTTTACAAAAAATCTTGTTGATGGTTATGTTCCCTTTCACTTTCTATTTTTGTAATATTAAAGCATAAGCCAAGCTAAGGTAAACGCTTTTTTTGACTGAACTTTTCAGATTCGTTTCTTGATCGGAGGAGTTTATAATTTCAAACCTATCCCTACAAAACCGGTTGAGTTGGATTAATTATTGAATAGGGTGGCAAACTAAGTTACAAAACGATCAGATATCAACTGTTAAACAGGCTATTAAACTTTAAGACAATCTGATTGTTCATCATCGATTTTTTTATGAAATGGTTAGTCAATTGATCAAGAAATTAACTAATCACCATGGAACCGGTTAACTTATAACCAAGTTGACAATAAAATATTTCTGGTTATGTGTGAGGGTTTTATTATTGGTTTAGGCCTTTCAAAAAACACCCTCCTTAGGAAAAAAAAGAAGAGAATTATTGAGAGTAAGAGGTAAAGAAGCTTTTTCCGTAGTACAACATGTAAACATCTTTGTATCATGTGTTCTCCATGAATCCCTTGGTATATATGAGTCTCATACTGAAATTAAATATAGCTAGGACATACACTGTTGATTCTGCTTTTTTTCCTTTGAATGGTTCAACATTCCCCGGCATATGAGCCCATCCAGAGCACCTATACAATCCTTAAAAAAAGGCCATATTGTGGATCATCTACTAGAACATGACAAGCATTTGCAAACGCATTCCTGAGAAGTAGCACAATGTCTGTTGTGAGTTTCAACAAAAAAAAACATGAAAACTTCATCTAACATCTTCTTCATAATAAGAGAATACTAGTATCTCTAAGATAGAACATGTATGGTTAGATCTTTGCCCAACCATCTCAAAGAACATTACAACACTAAATTCTACATAAATATGACAAGTTTTTTTAGATTATACTTTTCTGATAGTCTTACATACACTTCTAAACTTAGCATGGTTCATGCGAATAGTATCATAGTTTTGTACCCCAAATTCGTTGATAAAATGTTGCACATCACACCAGCCTCCACCTCGATTTTTTTCATCACTTGTTGTTTGTCAATATTTCATCCATCACTCCAGAGGTTTCATCTATAAGTGGTTACATGTGTTTCTTTTTTTTGAAAGAATGTTAAATTTATTCATCCCAAAAAGACTTTTTTACATACAAAGTGTGGCTGTTTTCCATGACTTAGTAATGATATCTTAGAGTTGAGTTTTTACTCTTTTTTTCTTAAGAAAACAGAACACATAAACTTCCATAGCTTAAGCATCCCGAGATCCAAACCAAGCGACCATTGCGTCGTCAAATCGTCTGGTTTTTCTTCTTAAAGAGGAGATCCGATTGCGCACTGTTTTGTCAATGAACCTGATGAGCATGTCTGATGTTTTGTGCCCTTCTCCATGCCTTCTCCCATTTCTCTCTCTCCATATCGTGTGTATTGAGACTTGAAATACATATTTCACCAGAAAATTATATATTCCGTGTCTTCCCCGAGCTTCTAATATTTGCATAAGGCTGCTCCTGTCTGCAGTGTAGCTTGTGCCAAGGATATTCTTAGAAAGATTGGCCCAAATCCGAGTGGAGTAAGGACAAATGAAGAAGAGATTATCTCTTGTTTCTGTTGGCACCAAACATAGCACACATTTGACATCTACCTGAGGGCACCATTGGGCAATGCGATCAGTAGTAGCGAGACGGTTGTGGATGGCCAACCAGGTGATAAATGAATATTTGGGCGTGGCCCCTGTAAACCAGATAGTGTCAGACCAAGGAACTTTAGGTTTCTGCACTCTCGTCACCTGCCACGTTTGGTAAGAACTGAAAAACGGCTTGAAAACATCTCCCTCCCCTTTCCAAAGCCGAACGTCCTCCCCACATACCAGACCCTGCGCTTTCAACTTCAGTATCTCTGTTTCTATAGCTTTCAGATGCTCACCTCGACGCCGTCTAGGGGAATAAGAGTGGACAGCATACCCAACATCGCATTAATATTGATCCCCATATCAATACAACCGCAAGGGCCAGTGAGGTCAATTAGCCTTCCTAGAGATGACCTGTTATCGAACCAAAATGAGCTATTGTTACCACTCTGAATCTCCACTCGAGTGAGATTACTAGCCATCTCTCTATATTTCAGGATCTTCTTCCATATCTAGCTTCCTAGTGTACTCTTCTCATCCACTTGCCAAAATGAGCTCTTTCGAATCAGATACAGATCCACCCATCTGACCCATAATGATTTCGAAGAAAGGATTCTCCATACAAGCTTCAGACAGCACACATTATTTGCTTCTTCTAGAGACCTGATGCCCAGTCCCCCTTCCTCTTTTGGAGTAAAAACATCATGCCAAGCAATTTTTGCTTTCTTTGAATTCAGCGATGGACCAGACCATAGAAAGGAGGCACAAATCTGATCAATCTCCTTGATACACCGTTTTGGAAGCTTATAAACAGACATCCAAAAGTTAGTGAGATTATGAATAACAGTGTTTATAAGTTGTACTCTTCCTGCAAAGGATAGCTGCCGAGCCGTCCAAGGCGTAACCCGCTTGCGTATGCGTTCAACTAAAGGAGCATAGTCATTGGATGTCATCCTTTTGGTCATGAGAAGGAGACCTAAGTAGCGCACTGGTAGGGATCCTGATTCAAACGGGCATTGACTCAGCATTGTTTCCCTATCATTCTCATATACTCCTGCTAGATATACTGTCGATTTTTCCAAACTGATAGTCAGCCCGAACATTACTGCAAACTATTTAAAAACTTGAAGTATTCCATCTATAGACGTCTGTTTGCTATCCGCAAATATCAGTAGGTCATCCGCAAAACAGAGATGTGTCAGCTGCATATCTTGACAGTACAGTTGGTAGCCGATGAGTTTTTCAGAAGCTGCCTTGTCAAGCAATTTAGAGAGAACTTGCATACAGATGACGAAGAGATAGGGTGATAGAGAGCATCCTTGTCTAAGTCCCCGGGTGCTGTTGAAATACCCTGCGAGTTCCCCATTAACCTGAACTGAGAACGAAGCCAACTCTGCACACTTCATAATCCAATTTATAAACTTTTCAGGGAGCTTTATTGCAGTAAGCGTCATTCTCAAAAAAGACCATTGAACTGAGTCAAAAGCTTTGGAGATATCAATCTTCACGGCACACCTAGAGGAAATTGAATCCTTGTGGTAGCTTTTAACAGTTCTGAAGCCAGTAACACATTTTCCATCAAGAGTCGATCTTCCACAAAGGCCGACTGATTTGGTGATATAAACTTTGGCATAATGGACTTTAATCTCCTTGCCAAAATCTTAGAAATCACTTTGTAAAGCACATTGCAACATGAAATGGGTCTGTAGTCTCACATTCTTGTTGCCTCCTCCTTTTTTGGAATAAGAGCGGGAATGGTTGAGTTGATTCCTTTCGGTAGAAAAACCGTATCAAAGAAGGACTGAATAGCCACGACGAAATCTTTTCCAATAAGAGACCACACAGATTTATAGAACTCACAGCCCATCCGGACCTGGTGATTTATTCTTTTCCATCCCAAACAACACCCTTCTGATTTCTTCCTCCGTGACATTGTGAGTAAGCACAATCGTATCCATCTCCTCACATTCAAACCCCAGCAAAGATTGAATTTCCTCTACTGTACTCCCCACAAAATCTGCAGGTGTGTGGCCTAGAAACTTACTGAAGTGATCAACCGCCTCACATTTGATCTCCTCCTGTGTGGCTACTCTCGATCCATCTGCTCTTTTAATCTCCCGAATTGAGTTTCTTACTTCTCGCCCTTTTGCAGCTTGATAGAATTGCTTATTATTCCCATCTCCAACGTCTAACCAATGAACCTTAGCCTTCTGGCTTAAAACTTTTTCTTCAATCCGAGACAGAGAGCACCATCTCTCATACGCTCGTGATTCCTCCTCCATTAACTCACGAGATGGGTTTGTTAGCGTGTCCGTTTGACAAACACATAGCTTCGCCCAAGTCTCTCTGGTTTTTCTCGTCACGTCTCCCATAAGTTCCTTTCTCATATTTCTCAGTATTGGTTTCAGCTCCTTTAGCTTCTTCGCTAGTCTAAATAACGCAGAAGTAGAGTTGAAAAGTGGCTCAGTAGTTGTCCAGTAATTTTTCACTAGAGGTAAGAAACTCGGCAAGTCCCCTAAAGCACTCGTATACTTAAAGGGTTTTCGAGGCTTTAAAAGGTCAGGCTTTGTCATAATCCTACATCGTAAGTGGTCCGAGCATCCACCTGCCTCGAACACACTATATGATTGCGGATAAGATTGCATCCATCTATCATTCATAAGAACTCGGTCCAACTTCTTACATATCAGACCATTATCTCTCTTATTGCACTAGGTGAGTCTTGGTCCTTGATAACTGATATCCAATAATGAGAAATGATTAATTACCTCCTGGAAATCCCGCATACCACCCATCTGAAAATTCATATCTTGATGACCAGAATGCTCATCCAGATCGGTTATTTCATTAAAATATCCGAAGATAATCCAAGGTTTATTCCTGATAATTGGTGAATATTGATGGCTCATAAGATCCGACCATAGCTCCATTCTCCTCTCCATAGAGTTAGAAGCATAAACAAAAGAACAAAATATCTCCTCCTCTGTACCTTCCATCAGAATAGAACAGGTTATCACTTGACTACTCTTGAAAAAAGGCGTTACTCTAGCTTTCGGGCTCCATACTACCCAAATCCTTCCAAGTCTATTGTATTCATAGTTTGAAATAGTAGACCAATCAGGACAAACTTCCGAAACAATATGCATTGCTTTAGTTTCTTTGACTCTCGTCTCCAGCACACAGCCAAACTGAAACTTTTCTTGCCGAATCCAATCTCGAACAACAGAGTGTTTAATATATTTGTTGAATCCTCTGATGTTCCAGAAGAATCCTGACATTAATGATTATTTCAGAGTGTCTGTTTGTGCAAAGAAAGATTAGCATCTTCCTTTGCTCTTTTTTTGTCGTAGATTCCGACATAAATTTGTGCTTCTCCTTTGATTCCCTTGGCAAGGATTGTCTTGGAATTATGACATCTTTTTCCTTCTGCTTCTTAGAGACGGCTACTGTTCCATTAATGGAGGTACCAGCAGGAGTCGCACTCTCCTGACTCTCCATCACCATATCAACCTCATCCTCCTTCTCGTCTCTCTGTTCTTGTACCTCTCTTCGTCCTCTTCAGAACCAAGTACTGTGAACCTTGAGTTTGTGAGTATGGTGTGTCCCAACTCTAGGTTGACTTTCCTACTTGGTGAGACACGATTTCCCCGGAGAAACCTATAACCAGGCACCATCTATTCCTTCCAGAACCTCCTCTTCCCTTATCTCTGTAGAACTAGAATGTTCTCCCTCTTCTTTCTTATTCTCCTCTGTTCCTTTTACTAAAACCAGCACTTCCTCTGTTTGATTTTCTGAAATCTGAAAATCTCCATTTAATTGTTCCTTTGCAACTTGTTCTTGTTCATTCTCTTTGAGTGAACTTCACGTAATCTCCCCTTCTTCCACATCCACATTATTTGGTGTTATCGAGCATGAATCCTTCTTGGGCGCTAGACAAGCTTTTTCCAAATGTCCCCACTTCAGATAATTTGAGCACCTAGATGGGAGCCAAGGATAGATGTACTCCACCAAAGTATCTTTTCCATTGATGTTGAAATTCATCGACTGAGGTAACTCTTTAGTCAGGTCTGCGTTCACAAAAACTTTCGGTACTTTTAGATTAAGACACTGAGCCGTTTCCGGATGTAGTCGGACTGGAACCCCTGCTGGACTCGTTATTAGGATTAAATCCTTCCAAGACACCATCTTCATTGGGACGTGTTTGAGATGAACCCAAAGAGAGATAGATTTCTCTTCAGGCTGATCATTTCTATGAATGGAGTCCATTTGGACATAACAACCGGGATGCCTGCTAAATTCCACATACCCCGACGAAGTAACCGGCCTCTAGCTGTTGAGTTTGGAATACGAAACTTCATTGTGTTCGAGTTAATGACGAACACATCTACCATCTGAGACTTATCTCCCATGGTCCAGATCTTGTTTACAATTGCATGGACTTTGGCAACATGTGGTGCCTTTTCCAAAAATTTCCCCATAACAAATTCATCCCATAGGGGAGAAGCGTTTTTTACCTCATCTGGCACATTAATTAACCCAACACCATCCTTCATCACCACATTAACCTCATATTTTTTCAACCCTTTCTGATCTCCCTCCACTGCACGAACCCAATCTCCTTTAGTAACCAGTGTCGTTGTAGGTTGAGATCCTACCTCCGACGAAGCAGATGTAGCCGGAACCACCATCGGAAACCCTTGGCGGCGCCCGGCGAGCTGCCTTGTGATATCTTCATGATTTGCATTGTTTTAACCATTCATTCTTGCATATGTTGATCATTTAGGATAACATTTAGACATCTTTAGGTTGCATTGCACTACATATGTCCTTATCAGGTGATGGAGATTTCAAATGGTGACTTTGGAGCATCTAGAGATGGTTTGGAGGCAAGATTGGTGATTTTCGAGCATGAGACGAGATGATCAAGTGTCCCAGCGGCTTTGTGACGTCCCAGCGGCCTTATGACCCCATCAAGAAGCCGCTGCAAGTGCTTGAGGAACGGAGACTAAGTGTGGGATCGGCCTTGCACAGCGGGGTGCTGAAGCCGCTGGGAAAACACCCCACTCCCTGCCGCATATGTACTTGTTGCAGCGTCCTGATACGAAGACTGCAAGAAGCCGCTGTGAGGGCCTCAGCGGCCTGGTGGAGCGGTCTGCCTTAGCCGCTGCGAGTCCAGAAAGTCAACATTTCCGAGTTTGACCAGATATTTACCCATTTGTATTTGGGTTAATCCAAGTTTGTTGGGTTAACCTTGTTCGATTTTAAGCTACTATAAATGTTTCTCAGACCTAATTTTTGGATCTCATCTTATTTTCTATCTAATCAAAAAGAACCTTTCGGTAAAAGATCTAATCTTGATCATTATCTTGTGTGATTGCTTAGTTATATTGATCACCAATCATGATTAACACTAAATCATCATTGATTCTTGGGTTTATCATGAAGATTAGTGAGTAGTCATCTTTGGATTCATGGGTTAGGGAGACTAATGGTGATTAAGCTAGATCTAAGGTGTTTTAGTATAGATCGATCTTGTTCCTTGCTAGTCGAGTGCTTTATTGCAATTTTAGAGTTGGCCTCTCTAAAGTTGAGCTCTAGGCATTTCATACCCGAAAGGTTTTGATGAAATTCCTGAACCAACTCTCCTAAGCTTTTAACATTCTTTACCAAAGAGATTTGATGTTAAAGGTGTTAAGATGGCTAATGGACTTGAAATTAATGATTGCTTAGATAATATTCAACCAAAGAAATTTGATGCTTGAGTTATCTTAGTGAATGAGCATTCATCTAGAGATAGAGTTTGTTTAGGATTGTGTCTAGGTCTAAGGTTGATAGATTGATTGAAAAGTACCACCTTTAGATTGAAACTTGATCACCCAAGGTCAATTCCCTTAGCCCATGAGTTCTTCCATTTCATAAGAAAAGAAAGCTTTGTTCTTTATTGCATTTTAGTAGTATTCTATTTCAAAATCATCTCACCAATTGATAGCATTTAGATTAAGCATGGTCTTGCATTCCCTTTGCTTTAGAATCACTTAGAACTGGTTTGACATCCTTTATACTATAACATTTGATTAAGAGCCTTGAAAACTCTTAACATCAAATTGGCGCCGTTGCCGGGGATTGAACCCGGGTCACCCGCGTGACAGGCGAGAATACTTACCACTATACTACATTTGATTACTCACACTTTTTACTCACGGAGAGAACCGGGCGGAGCAAATGATGACGAGCTCAAACTTCTAGCTCTTGGACTTCTCCCGATTCTTGAGGAAGGAATGCTACTCCACACCGATCCGGAAGAATTTGAGGATATGGGACTTGTGGGATTGTTGATGAAGAGGTTTGAGTACTATCAGGATTGGGCTTGGACCACTCCGAATGAAAAACCAACGCTGTTTATTGGGAGCCTTATTACCCCGATCTTGGAAGCATTGGGGATTGATTTGGGGCCTCGGGATCATGCTCTGGCCTCCATTGATCTTGCTTACTTGAAGAAAACTCATTTCCTTACCGGCCAATCAGGAGATCGGTATGGTTACTGTTAGAGGATTTTTGTTTAGGCTCTTTGTGAGTACTACAGAACGATAGATAGGCTGGTAAACTGGGTGAGTTTGTATATATTTCGTAGGGGTTTTAGAGAATAATGAAAAGATAGGCTTGAAGAGACTTTTATTAGATAGAACAAGCAAGATTACAATGTATTGAGTAAGAACCCTAATTCTAGCAGTCTAGTCTTAGTCTCTAAGCCTTGGAGAGGCCGATCCCTTGCTTTAGGGTTTTAGTAGCTCTTATATAGTCGTCTGGGAGTCGGTTCCATTAGGTTAAACTCTTCCATATTCGGAAATATGAGAGGTTCTCCTTATCGAAAGTTTAACATTTTTTGGAAGGGAGCTCGGTTTCAGGGACCGAACTCGGGGTTCCTTTTAGCGGGGACCTGGAGCGTTCCCTTATCGGGGGCCTGAGGGTCTGGGTCCTGCCTGGAGGCTGGAGGAAATGATACCGGGATATTTTTCCCCAACAGTTTGCCCCTTATTTCTCGATTTCGTCATCGAAGTCGGGGAATAACCTGTGCACTCAAGTCAACCGGGGTTACTTATTCTCAGCAGGCTCCCCTTAGACAGGACCCCGTTCCATTGGTCTTGCTAGCCTGGGTTCCACTCAAGCCGGAACTCATTCTGAACCCAGGTGAGGATCGGTTCCTTCGTGTTTGACCGGAGTCTAGTAGTAGTTTCTCTTATCTTCTGGAGATGATGAGGCTGGAGCTCTGAAATTTGAACCACGCGCGGGCTGGAGAGACGGAGAGATCAAGGAACCTTTCCTGCTTTTGGAAGATTCCTTCCTTTAATATCAGATATTGGACTGATATTTTCTTCCATTTGCGTAAAGAAAATAATTTTGAATTTTGAATTTCGCGGTCCGAGATCTGCTGAGATGTACGACTTCCTCGGGAATACTTCCAACGGCTTCCCTTCTTCCCGTATATATTCCTCCGCCTTCTCTTCCCTATTTCTGCGCTCCTTGCTTTCCCATATCTTCTATTCAGGTACTTTTTCTCTTCCTTCTTTTCTTACGCCTTTCTAGCTTAGCCATCATGATTCCCTAGGCCCATAGTTGTTCATTTTACTGTGTTCGCCAGTTATCGATTAGGAACCGATTGACTATGTCCAAACGATCTGCCTCTTCGACACCTTCGATGACCAATAGGGCTGGTTCGAGGAGAAGAGTAGATTCTCCAGTTTCTCGATCCGACAGCTCTCCTGATCCAGGCACGGGATCAGAGTATGACCTAGCAGCCCCCCTTCCATATGCGTATGCATCTCCTCCGTCGATAGGTCCTGCGTCTTCTGTGAGTGAAGATGACCTGGTAGAATGGCGGCAGAAATATTCTCTTTCCTCCTCCGCTATTCTTCGGATACCAGCACCAGAGGAACGGGCTTCTAGCTTAATCCCAGGGCAGATCGCCATTTACGAGGCTTTCTTCGATATTAGCTTTAGAGGAGTGATCCCCGCGCTTGTAGCGAGTTTATGCGATTTTTTCGAGATCTCTCCTTCCCAGCTGAATCCTCCGTCCTGGAGGTTACTCGTGGCCATTCAGAACCTGGGTGACCTAGAGAACTTATCCTTCGGGATCAATGAGGTTTTATTCTCTTATCACTTGGCCCCTCTGAACGGAAAAGAAGGTCGGCTTCATCTTCGTCCTCGTAGCGGATTGACTATTGTGGAGGAGCTTCAAAAGGGTGATCGTAAAGGGTCTTCTTTTAGTAAAAAGTGGCAACGATATATTTTGGTGATGCTTCCTGGACACTCCTATCACTGGAACTTCATAGGTAGGTCTAGGGGATACGCGTGGTTATACTGTTTTTCTTTTCTTTTGATCTTCTAACCCTCTTATTGTGTTTGCAGCTGGAACGCACCCCGTTCTTCCAGAGGGAGAAAACACCGTTGTTCGAGCACGCCAGCTTCCCCTTGATTGTCGTCAAGTACCTTTCTTACTTAGTGACAGCGTGTTACACCGTAGCAGCCTCTGGGGTAGGCGTCTTTCAATTGGTGAACTTTGAATGTTCCTTTGTTTGGATTCCTGATGATTCTTTATGCATGGAACATGTCGGGGAATACTAGCAACGATCCTTTCGCTGCCTATCAAGAAGCGGCCAAGGTGATGTCTGCAAAGAAGGGCTCCGCGAGCAGGACAGTATCTGGAGGCGACTTGGTGATTACTGGCAGTCATCGAGTGGCGACAGTGAAGATTGAACCTTCCGCCCTGGTTCAGACCAAAAAATCTAGGGGTGGAGGCATGGCGACCCGATCTTCGCAGCAATCAGCCAAGGCTGCGCATTCCGTGGGAAGTCTTGCTATGGCTTTGTCTAACTTGAACCTCCAGGTGTTTCCTCAAGATGGCACCATTCTTCCTTTGGGAGAGCCATCAGAGGTTGTTCAGGTCCTCCAAGGGGGACTTCTTCGGGTACGTTGTAGTGCTTTTGATCTCTTTTTATTCCGGTTTCTGATGGGAGACTGTGGTTTCCGTGCACACCATCTCCCAGCTGTTTCATTTTGGAGAGCGGCTGTCCATTGAGAGCTCATTGGTTAGCCAAGAAGAGCTAGATGATTTGTAGCGTTAAGTTTCGGAGGAGAAGGCTCAGCGTGTAGCCCGTGAGATGGAGATCCGTGATCTCAAAGACAAGCTAAAGGATATGGAGAGGACAGCCGAAATATCTTCGGCGGATACGTTGAGTATTGGCAAGAAGAACCTGGAGCTGGAAGAGGCCATAGAAACTCTGAGGCTCGAGATGGTGATGGCCGTAAATGGGGCGAGAATCACCGCTCGGTGGGAATTGATGAGAGAGTGGCTACAGAAGAAGAGTAACCAATGGGACCTGGCCAAGGCTCTGGAACAATATAAAACAGTAGCCCTGGAGGAAGCCCAGAACAAAGGTGCTCCAGTTCCTACGTTTGAGGATGAGCCTGCCGTTCCCCATGTTTCCGGGATGGACATAGATTTGAGACCTGGGGGGTCTTCCTCTTGAACTCATGTTCTTCCTTTTTTGTTGTAATAACGGCTTTTCTTGGCCTGCTCTACTTTTGTTTTGTTGAACTGAACCATGGCCATGTTGTGGCATTATTTTATTCGGATTTGCATCTTTTGACTGCTTGCTTGTCCTTCGTCTTTGGGATCTTTAGCTTTGTAGATGATATTCGTGCTGCTTCTATGATTTCCAACAATCTTTCGAAAGTTTACAGGTTGTTGAGTGACACTGGGATCTTGAAGCTGGTGAATACTGCTCAAGTGAGCTAGAAGAGCTGGTGAATACTGCTCAAGTGAGCTAAGCGTTGATTGCTTGAGGGTCTCTTACAGGACCTGGGCCGCATGGGCTCTAGATGTTATGGTTGTCGGAGGACCCATGGATCCCGGGTGTTAAGGTTCCTTGGAACCTTTGGACCTTGTAATGATCAGACCTCGTGGGTCTCGTATGACTGGATCTCCTCTGGGGACCCTGGGGTCGGTTGGAGAATTTTAATAATCTTGAGACCCGGGGGTCTCTTCTTAGGGAACCCGTGGGTTCTGGACCCTGAGGTCTTGAGTTGGACACGTGGTCTTTGGACCCTGGAGTCGTTTTAGGGAACCAATAAGTTCTTGGCCCTGAGGCCTGTCTGAGCCCGGAGTTCTTTCTCAGAACCCGGAATTAAGGTTTTAAAGGGACCGCATTCTGCCACCCTAGGTGAGGCCACTCTCGGTACCTGTTGGGGTATCACATTCTAACGCTCGGAAGCTGGTCACTATCGAGTTCCCGTGCTGCATGATGCTTTCTGCAGAAAGCCACTATCAGACTTAGAGGGTGCTGGTGTGAGTGAAAACCCAAGTGCCAGGCTTTGCTACTTTCCACGTCTGGAGAAGTAGAATATTATGTGGTGCTCCCGGACTTTTGCACTTGCTCAAGGGCAATTATACCTCGTGTCCCCTGTATTATTCTAGCACGTAGCGTTTTAATACATGTACTTTCACATTTTTGGTATTTTTGTTTGGGACCCCGATATGCCTGAGGCTATACAGGGGTTTTAGGTATTATTGACGGCATACTCGGGCTTGCGCAGACCCATTCCTACCTTATGTCTCATACCCGTTTTGTTTTTTTATGGTCGTACCACTTGTCATTAAGGGTTGGCCAGGATCGAAGGTCTCTTGGACCTGATCTAGCTCGTTTGCCCCTTTAAATATTATGGCATTCCTACTACTCTTTTTTAGTCGGAACGATTTTATTATATAAGCTTTATCCGGAGACATTTCAGCGTACATAGGAGTAGGACAACATAATGCCTAAATAATAGATAAAATAATTAATAGAAATCATGGTCCGGAGACCGTACAAGATATCAGCTTGCGAGGTACCCCGGTGGTTAGGCCATGTTTGACCTCTTGTTGCTAGGTGATCCGCAGGGTTTGACTTGCTTTTGGGACGAGCGTCCTTGCTGGAGGGTTCCTCCTTCTTCTGTGGGGTTCTGCCTCTTTCTTGGGTCTAGGGACTGCGGTCGAGACTTGTTTCATGGCCCGGCCTTAGTGTTCGGGGACCACTGTCTCTTGTTGATGAAGGTTTTCAGCACTTTCATGAAACGTGTAGTGTCATTCATCCACCGGAGCGACCAGGTTCGGAGGCCTCCTGCCTGGCTAAGTGTCTCAATCCTGCATTTGCGAGGCGCCCTTTGCTCCGGAGCCGTCCGATATACCCTCTGAGGAGGTCTCCTTGAAGTACTCGTGTCCCACTTGTTTATCCGTGAGAGCACTGGCTGATACCTGATAAGGTTTTCGGTGATCTTGTCTATGTGAGGTGGGGGACGAGGGTCCTACGAGGACCAGGTCTTGCGAGCAGATGCAACTTTGAAGGGCTTCGGGGGAGACCATGCGGAGCGGTCGATATAGGTTCTCTGAGGATTCTTCAGGTTCTTGGAATGATTCATGGTCCGCCTTCTCCGGAACAACCCCCAATTACTTGTATCATTGACCTCTGATCCCTGGGTTTGCGGGGTCCGAGGTCTTCTCTGTAATTGCTATAAGATCTTGGTCTTCCCCTTCAGGGTGGTCTGAGAGCAGGATCGAGAGTTCTCCTGGTCTCCCCTGATTATTCTGATGCCCCAAGGTGTAGGGAACTTCACCATCTGATGAAGGGTTGAAGGGACTGCTCCCATGGCGTGAATCCATGGTCGTCCCAAGATCATGTTATATGCCGATTGGCAATCTTGACCCCTTCAGCGTATACTGGGAGGATAGCCTCTCCGGCGGTTTGCTTGACCTCGCCGCTGAACCCGATGAGTGGTGTTACCTTGCGCGTCAGGGTGCCGTCTGGAAGATAATGTTGCTGGAGCTGCCGTTGTCTACTACTATTCTTTTCACCAAGCAGTTTGCTACGTTGAGAGAGATAACTAGAGCATCATGGTGGGGAGCTAGGATCTTCTCTTGCTCCTTAGCTGTGAAGCTTATCTCGTCGGTGCCTAGAAGTAGGCGCTTCGGTTGGGTCGTTTCCAGACCATGCTTAGCGTTACGGGTGCTTTTCTTTGTGGCTGCGTGGCTCACTCCGCTTACTTCCGAACCTCCGGATATGACATGGATCACCCGATCTTGGCGAGGTGGTGAGGTTGGTGCAGCTCCTTTAGGTTTCCCTGCTGTCTCTTTGCTGAGGTGGGCCTTGGCTTTCTCTGAGAGGAATTCTCGGAGATGCCCCTTTTGGAGCAGTTCGTTGACCTCGATCCTCAGGGCGATGCAGTTTTCTGTTTTGTGGCCATGATCGCGATGGAAGTCACTTAACCTGTTCGCCCATCTGTTTCAGTGCGTTGACTAGTTCTGGTGTTGATACTGAGAGATGGGAGATATCGGGCCAGGTAGATACCGACATCCCTTCTTCCTTCTCTTGAGGCCGATACTGGAACCTGCCCCTGTTCCTATTACCAGAGTCTTTGGATCCTTTCTGGCAGGATCTTTCCTCTCGGTCTCCTCGATCTGATCGGGCTGACCTTTGGTCCTGCTTTGGTTTAGCCTTGGCACGGCTAGCCACATCTTCCTCCCACTTCACCTGCACCCAGGCTCGAGACAACACATCTTCCATGGTCTTGCAAGGGTACATGGTCAACTCTTTGTATTGACCCCCATCTGGAAGTAGACCTCTTTTGAAGGCAGAGATCGCGGTAGGGATGCTGCATTCGGGGACCGCCACTTTCTCCTGGTTGAAGCGGGCTATGTAGTCTCGCAGGGGTTCTGCTCGATGCTGAAGGATCTCGTAGAGACCATCTGAAGTCTTCTCCAGGCTCCTACTGCTTGCGAATTGCTCCACGAATTTGTCGCTCAGGCCTGCGAAGGATGATATGGACCTGGTGGGGGGATTGATGTACCATTACAAGGCAGATCCGATCAGAGTGGAATCGAACCCTTTGCACATCGTGGCCTCGCGGGAATCCTTAGGGAGTGCAACCACCAACATCCTTTGCTTGTACTGGCGCGATGTGATCGTCGGGGTCGCCAGTATCGTCATACATCTTGATGCTGGGGAAGGAGAACTTTCTAGGCATCTCGACTGAGGCGATTTCCTCCACAAAGGGGGTATCAGCGTAGGAATCTGGATTGCTCCTCCGGATTGGGGGAGCTACTCCTGGTAGGCGTTCTACCATGGACTGCATGGCATCAAATCTCTTAGAGAAAATGTGCTCCAGGTAGGCGGTTATGGAGGACTCTGTTGCCGCAGCCCTCTCGGGTGCTTCCTTCCCGGGTTCCTGCTCGGAATCGCTCTCTTCCAGGTCGTGGATTTGAGGATTCTCAGTCCCTTCCCGAGTTGCCCCAGCTACTCCTGACGTAGGAGGTGTATCAGTTGTGCCCTCTCCGGAGTTGGGAGTGTTCAGGTTTCCCATGGGCCGAATTCGGGTATTGAAACGAGGCTTCTTGTTGCCTGTTACGTTGAGGGCTTGATTCTGGTCCCGGAGGACAGTGTTCTCCGACAGAAGCTGGCTTAGTTTCTCGGCGCTTTGCTCCAGCTGTTTGGAGTGTTCGTCAAGTTTCTCCTTCAGATTTTGAACTTCTGAAGAGAGGTCGGGGTTCTGTCCGGTAGTCTCACGAGCTCGGTGCATGTCGGTGATTTGGCTTTGCAAGCCGTCTATTTGCTTTTGAAGCTCAGCTGTCGTTTGAGCAGCTTCAGTTGGTTCGCCGTGCTCATCCACCGCCACCATCACGTAGTTAGATTACTCCCCTCCTTCTAGCGCCAAACTGTTAGGGGATTTTTGTGTAGGCTCTTTGTGAGTACTACAGAACGATGGATAGGCTGGTAAACCGGGTGAGTTTGTATATATTTTGTAGGGGTTTTAGAGAATAATGGAAAGATAGGCTTGAAGAGACTTTTATTAGATAGAACAAGCAAGATTACAAGGTATTGAGTAAGAACCCTAATTCTAGCCGTCTAGTCTTAGTCTCTAAGCCTTGGAGAGGTTGATCCCTAGCTTTAGGGTTTTAGTAGCTCTTATATAGTTGTCTGGAGTCGGTTCCATTAGGTTAAACTCTTCCATATTCGGAAATATGGGAGGTTCTCCTTATCGGAAGTTTTCTATTTTTTGGAAGGGAGCTCGGTTCCAGGGACCGAACTCGGGGTTCCTTTTAGCGGGGACCTGGAGCGTTCCCTTATCGGGGACCCAAGGGTCTGGGTCCTGCCTGGAGGCTGGAGGAAATGATACCGGGATATTTTTCCCCAACAGTTACCCTTTCTGGTCACGTGACAAAGAGCCTGAACAGTTACAGATATTCCTCCCTTGCGAGAGGTTGACGACGTTATCTGATCCTCAGCATGTAGCCTTCACTCCATCTTCTCATGAGCTCATTCCCGCAGATTTTGGTGCACTTGAGAGCATCACCAAACCGCGCAAGAAGAAGACCAGGGCCGGTTCTTCTCGAACAGCTCGTCCTAGTGATGCTGATGATGAAGGACCAATCACACCAGCCCCAGTGTATGGGACAGAGAGGTACCACTTTAGGCCTTATGGTGGAGTTACGACGAACGTTTGCATTGCGCCAAGCTCTCTCTCAAAATGCTAAGTTGCTTCGGTGGAACAAGATGCAAGATTCCACCATCTACAAGCTCAAGAACTCAGTGAAAATGCTTAAGAGGCAGATGAAGAAGGTCACTTCACTCCTCTCTCAAGTCTCTATCGGTTCTGGTTGTCAAAGGGATGACGTGATGGCTGGTGCTGGTCCATCTACTCTCCCATACCCTGTCTACTATGGACCTACTCGTTCTCCGGAGTACCAACTCCGTCGTAGACGCAGGAACAAAGCCCCTCCAATCTGAGTTTCCTCCAACGAGTCTCCTTCAGTCGCCACCGCAGATGACGACTACGACACGGAGGGCGCCTCCTCCTTTGCCTAGCCAGGTATCACCTTCACCTTACCATTTTAAATACCAGTATTTTCTGTTGCATTTACTTTCCATTTTCGGTATCTCCTTCACACAGAGACTGTGTGATTTAAGTGTGAGGGAGGTACCAAGCTTCTGATCATTTGAGTGTTTTATGTTAAAGTCATGCATTGTAGATACTTATTTGCATAGAAAACCCAAAAAAAAAAAAAATAACAAAAAGAAGTATGTAGTTGCATCCATTGCATCTTTAAGATTGAGTCTAGAGCATTCACTTATCTGCATAGAAAAAAAAATTAGGAGTCTAGAGCATTTAGGATTGCATCATGCATTGGGGACAAAGATTAAACTTACCTTGCAAAGAACTCATGCTTAGAACTCAATTTGATATCCTTTGTAATCATGGTAAGTAGCTTGAGCATCCTTTGAAAGACTTGTAGACTTCGAGCCTTGAAAACTCCTCTTGAAACTCATTGATTGTTGAAACTTACTCATCTTTGAAGCCAACTCCAATCTAAATTGAACTAAATGAACTTAATGCTTCTTTCTTATGGTCTCTTGAGTGCTAAGTCATGGCTTCATACACACTTGAGTTTGTCTCTCCATTTTTATCATTTCTACGTATCTTTTGACAACTCAAGTGGTAGTCCACTCCTTAAACCCTTCCTTCCTTTCAAGCCATCATTAATTGTTGAGTGAGGTCTTTTTGGAAAGCTTTACATGTGCATAATGTTGAGAGTAATCGGAACGACAATGTTTGGTCTCCATTATTGCTAGCTATAAGACTCACATTGTCTAGCTTCTAGGATGAGATGATTTTGATTTGAGAGTTTGATCTTGGGAGTGTGAACAAAAGTATGAAAAAGAGTGAAAAGAAAGAGTGATAAAGAGTGTACAAAAAGAGTCTAAAAGAAAATTAGTCACTAGGGACAAGTGAGGAGAAAAGTAAGAAAAAAGTGAAAAAGAAAAAAAAAGTAAGCTCAAGAGTGTATAAAAGTTTTGAAAACTCTATAAAAAAAAAGAGAGCTTAAGCTAAGAAAAGAGTGAAAAGTCCCTAGTTGACAAAGAAAAGAAACAAAGAGTTCAAGTAGAGAGAGTGTCTTTTAAGTGATCTTAGAGTTTTGGGTGAGTGAAAAAAAAAAAAAAAAGAGTTGGTCATTGGGAAATAAGGGTAGAACTTGTATAACATTTGGGAAAAGGGTAGAACTTGTATAACATTTGGGAAAATGGTAGAACAATGGAGATTGAGCATTGTATGCATAAATTGTTCATTTTCTTAGATATATTATGCATAATGTCAAGGCTACTAAGTTTTTGAGAGTAAGTCACCTTAAAAAGAAATCATTTAAGACTCTTGATTCACTATGCATTCAAGCCATTTCTTTCCAAACCAAATGATTTGGACCAATTGACCATTTGCAAGAATTTACCTATGATTTTGCTAAATGAATGTGAGAGTTGGATGATTTGTTTGTTTGTGGATCCATGATGATGAGTGTAGAGATCAAATGAGTTAAGATAGGCCTAGAGAAGTTAGAGTTGGAAAAAGTCATTGCTGCTATTTGATATGATTGTGCAACGATATCATGTTGAAGTCTAAGAAGAGTTTCTTTTGGTGATGAGTCCCCACCTTCAAACTTCTCCCCTTTTAACATTTCTTGAAAATTTACTTGTGGATAAGTAAATGACTAGTGTGGGGGAGTTGATATCTTCATGATTTGCATTGTTTTAACCATTCATTCTTGCATATGTTGATCATTTAGGATAACATTTAGACATGTTTAGGTTGCATTGCACTACATATGTCCTTATCAGGTGATGGAGATTTCAAATGGTGACTTTGGAGCATCTAGAGATGGTTTGGAGGCTAGATTGATGATTTTCGAGCATGAGACGAGATGATCAAGTGTCCCAGCGGCTTTGTGACGTCCCAGCGGCCTTATGACCCCATCAAGAAGCCGCTGCAAGCGCTTGAGGAACGGAGACTAAGTGTGGGAGCAGCCTTGCGCAGCGGTGTGCTGAAGCCGCTGGGAAAACACCCCACTCCCTGTCGCATATGTACTTGTTGCAGCGGCCTGATACGAAGACTGCAAGAAGCCGCTGTGAGGGCGGTCTGACTTAGCCGCTGCGAGTATAGAAAGTCAACATTTCCAAGTTTGACCAGATATTTACCCATTTGTATTTGGGTTAATCCAAGTTTGTTGGGTTAACCTGGTTCGATTTTAAGCTACTATAAATGTTTCTCAGACCTAATTTTAGGATCTCATCTTGTTTTCTATCTAATCAAAAAGAACCTTTAGGTAAAAGATCTAATCTTGATCATTATCTTGTGTGATTGCTTAGTTATATTGATCACCAATCATGATTAACACTAAATCATCATTGATTCTTGGGTTTATCATGAAGATTAGTGAGTAGTCATCTTTGGATTCATGGGTTAGAGAGACTAAGGGTGATTAAGCTAGATCTAAGGTGTTTTAGTATAGATCCATCTTGTTCCTTGCTAGTAGAGTGCTTTATTGCAATTTTAGAGTTGGCCTCTCTAAAGTTGAGCTCTAGGAATTTCATACCCGAAAGATGTTTGATAAAATGCCTGAACCAACTCTCCTAAGGTTTTAACATTCTTTACCAAAGAGATTTGATGTTAAAGGTGTTAAGATGGCTAATGGACTTGAAATTAATGATTGCTTAGATAATATTCAACCAAAGAAATTTGATGCTTGAATTATCTTAGTCAATGAGCATTCATCTAGAGATAGAGTTTATTTAGGATTGTGTCTAGGTCTAACGTTGATAGATTGATTGAAAGGTACCACCTTTAGATTGAAACTTGATCACCCAAGGTCAGTTACCTTAGTCCATGAGTTCTTCCATTTCATAAGAAAGGAAAACTTTGTTCTTTATTGCATTTTAGTAGTATTCTAGTTCAAAATCATCTCACCAATTGATATCATTTAGATTAAGCATGGTCTTGCATTCCCTTTACTTTAGAATCACTTAGAACTGGTTTGACATCTTTTATACTATAACATTTGATTAAGAGCCTTGAAAACTCTTAACATCAACTTCAACATATCATGCCTTGATTCGGATATCATGCCTTGAAAACTCTTAGCATCACTTTGGGGAAAGGGAAACTTGAAAACTTAGTCTCCAAAAATATCGCCCTCAGAGCCCTAAAAAAAAACCTAAAAAACTTGATTACAGCTACATAAGTGTATGTCATCATCCTCAACTAAAAATATAAATGTAACTTGAAAACCACATAAGCATATTACCACATACTTGACTTTTCATTATATCTTAAGGATCAAAGCTACATAAGTGTATGTACCGCTACATAAGATCCTTGGCTAAGAACGGCTGATCGACTAGAGTTGCATTTCAAAATAAAAAAAATCATACGAAAGTTTTGTAGAGTAAAACTCATTAAAATAAAGTCATGAATATAATCATAAACATGATTCATATTAGACTAAACATAAACAAGTCTCCATGTATCTCTGCTTTCACCGGTTGCATACTCCAAATAGAGAACCTTATTCTCTTCCTCTCTATAAGACAGGTTTTTTTTGATGATTTGCAGGATCTTTCTTGAGATGGTTAATAGAGGCTTTGTGTAAAAGAGATTACACCCTTATAGTAGGCAAAGAGTATAGAACCTCCCGAAGCTGACTACAACTAAACTCGTGATGGTTCTCTGTTAGACAATTCTTGTGGAAAAGAATCTTGTCACGCGATTAACCACTCTTCCTAATCACATCTGCCACAACGTGTATTGCTTATACAATCTTTGATCTTCTCTTATTAGAATTTGACATAGAAGATGAGGGGCCAACATTCCTTGATTCAGATGTAATATCAATTTCTTGAGTAGGGATATCATGCCTTGGTTCAGCTCCAACATCAGTTCCTTGAATAGGGATATCATGCCTTGATTCGGCATCAACTTCAACATACGCATCATCCACATGATACGAGTACTTTGTATCTAAAACCTCTTCACCTTGTTGAGCAGTCCGACTTCACATCCACTAATATAAACCGTCCCAACGACATTCTCCATCAAATCTATGTTTGGTACCTGTTTATATTTTATTTCTCTAGTACCATGCCACTTCTGAAACAAGGAGAACACAATTCAAACTTTAGTGTAAAAAGACTTACACAGCTAGTTCATTAGTCAAACACAATCTAGATAACAGTACTTTCATGAACTTAGTGTTCAAACAATCAAATACATCAGTGTAAACAGTCTGATACAGAACCAATGAACTGAACACAATAAAACGTTAAATGCTGTATTGATATAAGAAGTGATAACATAGTGAAAAAAAAACTGAACCAGTGAATCTAAAGGGATCATAGAACTTGTTCCTTACATTGCTCGCTCCATCATTCCTCACTCATGTTAGATGAATCCAGTTGTATCAAAACCAAGTCATGTTCTGTTCCGACTCAACTTCTTATAAGATTTATATTGCTTCTTGCAAGTCTTGAATTTGTTCCCAAATTTTCTTCATGAAAGTCTCCTAGCCTCATTAACCATTTGTTTTCTTATGTTCCCTTTCTGTTTCTCATCAAGTCTTTGGTTGAAGAAAGAAACGTGTTTGTTAGTTATTCCATGTAAGATACTTAGTTAAAACACACAAACATTTACCAACTATCTTAGTTAAAGATACATATATTAAAAGTTTAGAGAGGAAAATACTCACATCAGTATCATGGATGGATGCAACTGTTTCTCTTTAAAAGTGTCAGCAACTGGAAAGTAGAATAAACAGATACTTCCTCCGTTCCTAAAAGATTCATGTTTTAGAATTTTCATATTTTTTAATAAAACATATTAAAACTTAGCTATAAATGCATAGTTTTTTGTAATTTTATGTTTCTTATATTTTAAAACCAATAGGATTTAAAAAAATGCAATTAATGTTCTTAAACTTCACAATTTTTCATTATTAATTGATAAAAATTACATTGAAAATATAAATATGTATCTTTTTAAAACATAATTTTTCTCTAGAATATGGATCTTTTAGGAACGGAAGAAGTACATAAGAATTGGCTAAGAGTAAACATCTTCAAAGTAAACAAGCCAAACATCTAAGAACATAACACAATAAAACATAAACCTTCGACCATAATAATGAATAAAACGATTCTACGTTCATAACAAAAAAGAAAACTACAGAACTGAATTCTATAACGTCTAATCTCACATGTGCTCACTGACAAAAGCTTTGAGATGTTTAAACGAAGATCCTCCTTCCTTCACAGTCTCCGCCGCTAAATCTCTCCACCTCGCCGCGTTTCCTCTAAACTCCTCCGACTTCTCCTCCATCACTTCCTCAATGCACCGCCGTATCTCCCCACTCTCCACCACAACCTCTGCATCTTCTTTCTTTTCCATCACTCTCACACCTGTCCTCCAACACTCTTCTAGAAGCTTTGCATTCGTCATCTGATCAGTCCACTGTGGAAACGCAACCACCGGAACTCCCGCCACCAAACTCTCCAGCGACGAATTCCACCCGCAATGCGTCACAAAACAACCTATCGATCTATGCTTCAAAACCCTAAACTGATCGCACCAAGAAACCACCATTCCTATCTCATCCAGCTCTTCTCTGAAACTTCTTGTGCTCTCCTCTTCGTTCTCTTCCCTATCTTCTTTACTTGTGTACAACTTATCCGTAATCACCCACAAAAACGGCCTCCGACAATGTATCAACGCCTTGCAGAGCTCCACAATCTGTTTCTTTCTCAACACGGCAAGTGTTCCAAAAGAAATATACAACACGGTTGAATCCGTTTTTGTATCCAACCACTGTATGTATTCAGCGCCTCTCTCGGAGTCGGTCCTAGATGTTATCAGTGGACCGATGGGCAGAATCTTGAAATTATCAAGAACCGAGCTAAAAGCTTCTTGTTCAAGCTCTTGGAAACTATTGACAAGGATCTTAGGGTTTTCCTCTTGCTTCAGCGCCTCTATCTGTTCTCGAAACGCCGGTAGGAGAAACGAGTATGTGTTTGCAGGGACGATGAACGTGGGAAGATCACGGAGACGGAACTGTGGCAACGAGGGTAACTTAATAGAACCAGAAGGGTCGTTATTAGCCATCTCTGAGATTGCATCTGCGTAGCCGTTAAAGTAGTGATAGAAGATGGAGAAGACAGTTACGGGCTGGACCCAGAGAAGAGCAGACGGGATGTGAAACTCACGCACCAGCTCAGCGACCCAAGTGAGGAGGATGGTGTACACCACGCAGGTAAAAGGCCGGTTTTGACGCCGGTTATCTTCGATTAGTTCGGTTAAGGTTTCTCTGCCGCGTCTTTTCATCTCAGACATGTAACGTCCTGCAGTGTCTTGGCGAGCTTTGTCCGAGGAAGTGGAGGACTTGAAGCCGTCATCGTGGCCATCAGAGTAAGTGGCGAAGATTAGGTTTTCAGGGACGTTTTCTTTGGAGAACATACGGTGGTTATAGGCGGAGATAGGGGCAGCGAAGGTGACTCTAACTCCGGCTATTGTTCCGGCGAGGCGCTTGGCGAGCTCGAGAGATGGGTTGATGTGGCCTTGTGCTGGAAATGTCACGAACAGAAAGTGTGGTCCGGTTAGTGATTTTGGTGAATCATTATTGTTATCCATTTTCTTATATTTTTGGTGTTGTAGTTAATGGAAAGACACTATACCAGTTTAGACTTATATAGAGATTATACCGACACAGATCTAAGTGATAAAAAGTATACTGTGAAAAAGGGACAACCCCACTGAGTGCATTGGACAGCTCAATTTTGTGACGTTAGTGATGACGAAAACTCTCAAAGATAGTGTGGATTCAGTGGAGGCAAGTAGATGACAATTTGTCCTGTCCTACTAACTTATTGATATAAAACGAACGTGAACATTCAACTTAAAATAATATAAATACATTTTTGTAAACATTATATGACAATATTTTTCAATCCTCTAAAAAGACAGAATTGGAATCTAGTATAACCAAACTACAACCCTTTACTTTGAGAAATCAAAACACCGTAGAAGTTACCGGAGAAGTTATTTTGCAACTGATAACATAATATGCGGCGGTCACGAAGAATATGATACGTCGTAATATGTGATGCGATAATTATTAGCCGAGATATGAAAAACCAAAAGAAACTGTTACACATGTTGTTTTTAATACCAACCAATTTTATATGCATTTTCTTTATCAACAACTCCGCCTACTTGTAACACTTTTTCGCTACCGAGCATTTATGCCAGTATGAATTATTTATTCTAGAGGAAGAACATCATCGTGGATAAAAATTTGGACATGAATCTTTATCCCTGAATAATCTGGTATATTTGGAATGTCCGGAATGATAAACTATTTAGGACATAGATAAAGACCCTTTGGAATTTGTCAGATATGCAGAAAGTGAATGTCAAGCTTTATTCAATGCAAATGAATCAGTATCCTTATCTTTGCATGAGCATTGTACTGACGAGATACAAATCTTAAGCTTGAGTAATATCTGTATGGTAGATGGTTCATGGACCTCTACATCTCAGTTCAGTGGATGTGGATGGACTAGGATGCATAGTTTAGGCAAGATTCAACTCATGGAGACACATAACTTAAAGACGGCGACATGCTACTTTGCATACATAATTAGAAGCACTGAGATGTCTATGGAAACATGTTTCAACATTCCGCATGGCCAGAGCTTTGAGACAAATTGCAAATATCTAATAGCAACGATAAATGAACCTTAAACTTGGCCATGTTCTGCAACAAAATTAGAGGCGATACAAATTCTTCAGATATGTTTTCAAGAATTCCGGAAATCTCACATCCCAAGAGCGCAAAATGGAATTAACGATTCTTTAGCGAGGTCTGAACGATCTTAAAAATTAAAATTGACTGAGATAGTTCTAAAAATGATTCTTTAGAAAAAATACAAAATTGACTGAGATCGTCTTAAAAGCGATTTTTACATAAATTTTGGACAAAAAGTAAATTTCATTTTATGAATGTCTATTTTGATAGTTCCAGTTTAGGTTTCAACTAATCTGGTAATAAAAATCTCTAGGAACTCAATTTGCGCAAACATAGTTTTTTGCTATTAATATTCTAAATACTGGATTTTAATTTTTCAAATTTACAAATTTTGAATTTTATTTAATGTAGATTGCGTTATGTATGCTTTGGTGGAGTTATTTTAAGTCACTACAAGAAAATACTAGTATAGCAACACTAAAAAATTATTGCAAAAAGTCGATATTTTGTTGCAAACATAGTAATTGTAACGAAGTCTCAACATGTTTTATTTTGTTGCTGATTGAGTGTTGCAAAATCATATTTGTTGCATGAATATTGCAAAATTTGCAATAAATTATGTTCTTGTTATATGTGTTGTATTAATGTGATGAAAAAAATGTAGCAAACTTAAAGTAATATTACAACATCTGTTTGCTACTCCACGTCATTGTAAATCATCGCTACAAAACACATAGAAAGCACTGCTGCAAATTTCTAACAACTATTTTTAAGATCTCTTTCGACTATAAATATATATTGTAGATATTTTGTAACAATAATAGAAAAAAAAATGTTTAAAAATATTATATGAAACCATTTCCTTATTTAATTGTTACGACAAATTATAGTCCAATGCGATGTACGGTTGAATTGTTTATTTTGTAATGTGCATTGGGTTTTTTTCACGGGTACAATTTTTGTTTTTAATTTTTTGACTTGATTAATTAAAATCATTATAAGCTGGTTAGTTGAATACAAATCATATTAAACTGATTATTAGATAGATTTTGTGACAGCTAAAATAACTATATTTTAAAAAATCAAAGACAAAACCACCAAACAAGTTATAATAACTTAAAAAATTCACACTAAATAAATATAAAATACAAAAAATGAGAGATTATTTTTCACACCGACAAAATTCTTTTCCTTATTTGCTCTATTTCTTCAAGCTTATATATCCTTTTTGATGAATGCTGCTCTTGAAAGATCTTTTTTTAAAGATAGCAGAAAATCCACCATTGATTAGAATGACTGCTGAGCATAAGAAGAATGTAATTAAGAAAAATAATTTATAAGTAACTGAAAAGAAATAATTATAAGCCTCAAAGACATACCTGGTATTTTGCACTCAAACACACCTAATGTCTGATCTCACAGACTTTTTGACGACTAAACATAAATTAACTGAAATAATCTGACTCAAGTAAAAGCTATAAAACACAGGTTTGTGTATTATCTTGATCTGAGAACATATACCAACAAACACACGCCTGATCCTTATACTCGTCCAGTGAAATTGAAAATGCTATAGTAAATATAGAAACGTATGTGTGTGGCTTATAACTATAGATAGATATTTGGGCTCTGTGTTAGTTTGTATTCCAGAGAAAGCTTGGAATATATATAGAGACAGAGAAAGCAGAATGCCATATATATAAATGTACAAGCGTATATCTAATCGTATATATTTTTTAAATGTAATCGTGAGAAATATTTGATCCAGATTTGTACTTATCTAAAGAAGATTCTGAATTGTTAGATAACTGAAATATCAAGAAGGAGGTTATTAGTTTGATTAGAATATTTGTTCTAGTTTTAAATATTTCAAATGAAAATTAAACGTGGAATTAGGCTATGCAATATTCTTTTCTCAGTTGTGGATATGCACAAAACCTAATCATTATGAAAATATGTATTGAGCTGAATCAAATGGATATAAACTAGACTAAAAACCATTCATCAATCTCAAATCATACTTAGGTTTTTAAGAAAAAGTTTAGTATAGCAAGCCAAAACCATTTAATTTATATAATACGTATTTACCAACACCTGAACCAAATAAAAACAAAACTAACCACAAGTTCTGATTAAGAGTTACAAAATCCAAAATATAAAATTGTCACACTGGTCATAAGAGTTCTTCTAAATTGTTGCATACTTGTCACATGTTTTTAACGCAAAAGAATGTCAACTCATTATCGTTGAATAGTTATCACAAATTTACAACATATGTTCATATGTAAAAAAACATATTGCAAATTAGCAATATATTTTGCAACAAACCATTTTGTTATGATTTTGAAATAAAAATGTGATAAAATTGTGATGTGTGGTCATCATTACAAAATATTTGCAAAAATTGTTGCAAATTTTTAACAAAAAATAAAAGTTGCAAAATTATGTTGCATTATCCAACTATTCTTATAGTGAGTGTTCATATTATTTCTGTGTTATAATATTTTTGTTAAAAATGGACAGATTGTCAAATACTCAAAATAATTCCAATTTTATCAATACTATAATTTTCAAAAATCTTTCTTTTTACTTGGGAAGTTCGAGGTTTCTTTACGGAAGGAAAAAACAAGGAAATCAATTAGAGATCTTTATAATGTCAAAGTTAATGAATTATGCTTTAATAAAAAGAATTTTTATGATTTTAAGTTTTTAACTTTGCAACTACATTTTTTTGGCTGATGATTCTTTTCTTGAGAAACATATTATGTTAATTTACTAGGGATGTTGTTAACAATGAACATGTCAAGTTAAAATATTATAGCTCAGAATTTTAAAATAAATACTTATACATTCCATTTCTAATTTATGTTTCTCAGATATTAAACCACCACTTGCAAACATTTAATTTGTACTCCCTCAATTTCATATTAAGTGTCGCCTTGTCTTTTAAATTATGTTTCATTATAAGTGTCATCTTACATTTTCAATGAAAATATAAGATAAACTTTCCAACTTTTATTTTTATTTTTAATTCATTAATTAATAAAATCAAACAAAATCTATACTAAATAGGGGTAAAACAGAAAATTTAGTAATTTTCTTAACTCGTGTGCAAAAACCTTAACGATACTTATCGTGAAATAGAGGAGAATTAATTTGCAATCTAAATAGCAACAATGAAGAAGGCAAAAGAACATGCTGGTGTGCCAAGATGAAGAGAATGCTGAAAATGTTTCAATTCTCGAAGAATATTCGTACTTATAATTCATTATTGAAAATGAAGTTGGCATGGGAAACGAAAGTGTAACTTGTGATGTAAAGGGAATTAATTATGACGCAAGTGGCAAGAGTTGGTACAAAACCATTCACATCGAATGTTGAATAATATATTCAACAGTTGAACATTATAGAGTGATTGTTGTGCTCCCTCTCTCTCTTTTGGGACTTGGATCCTCTGCCAGAGTCTCATAAGTCCGTTGACACCGGTCTTCTCCTTCTCTATATGTAGTTACATGAATCTGAGCGTAAGCAAGGAGATCGTGGATGTTGTGTCTTGTCTACCAGTTCTTATCTCACCGGTGGAGCCTCGCGTCAAAAGCCTCCATCTCAGTGTCAGCGTTGGCTCGTTTAGTCCAACAATGACATGAGTTTCCTTTGTTTTCTTTCATTTCTTTCTTTTTTTGAAAGAAAATTTCCTTCGTTTTTTACATTGTAGGGTATCAAAAATGTTTCGTTTGAATTGCTAATGCCTTCCCCTTTCTTTTTCCTGCGTGAATCATTGACGGTCCCTCTCTCTTGCCAGTTGTGGGGAGTGTTGACATGAAGAAATAAATGATAAGGAGTATTGTCATGAAGATCCACAAAAACTCATCCATCCACGGCTTATTATTCACAGCAAGACATTTCCACGTCAACCCATTCACGGCAATTTATTCATTCTACCGTTGGAGTTTGAATTTGAATCATGGATATGTCATATCAAGCCTTTTCTCTCTAGTTTAATTTTTGTTAAATTCTTCTCCCATGTATATTTAAATTACTTGTAAGACCACAAATTAATTAAGGAAATTATTCTCTCTCTCTCTCTCTCTCTCAAGTTCTTAATTCTTCAGAAACTAAACTTCTACTACATCTCATATTCTCACATGGTATCAGAGCTTTTAAGCTCCTAAACCTCACAAAAATTTCCGTAAATCTATTTCTTCTCAGATTATCTTCAAAATTTGTTAGATACATCCTTATATCCAATGGTACAAAGGTCTTCCAAGAGAGAAGAACCTCACCAGAACTCAAGATAGAGGAGTATACCCTATTCTCTGGAACTCAAGAAAGCTTCAGCCCTTCCGGAAAAGTTTCATCAAAGTCCAGTCTCTATCAAAACCAGTAGGAACAATCTATTGTCCACTGGTCCACATCTCTCCATGAGGGAGATCTCAAACATGATGTTGTTTCCAGAGTACAAGAAGGCTAAGGAACAACATAAGAAGCGCAATATGCCAAGAATAATTGATTTGAATCTAGTCAGGAATGTAATCAAGGAGTTTGATCATCCAACGATTCAAGAAAAAAACAAGTATTCATCTTTTAGTGGTGGTTCAAATGAAGGAGGAACGTAGAGAAGTATTGATAGTACAACCAACACTGATGGTCCGACAACCATGAGTGACCTACATTCCCTTATTAAGCCTTTATCTCATCCAAGAAGGCTGTTACACACTCTCGACTCTAAATCTATCATTATAGATTCATGAGAAAGCCATCACATGATTAGTGATATGAACTTGATTAGTGATGTCCAGCCTGCCTCAGGAAATGTTCTTATAGCAAATGGTGATAAGGTTAAGATAGAAGGGATATGGAACCTTATGTTGTTTGATAGGGAATCAACTACCTTGTATATGCTTCAGTTTACATCAAACCTGCTACCTGTGAGGAAGGCTATAGTTGATCTTAGTTGCCAGGTTGTCTTCAAACTAGATGAGGTTGAATTTTAAAACTTAAAGATAGGCCAGGTGATTGAAAAAGGACACATTCACAACGAACTCTATCATCTTCAGAAGACAGGGATGCCCGAAACATCTACTTCTAGTTGTCTGGTCAGTACATCCACCGGGGTTGATATCACATCATGGCATGCTAGGCTGGGACATCTTCATACCAGAGCCCTAAACCTAATGCTTCCAGGTGCGGTCTTGAAGAATGATGATTGTGAAGCTTGCATATTGGGGAAGCATTGTAGGACAATCTTCCCACAGTCTAGTACCATATATGAAAGATATTTTGACATAATTCACTCTGATGTATAGACTGCTATGTGTGTGTCCAGAGAGAACCACAATACTTTGTCACCTTCATTGATGAGAAGTCCAAATACACTTGGGTGACACTAATTCAGTCTAAAGACAGGGTGTTGGAAGCTTTCAAAAATTTCCAGACCCTATCTGCAACCATTTCAATGCCAAGCTGAAAATTCTCAGGTCAGATAATGGTGTAAAGTATACAAGTCAAACATTCAAGCAATATCTTGCTCAACATGAAATTATTCACCAGACAAGCTGTCCGTACAATCCTCAACAAAATGGAGTTGCTAAAATGAAGAACATTCACTTGATGGAGGTAACAAGATCAATGATGTTTCACACCAATGTTCCAAAAAGATTTTGGAGTGATGATGTGACGTATGCTACTTATCTGATCAGTAGGACCCCAACTAAATTTCTTGACGACCTGTCTCCATTTGAAGTCCTCAACAAGACCTAGGCATCTTTAGACCACTTGTGTGTGTTTGGTTGCCTCTATTTTGTGTTGATACTCGGGGAGCATAGGAACAAGCTTGAGGCTAAAACCTCAAAAGCTATGTTTATTGGCTACTCTCCAACACAAAAGGGGTATAAGTTCTATGATCCAGTGGCAAGAAGGGTATTGGTTTCAAGGGATGTGAAGTTTGTGAAATCAAAAGGGTATTATGATGAGATGAGTTGGGAAAGCCTTAAAGATCTCTCACATGGACCCTCAGATAGGGGCAAACAACCTGAGAACCATTCTAAAGAGTCTCGTAATCAGTCAGCCTCAAAACCGTGAGGACACAAGGAGATCTCCTACACCTCCAATGGCTAAAGAAACTGACAAAGTTGAAGCAGTCCATCCTGATCCTGAAGGGGGCAATCAACCTGAATCAAAAAGTATCAACGAAGAGGATATCCACGAAGAATTTGTCCACAATTCAGCCATCCATGATCAAGAGGCAATGCAAGAAGAAGAAGTACAAAATTCTATTATCCATGATTCAGCTGTCCATGATAGAGATGGAATGCAAGAAGAAGAAGAAGAAATACAAGAATGAAGAAACCATCCAAGTAGATCGACACAAAAGTATACTTCAACAGCAATGCAGTCGCTCATCCTATCCAAGCAACCTGTTCTTTGGCAAGTTACTCTCAAGAGAATGTAATCTTCATCAGCAATCTGGATCAAGAGTACATTCCAAAAACTTATGAAGAGACAATGGAACTGGATGAGTGGAGAGATTCAGTTGGAGATGAAATCAATGTCATGATCAAGAATGATACTTGGTATGAAATTGAGCTTCCCAAAAGAAAGAAAGCAGTAATAAGTTGACTACTCTTCACGATCAAGTACCTAGCTAACGGGTAATCAGAAAGGAAGAAGACAAGGCTGGTTGCAAAAGGATATACTCAAATCTATGGAGAAGACTATCTGGATACCTTTGCACAGTAGATAAACTCCACACCATAAGGATTCTACTCTCTTTGGCAGTCAACTTGGAGTGTGATTTATGGCAGATGGTCAAGAATGCTTTTCTCCAAGGAGAATTGGAGAATGAGGTTTACAAAAGGCTATCTCCTGGCTTGTAAGACTTTGTTAAACCAGTGAATGTCCTTAGATTGAAGAAATTAATCTATAGATTAAAACAATCAACAAAGAGCCTGTATCACAAATTAAGTACCACTCTTAATGGAAGAGGATTTGTAAAATCATAAGCTCATACTCTCTTCACCCTCACAAACAAACAAGGAATTGTGGCGATTATGATCTATGTAGATGATATCATCATCACATGAAGTGACAAGAAAGGTATCATCACAACCAAATCTTTTCTTAAGTCTACTTTTGATATTAAAAATTTGGGTGAACAAAAGTACTTTCTAAGGATAGAAATATGCCGCTCTAAAGAGGAAATTTTGTTATCTTAAAGAAAGTACACACTTGATCTGTTAAATGGGGAAGTAGAACTTGGAAGAAGAGTAGCCAAAACACCACTTGAAGAAGGGTACAATGTCTTGCGTGAGGGGAAGTTTGAGGATAAGCCATTTGGATACTTCAAGCTCTATAGAAGAATGGTTGGCAAGCTGATCTACTAATATTGGGGTCGAAAATGGTTACGACGAAGTTAACGTCCAAATCCCCGCAAAATACAAGTATGTCTTTTCGCAACAAATCATGCTCGGTCAAGAGAACGTCGCAGCGTATGTTTCTGAGATAAAGCTTCGTTCGAATTCTATTTAGATCGAACATAAGCCATCGGAAACATACCCAGACCAGTTACGGATAGGTCCGAGTATGACGATCGGAACACGGACGAACCAAGTAAGGTCATTACGCTACTACCGTACATGCACGCTGTCCGGTCGCTACATAGCGACCAAGCTCGAGCCGAAGCTCGGTCGCTACGTAGCGATCGAGCCCGAGCGTCCATTCCGCTCGGTCGCTATGTAGCAACCGAGCTCTTCTGAAACGTCGAGCGCAAACTGGCCTACATGGTCTCCTACCCGAGATGATCAGAATTGCTCAATCACCTTCACGAAGGAGGAAGCCGGCGGGATCGATCAACCTCACTATGATCCGCTCATCATAAATCTCATCATACGATATCTGGATGTCGGAAGAGTACTCATTGACACGGGAAGCACGGTCAATGTAATCTTCCGCGACACTCTCAATCGGATGAGCATCGAACTCGGAGAAGTAACTCCAACGCTGAAACCGCTCACAGGTTTTTCAGGCGAAGTATCGATGACCCTCGGGTCGATTTAGCTACCAGTCATGGCCAAGGAGATCACAAAAATCGACGAATTCGCGGTAGTCGATAATCCTGCCATCTACAACGTGATCATGGGAACCCCATGGCTCATCACCATGCAAACCGTTCCATCGACGTACCACCTACGTGTCAAATTCTCGACCCCAAACGGAGTCGCAGCTATCTGGGGATGTCAAAAACAGTCGCGACTATGCTTCCTCGCGGAGCACAAGTTAACGCAAATGACGAATTCTGCAATGGCAAATCGCAGGCGCACGAAGATAGATAAATCTTCGGCCAAAAATGTTTCAAGAAGAGACGATTTAACATCGTCTGCTGACGCAAACGCTTCGGGTGTCGAAACTCAACACGAGTCTGAAGCCGATACTACGACTCAACCGGAACATCCAGAAGAGAACGCTGACCCAGCCACGGTCTTCACGATCAAGGCGGTCAGCACGGCGACAATCGCCGAGTAAAAACGCTCGCGGCATAAAATAGAACTACGAGATGGCTTGATCCTCGAAAGAGGTACGTAGGCAGCTTGTCGAAAGACGAGTTCAGCTATCCCCCTCTCTAAAAAGGGGGGGGGGAGTGGGTGCGTATACTCCTATACTCCCACATAGGAAAAAATGCGTTATTGTAATCAAGTTTTTTAGAGATTTCGAAAATTTTACTACGATATGCGTCGCTCTTTTTATTAAGACACATGCGCTTCAATTAACGCAAAAGTCTCAGAACACGCTTAGAAAATCTACAAACATTACGACTCTTGTCAGCGGCCTCATACGGCCCAAAATCGCAAAACAATCTCTCTTCAGCACCGAAAATATACGTATAGTCTTCGAAATTACTGCGAGACGTCGCCAAGTTAAAAGTCGAGACGATGCGAACAAATTGTCCAAACGCGGCCACAAAAACCTTACACTCCGTTCGTTGATTGGCCCCGACGAACACATCAGCCGTCTTAAACAAACGCAACTTGATCAAACTTTTGATCTTCGAACGTCCAACACAAGCACGAAAGCGAGCTACAAAAAAAATCTGAAATTTTGGTCTAGCACTTCCAGTTGGCTTAAAAATTGTCTCTGGAAAGATGCTAGATTCATACCATACAAGTCATATAAACCGAGAACCTATCGCGGACTTTAAATCGGTACGAATCAGGTAGAAATCGCAACAGGAAAATCGATAGCCGGCTAGTCACCGCACAAACCTTAAAACCGAGAGTAAACCTAGGTCTTGCCCTAAACCCATCGCATTAGTCTCAGACATCTCAAAGACATGATTTCTAAACGATACGAGATCCTAAAACATGTCTCTCCGTTCATATTTTAACGTTCCCGAAAGTTTGTAAGAATAAATAATTTTTACGAAAACTCACGTCTCGAACAAACCAACAGATTGAACGCCTCAACGAAATTAAATATGAGAAGACAACTCATGTTTACTTCAAACCCACTCGAAACAAAGTAACTCAAACAAACATCCATTATATATATATAAACCGCATAGCGGTAGGGGTTCAAAGCCACCAACGGCCAGTCCCGATAAAAATAAAAGCGGCCAAAACAGGCCCATACAAAGTTCGAAGGCCACACTCGGCCGGACATATATGAACGAAAGCCACACTTGGCCGCAGACTACTAGATAAGGGAAAAACTTCTTCCCGTCAAACACTCACCTCTCACAGATCAAAGTTAAAATTCTCGGACAAGGAAGCTCCGAATGCATCCGCGGGATAGTTCACTTCCTCATCGTCACCAGCAAACTCGGTCGTGGTCTCTACGGTATCAGGAGAAACCGGGATGGGATCCCAGAATCCCTGAATCCTCCCATCGATCGGAGAAATGAGCGTCTCAGCGTGACTATGATCCTTCATGCCGCCCTTCATTAATCCATCTCCCTCTCGAAAACGTAGTCATCCGCCCGCGTCTTCCAAAGGCTCCCAACTGAACCGCGACACTCACGGAAGTCGCCCAGCGAGTTGAAAGCATCCTTGAGGTTCCCGTACTCGACCTGGAATTGAGAGGCGCGAGTCTTCATCACCTCGACTATCTCCCTCTTGCCCTTCCGTTCCGCCCTACGAACAGCCCTCGCATGATCACGAGCGAGTTGAGCATCTCGCGCCAACATCTCGTCTCGCATGCGAGCAAGATCCTTTTCCACCTTCTCCCCTTTAAAGCGATAGATCATGGCCTCTCTATGGCTCGCCTCAATGGCCCATCCAAGCAAGTTCAAGCCCTGTAAAACCGATTGACACGTTATAAGCATAAAAAAATAATATATATATATACTTAAAATGATCGTCAAAATTCTTAAAGCTTATACCCCGTTGATGATACGAGATCCTTCCGCGATGACATTCGGCCTCCCCAACTCGTTCGTAGCCGGAGGAGCATCGAAGCCCGAGGGAAGACCAGCGACCTCGCTCGTACCGCTTCCATCGCCGAAAGCAAGGTCTGGATCCCATCCTGGAAGCATGCAATCGTCCACAGAAAACTCCAGGTCACCGAGGTCAATATCTTTCCCCTTCGAAGAATTCAGCCCCGTCGCGACCGTGGGAGCAACGTCGGGACCTTGGTCATCGGGCTCGGAATCACTCCCTGTTTCCCCGCCCAAAGCAGGACTAGGATGCACAAACCTCAACGCCTTTCGAACTCTCTTCGGCGTAAAGGAAGTCCAGAAAAAAGGACCGTTCCTGAGCAGATCCCTCACCGCGATAATGTCCTCAGGAAACGAAGCAAGAGGATTGATGAAGGGACGATCGTTCAGCAACCTCCGGAACAATGGGATACAACTCTTTTCAACAGACGCAGCGTCTACACGGACGAAGAAGAAAAACTTCTTCCACGAGTTGAAGTTAGAAGTAAACCCCTTAACCACTGACATGAAGTTCCGAGGGACCAGTCTGTACATGTCCGTATCCTTGATGATCTGTAACCTAAGAAGCGCTTCGAAGTGATCGATGGTAAGGGAGAGACCATGCTCGTAGCTCAGGATCAGGACTCCAATGAGGTGCTGGATGCCAAGGGGATTCAGTTGGCTTATCGCCACCTCGAAATGATCTAACACTAGGACGATAATTTTGGGAATCGGGAACCACAAGCGACAGTGCACTACGAATGCTTCGTAACAAGTAAAGTAACCCTCCGGGGGACTACTAGCGCGCTCTTCTTGACGAGGAACCCGGAACTCCACCGCATCCGAAATCTGATAGAACGACCGCATGATCTCGAGGAATTCGCTAGTACTCCTACTTGGTGCACCTTCCTCGACCGGGCGACAGTTCATGACCGGGAATGATTTCTCTTTGGGAGGCGTGATCGAACCATAACACGCCACCCACCATGCCTCGTTCTCGGCCGGGTCTACCGAATGAGGAACAAATTCTATCTTTGGCACAAGGAGCTCTTCAGAAACGTTCGCGGGCAAGGACCCTTTCTTCGAACTCCTCTTCTTACTCGACATCTCGTGTTTTCTTTTTTAATCAAGAAGGAAATGATAGAGTGAAAGAAAAAAAAGTAGAAGGAATTTTTCAAGAAACCTCTCAATGAGAATGAGTAAGTGTAAAGGTTGTGAAGAAGTTACCTCCCTTCTTATAGGCAAGAGAAATTACTATTTATTTACGGATTTTCGGACACGAACTTCGCCCAAATACACCATTCTCGTCCGAATTCGCCATACCGCACGTTGGAATCTCACTAGAAATCCACGATCCTAACGAGCTGGGGGGCTAACTGTTGGGGTCGAAAACGGTTACGACGAAGTTAACGTCCAAATCCCCGCAAAATACAAGTATGTCTTTTCGCAACAAATCATGCTCGGTCAAGAGAACGTCGCAGCGTATGTTTCCGAGATAAAGCTTCGTTCGAATTCTATTTAGATCGAACATAAGCCATCGGAAACATACCCAGACCAGTTACGGATAGGTCCGAGTATGACGATCGGAACACGGACGAACCAAGCTCGGTCATTACGCTACTACCGCACATGCACACTGTCCGGTCGCTACATAGCGACCGCGCTCGAGCCGAAGCTCGGTCGCTACGTAGCGACTGAGCGTTCGTTACGCTTGTAGTGACCGAGCGTTCGTTCCGCTCGGTCGCTACGTAGCGACGGAGCATTTGTTCTGCTCGTAGCGACCGAGCGTTCGTTCCGCTCGTAGCGACCGAGCGTTCGTTCCGCTCGGTCGCTACGTAGCGACGGAGCGTTCGTTCCGCTCGGTCACTACATAGCGACGGAGCGTTCGTTCCGCTCGGTCGCTACGTAGCGACCAAGCAAAACGAACGCTCGGTCGCTACGTAGCGACCGAGAGTCCGTTCCGCTCGGTCGCTACGTAACGACCGAGCTCAAGCCAAAGCTTAGCGACCGAGCTCGAGCCGAATCTCGGTCGCTACGTAGCGACCGAGCGTTCGTTACGCTCGGTCGCTACGTAGAGACCGAGCGTTCGTTTTGCTTGGTCGCTACGTAACGACCGAGCGTCCGTTCCGGTCTATCGCTTTGCTACGTAGCGATCAATCCCGAGCGAAAGCTCGGTCGCTGCGTAGCGACCGAGCGTCCGTTCCGCTCGGTCGCTACGTAGCAACCGAGCTGTTACGAAACATCGATACAACAATTAGTCCATGCATTCTCGTCTACCCTTCGATGCTATCTCCTGAAGACCGTAGCGAACCCATTTCATGTTTCCCGCCATTCTAAGTCATCGATCAAACTTTACGGTAAAAACTGCGGAAAGTTCGTTCTTTATCGAAAGAAGCCGTAATAAACGCTTCGAGTCAGAAGACGGCCCAAAGGGACCTAAGACATGACTCAAGGCCCAACTTACGATTTCTTAACCGACAGCCCGTAAGCCGCATGGCGGTTTACGCTTGGTTCACAAGGAAAGATAAATGTCAAGTTTCCGCAGATAAATACGAAATCTTGAAGATAATTACGAAGATCGGAAAAAATGGAATATCTCAATTTTTACGCTATGAAGGCTTAAGGGCAGAAGAGGAAAAGCGCAAACCGACCTAGGAGCCAGTATATAAGGAGCCCTAGGCGAGAAGCATGGGGGAGACTTTTTCAGAGCAAACTTAGCACTTAGGGCAATTAGGCAACTTTCTGTTTTTGTTATTCGAGCTGCGACTCAATTAGGTTTAGCCGTCTTAGGGTTGTTAGAACTAGGAATCTCGCCGACAGCTCTCGAGCCCAGACTTATACCTTGTTGTAAACTCTCATACGCAAATTCGGAATAAGACTTCTCTTTGCTCTGTTTTTACGATTTCATATAATTTATCGTTGTTATCTCGTGTTCTGATTGCTTAGCGTGTGGTATTAGCAGATATCCGGGACCTCTGGGAAACTAGGGTTCTCCTACTTTCCTAATTTAAACGGAAATCGACAGTGCGAATTTCGGTTCCCACAACTATCCATTACAAGACCAGACATCTGCGTTGCCGTAAACCAAGTCAGCCAGCATATGCAATCTCCCAAGGTTCACCATTGGAATATGGTGGAGAGGATCATGAGATACTTAAAGGAAGCTCCTGGCCAAGGTGTCTGGATGGGATGCAACAAGAGCACATAGATTGTGGGATACTGTGATGCATATTAGGCTGGTGATAGGGTGGATAAGAGATCCACAACAGGCTACTGCACCTTTATTGGAGGCAACTTAGTTACTTGGAAGAGCAAGAAACAAAAGGTGGTATCATGTTCAAGTGCTGAAGCAGAGTATAGGGCGATGAGGAAGCTTACAAGTGAAGTCATGTGGATCAGAAACCTCCTGAGAGATTTGGGCATAGAGACATCAACACCAATCACTATGCACTGTGACAATCAAGCTGCTATACATATTGCCAACAACTCAGTTTTCCATGAGAGGACTAAACACATTGAAGTAGATTGTCATAAGGTGAGACAAGCTGTGGAGCAGAAGTTTATTCTACCTTGTTACACAAGAAGTGAAGATTAACTGGCTGACATCTTCACAAAGGCAGCCATCACCAAAGTCTGTGAGTTCGTCCATTCAAAACTTGGACTCATAGACCTCACATGTCACTGATCCTCTTGCCATGAAGTGTTATACTCTTTTTCCTTGGCTTGTTTTTTTTTATCCCAAGTGGTTTTTCCTAGCTAAGGTTTTAATGAAGGAATGCTTCATGGTTTCCAAGCTTGACCAGTCTCTATGGTCAAGCTTGAGGGGAAGAGTGTTGACATGAAGAAATAAATGACAAGGAGTATTGTCATGAATATCCACATAAACCCATCCACAACAAGACATTTCCACGTCAACCCATCCATGACAACTTATCCATTGGACCGTTGGAGTTTGAATTTGAATCTTGGATCTGTCACATCAAACCTCTTCTCTCTAGTTTAATCTTTGTGTAATACTTCTCCCATGTGTATTTAAATCACTTGTAAGACAACAAATTAATCAAAGAAATTATTCTCTCTCTCTCTCTCTCTCTCTCTCTCTCTCTCTTCATTTTTCAGAAACTAAGCTTCTGCTACATCTCATATTCTCACAAGGAGACAAACTGGAGTTGAAGTTCCACCCTTTGGGCTCTTATGTTTCAGCCGTTCGGTGTTTGGGGAAGGATGCTTTGCTTTGGATTGCTCTGGAGAGGCTTAAGTTCTAGTATGTGCCTCTTCTTTTGCCGCCAGCTCTGTCTGTTCCTCATCTCTTGCCGTGTGACAGCTCTTGCCGTAAAGGTGCAGCTCGAGGTGTTCCATTGTTCTTCCAGATCCTTGATTTGGTATTTGGCTATCTTGTGGTATCCGTATCCTTAATTAAAGCCTTTATGCATTGGTTTATATTTCTCCTTGTTTGGGATTGGTTAAGCTGATTTGGTCTCATGTTCTTCAGTTCATTGTCTTTCCTTGTTTATGTATAGTTTTTTCATTAATGAAAACTTTTTATAAAAAAATTAGATTTTCATGCTGCCTATCTAACCTAAAATTATTTTCTAATGAATCAGCTATTTTTTTTGCATTTTTAAATTAGCAATTTCTTAAAAAAAATATATATCTTTAAATGTGTCACTAAATTCAATAAACAAACATATAAAAGAAAAAATGATCCACATTTTTCATGTTGAATCCAATAAATACAGTTTTAGCTAATTTATTTTATCTATCATCAAAATTTAAGTATAACTAATATTGAAAAAGGTAATACATTTACATTTTCGTGATTTTTTTATAGTGAAACAAATGATTTCTAAACAGAATAATAAAAATAATAAAAGTGAAGAGAAAATAGTTGAAGTTAATGTTATTTTTAGCTAAAAATAAATTAAATATTTAAAATGTATTTAAATTACTTTGTTCATCTGTTTTCGGGTCCGCGGGTTGAACCCTAGGTAAAATAAACTATACTTATTCGAAATCATAGGCCGTACAACGAAAAATTCAAGAATAACCCTCACCTTAGGAATATCGAAAGTGATGTCTACGCACTCTTGTTGCTCAAACAAACTCCAAATCTGAAACCAAGACAAAAAATTAAGCATAACGGTTTTCAAACGACAAAACCGGACTCCTGATGCTTTGGTCAAAGTCAATAGAAAAAGTTAAAGGTCAACGGTCAAATAATCAAACCTATAAAATTAGTCAAACCGGATCAAACCAAATTGGTAAACCCTTACCAAACCCAATTGAATTGAACCAATTGGGTTAGCCAAACCAAACCAAAATCCAATTGAATCAGTCGGTTTAGCCTAACCGAACCAAAATCCAATCGAACCGGCCAGTTTAGCTTGACTAGACCAAACCACAATAACCCAACCGGTTGTCAGAGTCACCGAGTTGACTCGCTGACTCAGAGAGTTGACCGAGTCACCAGCTAGTCATTCGGGACGGTCACCGGCAGTAAAGAAAAACAGTAGCTTACCAAAAAAATCACTGTCGATGGCAGTTACGGCGAACGATGACAGAAGATGGTGGTGCATGGATGTTAAGCATGGCGGAGACGGTTCATAAAAAAAATTTCAAAAGATGTTTTGCAGTCAGAAATTCTGTCAAAGTCTCCTATGTTTTCTTGCAGTGAAATATCTACTTTGGTATGGTAATTTATTACTAATTATACTCATAAATTGACGATTTCTCAACCACTATAGAAGAAGGGTTACCTCCATAAGTAATAAGGAGAACAGTTTCTCGAAATATGCAAAAGAAGACAAAAAGAGAAGAATTAGGATGGAAAACGGATTTCTGAACTAAAGAAAGGAATCGCGTAGCTCTCTACTTGACAACTGCTGACTGCCCTAGAGGGATTGATCACTCGCAACATTCACTGAGAGTTTGCTTCCTCTGTTACACGTAAGATTATACACTCCGAATATTCAGTTTCTTTGTTTTCTTGGTCAACAAGTAAGGCCAAGAAACTGACACTTTGTTATCATTTGTGTATATATAGTGTATCAATGGTTGGTTTTGGGTACAGTCGGATAAAACATTCGCTCTATGTTGAAAGTTAAACTTGATTTGGATCACATTTTGGGCTAATAATTTACTAATCATTTTAGTCCAAACTTAGTCCAATATCTAGAATCATCCTCCACCTCCTTAGAATAAAAATCTAGATATTCTCATAGAATTATCTAGATAATTATAATAAAAAAATCTTAGATATTATGGTAGAATTCTCTAGATTTATGATTAAAATATGTAAGATATTTTGTATTTTGGAGGCTATAAATACCTCCACTCCCCTTTCATTTTGAATCACCAAGAAATAAACAAAGCTTGTAACAAGTAATAAAAATTTTCTTCTAAGTTATAAAATCTTTATTCTTCACAAAATTTCTTTCTCTTCAAACACTTTAAACACTTTCTCCATCTTTATAAAACTTTTCATTCCAACAAAGTGGTATCAGAGCCACAAGTTCCTTTTGAAGATGGCAAATAATGGTGTTCCCTTCCAAGTTCCATTGCTCACTAAGAGCAACTATGACAATTGGAGTCTTAGGATGATGGCTATCTTAGGAGCACATGATGTGTGGGAGATAGTCGAGAAAGGCTTCGTTGAACCGGAGAATGATGGTGGTTTATCTCAAACACAAAAGGATGGTTTGAGAGATTCAAGGAAGAGAGACAAGAAGGCTCTCTGTCTAATCCATCAAGGATTAGATGAAGATACATTTGAGAAGGTTGCTGGAGCAAAGACATCCAAAGAAGCATGGGAGAAGCTTCAGACATCTTACAAGGGAGCGGAACAAGTTAAGAAGGTACGTCTTCAAACTCTAAGAGGAGAATTTGAAGCATTACAAATGAAGGAAGGAGAACTCATCTCAGATTACTTCTCAAGAGTATTGACGGTTACTAATAACCTAAAAAGAAATGGTGAGAAGTTAGATGAGGTGAGAATCATGGAGAAAGTTCTTAGATCATTGGATTCAAAATTCGAGCATATCGTCACCATTATTGAAGAGACAAAAGACTTGGAGACTATGACAATGGAGCAACTTCTTGGATCACTACAAGCTTATGAAGAAAAGAAGAAGAAGAAAGAAGATATTGTGGAGCAAGTTCTCAAGATGAGAATTGATCACAAGGAAGAAAGTGGCCGAAGCAATCTAAGACGTGGTGGCGGTCATTTCCGAGGACGAGGTTGTGGTGTAAATGGACGAGGTTGGAGACCATATGAAGACAACTTCAACCAAAGAGGAGAGAATTCATCAAGAGATCGTGGAAGAGGAAACCCAAAATCAAGGTACGATAAATCAAGCATCAAATGCTATAGTTGTGGAAAATTTGGACATTATGCTTCTGAGTGCAAAACTCCAAAAAAGAATAGAGTTGAAGAGAAGTCCAACTATGTTGAAGAAAGGAGTAAAGAAGAAGATATGCTATTGATGGCTTACAAGAAGGATGAACCAAATGAGGTTCACAAGTGGTACCTTGATAGTGGTGCAAGCAACCACATGTGTGGAAATAAACGCATGTTCGTGGAGCTTGATGAATCGGTGAAAACTGATGTGGCTTTAGGAGATGAATCGAGGATGGAAGTGAAAGGTAAAGGAAATTTTCTCATCCGCTTGAAGAATGGAGATCATCAATTTATTTCCAACGTTTACTACATTCCAAGCATGAAGACCAACATCTTGAGCCTAGGACAACTCTTAGAGAAAGGTTATGACATTCGACTAAAATATAATAGCCTTTCTTTAAGAGATAATGCAAATAATCTCATCACAAAGGTGCCAATGTCAAGCAATAGAATGTTTGTCCTAAACATTCAAAATGACATTGCACGATGTCTCAAGATGTGCTACAAGGAGGAATCTTGGCTTTGGCATCTTCGATTTGGTCATCTCAACTTCGGAGGCTTAGAGCTACTTTCCAAGAAAGAAATGGTGAAAGGATTACCTTGTATCAATCATCCAAATCAAGTGTGTGAAGGTTGCTTACTTGGAAAGCAATTCAAGATGAGTTTTCCAAAGGAGTCGGAGACAAGAGCAAGAAAGCCACTAGAACTCATACATACAGATGTATGTGGGCCAATCAAACCAAGTTCACTTGGTAAGAGTAACTACTTTCTTCTCTTTATTGATGACTTTTCAAGAAAAACATGGGTTTACTTTTTGAATCAAAAATCAGAAGTGTTTGAAAATTTCAAAAAGTTCAAAGCCCATGTTGAGAAGGAAAGTGGTCTTAAGATCAAGTCCATGAGATCAGATCGAGGAGGAGAATTCATGTCCAAGGAGTTTCTGAAGTATTGTGAAGATAATGGCATTCGAAGACAGTTGACGGTGCCAAGAACCCCTCAACAAAATGGAGTAGCGGAAAGAAAGAATAGGACAATACTTGAGATGGCAAGAAGCATGCTCAAGAGTAAGAAGCTACCAAAGGAGTTGTGGGCAGAAGCAGTTGCTTGTGCGGTTTATATATCAAACCGTTCTCCAACAAAGAGTGTTTTAGAAAAAACACCACAAGAAGCTTGGAGCGGAAGGAAGCCTGGAGTCTCACACCTAAGAGTCTTTGGAAGCATTGCTCACGCTCATGTTCCAGACGAGAAGCGGAGCAAACTAGATGATAAAAGTGAGAAGTACATCTTCATTGGGTATGACGCTAACTCCAAAGGCTACAAGCTCTACAATCCTGAAACAAAGAAGACAATCATTAGTCGGAATGTCATCTTTGATGAAGAAGGAGAATGGGATTGGAGATCAAATAATGAAGACTACAACTTCTTTCCATCCTTTGAAGAAGAGAATGTGGAGCAACCGAGAGAAGAGCCAGCTACACCACCAACTTCACCAACAACAAGTTCTCAAGGAGATGAAAGCTCAAGTGAAAGGACTCCACGTTTTAGAAGTGTACAAGACATCTACGAGGTAACCGAAAATCAAGACAATCTTACTCTATTTTGTCTATTTGCGGATTGCGAGCCTATGAACTTTGAAGAAGCCCAAGAAAAGAAGTCATGGAGAAGTGCAATGGATGAGGAAATCAAGTCGATTCAAAAGAATGATACATGGGAGTTAGCTTCACTTCCAAATGGACACAAGGCAATTGGTGTGAAGTGGGTGTACAAGGCAAAGAAGAACTCTAAAGGAGAAGTTGAAAGGTACAAGGCAAGATTGGTGGCAAAAGGCTATAGTCAAAGAGCCGGGATCGACTATGATGAGGTATTTGCTCCAGTTGCTCGCTTAGAAACGGTTAGACTAATCATTTCATTGGCAGCCCAAAAGAGTTGGAGGATACATCAAATGGATGTCAAATCAGCCTTCTTAAATGGAGACCTTGAGGAAGAAGTCTACATTGAGCAACCACAAGGCTACATGGTTGAAGGAGAAGAAGACAAAGTCTTAAGGCTGAAGAAGGCGCTTTATGGATTAAAGCAAGCACCAAGAGCATGGAACACTCGGATTGATAAGTACTTCAAGGAGAAAGGCTTCATCAAGTGTCCATATGAGCATGCACTTTATATCAAAACTCAAAACAATGATATATTGATTGCATGCTTATATGTTGATGACTTGATATTCACGGGCAACAATCCGATTATGTTTGAAGATTTCAAGATGGAGATGACAAAGGAGTTCGAGATGACCGACATTGGATTGATGTCATACTACCTTGGCATTGAAGTAAAGCAAGAAGAGAATAGAATCTTCATTACTCAAGAAGGCTATGCTAAAGAGGTGCTTAAGAAGTTCAAGATGGATGACTCAAATCCAGTTTGCACGCCAATGGAATGTGGAGTCAAGTTATCAAAGGAAGAAGAAGGAGAGAGTGTGGATCCAACACTTTTTAAGAGTTTGGTTGGAAGCTTACGATATCTAACGTGCACAAGGCCCGACATCCTACACGCAGTTGGAGTTGTGAGTCGATACATGGAGCATCCAACAACAACTCATTTCAAGGCAGCCAAGAGGATCCTACGCTATATCAAAGGTACAATCAACTTTGGCTTGTATTACTCTATTTCTGACGATTACAAGCTTGTTGGATATAGCGATAGCGATTGGGGTGGAGACGTAGATGACCGGAAAAGCACAAGTGGCTTCGTGTTTTTCATTGGAGAAACCGCTTTCACATGGATGTCAAAGAAGCAACCAATTGTCACTCTTTCTACTTGTGAAGCGGAGTATGTGGCAGCTACTTCATGTGTTTGCCATGCCATTTGGTTACGAAACTTGCTAAAGGAGTTGAACCTACCACAAGAGGAGCCAACAAAGATCTTTGTGGATAACAGGTCGGCAATAGCATTGGCGAAGAATCCAGTCTTCCATGATCGGAGTAAGCACATCGATACTCGTTATCACTACATTAGAGAATGTGTTACCAAGATGGATGTGCAGTTAGAGTATGTGAAGACAAATGATCAAGTAGCTGATATCTTCACCAAGCCACTCAAGCGAGAAGACTTTATCAAGATGAGGAGTTTGCTAGGAGTAACCAAATCAAGTTTAAGAGGGGGTGTTGAAAGTTAAACTTGATTTGGATCACATTTTGGGCTAATAATTTACTAATCATTTTAGTCCAAACTTAGTCCAATATCTAGAATCATCCTCCACCTCTTTAGAATAAAAATCTAGATATTCTCATAGAATTATCTAGATAATTATAATAAAAAAATCTTAGATATTATGGTAGAATTCTCTAGATTTATGATTAAAATATGTAAGATATTTTGTATTTTGGAGGCTATAAATACCTCCACTCCCCTTTCATTTTGAATCACCAAAAAATAAACAAAGCTTGTAACAAGTAATAAAAATCTTCTTCTAAGTTATAAAATCTTTATTCTTCACAAAATTTCTTTCTCTTCAAACACTTTAAACACTTTCTCCATCTTTATAAAACTTTTCATTCCAACACTCTAGTCGTATGGCTTCCAAATTGTCTAATATGAAATCTCAGATCATGTCATGCGTGTATCTCTTTTTTTTTCTCACATCTTCCAAATATTTAAGTTTCAACATATTTAAAATCAACAATCAAACATCCATAGTAGTTTATACCATATGGCGTAAACATTTCATCCCAATCTTAACATTTTACCCAAAAAATACATTTCATCCCAGGAAGAAACCGAATAGTTTAAAACATAACCGACGATAATAAATTTGGAAACTAAAAGGAAATCACAGAATTGAATTCTTCAAGATAGAATCTCACATGTGCTCATCGACAAAAGCTTTGAGATGATTAAAGGAAGATCCTCCTTCTCTCACCGCCTCGTCCGCTATATCTCTCCACCTCGCCGCGTTTCTCCTATACTCCTCCGCCTTCTCCTCCATCACTTCCTCAATGCACCGCCGTATCTCCTCACTCTCCACCACAACTTCTTCATCTTCCTTCTTTTCCATCACTCTCACACCTGTCCTCCAAGCCTCTTCTAGAAGCTTGGCGTTCGTCATCTGATCAATTCGCTGCGGAAATGCAACCACGGGAACTCCGGCGACCAAGCTCTCCAGCGTCGAGTTCCACCCGCAATGCGTCACAAAACAACCTATTGATTTATGCTTCAAAACGCTAAACTGATTGCACCAAGAAACCACCATTCCTATCTCATCGAGCTCTTCTCTGAAACTCCTTATGCTCTCTCCTTCGTTCTCTTCCTCATCTTCTATACTTCTGAACGACTTTTCCGCAATCACCCACAGAAACGGCCTCCGACTCTCTATCAATGCCTCGCAGACCTCTGCAAGCTGTTTCTTGCTCAACACGGCAAGCGTCCCGAAGGAAATATAAATTACAGACGAATCCGTTTTTGCATCCAACCACTGGATGTATTTATCGTCAACCCCAGAGTCATCGGCCTTAGTGGTTATCAATGGACCAACGGGGACAATCATGAAGTTATCAAGTACTGCGCTGAGAGCTTCTTCTTCAAGCTCTTGGAAACTATTCACGAGGATCATAGGGTTTTCCTCTTGCTTCAGTGAATCTATCTGATCTTGATACGCCGGTACAAGAAATGAATATGCGTCTGGACGGAATATTATTGTGGGAAGATCTCGGAGACGGAACTGTGGCAGGGAGGGTAGCTTAATAGAACCAGAAGGGTCATTATTAGCCATCTCTGAGATTGCATCTGCGTAGCCATTGAAGTAGTGGTAGAAGATTGAGAAGACAGTTACGGGCTGGACCCAGAGAATGGCAGAAGGGATGTGAAACTCACGAGCCAGCTCAGCGACCCAAGGGAGGAAGATGGTGTAAACCACGCAGGTAAAAGGCCGGTTTTGACGCCGGTTATCTTCGATTAGTTCGGTTAGGGTTTCTCTGCCACGGCGTCTCGTAGCAGACATATATTCGCGGGATCTGTCGGTGGATGTAGATGATTTGATGTCATCTTTGTGGGCTTCGGAGTACGTGGCGAAGACTAATGTTTCAGGGACGTTTTCTTTGGAGAGCATACATCGGTTATAGGCGGAGTCTGTGGCTGCGAAGGTGACTCTAACTCCGGCTATTGTTCCGGCGAGGCGCTTGGCGAGTTCGAGAGATGGGTTGATGTGGCCTTGTGCTGGAAATGTCACGAACAGAAAGTGTGGTCCGGTAAGTGATTTAGATGAATCATTTTTGTTATCCATATCTTTGTTTTTTTGGGTGTTTTTTGGGTGCAAATGCTAAGGATTTTTTTTTTTTTTTTTTTGTAGTTTATGAAAGACTGACTATACACAAGTTAAGATTTATATAGAGATTATAGATGTGAAAAAATTGTACTACTAAAAACAAAGAAGAATAAGAAGAGGTGCAACCCCACTTAGTACATTGGACAACGTAATTTTGTGATCTTTCTCTAAAATATATTCCCAATTTAAAATGATTTTGTCCAGGCCTGCAAAGTTATTGATATTAAACGAATGTGAACATGCAACTTCCGTGAAAATTATAATTGTTTGCCATTATTTGACAATAATTTCCAAATCCATTCGATAAATTTAGGGCTTAATTGGTTTTGTAGTTACCATTATAATTTGTCGTTACAACAATCATAAAAAAAAAGAATTATCTATTCTTTGTTATAAATCCATGATATGGATATGTGGATTGCCATTAACCATCAGGGAGGTTTACATCTGACCCGACTATCCGGTCCGTCTACACCCGTCTCCGGTTTGTCTCATCCGTCCAAGACTAGTCAAGATGAAGACTCATTCAACCGGAGCATTTATGAGCTTTGACCAAGTCTAGATATTTGTGGTCAATATGTAATAAATGTGTAGATACTCTCCTTTGTTGTAAACCCTTGGAACCTCCACTATATATTGATAGTGAGAGCTAATGAGAAAGACACAACTTTCACAACAACACTTCTCTCATATTTCTAACACGTTATCAGCACGATTGTGCTCTCCACCTGAGAAATCTCTCTCAGCCGGCGATCCTCTTTCCGGCCAGCTCCTCCGGTGCTCAGCCTTTGCTCCACCGGCGCTCAGCCTCCTCTCCACCAGGCCACCTCTCTCTCTCCGCCGGAAAACTCCTCTCTCTCTCAAATTCCGGCCAACTCTCACGGTGGTCCTCTCAGATTCTTGTGGTGAAAAAGGTAAACAAATCAAAACCTTGAAATCTATAGAACACCATTATGTCTGAAACAAATCTAGGATCTATATGAATCCATAACTTATAAACAATCTATGGATTTAAAATATTGATCTTGTTTCTATGATCCATATGATCCATATGAAACTTGATTCTAAAAGTATCTTGAATCCATAAAACTTAAAATTCTCTAAAGGTTCTATGTTTCTCTAAAAACTTATAAACTTATCAAAATACCTAAAGATCTACATGAATCTTGTTTATAAAAACTTATGAATCATAAAATTATTAGAGAAAGCTTAAACCTTTTTGATTCAATCCTTTTGTTTGGCCATTTTACCAGATGTGATAAACATAAGTGTATAATCTGGCCAAAACAAAATTCCATCAATCCCTTGCTGTGCCATTTTCGGCCAGATCTCCTAAAATCAGTCAACCCATCAATAAAATCGAAATTAAAATCATTCATTGCATATCCTTGACTATTAATATTTATTTTGTAACTATCAAAGTTTTAAAAACCTTTTATGATTTTATAAATGTATAATCGATTTTATAAATGCTTGTTTGATTTTATTAAAAGCATATCTTTGACTGAAAATTATTTCTAAAGTTTTATAAGCCATAGTCTTTATATGTCATAAGGTAGAATAAAATCTGGATTTTATATCATACTGAATTTTGATCACATAGTTTGCTAGTTAAAATAAAACTTGATCTAGTTTCATCCTTGAACCTGATTCTATGATTAAATTATGAACTGATCATTTGCATACCTGATAGTATCATTTAGTAAATCATTAGATCGAACTTGAATCATCCATGAACTGACCTTTGCATGCATCCAACTATCATATTGTTAAAACTGGACATAGGTATCACATAATTGAAACCAAACATACATGTTCGCATAGCTTTAGCAATGATGATACTAGTGCGTCTGAAGTGGTTCATGTTGTTTGCATCTAAATGATTCACACTGTTTGCATATAGTTAGACAAAATCGGTTTCCATTTAAAAATTTAGTACATTTGCTTTATTCAAAATTATAAACCAAGTTTTAACCGATTTTGAAAATCTACTTTGGTTTACAAATATCTTGAACATTATAAAAGTTATTTGTCTTGTCCATGATGCATTTTTAAATCCATCCACATTGATTGACAAAATTTTTATCTTAATACATATAAAATATTTTCTGAAAATAAAATGCATAATAAATCATCAATCTCCTTGGCATATAAATTCAAGTCCTGAATTATATTATGAATCCTTACTCCTTTATGGATATTTGATTCAGATGTCGAAAATCAACAACCTTGAATATGCTTCCCTCAATCTCTCCGGAGATAATTACCTCCAATGGGAGCTTGATACCAAAATCCTCTTAAGGTCCAGAAACCTTGGTGATACTATCACTGAAGGCACTGAGCCATCAGACAAGGATAATTACAAGGCACTTGTTGTCATTCGCCATCACCTTGCTGAAGGTCTCAAGGACCAGTATCTCACAATTGAGAATCCTCTGGAACTTTGGACAGAGTTGAAAACCAGATTTAATCATCAGAAAACTGTGATATTGCCAAAAGCCCTTTATGATTGGAGAAACCTGAGAATCCAAGACTATAAGTCTGTGGAAGAGTATAACTCGGCTTTGTTCAAAATAGTCTCAAAGTTGAAACTTTGTGGTGAGACTATTACTGATGCTGATATGTTGGAGAAAACATTCTCCACATTCCACACCAGCAATGTTGTGCTTCAGCAACAGTACCGAGAGAAGGGTTTCTCCACTTATGCTGCCTTAATCTCTTGTTTGTTGCTAGCTGAGCAAAACAATGAGTTGCTCATGATGAACAGTGAGCTAAGGCCTCCTGGTGCTAAAGCATTGCCTGAGGCACATGCGGCCGTAGAGCCAAAGGATGAGACTCCAAGAGAGTCATACCATGGTCGCATGAGAGGCCGTGGTAGATGGCAAGGTCGTAACCGTGGATTTCAACCACGTGGCCGTGGATTTCAACCACGAGACCATCTTGGTCGCAGCCGAGGCCGAGGCTACAGCCGAGGCCGAGGCTACAGCCGAGGTCATCAAGCTAACCGTGGGTATAAGTCCGACTTCAAAACCCATGGCTCGAGCTCGACCAAATCTGCTTGCTATCGTTGTGGGATGACCAATCATTGGGCTAATAAATGCAAAACTCCCCAACACCTTGTTAAGCTCTACCAGGAGAGCATAAAGGGCAAGAACTCTGAGGCAAATTTCGTCCATTATGATAATGAGAATGATCTGGACCATGAGGATGATCAAGCCCATGGCAGAGATGGTCATGAGGATTTTGAGACTTCAGACCTCCTTACAAGTGGCTGAATATGAAGATTTCGATATCATATTGCTTTTGTCTTTGCATTTTGAATTCTTGATTTGGCTTTATGTTCTATGACTTTGGCAATTCTATTTATGAAATAAAGTTTTTACTTTATATATATGCCTTATACAAAGTCGAAATTATTAAGAACATAAAACAAAGCCATTAAAACATACTTTAAACCTTATGTAATATCTAAGGTGTTGACTCTTGTCTATTTTTCAGAAATGAAAGAAGACAAGAACCAGCTAGTAGTGGATAGTGGATCAAGTCACACTATATTAAAAGACAAAAGATATTTTGTTAACCTCATTTTAAAGAGTGCCAATATCAATACTATAGCAGGCACGGCCAGCCTTATTGAAGGCCATGGCCCGGCTCACTTAGTGATGCCTAAAGGCACGCATTTAGAAATTTCTAATGCATTATATTCTCCTAAATCAAAGAGAAATCTGTTAAGTTTCAAAGACATTCGCATGAATGATCTACATGTTGAAACTAGGGGCGAGGGAAAGAAAGAATTCCTCTTGATTTATGAAAATGCCCAAGGCCATAAGAAAGTCCTAGAGACTATCCCTGCTATATCAATAGGCCTCTATTGTGCCAATATAAAATCGAGTGAGGCTAACACTTCAATTCCTAATGAGTTCAGAGAAGCCTTTAAACAATGGCATGAAAGGCTTGGCCATCCTGGCAGATCCATGATGCGCAAAATAATCTCGAGCTCAACTGGCCATTCCTTGAAAGATAGGATAACTATCCCTATGAGCATTACATGTATTCCATGCTCACAAGGAAAATTAATAATAAGGCCATCACCTGGAAAGGTGAGTAAGGAAACATTAAACTTTCTGGAAAGAATACATGGTGATATATGTGGACCAATACACCCACCTTGTGGGACATTTCGATATTTTATGGTCCTCATTGACGCATCGACCAGATGGTCGCATGTTTGTCTATTATCATCTAGAAACTTAGCATTGGCAAGACTATTGGCACAGATCATAAGACTGCGAGCCCATTTTCCAGATTTTCCACTAAAGACTATACGTCTTGACAATGCAAGTGAATTCAGTTCCCAAGCTTTTAATGATTACTGTATGTCCATGGGGGTAAGTGTGGAACACTCCGTGGCACATGTACATACACAGAATGGATTGGCCGAATCCTTCATTAAAAGAATCCAGTTGATTGCTCGACCATTACTCATGAGGTCGAAGCTACCAGTATCAGCTTGGGGACATGCGGTATTACATGCTGCTGAATTAATACGCATAAGGCCATCCAGTGAACATAAATATTCTCCATCCCAATTACTCTCGGGTCATGAGCCAGACGTATCCCATATCAAAATATTTGGATGTTCTGTGTACATCCCTATTGCACCACCACAGAGAACAAAAATGGGACCTCAAAGGAGGATGGGAATATATGTTGGTTTTGATTCTCCAACCATTATTAAATATCTTGAGCCTACTACTGGAGATTTATTTAAGGCCAGATATGCTGATTGTCATTTTGATGAATCAGAGTACCCAACATTAGGGGGAGAAAATAACAAGCTGGGAAAAGAAATTGTATGGAATCAAACATCCTTATCATGGCAAGATCCTCGGACTCAATCATGTGATTTAGAGGTCCAGAAAATAATTCATATGCAAAAGCTAGCTAATCAATTGCCTGATTCCTTTGCTGACCCGAAAAGAGTGACTAAGTCCTATATACCAGCTTGTAATGCACCAATAAGTATTGATGTCCAAGATGGACACAATCAAGTGGCTACAGAGTCTAAAGCACGTCTTAAGCGTGGTAGACCAATTGGTTCCAAAGATAAAAGACCTCGGAAACTAAAGAAAGGTGCAAAAGAAACCGAGGTCATAGATTGTCCAGACAAGGCCGAAATGGCCATGCCTAAGGTACCAACCAATGAGACTCGGGACGCCGAGCCTCATGGTACTGAAGGTGCTAATGATGAGATCTCAATTAATTATTTAATGTCTGGGACAAGATGGAACCGGAATGATGTCGACATCAATGATATATTTGCATACCAAGTAGCCCTTGATGTTATGGACTTAGATGAGGATCATGAACCCACGTCTATACTAGAGTGCACTCAAAGATCAGATTGGCTCAAATGGAAAGAAGCCATAAACGTGGAGTTAGAATCTTTTAAGAAAAGGAATGTCTTTGGATCGATTATCCGGACACCTTATAATGTTAAACCAGTGGGATATAAGTGGGTATTTGTGAGGAAAAGAAATGAACATGGTGAAATTGTAAGATACAAAGCACGGCTTGTTGCACAAGGATTCTCACAAATACCAGGCATCGATTATGAGGAGACATACTCCCCTGTGGTGGATGCAACTACATTTCGATTTTTAATAAGTCTGGCCATCAAAGAAAATTTGGATATGCGGTTAATGGATGTTGTAACCGCATACCTTTATGGTCCACTGGATAACGAAATATATATGAGATTACCAGAGGGTGTTGAGCTCAAAGCTAATAAAGGTTCTCGAGAAGAACACTGCATAAGGCTGAACAAATCCTTATATGGACTTAAGCAAAGTGGTCGAATGTGGTATAATCGCTTAAGCGAATACCTTGCCAAAGTTGGCTATAAGAACGACCCTATCAGTCCATGTATCTTTATAAAGAAGTTTGCAAACAAAGGATTTGTTATCATAGCAGTGTATGTTGATGATTTGAACATCATTGGAACCCCTGGGGAAATCGCCCAAACAGTTGAATATCTCAAGAAAGAGTTTGAAATGAAAGACCTAGGTAAAACTAAAGTCTGTTTGGGGTTACAACTTGAGTACATAAAAGGAGGAATCCTTGTGCATCAAAAGGCATATACAGAAAAAGTACTCAAGAGATTTAACATGGACCAGGCTCACCCATTGACCAGCCCAATGGTCGTGAGGTCCCTTGGAGTGGACACTGACCCATTTCGTCCTAAGGACGAGAATGAGAATGTCCTGGGTCCAGAAGTGCCTTACCTCAGTGCCATAGGAGCGTTACTGTATTTGGCTAGCCACACTAGACCAGATATATGTTTTGCCGTGAGTCTCCTAGCCCGTTTTAGTTCATGTCCGACCCAAAGGCACTGGAATGGAATTAAACATATCCTACGTTACCTTCAAGGAACTAAGGATTTGGGTCTATTTTATACCAATGAAACCAAAGATGGTTTAGTAGGCTTTGCTGATGCAGGCTACTTATCTGATCCACACCATGCTCGGTCCCAAACCGGATATGTGTTCACTCATGGTGGTACTGCAATATCATGGCGTTCCATGAAACAAACTATAGCAGCCACATCATCAAATCACTCAGAAATCTTAGCCATGCATGAGGCAAGTCGTGAGTGTGTATGGTTGAGGTCTATGACTCAACACATCCGATCAGATAGTGGAATGGTCGAGGACAATGGTCCGACCATCATATATGAGGATAATGCAGCCTGCATTGCTCAACTCAAAGATGGGTATATCAAAGGTGACCGAACCAAACATATACTACCCAAGTTCTTCTTCACACATGAGTTGCAGAAAGCCAAGGAGGTCAGCGTCACTCAAATCCGGTCAAGTGAGAACTCAGCCGACCTCTTCACCAAGTCACTTCCCACCAGCACATTCAGAAGCTCACGCAGCAGATTGGCATGCGAAGACTCAAGGACCTTCAGTGATGTCCAAATCAGGGGGAGTAATGTGTGTTGTACTCTTTTTCCTGTCCTTGGTTTCCCTTTTTACCACATTGGGTTTTGGGTTTTCCGGGAGAGGTTTTAATGAGGCAACGTTAGCACATTACAAGCCCGATATGGTTATGGCATCCAAGGGGGAGTGTTATAAATCCATGATATGGATATGTGGATTGCCATTAACCATCAGGGAGGTTTACATCTGACCCGACTATCCGGTCCGTCTACACCCGTCTCCGGTTTGTCTCATCCGTCCAAGACTAGTCAAGATGAAGACTCATTCAACCGGAGCATTTATGAGCTTTGACCAAGTCTAGATATTTGTGGTCAATATGTAATAAATGTGTAGATACTCTCCTTTGTTGTAAACCCTTGGAACCTCCACTATATATTGATAGTGAGAGCTAATGAGAAAGACACAACTTTCACAACAACACTTCTCTCATATTTCTAACATTCTTTTCGTTTCAGAAAAAAAAATCACTTTGAACCTAGTAGTGATAGCCTGATGGTAATTTTCTGGAGTTTGGTGTGTATCCACATCAATTGAGTTTGATTCTCCGTGAAAACTAAATTATCATTTCTCGGCCAGTGTAGACTTGGGCTTCGGCCTAATTGGTTTATATGGTGGATCGTAACAGACAGTCGGTTCACCCCTGACAATAGTCGGAAGGTATTCAAACTCGGGCCAGGCAGTGTGGTATGCTTTCGGGCTAGTCCACTCTATAGCACTAGTCCACTCTCTAGCACTGAGTTCGTTCCTCCCGGGACTAACCGGATAGATGATAGGATTTATCAAAAAAAAAAATCACTTTGACACATTTCATATAGATTAAGAATAATTAAAATGTATTTATTTTCATATTAATTACATCTATTTAACCAATAATATTTGAGATAAATAAAATTATTTATAAGATCAATGCAGTTTAGAATTAATATAATGGCCAAATAATTATAAATTGCATTAAAAATCTAAAATGATATTTTTGTGTAACAAGAAAAATATGTTAAAATGAAACTCTACTTGGAACAAAAGGAGAGTACCCGTTTTGTCTCGGTTAAAGTTTATAAAATTTAAAAGCTAGTTACTTTCTAAGATCTAAAATTTGAATTGCGTAAGGTTGCGAATGGTTAAATAAAATAATATATCTTTAAAAAATAAAAATAAAATACAATATATATGATAATTTTGTATTTACAAAAATGTTAAGCTTAAATATTCTTTAAAACCTTTCCTTAACCACTAATATATACACATAAATCTAAATATATATTTTAAATTTAATATTAATCACTATAAAATAAAATATTTCTCCTCAAAAGTTATAACTTGCATATGAAAAAATACAAAAATAAACATATTATTATAAATATATTAATGGTTTATATTTAATAATAATATGAAAATATAATTATTATCATTAATTTAATTATTTATTTTTATTGAAATATTTGATATTTTAAAAATAGATAATGTGTTAATATGAATAGCTTATTAATAAACTGATACTGCGTATATTTATCAACAATTATAAAATATTTTGTAAATGTGCCATTTAAACTGATGTACCAGTCATTTACAAAAAAAAAAAAAAAAAGAAGGTTTCCATGCCGTTCGGACAACCTAAACTGTAGTGAAGAATTCATGGCAAACTGACATGAGTAAAGAAATATGATAGAGTTGAATGAAGTTGTATCAGAGCCTTGGTGCTAAAGATGGGGTTTGCACAAAGATGAGTTAATTTGTTCATGAGCTGTATCACCTCAGCTTTCTACCAGGTCATCCTTATTGGAGGACCTAGTAGATGGCTTTTACCGACTACGGGGTTAAGACAGGAGATTTCTTATCTCCTTTCCTTTTTATTTTGTGCACTGAGGAACTTATCTCCTTTCCAAGAGGATCGGAAGAACAAACATATTTTGTAACTTCGTATTGCGAGAGTAAGCCCGAGGGTATTTCATATTTTATTTGTTGATTGCATCATCTTTTCTGTCAAGCATGAGTTAGCCAATGCATAGAGATAGTAAACATTTTGGATACTTACGGAAAGACTCCAGAACAACGCTTGAATGCAATAAAATCTTCACTTGTGTTTGGAAATAAAATGGTTCAAGAAAAAAAAAGAAAAATGAAAGGAGTCTTTGGCATCTCATCAAAAGAAGGTTTGGGAATGTACCTAGGACTACCAGAACAAATATGTGGTTTGCATGTTAAAATATTCTCTTTTGTACATGATTGAATGAATGGTCGAGTCAATTGATGGTCAACAAGGTTTCTTACCAATGGATAAAAGGATGTATAAATAAAATATGTGGCTCAAGTAGTGCCGTCATAAGTGATGAGTTTCTGCTCCCAAAAGGCATTGTTGGGAAACTGAAAAGTAAAATTGAAAGAAGATTGTAGAGGCCTTCATTAAATCGCATTGATAAGAATTTTATCCCTTAGGATTTGGGTGGTTTGGGATTTCGAGATCTCCATGATTTCAATCTACACTTCTCGTCAAGAAATTATGGGGAATCATACATTACCCATCATCTCTCCTTGCTCGAGTTCTCAGATGACAATACTATAACCCTTGTTCTAAAACGCGCCGCCTGGGACCGATTACTCGGCGAATAAACGGGGAGCCACCGTGGCGTTTTGCCCCAATTCGCCCAAAAACTCGGATCCTTCGCAAAAGTTCAATTTTTTTCTAAATTGGAAGCTCAAAATTATAGTTTTCTTTGCAAATCCATCATAACTGAGCATAAACATAAGAAATAACAGTGAAAACGCGTAAGAATCGTGAAAAAAAACAGAGAACATCAAAATTAAGGTTTGTTCTCGACAGGTAAAAGGAAGAAGACGGGGGTAGTTTCGTAAATTAACGTTTATTAAAGAAAAATGTAAAAAACATAACAAAACTCCCCCTAACCAACTCGAACCCGCGTGATCTAGGTGAAATAAATTCTCCCTAACCACTAGACTATGGTAAATTCTTGAAAACTTTACACATTAATTATATCTATAATAAAAACACATAAAATTAATCCCCGATTAATTTCCGATTAATCTCCGATTAATTTCCGATTAATCTCCGATTATTTCATAAATTGCTAGGCGCTACCCGAGCGTACGTACAGCGCCTAGTGAGTTTCCGAACATGGACTATAACTGTTCTTGCCTACTAGAAGACCATACTTATTGGGTAGAAATGTATTATGGCGGAAAAATCACTCTTCAAGATGGATTGAAAACGACTATAGATTGTAGCTCAACACGAAGGTTTGGGCTGAGCCCTAGATTTAAGAGACATCAGCCAGTCCTCTTGGAGCTGCAGATCACTTTGTTTAAAGATCCTCAACTCTCTTTGCTCATTCCCTTAGAATATTTGCAACATAAGGATATTTAAAATACCCCGAATAAAAATCTTAGAAAAACACGCTTAAAAATTTAAGTAAATATTAAGCATGCATTCTCCATAACATTGCTACCTTGGACTAAAACTTAATTTTATAGAGTGAGTTGTTGACACATGATATGGTCAAATTTACCCTTGAGGTACTCTGCAATTTCAGAGTGTGATGTAGCACTTAGGAATTGAATCCATAGAGACACAGTTCATGCAATAAATTTTAGTTTATTGAATTAAGCTATACAGTAATGAATCTAATGCAATAAATAATAGTAAATTAAAGAGCTTGTAAGTTTTGGAGAAAGGTGCTAGACTTGGGGAAATTTGCAAGTAAATCAAAATTGCAGATCAAACAATGTCATGGGTTTATGAAGAACAGTTCTAAATTCAAAGCACAACAATCAGATTCAATCAATTCAAACAAGCATTAAGATCAAATTCGATAAGTTTACTAAATCCCGAAACCAAATCTCATTGCATAAAAGTATTTATCTAGCTCATCAGTGATTAATTCATACAATCAATAATGCTTTCACATCTACTAATCATACTATCAGGGCCGGCTTACACATTTAGTAGGCCCTGAGGCAAAATTAAAATATACTCCTAGAACTTAAGTTTGTCACAAATTTATCTTTTTGTGTGACCGAAGAAACAATTCAAAAGATAAATTAAACTGAAAAATGAAACAATTCTATTAAAAGGAAAAATAAGATATGGATTTAGGAATAGGAATCTGTACGTCCAAAAGATAAATACAAACCTGAAAAAATTAGTCAACAAAAATTGTATTGTATTTACGAAAAATAATATCTTAAAATAACATAACCGTTAACAAATACATTCACAAAACACTTGTGATTTTACAAGGTCTATTCTAGTGGGTTTCCTCTTGATCAAATAACAACAGAGATATCATAATATGGTTCTTAAGACGGATATAGCCGTATTATAATTGTGTAACAAACAAGAAAACATAACATTAAACACATATTTTTTTATAAAAGTGAATATATATCTTTTTTACAAAAGTGAATATAACTTAAAATGTTAAGAAATTACAAAAACTGTACTTTTGTTCCAACCGGTTTCCAATTTTCAGTCGGCCTACGAGAATGGATGCTTAATATTTACTTAAAATTAAAGGTAAATCGTCCTCATAGGTGAAGGAGAAGAAAGTTATGGAGATACGCAAAGTTCCATTTAGCAAAACAAGAGAGTAGAACTATAAAACTATTTTTTTAACGCCATCACAACTATTTTAAAATTTGTGGGCCCCCGTTGGTCCATGGGTTCTGGGCGATCGCCATAGTTGCCCCTGCTACTAAGCCGGCTCTGTATTATATGATCTAGATTTCAGATTGTAAATCCAAATCTAGCATTAAGAATAATCAAGATGAAGATTAAAGATACCCTAACAATTCATTCTAACAATTTATCAATTTTTTGAAAATCCCAAATCTAACATGAGGTTTACTCAAACAAAATAACGAAACACAAATCATAAACTGATAAATTGCATAAGTAAATTAAAGTCATTGATACATGAGTTTGAATTTTTTTTCTCTACTGACTTCTGATTTGTCTCCCAAGGAACAATATAAAACGTAGCCTAAACAATTAGCTTAGGATCAGTTAATATACAGTAAAACGCGTTCAGAGATTCCTTTGAAAATACTAGAAACTTTTGGTTTTTTTTTTGCAATTTTTGAAATTTTCATAAAAATATGTCAGTTGCTTTGTAAGTGATGGGTGTCGACCGCCACCTTGTGAGTGTAGATTGACACCAGTTGTAAAGATCGACTCCAAATTTAGCGTTTCAGCTCTAGTTCTCTTCATTTTGTTCCAAAGTGCTCTATAAAAGTTGTACAAGCCTGTAAATATTCTAAAAACGGCCCGAAACATAATATAAAGATTCTAAAATATGATTTATATCACGGTTGATACCTATAAAATTATGATATATCAACACACATAAAAATTGACACAAGACGGAGTTGACGTAAGCGGTCTTAGAGCATGATTAATGAGAGTTCTTAGAATGAAGTTCTTAGCGGAATATAAGAAAAAAAAAGTTAAGAACCGGCTAAAAATTTTTTTTACTAAGTTAAAAGACAATTTCTTATATTCTGCTAAGAACTCTACTCTAACCCAATATTAATCATGCTCTAAAAGGTAACTTCCATCATTTTCGACAAAAGGTGATTTTCATTTTTTACCAAAAAGAAGAAAAGGTGATTTTCATTATTTATTTACGAAGTCTATATTTTATAGATGATCAAGACCTTTTTCTCTCTCTTTATATTCACATACGCTTGGTGGAACTTGGATTTGATAGAATTGGAACCAATCTTATGTGTGCTAACCCATGAGCCCCGCATGGATAAAATAAATGTGATTGACCAAATTCGACGAGAAATCCATTATCAGGACATTAGAGGGATTTCACCAGCTGTTTGTATAATATAATAATCCAAGTTGGCGAGATACAGCAGACGACACGCGGAGTAAGTCGTCAATTCAGGGGAAACATAAAAAGATGATGGATCAATAACCATTAGTTAAAACAAACTATAATTAAATACATAATCATATCAAAAACATGGCTAGATTATTATATATTTAATATAATATTATAGTACCTATCTTTATTTAATCACAACAGTATTTTTACATTTTAATTTTACTCTTTCCTAATACCTCCTTTCATTTCATTTGATTTGCATCTTATTCATATTGATAATTTAGTCAAGTAGTTTTGTTGGTATGGTTATTATTTCACATATGCCATGCTTAAATTTTTTGAAATGGAATATTTTTTTAAGAATAAAATTTCTTAACAAAACTCTATGGTTCTATTCTTTGCTATTTTTATATAATCACACTTATTTATGTATACTTACTACAAAATGATGAATTTTGTATTTTTATTCTGGATTATATTTTTCCTTCTTCTCTTTTTTTTTTGTAAATCAGCCTTCAAATTAAAAACTTAAATCGGTTACATAATGGATAGAGCATGTTTGGCCACACGGTCAGCTCTATGATTATCTAGTCTAGGAATGAACTTAAACTCAACGACATTAAAGAGGGTAGATAGGAATTGAATATCCTTGAGGAGAACGGCGATCTCGACATGTCTTCCCCTTGAATTCACCAAATTATTGAGAATCTGAGAATCAGAACAGATGAGGAGAGCGTTAATCCCGCAATGCAGAGCAGAGGTCATGGCATCTCTCAATGCCAAGGTTTCCGCAGTTAGGGGCGATGCTACGAAGGTAGCTGTCGCTGAATGAGAGGAGGATGAACCCGCATCATCAATGATCCAAGCAAGTCCTGCACACTTCGTCGATGGATTCCATGCGGCGTCCGTGTACATGCAAGTTCTAGACGGGACTAGATTGGGATCTTGGTTGATGCGAGGGTTGATTTGATGATGGGTAGGGTTTAGATTCTGAGCAGAGGTCCACTCGCGGGCTTCTCGGATCGCCTTCAGGATTGTCTCCTCTGGTGAGAAGTGGCGTTTTTGGAAGATCAATTAGTTTCTGGAGATCCAGAGGTTCCAACAGATCCAAGCAGAGAGTACCCCTGGGCCTAGTCCTGTAGGCGGTAGGGAAGGAATCCGTCGGAGCAGGTCAAGACAGGTCCACGTAGTTGTAGTGAGAGTTACGGTCAAGGTCGAAGCCAGCGGAGCTAGGTCCCAGACTTCCTGGGCATACGTACAAGTGAAGAGGACATGGAACACAGATTCAGTCTCATTACATCGAGTACAACTGTTTGATAGAGGTATGTTTCTCATTTTTAGTTTATTCTACCATTCTTGGCCTCCTTCATTCTTCTGATTAGATTCTTTTTTTTTCTCTCGTTAAATATGAATCATTTGATTATTTTTAATAAGAAATTTTATAAATTAACCTGAACGGGCATAACAAATTTGATTACAAACCAACTTAGACAAAATTATCCAATTCAAAAGATTCCACTAAAGTTGTGTCTTTTCTACACTAAAATTGTGTATTTTTTACTACAAGCTAACAGTGTAGATGTAGTATTTGAGATTTAATTCGAGATGACCGTTCTTACACTTTATTTCTATGGGATTAATATCAAGCTAAAACGAATCGAGTAAATGCAAATAAAATAATTAGAATAAAGCAAGTAACAGAGTTTGTTTGGTTTCAGATTACAAAAGTGCTAGATTCAAGGTGATTCATTGAAATACTTAGGATCATGAGCCACACAACTATTCAGGGAAAACAATACGAGCCAATCTACAACTTGAACAACAAGATTAGATAAATCCACTGTCGTGGTTGTAGATGATATTTCCAGAGAGGTTCTGATGCAGTTCGTGATGTACATCAGAAGGTGTGTCAAGACGTATGTCAAGACGTACGGTAGGACGTCTAGTGGAGAAGTTGCTTACAAAGAGATTGTCTAAGGTGATCGCGTGTGTAAGTGGAGATTGGAAAAGGAAATAGAATATCTTGTTGAAGACAAATTACGTTTTCCATTAAGCAAAGAGGCTTTGCTTGGAGAAGAAGTGTTACTTTGAGAGGAATAGGAAGTTTCCTTATATGGGAATGGAAGTTCATTAAGGTGCATTTAATGAACTTGGAGAGCAAGTCTACGGTTTATATATAAGGAGGGACGTGCCCTTATGAAAAGAGAACACCCAGAGATTAAGTGAAAAAAGAGAGAGAGTTTTCATTAAGTGTTGAGTGTTGACCTACGGTCTGACGTAGTGTCCGATCGAGTCTGATGTGGACTTAGTTTGGTGGACTTGGAGTTGGCGCTTTGTGTGGTGGATTTAGCCATCGTGTGTAGCTCTTGTGAGCTTTGTGTGTGCTTGGGTGATCAAGCGTTTTGGTGTGTCCATTGAGGTGTGGTGACCAAGCTGTGCGTTGATGTGACGTGCTCGTTGGTATCTGTGGTGTGCGTATGGTGTTGACGTACCCAGTGACGTACTTGGTGAAGTATTCGGTGACGTACTTGGTGAAGTACATGGTGATGTACCTTCCGAGAGGTGGAAGGTTGAAGCCTTGACTCAGGGGGAGTTTAGCAAAGATGGTTTCATTGAGGAGGTCTGGAAAGATTGCAGCTGTGTGAAGACAGTGAGCTCTGGTGCCGCCGGATGGGATCTATGCCTGCGTGCTTGATTCTTAATTTTCATAGATATCTATCTAGAAAAGAGCGTGTCAGGAGGTTTGTGCCTGATGTATACGTTAGCAAATAATGATGTATTTGCATTCTTGTTCTAGTGATAATGAAATCTGGACGAGGCCCCGGGGATGTAGGAAACGAACCCCGTTAACAAATTCAGTGTGTCATTTACTTTCTGCTTTATATTTCAGACTCATCCGCACTTACAATTGGTATCAGAGCGGGGCTCGGTAGAGTTTACGACTAGTTCGAGTTGATCAGGATGAGTGACAGAAACTGCGTCAGAAAGTATGATGGAGAGAGTCAAGTTTCCTTTCAAGAAGAGTTTTGTGGCGTTCACTACTCTGGATTCTTAGTTCGGAGAAGAAGTCTGCGACTGATGATGTGAAGGTTGCGACTGATGATGTGAAGGTTGAAAAGGCTGCTACTGTGACTCTCCCAAGGACTGGTGAAGTGACTGCTGCAAGGGGTGCGACTGCTGCAAGGAAAACTCTAGAAGTGCATAGTGCACCTCAACGAGCTTTTGTTCCTTTTTGTCATCATTGTGGACTTCGTGGTCATATTATGCCAAGGTGTTTCAAGCTGTTGAGGGAGAAACATCATATTGAAGCAAACATATGGTATGAGGTTTCATAATCCAGTATGTTATTGTGAAGCTGAAGGTCATGTTCAGCGTGGTGAGCTTAATTCTAGTCATTGAGCTAATCATGGAGGGATAAGGCTCATGAATATGTGGTCTGGAAGATCTGGTCATTATGGAGATGGTGGAATGATTTTATATCCTCAGTATGGAGGATGGAGATCATCTTCATATTAGTTTTTGACCATGATGTGACTCAAAGGGGGAGATTGAAGATGATGCTTCATGCCTGAGTTGTTGAGTTCACATGCATAGTCAAAAAGGGGGAGATTGTAGATGATATTTCTAGAGAGGTTCTGATGCAGTTCGTGATGTACATCAGAAGGTGTGTCAAGACGTATGTCAAGACGTACGGCAGGAGGTTCAGTGGAGAAGTTGCTTACAAAGAGATTGTCTAAGGTGATCGCGTGTGTAAGTGGAGATTGGAAAAGGAAAGAGAATATCTTGTTGAAGACAAATTACGTTTTCCATTAAGCAAGAGGCTTTGCTTGGAGAAGAAGTGTTACTTTGAGAGGAATAGAAAGTTTCCTTATATGGGAATGGAAGTTCATTAAGGTGCATTTAATGAACTTGGAGAGCAAGTCTACGGTTTATATATAAGGAGGGACGTGCCCTTATGAAAAGAGAACACCCAGAGATTAAGTGAAAAAAGAGAGAGAGTTTTCATTAAGTGTTGAGTGTTGACATACGGTCTGACGTAGTGTCCGATCGAGTCTGATGTGGACTTAGTTTGGTGGACTTGGAGTTGGCGCTTTGTGTGGTGGATTTACCCATCGTGTGTAGCTCTTGTGAGCTTTGTGTGTGCTTGGGTGATCAAGCGTTTTGGTGTGTCCGTTGAGGTGTGGTGACCAAGCTGTGCGTTGATGTGACGTGCTCGTTGGTATCTGTGGTGTGCGTCTGGTGTTGACGTACCCAGTGACGTACTTGGTGAAGTATTCGGTGACGTACTTGGTGAAGTACATGGTGATGTACCTTCCAAGAGGTGGAAGGTTGAAGCCTTGACTCAGGGGGAGTTTAGCAAAGATGGTTTCATTGAGGAGGTCTAGAAAGATTGCAGCTGTGTGAAGACAGTGAGCTCTGGTGCGGCCGGATGGGATCTATGCATGCGTGCTAGATTCTTAATTTTCATAGATATCTATCTAGAAAAGAGCGTGTCAGGAGGTTTGTGCATGATGTATATGTTAGTAAATAATGATGTATTTGCATTCTTGTTCTAGTGATCAATGAAATCTGGACGAGGTCCCGGGGATGTACGAAACAAGTCCCGTTAACAAATTTAGTGTGACATTTACTTTCTGCTCTATATTTCTGACTCATCCGCACTTACAGTGGTGTCTACCAATTTATCAAGCAATCCTAATACCTAAACTGCCATTTGGATTAGAGACTGATAACAAGCATTAAGCTCAAATTCAATTGGTTCACGATTTGCTTTAACATCAGCTTTCATTGTTAAGGACAAATCGCCTATTTATGCTTTTTCTACCAATTTTAAGACACTTTTGATGATTAGATTAAACCTATAATCAGATGCTAAATGGTCAGTTTAACACAAGCAGTAAGTTTAACAATAGATAGAGATATCAAAGAATAACAATCATATTTGTGTGTAGCTCATTGATCCATGATCCCTAACACCCTAAACCTAACAAGCCGACTACTCAGCCATGAAACAAGAAAAAACAGATATCAAAAGTGAATAAATATCATGGAATACGATTGCAGATAAATATAAATAAGGTTCAGGGAGTTCTTCTCTAAATCGAGAGATATGGCCTTCTTTAGAGTCTGGTTTCTCTCTCAAAAGTGGCGTAGAAAATAATAGAAAAAAGGAAGAGAATATTATGTAAAGGTTGCTGGCGGCTCAGAGAGTTATGGGGTGATTAGGGAAAATCCCGAAATATTAGAAGTTTCCTTAAAAATCTATGTCACTGGAGCAGACACTCGGGTGCTCCGCTTGGCTACTCCGCGTGAAAAACTTAAATTTTCATTCTTTTTTTCATGTGTCCCTCCAAGAGCCTCCTAACCTACTCCATAACTGAAATGATTCAAAAAGGACTAGAAAGACTTGAAAACCAATTGGAAAACATATATACAATATTTCAAAAACACAACCTATCACACAGTCGCATTTACCACAAGTGCAAAGAGGGAATTCCACATAGTTCTTGTACTCTTCCCAGAGAGTAATCAACTCAGTATAATAAGAGCTAACGTCCAAGGAACCCTGTTGAATAGATCTAATACGTTGTTCTATCTCAAAGACATGAGGTGCATTGTCCTGTTTAAAACGACTCATAAGACTCTTCCATTTCCCCTCAGAAGTATAGATAAACAATAGACTTTACCCTATCTTCTTGTTAACAAAGTTCAACAGCCATGTAGCTACCATGTCGTTACAACGAGACCACAAACCAGCATCAGGATGATCAGAAGGAGGTTTAGGAAAGTTACCCGTAACGAAGCCAAGTTTGTTACGAACGTTCACAGCCATATGAACCGATCGTCGCCAAGAGTGAAAATCTGCACCAGATGTGAGACAATCCATGACCAATTGAAGACCAGCATGATCGGCACTGTGTACGAAATACGGATTATCGTATTGATCGAAGGATTAGCGAGATGAATCTGGAAGAAGACGCGAGGTGCGATCGTCAGTCGGAAACAAAGAGGAACACGAATCAGTTGACATCGGAGCTGAAATCAATGAAACAGAATATAGACGAAGATGAAAAAACAAGATCCGGATCAGATTAAACAAAGAATCAGAGAAGAAAACAGAAGAAAAATGATGCGATTGAAGCGAGATGATGAAGAATCGAATAAACGAAACGAAAGAGAAGAAGATCTGAGATGGATGAGCTCATGATCGAGAATCGGTGGTTGGCTCTGATACCATATCAAGAATGAATGAAAAAAATGAAAATTGTATTATCAGAGTTAATTAGTCACTGTACAATGTTCAGCTTGTATACTACCCTATAGTCAGTTACGCCTTTATAACTAACTATATACAACATATTTTCATTAACATTAAACGGCTCTATGTATGATAATAACTACTATATAATTTGTATTTATAAAAAAAATAAACTAAAAAGTTTCTTTAAAATCATTTTCTTAGTCACTAATATATTATATACACATAAATCTGTCGACAAAAAAATATATACACATCAATCTAACAATATATATATGTATATATATTTAAATTTAATATTATATTTTCATACGAGAAAATATTTCTCCGCAAAAATTATAACTTCTATATGGACAAAAAACAAAAATAACTATATATTATTATTAATTAGATTAATCTAATGATTTTGTATATATATAATAAAATGAAAAACTAAAAAAAATAAATGTAATTATTATTCTTAATTAAATATAAGAAGAAGAAAAGGTATTTTGAAATTCGTATTGTGAGAATAAGCTTTAGGATATCTCAATTTTCATTTGCTGGTGATAGTATATTTTTTGTGAAGCTTAAGTTAACCAATGTAAACATTTTGGATACTTAAGGAAAGGTTTCAGGATAACGTTTGAATTCGGCGAAATCTTCACTTGTGTTTGGACATAAGGGATACAAATCATATCCATGCGATCTAATGAAGGCTTCTACAATTTTCTTTCAAACTCCACAAGAAGTTAGAAATTGTACTTTTAAGTTTCTCAACAATACCTTGTGGAAACATAAAACACATCATATATGTCGGTACTACTTAAACCACATATTTTATTTGTACATCATTTCATTTGATCATATGTACAAAAATAATAATTTTATAATCAAACCACATATTCATTCTGGTAATTTTAGATACATCCCCATCCTCCTTTTGATAAAATGCTAAGGACTCTTTTGATTTTTTTTTCCGTCATGATGCACTTCGGAATTCGGATGGTTTGGACTTTCGAGATCTCCGTGATTTCAATCTAGCCCTCCTCGCCAAGCAATTGTGGAAACTCATACATTTCCTATCATCTCTTCTTGCTCGAGTTCTTAGATGTCGAAACTATAATTGTTCTTTCCTACTAGAAGACCGAACCTATTACTCACTATATTTTGGTTGGAACAGTATTGTGGCTTCAAAAACACTTTTAAACATTGGATTGCAAAAGACTATATGATCAGAGTTGAACACGAAGGTTTGAACTGAACCCTGGATTCTAAACACATCAGCTCGTCCTCCCAGAGCGGCGGATCACATTACTTTTATAGATCATCAACTCCTTGTTCACTCAAACGGCGTAATACCAAGGAGTGGAGAATTACCCTTTTACGAGAACACTTCTAACCTAATCATTCGAAACACCCCGATTCAAAATTCATAGAAAAACATGCTGAAAAGTTTAAGTGACTATCAAGCGTTTGCATCAAGTAAACATGAGAAAATTTTGCAAATTTATTCATGAAACCCAAGTTTAATAGCTAAAAGACAATAAGTATAGTGCTTTGTAAAAATCCCTTAAAATCCCTTATGTTCATAATAACCAGTCCCAATGGTCTTACTCGTCCCGCGCTCCGATCCATACAACTATGTCTCACATGCATCATAAAAGGAGCCATGTGTATACAAATATACTCAGTGAAGATGCTCGAAACCACCCACATGTAACCCAACAATCAATACAAATAATTTACAAATTCCATTTTAACAACCTAACGATCCGTTTCCATTTCATTCCCTTCCTTACCCACTATTTTGTACTACTTAGACATTAACCATTTTCCCTATTACTAAGTCACACTGGTTATCACTAACCATTTTGAACACATATGGCTGAAGGCCGCTAGATCAAAGGTCCACCGACTCGACGATCTACGTAACCCAAAGGTCCATTATATACCGATGGTCCACAGACTCAACGATTTCTTTAAAAAGGTCCACCAACCTGAAAGGCCTCTACAATCAATGGTACACTGGCCTGAAGATCCATATCACATACGACCGATGGTTCACCAACCTGACGGTCAAAGCAACCATACAACCGAAGGTTAAACGCATCTGAACATACATGGCCGGAAGCCAAAAGAAAATCCTAACATATTTTATGGCTTGAAGCCAAAATTACTTTCCTTATTTAATCATGTTCATCTAATCACATACTTTCTGAGTTTGTGTGAAGAATAAGAGCTGATTGTCCATTTTTATATCACTTTGTGAAATTGCTCACCAAGCCTTTATTTAGTGTTGTTTATTTATTTGGCTTGGTCAAATCAACCATCAATGGCCTGACTCATCTCCATGATACTTTTCTTAGACTATGTACAATTGTTTCAAGATTCAACACCCTCCATTTCATCTTTTAACACTCCATGTCATCTTCTCTTTCTTCCACATCATCATTCAATACACATTCAACTTTTATCCATTAGACTATGTACTATGGTCAAAAAATTTCAACACCCTAAATTATGCTTTTTGCATTCCACATCATCTTCTCTTTCTTCCACATAATAATTCAACAACCATCTAATTTTTTTCAGCTACAATGGTTTTGTTTAATAAAATTCAACACCCTACCCCACTATTTTTTATGGTAAATTGTCAAAAATACCACATTCATAGTATCACTTTTCATGTTTACACTAACCACTTTTACCCTCATTTTTAATGAAGGGTAAAAGACATTTATAACCCTAGATTTAACTAATTTAGACTTAGGGTTTAGAGTTGAGTGGTGGGGTAGGTTTTTTGGAATGTGAAATTTAAGATTTTAATAAATATATAAATAAATATAAGTTTTTTTTAAATAGTTTCAAACATAATTTTTGATTTTCAAAAAGAAATTTTGAAAAAAAAAACATTTCGAAAAAAGAATTAAAAATATATAGATATATATATAAAGTTGGAATTTATAAAAGTATAATTCGAAAACATACAAAATAATTATTTTATTATTATTTTATTATTATTTTATTATTATTTTATTTTATATATAGAGAGAACAAGGGTATTAAGTATTTTACCACTTAGCGAAGAAGATATTTTTGAAAATGTCCCTTTAGTGGTGGTATACATGAATAATAGTACCATGAAAGTGGTAAACATGAAATTTCCCCTATTTTTATCTTATATTTTTATCTTTTTTTCATTTTATTTTGATTTTGTAAACAATATATTAAAATATATTTCAAATTTAAAATATCTTAACCTTTAAAAATCTTAATGATTTAATGTTTATATTTTTATAATAATTAAATACAAAAATAAAAATCACCATTAAACAAATAAGCTTACAAAATAGTGAAAATGACAAAAACATTTATATACCCAAAAAAGATGAGACTAATCTCTATGTATAGATCATAAAAATGATAAATTTTGGTATAATTTTTTTTTTTTAAAAGTGGATCACCAGAAATAGTTAAGTTTTAATAATTTAGAGAAAAAATAATTCAAACAGATTTTATCAACCAATAAAACATTCCATGGGTCCTCTTAATAACTTTCTTTCATATGTTGCCATGTGTCACTGCTGGGCCCATTTCAGTTTCATTCAACGTGTTGAAAACATTCAACTAAATGTAATCCACCTGTATTAATTTGTAAATTCAACTAGCTCGTTGTAGCAATTAAGCTGTTGAAAAAATAATTTAACGGCTCCATTGTTAGTAGTCTTACAATAGTCTTTTTGAATAAAATTCAACACTCTATTTTATTAATTAATAATTACTTTTTCTATATCCAATTTAAAATAAACCTAGTCTCTATTTATAAAAAAAATTAAATGATAAATTTTTGTATAAAAAATAAAAATAAATTATTTAATTTATAATGAGATTAATTGGTAATCCTCCAGAGATCGCAAACCGAACCTTCCTTACTTGGTACCTGCAAAACCAAAAATTCTGTAATTGGATTTGCTGTCTCGTTCTTTCCTTAAATATGGCAGATCGTTCCATAATCGGTTTACCGTCACTCAGCCAATTCCAAATTCATTACATGTGCACACCAAAAATCAACACTTAGTCAAAATATAGCTTATTCAGTATCCACTCAACCTTCACGACTATAAGTGTTCCACACTTAGAAAAATACGCTCCTTGCCGAATTAAACCTCTCACGATCATTTCTTCAAAATTAAAAATACTTCGGGAACGAGTCGCTACAATATTGTGGGAACCGAAATTCGCACTGTCGATTTTTGTTAATGGAGGAAAGCCAAGATTCTCGACTTTCCCTGAGTATCCCGATTATCTGTGTAAACACACGAATACGAAAAAGAAAGAGATAACAAAATATCTATAGTAAATTGCACATAGGCATTTTCTTAAATAAGACATAGTGAGTTACAAAGCTTCGCCGAAAACGGGATGAGAAAGAAATTTTCAACAAAGGAGAATCGCAGAACAAAGCGGAAAAACGTTCAAAGTATGGAGCTCGCTTCTACGTTCTCATAAGGCTAACCGAAATTTCCTAGGTCTAAATTTTTGGCCCCTTGGATTTCCTACGTCTTGGGTTTCCTTATATATGCCCCCAAGGTTTGTCATCTTTCTTTTTCTACTTTCGATTCGAGTTTATCTTTTCGCGGAAATCTTGCTTATGCTCTCAATCTTCGTGATTATATCAGAAACTTGACATTTATCCTTTCCATTTATCTTCTACGGAAATCAAGTAAACCGTCATTGTAGTTTGGGCTCATTCTCGTCTAGAGTTGTAAGTGGGTTCGGCCGCGTTTTGGACCCTTTCGGGCTGTTTTTCTACTTAAGTGTTTTACGATTTCTTTCACAGAAATCGACTTCCATACAATGCTGGTTATTGTATCGTCAGTTTCCTGAGATTATTCAAACCAATAGTATAGTTAAGACAACAATGGTGATTAACTAACCGTCACCGTTTATTCGATTGATTCGAAATTTTACGAAAATGAGCCTTTGCTAATTTTATCGTAAAACTTTAATGATTAATCTATTCGAGACGAAACAAGAATCATTTTGGTCGAGAACTCGAGGGAAAGTATCAAAACAGAGCCTCGTGCCTGTCTTACGACGGGTAGAATCAAGAACGGTTGTGCCCTCCCTAAAGAGGGGAGGTGAGGACGGCTCGTGGGCGGGGAGGAAAACCGTGGGCGTGCCCGCCCTAGGTCGGGGAGAATGATCTGAAGGACGTGCCCATCCGAGGGCGGGGAGGAAGTGTCATGGGCGTACCCGCCACGAGGCGATGGTCTGGTGTATTCTTTGTTTCTCAGAAACTTGTTCCTTAAGAATCCTTTTGAAATGATTTCGAACAAGTTTCTTGCAGAATAGCATAGCAATCTCGGACGTTAATTTCGAGGCTACTGTTTTTGACTCCAACAAATATTCCTTTAATTTTTGGTTCAGACTTACATGTCACTAGTCCATAGATGGATACGCTTTGAATCAGACTAAGTTAGGAAGATATTTCGTTAATATGGAAAATGATCTTTCTCGGATGACCAACCTTCAGCATGAGCGGGTACAAGTTCTGCAACTAAGTATCACATGCCTACACAACCATGTGTGAAAATTCCAGGCCTCAGGAAAGATTAGGAATTTCATATGGCATGCAAAGTTATGTTGTATTTCGACGACTAAGCATCCTACATATCGGCATTTGATCACTAATAGGAGTTAACATTATCTTAGATGTGATGACCTAGAGGAATCTATAAATTTCATATTCTAATTGAAATGTTACAAAAAAATCATCCTCTGCTTGAAATTTAAATGCCATGGCCCTACAGGTTTAGGCATTGACTATTTGTCCCTTCTCAGTTCCTTCCCGAATACATTTATATATCAAAACATGAACTTCTTGTTATGGAGGATAAAACTAGTGGGTCGTTTGGGACCACATAGTGACACTTTCCCTTGGATTATGTGGCTTTTTGGAAGGGAAAAAATGATAAATTTTATAACGGAAAAGAGATTCTTCAATGAATTATTTTAGGCAGAAAGCTGGAGAATAGCCAATTTGAAAGAAGAATAGGAGGAGCCAAACGAATACCAAGAGTAGGGTGCTGGCCCAACTATCTCATTGATACCCCCAATCCCTACTTGCCAAATCGATGCTTTAGGGATCAGCCATTGTTAAGTTAGCGGTCTATGATGGAGTTACAGGGATCTCATCCGAGTTGAGCCATTCGGTCTTCAAAGATGTTTGGGAATCCTTTTGGCCTTTCATGTCGAGATGGAAGGTATTCTTTGGGCATTGGCATGTCTACATGGGATGTATATTTCATTTATACAAATCGAGACTGATTTCTCTGACTTTGTGAATATGATAGAAAATCCGGTGGATCGGAAGGCATTCTCCACGGAGCATGCGTCTTTTCATCTATTAAATCTTAGTTTTAAGTTGATTACTCTTGTTTATATTCTAAAGATCCGGCAAAGAGTGAGTATAGCAAGAAGATGAAGCATTCTCATCTCCCATATAAGCCTTATAAGGTTAGCAGAGTCTGCTTAATAGGGAGGACAAACAATGCACTTGCTCCAGGGCTCACCAAAAATCCAATAAATTTTAATAACCTAAAAGGCCTATATATTTTTTTTTATAACAAAGACCCATATTTTTTAGGTATTTATAGTGTCAATAATATAGTAAACTAAGTTTTTATTAGAAAAAATTAAAGTACAAACGAAAATAATAATTTAGTTAATATGTTTTTACTTTGTATGATTCTTTTTAATAAAATTTGAGTTATAATATCAAAATTAATTAATTATAGGGTCCCAAAAAAACTTTTTGCACAAGCCCTTAGGGTTAGATGGAGGCGTTTCCTGGACATCATTACCATAGACCAAAACTTGACTTGATAGAATGAATTGTTAACACACAAAAATTGACGGAAGACAGAACTGAGGTGACACATTCTTAAAAGTAACTTCCGTCATTTTCGACAAAGGTGATTTTCATCATTTATTAGCAGGATAGCGCATTAGAAGGATAGCGCATTAGAAGGGATTTCACCAGCTGTTTTATATACGATAATAATTTAAGTTGATAAAGCAAACGGCACGGGGAATAAGTCAATTCAGGGGTTGTGGACAGGGGCAATATACGATAATAATTTAAGTTGATAAAGCAAACGGCACGGGGAATAAGTCAATAAATACATAATCATATCAAAAACATGGTTAGCTTATCATGTATACTTAATATAACTAGGTGCATTGCCTCCGCGCAAGCGCAGAGTTGTGGACATAGTTCTTGTTTCATCTCAATATTTGCTAAGGTTATTGTAATTGTGAATTTTGCGTTTTGAGTTGATCATTGTTTTTCAAATTTTTTTATTGTTATAGAGTTAGAGTTGTGATTATGAACTGTGTATGCAATGTTCTCCACTTATGAAGGACTAAACTGTGTTAGTAAAGTGATTGATATAGTTCGTGGCGTTGTTTGATGTGTCACTGAGACTTATTGTTTGTTTGTCTTTTTAATTTGTTTCTTGTACTATTGAGAATACATAAATTATATTAGAGTTGTTGAAAATAACTTTTGTTTCTGGTTTTTTTTTTTCAGTTTAGTTGTGTAAGTTGTGTGTATTAAGTAATAATTTTTATTATCCTTATTATGTTTGTTATATGTTTTTTATTTTTCAACTTGTTGTTTTTACAGGACTTTTAAAACAAATACATGAAGATATGTAAAAATAACTATAAAATGGGTGACAATTCTAAGTATTTGGCTTAATGAGTTTTAAACGAATTTATGTATTTCTCATAAGAAGATACTAGCATTGGCCTGTTGACATTTGGCATGTAAGCTATTTTCATAAGACAAGAGGAGTGACCAGATGGAGATGTTGTAGCCGTCTTTGTCTCTGTCGGGATTGTCTCTTGTATCTCCTGGTACGGTTGTGTTTGTTTCTCTTTTATTTGATGGGTAATATGTAAACAAAAGTCATTGTTAATTATATTTATCAGAGTTCGTAACTTACTCTGCTTTTTTGTTTAGGTAATTTCACTGATCTTGTTTGTCGTCTTCGCCTTCTTTGTAAGCATCTATGAAAGCAACTTTGTAAATTGTTAAATAGCTGGCCGTGTAGTTTGTATTTGTTTAGCTGACTCGGTGTATGTGTCATTGAGTTTTAACTGAGGTGATTGGTTTGGTATATTTGTTTTGAAGCTTATTTGTAAGATTGGACAAAAAAGAGAAGTGATCATTAATGATTCGTCTTTTTTTTTTGGATTCTAGTTTTTGATGTTTTGATTGTTTGGGTTGTTGTGGTTTCTTTTAAGCTGTAAAATAAAAGTTTGTGTAAAATTAGTTTGATAAGTAAGGGAGATAAATAGACGACTACAGATCTTGGATAGGAAATATTTTTGATTATTGATGTTAGCACAATATAAACAGTAATATAAAGGGAATTGTGTGTTGATTGTTTATTACGGACAATGAGGAGATGGATAATGACTCGAGTTGTTTCTTTGTTGAGGTCAGAGCCCTGGACAGAACGGATTTGCCCAACGACATCTGCGAGTTTAAATATCAGTTATGATATCGAAACATAATATTAACCAAAATGCAATATGATAATATACCTAGGAGTTCTAGGTTTGTGTTCGCAATCACTTGGAGATTGTCGAATAGTCTAATCATGACTGGAGATTGATCTCAGGAGCACCCGTGATGACTTCATCAATAATAGTTGGTGAGATGAAACGAATGAGGAATAGATGATCAGTTATCTTGTACATGCTTGAGTACCTAGCAACCTCAAAATGATCGACTTTCACAATGGAACCGGCTTTCAAAGATGGCATGTAATGATTAGCACGTCCGGCGGGAATAAACCCATGAATCACGGAATCTGCAAATAATATTATTCAACAAAAAATCAGGAAATCAATTAAAAATAATTACGTTAAATAAGTGTGATAGATCGAATTAACTTACCTTTTCATCAAAGAAGAGAACCGTGATTCCCATAAACTCACGGGTGTGACTGGTAAACCATCAAGGAACATTAAGAATGAATAATGTCTTTCTTGAAGTTCAGGGAATCCCAAAAGTGGAGGAGGCTAGAGGCTATGCTCTGACTACTACGACCAAGATGGAGAGACTCGAAGGTTGAGTGACGGACGCCGGGAACGCCAGTTTGAGGAACTGGAGAGGAAGAGAGAGACATTTTCTAGAAGATGGTTAAAGGCTAAGAGGAATCAATGAGTTTTGTGGAGATGAAGATTGAGTTCATGAAATATGAGAATCATATATATAGGGTTTTACAGAGGGGCTACAAATCATGAACATTTATGATCAAGCGGTTTAAGATGGGGAGATGAAGAGTTCACCGGTGAAAAAAATAGATTACGAACACACACGACGCAACTCTGTAACTCGGACTTGTCTGAGACAATGATGAAAAGAACCCTAACTCATGTTAAATTACGACAGTTTACAATATGGTTGCAAACTTGGGCTTTTTTTATATAACATGATGAATTCCATTTAAAAATGAAACCCATAGCACACTTGTAGGCCCGGACCTCAGAGGAAGCCGAAGAAAGCAAGGGCTTCCGACCTTTATAAATATATATTAGTTTCGGCCATCAATGTTCAAAGTATCCTTTAGTTTAGTGGTATAAATGTTGGTGTTTATATCTCAATAACCCGGATTCGAGCCATGGGCTTGACACTTTTTTCTCAGTTTTCAAAAGTGGGACCCACAAAACGCTGACGTGACGCGCTGAAGAGTGAGCAAAGTGCCTCATTATAATGTAGATTTTATAATACCTATCTTTTTAATCACAACAGAGTATTAAATTTTTCATTTTTCATTTTACCGTAGTTATATCTTTTTATTTGATTTGCATCTTATTCATCTTGATGATTTTGCTTTTTCTTTTTACATCGAAAGGCTATTCTATTACTCAAAGTTGAAGTGGTCTGGGTAACCAAACCGGAATAGAACAACCAATGAAATAGAGTACCCAAACTTTGACAAGTCAAATGCTGGAGCATACTCTCCATCGTCCATCTCAATGCTTCCATCTCTAAATGTAAGGCATACACTCTTCGAATATGATTCTGTGTTTTCATAAGTTGAACTTTCACCAAGCTATCAAGCCAGACCCATCTATATCCACTAAACTGTGAAGTAGATGTCCATGACACATCTATCATGCATATATTACCCAAGCTTAAATATTGATGATTTAGTTAAGTGATTTTGTTGGTAAGAAGGTTTTGTATGTATTATTTCTTATACACCAAGCTTAATATTTGAAATGAATAAATTTTCTTAAGAAAATATATAAATTTTTCTTAACAAAAATGTATGGTTATATTGTTTGCTATTCTCAAAGAATTAAACTTATTTATGTATACTTATTCTAGAATGGTGAAAATTGTATTCTTATATATAATGGATCACATTTTACCATCTCTTTTCATTTTTAGTTGATTTTACTGTTCTTGATCGCCTCATTTTTTCTAATTTTATTCTCTTTGGTTCTCATAAATCATATGATTTTTTTTATACTAGGTGTTTTCCTGCACCGTGTGCAGAAATAAAATTTTATATTATATTTAAAAATAAAATTTTATTATTTTTTACCAATATTTTAGTATAATTTTTGGTTAAATTGAACATAAAAGTAAGATTAAATAAATAATTTTTTTTTTATTTTAAATTATATTTAAGAATAGATATGTATAAATTTAAATTATAATCTTAGATATATTTCTTATCTATTTCATTGAATAAAATAAATTAAATCAACTTGTATAAAATTAATTTTTAAAAATTGATATAAAAGTTGTATAATTATCAAAACGTAAAACTAAACAATATTTTTTAAATTTGTAGATATATAAAAGACACTAATGATATTACGATTTAAAATTTTTAATTTTTTAAAATCATTGTAAGAAAATTTGAAATTTTTTTTAGTAATAGAATCGTATAATTATAAACAATAGAAATAAATAAGATTTTAAAATTTGTAAAAAAATTATTATATTTCTATTATTATATTATTTAATGTTATATTTCAATAGCTTTACATTAATGATGATGTATAATTTATTACCATATTCAAAAAAGTTAACCAAAAATTTAAATAAGCATTAAATATAATAGTCCATGTCACATTTATTCATAAGCCATGTCATCATTTCTCGTATGTCATGTCAAATTTATTTAGTGAAATTGATTGTATAAAAGACATGTGTCAAAATCTCTTTGTGAATAATGACCAGGGAATTTTCCCAAGTTTTCAAGTCTTCTTCTTGTTCCCTTTAATGAGTCGGACTGAATTTGCTTTCCTTCTTACGTAATAACCAAAGGAGTTTTAACAATCTTCTTGTAAATTAACGTCTCTGTCCTCATCTCGATCTTTGGCTACAGATATTTCATAGCCATGTCCCAGACCGAACAGTTTCCATTAAGGATAGGCATAATATTCACACTTGAAAACCCGACCCAGAACCGACCTAAAAACCAGGGTACCGATTTTGATAGGATGCTGCCTAAATATTTGAGTGTTTTTTTTTTAAATCTGAAAAACCGAAACCAAACCTTACATGCACTGAGAACCGAATGAGTGTTCGAACATATCAAAGCATATAATATCTATACTTATATATATTATGTTTAGTTATACTTATAATAATATTAATACCTGAAATTAAAATTATAAATCAAACATATTAGTTTTTATGGGTATGTATAGATATAATTGGATGCTTTGGATACAAAATATCCAAATCAAATTGTATTCATGGTTACTTTTGGACAAAAAGAACCAATTAGAACCATATTTACAGAGTATTTTGGTCTTTTAGTTGTTTTTGCATACATTTGAGTAGTTTAGATATAAATACTCGAGTCGAATCAGATAGTCTTGTTACTTTAGTTAAAAACTGTACCCAACCGAACCCGACCCTTTTTTTTTTAAATACCCGAATGAAATCTTTTTCAAGAAAAAAAAACTGATATCCGAATAGATCTTATCTATATCCTAATGGATACTTGAATACTCATGCCTAGTTTCCATGTAAGATTCACTTCTCTATTCTCTTGTTGTTGATGGAAAAGAGATCTGGTAGTAACCCATTTGGTAAAATCTTGAACTAATAACGAGTTTACTTCATTTTTGACAGATTAAAGCTTCGGATATAAACCATATATACCATAACAATGAACATTCTTTAATTCTTTTCATATAGCCAGTATGAAGATTATCCAAATTACTATAAAGCTTCTGACATAAACCTTATATAGATATTTCTATTATGTAGGATTAAATTAATATAATAAATAAAATATGCCTTAATCAAAATAATAACTAATGAAAGGTGCCCTGAATGTCATATAAAATACTAATGAAAGATGTCATATTAATTTTCTTTAAAATCTGCTGCCATAAGAGAAAGCTTCATTTTTTACAATGGAGGCACGGCTTTGTGTCCAGTCAAACTCAAAAGCACAAGTGATAATTAAGGAATTTTTTTTTAAATTACTTTCACTATTCTGTTGCAAATATACGACTATGTCATTGTAGTATAAGAGGTTTCAATTATTTTTGGGAGGTCTACATCACTAAACATGCAAATGTATCACTTAATTATTAATAAAAATTATCACTTAATTCGAGCCAAATGATTCACGGATTAAACTACTAACCGAACGCAAATTATCACTAATAGGATATTTAAAGATAAGCCATTGGGTATACCTATGATCGATCACTAATATAGACTAATATTTTTCCATGACATTAAATATATGCTAATCATGCAACAAAAATCAATTTCATTCGCTAGTCACAATCAAACATGCAACAAACACAATTTCTAATAGCTTCTAAAATGTCTTGGACTTCAATTTCCATGAGCTAAACATACTGATAAAATTATGATATTTATTGAAACATTATAATCTTAAAAGGAAATCACACAACACAACTGAATTCTTCTAAATCGAGTCTCACATGTGCTCATCGACAAAAGCTTTGAGATGACTAAACGAAGATCCTCCTTCCATCACCGTCTCCGCCGCTATATCTCTCCACCTCGCCGCGTTTTTTCTAAACTCCTCTGTCTTCTCCTCCATCACTTCCTCAAAGCACCGCCGTATCACCCCACTCTCCACCACAACTTCATCTTCCTTCTTTTCCATCACTCTCACACCAGTCCTCCAACACTCTGCTAGAAGCTTAGCGTTCGTCATCTGATCATTCCACAGCGGAAACGCAACCACCGGAACTCCAGACACCAAGCTCTCTAGCGTCGAGTTCCACCCGCAATGCGTCACGAAACAACCTATTGATTTATGCTTCAAAACGCTAAACTGATTGCACCAAGAAACTACCATTCCTATCTCATCGAGCTCTTCTCTGAAACTCCTTATGCTCTCTTCTTCTTTCTCTTTCTCACCTCGTTTACATTTGACCGACTTTTCAGCAATCACCCACAGAAACGGCCTCCGACTCTCTATCAAGGCCTTGCAGAGCTCCGCAAGCTGTTTCTTTCTCAACACGGAAAATGTCCCGAAGCAAATATAAAGTACAGAAGAATCCGTCTTTGCATCCAACCACTGGATGTATTTATCGTCAACCCCAGAGTCGGTTGTCGAGGTTATCAATGGACCTATGGGGACAATCTTGACATTATCAAGAACCGAGCTAAGAGCTTCTTCTTCAAGCTCTTCGAAACTATTGACGAGGATCATAGGGTTTTCCTCTTGCTTCAGTGAATCTATCTGATCTTGATACGCCGGTACAAGAAATGTATATGGGTCTGAAGGGAAGATTATTGTGGGAAGATCTCGGAGACTGAACTGTGGCAGAGAGGGTAAATTAATAGCACCAGAAGGGTTGTTAGTAGTCATCTCTGAGATTGCATCTGCGTAGCCGTTGAAGTAGTGGTAGAAGATGGAGAAGACAGTTACCGGCTGGACCCAGAGAAGAGCAGACGGGATGTGAAACTCACGAGCCAGCTCAGCGACCCAAGGGAGGAAGATGGTGTAAACCACGCAGGTAAAAGGCCGGTTTTGACGCCGGTTATCTTCGATTAATCCGGTTAGGGTTTCTCTGCCACGTCGTCTCGTAGCAGACATGTATTGGCGGGATCTGTCGCTGGATGTAGATGATTTGATGTAGTCTTCGTGGGCTTAGGAGTATGTGGCGAAGACTATTGTTTCAGGGACGTTTTCTTTGGAGAGCATACATCGGTTATAGGCGGAGTCTGTGGCTGCGAACGTGACTCGAGCTCCGGTTATCGTCCCGACGAGGCGTTTGGCGAGTTCGAGAGAAGGGTTGATGTGGCCTTGTGCTGGAAATGTCACTAACAGAAAGTGTGGTCCGGTTAGTGATTTAGATGAATCATTCCTTTTCTCCATTTCTTCGTTTTTTTGGGTATTTTTTGGGTGCAAATGTTCAGGTTTTCTTTTTTGGTGTTGTAGTTTATGAAAGACTATACACAAGTTAAGGTTTATATATAGGTTATCTGTGAAAAAAATCTCCTACCTATTAATTGAGAAACATTTAAAAAATTGTAATCTTAAATTTGTATTAATTAAAAAATAGTTTTACTTAGGTGTCATTTAATTAGATTGTCAATTGATGTTACGTGACATAGTAACAATCGATTTAGTAATGTGTAAGTCTAAAATTTTAGGAAAACTTATATTAACCCAAATATAAAAGTATATAATAAGAAGTATTAATAAACCAATCCCGAGACCATATTCACCGGAGAGTTATTCTTGGGTTTCACCCCGTAGGATGAACCTCTAGGTTCGCTACCCAATAGGATTTCATTATTTCGTATTCGATATCTTCTAAAAAAGGAAACAAAATATTGTTAAAATATATTATGTTTTAAAAATAAAAAATAATAGTAGTTACAAAAAAAAAGATTTTTCGAAAAAATATTTTAACGTCGTCAGGAAAACACTAAACCCTACTCTCTAAATCCTAAACCCTAAGCCCTAGGGTAACCTTAAACCCTTGGGTAAAACTTTAGTGTTTTAGTGTTTTAATGTTTAGTATTTTTGATTTAGATTTGATGATTTATCCAAGGGATTAGGGTTTACCCAATGGTTTACAATTTAGTGTTCTGCTGACGACGTTAAAATATTTGTTTTTTTAGTTCTTTTTTTGTAACTACTGTTATTTTTATTTTTATTTAAAAACATAATATAACTTACAATATTTTGTTTATATTTTAAAAGATATCAAATATGAAATAACAAAATTTTATTGGTAGGCCTAGAGGTTCACCCTAGGGGATGAACTCAAGAATAAATCTTCGCTGGGCATATCCACAGTTACGTATAAATGATAGTTTCCTTATTAAAATAAATAATTTAATACTCTTATGCATAAATATCCAATATAATTTCCTTGAGATAGAAGAGAAGAAAAAATATGAAAAATTTATATTTAAGAAGCAAAAACAGTGTCACCAATGTAAGAATTGATAATATTTTTTGGGAATTTAAGGAAAATTATAATAAATGCAAATCATATTAATTAATGGTAATTATAGACGACGTTAACCTATAAGCTAATCCTATATAAACGATGAATATCACTAATGATACCTTAAATTATATAATCATCGGTAAACAAATTATATAATTAACAAAAAAATAAAAAAAATATTGTATAAGAGCCAAAAATATTAATTCGATCAAAAATACAAATTTCATTTTTCCACACAACATTTTTTAAATAATTTTTATATAAATTCATCATGCGTACGGCGCACGTCTTATCTTAGTTATACTTCCTATTTTAAAACTCGCCCGAGTTACCGTTTAATCAGACCAGTACTCGCTCCTCGGCAACTCACTGAGGCGAATTCGTCAAAATCGGATGAAAAATCGGATTTATCAAATTTTTTTTTTATTTGGTTTTTAATGCTTGAAATAGAATATGAGATGAGAGATCTACAAATATACTGAACAAACAAGTAGATAACAGCAGAATTTAAGTGATTGGTGATAGATTTATTATGTTAGCTATGGTGAAATATGCAGAAAACAAGAAGGATGGATAAAGGAAGAAGAAGATTTAATTACTATTTTAGCACACATTAAAAGAAAACATTAAAAATAAAAATAAAACAGGTTTTTGGCTGTTCGAACACGTGACTTGCAAACTTAACTAACCCAAAAACCACTAGAAAAAAACTATATCTCTAGAGCTTTAGAAAACTCGTTACATAAAATGTATTATCTTGTATTATACGTATAAATAGAGTATTATACGTATAAAATACATAAAAAACTTTTCCGCGTAATCCCCGATTTTTTTTCCGTTTTTTCAATAAATCGTTAGGCCCGGGTGTGTCGCACGCGTAGCGCCTAACTAGTTTTGGAACCGGAGTTATACCATTAAAAATGAAGAAGAAGAACAGGGGTTATACTATTAAAAAATGAAGAAGAATAAGTAACCCCACTAATAAGTACACTGGACAACGTATTTTTTTTGTGACGTTAGTTTTAAAATGAATTGTCCTGACCTGCAATTTATTGATATCAAACGAATCTGAACATGCAACTTCCGTGAAAATTATAATTCTTTGCAATTATTTGAAATTGGTTTTGTCTTTACCCCCAGTTTCTTTATTACCATTAATTGCAAAAATAGTACCGCAGTGTCGGTTAAAGCTAATTACCTCTGGGTTCGAGATTTTGAATCCAGGCTCAAAACCTCGTTAGTCGGTGAGGTTGGGCGCACAAAATCGGAGATAGGAGATTGAAACTACTTTTTGGATTATTTTGATATTTTAAAATTTAATTTAATTTTACAAATATAATATGGAAAAATTTACACATAGACATAGTTTTGTGTTGTCTATTTACATTTTCACGTACTTTCAGCTTGTGAGGTACTTTCTATTGATAAATTGACTAAAAAACCCTTTTAATTCAAATCAACTAGAAACGATTGAGTTAGACAAAATATCCATACTAAATTCTCTTCAACCTCTCTAGCGAAACAAAGAAGAAGATTACGGCGCATCTCCCGGCGTTAAAGGGTTTCTCTCCCCCTTTTTCCGTTTTTTCTTCTTTGCTTTTTCGCTGGATTTCACCCTCCCCGGCTAGATGTGCGGTGTCTCTAGAGTTTGTTGGCCAAGATCTATACCAAATATGCGGCGGAGCTGTTGCAGGTTGAAGACGGCGGTTTATGGAGTTCGGGCGAGCCGAGCCGAGTGAAGAAGAATCTCCCAATGATCCTCTCTTTCCTACTCCTCACGCAGACCTAACCACTCAAACTCTGACCCTAACCACATAAACACTAGCAGCTTATCTGGTATGCAAAACGTCTTCAACCGCAAAATTCCTGACCACAAATAGCTCTGACCCTAACTAGGTAAACACCAATCTGGTCGCAAGTCAACCATTTATTACAACTAAAACACCAAATATTTAGTTGCACCATAAAGAAGAACATTTTTAAATGGTTAGCACTAAGGGTATTTGAGTCAAAGAAACATCATCACATGGGTGTAAAGTACACCTCAAGTGAAAAGTACTCTATTGTGCAAACTTCAGTCCATAAAGTACCTTAATATGTAAAGTTCTCATATAATATTACTGTATAACATTGATTTTTAGACTTTTGGACTTATTCTTAGACCAAAATTAACTAATTTGCACAATTTTAATGTATTACTAGAATTTAATCCTATTCATTGAATAATTGACTTTCGCTCCTAGCTTAAAGTAGCTTGTCTCACCCAAGAGGTGGGAAGAATTGTAAACAAAGTGGCGAACGGGTGCGTAAGGCGTGATAATCTGAAAATGGAATTACTGGGAAAACGAATCCAAGAAAGCCCCGTAAAAGGAAGTGCCGCTCTCCCTCATTCCACTCGTCCAGCCCTCTTCACAAACTTGTAGCATTGCTTCTATGATCTTAGGAGCACTGGCCGCCATGGCCCAAACGAAAGTCAAAAGACCTCTAGCAAAACTATCTATTGCTTTACTTAGGAAAAAAAGGAAAAGTACCATAGGATGATCCACAAGAAAGTAGTAGGAACAAGAAGAACATCACTAACTGGTATTCTACCTTCTACGGGTTGAGAAGGGGAGTTAGCAAAGTTAGACAAGATTTGCTCAAGACATCTCTTTTCAACTGAAGAACAAAATAAGATCATTTCATTCCATTTTTGCTAAAATAGTGAAGGAGATTCCAAAAAGGGTGGAGGGAATCCGTATATGTTTTTCCAGTCGATTAAAAGACTATCCAAAAACTGCTCTGCAACAGTCGGACAAGTGGGAAATGTTGGGGTAAACCAGAAAAGCTTGGATAGACGGAATGACACTAGCACTCTTAGCTCTTTAGCTATTACGCTTGGTAGTAAGGTCGAACTCTTCTTTGGTGTCAAGGTAATAGCTATGAATAGTCATCGACTCCCCGGAAAGGTTAAAAGAATGGGATATTTTTTTTATTTTATAAATGTATTTGATATTTTTGAGAAATTTTTTAAATATATAATTTTCATTTTAGTATTATATATTACGTAACTCTATAATTTTATTATTTTTATTTCTAATTCGGTATTATTAATATAGTGATTTGGTTTACATTTTACTTTGTTATTAATTTTTATTACTTAGTAATATATTTTCGAGTTAGGTACAATAAAATAACAATATGAAATAATAAAATAGATAACCTCCTTCAAAATAATTTTTTCTTTAATTATACATTTTTAAAATTTATTTATTTATATTATAAAAATAAATATTTTTAAGATAATTTATAAGTAAAAACATTGTTTTGTTTAAATAATATAGCCCTTTTTTAGTAAATTTTATACATAATAGCATATATCATATTATTTTAGTAAATTTTATTGATATGGATATTTTTTGGATGTTATGATATTAAGGTTTCTTTTTATTTTAATTAAGATTTCAAATATTATATTGATTTAATTATTACAACATATATATAGTTTAATTTTCCAAGGTGCATTTCAAAACGTTATTCTTTATTATCTATGAATTTTATCTTCTGTAACATTTGAAAAATTATCATTTTGAGTTTGAATATTTATTTTAAAAATTTTATATTTTGTCAAGAAAACTTTGAAAAATTAAACTACTATTTTTAAGTTTGGAAGATTAAATGAATTTTGAATTTATTTTTGTTACTACATTAATACATTATTTTAAAAAATATTTGTATTTTTGGTAATATTTCTGAATTTTTCTCAACAGATTTTATTATAATTTTGTTTTTCAAAAAAGTTTAATTAAAATTTGATTTGTCATTGATATACTGTTATATTTTTGTATATAAACTTTAAACAATATATTGTTGAGAGTTTCAAAATAAATAAGAAGATAATATATAGTTGTAGATATAAAAGTTTATCCTAAGTTAATAAAATTATTTTTTCTATAAAAAGATTATATAGTTTACGAATATAATATTTAAGTGGTTTACGAATATAATAGGACCACTTAAATAATTTGTTAATATGACATATATAAAATCTACTTAAACAATTAATTTTTTTTTTGTTAGTTTGCCTATTTAATATAATTTTATCATATTTAAATCACATAGCACTTCTATTTTTATATAGTACAATTCTCTCAAATAGCGTTTTTAAGATTTTGTCACAAAAATAGAGATAAAAAAAAATACCAAAGTAGTCCATTTTTATTTTGAAAATTTTAATATTTATTATATTTTTTTAAAATATTTGAAACCCTATCCCCAAAACCCCACCCCTTAACTCTAAACCCTAAATCTAGATTAGTTAACCCTAGGGTAAAAAATATTTTTACCTTTTAATAAAACTTATTTTGGTCATTTTTATGGCTATTTTTGTGACAAAAATTTAAAAAATGATATCGTAGGGAATTTCTCTTTTATATAATACAGAATATAATTATAAAATATATATAAAATAGTATATAATTTTTATTTTCTTGTTTTATAATAAATGTTTTGTTAACATTGATTTATAACAATATTATATTACTCATTACGAAATTAATTAATATGTTATTTTATAAAAATATTTAGAATTTTAAGTAAGAATTTGTTAGATTCTTTTTCAACAGATTTGTTATAATTAAAAAAAAATTTATTGAAATTTATAGTTGGTTTATTATTAATGTAAATAATCAAATATGTTATATTAACTAAACTTAAGTGGTTCTACTATGACTTGCTAATGACGGATAAAAAAATATGACCCTGACTTAGTAGATTAGATAATATATTTGATTAGATTTTATGGACTAATTTTAGTGAAAAGTCTAATATGATAACTTAAATAGTAAAATATTTGAAAAAAGTCAGAGGAAGAAACTAATTGGATGACCAACGTCTAGCGGATACACGAAAGAGTAATTAGTCCAGGCGAAGAGTTTTAGAACAGAGATTTGAATTACGCGAGGGGATAAATAAAATAATTAATATTTTAAAAACATAAAATTAATTAAAAATACATTAAAACCATAAATGATAACTCTTTTGCTCCTTCTTGATTGATCTTCCTTCTCAAACTCCTCTCTGCACACTTGCTCCTGCTATGTCTCTTCTCTAGGCTCGTTTTTAAGATTGTGTGAAAGACCAAGAGCTGATCGTCCCTTTCTATAGCACTTCTTTAACTTGCTCAGCAAGCCAGCTATTTAATGTAGTTTCCTTATTTGGTTGGTCAAATCCAACCATATATTAACCTAACTCACCTCTACAATACTTTCCTTATCTGACTCACGCAAACCTGATATTTCCTTCGATAATCCCGTAGCGATCATTAATCAAACTATCCTTACTTAGAACCTGCATTGCACAATAGTCAAACATTCTTTAATTGGATCACAATAGTCAAACATTGTTTAACTGGATTTGCGGTCTTGTTCTTTTCTTACTTATGCATGATTGTTTCATGATCGGTTTACCATCACTCTGCCCGTTCCAAACTTGTTCCATATCCTCACTGAAATCCTAAACTTAGTGAAATATAGCTTATCCACCACAACCTTCATGACTACAAGTGTTTACATACATTGAAAAATACGCTCCTTACAGAATCAAAACATCTTGCGTGATTGTTTCATGATTGGTTCTTTCCTTACTTATGCATGATTGTTTCATGATCGGTTTAGCGTCACTCTGCCCGTTCCGAACTTTTTCCATATCCTCACTGAAATCCGAAACTTAGTGAAATATAGCTTATCCACCACAACCATCACGACTACAAGTGTTTCCTTCAAAATTAAAAAATACTATGAGAGCGGATCATTACAATATATCTCTATTTCTTGGGTTGAGACTTACACGTCACTTGCACATGAATGGATACGCTTGGAACCATACTAAGTTGGCAAGAAATTTCGTTAAATATAGCTATGATCTTCTTTGGATGACCAACCTTTAGCATGGGTTGGTACAAGTTCTGGAACCAAGTATCACATGCCTAAAGCCATACGTGGATAGTCCACGTCCCATAAAAGATTATGAATTTCATGTGGCATTCCCTGTTAAGTTGTGTTGCGGCGATGGAGAACTTACATATATGCATATTGGCAACGATAGGAGATGTCCTAACAGTGGTGTGCCAGAAGAATCTATAAATCATTTTCTATTTGAATGCCTCTGACCTTATATATTTGGGGTTTATTGGACTATTTGTCTCTTCCAGTTTCCTTCCCGAGTACATCTATATACTAAAATATGGATTTCTTGTTTTGTAGAATTAAAGCACTGGCCCATTTGGGACCACATAGAGACACTTCCCTTGAAATATTTGGTTCATTTCAAAGGAAATGAGTGATAAAGTTTTTAATGGATCGGAAAAGAGATATCCCCACTCAAGACTCTTCACTTAGCTACTTTTGAGGCAGAAAGATGGAGGATAGTCAATATATAAAAAGAAGAGGAGGAACCCAACAAATACAAATAGCAGGGTGCTGGCCCAACCTCCTCTTGTTACCCCAAATCCCTACTTGCCTAATTGATCCTTCAGGGATGTCAGAGAAGCCTCTCGTCCCTTTAAGTCGAGATGGAAGGTCTTCTTTAGCCAATGACATGTCTACATAAAATGCATGTTTAAGTCATATAAATCAAGATTATCTGCTCTGACTTGGTGAATATGATATAAAATCTGGTGGATTGGCAGCATTCTCCAGAGAGCATGCTTCCTTTCATCTATTACATCGTGGTTTTCAGTTCATTAGAAGATATGCAATGAGTGAACATATTCCTTAGCTAAGGAAGTTGGGAAAATAAAGTGAATCCGGAAATCCGAACCAATCCAAACACGGTACAATTACCTAATGGATCTTGTTTTACGGTATTTCGGGTTATGGGTTTTACCCGAACTCGAACTCAAATGGATATCTGAAAAAAATCCGAAAAATTCAAAATTCCAAAAAAAGAAATACCAAACTCGATCTCAGTACGTATCCAAAATACACAAAAATATTATTGATAACCTAAAATAGTTAACTCAAATACTTAGTTTAATATATATTTTTGATATTTGGTCAGTATTGATATTTTTATGTTTTGATTTAGTTTGAAGTTCAATTATGAATTAGTTTACTTCTGAAGTTTAAAAAATGGTGTTCCTTTTTGAAGTTTAAATAGTGTTTCTTAGGTTTATATTAATTTGTACTTGACAATTGCATTTACGCTTCATTATTGATAATTTTCGTTTGTAAAGGCTTTGCTTTGTCATGATATATCTAATGTTGTCACATATACTCCAAGGAAAAGTTTCGTTTTTTATAGTCAAGTCTATTTTGAAATGATTGGAAATATATTTAGTTCCCGATCCAGTTCCTCCACCACCGCGAACTCCAGTTAGATTCAGGCATGATACACTTTTTAGTTATTAGGAAAACCCGAGTACTCTCTTTCGGATCCCGGATACAGCTTTTAATCAAGTACAAATCAATATTTTGGAACCAATAATCCGATTAATATCTGAAACCGAAACTATTTTGGGTTCAACCGGATTTTGAAAGTATAACTAAACCCAAACCGAACCCGACTAAACCCGAACAAAATCCGACCCAAATTTTTATAATATCCAAATGGAGTTGAAATTCATAAATCCAAAAACCCAAAATCTGAATGAACTTGAACCGAAACCCGATTGAGACCTTGATTGCCTAGCCCTGTGATGCATTCTTTTCTTCCATATTAGTCAGACAGGATTGGATGGATGTGTAATGTGTTCCCCGTAACATTGTTACCATGGACCAAATTAAACTTGAATTGATAGAGTGGATTGTTTTTTTTTTTTTAACACTCGTATTTTATAATGTGAAGTTTAGAAAGAACAAACTGCCTCCCTAACAACACATACCTCATTAACAGAGGATTGAGAGGAACATGTTATCAAAATTAAAAGAAGAAAAAACAGAAAATAAAGAACACCAGTAGGTGCCCAAACAAAGCATGAACAAAGGAAACATGCTAGAGGCTCGTCAACCAGTCATGGAGACTCCATTGACAGCCTCTGTTCGGATAGTGGATTAGTAGCCAGTGGGGACCCAAGTCGCAAGATAAGATTGGTAGCGATGAACCCGCGTAACGCTGATAGCAATGCTCGTAGCAACACCATTTTTATCGAGAGATATATGCTCTAAACTCTAATCATCAGATGAGCTTAGCTCCTTTCTCCGGCATGAAAGAAGGAAGCTTTATGTAGCATGTTTGCCATCAAAGATCCAAGATTAGGGGACAAACTATTAAAGCATAAACGAACTTTTCAAACAGCTTGGTTCTTCTAATATCCACAGTAGCAGCTTGAGAAGAAACCAGCTGGAGATCCGTATCTGCTCCGAAAAAATTGCGGTAGAAGCAAATCGACACAAACCGTTGCTCCGTAAGGATCCGGAAATAATGACAAAACCGTCGCTCCCCCAGGAGCACAACACCTTCACTAGGTAAATCATACAGAGCTGAAGCCAAACCAATTCCACCCTGTAGCTTGAGAAAAATCAAAGCAGAGTAGCTAAACCCATGGGATCGAAGAGAACCCCTTACCCAAACCGGACTCATTCAAAAGGAGGAATAAAGCGCCGCATAGAACCGCTTCAACCATTGAAGCAAATGGAACAGGAGCGAGGTTGATTGACGACAACGAGGATCCAAAGAGACATGCCTGAGCAAAGCTTCAACAAATCCGATGGAAGAATTAACACCCTAGATCAGAGCCGGCTTAGTACTGCACCGCGCACCAGAAAGAAGATCCGGATCTGTTCAAACCAACAAACGCATCACTGGGTCTTCGACGGAAACAAACCATCACTCACCATCTCATAACCGCCGAAACACCCCAGATCGAACAGAAGAACCTACTATAAGACAGTAACTACCCTCTCACGGCACCGACGAGGCTCACCGGATGCCGGAGAGGGCCAATCGGAAATCTTTTTTTTTTTCTCTCTCAGGCGGCTGCTAGGGTTAGGGATGCTGCAAGATTCAATCGAGTGGATTGTTAACACACACAAAAATTAACAGAAGACGGAATTAAGGTAACTTCCACATTTTCGACAAGAGGTGATTTTCATCATTTATTTACCAAGTCCATATTTTATAGATAATCAAGACTTTTTCTTCTTTATTATATTCACATACGCTTGGTGGAACTTGGATTTAATAGAATTGGAACAAATCTTACATGTGCTAACCCATGAGCTCCACATGGATTAAATAAATGTGATTGACCAAATTCGACGAGAAGACGGTATCAGGATACCGCATTAGAAGGGATATCACCAGCTGTTTGTATACGATAATAATCGAAGTTGGCGAGATACAGCAGACGACACGGGGAACAAGTCAATTCTGGGGGAACATGGATGATGGATCAATAACCATTAATTAAAACAAACTGTATTTAAATACATAATCATATCAAAACATGGTTTGGTTATCATGTATACTTAATATAATATTATAATGCATATTTTTATTTAATCACAACAGAGTTTTTTTTCCATTTTACCTTTTTAATATATCCTTTGATTACATTTGATTTACATTTTATTCAAAATGATTATTTAGTCAAGTGATTTCGTTGGTATGGTTCTGTGTGTATTATTTCACATATGCCATGCTTAAATTTTTTGAAATGGAATAATTTTTTTACAAAAACAAATCCCTTTTTTTTATGAAAAATAGTTTTTTATATAACAAAAATATATGGTTTCATATAACTTTTGCGACGGATTGTTCTCAGTTGGCGAAGATGTTTCCAGAACCAGATGGATTGGTCAGCCTTCGCAAGCTATCTAGAAGATATCAAGATCCTCAAAAGCATTTTTAACCATTTCGAGCTCATCTATGTATCAAGAACGCAGAATACCAAGGCGGACAGTCTCGCACGAAGTGCAAGGAAGCAACCGTCTTTTGCCGTTTATATGGACGTAAAGCTACCAGTTTGGTTTGCAGAGTCTTCATGAGTCGTTTAAGTTGATGACAAAAAAAAATTATGGTTCTATTGTTTGCTCTTTTTATAGAATTACACTTATTTAGCTATGCTTATTACAAAATGCTGAATTGTGTTTTCTTACTTAGGATCACATTTTACCATTTTTCTCATTTCTAGTTGATTCTATGTCACCTATTTTTTTCTAATTAGATTCTCTATGTTCCTCATAAATCATTTGATTTTACTTAGATTCTCTAAAGTTTTCAAGTCTTCTTCTAGTTCTCTTTAATGGTGTGTAAATTTGAGAGTTATCTGCTACATGAGCTAGAATCACACACATAGATAATTATTTACAAGAAATGAGACTAAATTAATCTTTTTAAAAGCACATATAAATTTATTCTAAATGCAATTCTTCAACAAGTTCAAGACAAATCTTAACTTGTTGAACTAGTCACTCATATTCCAAGACTTATACTAAGTCTCTTGAATCATTCATGCCTTTTAATCCCTTATGCTTTGCTTCTTCTAGTCCGGACTTACAAAATCTTTTTTTCTAAAAGATCTCCTAGTGTGTAAACCAGCACATTCGATGCCAACACCCTCTTTATACTTTGGAGGAAACCCTAGATCTAAAGATCTACAAACTAAAAATTTTCATTTCGGTTCTTCAGCGAATAAGTCAATCTCCCTTAAGGTTGATTGTTTTTTATCTAATACTTCTCTTAAACTGTCTCCACAGCAAATGTTTCTTTAATGTTCACGTCTTAAAGAGCACTCCACCCGAACCCACGTCACATGCTTTCTCTGTACTGTAATTCATGTTGCACTTTATGAAATATTTCAGCTCTGCTCCGATCATACATCTTCTGGGTATGTCTGCATCTTTTTCCTTCTTAAGCAATAAGAAGTTTTAATAGCCCTCTTATAAATTAAGGAGTTTGCCTTCTTCTCGATCTTTGGCTAGTGGCTACAGATCTTCAATCGCGATGTCCGAGACCCAACAATTTCCATGTAACACTTCTCTATTCTTCTGTCATTCATGGAAAAGAGATTACAGTAGCAACCTATTGTCAACGATACAATAGTATCACGATCATAGGTCTAGAATATCTTTCGTATATTACACTTATGGAATGTATAGTTAATGTCTAGACCTAGCACTACCTACGGTCTCTGTATATATACTTGTACATACATTTTCCATAATAATAAGACACCACTTCTGTATGGTATCAGAGAGGTCTATGATACCTAATTTTTTATTTTCTTCTTAGCCGCCATCTTTAAGCTCTAAATCTTGTTATCAATGGCCACCAACACTGTTGAAATCGTCAACAACAACCAGTTTCTTCTCAACGTCAACAATATCCAACGTGACGAAACTCACCACCAGAAACTACCTAATGTGGAGCTTGCAGGTGCACACCTTGTTAGATGGCTACGACTTGGCCGGTTACCTTGATGGAACCACTCTCCCACCACCCGCAACAGTTACCAACAATGGTGTCGCCACGCACAATCCAGCCTACACACTATGGAAGCGCCAGGATAAACTGATTTACAATGGTCTACTCAGTGAAATATCCATGACCATTCAACCATTCAACCGATTCTGTCCGGATCTGCAACTGCGTCTGGCATTTGGAGGACTCTAGCTGCAACCAATGCTAACCCGAGCAGAAGTCACATTTAACAGATCCGGCTTCAACTGAAACAATGGGAGAAAGGTACAAAAAAAATAGATATGTACATTCAAGGTCTCATCTCCAACTTTGATCAACTAGCGCTGCTCGGAAAACCTATGGATCAGGAGGATCAAATCGCAAAAGTACTTGATGATTACAACTCTGTAGCTTAAAAAATCAAGGGAAGAGATGTCACTCCTTCTCTTACTGAGGTCCACGAAAAACTCCTCAACTATGAGGTTAACTTTTTATCTCTCTCTGCTACAACGGCGATAGTTAGCACTCCGATCATGGCTGATAGGCCATGGATTTTACTCATTTTTTGGCCATGGTTTATAAGGGTTTTAATAACTAATTACTATGCTTTAGAGTCTATTTAGTATATTTATAGGTTCATGAGTGATTTAGAAGAAAGTGATGATTTTGGAGCATTTTTGGAGATAAAAGGAGAGGACATCCGAGCTGCGGAAATAATTGTTCGATGCACACTTTGTGACATCGATCGACAGCGCACCGCACAGAAGCCCATTTGGTTCCAGCCGACTTAGAGCCCAAGACTTCACCAAACTACAAGATTGCCTCTGACGAGTTTTTAACCTATTATTTATAGTTTCGAGACAAAGTGTGCTTTCTTGTTTTCTAGTTTTCAAAGAGAAATGTTTTCTAGGATTTTAGTAGAGTTGGAGAGAAGATTCAAAGAGATTTGTGATTGGAACTCCATTATTATGTATTATATATCTACGCAGTTTTTATACCTTATTGTTGTTATGAATTGCTTAGCTATGTCTGAGTAGTTCTACTGTTAGATTTAAGGTTCAAATAGGTTATGAGGGATTAGCCCCAACTATAGATTGCTAGTTGTGATATTCTTCATTAGGATTGTCATTAATGCATGTTTCTAGTTTAGCTAGCTAGAACCTTGACCTAGGAATTGTATGCACAAGTTAACACTTGAATCCGTCCTAATTGAGCTAGGATTGTTAGAGTAAGGCGAAAGCTGATATAGTAAGCCTAGTGAGCATTATTTAACCCGCGCGTAAAGCTTGACTAAGAGCGCGTCGATCGATATTCCTACAAAATAATCGATCGACGGTGAAAAAGGTGTATCGATCGATATTCCTCTAGAATAATCGATCGACACTTAGATCTATTCAATAGACAAACCTAGAAAGCGAACGCCGATCGGTTAGTTCATAAGCGATTGAGCTCTATAATATCATGCATACAACTGTTAAGCATCTGTAGGATTATAATCTTGATTACCTGAATAGAAACCCTAAGTCTAGCTATTTCATTTAAGTGTCAAAAACCCAATCAAACTAATCAAGCAACTACCTTGCTCACAACCTGCAATTTATATTTAAACATAATAAACCTAGCTTAATCACTCTGATTAGATTTATTAGGTTCCCTAGCTCCTTGTAGATTCGATCCCTAAGTATTACAATTGAACCTCTTATTTGAGAGAGTAATTCACTCCTTAGGGTAATTTGAGTGAGATCAAATTTGGCACCGTTGCCAGGGAGCTTTGATCGCCTATAGATCTAGCCTGATTTTATATAGGTTACTTCTTTAAACCTTTTTCTAACATAAAATTTTTCTTGTCTTTTCAGGTGCATGCCCATCAGTACCAGAAACAACAAGGAAACACCACTAATGTTCTCATCAGATCCTGCAAACTTGGAACGTTCGATCCGCAAAGTAAGACGCTCCTCATCCATCGACAACAACACTAGTTATCGATCGACACTCACCAACCAACGTCGACCCAGACTCCAATTTCATCGTCCGACACTTGCTCACCACCACCAACCGAAGCTACTCTTCCGTCGACCAATATCTTCCATCTGACATCGATCAATACTTCATCCCAAACATTGATCGATAGTGAGCCGCAAGACATAGTTGCGACTTTAGTTCTTGTGCGAGATGAGAATGGAGACCTGCATGACAGGAGGGTCATCTGCGTAATGCAGCAGGTCAGAGGATATATGCTCAGGGGACTGTAGTCCCTGAGCCCGATACTGATGCTACAGGAGGTGCTTAACCTGTAGATGAGGCTGCTCGACCCAGAACGTTGGCTGATTACAACTGTCCAAATAAGGTCTATGCCAACAGATCAGCTATTCGTCTTCCAGCTTTCCAGAGGGGCGATTTCGAGTTGAAGCCGCAGTACTACACACTCGTGGGACAGACACCCTACTGTGGGTTATCTCAGGAGCATCCTATGGACCATCTGGAGAGGTACGAGGATCTTATATCTGCTATAAAAGTCAATGGAGTCCATGAGGACTACCTATTCTGCAAGCTCTTGAAGTACTCACTTGCTGGAGAGGCTTCGCATTGGCTTTAGCAGTTACCACCAGGATCTCTTACATCCTGGGCCGACGAAGCACGTGCTGAAGACTTGAGGAGCAAGATTGCTACATTTGCGCATGAGCCTACAGAGTCATTCAGAAGCTCCTGGATCAGATTCAAGTCTTACCATAGAGATTGTCCACACCATGGATTCAATGAAGTGCAGCTGCTCAGCACTTTTTTGCAGAGGTATCGCAGTGTAGTATCAGATAGCTCTTGATGCGTCTAGCGAAGGGAACTTCAACACTAGGAATCCAGAAGAGGCTGTGAGACTTATTGAGAACTTGGCATCCAAAAATAGTACCAAGAACACTGATTTTGAGAGAAGAAAATCTACAGCTATCCTTGGGAAGGAGCAGATGGATGAGGTGAAAGCAAAGCTGGACAGTGTTCACAAGCTTCTCAGGAAGCAGGCTTGCTTAGTAGAGGATGCAAATGATGTAGATACAGAGGATAGAGTAGGAGTAGAGGAGGTTGTGAACTTCATCAGTGGAGCTGGATTCCAGAGGTCTGGAAACCAGAGTGGAAACATGAACTTCTATGGGAATGGACATACGAATAATTTGAACCAGAGTTCGCAGTACCAGAAACCCTAAAGCCAGAACTACAGCAGCAAAAACAGCAAGAGTTATGGAAACTCAGTTTACCAAAAACCACCACCACAGACTCAGGAGAGCAAAGTAGAAGCAATGCTTGATAGGGTCCTTGAAGGACAGCAGAACCTGACAGTGGATTTCAATGGAAAGATTGATTCTGTCTACAACAACCTGGACACAAAGTTTGAGACTTTGAACACTCATGTGATGATGTTAAGAGGCAAGAATCCTTAGCAAGGGGGATAGGAGATGATGCAATGAAGCACCACATTAATGCAATCATAGATGATGATTTCTGGCAAGTGGGGAAGCATGAGAAGCTGCAAGAAGGAGATTTCGAAGTAGAAAGTTTGATGAGTTTTGGCGGATCGCATTGGTGTCGATCGGCGTCAAACTTCGAATATCGATCGACGGACTTCAACCAGAACCGATTGACAAGCTTTCCAGAGCATCGATCGACGACTCCTACAGAGTCAGCCGCATTGTGCAGTGCCGTGAGGATCATGACCCACGAGGAGTTCGCAACAAGACACCCACATCCGCCCAGCCCTATTCATATCAACATCGATTGACAAACTGATCCAGCCATCGATCGACAACGAGAGAACACCACCGATCGACAACCTCCAGCACCCATCGATCGACGAGCACCTCTCACATTCCGGGTGAAATTTCCAAAGATCGACATCGCACGAATCAATGCACTCAGCCCACAACCAAAACCTTCATCTAACCCACCAGAGACTACCAATACACATTCAGAGGATGCACCAGAGCCTATGCAAGTTGATAAGGCTTCTATGGGGAGAACCTTGAGGAAGATAAAGGAAAAGGTTGCTAAACATCTGAAGAGGGGAGCTAATGAGAAGGAGATGGACAGTTTTCTTAAGCGAGTACTCAGGATTCCACTGGAGAAACCATTCGAGGAAGCTTACTTTACCCATAGATTGTGGATGTTCTTCAGAGAGAGCAAGGAGACTGAAGAGGACATTAGGAGAATGTTCCATTATGCCAGAGATAAGATGAAGAATAGGATTACACTGAAGAAGAAGAGTGATTCTGGGAAGTTTGCAATACCATGTCTGGTGAAGGGCATTGAGTTCCCACATGCATTATGCGACACATGAACATCAGTAAACATTCTACCTAGGGTTATGACAGACCATCTAGGTCTGAAGGTAAAGCCCTCCAAGGAATCGTTCACTTTTGTAGATTGTTCTCAGAGGAACTCAGGAGGAATTGTCAGAGACCTTGAGGTGCAGATTGGTAATGCCCTAGTTCCATTAGATTTTCATGTCTTAGATATCAAGCTGAACTGGAACTCTTCTCTATTACTTGGAAGAGTTTTCTTATCAACAGTAGGAGCAGTATGCAACATTCAAACCAACCAGTTGTGCCTGGCGCTTATAGACCCAAACGTCTACTATGATCCAATTCCAGTCATAAAGCCACAAACGTCCTCCAGAAGAATCGAAGATGATCCACGACTCATAGCAACATTTTCACTGTGGATCTGAGTACGAGACATAGTATTCCGCATCGATCGAAACTCACACCCCCACATCGATCGATAGTGCCAATCAGAAATCGATCGACAATCACCTCGAAAAATCGAACGACAGTAGTATAGACGACGTAATAGAAGATTTTCCATAAGGTCCTATTGACGGTTGGGAGAATGACTACTACAATCCCACTTTTGCAGTAGAGATTGCAACACCTTCAGACAGAGCTAATCTGCATACATAGGAGTACGATGAGGATTACGAGGAATAATGAGCTACAGAGTATCGAGGTATTCGTGCTGAGGAAGATAGAGTTCCCCACCGTTCCTATGGGATAAGGAATGCAACATCGATCGACAAAACCATCCCAAAATCAATCGACACTTATCATCACCAGACACAACGTAGACGAGCATCGACCGACATTTCCTACAACACGTCATTCGACAATGGAGTCGACCATGCACAAGATGGAGACTATTCAATTGGCAGTTGGGCAGATGAGCATTATCACGAGAGCTATGCAGCAGAAACATCAATATGTGAGCCACGAGCATATGAGTTTCATGAAGGTTTCACTACTGAGGAACTGTTCAACCATCAGGAACGTTCAGATACAAATTCACTCTTTGCAGCAGCTTGTGGAAAAGGCACTCGTTTCTATCGTCCTTTCAGCAGAGCTAAACACCCATCGATCGACAACAAAGCTTCAACATCGATCGACAATCATCCAAAACCACCATCCAATGTAAGTGAAACAGCTAAACAGAATATTGACTGTCTAACACCGGATGAGTTTGGTATTTTCAGGGATCCAGAAGGCTATGCAAGAGCAATGGATGGACATGCACTGCAAGTATCCAGAGAGGACATTGCCGACATCCTTCAGATGGCTAATGGAGCAAAAAATCTCTTTATGCAACAACGCAACACTCCAGAACACCAGCTGAGAGTTACAAACGAGTTCTATGACACAGCTAGTGGAGTAGATGATCGTTTCAAGCCAAAGTATCGACAACATACTCGACCATCGATCGACATTAGTATCCCAACATCAATCGACAGACGTCCAGAGTTTGAAAAAAGAGTCTTCGATCGTGATGGAATAAGGAGATTCCACTGGGAACAGACGAATGAGTATGGAGTCTACAGAGATGATCATGGACATGCACAAGGTGTAGATGGACACATCATCCATGTATCTAAGAATGATATCATAAATCTTCTAGAAAGAGCCTCAATGGATGAGCACAACTACATATGTTTTCCAGAACATGCAAGGTCATTCACAAAGACCTAACTAGTACCAGAAATCTACACCAAGGATGAGATAAATGATATGCTTTATGGAATCTGTGGAGCTCAGAAAAAGAATGAAGATGACTTCTAGATGAAGCTTGATGGTGTCCACTACACATTGAATGATAGGATTAGTTGGTTGACTACATGCATGGAGGATATGAGGCAAGACATAGCCAGAATGCAGACACATCGTGCGGCCAAAGTAACTAAACCAGCATCGATTGACATAAACATCTCGCCATCGATCGATGATGACCCATCACAACCAAATCCGACGAAGTCTAAACCAGATTCTTACACCAGAGCAGAGGTTGATCAGATGTTAGAAGATATCTACAGAACTCCGGGAGCAGCAGAAGACAGGCTTGACAGGAGATGTGATGACATCTATTTCCCATGGGACATCACCATCAGTTCTTTGATTTCTCAGAAAGAAGCAATGCAGAGGGAGATAGTAGAGATTCAGAGATATATCGCGAGTCATCCAGAGGCATCGACATCGATCGACAGACACATAAAGATATCGACAAACACATAAGGATATCGACCGAGAGTCACAGAAGACCATCGATCGACGAAGCCACACCAACAGACCAAGGACAGCTAGTAACAAAGGCGACATCAGATATGCCTGATACAATCAACTATGGAGAGGAGATCTCAGATGACACATACGCCACACTTGTTAGACATCAGTTCGAACTTGAATGTCTTGGAGGGAGATTGCAGAAGATAGAGAATACAACTGCAACAATGAAAGACAAATGGCGCAGAGGAGACGAGGCAATGAGAGACTTCACTGGTACATGCTTCAACAAGAGCAAAGAGAGATAGAGACTTGCTTCCCAGCAAGTACCTGCTTTCCACATTACTAGCCAAATCATCTCCAAAGTAAAGCTAAATGACTATAACAAAGCGCTGAGTGGGAGGCAACCCACTATTAGGTAACTTTAATTGGTTTTCATTAGTTTAGTACTTATATTAGTTTTGAATTTTTGCAAGTCATAAAAAAACAGATCTGAGTAGACGATTGCCAAGAATATCGACCGACGGGACCCTGCCGATATCGATCGATAGAAAATCACCTGCCACGACCGATGAAAACATCATAACATATATTCCTGTCTGGTATATCGTTCTTACTAGTTAAATTGAATCTTTTTGCTTTAGTTATCACCATAACTCCAACTGAATTTACACTAGGTGTTAGGGGATTTTTATGTAGGATCTTTGTGAGTACTATGGAACGATGGACAAGGCTTGTTTTGTATTGATTTTGAGAGATATATCATAGATAAAGACTTGAAGAAACGTTTTATTGAGTAGACAAACTAGGATTACAACGATTTGAGTAAGAACCCTAAATCTAGCCGTCTAGCTCTAGTCTCTGAGTCTCGAAGTGTCGATCCCTTGCTTTAGGGTTTGAATTCCCTTTATATAGTCTTCCTAAGGCGGGCCTTAGTCGGTTGGAGTAGGTTAAACTCTTCCATATTCGGAAATATGAAAGGTTATCCTTATCGGAAGTTTTCATTTCCCGGAGGAAGGGGGGTGATTCTGGGACCAGACCCGGAAAACTCCACAGCGGGGACCCAGAGTTCCTTCTAGCGGGGATCCTGGGAACCGGGTTTCCTTTCAGCGGGGATCCAGAGGCTGGTGTCCTGCCTGGGGTCTGGAGGAATTCAACACCTGAGTATTTTTCCCCAACAGTTTGCCCTTTATTGCTCGATTTCGTCATCGAACTCGGGGAATAACCTGTGCACTCAAGTCAACCGGAGTTGCTCATTATCAGTAGGCTTCCCTTAGGCAGGACATCGATCCAGTAATCCCGCGATCCCGGGTTCCACTCAGACCGGAACCGTACTCTGAACCCGGGGGATGATTAGTTTCCCCAGCATCAGACCGGGGTCTGGTGCTGTCTAGACTGCTTATTCTCGTCGAGGACGGGGAGCTCTGGGCTTTTGATGATGTCTTGGAGACGGTGGAGCCTTTAGCTCTGATGTTTCCTGAGGAGGAATTGGCGTAGGAGCAGACTTTAATGCTGGCGCAAACGGGGAGATTCTTGATGGAGTTCGGGGTTCCTTAGAGTCTTTTGGTCCGCGTTTATGAAAAAAGGATCAGTTATGATGAAACCTCGGAATTCGCTCCCTTGCGTGGCATCCTCCTTGTGGCGCGTGGGAATCTTCCTAGGGTTTACTACCCTTCTTTCTGCTTCTTGCCGCCTAGCGGCTTTCCAATTGTCCTATTCTCTCTCCGTGGTCTTCATTCGCTCAAGCTCAATTCTCCATTTTCAGGTATTATCTCCTTCTCACTCTATCCTCTCCCGATTTCTCTCCTCTAGACCTCTAGGATGAAGCCCAAATCCGATCTTGCCCTAGACTCTTCTTCCATAGGTGGTAGGATTAGGTCAAAGAAACAGAGATCGGGTGCCGGTCCGTCAGAATCGATGGACTCCTCCGGTTCTTCGCTAGACCTCACCGCGGAGGTTGAAAATCTTAGCCGCGAGGTCGTCGACCTTGCTCCTTCATCCGGAGAGGTAGGCGAGTTTCCTCCGGTGGGCCCTTTTTCGTCAATAGGAGTGGATGAAGTTGCGAACTGGCGAGCGTAGTATCATCTTCCCGATGACGTTGTTATTAGGATTTCGGGTCCTATTGACAGAGTTTCAGACTTCGAGGTTGACGAGGTCCAGGTGTATGAAGGGTTTTTCGAGTCGGGCTTCAGAGATAGAGTTCCTTCGCTGGTGGCGAAGGTGTCTGAGGCGCTGGAGATCTCTCCTGGTCAGCTGAATCCCCCTTCCTGGAGGACCTTGATAGCTTACAGAACTTAGGAGACCTTGAGGGTCTTTCTATCGGGGTCGCCGAGGTTCTACATTCGTATGCTATTACCCAACAGAATGGTGGTGAACGGAGATATCACCTGCATCCTCGCGGCGGAGAGGTTCCGGTTCAGGAGATTGCGAAGAAAAATAGAAAGCGCGTCCCGGCTTTCGATGGTCGCTGGACCGAGAAGTTTGCTTTCATTTACCTTCTGGGTTTTTCCCTTGTCTGGTGCACAGCTGGTGGGTAATACGAGTCGTGAAGGTGATAATCGTATCACAAGATTAACGTTTCTCGTTTCCTTTTGCAGAGATTCCTAGTGTGAATCCATCTTTGGGAGAGAAGACGATCAAGCAGGTACTGGAACTCCCCATCGAGCGTCGCCAGGTCCCTTTTCTCGTGAGCAAAGAAGCTTTAGAGAGTTGCAGCATCTGGGATAAGCCCCGATCTTTCTTTTTGCTTATTGCGAACAATTTAGCTGAGATGTACTGGTGCCTTGCTTTAGGTAATATGTCGGGATCCAAAGGTGAAGAGGCATTGGCCGAGTATAAGAGGGCTTTGGAGGTTATGTCGGCGAAGAAAGTCGCGCCTAAGAAGACTGCCCCCAGTGAGAACGACGATGAGGTCCAGTTCGTCAAGAGCAACAAGCGTCAGGCTGCTACTGCTCTGGCTTCTTCTAAAAAGAAGTCTCGGGCTTCGGGATCTACCCCGAGGGTTACTCCTATGTCGTCGAACGATCCAGCCACAGTTTTGGCCAATCTCAACACTCTGGTGTTCCCTCTGACTCCGGTGATTCTTCCAGAGGGGGATTCTTTGGCTTCCATCCAGCTCATCCAGGGTGATCTCCTTCAGGCAACGCGCTGTCCTCCTTTTAATTTCTTCTGGTATCTCGTTTGCTAACGATCGATTATTTTTGCAGGCAATGTCTCATCTGTTCCATCTTGGTGAGAGGATGGATGAACATGCTTCGCTCAAAGCTGATCTGGCTGAGTTGACTTTTCAGCTACGTGAAGAGAAGAACAACGTCCTTTGCCAAGGAGAAGGAGATCAAAGCCTTGAAGCTTAAGGTGAGGAACCAAGATGAGGCTGGGGCACTGGCTGCAGCGGAGAACGTGTCCCTGAGGGAGCAGTTGGAGTAGCGAGAGGAGGACGTATGCAACTTGAGAGGCGCGCAGAGATCTTTGATGCTGAGAAGGCTATGACGGTGAACGGCGCCATAGTGATGGCTCGCTGGGAGCTAATGAAGGAGTTGCTTAACCATCAGACGGATAGCTGGGATCTTGAAGGCGCGTTGAAGCAATACAAGATGGTGAAGACCTCCGAAGCTGAGTTCCAGGGGCTTCCTGCTCCTACCTTCGAGGGAGAGCCATCGCTCCCCAGCGCGACTGAGACCGAGAAGACTCCGGAGGCCGTCGCTGATGATCCTCCTGCCTCCTGATCCTTATCTGAAGTCTTCAACCCTTAGGGGTTTCTATTGTGTTGTATCTGTCCTCTGCGAGGGTTTAAAAATCATCTTTAGGCCTTCGTGCCTTTTATTTTATTTTGTAAAACGTTGCCCTCCTATGGCCTTTTTCTTTTCAAAGAACGCCTTCGGATTTTTCATTTTTCTTCTAGCTTGTGCGCAGTGGATCCTTTGGCCATGCACTAGTTTTGTTTCCAAAACGGGACCTTTGTTGATGACCTCCTTTCTTGAGAGATAGCAGTGTGCATTCTTCAGAATCGGAGACTTAGGAGTTGGGACTCCGGGGAACAGATCATAGGTCTATTTTGAGATAACGGGGTTGCTCCGGACCTGGGGGCTCCGTGAGGTCGTCTCTTTTTGGGAACCCGGAGATTATTGACATGCCATGAGAAATGGGTTCTGAATCCGGATTTTTCAGAATACGGACTCTTGGAGTTTCGAGAATGATCTCGTAATCCGGAGACTTATACGAGGATCTGGGGATCATCGGAGATGGAGGCGCAGGGGCTCCTCTTGGATCCTTAAATCGTGTTTGGGACCCGGAGGTTTTTTATCTGGGTCCTGGGACCGAGACTGGGGCCCGGAGGCGATGTAGGAATTCAGAGATTTTCCAGACAGATCCGGAGATCGTGGTTGGAACCCGGATGTTTCTGTGGTTGTGATTGGACCCTGAGGTCGCATAAGAGTGCATGGTTGTTCCTTAGATCCGGAGATCGTATCGGGACCCTGGTGCACCAGGACCCTGAGGTCGTGTGGGAACCCGGAGGTCCTTTAGGGATGTAATGACCCCGATGCACCCTAGGCTGCATAGGGGTTCTATCCTTTTTGCTAGAATCAAATTAGGCCTTTGAGGCCATGTTGGAACCCGGAGGTTTGGATCCGGAGATCGTTGTTTGGAACCCGGAGGTTCTTTGAAGTTGTAATGACCCTGATGCGCCCTAGGCTGCACAGAGGTTCTAACTTCTTTCGGAACCCTGAGGCCGTATAGGAACCCGAAGGTTCTTCCTTAGACCCTGAGATCTTTGATTGGAACCCGGAGGCTATAGGGGAACCCAGAGGTTCTTCCTTAGATTTTACACGTAGGACCCGGAATCGTTTGGGGACCCTTAGGTTTCCTCTTTAGATCGGGGGCTCGCATAAAGACCCGGAGTTCCTTGGGAACCCGAAATGTTTTTGTTTTTTCGCAGGGACCGTACTCCGTCTTCCTAGGCAAGACTACTCCCTGTACCTGTTTGGATTTCGCATTCTGCCGCTCGGAAGATGGCCACTATCGAGTTCCTATGCTGTATTCTACTCCTGCAGGAAGTCACTGACATGCTTAAAGGGTGCTGGTGTGGGTGTTGTGACCCAAGTGCAAGGCTTACGCTACTTTCCACGTCTGGAGAAGCAGGATATAGATTGCTCCCTGTGTTTCACAATACTTTTTCAATGAGTATATACCATGTGTTCCCTGTATCGTGTAGCTCGTAGCGTTTTAATACAGGTACTTTTCACATTGGTACTCTGGGGACCCCGATGCGCCTTAGGTTGCACAGGGGTTTTAGGTAGTTTTGACAGCATACTCAGGCTTGCGCATACCCATTCCTGCTTTATGTCTCATACCCGTTTTGATTCTTTGTGGGCGTGCCACTGTGGTCGTGCCACTTTTGTGAGGGTTGGCCAGGATCGGAGGTCTCTAGAGACCTGATCCAGCTCGTATGCCCCTTTAAGTATAATGATTTACCCTCTACTTTTATAGTCGGAACTATTTTATTATAAGCTTTGTCCAGAGACGTTTAGCATACATAGAAGTAGGAAATCATAATGCTTAAATAGTATATAGTAGTATAGAGATCATGGTCCGGAGACCGTATTAAAAATGATAGGCTTTGAGGTGCAGGGCATTCCAGCAGTTAGGTTGTATTTTACCTTTGCGATCTTTCAGTATGTAGGTTCCTGCTCTCCGCACCTCGATGACCTTATAGGTTCCTTCCCACCCTGGGGTGAGTTTCCCTGTTTTCTTTCTGCTCGTCGTAGAACCCAGTCCCCTTGCTGGAAGGTTCTGGTTCTGACTTTCTTGTTGTACGTCCTGGCGACGTCTTGCTGGTTGGACCAGTTTCTTAGTCGAGCGGCCTCTTTTTTTTTCATCGAGCAGGTCGATGCTTAGCGCCATTAGCTCGTTGTTTTCCTCCTGAGAGGTAGATCCGGAGACCGTTGTTCTTACGCACATCTCTATAGGTACAATGGCCTCAGAGCCGTAGACTAGCGAGTAGGGGGTTTCCCCTGTTGCTATTTTTGGGGTGGTCCGGTAGGCCCAGAGGACTCCCGTGAGAGCCCTCCAGTCGCTTTTTGAGCATGTTGGCCACTGTTTTGTTTGTGGACTCGGCTTGTCCGTTAGACAGGGGGGTGTCGGGGTGTGGCGAAAGTTAGTTTTATGCCCTAGTCCTTGCAGAACTCCTTGAAGTTGTGACTTGTGAACTGGGGTCCATTGTCGGTGACGATCTCGTGGGGGACCCCGAAGCGAGTGATTACGTAGGTCCACAGGAACTTGCGGATCTGGAGATCTGTAATGCGGCTGAACGCTTCTGCTTCAAACCACTTGGAGAAGTAGTCAGTGACTATTAGAAGGAAGACCTTCTGCCCCGGCGCCATAGAGAATTTCCCTACTATATCTGTTGGGGAAAAATATTTCATGAAGAGATTACTCCAGCTTCCGTCTTCCAGGTCCCTGCCCCCAGGGTCCGGGTTCCTGCCTCTGGGTCCCGGGTCCCTGCCCCCAGGTCCGGGTTCCTGCCTCTGGGTCCCGGATCCCTTCCCCCAGGCCTGGGTCCTGCCTCCGATCACAGGTCCCTGTCCCCGAGTCTGGGACCTTCCTCCGTCATCCAGGCCAAGTGATTTCTCCTGCCTTAAGATAAAGGGAAATCTTCCATTTATCAGGCAACCAGCTTAGAGAAGAAGGAATCTTCCTAAATCCAAGAGAAAGAGGAAGTATTCCAATATGACAAGCCGCCCTTGAGAAGAATGGAAATATTCTATTATCTAAGGATGTATGGAATATTTCCAAACCCTAAGAGAAGGGCACGACTTCCACTATAAAGATAGGTTTCTAAACCTAAAGAAGGGGGGACCACGTCCATCTATGAGAGAAAGCATCCAGCTCCAGAGCTCACGAATTCGACAGCCGCCAAGGTTAAATTTCACCCCGAGAAGACCTTCTCCTACGAGAGGTCTATGGCAGGCTGATCCCGGCGATTACTACCATGAAGATGACGTCCTATGCTCTCTGCAGCACGCCTAAAACTCCATATACTGGCCCAGGCCACGATCTCCAGCTCACCAACAGGGACACTCCATGCTCATCAAAGCATATCAAAACTCCATGCTCCCTGCAGCATATCGACTACTCCACCATCTGTTCCGGCCATGCGCCCCCTATAACAGATGGTTCCTATCACCTACGGAGCCACGTGCTCATAAGGCCATGTGCCTACCAAGGCCACGTGCCCATCCAGGCTCCACGCCTCCATCAATACATGAACTACGAACGGCTTGATCCCTCCCTGAAGGGTACGTAGGCAATCCCCCCTGAAGGATGCAGCTATAAATCCCAAACACCTTCCACGGTTCCTCAAGGACCGCCCTCTGATAGTTGGGACCATCAACTGCAGATCTAGAAGACCCTGTGGCCTTCACCATGGATAGGCAGTCCCTGCCTAACGATCAATCTCCCCGACGGCTACTAAGACACCGATGACATATACTGGCCCATACCCGTATGGCAGTATCCTGAGAGCAAGACCTTCGGGTTCATCAACCACCTAAGCGGGAGAAAGCACTACGACAACCAGTCTCTTCCCTCCTATCATTCCGTAGAACTGAGCACGGATCGCTTGTACACAAAAATCCACTAACAGTTTGGTGCTAGGAGGAGGGGCAATCATATACTACGTGACGATGTGATAGGTAGGAGGTACATTACGTGTATCCTCTCGAACGTCTCTTAACCCCATCCACCTGGGGACAAGGAACGACTTACTCTCATCAGATCTAAAGCTCGCACAGCTGAGATCCTAGAACACTCCTCTAAGGGAGTATAACACCATGCTAACGGTTGTCGCATAATTCGAGGCAGAACTAGCACTGGGTCCCTTCAGGTTCCAGGTTACAACTTGGAATCCCTCCTCAACCGCATCAAGATCAGTCGATAGTCCACTACCATCAATCTAGCAAGCCCCAGCGCCACCAATGCGTCCAAGCTCATAACTCGATAGGAGAAAGATGAAGGGCTCTGAAGCAGCACACAACATCTTTCGGCCAGGTTCACAGCTTTGATAAGTTACATAAGAAGGGGAGTCAAAAGAAGAGTTCCTAGGAACACCGTAGGCACACCAGGCAACCACTAAGAGGTAACTGGAGAACCACCTTTCTCTTCAGGTTCTAGAATCAAAATGGTAGTGGAATCCTATATAAGCCTGATAGCTAGGTGGATAGAACGCCTTTGAGTACTCGTCAAGTTCCGTTGGAGTTGTTCCACGAAAGGAAGCCTGCCCAAGCGTCGGGAACACTGCTGCTCCACCTCCTGCAAAGGAGCCAGAGAAAATGCTAAACTCTACATCAAGGGATGCTGGTCTTTATATCCTCAACTCATTTGAAGCAAATGGGAGTAAAAGGAGCTGGAGAACACTTGTTCCCGCTACTGTTCATCCAAAAGAAAAAAGCCAAACCTCTGGGTTCCAGATCCCAGCTTCCAGGTTCCGGATCTTAGGCTGTTCATCTTATAAGGAGGTCAAACCCAATGACCCCACGAAATAGCAAGCACTGACCACCTTACTACGCTTTCCTGGAAATGTACCCTGATATACTTCTAAAGGAAGCTAAGGCGACGTGCTTCTCAAGATTTCCAAGGCTACGGGCCTCTACATATTTCAAAGGGAAGACACGACCGCGAGGAAACCAGGGGCAAATGAGCTAAGCGTTAACCCAAGGGGCAACACGCATCAACAAATCCCACCAACATGCACGTGGCAAAGGAGATTCAAGACGAGGCGACGAGTCATCGAATAACGTCCAGAAAACGTTGGGAATGGCTCACCCAAGTAGGGGCAGAGAACGGCTTGGACGCATCATTAAATGACATCATAAAACACTGAGAGTGGCTCACCTAAGCGGGAGTAGAGAGCAGCCAGAACGAGTCATTGAACAACGCCTACAAAAGGAGAATACACCAACCCCTGGCAACGGATTCCGACTTCAGAACCGGATCAATTCCTACCTCTGGGTCAATTTGGGCTCGGGGTCTTAGAAGATCATTCAACCCTCGCGATGAAAGCCCAAGGATGGAGAAATGTTGTCACTACAAGATCCGATCATAAAGCCCTTCAGAAGATCGTCTCCAGACGAGTCCAAAACCTGGGAATTCCCCCTAGACCCCTGTCTACCTCAGGAAAGCTGATCCTTTTCCAGGCTCAAACACGGCCCAGACCAAAGAAGAACTCGGAAAAAGAGAAGCAATGTCCTGTCCACGATAAGCATGCAGAGATGGAACGACTTCGGTTGGCCAAAGTACACATGTTTTCTCCAGACTTCACCCATGAAATCGAAAGATAAGGGGCAAACTATTGGAAGTAAATAATTTTGGAAAATACTACTCCTGCTTCCGAGCAGGACCCTGGTCTCCAGACACCCGCATGAAGAAAGCTCCGGCTCCGACCCCTGCTTCTATCCTTAACACCAGGTAAAAATGAAATGAAAAAACTCTTCAAACTCTTACACATGGAGCATCGTACGAAACATGCCAATCCCTGCAATAACGCAGAAGGCATAAGTACAAACGCAATGTACTGTATTCAAACTCAGAGTTTGTACAAGGAGCGACAATAACAATGGGTATGAGACATAAGGTAGGAATGGGTCTGCGCAAGCCCGAGTATGCCGTCAATACTACCTAAAACCCCTGTATAGCCTCAGGCATATCGGGGTCCTAAATGTGAAAAGTACCTGTATTAAAACGCTACGTGCTAAATAATACAGGGGACACAAGGCATAATCGCCAAAAAGTGAAAAAGTCCGGGAGCACCCTATAATATCCTGCTTCTCCAGACGTGGAAAGCAGCAAAGCCTAGCACTTGGGTTTTCACCCATACCAGCACCCTCTAAGTCTGATAGTGGCTTCCTGCAAAAGCAGCATGCAGTACGGGAACTCGATAGTGGCCAGCTTCCGAGCGACAGAAAGCGAAATCCCAACAGGTACCGGTAGTGGCCTCACCTAGGAAGGCAGAATACGGTCCCTTAAACTAAAACTCAAAGCCCCCGGGTTATTAAGAACCTGCGGGTCCCCAAGCAGTCTCCGGGTCCTGAACAAATTTCTTCAGGGCCTGGAAAAGGTAAACCTCCAGGCTCTTTATAACCCCCAGGCCCAAAATCGACCTCTGGGTCCAAAAGCAACCTCCGGGTTCGAGTTGACCTCCGGGTCCTAAATACGACCTCAGTGTCTAGAACCTCCGGGTTCTTAAACGACCTCCGGGTCCCTAAACGACCTCCGGGTCCTAAATATGACCTCAGGGTCTAGAGGAACCTCCGGGTTCCCAAATGACCTACGGGTCCTTACTCAACCTCCGGGTTCTAAATGCGACCTCCGGGTCTAGGGCAGCCTTTGGACTCCAGAAATGACCTTCGGGTACCAACAACATCTCCAGATTCTGAAGCAATATCACAGTTCCATTCGATCCCAGAATCCATCTATTGAATTTCCGGGTCCATAAGAGAGACCTGCTATCTCTTGGGAAAAAATTCACGAGTAACCTATCTACGGAAGGTGGAATGTAAAGCATCCCTATACTCCGGGTTCACGAGCCTAACACATATGGTTCCGTCTTTAAGTCTTTCCAAAGGGTAGCTGGACGACGCAAAGGAAGACACTACTCCAAAAAGCCTACCTAGGAATCAATAGGAGTCTACCCGGTGAAGACGACTTCGAGTCGAAAGGATATACGAGAAGGTCCCCTTGAAGGTCCACACAACCAACAGATTCCTTGACGACAGTCCATCCAGCCTCCGAGTTCCTGGACGAAATTTTTTACAACCTTGTTGGGGTAAAAAACGTTGTAAAAAACGGTCACGACGAAGTTAACGTCCGAATATCCATAAAAATCAGCATGAACGTTTTTTTTTTTACGAAAAGTAATCTTCGTGAAAAGAATCTTAACGAAGAGCATTGCGGTAAAATCTTGTTTTAATCTCGGTTGATTCATAGAAACTAAACACTGATTGTCCGAAAGCAACGAACAAGTATCCAAACTGGCCACGGACCGTGTCAAGTATGGCCATCGGACCACGCACAAGCCAAGCTTGGTTGTTACATAGCGACCGAGCACAAACACGGCTCGATCGCTACGTAGCGATCGAGCTCTAGCCAAGCTCGGTCGCTGATACCACTCAAATTACCCTAAGGAGTGAATTACTCTCTCAAATAAGAGGTTCAGTTGCAGTACTTAGGGATCGAATCCACAAGGAGCTAGGGAACCTATTAAATCTAGTCAGGTTATTAATTCTAGGTGTTTGTTGTTTTATAGTTTAAAAGTAAATAGCAATGCTAATTGAGCTAGTCTATTGCTCGACTAATTTGATGATTGGGGGTGTAACTTTATTGGAAGATATTAGATGCAGGGTTTCTATTCAGGTGTTAGAGATTATAATCCTATAGATGCCTAACAGTTGCATGCATGATATATTAGAGCTCAACTCCTTAATCACAGTGATCAGCGATGGCAATGTTTCACTGGTTAACTAACTAGATCTTGGATCTCAACTGTCGTCTTTTAATCACAAGAAAGTGTCGATCGATGATCCTATATGGATATCGATCGATACACCTTTCGCAATATCGATCGATTGTCAGATGACAATATCGATCGATGGCTTCTAGCTAAGCCCTAGGCGCGGTTGATAATGCTCACTAGTCTCCTAGATCAGCGGTTAGCTCTCTCTAGCAGTCCTAGCATGACATATTAGATTCAGGACAGGATGATCAAGGATGCTTGACACATGCAAATTCCTAGGTTCATGTTCTAGTTAGCAAGGCTAAAACAAGCATTAAGAACAATAAATCAATGAATATCACAACTCAGCAAATCTATAGTTGGGGCTAATCCCTCTAACCTATTTGAACCCTGAATCTAACAAATAAACTACTCAGACATAGCTAAGCAAGTCATGACACAAAATATAGATAAAAACTGCATAGAATAGAATAGATGAATCAATGGAGTTCCAATCACAAATCTCTCTATGATTTTCTCTCCTAAAACTCTCTCTCTCTCTCTTGCTGAAAGTAAGAATACAATGGTCGCTAAAGCTCTCTTTGCCTCCTAACACTTAGGCAAGTATATAACTATTAGGTTAAAAACTCGGCAGAGGTAATCTTGTAATTTGGTGAAGCCTTGGGTTTAAAGTCGGCTGGAACCAAGTCGCGCATCTCGCGTCTCGACATCGATCGATGGTACAAGATGTACATCGATCGATGGTACAAGATGTAGATCGATCGATCATAATTTTCAATCGTCGAGGCTTCTCTTCTGTATCAATCAACAGCACTGGATGTGCATCGAACGATTGCTTTTTTTCGTATCGACCTCTAATGGTCAGCTCGGATGAAATATCTTTTAAGCTCCTAAATGCTCCATAATCATCACTTTACTCCAAGATACTGTTGAACCTGAAAACATACCTAGTATGATAGAATATATAATATATAGATAGTAAAACACTTATATACCATGGATGAAAATGGGTTAAATCCATGTTATATCAACTCCCCCAGACTTACCCTTTTGCTTGTCCTCAAGCAAAACAAACATGCAGTCTCTCTGAAAGAGGTTTGAAAACAGCAGGGACTCACAGATTTAAAACATAGAAATTATCACCTCTACAATTTCGCAAACCACATCTAAAAAGTCCTAATAACAAAAGCACATTATACAATATCCTAGCTTAGCAACCAAATTCAACTAGTCTACAACTCAGCAAATCCTGTCTGACATTCCCCTCTACGAACCTCATTTCTTAGCATAAATATAAAAGTCCATGCTTTACCTTGGGAGTGTCGATCACATGATGCAAGGATTTTCAGACAAGTATCTGGAACTGCAGGTAAAAGTTACTTCCTAATTTCTCTCTTGAGTCAAAGTCTGCTTCCATTGCAGGATCAGTGACCAAGATTGGACAGGCTTCCATGAATCAAGACTTAATGGTGGTTGCCACCAAGCCCTGTTCACTTCTGTTTGACCTATATCTAAGAATTCTTTGTGAAGTGAGCATTGAAGATTGCCGCCTCCAAGTCCCGTTCGAATTCCTTTATTGGAATTTTTATGAATCAAGCCTTAATGGTTTTAGCCACCAAGTCCTGTTCAGACTTCTCCTAACTAGATCCTAAGTCCTAATTAAGTAACAAATTTCGGATTTTTTTTTTTTTTTTTTTTTTTAGATAAAAACTAACTACTCTAGGGTCGAAAATAGAGAGAGGAAATGTGATAAATGAATCTACACAAGGCGTTACCTTCCAGACTTGTCTGAAGAATCCGATCCCATGTATACCAAGCCCCAAGACAAACGATTATGTCAGGTTTAGTGTTGGAGGTCAGCTTTGGTTCCTTCAAACAATCAAGGCAAGTGTGTATAGTTGACAAGTTGATCCACTTTAGCATCTTTAGTACTATCTGCAATCAGTAAATCTAGAATGGTGCTAAAGAGTGGTTAGACATTCAAGTATAAATCAATAATAAGATCATAGTCTCTTCCACATAGCTAAGCATAACTTTATTAAAATCCTTTTATAAGAATCAGAATAAATAATATCAGTAAACCTCCCCCCCCCATACTTAAATTACACTGTCCCAGTGTAACACAGTCGGAGTTATGGTGAAAATAAATCATAAGTACTCAATGTAACAAGTTAGGAAGATAAACGTGACCGGAGTGGGAATCGATCGATGTGCATCGGTATGCATCGATCGTCGTATGTGATTGTAGGTCGATCGATGTCGACGTCTCGTCCACGGTCGATATGGTGGTAATCATCCTACTTGGGTCTTGAAATAAATCTGAACGAATGAAAACGAAAGTAAATACTAGTAACTAAGAAAACAAATTAAAATTACCTAATAGTGGGTTGCCTCCCACTCAGCGCTTTGTTATAGTCATTTAGCTTGACTGTGGAGGTATGTGGCTAATTGGTGGAAAGACAACTACTTGTTGGGAAACAAGCATCCACCTCATCTCTGCACATTCTGGACCAAGCTGCAATGAAACTTCTTGTGGCCTCATCATTTCTGGTCCATCTCTCATCCATCTTCTGTATTGCATTTGAGATGTTCTGTAGCCTTTCTAGGATGTTTTCAATGCTGAACTGATGCCATCCTATCTTGTCGTAGGCGTATGCTGATAGCTCGTTCTGTTCCTCATGCATTGACTCCATTTTGTTTTATATCAGCTGCTCGTCGTTTGGTGTAGACGTGGTATCGGTCGATGCAACCAAGTGTTTATTGGTCGATGCTGGTGCCTTACCGTCGATCGATTTGGAGCGTTTTCTGGTGATTGATGCTGATATCTGGTGTTGAGGTGCGAGTTGCCTCTGAATGGCTTTGACTTCCTTCTGTAACCACTCTGCTTGGCTATCTAGTCCACCGAGTCTGACGTCGAATGGAAAGTAGATGTCATCACACCACTTCTCAAGTCGTTCCTCCATGGTGTCTAGAGCTGTGTAAAGCTTTGATGTGATCTGATCAACTTCTGATGTTGTGTAGGGAAGAGGTTCTGTAGGTTTCTAGCCGTCGAATAATGTCCTACGGAACCTATCGATCGATGTTGAACGATCTTCCTGAAAATAATGTTGATCATTAAGCTTTCCAATGTCCCTCTGGACCTTCATCATCTGTGTAGACAAGGTGTCAAAGTATCGCATGATAGGTGAGGTGAAACGGTCGTGCATATCCTCGTAGGTTTGTAACCTATCTTCCATGGCTGCGAACTTGCTGTCGATTGATGTGATGGTGCAGATATCGATCGATGTGGCTGGTTGTGGATCCTTCTTGCGAATGGTGTCCAAATCTTACTGTAGTAGATAAATTGTCGTGCTTAATCAGTCCACGTTGTTTTTGAGAGGGTTGTATACGTCGTTTATCCCCGTGTTGATGTATGCGATCTTCCATTCATCCTTCTTCTCTGCCATACTTCTGAAAAGCTCATTGTAACCTCTGTCCAAAGGCTGATAAGTGTCATCTACCAATGTCTTGAGTTCATCTCCTAACTTTTCCTGAGCTTCACAAATACTAGTCACCATCTGATTAATCTCATCCTTGGTGTAGATCTCTGGTGCCAGTTTTGTAGGTGTGAAAGAAGTGGCATGTTCTGGAAGACATAAGTGACTCTCTTCAAATAGGGATGCTCTCTCCAGAATTTTTCAGATGTTGTCCTTGGTAACAGGGATCATCTCACCAGCTATGCTCCTTGCATATTCAGACTCATCTCTGTAGACACCATATTCATCCTTCTGTTCCCATCTGAACTTTCTGGCTCCGTAGATGTCATAAGCGCGATGTCCAAATTCGTAACGTCTGTCGATCGATGGTGCAAGTGCCTTGTCGAGCGACATTGGTGTTACCCTGTCGAACGATGTAGGAGCAAACTTGTCGATCGATGCTTGGCCAACTGGTCGGCACGATTGGTGTGAACCAATTTCTGTTGTGTCGGCCCTTGGATATTCGTCTGGAACAGCTGAAATGTTGTCTGGAATGCTGCGTTGCTGCATAAACAAGTTGTCTGGTCCATTGGCCACCTGAAGAATGTCTGCTATGTCCTCTCTGGATAGTTGGAGAATCCTTCCATCCATAGCTCTTGCATGGCCATCTGGGTCCCTGAAAATACCAAATTCATCAGGAGTTAGAAAACCGTAATCAATACTCATATTCTTCTTAGTAAATAAAGAAAGTTTAGGTTTAGAATGAGAATCGATCAATGTTGATACTAGAGTATCGATCGATGGTAGACGTTTGTCTGCTGAATTAGGGTTTTTGGATCGAATGCTCTTCCTTGATGTTCCTTCTGATTGGTTAGTGAGAGCATTCATCTTTTCTGCTTCGGTGTCGTGATAAGTTATATGGGGTGCAAAACTCCTTATATAGGTGTTGGTAAACCTACTTGGGATTGGAATATTCCCTTTCTCCTTTTTTAAGGCGGCAACTTTAATATCGATCGATGTACCAGGTGTGGTATCGATCGATGCATAAGATCGTTTTGCTGGATGAGGATGGGTATCGACCGATGCTGACTAGACTCTGTCGTTCGATGGTGGAGACGTGTTGTTGAAGGAATAGCTTGAATATCTATCATCCTGCATAACAATCTCTATAGCTCTTTCCTTCCAGTAATCCTCATCATACTCCTCAGTAGGATCCTCATTGGATGAAGGAATTACAGTCTCTACTGCAAAAATTTCATGGAATCTACTGTCTGCCCAACTGCCTATGGAATAGTCATCACGTCCTCTTTTGTTGGGTTGTTGAAAGGCAAAGTTTGGATAACACTGATCTGGTAACGTGAAGTGGTCAACCAGATGCTTCCCGTCGAGCGACGTGGGATAGAGTTCATCAGTCGTCGGTAACTCATTGGAATCGATCGATGACGCAGTGTGAGTGTCGATCTATTCTGAGTACTCTGTTTCGTACTCTGCTCCACAATGGCATGCTGCAATGTAGCCAAGATCATTTTAAAGCTCCACGAGGTTGACCTGTTGTCTCACAACTCGAACTGGGTCATAGTGGACGTCTGGATCTATCAGTGTCAGACACAATCTGTTGGTGTTCATGTCACATACAACTCCTACTGTAGCCAGGAAAGCTCTTCCAAGCAAAAGTGAAGAGTTCCAGTTTAGCTTGATGTCCAGGACATCAAAATCTACTGTGACAAGGGTATTACCAATCTGTACCTCAAGGTCTCTTATGATGCCTCCTAAGCTTCTTTCTGAAAGGTCCACGAACGTGAAAGATTCTGATGAGGGCTCTATTTTCAGACCCAGCTGGTCTGCCACAACCTTAGGTCGTATGCTGACTGATGCTCCTGTGTCACAAAGTGCATAGGGAAATTCAATACCCTTCACCACACATGGTATTGCAAACTTCCCAGGATCACTCTTCTTCTTCAATGTGATGCTTAGTTTCATCCTTTCCCTGACATGATGAAACATTCTCCTAATGTCCTCCTCGGTCTCCTTAGTCTCTCTGAAGAACATCCACAACCGGTGTGTGAAATAAACTTCATCAAAAGGTTTCTCCACTGGGATTCTGAGGACTCTCTTAGTGAAACCATCAATCTCGTTCTCATTAGCTTCCCTCTTAAGGTTCTTAGGAATCTTATCTTTTCTTTTCCTTAACCTTCTTCCTTCAGTTGCCTCATCAACTTGCATAAGCTCTGGTGTAGTGTCTGAAGGGTTGGTTGTAGGTTCTGGTGGGTTTGCTAAAGGTTTAGGTGGTGGTCTGAGTGCGTTGATTCGATCATTATCAATAGATGGTAACCGCACTCGGTAGGTGAGAGGTGCCCGTCGATCGATGGGAGGTGAGGGGGGTCGATCGATATCGGTCTCTCTCTGTCGGTCGACTACTGGCTCATGCGGTCGATCGATTTTGACGTAGAAAGGGGAGGGTGGGTGAGGATGTTTTTCTGTGAATTCCTCAGGAGTCATGATTCGAACTGCACTACACTCCGCAGTCGATTCAGCAGATGACGTCGATCGATGTTTAGAGTAATCTGTCGATCGATCTTCGTCATGATCTGTCGAGCGATGTGTATCCATTGACATCGGTTGACACCAATGTGATCCACCGAAACTCATGGAGCTTTCAACTTCGAAGTCTCCTTCTCCAAGCTTCTCATACTTCACCACTTGCCAGAAATCATCATCTATGATGGCATTTACGTGGTGCTTTGCTTTCTCAAATTCTGCCTCTCTAGCCAAGGCTTCTTGCCTCTTTACAGTGTCTCCAGTCTGAACCACTTGCATTTCAGGCTTCCTCACCTGAGTCCCTAAGGTCTCTATTCTTGTGTTCAGACTGTTGTAGGCGGAATCTATCTTTCCATTGAAATCCACAGTGAGTTGTTGCTGTCCTTCCAGAACTCTGTCAAGCATCGCTTCAATCTTGCTTTCCTGAGTCTGTGGTGGTGGATTCTGGTAGAATGAGTTTCCATAGCCTCTGCTGTTGTTGCTGAAAGGTTTCTGGAACTGTGAACTCTGGTTACTCCTCTGACCATTGCCAAAGAAGTTTCTGTTTCCACCCTGGTTTCCAAACCTCTGAAATCCAGTACCTCCAATGTAGTTCACATCTTCTTCTCCTTCAGCTGAGCAGACCTGCTTCCTAAGAAGCTCATGAACCACATCTAACTTTTCTCTAACTTCGTCCATCTGCTCCTTCCCTAGGGATGCAACAGACTTCTTCCTCTCAAAGTCAGTGTTCTTGGTGCTGCTGCTGTTTGCTAGATTTTCTATCAGTCTCACAGCCTCCACAGGATTCCTGGTGTTGAAGTTTCCATCGCTAGCTGTATCAAGAGCCATCTGATACCTCAAGGCGATACCTCTGAAGAAAGTGCTCAGCAGTTGCACTTCGTTGAATCCGTGGTCTGGACAGTCTCGCTGGAAGAACGTGAATCTGATCAACGCATCTTTGAAAGACTCTCCAGTCTCCTGCGCGAATGTAGCGATTTTGCTCCTCAAGTCTTCAGCGCGTGCCTCATCAAAGAAATTTGGCAAGAAAGCATTCTTGATGGCGGCCCAGGATGTAAGAGATCCTGTGGGTAGCTGCTTAAGCCAGTGCATCGCTTCTCCAGCCAGAGAATACTTGAAGAACTTGCACAATAGGTAGTCCTTGGGGACTCCATCCATACGAATAGCAGCGATAAGATCCTCGAACCTCTCTAAATGGTCCATAGGATGCTCGTTCGGTAACCCAGAGTAGGGTATCTGTGACACGAGTGTGTAGTACTGAGGCTTCAGCTCGAAATTCTGCTTCTGAATCTCTGGAAGTCGAATAGTTGATCTGTTGGCGTAGTACTCATCTGGACGATTGTAGTCAGCCAGTGCCCTTGGTCGAGCAGCCTCTTCTACAGGTTGAGCAGCTCCTGTAGCATCAGTATCAGGGATTACATTCCCCTAAGCGTCTTATTTCTGACCTGTTGCATTACGCAGATGACCAGCCTGGTCATACAGGTTTCCATTCTCGTCATGTCTGAGAATAACAATCGCAACCATGTTTCGCGGCTGATGATCGATCGATGTGCGCGGTGTAGTATCGATCGATGTCAAACGATGTAGATCGGTCGATGATGAAGGTTGGATGTCGGTCGACGGTTTGGTGCGAGAATCAGTCGACGTGAAAGCTGCTGCGTCGAGCGATGTGGAACGTTGGTCTTTGCGAACGTGGTTTAGCAGATATCCGGGACCTCTGGGAAATTAGGGTTTTCCTAACGTTCCTAATTTAAACGAAAATCGACAGTTCGAATTTCGGTTCCCACAGTTTGGCGCTAGAAGGAGGGGGGGGGGGGGTACGGATTACTCTAACTCATAGCCGCAAAACGCTTGATAAAAAAATGTCTGGAAATACGAAAGAAAAAATCGCAGTTCGCAACAACACTGGTAAGACAACTCCAGCCGCCACTGCGCCTATGGCCAATGCTTACGTAAACGCCACAGTTCTTGAGAAAATCGAAAACCTGGCCGCGACTTTTCGCCACAGGAAGTGCAATGAAACGAGCTCGCGATTTCTCTTTCTAAACAAACATAAAGGGAAACGATAAATCTTATCAAACCCCGTAAGTTTGGCTCATTACTGAACTAAATCTCAACGTGTAAGGGTTTTACCAAAACACTTTTCCGAAAACTTTTCGGAAAAGTAAAACTTCCTCTCCCCAAAACCGCAGAAAAACCCTAGGTTAATCGCGGAAAAAGGAAGCATAGTAAATCGGGTACATAACTCACCGATGTACTTTTTCCGACTATCTTGCGGAAAAAGGAAGCACAGCAAATCGGGTACATACTCGCCGCTGTACTTATTCCGAATATCTTTCGGGAAAACCCTAGATTAATCGTAGAAAAAGGAAGCGCAGCAAATCGGTTACGAAACCCCCACGGCTGTACTTCTTCCAAATAACTTTCAGAGAAAAGAAGTTGATTTTCATAGAATCACTCAAAACCTAAAACGGCTGACGAAGACTAAATAAAGCAAAACGGGAGATCGTATCCCCACCGCTAAAACGTCTTCTGAAGCCTAAGATTTTCTAAGAATTCAAGTATCACTTCCATAGTAACAAATTCCGCGACTTGTCGATGTTTGTCACCTAAATCTTACTTCGGAAAAAACTACTCGAAACTTCCACGGATCAATCCCACGGATATGAGAAAAACTTCTGATTAAACTTGGTTGCAATAATTAACCTCGTCACGGCTCTCGTACAACCAAAACTTGAAAACTTCTTTACGGAATAAATCTCATAAAAGTTATGCTCGACAACATCTTGCAAAATAACCTTTACAAAAATTAAGCTCGACAACATTTTACGAAACAACTTTCATAAAATTAAAATCGATAACATTCTGCAGAATAACTTTCGTAATATTAAACTCGATATTATTTTTCAGAAAAAACTTTCGTAAAACTAAAGTTGGCAACATTTGACAACCTTCGAAAATCTAACAACGATCGTAGAAAAAGAATCTCGGATAAGGAAAGAGATGAAGCGAAATCCGAATCAAAATTCGCCCATCCACCTCTCTCCACGGTCTCACCATCCTACCTCTCACGCCTTGATCTGTCGCCAAAGCCCCATCACCTGGCGAGTGTTCCTGATCATCCTTGGCATCCCTTGATCGTCCCTGGCTATTCCTAAAACGCTAAAAAGTTTTCGACGAGATGCTTATTCATTTTCGTAAATCCAATGATACTAAGATTGAAACATGGATCACGAAAATCGCAAGATTGGCAGCAGCCTAAACGCGGCCAGGAAAGCAGAGAAGTCTAGGAAGAATCAATATTCTTGATATTTGAAGTGGGCAGAGAGACACGAAAAGAGTAAGGGCAAATGAGCAAGCAAAACGGAGAAGAGGCTAACCCGAATCTTTGAGAGAACTAAGGTATTTCCGACTTGAAATCAGGCTTAGAATTTTCGTAGGAAATTACTAAGAAACGCCTTTGAGACTGCCGTAGAACTTTAGGGAACTTAAAACCTAGGTGGATAGTCTAGCGAACTAAGTCTTAGGCAATTTTCCGGTCTCAGTATATCGTTCCATAACTGTTCAGCCAGATCTTGCAAACCGATCTAAACTCTCTGAAAATCGAGAAACGATCGCCACGCATATCCAGCTCGCTTCCTAAAGAGAGAAAAAACTAGATACATGAACGTCATCTTAAAACCGATTCGTTTCTAGCGATTTTCTCAAACCCGACATATTCCTAGTCGTCAACCTGGAAACAACCAAATCACAGTCCCAGCGTCGTCTTTAAATCGACCCTGATTGTCAATCATTCCAAACCTCGGAAGAAGAAACGTACACAACCCTTCAAAGTATCGGTTCAACCGTTTTCTTTCGTAAAAAATGGGGGAGTAGGTACTTATACTATACTTGTATACTCCCAAACTTCAAAAACTTTTGCAAATCGTCAAGAAAACGCTTTCGTCAAAGCAAATCGTCCCAAATAGGCAAACGACAATCAAAAATTTGTCTAAACGCCAGCAACATATCCAGACGATCATGAACATAATCTAAAAGACTATACAGCATTTGTTGTCGCAATCATGCGTATAGAAAACCTGTACCAATATCAAACTGAAACTCGACGATTAGCCAAAGTCTTGAAACCCTCTCCGGATTTATAAAGCCAGTTTCGTATAAAAAATTTTACGAGAAATCTTCAAGCATCAAAGCATTTCTTCAGTGTCCATTGAACCAAGTGAATCACGGTAATGCATCGAAAATATTTGCGTCGAAGAAAGCTTGAGAATAAAAGTAGCAGCGGGGACATTAAAGGGAAAATTTCTTCCCGATCATTGGCTAGATCTACCACTGGTTGACCAATTCGTTCCAGAAACGAATATGTCATGAGAATCCTCTCAAAAGCCTATGAAAAACGTTCTGCAACTAGAACATAGTGAAATAAACTTCGGTAACCCTCCATGAGTAACTTCAAGCAACTTTCACCAAAAATCAAAATCAAAGCAGAAATGTTTCTCGTAAAACCCGCAGAAGCAACGCTACTTTGACATGTGTATACGTATCAACGATTTACAACCTTCGTACAACCGGTCGCCCATTACTTATGCGAAAAATCCTTCGTACAATCG